>NW_023416286.1:76763312-79163312 GCF_014176215.1 Rousettus aegyptiacus
ATGGATTATGGCTTCAGAATGTCAAGAAATATTGTGTCTGCTTAGAAGACAGCATCTATGAACAATAGTTTCTCTGAGTTTGAAAGATTAAAAGATTATAATTTAGGTTTTTTTTTTCCCCCCCAAGAGGTGGCTTGAATCTATGTTTTTAAAAAGGTTTAAAATTTTAATTTTTCATTCAACTTTTATTACATAGTAATGAGATTTAGAGCCATAAAAAAACCTACCTGTATTTATATGCTTATATATCTATTTGTCATCTGATCTATATCTATATTCACATTCACATCCAAGTACTATTTTAAATACTAAAGATATCATAATAATTCAGTTCTCACAGCAATTTGTGGCAGTTGCATCACCTTTATTATCTCCATCTTACAGGAGAGGATAACAAGGCAGAGCTCAAGATTGTGGTGGTTGGTAGATGTCAGGCAGGCCCAGCAGTTTGCCTCTAGAGTCCACCCTCTTAACCATGGTCCATTCATTTAATATGATAGCTAAGACACATATATTCTCTGGGCCCATAGAACCTAAAACTTTGAAGTGACATAGCTTCTATGTATATATGCTTTAGAAATGGAGAATATAGTATGTGAATATATACATCTACATCTACATATAAGTCTTTTTGCCTTTATATCTGCCTTCCAATTTATTTCCTTACTTACCTCTCTAATGCTATGATATTATGGGAATCATTACATTAATATTGATTTTAAATTTCCTTCCTTCCTTTCTCCAAGTGCATGAATCTCTGTAGTTTTATTTGTTTCCTGATATCAGAGGAAAGTCTCTTATTGTTAGCTCCATTTCCTTTCAAGTCTGTATCTCCCTTGGATGAACTATTATTTCCTGATATATATTCCCTGATTTTATATATAATTGTCTAACATAGTTTTTCTGCGTATATGGTCCAATCTTTGCTTTCTATATTTAAACTTGTTATTTTTGTAATATTCAATAATTTTATCCCCACTATTTTCTTTTTTTGTGTTCACATTAGGTTTCTGGAATTCTGTTATCTTGAACTTTTTGAACTCATATGTGATAATCTCCTTTAATTTCCCCTCAGGTCTCTTTTATTTCATCTTCCCTAAATTCTTGTTCACAGTTTTGGAGACCAGTGTCAACTTATCTCTATGTCTTTCCCCTTGGTGTTCTGAAATAATTGAACTATTTTACAAAAATTCTATGGGTTGATTTTTTTCTCCTCTGTCTCCATGGGATTGTGCTGTAGTGGCAAGAGCATGTCATTATCACCTTAATTCTTACAATAATCTTCTGAAGTTGGTACTATTTTATCTTTATTCTAATGATGAAGAAATTAAGGTTTAGAGAGGATTAATAGATTGTTCGAGACTCGGAGCTAGAGAATGACAGAATCAGGGAGAAATCCAAGTTTGCCTTCTCTAGCGTCTTTGCTCTCCAAACTGCCTTCTACCATATTTAGCTTTATTTCAAGATATTACTAATATCCTTTTCTCACATGGAAATATTAGAAAGGCATAAGTAATAGTGAAGTGCTACCCATACAAATTTGCTTGTTTAGGGATAATCAATGCCTGTTCAAACATTTAATCCTGTAAATACCTGTATGCTGTGTTGGCTAGGACCAAACATTTGAACAATAAATTATCTGAAACATTAGTGGTAAAGTGTTCTGTAGTCCTCAGATGTATTTCTTTATTTTTAGAATAAAGAAATATTTTTAGAACAGTTTGTTAAGTAAAATATTAAAACATGAACAGAAATAATATTTGCTTAGGTGAAATTACTGTAGAGAGTAAAACATAAAGGGTAAAGCATGAGCTTTAGATCCAGGGAAGCTTAGATTACTCTTCTGACTCACTGGAATAGTGACTATGCTATTAAATTGTGATGGTTACTTAGCTACACTAATCCTTGTTTTCCAAATGTGAAAAATGGGAATAATAAGAGCCTGCTTCAGGGAGATTGTGAGAATAACTGAATAATGTATAGACCTGGGTAACTATGGCTCCTATCATCTGTCCTCATCTCTGAAACAGGTAGCCGCACATTTACCAACAGATTATGTTCCAAAAATGCACTGGGAGTTGTTCGAAAGTTGTAACATCCTTTTCCCCTGTAGAATAATATTATAAACATAGGTTAGAGTTCATAGAAACAAATGCTATCAGCTCATTAGTGATATTCTATGATATTATGGGTTAAATAGCTCCCTAAAAAAAAAAAAAAAAAAAAAAAAAAACCAGAGGTAGACTATTTGACTATTTGAAACAATTATAATAAAGGATGCTACTAATTCCTACTATATAGAATTGAAGTTAGCAAACTTTCTCTGTAAAGGACCAAGTAGTGCACATTTTATGCTTTTTTGGGCCATATGGTCTCTGTCACAACTACTCAACTCTGTTATTGTAGTACAAAAGTAGTCATAGATTATATATAAATGAACAATTGTGGCTCTGTTCCAATAAAATTTTATGAACATTGAAATTTAAATTTCATATAATTTTCAGGTGTCACATAGTATTATCCAACTTTTTATTTTTATTTTTTCAATCATTTCGAAATGCAAAAAACATTCCCTGCTCACAGGCTGTACAGAAACAGGTGGCAGGCTGGATTTGGCCCATGGTCCGCAGTTAGCCTACTTTTGATTGGAAATATAATTTTGTTTCTTATGAATGTTTCTCCTAAAACATTTTATTCTCGTCGTCTTTGTCAGCCTCTCATCGCAGAGATCTAAAAGTTTCTAAAAATTAAAAATTGTTGTCATAAAAAGTTCGAAGACATATGGACTAAGACAGAGTGTTGGTTACTTAGAACTTGAGTCAGAAGGTCAAGCACAAGGCCAGCTTTATGATTTACCAGTGTTCTGCTTTGGTACAAGCCAGTTAAACATTCTAAGCTCAGACTTCTAATTTACAAAACAGGGAAAATATTTTATACCCAATAGGGTTGCCTTAAGTAACAAATAAAATATATTTTAATTGATTGTAAATTAGGGAGCACTATTGAACCATCACTATAAGATGGTTTTCAGTGTCTGTACTATGGATTCCTGTGTTAGTTTGCTAGAGTAGCTGGAACAAAATACTGTAGACTAGGTGGCTTAAAGAACAGAAATCATTTTCTCCTAGTTCTGGGGGCCTGGAGTCCAAAATCAAGGTGTTGACAGATTTGGCTTTTCCTGAAGCCTCTCTCCTTGGCTCGCAGATATTCTGCCTTCTCACCGCATCCTCGCGTGGCCTTTTCTCTGGGTGCTGGCATCTCTGGTATTGCTTCCTCTTTTTGTAAGGGCACCAGCCCTATTGGGGCCCTATAACCTTTTTGAACCTATATCACCTCCTTAAAGGCCCTGTCTCCGAATATAGTCACATTGGGGATTCAGGCTTCAACGCATGAATTTGCAGAGACACAATTCTTTGTATAATAGCTCCATAATAATGATTAAGTTGTCCTTAAACCAAAGTAAGTTACCAACCTAAATCTTCTTAGATATAAAACAGAGTAGAGCCTCACATAGAGCATAGGCAATGTTATAATGAGGGTGCATTTTATAATAGTTGTTTCCTTATTCTAAAATTTCAATATCTGGGTTCTTTCAATCTGAGATAAACCTAAATAGATTTATATTTCATTGACTTTTTGTTGGACTTTTTTTTTTTTTGTATTTGGTATAAGAAAATAAAGTGCCAAGAAGTAAAATTAATTTACTTTATAGAGATTGATTTTTGACCTGTGAGTAAGGTTAAAACAGCAAAAGCTTTTAACTCTAGGGATAATGAGTAGTGATTCAGGACTTCTGGCTGTGTTTATGAAGAAAACTTTTACCAAGGTATGCAGTGTTTTCCCTAATGTCCTCTACTCCTTATTACTTTTCTTCACTGAAGATCAGATTATTTATTTTCTAAATGTTTATCTGCTATCTATCATGTAGACCTTTTTGTTTGCCTTTAGTTGATTAAGTCATGTGTCAAATGCTATTCATGGCCTTGCTTTAGGTGGAGTAAAAAAAATTGCTTTGGGAATCATCGCCTTCAGGGGGTTTACATAATGCTATTTTGATATTCTACAAAAAATATTTAAATCCTAACTGTTCTCCACCACTACTCCTGTGAATTAGTCTTCTGATATTTCAGAACATTTGTTTTTTTATAGACAGATACATTTCATGTTAATTTAATCCATATATATTAATTTTCTATAAAAGATGTGGCAAAAGATAATATAGTCTTGAAAATCTAGAAGTCCTACAAAAAACATAGACTAACAGGTGTCTAATGGACACATATTTATAATCAAGCCCCTGTTGACAACCATTACTTAAAGAGTCAGTTAGATAGTTAATTTCTAAATTCTCTTAAGCCAAAAATGGCAGTTGCATTAATTTTGTCAATAACATGTAAATTCATGTTATGGGATGTGGTTTACTAGTAACCTAGTGGAGGCCATAGAAGTAATTTTAATTGAGATTTTTACAACCATTTGATAACAATGTTTTGATCACTATAGTAAGGGCAGGATTCCAACAGTGGCCATAAAATCTGTGACTAATCCACTGAGTCACCCAGTCCGTGTCATATATTGTTTAATGGCCCATGCTGCCAGGAATTATTATTGCTTTCTAGTCATAATTTTTAAAGAGAGAAACTTGTAGACACAAAAGACGAATATAAGTTGAAAACTTACATTTGTAAAGACAGTTAATAAAACATCCCTTCACTCATAAATGATAGTGTTTACTCACTAATAATGACTGTTCAGACTCATAAGTCACATATACAAATATAAATATATGTCTGAATATATATGTATATACGATACTGATGAATATTCTAACTTTCCTTGGTTAATGTTTGCAGGGCACTTACAGATGCTGGAATAATCTCTAATGTTTTTGCTCAATCTGCTCTGGAGATGGATGAAATAAATAGTTTAAACTAATTAATGTAACACCAGCTGTTACAAGTGCTTGGCAGACGTCTGTGCGTTTTGATGGGCAGGGAGCGGCTGTTGTACTTGACTTTATTTTAGTACAATGTTGATCACAGTGTAAGCTGGAATAAATGACAAGCCAAAAGAAGGAACAGAGGATGAATTCCATATAATGCAGAATAAAGACCATCTTCCTCTCTCAAAAAGTATATATATATATATAATGTTTAAAACTGAGGGATAGAGAGAATGTTATGCCGAATGTCATCAAGTCATAAAGCCTTTGATAGCTGCTAGGTTAAACATGCCTGGTAATTCTATGCTATGAATAAGAAGCTGCTAAAATAGAGGGATGCGATCCTGGATGCTGTCCTTGGTTTTTCCAAAAGACCTATTCGAGTTGCAGGTATGCAGTGTCAGCTAGATGTCTGAGACTCTCTGCTAATTAAATGCTTTTAGAAAAATAAATAAATAAATAGATAAATAAGAGAGATTGTAGTCATCTGGAAAAGATTGAGAAATTATTTTATTATTTCGGCAAGGAGGTATTGGGTTTTATGACTTGATGATTATGAATGTTATTTTTAAGTTTCTATGGGGTACTCTGGCAAACTTCTTATATATCTGATTGTCTCATAAAAAAAAAAAAAATCCCTAAGCAGGAATCATCCATTGGGATAATCTTGTGAGGAGAATTTTACTTGTGATCTTACAATGGAGAAAAATGCTCCTGCCCATCACTTGATAGTTCCCATAAGACTTAAAGAAGTTCGAATAGGCTTCTGATTTCTTTTTTAAAGTTGGAAGATGGAATCATTGTGCTCTGACAGAAACAGTGGTTGTTATCTCGGCGTGTGCCAGCGTTAAGATAGCAGTGTCATTGTCCAGATTGTTGCCCTGTGAATTTGTCTAGTAAGTTATTACAACGTGTGCTGAGCAGATGGCAAGTGTGCTCCTGAAAGAATTGATGGATGGAATATGATGTCATCAATGAGATGACAAGGTTCACAAGGTACTTGACCTCCAAGAATAAGTCCTAACTGGTTAGAATTCTAAACGGTGAACTTCGGTGACACTCACTAAATGGGAAATATGTGCAATTTGTATTTCTTTATGGTGGTGTTTACCCCCTTCACTGAACTCCACATAATGGGATTTCGTCCCTGAAGACTCAGAGATATTGTTGGAAGGTTGCACCCTGTAACCTTCTGAGGATTTCAAATACAAATCCACACATTTAAACTTTAACAAAATCACAGTGAATGTTATTTATGAAGTCAGGTTCAGAGCTTTCCCTTTTTTATATGTATATATGCAGAGAGAACTTAGTTAAGACATCCCATTAATTTTAACATGTTATCACAAAATAGGAAAATGCTGACTCTGCGAAAATATTTAGTGCATAAAATTAAACTTTTATATTTTCATTAAAATATATTTCTATATGTACAAGCCTAAAATAAGCTGTCAGAGATCCTGATGTTGTCTTTATATTTTAATTATGACTTTACTTGCACTTACAGGTGACAAACCTAAACACATTAACATTTTTATTTCAATATTATCATTTTAAAATTTCAAATGACTTCATGATCTATTTCGTATCACCCGTGCGCTGTGATCTTAGAATTTACATTGGCCTGGAGGATGTATTCTGGGCAGAGATCATAACAAGCGTGATTACAGATATGGGGACTCAGAGGAAATGTGGGCAAAACATCATAATAGAATATGTACATTGTGTGAAATCAAATTAAAAAAACCACAAGCGTTTATGTTTTGTGGAGAAAGTGTTGACTGATTAAAAGACATGTCCAAGAAGAAAATATTGTAGTTTTATTAAGAAAGAACCAGGCAGTAAAGCATAAATTCTCTCTTCTGAATAGTCTCACATCAGATTTTATACATAAGCTGACAAGAATTCTAAGGTCCGACAAAAATAAATTGCGATAAGCGTGGTGGACTGCATTGTCTTTCTCATTCATTTTGAATAATTGAACCCAGGTTATCAATAGTCAAAATTTTTTTTAAAATGAGACAAGTGTCTTTACTGAGGAGAGGAGAGAAATGTATACATATAACTTTGTTTAGCATAAAGGACACACATTTTTTTTGTGGCATATTCTGGAAGAGTTAAGTGCTCAGAATAGCAATTTTATTATAAAACATATGATATCCATAAATATCAATAGTATTAGATGTTAGAGGGAAAATGTAAGATGTTAAATGTGTAAAATTAGTAACTTTATCAATTATATGAATTTAGTCAGATAAATTACCCCGTGAAGTTTATTTGATAACTTCCTATGAATTTGTACTGGCAGTAGATGATGTAGAAATAATAGTATTTTAATGTATTCCATATTTTATACATAAATTTTAACTATAAATAAAGTGCTGAGTTACTTAATTACTTTAAGTTGACAGCAAAAGTTTAGCCTATAGTTGCAAATGTTATAACAATGAATTAATTTTAGAGCAATTACTATGGTAATACAGATTATAATTTAGATTCAGTCTTATCTCTTTGGAGATATCAAAGCCTATATGTTTAAACCAGTTCTAAACTTTATAAGCTTATACTATCATGTGTTAATATTGCCTAGATGATTAGCATAATTAAACAGTATTCTGTCAATGCATATCAAGTGATCAAAAGAGCTTATGAAATTATTTGATAAATTATTCAAATGAATTTGCTATTTTTAATATAAATGAAATAACACAACCCATATCTCATACCACATTGACACTTAGTATTGATTATATGGCTAAACCATTTTCAGGGGCTGACTTTACTTAATCTGATCTCTTTTTCTGTCTGAGGCAGATAAAATATTAATACAAGGTAAATGAGTCCTCAGTGAACTTGCCATATGGCCCCTGTGGAGGACAGAGGGGCCTGGGCAGCCTATGGACTTGCCATATGGCCCTAGAGGGAAAAAGTAAGTATTACACAGAGAACAAATCTACCATATGGACTGGGTGGAGCACTTGAGACTCTAAATACTTCCTTGTACTGGGGCACTTCACAAAAGAATAAAAACACATAAATAATACATTATACAAAAACCCTTGAAAATGGATCAATTGTTTAGATTTAATATGATGCTTTCAAGCAATGTCCAGGGCATATAAATAATCATGGTTTACTTTGAAATGGCAAAGAGGATCATCAATCATTTACTCCTGACATTTTTACATTGCATTTAACATCTGTTCCATAATAGCATGGTGCAGTAATATACTTAACATCATATTACACACTGAACCTAAACAGATAAAAATAACACTAAATTAGAGTTCCTGAAAGTTTGTCTTGCTTCTACTAATATTTTTGCAAATACTGAATTATCTACCCCTTCCATCACTTGAATTTTTGGTTATTATATAGAGCAGATGAAATTAAGCAAATGGCAAAAGCAATTTTCTTGGTACTATCAAACCTCATTAATTTGGTTTCTGCTAATATGGAATTTATGATAATTCAGCTTGGGCTTGATAAAGTTTACCTTTGTACTAGATATAAAGAAAAGATTTGCTAAGCCAATTATTAGTATACACAAGATTACAATGAACATGTTTAACCCACTTAAGAGAGCATACTTTTAAAGGATTTTAGCACATTAATTGAATGCAAATATATACTGCTAATAACAAATGAATCTAATTTAGTCTTTGAAATAGGTCTTGTAGTACCTGTATTTGTAAGCAGATGGTTCCAATTACTGTATATACTTCTAAGTTTGTGCATATTTCTTTGCAGTTTTATTCCTTATACTTTTGCTGAATTTAAGCATAGACATTTCCACTAATTGTTATCTGACTTTATTTTCCAAAGCATCTATGTCTCTATTTTTTTAAGTATATAATCATTAAAAAAAAAATGATTATCTTTCTAGCTTTTCTTTGAAGTCATAATGATTCTTCTGCAGGTTTCTTAAATTGTGCTTTTATAATTGAAACAACAAAAGGCATATAAGAATCAGTGCAGAAAGACAACATTTTGGCAAATATAGATACATTTGAAATTATTTTTCAAGTAGTTCTGTGTGATTCTTATACCCAATTTATACATGAAAACATTAAGATTTCTTCATACAGGATTTTGTTATGTTAAGAATCTGATTGCATTAGGTTGAGTTTATTCATACTTTCTGATCCAAGGGAAGTTTGTCAGAGAATAAAATTATTCCAGTCCTAGAACTTTATTGTTCTACGAGACCAAATATTTGTCTCCTGACAATGTCTGTGGTCTTTACTCAGTCTTCGTTTTGAGAATTTGACTTTCTTAGCTCTGTTTTGGTATTTTTCTTTTTGCGTGTGTTAGTTTTCCTCCTGTCTAAAGGAAGATCAGAGCTTCTCCTTCTATTCCATTAAGTTTTCTCCTTCTGTATAATGGATACTTGTTAATTAGTGTGGTAAACCAAGCAGAAAATCATAATATTCCTTATTCCTTTATTCTTGTTGTTGTTGTTATTATTATTATTATTATTATTATTATTATTATTATTATTATTATTTATGCCTACAGCACCTAGTCTTTCTAGGTGGTTTCCCATCCAAGTACTAACCAGGCCCGACCCTGCTTAGCTTCTGAGATCAAACATCGGGCTCGTGCAGGGTGACATGACCGTAGACCATGGACCACGGCTCCACTGAGGTGTGAACCTGTAGTATTCCAAATTCAAAGAATCTGTAGATATGAGCAACTTGATGCAGAGAGGTTCAGCAGTCGTTTCAATGCCAAAGCAGATTCATGACAAGAAAGTTCTGGCAGGTGGTAGCAAATAAAACAAATAAAGGCCTATAAGTCATAGGCAAAAATGAAGTTCTGACAAAAGGGAAGAAAAGATATTCAAATGTATCGGGGAATACCTGATCATGGAGAATTGGGTTCTGGGTTGGATTTCCATAAATAGAAATGCTGGAAACATAAGAATTACAGGCCAAGGGAAACCAAGATATGGAGCAAGGAACCAAGACAGGTTCTGGCATGGGTTCGGCCCCAGTATAATATTAGGAATAAGCCCTGTAGGGAAACAGGGCAGGAAAGCAATTACTAGCAATAAGGCTCAAGGCCAGAGCAGCTCAATAAACACAAATTGACCCTGAATTTCTGTTTGTTTAATCTCTGAGCTTGATATGTCTTATAATACTCCTTCTGCTGATACTGAAGATTGGTTTCAATAATACTGGTTTACTCTCTAGTTAAGGCCTAAATGGCTTATGTATGGAGGCAAGGGAGAGAAGAGAAGGTTATCATTATAATTCCAGATTTGTATCTATAAGGAGCCAGCAAGTGTTGTTTCTTTTTTCCCCCTCACTATTTGTTTTTAGTTTCTTGATCTTTTTCTTATTTAGAAAGCAAATAAGAATTCTTGGCTCAGAGCATTTACATTCTTTTCAGCTTGGACTTTGCTACATCCCAGAGGACTTTCTTTCTAATTTTCTTCGTTTGGTTAATGTCACTACTTTTTCCTGTCTCTCAAGCACACAAACTGAGACTTCCATTTCTTTCTTGTTCCACAATTTAGTCACCAATTTCTGTGAATTTCTCGTTAGTAGCTCTAGAACTGAAGTGCCTAACTAGTGAATAACAAAGTTTTCAATAATAGTTTTCTAAGTGGGCCACCACCACTGTACTTACATTTCTTCTGTACTCACACGATCTCATTGCCCACTCATGATTTTCTAGAATTCTCATTGAAACAATAATTGACGCTAGTAATGGGCCTTTCTCATTGTTCTCTGTTATTGTCAGTATCATTCGTACAAAAACACCATGAAATTTAGAACCAGATAAGAAGGAAAAATGACATAAATTGATTTCAAATTCTGGTTCTGTCCTTACCTAACTGTGTGATATTAGGAAAATTAATGTTTTTAAGATCTTGTTTATTTTATTTACTTTAGTTTATTTTTTTTTTCTGAAAAAGAAAAATCCTGTATTTTGTAGGACTCACATAAAATAATACATTCAAAAGTCTAGTACATAGATGAAATAAAAGCGTTTTACTGCAACATTTTTTATAACAGCAAACATTTTCTAACTAACTGAATGCTGAAATAGAGGAATAAATAAAGAAAACGTAGCCTAGTGGTATAATGTAATTCCATACCACACTTCAAATGAATAAATAGACCTATATGAACCAACTTAAGTAAGTCTCAAAAACATAATAAAAGTTAGAAAGATATTAATAGTATTATGTCATTTATATAAATTTAACCCCAAAATATGTTGTATTGCTCATGGTTACTCACACAAATATGGATATATCTCATCAATATATCATTAATTTTCTATGTATATGAACTAGAATAAGACACTAAAAATTCATAATTTTAGTTGTTTCTAAAAGTGAATGGAATGGGACCAAGATTAACAAGGTGATATAAAGAACAGCTGTAAAATTGGGTCGAGTGTGCACTTTTTGGACATGTGAATTTAAAGATGCCTATTAGATATTCCAGTGGAGATACGAGTTTAGAGATGAGGGCAATTCAAGTAAAAAGTCTGAATTAAAGATTTAAATTTTGGAGCCGTCAGCATATATATGGTATTTAAAGCATGGGTCTAAATGAAATCATGAGGGAACGGGTCTAGCAAAGAAAAAGGTCAGAAGGGTATCCAGTAAGGTTTTAAGCATAAAAGATTAGATTTTTTTTTTTAAAGGTAATACAAATATGAAGAAGAAGTGGCCATTGAGATTTTGGGTGAGGTAGAGGGCATGGTGTTCTGGAAGCGAAGTGAAGAAAGAGTTTTAAGAATGGAAGGATGATGATCATATCAAGATCTACTAAGTAAAGTATGGGGAGGGCTAAGAATTGACTGTTAGATTTGTCAATATGGACAATACAGTTAATTTTGAAAAGAGTACTTTTATTAGAAAGGTAGAAATGAAAAATTTACTAGACTGGGCTCAAGATTAAATTATGGGGAGAAGATGAGGTTACAGATTATATACAGATAGACAACTCTTAAAAAAGAGATATGGAAAACTGAAACAGTAATTGGAGAGAAGGCTGGTATCAAGGGAGATTTTCTTTTTTAGATTAAAAAGGATATATTACAAAATGGCTAGATGCAATTAAAATTATTCAGTAAAAAAGGAACAAATCTGTAAAATAGGACACAATTGCAAAAGTGATACCCTGATAATTTGGTAAACTTGGAACAGAGGAGAGAATGGCTTACTTGATATCATCATTAATTTTTGAAAAAGCTGGATCTAGAATTTGGATTGAAAAGCTTAGAGAAAATATAAACCAACTCTCCCTCCAGAATTTGAAACTCTATATTTAGGATGGAGATAAACTCAAACTGCAGTCAGGTAATCAAGTAAAAAAATATATATATTTTTAACATATTACCTCTTGAGCGTATATGGCATGCATCCAAAGTACAAAGAAGTACCATAAGTGATTCTTTTATTTTCATTATCTTTCCACAAGAAAATGTAAATAGTGAGAATAAGCATCATAAGAGCCCGAGATAGATGAACAGGTGGGAAAAAAATGTTTTGGCTATTCTAAATAAATTCAGGTCACATGCATTATGTTCTGATATCTGGACTAAATTTACAGCTGAATTTGCTGGCCCATAGATAAGAGAGGTGATCAATCAGTAAAATAAGCAATTGCAGTTATGACTTTTTTAAAAAAAAATGAAAAGAGGCGCATGTCAGACAGTGTAAGGAGCGCTTCGATAATGACCCTGAGGAAGATTATAAAATCATTCCTTAAAAGAATTTCTTAGAAGACAAGATGGTAATCACTCGAACTGATGTGCTCAGCATGAAAATATTTCTTTTAATCTAGCTTCATTTCTTTGCCTATCATGGAAATATGGTAATAGAATGAAGAGATTTCAGTAAACATTTATACATGAGTTTTTCTTTTGTTTAATTGTTAGTAAATAGATGATGGAGAAAGTGTATTAACATTTGAAGGACTAAATATAAAGTAGAGGGAAAGTTTAGAACCTTGATATAAGGTTTAAGACAATAAATTATCTTTTTTCTTCCCCCAAATTATTGTTTCTCCCCATATATTAAAGTTTTAGTCATACCATAAAGCTTGTATCCTGATTATCCTTCATTTTGAACTTGGATTTCTCCTCCTCCACAAAGTCCAAAAATGAACTAAATGTCCTTACTTGCTCTGATGTTCTTATGTTTCTATTTTTGTTAGAGTGCATACCACACTGTATTAAATTTACTATTCCTTAAGTCACAGATATTTCTAGAAAGACTAACTACTAATTTGGCTGAATTGCCAAATGAATCAATTGGCAAAATAAGATATGTTCATATTTCAGGGTGAATTTGTTTTCCAAAAAGCTCTCTGGTGAAATTTATGATTAAATATATAACAGTTGTGAAAATAATTTTGTGAATGAAATAACTTCCTTAAGAATATCATGACACTTTTGAAGCTACTGTTATGCCAAGCAGTATATTCAAATTTCTGGAGAATTTGTATATTAGGAAATAAAAGTTAGAAAACAGATTTTAGAATAGCTTATAAGAAAAACAATGAGGATACTATATTTGTGATGATTGCCAACTGAAAGAAAGATACTCTGATACACATTATCCCCTGTAATAACTGTCCTGGGTCAAGAAAAGTGAGAGGCATATCAGAATTTTTAGAGCTATGTATGAGTTTGAAAATGAATAGAAATATAATATTTTTATTTTTCTGTTATGGTATTTCTTTGAATTATCTGATGTAAAATAACATTAAAGGGCAACATGAGTTTTTCATGTTTATCAAGAGTGCAGAAGTAAATCCTGCATGTCTGGTTTGCTTGTTCAAATAAGCACTTTCAAATAAAACAAATTTTAATCGTTTTCAAATTTTCACTCATTATTAAGTCATTTGTCAAGTCAACTTTTAATACATATTCTGCTTGTAATTTGTTAATCTTCGAGTATTTGGGCTAATGTAGAAAGCAGCAATAAATCTTCCAGATTCTACCTGGTTCTTGCATTCTTGTGAAATTTTACTATATGAGGAAGAGGAATAAGTAACGAAACACAATTTTAAACTTATTATTTATTTGCATACAAATTTTGGTGATAGTTTTTAAATTAAATTAATAACCTAAATTTAGAATTGTTATTGGTTGACTAAAGGCAGAAGAGTTTTATATACCTATGTAGGTACATATATACCTTGTACTTACAGAACTATGTGTTTGTGTACACAGTCATTTGTATACACACACATACATATAGTACACTTTTCTCTGACTTTTCTTCAGATACGTTAGCTTATATATGAATGGTCACAGGGTCACATAAGGATAAAACAGTTCTACATTCTCATGACACATACATGATTAGAAAGAAGTGCCATTTCTGCAAGATGATTATCATGTGCCGCAACCTCATGTCCAGGGCTACGAGAGTCCATGCCCTCTTATTTCTTTAATGCCTATATGCCTATACTATCCACTCCCTTCACCCTTACTGCATGTCATCCACGCTTCCTCAGTTCCTCTAAAACATGTTCTCTTTCTGGCTAAAATTCTTGATCTATGCTTTATCTTCTAACTTGAAAGCATAAATCCTTCATTTAAAAAAATCCTCAAAATTAATCTGAACCATTTATGCTAATAAGCATATAGAATAAAATCAGAAGATAACAGGAAAAATTTTAATGAAAAAATTTGCTTGATAGTTTTTTTTAATTTGAATTTTTAAAGTAATTGGAAAATTTCAAACAAGTAGTTTTTCAAATTAGTATTAAAAATAAGTGATAAAGAAAAACAAGTGAGGTTTCTCATTTCTGTATTTACTTTTTTGACATTTTTTGAGCCAATAGATGTTTTTCTGAAATATAACACATTAAAAAAATATTTACAATAATTTTATAAACCTGGAAACATCATTTTTTTTTTTTTTGCTGCAAAGAACAAGTGGTTATAAATTGGAAATCAATTTTTAAAAAGATATATAGTAAAGGTCCAGGAATTTGCGTTATGTTTCTATGCCCTGAGAGTTGCAAAATAACAGTTGTGCTATTCAAGAATTCCCTTCTCGCCTAGAGAAGAATGCTGACAATGACATAAACATACACTGCTAACTTTTTCTATTTCCCTAAATCCTACGAATTAGTGCTCTCCTTTGCATTTTTATATGGCTATATAAGAAAACAGTTGGTTTTCAAGGAAGAAGTCATAAAATCTCAATAGTTAAATGGATATAAAGGTTATTTAGTTTAACCTTCTAGCAATTTCTAGTTTTTTAATATTCCCAACAGTGTGCTTATCAAACTTTATATGGACTCTCTCTGTCCTGACAAATCTGTGATTGCCCAAGGTAGCCAACAGCATGTTCAGAAAGATGGATCAAATCTTACTGTTTTCTACATATACTCATTAGGTCCTTTTCTACACTGGGTAGCCCCATGTATATTTAATTCATTTCTTAAAATTATGATGTAAAATTTGAATTTTATATATTATAAAAAATTTTCATATGCCAGATTATCATTTCTAAAAAAAGCAATCTAAAATAAAAGCATTTTTTTATACACCCTTTCATTCATACAAAGGCAACTAATTTAAACTGTAAACTAACCTTAGCTAAAATTTACCTTTATTAATAAGATCAAAGGGCTTAACAAATTTACTAGGCTGGGAAATACATTATATTGGATATTCAGCCAATCAAGAGTAAAAATATTTAACGTCCTAGGCATTGAGGTTACACAGGTGAATAAGATGAACATAATTCCTTCATGGTTTTTCATGTTAAATACACTGAAGAAACCTGTAAGGAAATGCATTTGATTGGAATTTTCAATGAATTTGATCACTTGACACAGTCCTGGTAAAATGTATTAGTAATTGGTTGTTATGGATGAGAGGGGAAAAAATGAATTGTTTCAAGGCAGTGAAGCTGAATGTATAAAGCTATTAGGTATTACCTTAGGAGCTTTTGCACGTTCACTTGCCCCATGTTAGGTCTCAAGGGATTGTGGTAAAGAGGGTGGAGGTTCAGGGACCTATTAAAACACACCTGTGGCTTTGAAGGAGTCATTATGCTTAATAAATTGTAAGACTTACATACATTAATTTATCTAGACCAACAAGCTGATTGTCTAGCTTAGGGCCATGTCTCAGCAGCTTGGTGCATAATATCTGAGCAGATCAGTAACCAAGAATATGGGAGCCTTGGGTACATGCTAATGGAGTCAGAGAAGGGTGAGGTCTGAAACTGAGAAAGGGTGATTTAGAAATCTAGATGAAGTTCTTTTGGTGGAAAATGAGGCAAGTCATGGCTAGGGTTACACAATGTAGAGATTCAGGAGAAGTTAAATTAGAACTAGTGTCGACGACAGTTTGTGTGGCAACATCCAAGATTTAATTATAGCTGATAAATGGGCAAGGCGTGAAACCTGCTCTTTCTGAAGTGAAATCTCCTAGACAATAATTTTCGATTTTAGGAATCTTTAAATAGATCTTGCTCTTTTACCTCGTGGAATGCATATATCATTTAAAGTGTGATAATTTCATAGTTATATATTTCTCGCAAGGAGAATATAGACCTTGTTAATATGGTTGGCATTTGGTAAAGATGCCGAATAGGGGGATTTGCAGAGAGATACCAGTGTGAGCTCCTTAGAGTTGATATTAAATGTCTGCTATAATTATTCAAGTTCTCTGGTCCCGTGTGGAGGGAATCTGTAATTTCATTTCTAAGATAGATATCTTCGCTTCGAAATGAATAATCCTAAGTGTGACAGTGGAAATAGTCAATCTGGAGAAATCTTGGCTGGTTTGGGTGACCATGAGCTGTGTTTTATAGAGTAAGCTAAGCCTTGATTAAGAACGAGGAGTGAAATAGAAATGTCCAAGTTTTCTTCTACTCTGAGATAAAATAACCACAAAATCGTATTTTTTTTTCTTTTGGAGTATATGTTTCTTATACACCTTTGAATACACATATCCAATACATTTTTTAAAAGCTTACAGAAAATTTGTATTTTACTCCTCGGGTGTTTAAGACTCTAAAGCGAGCCTACTGGATTTGAATTTGGCTCCTCTCCTTACTAGCTGAGTTATCTTAGTGAGTTAATTATTGTACCTCTATCTACTCCTGTGTAAAATGAGTAAAACACTAGTAATAATCTAATAGAATTGTTGTGAGGATTAAATGAGTTAGTACATGTAAAGTGCTTAGAACATTGCTTTATAACAGAAAGCACTCGATATATGCTAGTTATTTTGGTGATAATGATGATCGTCATCATACCAATGCCTCTGACTTTTTGAAAGAAGAATAAGTTAATAGAATTTTACTGAGAAACATTTTTATGTCAAAAACTTTTTATTAGAGAACATTTCAAACAGCCATAAAATTATAATAGGGTAATGAATCCCCCTCCATATACTTACTCGTGATTCAGTTGTAAAAATGATTATCTGAAGCCCAGACTTGTTTCAAATCTCCCCACCATTCTTCCTCTCCCCCAGATTATTCTGAAGCTGATCCCAAACATAATTTATTTAATCTGTAAATATTGTTCTTTATTCATTTACAGTGTGTTATCTCTTAAAGATAAGGACTCTTTTCCTTAAATCACAATCATATTACCATTACTCCTTCTAAAAATCTCTTAATATTTATTAAAAATCCTGTCAGATTTCATATTTCTGTAGTTGTCACACATATCCTTTAACCAAAAAAGAAATGAGAATTTTTTCAGACTCGGATTTGAAAAACATTAGGTCAGTCACTTTTGGACATGTTTTGTCTGAAAAATAAAGAATTTACACTAAACGATTTCCAAAGATATTTCACAATTCCATGATAATTTTAGTCAAAATCCCATGTGAAAATCAGAGTAGTCCACAATGCCAAAGCTATTTTATATTTTAGGAGGATAATTGAGAATTGTGCTGTTTTATTCACTTAGCAATAAGATTCGTTTTCAGTTTTGGAGACTTACAAATGAAATAGAATTGTGCAAAAGTAACACAAAGAGACCAGAATATCAAAATATGGTACCCTGTATGGGTGCCCGGTGTTTCTCCTCATTTTTTATTTGTTTCTAAAGTAATATTAATTTGAAAAGGCCTTGGATTTATGTGACAATTCCTTTCTCCCGCCCCCCGAAAATTCTCAAAGCACATTTCAGAAACTCATTTTTGGCAGATGTAAATTTAAGTAAATTGGCCAAGGTCACAGCACAATAAGGGCAGAGTTATCAAGGGAAGGCAGTTTCCTGCTTTTTTCACCATCCATGAAATTAGAGTAACTCCACCCCTTAAAATGAAAGGGTCTACTTTTTTTTTCCTCTCTCTTTCTCTCTGAAATTATAAACCGTGATTTGGAAATGTTTTTTACCATTAACTCGGGCTCTCAAAAGTGGCCTTTTAGGACCATGAAATGTTTGTGTGTGCATTATTTCAACGACTATTACTGCATATATTACAACCTATACAATTTGCTTTAAAAGGAGAATATGTTTTTTTGTTTGAGCTGAACCATCAGATTTTCTTTTCATGCAATATGACATGATGAAGAAGCTATCTGCAGGAACAAAACTAGTTCACTTTCCATGGGCAAGCACAGACTGTAAAGTAGATTATTAAAGTACACAGAAATAGAAAATTAGATCAGAAGTGATGTTTTACTGTGAGGTCTTCTTTGGACCTTATAAAATAAGAAAGAACTAACCTTGTTCTATTTTTGAGTCCTGAAAAAAAAAAAAAATCCTCATAGCAGGCATATCACCTTTAATTAGGTTTCTGCTTTTGGGAAGCATTTTACCAGCCCCCTTTCATTTATTTTTAATGATGTTATCACTAACAGGCAAACAGTCTCTTAATAAAACAAAAACAGTTTCTATATAAAGCCTGGTGTACATGTCCTGAGTCAGTCATCTAAAAACAAATGTTATAATTGTTTCCGTTGTGCTCTTAGAACCCTTAATGGCCCTACTGTGCAGATATGCAAAACATCAACCTAGGAAATATAACCATGTCTGTTAAGCAGCTTTCAGTAAATGCTTTCCCATATTCACTTGCAGTATCAGCAGCGAGGTTCAACCTACAGGGTCATAGAAAAGACAGGAAGGTCAATTGAGTGGATCTTTTCAGCCTAAGCTACACCAGCTTTTCATAAACGCTTAGGACTTATGACTTAAGAAACAAGCAGGGGTGAAAGCCATCCAGAACATTTAAATGCTAGATGTGTGTGTGTGTGTGTGTGTGTGTGTGTGTGTTTGATGCTTGGTGCCATTCTGTTTTTGCCAAGAATTTTCAAGTAGTGGGAGGAAAACCTATTCACAGATATCTGAGTACTTGAGTTCCATTTTCTCAGTTGCCAAGGACAGCGAGGAGCTTGCTATCAAAGCCAAGTTTAGAAATATATAGCTCAATTTAGGTTTTCCCCCATACTTAGATTTTTGAAATATAAATGCAAAAATGCCAGAAATTAAGGACTGTGTTTTGAGAATAATGGTAGAAAATAAGCTTTCCCTTTAAAACTACCAAGTTTCTCCAGGACCCTTTAAAATATAAAGTTTAAAATACAAAATAGAAAAAATACAAATCTTCTTCAGGGCACTTAGGGTCCCTGTCATCCTTGAATTGTTATCTTGTTTTGTTTTCTCATACAACCCCTTGACCTCCTCCTGTTTAAACTTTTCCCAATATCCAATGCCCATTTCAAATACACCTTACCTTGTAATGAAGATTTTATTTTTCTCCTTCACTCTCCTCTCAACTTGCATGGTCTAAATATAATCTCTTATATTTCTAAATCACCACTAGGTGCTATTCGAATCAATCTTTTGGCACCTAACATTACTGAGATTATAATTGCATGCATTTTTTAAATCATCTTCCCAGAGCTTCCTCCCACCCCAAGATAATGTCTGTGAAATTGCCTCGTAATCAATAGTGTGGTTTTCCAATAGAAAGTATTTTTAGTTTTGCTATCATGAATGTAGTGTAACCTCGGGATAAGCAGAGACTTCTGTATCCTCATTTCTGCATTTCGTAATCTTCCAGCTTTTCCCCTTCCTCATCTCATTCACATATTCTTTCAACAGACATTAATAAGTACTCATTCTATGTTAGGGAACTGAGACAATTTCTTCCTATAAGACATGGTCCCCAACTTTCGTCATCATCTCCAAGGTGAACTACCCCAAAGTTAAAAACCACTTATAAAGGTGAAAGTTGTATATGTGTGTAATAAATACTTTATGCATTAAATTAGGCAGAGCTGTGAGTTTGGTATATATTTTAGCACATTTCGGCATCCCGCCAAACACACACTTACAATGATCTCCTTCTCATATTAAATTTTTTCTTCATTCATCCAAACTCAAAATCCAGAGTTCTAATATTGCTTCAAGGATCTCCGAAGAAACTCTTCAGTGTTTTTATGCTCCTTGCAGTCTATTTCTCCAAAATCTGTACTGTTTTCTTTTCGTGTAAGTCAACTTACCCACTCCCCCAGGTCCTGCTACCTGAAGAGAAATTGGTATAGTAGCTCATATCTTTTGCCCTTTCTCAAGTTATTTCTATCATAATTAATTTTAACTGTTCACTGAACTAACTAAAGGTTAGTTTATATAAGGCAACTGTAATAATATATAGTAATAATTTTATTATCAACATGATACTTCATTATCACAAGCCTCATTAGAGAGAAATAATATGGAAACCACAGGCATATGGTCCAAGATCAGGCTTCCCTCCATGGCACACTGAAGCCGAATTTACAAAAGGAAATTTATAGTATAGTATTTAGTTATTTGTTAGTAATTAATACCTTATATTTATTAGCATTTTTATATTTTACAAAGTAGTTTCACATATATAATATAATTAGATTTAAACTATAATGCTTTGAGTTGTTAACCACTTTTTAAATAAATAAGTCAAATGAGTTTCACGGAATATTAAAAAATAGATTCTTTGCCCTACTATTTGCTAGGACTTGAAATCACACTTTCTAAGTCAAGCCTGGTTTGTTTTTATTGCACTAGTTATCATATTGTATGTGATAGCTGTATCTCATTATGGTGACTATTTTATAAAAGTTTCTGGAGTAATTTTAAATCCAGAATTTTAAAAATGGGTTTCAAATTTAATGTAGAAAATTGTTTATTTCATGATACCATGGATGTTTTACAAGAATTAAAATAGATACATGAAAGTCATGTAAATAAATTTTTAATGTGATATTTTATAATTCTTTATTTTGTGAGAATATGAAAATGGAAAAAATTATGCAACCATATTCTGATTTATGATTACATTCTGGGATTGATTTTATTATTCAACTTTATTATTAGTTTCTCTTGACAAATTAAATCCAGAGTTCCTAAGTAGTAATGAACCAGGATTGAGGTTATGATTGAGTCTAACTTAAATGACTGTGTTTTATATCTGGATGCGTTTCAAAATTTTTTTATATATCAACCCTTAATTTTTTAGATTATTTGTACCTCTACTCCAGTTAAGTAATGTGGCCGATGAGTTTACAAAAAACACCAATAAATTCATTTTTCTATATGATCATGATGGATATATCAAAATGAAAAAAATGGTATTGTTATAATAAATATTCACTTCCTTATAGAATGTACCATACTCTTGAAATTTCTGTCAACATTTTTTCACTTTGCAAATATAGAAATATAGCTTTTCATGCAAATTCCCAGATCACTTGTAAACATTAAATATGGAGATTTTCTCATTTTAATAATGTTACTATCTATTTCACATAAAGATAAATGAATATGAATCCCTTTAGAATACATGGTTTTCTAAAAGTGAGTATTTTTCTACTTGGTTTTATGATGCAATAAAAGACATCAGAGACAAAGACACACATACACATACACACAGACTCTCTCTCACACACACAAAGGTGAAAGAGAATATATAATTCAAACCCAAAGGGATTCATTATGAAAATAACAACTGAGTTAGATTTTATTAACAGGAAAGAAAACATTTTAAAGTAGAGGCCCATTATTTTTTTAAACAACATTGTTCCGTAGGATATCCTGCTAAATTGTTACATGTGATAAGATTGGAGGGAAAAAAAACTTGTCTTACAGAGGCATCAGTCTTACTGGTAGTCATTTATTGATAAATGATTTAAAATATGAGTAGAATCACAGTATGAGAAGAATGAAATAATTTTTATACTTTATTGATTTTGGATTTTTAAGAATATTTTTTCTTCCATTTCTGCTTTATCTTTATAGTGTCTATTATTCTAATTGATGTTAACTCATTATATATTTTTATAATGACATTATATTTATTATATAATTATTAATAGGTTAATTGGTAGACTTTTACTGGTCAAAAGATGAAATAATTTATTATTGTATGTGTTATTCTATTTTCCTTTAGGAAACCACTGTAATTTCTTGGAATTGAATTAAAATGCAAGAATATTTTAAAATTAATAACCATTCTTTCTTCAAAAAATACAAATAATGAGAACTCTTTTGAGAATTGGTATAAATTCTAGTCCCCTACAGACATGGAGTACTTAGAAAAAAATTAGAACTCTGGTTAATGTAGCTTTCAAAATGCTTCCTTTATTCCCAGGATGATGTACCCTGCACTGTATCTAATGTGCCATTTCAGGTGTTGAAAGTGCCTGTCTTATAGATCATTGAAATATTTTCTAATTTGATAAAATGAAGCAAAATAATTTAAAAATCCTCATTAAATGAAACTTGTAAACCTAAGTAGTCAATAACTTTCTCTGAAATTTTGTTTCTATTTATCATTTTCTTTTCAAGTATTACCTAGATATCCATAACACTTTGGAATTTGTAATAGAGAAAGTCCTGATGTTTCTGATTCAAAAGTGATACAATATCACTTTCTAGTCAATATTGATGAAATCTTCAATTAAATAATTTTTACAAATTTTATAAGAAACAATAGTGAACGCGGAATTATAGATTTGAGTAATACTAACGTCTGTCACATTCAACCTGCCAGCCTTTTTAAATTGAGGAAATTGAAGCCTGAAGAAGTTGTTATATGTCCAAAGAAGCTGAAACTAACTGGACTCTAAGTCATTTTTCTAATATATCCCAAAGTATTTTCAAGAATGGTATGCACTGTTTTGTCTATAGCCCAGTAACACATTACACAAAAACTTTGTGGCTTAAACTGTCAAAAATTTAAAATTTTCAGTTTCTATGGATCAAAAACCTGGGTGCAACGTAGCTGAGGACCTCTGGTTTAAAGCCTCTCGTGAGGTTGCTGTCACGCTGTCAGCCGGGGCTGCAGCCTCATCTAAAGTCTCCACCAGGCAGGGGGAATCTACTTTCAAACCAACTCACGCGTTTTTTTGCAGGCCTCAGTTCCTTGTCATGTGTATCTCAACGAGGCTGTCTCATGATATGACAGCTGGTTTCTGCCAGGGAAAAAAATAAAAGAGAGAGTGAGAGATATGGAAACTACAGACATTTTATAACTGAATCTTAGAAGTGACATCCTGTCACATCTGTTTTATCTTATTTGTTAGGTCTAACTCAAAATAAGGGGAAAGTTCTAGATGCAATGTGAGTAACAGTAGGGAAGAATCATCAGAGGTCATCTTAGACACTACTACATGCCAACTACATGCCCAGGGAAAATACTCCCCAAGTACTTGTCAAGTTAATGCAAATATTTATTATTTAACTCTTTATACTAAAACATCTCACAGATAATAAAATTGCAATGTGGACTCTTGATTAAATGATAGTAATCTATGTATGTGATTCTTGCTAATTTTATACAATGGCTATGAAAAATATGTCCATGTACTTATGAAGTATGCAGTGAAGTCTTAAGGATTAAAAAGGGAAGATGGCTCAAACATGTGTACGCACAGAATGAGGGAGAGAGAGAGAGAAATGAAAAGCAAAAGTGATGAAGAGTAAACAATTCATGAATTTGGGTGAAAACTTGAAATAGTTTCCTAGGGCTGTTGTAACAAACGACCACAACCTTAGTGGCTTAAAGGAGCAGAAATTTATTTTCTCACAGTTCTGAAGGCCAGGAGCCTAAAATCAAGGTGTCAGCAGGGACAAGTTCCCTCCAAGTGACTGTCAAGGAGAATTCTTTCTTTACCTCTTCGAGCTTCTGGTGGCTGTCATCATTCCTGTTTCTGTTTTCTCTTTGACTCCTCTTCACCTCTGTGAATCTCTCTATCTCTTTCAAATCTTCCTTGATTTTTCTCTTATAAAGACACTTGTCATTGGACTTAGGCTGCATCCTAAAGCAGAATGATCTACTATCTAAAGATCCTTAATTTAGTTACATCTGTGAAACTCCTTTTTCCAAATAAGCTAACATTACCAAGTTTTAGGGATTAGACATGGGTATATATTTGGGGGGGTCTATCATTCAACCCACCACATGGGGTATAAAGGAATTCTTTGCACAATTCTTGCAACTTTTCCATAAATTTAAATTTATGTAGAAGTAAAATATTAAAGAATTAAAAAAAAAGGATTACATTGTCAAATGCTATAATTAAAGATCATAGCATCTGACGAGCCCACTTTCTTTTAAAGATAAACCTTAAAAATATGTACAAACATATCAAGTAGGAATAAGGTATTTTGTGAATTTGTACTTCATCCTTATTTACTGTTTGAAGTCAGTGGTGATTATGTGATGTCAAAACTCTCTTCGATGTTGTCTGGTCTCTCAAACTTTTGCTTTAATCTTTTTAGAACATTTAAGATATCAAAGGTCACTTTTATTTCAAATGAAAGAACCATGTTCCCAATTTTACTATCTTTGTAGGAAGACTAACTGAGACTTTCTATGATGTTAATTGCTACAAAATGACTACTTTTTCTCAGACAGTAGAGTCTCAAACACTCCCCCCAAATATTTGTTTGATCTGTGATTAGTTTTTTTAAAATGTATATTGATCTTAAGTTACCCCTTTAATAAAAATTCCTTGAGCAGTCGTTCTGTCCCAAATTTAATTGTTATCTAAGTACTGAATTAAAGTGACCTCATGTAGTAACTTCATTATGTGAAATGATAAATGAATAAAGTCAATCAAGTAAGTCTATACCAAATGATGATAATATATTCCATCGAAGCTACAGCAGAAAAAAACATGACACGTGTGCATGCAAACACACACACATATATATGAAACAACTTTAATCTTATACTTGGAAAGAAGAGTAGTAACAGAAAAAGGATAGAAGACAAAATGTTTTACTAGCTATATTTATTAGCTACTTAACAATTGTGATTGGTCACTATAATCTAGAAATGCTTCTTGAGGCTTGTTGATTGTGTTTTTTAGCATTCTAACCCAGTGTCTAGCATGTCGTTTATAATGAATAAATATTGACTGTAAAATATATATTGAGTGATTTAATTAATTCACACAACAATCATAGTCAAGCATAAATGTATAGAATTCAAATCAAATAGTCATAAGGATGATGGAGCCTCTAATTAAATGTGTGTATATGTGTGTGTGTGTGTATACATACATAGGATGCTATTTTCAAGGATAACCTTTAAGAATTGTGGAGTCACAGACCCTAAAGCTGAAAGCAAACTCAGGTGGTCATCTGATTCTATGCCTTTCTTCAAGAGACAAGCAATTATTATCTTCATGATCTATGAAGCCACATTTTCTTTAGCATGTGACAGCTAAGGTGATGCTGATCAAAAAATATTGCTCTTCATTCTTAAACAATTTCACATGCACATAGATGTTTAACAAGCACCTTTTCAGAACTGTTATGAGAAAACAGTAGCAGCCTTGGTCTGGAGGAGTAATTTATGACAGGCAGGTAAATGGTGTCCAAGATCACCTTGATCACATTAGCCATGCAGTAGCCCTACCCCTCATTGCCATCTTTCTTTAACCCTGTTGACAAGTGTGATAAAAAAATAAAATAAAATAAGGACATAATCAGTCCTACCTTAGCTGCTTACTCTGTTTCTTCCTCTGGTACCTGCTGCCTCAGATTATCTGTCAATAAATTAACAGAAGAGGGACTAGATGAAAAAGCAGAGGAGTGAGTGAGTGAGTGTTAGAGGAGTGCAGCTAATAGAAGGCCTTGTGTCCATTGCTCTCCTCCCCGACCTTCCTTCCCTTTGGTTCATTAACCAGAAATGTGGAAAGGTGAGGGAGATGAATTTAACTTGTTCTGACATTAGTTAGAGACAGGGAGTTGTGGGAACTTCTCTAGTATTTCTGCTCCAGAGAGAGGTAATTGGAAAACGTGTTGTGTGGTTAGGTGTTGTAATGAAAAATAAAAGAATGATCGAGGAGAATAGTGCAATCAAATTATAAGCGTAAAGGCAAGTGTGCTGAAGTTTTTAGCCACTTGCAAAATTGAGAGATACTATCAGAACTGTGCAAATACATTGTTCTGATTACTTTTCCTGAGGTGAAATATGAAAATATTTATAAAATTGAGAATTCTGCCATGAATAAAATTTTCTCTGTGCTCTAATGAACTAAAATAAGCTATAACTTGTGTCTATCTCAAATGAAACTATAAAAATGTTTAAATAACAAAAAACTGAACAAAATGATTTTAGTTAGCTGTGAGAATAAAAAGTCTGATTTGGAGCATTACTCTTGAGTTGCTTGTAATGTTGAAGCAACAATACGTTAATGAACAAAATAAATACTAACTTAACTTAGAGGGTTTTATATATTTTTTAAAATATTGATATTGAAATTACATTTTATTACCCTTTATTTAGACCACATTTCATTTATAAAAAGCTAATTTTTCAATATGAAGGTAAAAGGTGTTCAAAGCCAAAAGAATTAGACATTTAGTTATAATGATATTAAATAATTGAGTTATTCAGTAGAAAGAATATATTTGATTCCAGTTTTTTGTTTTTGTTTTTGTTTTCGGTTGTGCAATGAAAGATTTTCATTGTGCATTCTTTTGTAGGCTTTTTAAAAAATATATTTGAACAAATCATTGATATAAAGGAAGGGTTAATCAAGAAAGAAACATACTAATATACAAAGAATTTCTCTTCTATGAAGCTCTAGAAAGATTCTATTGTCAATTCAAACAGAACAAACTAAAATGAGATAATTGGGAAGGTGCCCATAAAGTCAGCCTGAATATATTATCACAACTATATATGAGATAATATTTGTTTTAAAAAGATTCTATGGCACTGTAAACTCAGTCTCATTAGAGACTGCATTTAAAAGGCTTATAAAGTTACTCATTAATGTTATCTTGTTGTATCTCCACAGCTTTTTCATTAAAGAAAATTCAGCAGAAAGCATTTTCTCCTGATAGCAGGAACCAATTTGCAATAAATGTTCTGGAAACCACTAGGGAAGCCATTACTGAGGTCTAATAAAAACAGACAAGCGTAACTTGTTCTATATTTTTGTTTCAATCACATACAGATGAGACCCCGCTCTCCACACCAACTGCAAGAGACAGCCTTGACAAACTTTCTCTGACTGGACACGGACAACCACTACCTCCAGGTTTTCCGTCTCCTTTTCTGTTTCCTGATGGATTGTCTTCCATAGAGACCCTTCTGACTAACATACAGGTAGGCCTTTTTGTAATCTGGAAGAAAGGAACATAAAGACCTAGTCATAAATTTTTCCCAAATTCATACTATTCCAACTTAATCCATTCATGAAATTGACTGAAAAAAGTATCGAACTTTTTCTAGCAATTAAACATTTTAAACTTGCTACACTAATCTAATTGGTTTAGAAATACTCAGATATGTATATTAAATCTTAATAAAAACTTAGGTAAAAATGACTTGGGCATTTAAAATATCATTTTGCCTAAATGTTCTCCTTATTGCCGGCTAATGAGAAGAATCTAAATGTTTAAATTTGCCTGATTTACTAAATGACAGCACACCAGTTCTAATAAATATTTAGTTATTTTTAAACTGCTGGCCTTCCAGTGAGGAAATGATATGTTTAGTCATTTAAAATATGTCTAATATAAAAGAATCCAAAAAAATCTGTCCTTTTATAAATAAGTTTGTTTCAGTTAATAGGGTTTCTTCAAAGAATAGACTTCAAAAACCATACAAAACTTGCCACGGATTTCCTATGTAGTCCTCAGGATGTATATTTTACGTACAGTACATTATGAATCAAAAATACTTACAGTTAACAATAACATAGAACATGGAGCCAAAATAATAAGAGTGTCTGAGATAAAAGAAAGCATAATTTTCTTGCCCACACATGAAGTGATCATGTGGACCCCAGATGGAGAGTTTTGCCATTTACTTCTCCGTGTTTGAGGGAGCTAGTAGTAAGAATTTGCTTGTAGATACTGCGCTGGTAATTTTTTTTTTTTTAATTTTTACTCTAACAGTCCATCCTTAGTGATATTTTTCTGTACACATTTTCTACCATATCAAACTTTCTCCCAGTAGAAATGTAATTAATTTTATTTACCTCTCCAAGGACATAACAGAAGGCCTTTAATGTAACATATCTTCTCATCTATTAATATGGCATTTTTAATACTAATGTAATTAGAGTCTCCAGAACTGTATTCAACTTTAATGTTTTATATCTCAGTAATTGAAATAAATCATCGATCTAGCCTAAACTTAATCAAGGCCAAATAGTTGATAATATTTTAAAGTAAACATAAGACGTTCTTTTTTCTAAATTTAACCCATAATACTGTTTTCTAAGAGGTAGAGTTTTTAATATATTTCTCTTTGTTAAATTAAATGCTTTCAGGAAATATCCCTCAAGATTTCGGAATTTATACTGTGAAAAGGGAACAATTTATTTTCTTAAGTATACAACTCCATCTGAAGAAAAAAAAAAGGCATTTATTTAAACTCCTCCATCTAGTTGTATGTATCTTCACTAACTAAAACCTTTTTAACCAGGAAAGTGGTAATTTAATTTATTTCAGCAGAGAAAACATTTCTGTGTTTAATCAGTGTAAAACCAGCTCGCTCACCTAAGGAGCGGTTTTACTCATGGAATCTTGTATTCTATGTGAATATCACTTTTTGAAGACAGTTACTTCATCTACCCACTCCAAACCAGTATTACCGGGGTTAGAAATTATATCTAAAACACTGAACTGTTGTTAGTTCTTAAGAAAAAAAAAAAAAAGTAAAAAAAGAAAGCTCTAGCTTTACAGATTTAGATGTTATTTATTTTATTGAAAGTATCTCTAGATTTAATGCAGTCTTTTTCTAACCTTCAACCAGCCTCAAGGACATATTTTAGCAAAAGTTAATATGACAGTCAACAAAAACTAAATTATTTCTAACCCAAAATCATAGAGATAAGGGACTGATAAATTTAGAACACCTAAAATAAGAATACTTCATTAAAAATAAAGTATGCTTATATGCTTTAATCTTACATATGTGTATATAGATGTAGGTATTACATATCTGTATATATAATGCATTTTTAATATTATACATATTATGTATAAATACACACACAGGTGTATATGCATGCACATATGTGTACATAAGGTTAAATAAACAATGATTAAAAATCTTACTGAGTTCCATTCAGTTATATATGTTTATATATCTACACATACAAAACATACATACATAAATACATATACAATTACACATATGCATATATACATACATACTGGATTTATGGTCATTCAGTAATGGTTTTTTTTATCATTTTACGAAAGGTCATAGATGCTAGCTTTTTTATTATTGCCACATTTATTGAGTTATAGCAATATCCTAGGAATGGTATAGAATGTTTAAACAGTCATGACCCTGGCTTATGGGGAATACAGTATAAATGTGTTTGCTGTCCAAATTCTAATTTGGATAATTACATTCTGCCTACCTCAATTTTCTCTGTAATTTCAATTATATTCAGTAGGTTCTCTGCTTTCTATTTCAAAATGGTAGCATACATTTGTGTGGTAAGTTTGAAGTTCCATATTTCCTTTGGAGGTATTTTATCAGGACAACAATGAACAAAAGCTGAAACTGTTTAATTTTTCAAATCATAAAAGTCTAGGTCTGAAATTAAAAGATTTATTATGCATATTTACCATTTTAATCAAACTCAATGTGCCAGGTTATATTTAAGTGGAATGTACATAAAATCAACCCTTTTTTAGAATTAATGACCAAAAAAAAAAAATCCTTCAAACTAATGTTTCAGGACTAATTGTTTATATTCAATAATTAAATTTCATGATATTCTATAATTTAATAATTCTCAATTTTAAAATTTGTAATGGTTACTATAGATGTTGCTTTCATGATACATTATAAAATTGAATTTTCATAAATGTTTTTGTGCTTTAAGAGAGGACCTGTAGAATAAAACTGTATACTAATGTGTCAGTATTTTAAATATACTATATCAAGTATAGAAAAACTCTCTTTCTCTTTCTATATATATAGTGTGTGTGTGTGTGTGTGTGTATACACATGTGTGTGTATATTTATATAAATAAATAAATTTTGGGTACCAGATTTTTATTAATTCTCTTGAAATTTGAGTGTTTTAGAAATAATTAATAATGAATAATGATGTCTGAAGTATAGCAATTTCACATTAATGAGTGATATTATACATTCCAGATTTTGCTTCTCAGGGTTTTTAAGATTTTCTTTTATATGAAACTTTTTTTTTCCAATGTGAAAAATATTTCATATGACTTCCTTATTCAAGTATGTCTATCGAGAACTGTCTATTACCTTTAGGTGCGGAAACTAGAAATTTAGTGTCGCTCTATATGGAACATCAGATCCCACATAAGATCAGGTAAAGGGTTCAGTCCCATAAGACTGCCTCCCACTTCTGCTTCAGATGCTGATTACAAGTCCAGATTGTAGTCTGTGCTTCTGACTGAGGTTCCTACAACCCACTTCTTGGGTTCAGTTAATTTGCTGGAGCAACTCACAGAACTCAGGAAAACATTTTACTTTCTAGATTCCCAGTTAATTATAAAAAGAGATAATTCAGATGTGACACCTAGATGTGATACCTTCTAATAATGACTACCATTTAAACACATTCAAAGGAGAATTTTACCTACTATTCTTAATCTGAGCTTTCATACTGTAAATTGCAGCTAGGGTCTATTTGTATGTGGAATTGGAAACAAGTAATTACATTGTTTATCTTGGCTTATAAATATTAAAATAAGAATAAGTAAATAAGTAAAAATTAGGAATATAAAATAAGGGTAGAGAATATGAAATTTAGTTGGGAATGAGGTTAGCATTGAAGGTATATGCCATAAAGAGATATATGATAGGAGTTTGGTTCACTATAGTTTGTCTATGTGGAAGAATTAAACAAACAAGAAAGACCCAAAAGAGATGTTAATACCACAATAAATAGCAGTCCCAGATTGGTTCACTATGTTCTAATAAATAAACATAATCCAACTGTGGTATTTAAGAAATGTGTTCTACTACTCTATTTGAGGGAAGAAAATGAAAAAGAATTTGTCTTAGTACTAAAATAAATACTCTGATCTTCCAGTTTTTACGTTTTGATGTCATGGCCAATAATGTTAACTTTTATACATTTTAAAGTTTTTTATTTACATTATTAACACATAATTTTAATTATAATAGAGTTAGACAAAAGAATTAGGAGGAAACTTTTCAAAAAGATAAAACAACAAAATAGGACAATGGCTTCAAAATATGAGTAGGCTAATCATATCTTTAATCATAATTATAAAGCTTCTCTCTTTTGTTACCATTACCAATTTGCAAAAAGAGATCATTAAAAAACAGTATAATATATCCAATATTTTAAGACAGTTTACTAAGATGAAGAGAATAGCATTCTCTTAAGAATCAAAATTATGTGCCATATTTCTCATTTATATCAAAAATACTCTACTGAAACATAACTTCACTTCTGACTTCTGGTCATCAAATGTCTGGTATTTTTTTTTTCTCACACCAAAATACCAGCTGAGTACCTACATTTGAACTTGATTCTGACAGTATCTACCTGGAAATCAGATCCCACATTAGATCAGGTTAAAGGTAGAGTCCCACAAAACTGCCTCTCACCCCTACCTCAGATGCCAATTACAAGTCCACGTTGTAACCTGTATTTCTGACGGAGAGCTATACATCAGAGGTTCCAACAACCCACTTCTTGGGTTCAATTAATTTGCTGGAGCAACTCACAGAACTCAGGAAAACATTTTAAATTCTGGATTCTCAGTTTATTATAAAAGGATATGATTCAGAAACAGCCAGATAGAAGAGATGCACAGAGGAATATGTATGGGAAGGGGGGCCGGGCTTCTGTGCCTGCCCTTGGCCTGCTGTCCACCAAGCACCTTCATGTCCTGACCAATCCAGAAGCTTTCCGAACCCTGTCTTTTTGAGTTTTTATGGAAGTTTTATTGCATAGGTGTGATAGATTAAATCATTTCTCACTGGTGATTAATTCAACCTCTAGCCCTCTCTGGAGGTCCAGAGGGTGGGGCTGAAGGCTCCAAGTTTCTAATCACAGAGTTGTTTCTTCTGACCACCAGCCTCTATCCTTAGGGGCTTTCCAAAAGTCACCTTATTAACTTAAGTCTTTAGGCTTATTATGAATAACAAAAGACACCCATTTTACCTTTACGTTCTTATCACTTAGGAATGCCACCCATTATATGCTTCCAGTTCCAGCACCAAGATGAAGACCAAACATATATTCCTTATTATAAACACAATATCACAGTCTCCGTGCAAATTAAATATTATTACCATATTACATGAATCTTCTTTGTAACCTTACCCAGTGGATTTCATTGTTATCCCCATATCATAGATGAGAAAGTGGAGTCAGATAAGCCAGTTGATCAAGGTCACTCAATGATGGTGATGTCGGGATTTAAATACAGGCAGGCTAATTGCTGAGCCTATGTTGCCATATTGCCATGCAGATCATATGAATCACAAGATGGATTTATACCCGAAAGGGTTTTTGACAGAGAGTTGGTGGTCATTCATCCACTTTGAAAAACAGTAACCAAAACACTAAACCAAGTGTAGCTGTATATTTTGTTACAAGAACTTTTGGGGGAAAATGTATCAGTTGCTACCATCGCATCATATTTTTCTTTTTACAAAAGTTCCTGGTTTCAAGCGACACCATTTCTTTCTATTTCAGAAGGAAATATCAAAAGGTAAAAGGTTAAATACGCCCTGGAGTTCTGATCTAGACTTGGTGAAGTTACTGGTTTGGGATTTTGCACAAATTACCGGATCCTCCTGGATCTTGGTTTTCTCATCTTTAAAAGGCTTTCCTTAGAATGGGTGATCACTAAGATACCCTTCAACTAGAGTATTTACTCTTGTTAGAAGCAATACATTACTGAGCACAAATTTTGTCATATGAGTTTCAATGATGCTCAGGGAACCTCACTTATCTAATTCTGAAATAAATTTCTCTAAAATGCAAACATAGACCAAGTAAGCTTTTCCCCTGCAATCTGACTAACATTTAAGCAATGTTCCTTTCATATCAGTATTACTTTGAGTCCTCTTATACAAGCAGAGATTTGTACTTTCTAAGTTGTAGAAATAGTTGGAACATTGTTAAATCAATCACAGTGCCCCTTTTTAAAGAAATACATATAGACTCAGTCTCTTGAAAATTATGAAAATAACTTAATGTTCAAGGTAGATAATTTTAGAAAATGAACATATTTGTGTATTATGACAACCTTTATGCCTCACTTCTGGAAAAGAAATTTGAGGCCGAACAACCATTGTTTCTAATAATTGTCATAGAGTAATTGCCTCAGAATAAGTGCCATAGAGTAAGTTTAAAATGCATTTCTTTAGAATTATCATTGTCCAACTTCAACATCATAAGAACTGACTTCCCCTTGTTGAAAAATTCATGTGTTTTTTACTGTAACTCACATCGTCACACAGAATTTGGCTTGATACTGCATGTCCACATGAGACCCAGCATTTAGCATGACCTTTTGCAAGTGCTCTACCTGGAAAATTTACAAAACTAATGCAAATCTGAAAGTACGATTACCACTGATAGTTAAAATAGTGTCCTAATGATTTGTAGATGTTATGAGCACTACTTGCTATTGCTTTTCCCAGCCCCCTGCTGTACTGAAATTTAATCGGTTTTCTGTATTTTTTTGCAGCAGAGCTGTCACGGGCAATAACATATTTTTGCATATGCATCAGTTTGGCTCTAGTGCAGATTTTTGTTCACACTGGACTCCTACTGATGTGCACTGATTTAAAGTCTAAAAATGAAACTTAATTTTATACAGCTTATGAGTAGTCCCTAGAGGGTATTGGATCCTAAAAGCTAATATTTTTCAGATATAATCAGCAGGAATAGGTAATGTATTACCCTTAGCAGCATTAGCAGCAACTGTAACAAAAAGAAAGAGTAAATAAATGCTCTCAGCAACTTTATACTTTACAACAAATATTAATATAAAATAACACAAATTAGGGTTACAGTTTAATGTTATTCAACATGTTTATTCATAATGATTGTTTCATATTTAAAGAACACCAAAATATTGTGTTTTGTCAGCCAAGGACAATAATAGTTTAATAGTAATTTATTTTAAACAGCTACTGATAATACAACCAATCAACACATTAAGTGGTGCCAACATTGGCATCTTGCTAAATAATCTCTAGACATTGCACAGAGAGTACATCTTTCAAAGATAAGTCAACAAGAGCAATCAGAGCAGAAAATTAGAATTTGGTATCTTAGAATTAAAATACAGCTAAACTAAAGTTTTAATTGGGGTGATCTAAAAGGGCACTTGATGTAATGATCTCTTTCATTTGTTACTAATTGTTTGTTCCTGATGAAGAAAAAACACACACAGGAATGTTGCTGAATTGAGCGAGGATGGCAGTTTCCTTAGCAGCTATGTTTTATTGTTAAAAACAAAAGATTTGGGAGGGGCACACTGCTGGGTAAAACTCCTCCAGCTTCTTTCATATCACAAGAGTTAATCCAGGGAATTCAGGGTCAGGTATAACAAACATGAAATAATTTATATGTGCATAAGAAGAGAATAAAAATGGCTTACGACAATGCTACATTCGTGGACTGAACCAAGGGTACATCTCTTTTGTGCTAACGAGTCAAGCCACAGTTGAAATTTTTGATTCAAACTGCTTATGTTGTTTCCTGCAGTCACATGCTAGAGGGTATCTGCAAATAGCACCAATTTCCATTTCATTTAGAATTTCAATTGAAAATTTCAGTCTCTAATGTTCACAGACCAAAGCAACATATCTTTTATTTCAGAAGAGCATTTTGTATTCCTGAGTTGATAAGGATAGAAATTTAAGCTCTTATTTTTACTAATAATTTTACTGATAATTTTCTAAAGCATCACAGGAGAGAATACATACAGAATGCCTCATGTGTGTTTTATATCATTTCATAATCTCATTTTTAAAAATCTCAGAATACTACTAAATTTAAGAAAAATACAGTAAATCCAATTATATATATGAAAGATGCCATGATCAATTGTATAAATAAACTTTGCTTTTTCCATATGCTCTTCAATTATTAAACTGACAAATAGTCCCCTAAGAGTTAATTATTCTCTATCATAATCATTTGGAATAGAATTTTTAAAAATAATGCACTATTAAGCCATTAAGGTTTAGATCCCTTACATATATTATATATCTCAAGAAAAATCTACCAGTATAATAATTTTTATTCAAGACATTTTTAAAATTTACTATGTGGTAGACACCCTTTGGGACCTGAGGACATAGTACTAAATGAGACAAAATGTTCCTGCCTCACAGAGCTTCCATTTTAGTGTAGGAAACACGACATAAAGCAGTGAACAAATAAACATATGACAGTATTACAAAATAATAAATGCTGTGAATAATTTTAAGGAAGGAATAACGAGCTTGGTTTGGAGGGCTATTCCAGATAGGGTGGTAAGAGAAATCCTTTCTTGAGTGGTGACTAAACAAAGGTGACATGAAATGAGGGCATGAGGCACACAAAAATTGGGAGAGAAAGCATTCAGGAGGATAACAGAAAGAGCAAAGTCCCTAATGCAGAAACAAATTGATGGCCTGAGAAATGTAAAGAAGCCCACTGTGTCTGGTATAATCTAGGTAGGGCATGGTGGCATATGAGCTCCACGAGACAGGTGAGTACTGCCAGGATCATTTAGGGTATCATAAACCATGTCAGATAATTAGTTGTGGAAGAGATACAGTCTAATTTTCAACTTAGTTCTTATTTTTTTAGACACGCTTATGTGCTGCCCTCATTTAGCTTTAGATTTAGATATTCTAATTAGGGGCAACTGAGCCTGATGCCAAAAATATTTGTCTTCCTAAAATATTTTAATTAGATTTGGAAATTTTGTGCTTTAGTTACACTTTTTCGTCCTCGTGCGTACAAAATGAATGCACAAGAATGAAAGAATTTGATATGTGGGTTCTTCTCTTTTAAAATGCTTTTAAGTAATGAATGAAATGTGCTTCATAACAAAATATTACAATTCCGAATGCCTTCTTTGTACAGGGCCTCTTGAAAGTTGCCATAGATAATGCCAGAGCTCAAGAAAAACAGGTCCAACTGGAAAAAACAGAACTGAAGATGGATTTTTTAAGGGAACGAGAGCTAAGGGAAACACTTGAGAAGCAGTTGGCTATGGAACAAAAAAATAGAGGTATTTTCAACCTTCTAAATAAGTTTAATACTTTATGTAAAATACTTAATATAACAATACTATGATTGGTGATTTACTATGAGCCCGTGCTTTTTGTTTTTACTTTTGGTTAAAATTCAAAGCAGGATTTAAGTCCAGGGCTCATTGTATCTTAATCTCCAAATTACATAGTTTCTCTTCTGTTCATACCATAAGATATTGAAATATTTCCAATATTGCTTATAAAGTATAATGGATTTATAATTTTAAGATAGAATTAGCTCTGATAGGATGACAACTATAAAGAAAATTTTATATTCATTCCCGATTTTATATTCATTCACAATTTTGAAAAACTTAAGTGTTAAAGTCACAATGCTAAAATAGAAAAAGCTAATTATTCAAGCAAAGAAAGCTTAGTAAGATATTTATCAACTGAAACTGAAGACTGATGAATATCTGAACAAATGACCAAAGTTGAGTGTTTGTATAATTTTTTTTTTCTGAGTGCCTCATTTTCATGCAACAAGGTCAAGTACACACTAGAGTAGAAACCAATATGAATTTGTATTAGGTAAAAACAATTGTATCAATAAGTTGTTTATTTTAACACCTTACAGTGTATATATAGATAATTTTGAAGGTCATTTATATTTGTGTTTATTTTATGTATAGAATTGAAGAGTGTTTTCTATACAACCAATTTCCCCTTGCCTCAACTATAAGATTCTCCTATGTATTCTAGAAGGAAAGCTCCTTTTCTCTCATTTAATAAGTATTCTATATATAAATATTTCACATATTCTCCTTTTATATGTCTGAAATGGTGGTCACTTATAAATCGTTGTTTCTTTTTTGCTTTTAAAACTGGAGAGATTTAGTAATATTTTTTATTAGTTACTATAAAGAAATAACTAGTAGTTTCCTGGGATGAGGTCAATTTGGGAAGCTGTCACCCCAGGCGTATAGCACAGTTCTAAACAGTGTGACTTCACATAGATCTAGATACTAAAGTAATCAAAATAAGGTAATCACTGATAATGAGAGATATGTTCTATCTGAATAGTGAAATTTGGTGAAAGAGTTCATTATATGGAACCATCTTCCATGAAATAGCCGTGTCTTGATTTTGTTATTACCTGCAAAATTCTTTTTTTTTTTTTTAAATTCAAAGTCAGACCCTTGAATTCCTAAAGTAAAGCTTTGGTTACTTGAGAGACCTTTAGAATTTTATTGGTTCAAACCTGTTGAGAGGATTTACATTCTGTTTTATTTCTTTAACCACTAGAGGGCAAAACAATTCACAAACCACCCCCATGAACCTCCAGTTTAATTAATTGTGAACAATAAATTAAAGGTAATAACTGTCAATAATTATCTATTATGAGTGCATCTATTGAAGCAATGTATTATCCTGAAGAGAGAACTTGGCAATCCCATTTGGTTCAATCACATAGGAGGAAACAGCAAGTGGTCAATGGCAAGGCGCTGGATATTGAGCGTTTAGTGCCGTGGGAGTGTACAATATAAATAAATAATTCAGAATTTATTGTTTCTTTTCAGAGACTTATAAACAGTCATCTTCGGAAAGGGAAAGTAGACAAGTAATTTTGTTAAAATAAGCCTATGGTTTTCACTGTTAAAATAAAGAAATTAGCATGTATTTGAAATCAGTTTTGTTTTTTCTCTAAGACTGTAGCCAATGTACATTTGATAAAAAAAAAAAGTTTCTGTTAATATATGAAAGTAACAACAATATACTCAACAAGTTAATGGTCTACCATCTTAGCAGTATTAATGATTACAAAAATGGAATATGTGAAAATTAGAAATTGAGACTAAAATTCTTTCTTGAACCATATTACCTTATTTTATATTTGGACTAAATACTGTGTTAAATTAAAATGTTATTCTTTAATCTGTAGTAAGAAATCAAATAGCAAACTTGGAATGATTACTCCTATGACTAACTCTACCAGAAGGATTTTCTCATACTGATTCTGTCACATTCAAGTTCACAATGTTTATCAAAAAAATATTTCTGAGAAAAACATTTGAATGCTTCTCATATGCTAATTGCTTGCTATATACATATATATATATAGTAAAAGTTAAAGTAATTATCATACTGAAAATATACTTAACATACATTTACGAAGAATATATATTTATTTTTTATTGATTACATATTGTATACAAATATTTAAATTGTCCTGTAGGAAAAAATAGATCATAATCAACTTTTTGGATCATAACCTATTTTTTAATATACTATTACATTATTGTTAGTAGTAGCATATTATTGGCAGTAAGATTTCATATTCTATCAGATTCCTGAAGAGTAAAAATAAAACCTTCTGGAAATATATTAGTGTATATAAATTTGCTGTAAGAAAATTAGTATCTCTGAGTAAATTATAATAGCTTCATCTAAAATATTTCTGCTTATATCTGTTAACAATGATTAAGAACATTTAGCTTGTCATATACAATAATATTTATAACATTTTCTAAAATTTCAAGAAAGAACTATTAAAAATTTAGCTAGTGTAACATTGTTTTATAAAACATTTATAGGGGAATACTCCATTTACTACTCAAAATTGGTGCTTTGTAAAGAGAGAGGAGGCATACTTATAAAGGTTTGCACTATTCTAACTACTCTGTACTGTTCTGATTCAAGGGCAGAGACTAAGCCACAACATCATTTAATTAGGCTTCCTTTATCAGTGAATTCAAATATTTACTAAAATTAGTTTCCCATTAAATCTGTCTCTACATATGACAATTAAAGACATTCTTATAATGTAATATAGTTCAAGGCTAAATAAAATTTGACCTCCTTGGATATTTTACTGGGATTTATTTTAGGTAAAGGTGGTGTTTTTGGAACTTTCTCCAGCAGGGAAAAAATATAAGCAAGATAGAACTTTTATAAGTTTATACATTGCAAAACTTTAAGAAAAAATAATGTACACTCTTTTCTAGCCATAGTTCAAAAGAGGCTAAAGAAGGAGAAGAAGGCAAAGAGAAAATTGCAGGAAGCACTTGAATTTGAGACAAAACGACGTGAGCAAGCAGAACAAACACTAAAACAGGCAGCTTCAACAGATAGTCTCAGGGTCTTAAATGGTAAGAGAGTGTATCTTTATGCATGGCTAACTAACTTTCATTTTGAATACTCAAATGCAATTTAGACATGTGTTTCTGGTTTTGTATATTTCTCCGTCTTGTCATTCATTAACTTGTGCTTGTAGCTGACAGCATGGTGCAAAGGATAATCATGTATGTTGAGGGAAATGTATTAGTTCATAGGTGTTTCCATCGTTTCTTACTTAACTTCAGTGTCTGAGACGACGTTGCTTCTCTGTCTAACAAATCTGTCTCTACCGAATCAAGGTGAAATATTAATCTGAGAACTTCCTAAACCCCAACCTATTTTATGAACAATTTCTCATTATCTTTTCAAATTTTTGGATAATCCTTATGGTTATAGTCTTCGTTCAACCTTTAAAAGGTGACAAAGACTTATGTGAATTTAATTCAGCACCAGAGTTACAGGTTACTCTTTCTTAAAGGACAACAGGAATCAAATGAAATATGTGTCACTCTTACCTTTCTGTGCTTTTAGACTCTCTGACCCCAGAGATAGAAGCTGACCGCAGTGGCGGCAGAACAGATGCTGAAAGGACAATACAAGGTAGGAATTGCAAAAGGCTATAAATCTAGATCTTGCTATATGAGTTTTCCTCAGCTTTAGCCTGCTATTCAAGCATGTAGCCTACCATCTGGGCCACATCAAAACAAGTTCAAACAAGGTCAAGTTCATCTTGCTTGTTTATATGAGTGAATTCATTTTGTGCTGATAGATTTTCTTTAAATTAACAGGTCATTTCTGTTTATACAATGCAATTAAAAAGGAATAATTAATTTTAAACAATGTATGATTTAATCTTGGACACAGCAAATGTGTTTTATCGAATGCTTGAAGCTCAGTCTAATGCAGGAAGGGTTTATAAATTCTATTCTATAGAAATAAAATCATGGGCTAATCAAATAGGTAGTCTTAAAAATTTGAAAATTTCCTGTTTTGTGACTACTGCAAAATACCTGCAAAACAGACTAGTTGTTAACAATAAATAAGGTTGTTTAGTTTATGTGCATTTTCCAAAAGTTCGATATGCCATTATACACGTTATAATAGCACAAATCTGCTTAACAAAATCATAAATAGAATACTAAAAGAAGCTCTGTTGTACACTCGGAAGAGAAAGACCACACTATAAGGAAAGGACAATATCAGAAGATAGCATTTATAGTCTAACATCTATTCTAGACAATAAACTCAATATCACATCATGAATACTAAACAGTAAAAAGAGCATTTGTTTTCTGTTTTAAATGAAGACGATCCTTCAAAAGGAAGCCGAAAATGATTAACTACTATAATCCTCACAATTGCTTTTATTTTGCATTTTAAGCTCAATCATTTTGAGGGTACTGTTTGACATAAATTGTGTTACTTAATCAGCTCCAAATGTCATTCTAGTTTAGTGTAAAGGAAGTATATTTTTGCAAAGAATCATATTTGAAATAAGTAAATATCAGAAACTTGAAACATTCCTAGAGAATGTTTTGTCTATATTTGTTTTACCTGAGACCACAATAATTAATTGTCTTAATCCTAAGCTTGAACCGTATGTTTTTATAAGACATCTCTTTAGATATACAAGATTAATGCAACTCTAGATATGGAAAATACTTCATTTTTTAGATTCTTATGGATTTCAGCAAAATTTTATATCTTTGTGTGTATATAATATTATTGAAATCATAAGATTTCTGTTGCATCTCCTAAAAATTGCATACAGATGTTAATGAATTAGTGATATCAAAGCCAGTCCTTTTTATCAAGGCTGATTACCTCAATAAGGTCAATGGAAATATTGGCCCTGGTTTGTGTGATCAGGGGCTCCTCATGTACTAATTTAGCTAATGTCCAAAGTGGTCTAAAAAAGCACATGAATCTCCAGGTAGACGTGATAAATAAGGTGGTCAGAATTCAATCTAAGAAAAAATTATAGACAATATATTCCTGCAGATAAATGGTAGACTTTCATTAATAGTAAGAAGCATTTAGGCGATGATTAAACATTTTTGCTTAATTGAAATATTTTCAATTCTCAATTTCTGTTGTGATTCTCTTACTCTGAAATTTAAGACAATCATAAATTGTCTTCTTTTTGCTATCCAGACAGCTACCAGTTGGGTAATAAAGAAAACGCACTCAAACAACTTTGAGGGAACAAAACATTTGAACAATGATTATACAGAGTAACTTAAAGCCAAATATAAATAATTATTGAATTATTTCTTGGTTTGGTTTATTATAATATGAAATCTTTATTCATTTCATTCATTTATTCTACCCGTCAATTAAAAAGATATGTTCCTCAAGTCTAATGTGAATAATCAATTATATTCTGCTTTTTATATACTTATGTTTGGATATAATGGTTTTATGTTGTTCAGTGTAATATAGTTAGTTTTCAATAGAACACTAAATAATATTCATGATTTTAATTAGATAATATAATTTTTTTTCTCAAATGCCATTTTAAAAAGCACTGTAAGTGAATCTGTGTTTCTGTGTGTTAATGGCTAAGAATTTATTTCATCAGCAGTTGAAATACCCAAGACTTTTAAAATAACAGAGGAAGGAGATCATCTTTTGTACTGTAACTCCACTAAATAAGCTTATTTAGCCCTTTGAAGTTTTTTCTTTAACTTTAGAAACTAAATTTATACATTTGGAAGGTAACAGAATAAAATTAACTGTGAACAAAAGAAATAAAAGGAAAAACATTGTCTTTAGTTAAATTCTGAGTCTAAGCACAAGAATGAGAAAGACAACGAAGAAAGAACCAGAACTCATTATTAACTTGTGAAATGGCCTTTGTCGGGCATTTTGGGAGCCATGAGCACCTGCTGCTTCACGGTTCAGAAATGACAGAAACACAGCCTCTTGCTCCCTTCACCCTCTTTCTCTGTGTCCCCAAGCCCAGGTGTTATCATAGTCTTTATAGTCTTTCTTATTTTCAATCCAACCATAACTGAAATTATTCTCTATCCCAAAATAAACTCAAATCAATTAGGACAGACAAAGGGAACCCACATTTCTTTACGCTTATTATGTATTTATTTATTTTTAACATTTTGGTAGTAAATAAATGGAGTGCTTGGCCTAAAATTTAGTCACCTAGCAGTTAGGCACTTAAATACTGCTCAAGTGCCAAGGAATAACCTCCTATAAGCAACTCAGGTTACATTAAATGTTGATTCATTGGCATTTAGTACCACTATTTGTATAAAACTATAGAGGAGGGGAAGCGGAAACAAAAAAAAAAGCAGTTTAGAAAATATTCCTGAGCAGAGAGGCCCTAAATAGATTACATATCTTGAAAGTAGGGTAAATCAACTCACACTATACAGGGATAAATTCTTCATTGTTGATACTTTTAATATCTAACTCAAAATTCATGAGTTTGGAGGAGATACTATGAATGTAAAATAAACATCCAAAATTTAAAAACTAATAGTAAATTGTTTTAGGAGCTGAACTGTATGTTGATTAACTCTCTCATATCTTGAGCCTTATAGATTTATATATTATGATTTCTGTTAGGGTCTGAAAAAATTATCTTACTTTTAAGCTTTTTGTAAAATCTTTTGAATATATAGAGATCACATATATACTCATTGAGCAGGTTTTTTTGGGCTAGTCCATAACTATCTTCCAAAATCCCTTCTGTACCCCCACACACATAAATGCACTTCCACATAATGTATGCGGCTAGGACTTGGCATTCTTTAGCTAAGTCCTAGTCTTTTTATTCTCTCTTCCGAAGTAACAGCATCCACCTAAATGGATTAATATATACACTGACAGCTTTTAAAAAATATCTGTTCAGCCCATTCAGATATCTTTAAGAGTTCCACAAAATATCCCGCTTTGATTTGGCTTTCACACAGGGAAGTCAAGGTAGGTGGACAAAACCGAAAGGATACTCCACCTCTGCCCCTGCAAAACTGTCTCCCTACAGTGTGCCCTCCCTTGGGTGCCCTCATTTGTCCAATCCAGTATCCTCCTTAATGTATACTGAGAGAAGTGTGGAGCTTGACATTTTCCTTCCTTATCCTTTACACCCAATCTCATCTCTTCCTCCTCATTCTCTGCACTTCTAACGTACCGGCTTTTCCTTTTCCCCTCTGAAAGCCTCGCATCTGCTTCCCCACACCTAGGACATTTTCCCTCTTCTATGCCTCTACTTACCCAACCTTTAAGTCTCATCTTCGGAGTTACTGCTTCCATCCATGCTTCCTAGACTCCACACCTGCCCTGGCAGCACCTCCCTGCCTCCCGGGTCTAGTTAAGTCTCTTAGAGGTTCTTACCACACATTTCACTTCTTTACCATAGCCCGATGTGCATTTATAGTTTCTTCTTCAAGGCTTCTTTCTCTCTACATGGTAGCTGGGCAGAGTATGAACCATGCCTATTTTGTTTACTATTGTCCCCTCAGTGTCTGGCAGGATGGTGGACACCTTGTGGTGACTGACTGCTACCTGTTCCTGAAGGAATGTATCAACCATTGGTGAATTAGGGTCTGTGTAGGATCTTGTGGATGCTGGAGATCCTTATTGTTCTGACATTTCTCAGAGTTTGATTATTGAAACTGATGGGTAAATATAAAGGATGATATGAATCTGTCTAGGAAAGTCAGTATGTGTTTATTCTTATATGCTGATGTCTTGCACATTTGACCTAAGATCTGGATTTTGTGAATATTCACTTATACCCAATTTTCCATTTTAAATGTATATTTAATTTAACATACTGTAGTCATATTTCTTAAAGAACGGTTTCCTCTTTGGTTTAATATACACTGATCTACACAGGTCACTTCTGAAATAGTACATTTTGTTTTTTCTAAGTAAAAACCTTTCCTCATAAACCAAAAAATAATTGTTAAATTCGATGGAAATGTGGCCCACAGTTCCTCTGACATCTTAGAATGTCTGCAAGTTATGCTTGCAAAATCTTGACTTCACTTGAAAGTACATCTCTTTTATTTACACCGAATGGCTATAATCAAAACTATTTGGCTTTTTTTTTTTTGACTGATCTCAGATCATAGAAAACCAAACATCCTTCCAAATTAAAGGATGAAAGACTTGCCTTTACATTAGCAATCTTTTTTTTCTAATTTAAAAATATCTTCTTTCTGCTTCCTAGATATTTGAAAATACAAGTTAAATTTAAAAGTTATTCATTTATTCAACAAATATTTATTGAACACTGATGATATGCCAGAGACACTTATATGATGTCACTGCCTTAACATTGGGAAAAGACTCCAAAGATTAAATTTCTTTATTTTGCAAAAGAGGAACCCAAGGCTTACTAAATGTACATGGCCTGTTAAAGGGTTACACCATGAGTTAATGGAAGTTGGGAATTATCTTGGTTCAGTTGCTTTTCAGATCCCCTTATATTTTCCTGATTGTTTTTAGATTAGAGTTGTTAAAATATATTGCTGTTTTAAATATGTGATTATTTTTACAGTTGCCTTCCCTTATCTGCAGAGATACATTTCAAGACTTGTAGTGAATGCCTGAAACCAAGGATAGTACTGAACCCTATATACACTGTTTTTTCCCTATACATACCTACCACTGATAAAGTTTAATTTATAAATTATGCACAGTAAGAGATTAACAACAATAACTAATAAAATAGAACAATTAAAACATAACCAGTTGATAACCAATAGTGCTACTAAATGACTAATGGACGGGTGGGATATACAGTGTGATTATATTGTACAACGAGGTGATTCACTTCTGGGTGGGACTAGCAGGAAGGTGGATGATTTCATCAGGCTCCTCAGAATGGTGTACAATTTAAAATCTATGAATTGTTTATTTATGGAATTTTCCATTTGATTTTTTCGTACTGCTGTTGACCATGCATAACTGAAATTGCAGAGAGCGAAACCATGGAAGAGAGCGGAGATCTCTGTATTATTTGTTTAGTAACTCACAGCTTCAAAGCATTATCATGCATGTTATCCTTGTGAGTGGAACTTAAATGTTTAAATGTTTCCTCAAGCCCTTTTTTTTTTAATTAAATCAAATGTTCTAGTACTCAATGAATTTCCTAGCAATATATTGTCTTTTATTTAGACTTAGTGATATTGCATAATAAGTGGAAGTACTCACTTATTAAAATAGTGAGGTGGATTAGGAGTTGATATTTATTGAGCCTTTCCTGTGTATTCTAATTTAAAAGTGAGATAACTAAGTCTCAGGGTAACTGATTAACATTCTCACATTTGCACTATGAGTTAGTGGGGTGGCTGACATTTGATCCAGACTGATGACCCCCAAATCCTTGTTCTTTCCTCCATGCCTTGATGTCTAGACTTAATGTCTCTCTCCTACGATAACTACTTGCAGCCACATCATTTATTTTGGATAGTTAGCACATTACCTATTAATAACTTTAAATGTTCAGAACGATCTACTGCTTGCTGCTATGGAATGACATACAATTAGAAAAAAAAAATGTTTTCTTTCCAGCTTTTTACCTCTGAATCAGCCATTATGCCTATACCATGTTTATAGAAACTTCTAGGCACACTAGGGAAAATCTCCGTCTGAGAAAATAAAGTGGCAATAAAAGAAAGTAAGAGATCAGTTATATTTAGATAAAGGACTTATCTATATTCATCAGCAGCAATGAACTTATGATAAACTTAAAATCAGACAAAAATCCAATTTTGATTTAATAGAAGACATTTGGAGAGCCTCTTCATTTCTGTGTTTGAACAGAATTTCTAAATGATATCTCAAGTCTTTTACACTATAATGATCTTAAATTGAACCTTACTTAAACTTAGCACTTTTAAGATCTTTATGAAAGTACTGTATAAATTTGGTTTCATGTAATTGTCTTATGCATATTTTTATTTTTAATATAACCAGCTCAGTAGAATCTAGCAATTAAAAACTAGGAGTCGGGTCTGGATTCAAATCTTTGCTCCACTTCCCCCCCCCCCCTTTAGAAATTGCTTAATTTCAGAGTGTTGTTATAAAGATTAAATAAAATACTCTGTGTAAAGCACTTAGCACAGACTAGGCAATACTGGGCACCTAGTTAAGTTTTAGCCGTTGATATTAAATTGTATTATTTTGTGTTAATATATTTATTTTTTCACAAAATTGGTCTTTATAATATATTCGCTCCCATAGTAAAGCGTTTGCAGAAATTTACAAGAATTTTTTTTTGTTACTTGAACTTAATTTTCCATATTTAAAAATTGCTTATAGCTTAAAAGAGGGAGACTTTTCAATGAAAGCCTCCCCCTTTACATGGATTATTTTAATTTAATCTTTATAACACACTCTGAGGTTAAGCAATTACTCAAGCGGGGAATAAATTGGGGGGACAATTTGCTTAAAACTGATTTCTAGGCTACCTGCAGTGCACATTTACTATTGTTTATTTACTTACAAATATGTAATCACCATAGGGATTACGTCAAACTATTTTTCTTGATTTTAAAAAATAAATATTAGCATTGTATTATCATGAACAAAACAATAATAAATTTACTTCTAATCTCCTTGGCACTGATTTCTAGTGTTTGGCAGCATTTCAATACAGCTAATCAATTTAAGACAGCATTGATTAAGTTGAACAAAAGAGGATATTGATTGCAGGCAGTAACCAATAAACAGACTATTGTTCCATAGTTACCATAGGTCATTGTTAACTACTCATTTAACTAGACAATCAGAGTTATTATTATTAAATATATAGCCTCAGAGGTACTCACGTATTGTATAAACATTTAGAAAATGTTTTCTTATAACTTCAGTAAAAGCATTTTCATTCTTTGGAGAAATATGTAAAAAAGTAAATCTTGTTCTCTCGAATATAGGTAGACATGCTTAAACTCCAAGCAAGAAGAAGGTTTCTTATAGGGTTTGTTGGAAATGGCTTCTTATGTAATTTAAACTAATTTTACATGAAAGTAAACATGGTGGGCAGTTAGGTATGAAGTTGTTCCAAATAGCAATAAAATGTAATTTATAATTTTACTTATATAATTTTTTTCAATGCATTATTTCAATAGAACGAATTTTCTAAACTCCTGGTTCTTATAGGGAAAAAATAGCATGATTGTCATAATTATATGTTCATGTTGAGTTGTGACATATCATGAGGCTTTATGATGGGATTTTATTTCTTATGCCATTGCCTAAATATCATGCAGAGTAAAATATGGCAAAATGATGAAGCTTAGTTTGCAACATATATGACATCATTTTTCCCAGTTAAAGTAATAAATTAGGTGGTACGAGAGTTTAAGAGAGAAGGAATATCAGGAATAGATTTAGAATTAGATTTGGAGTGTAAAGACGGTAAATGGACATTTATAAAAATATATCGCTTTTTTTAAGTATTGAAAGAGAACAGTTTTAACACAAAATATAATAATGTTTTGTTAGAATAGATAAAATTGAAAAGTGAATTAAATTGGCTTATTTGTAAACATGTTTTTGGCTTGAATACTCGCTGAAGACTATAATCAAAGAATAGTGATAACTGGAAATTGGGAAAGGTATTAGCAGGGGGCCCCTACAGATCAATGCTAGATCCATTTTGATTTAAAATCGTAATTAATAATATGGAAGAGTGGTTAAAGAAAGTATATCAATAAAATTCACAAATAATCCTAATTTAGAAGGTGAAACACACATCTGAGTGGACAGTTAAATATGCAAAAGATATTTTAGAAATTTCAGGATAAATGACATGAGATTATCTTTGTACAAAAGAAAATTTGACTTTAAGATCTGTTTTTAGTAAACATTAAAAAGCTCAATAAATATCAGTGATAATATATGTCCAATTACAACTTGTCATAGTACTATACTAACAGTGACTGGCTGTAGGACTGAGAAAAGTATCAGAGAATATAGAAAAATAAGCTTCTATTATTTTACTTATACATATATTTTTATTGATGATACTTTTTATTATTATGACTAACTAGGTAGTTTAGTAAGTTGGTTTTTCATTATGGTCAATACAGTAATTTCTTATTTTTAGGCAGTATAGTATTATCTTTAGATTTAAGAATAATTTATTTAAAATATGGTTTTGTTTTCAATCTTTTCAAACTTTTATTATTAAGGGAAAATTTTGATGGCCATTATATCCAATTAACTTTCTTACTAAAGATTATAAGTAGAAAATGTGTATGTCTACCAAAGCTGAAAACGGTTACTATTAAAGAATATAGATTAGTTGTTCATAGTCACAAAACCTGCTGTTTCTTTTCATATATACCCTCGGACATTAAAATTACCTTGGCTAGCTAAGAGAAACTTTAAGAAATATTCAGTTACTTCGTTAAGATGGAGCACAAATACATTTTTTTGAGAAATATTATTTATAATTTAAGTTACAAAATTTATTAAAAATATTTAAATTACAGAAAAAGAACTTTTATTTTTAAAGTTTATTCACTAAATTATAGGATTTGTATGAACCAAATAAAAAATTGGTACATGGCACATGGTGGTGGAAGGAATGTCATCAATTTTGATAGAATGTGCATGGTTAGATATTTGTGATATATAACACTCTTTGTTATAAATTTCCTTTAGAAAAAAATAAAACATCATCGTTTAGACTATAAATGTAAAAATGCTTATGGTGCATTATTTCACTTCCTATGGTTAAGGACAGAATGCAGACATGCCACAATAATGTTTTTTATTTCTACTGTTTGAACCATATTAATGAGAACATCATTTTGGAGAACTAATTATTTCTATTTGTCTTGTGTCACACTTTCTAATTCCTCTATATTAGCACAGCCAAAGCAAATTAATTGCTTTTCCAGCAGTTGAACCTTGTCCAAGAATGAGCTCACATTCCCTTCCAGTTTCCCTGTTTCTGGGAGTGTATTGTGTCAGAAATTTCTCTTGATACTAAACATAGTCTAGAGAATATCTTTACAGATTTCTGTGCACTCACTTGATGAAATTTATAAGTTTAAGTGACCCGCCAGGAAAGATAAAGTTCTTAGCTGCAAGATTATACATCAAAACAGTTAAAGTGAAATTAAAATTAAATGAATGAATCTCACTGAAGCAAAAAAAGCAGTAATTAATGGTTCCCTTAATTGTCTTCATAAAATATTTGCATGGGTCTAATTTGCATAATTTGCATGTATTAATTAATCTTTCAAAGGAATTTTGTGCTGAGAGAAGCCAAAAAATCTCTTTGTTTTATTTAACATCTAATGAAATATTTATCTTCTTTAATGAACTTCTCATCTTCATTAAAATAAAAATTGTACAAGTTTGTATGTTTTAAATGTTTTTATAATTGAAGCATTCAAAAAATCTCTTTAGACTTACGACAGCTGAAAAACAAACACATTATTTAGCATTCAGTATCATTTTAACAACAGCAACATTTTTAGAAAGTCTAATTTTGCTTTCTCAAGTGGCAAAGCATTCAGTAAATGAATAAATGAATTAACTACTTAGTTTTAAAAGTAAGATTTTCCAAGTCCTAATCATTTCTTTCAATGGTAATGTTATTTTTATGGCTGAAATAGTGGGTAACTAGAGGGTATACATGAGAAAAATCAGTATGTTTAATTGTTTGGGAAATGGTTTATTGGTTACAAACATTTTAGCTGGTTGAAAGAAATTATTCCATTAAAATCTATTTGCCATTATTAACAACTGCTAGATTGATTGACAATATTTCCTGGCAGTAGCTATGTACTTCCAACTTTATTCTAAATCTGCCTCCTGGAGATTTGCAGTAGGGGCTTCTCTTCTCACAAACTACGAGATCACAGTGAAAACCAAGAGATGTGCCTTTGAAGGGATGAAATCCAAAATTTCATTAAGTGCCAAATAGTATGAATTTAAGAGAACTGAGGAAGAATATGAGGAGAGAGCCTGGAAGTTAAAAAGACATAAAGGGAAAGAAATTGGTGACCTATGAATGTAGTCATTTTGATGCAGTGAAGAACATCATCAATATATATATATATATATATATATATATATATATATATATATATTTCTTATAAAGAAGAAATAAAATCAACTAACATTTCTAAAGCAATTTAAAATTTGCTCAGCCTTTTTGCATACATTATTTTTGTTGATCTTCAGGGCATGCTTATTTTGTACTATTTGAGGAAGCTGAGGCACATAGAGGTAAAGCAAATTGCTTAGAGTCAAACTGTAAACTCGAGACCTCTGAGTCCCTTTAAGTCCATATGCTTCACTCCTATATGACATCAGTCTTTTATCTCGTGATAATTTAGGAAGTGGCAATGAATGGCTAAATGTTAAACTAGATAATAAGGGTGACATGAATTTATAAGGATTAAGATTCAAAATGCAAATTATAGTTCTTTCCATGTAAAGTTTAGTAATGTGATAAAATCAATTAAATTGACTTTGATTTCTTGTAGGATTTGTCTTTAGGAAAGTTAAATGACATTTCCATTAGGCCACAGTTATTTCTTAGCTCTGCAACCACTCTCATAATTTGCAATTTCTCCTGAAGTTTTCTCTAATTCAAAAAGAAAAATAAATTCATCATGTTACAAAGATGATTATTAATCAGTTACAAAATAAATGCCAATGCAGATTTTTCTCTAGCATTAACATTGATAATTTGTTTAAATAATTGATTTCTAAAGGATTGAAGTTAGCATTAAGATGACAGAGTCCTAGGAAAGCAATGGCAGAGTGAGAGCCATGGTCTAATGTCAGCACTCACTATGGTAATTAGTGTTGTGGCCCCTGTAACTCACTTTAACTGCTAAGACCTGCTCTGTTACTAATATGTTTATCCTGTGAAAATGGCAAAGACTTCCAATTACTTATGAGTGTACACACACACACACACACACACACACACACACACACAGTGTGTCCATGGGTCCATTATAGATGAGCGGATTCTGGAATCAGACTACTTGGGTTCAAATCTCCATGCTACTGTTTATTATCTGTATAACACTGATTGCGTAAACCAAACTTACAAAATGATCATAATATCCACGTTACAGAGTTGCTATGTTGATTAGGTGAATTGAGATATATAAAGAACTTAGAACCTTGTCTGGTAAAGCCTAAGTGATAACAAGAATTTGCTATTTTTACAGTTATGCACAAATTTAATGTAACGGTGCTTATGGTAGTATTCATTTATGGTAAAAATTAAAAAATTTGAATGAAAACAATTTTCTTAAGCCAATGAATATTTTTCCTGTTGTAACATACTTTTTCTTTTAGCATGTTCTAAAGTGAAAAATTATATTTACCAGATTTTACAAAGCATTTAAAAAATTAATGACAGTATGGATTACAGTATTTATGTCAATTTATACAACATGGCTTAAGGAGATTTATTTGCAGCCCCATGTTCTGTATGATTATTTATCATTTTTCCAAATTAAATAAAAGATAAACAAATTATTTTTGACTCATTTAATATGGAAGCACTAGAGCTTCTTAATTTTTTAAATTATATTTTGGCAAATTTCTCTTAATATGGTTGGTATTTTCATATAGTGTGGAGTAACTGCAGACTCTTTTAATTCATATATAATCATACTCCAGAGATAGTAAATCTCCAAACATAGTTCCACTTAAGCTTACTAATTATACCTATAAAACAATGAATGATGGCTACAAATTATTGGATCTGACTCTCATTCTTTATTTATTTCTCCCTGGGAGAAAGAGCACTGAATGGGAGATTTTAGACTATAAATTTTTCCCATACATATGCAGATGTGCTGTGTTTAACTTTGATTCCATACTATGGTTTTACATTTACTTATGAAATTCCTATTAAGAACTAATATGATATTTATAATAAAATGACATTTACTTATATTAAAAATTTCAATATCTTTATTTTTTCTAAATGGCTTTTACTGGTTACTATAATTTTAGATCTATCTTGTTCCAAGTTAAAGTCTTTTGACTGGTTTTTATGAATTTCTCCAGCAAAGTCATATGAAATGTCACGGTCTAAGCCTTATCCCTGCTAAAAAAGATATTTTACAAATGAGAAAAGAAGATTAGATATAAGATGAGAATGAAAAATACATTCATCTTCTAAACCTGGGTCCTAGCCAAGTGTTACCCAATGGGACCATATGCTTAGTAATATTATATTTGTTTTCTGAGAGAATGCAGAAATATATATTTTTATGTAAAGTTATAGATTAGAAAAATAAATACTGTAGAAATCTGAATGAGATAAGTATTTACTTATCTTCTGTAAGACAGAAAAAGTTCTTGTGATCCAAAAAAACTCATGGCATATCAGACATGAACATATAAACCAAATTGAAAATAGCAATTAAGTCAAAAGTAAAGAAAACAGCTCTCCTTGCTTTTTGAATAAATACAACTTCCTCTAACTGCTTTGAATTCAAACATACCTTTCAGATAACATTTCGAGGCCACCTGATCACATCTTTTTTCAAATTTATGCGATTCAGATTAATGCCATTGTGTTAGGCATTTAAGTGATATGATTATTGCAAAGGAGTAAAAGTGCTTCATTTTGTAAATTCTACTTCTTAAATCATTAGAATGAGAACCATTTAAAGAAATTACAGAATGTACTTTAAAGGGTTGTTGAATTATATAATATAGGCAATAGACTTGTATTTCCCTAAGAATTCAGAACCAATCTTGGTTAATATCCAAGTGTCAGCGAATGAAAAGAGTAAGTAAACATGGTAGATAAAAGGAAAAATGTTAATAGCATGGCCCCTCATATGTGTATAGTCTATCTTTTTTGGAACATATTTCTTATAAATCTTATGTTTCCTGGGTGAGATCTCATTGAGATGTGTGATCTAATTGTACTAACTTTCCAAGAGTTATCAGCAGCGGAATCAAAATATGGTAAAAAGTCAATTTCTCCACTTATATTATTCCATTATTTGTAGATATTTTATTGTATTCTTACAATGAGATTTTAAAATACAGACAAAATTCAACTGGTGACTCACTGCTCTTTGTTAAAACTACCAATATGAGAAATAAGAAGAGGCGGCCCCATTTCTCTGAACTGATGTGGGTTCAAACTGGACTGAAACCTCCTCACTGGCTCTCAAAAAGTTACCATTGTCAAGTCCAAATTCAGGACATGGGATTGTTCACCAACAAACCATGGCTAACACTCCACCAGACCATCTATCAGAAAAAAGTATAAAGACACAGAATACAGGCTATGGTATTAACAATAGAGCAAACCTCATTTCAATTAGCACAGGGAATAGCATTTAGCTTAGTCTTCACATTCTCTCGTCTCATGATTTCACATCCACAATGAAAGTCTCAACTAACTAAATTCAAAAATACTGATAACTTTTATCTACACAGTAGAAATGTTATGAAAATTAATGCTTGAGTGGTTATAAATAAATATACAAAAATTAAGTGGACATTTTTAGGAGATTTATATACTTAAGTTCCAGTATAGCTATTTTTTTTGTAGTCACACAAGAGTCAATTTCCCAAAAATGTTTAAATATTTAGCTGGTAGTTAATTCTCCATTTTGAACACAAATGCAGTTTTTGATTGCCTTGTTTTGAATAGTATTTCAATATGTGATTCTTTTCCTTCGTGAGAAAGTTAGAACATAAGCATCTATTAAAACCCAACAATCCACGTAGAAAGACTGTGAATTATTACAACTCAGTAGGCTCCATTGCATGTTATTTTTACAAAACAAAGAAAATGTATAAACCTTTCTAATTATTTTCTTAATATTACAAATTTATAGTCAATAAAGAAGTGAAACTTTATGTTATAATTCCAAAGCTATGGGCTTTTATATTTTAACACTTGGAGTGGTGCTTTAACATTAAAATATTAGGAAACAGGTGTACATGTGATTTTAGCAATACTTAATGTGATCAATGATTGTAGAATTTTGAGACTTGAAAATAATGACTTTTTTTTTTTTTTACTATCGGCAGTATTTATGATTTCTGAATAAAATGAGTTACCAAGGTGACAAACGTACATGAATATATAACACTAGACTTCTTTTTCTCTTTTTTTGTGCTTTTAATTTTAGTTTCTTCTTTACTGTGGTTTTGTCTTCTTCTTTATAGCACTAACTGGAGATGTCCATTTAACTGGAGATTTCCATTTTAATATATTTAATCTAATATATATATATATATATATATATATATATATAAAGCAATATCACGAAGGACAGATCTGGAAGCTCCAAATCATGACATGTAAGTTATAATAGCCAGAATTGCCATTCTTATTTCCTTCATATAAATATTTTTCATTCGATTTCTCTTCCTGAAACCCCTCTGCCACTGCAACTGTATGAAGTGGTTGCTGCGGTGTGGAAGGGAAAAAACATAGGTAAACATGCTCTTCCCACATGTCTTCAGAATGTTCTCAATGGCCTCTTCTGAGAACTATCTCATGAACAGTTTGGAAGAACAAATTTTTAAATGACTGTCTGTGAAACGTGAATGTCATTTAAAAAAATATATATCCTCTTGAATTTTCAAAGTCCATGTTTAGTATTTTAAAGACTCCAAAAGTCTTAAGTTAAAGTTAAACAATGTCTTTCATTAAAGTCAGTTTAGTTGACTGGAAAGTTAAATTAGCATTTCCTGAAATCATCTAAGTACAAAATCATTTTTACTGAATCAATAACATCTCATGGAACGAACTTCTGCACACTGTCTCTTCTAACTAGTCCTTGTTAAATCTATCTTATAACTTATTCACTTTAACAGAGACTTCTACACTTAAGTGCTAGGGTCAGAAAAGTGCAAAAGACACAATATCTTTACTAAATAATTCATAATCTAGTGGGGCATACAGATGCAGAAATAATTTTAGTAAAATACATGTTAACTTCTATTGATTAAGCTGTGGTTGTCAAGGTGTTTTTCAGGGGGTATTAGAAAGTATAAGTCAAATTTTATTTATACAAAAATATAAAGTATTTAAACATTAAATATAATTATATGGAACAAGAATAAATTTAACAAAGCAAAATATGACCATATCATGTATACATATGTCTTTATATTTATAAAGTAACATACTCTACAAACATTTTAGGTAATCATAATTTGAAGTTTCTCCAGTAGAACTCATTTTTAGCTTTATTGTTAATAAGAACGCACTAGCACACTATTGGACCTAAAATTAATTTAATAGATTAATTCTGAAATTTAGAAAATATGATGATTTTTTTTTCTTGAAGGATGTAAGGATCTATTATTCTTTTAATGATGTAATACTTTGATCCAGTGCCTCTAAAATGTAAACAATTACTTTCAGAGCACAAATAAAGCAATAAACTCCATTTGGGTGATTAGTGAAGATTCATTTAAATATAGACATGTAAATGTAAATCTTCTGAGAAGACATATTATTGACATATTTTAAATAATATTTGTAAACAGAAAATAAATATTGTGGCTACTTCTGAGTATGATATTGGCCAGTTTCCTGAATAATATTTATTAAAATAAAGACCTGATCTCTCTTGTTTTTGTCTCTCATATCAATATACTAAATCTTAAATCTAATATAAATCTTGCATAAGAGATATTGCTATCGAATGAGAATAAAGATATGAAGAATGTAATAAATTCAGAAATCAGGTAATGAGGTTCAAGTTCTGATGTGCAAAGAATAGAGTGAGAAGTGCACTTGAAATACAAGAGGAGAAAATTGTGCAATTTAAAACAGGAAAACAGTAGTTGGTAGTTTGAAATAGATAATCTGGGAAAGAGATCCAGGCTAGAGTAAATGATGATGAATTTGGCTTGTTGCTTTTGGGTTTAATGAAGGAACTTAGATGAATATTGAGCTAGGGTTTTAATGTAAGATAGTTTGACTGTGAAAGCCAAACAAGAGATATTACCTTGGGCACTATTACAGGCATGTGTTGAAAATACAGAATCTCTTTTCATAATCTTGATATTGTCATTATTCTAAAAGGCTAGAGTGCCAACCCAACTCCCACCTTATAAAAAACAGACTATAATAATAACAAATGCACCATTAAGAGTAAAGTATATTCAAATAGCTAAGAGTTAAAACATTTCCTGAACACTCTATACCATCCTTATTTGTAATGAATGATCTAATATATTTTTTTACTAGAGAAAACATAATGTAGCTTATTTTATGGCAGTTAGAAAGAATGGATTACTAGTGTTGAATTTTGTCCATTAAAGTGAATGTAATAAAACAGGGACTAAAAAATTTACAGTGCTAGATTATATACATAAAATTAGGATAGAGAATGCTAAAAATACATAGTGGTATATTAGATAATTCATATTTTGACTTATTTATTTTGCATCTTTGTCGATTCTGCAGATTTTACCTATGACAAACTGTCAATTCAACTCTTGCATTAAGAGACATGTATTTTTTATGATATTGTTTCATATGGCAATATGTCGAATATCAGTCCTTTCAAGTAATCAAACTACATTGAAAAAAATCATAAACAAAAAAGCAACAATAATTTACTCTTATTGTTAGCTTTCCTTCTGATACATAGATATTCTTTGTAATCATTTGAACAGTATAATACATTCTTATTTTAATGAAGGTAAAATTAACTTATTCTTGAGATTTGGTTAAGTAAAGGAAAAGTGCTCATGTAATAGTATTATGAATTATCACAACAAAGCATGTGTTACGACAAAATAATACTAGTCTTACACTATAAAACTTTAGAACATTGTGATTTTTCATTACATAGACATTTGTTAATGAAGCCATCCAATGTCTGGTAAAGTTGCAGCATTTAGAGTCTCATCCAAGCACTGGACTACGAAAGAACCTGTTAAAAAAGCTGCAAAAGGTTGTGAACTCTTCATTCAGACACCATAATGCTATCAAAGACCTGATGGAAAAACAGGCAAAATTCACTATCTAAGACTTACGAGTTAATATTCTTATAATATGCAAGTAAGTTTTCTTAAAAAGAGACAACTGAATTCTGCCCATTTTAAATGAATCAGAGATATTAAGGTAAACTAGGGATACTTAGTTGAATAATTTCATTTTGTCCAAGTGCAACTGTGAATTAGCCCTAAAAGTAAGAGTAGTATATAGTCTGTATGGTAGGAAAATAAAGATTTCATTATAAAGTTGTTTTGACAAAATCCTTGCTGAGTTCCTTAAATTTATAATGCTTCTTAAAATGAACCTTAATTCAGGATATAATGATTTACATGGTGACATAAGTTAATTTTATTCATGTCACAATTGCTAGTGATGGGAAAATAAGGCAATACTGACAGTAACCACAGCCACAAGCTATTAAATCTAATGGAAATAGTAGTCTGTGTTATAAGACCCAGAGCAGAATTTCACGGTGGACATTAAATATACATATATCAGCATTTATCTTCTTTCTAAATGTATGCACATTTATAATAATATACTTTAAATGTTTATTTGTAGTTTCTGTGTTTATTTTTTGAAATTCAATTAAAGAAATTCAGCAATCTCATGGAATTTAATATATGTTGAGGCCAAATTGGAACCTACAATAAATGTAAATTATAAGTCTAGATTGCTCAGATGTTTTCTGAAATTCTTTGTGTCTATGGAGGCAGAGACAATTTGTAAAATGAAAAGTTATTTAGTATTGCATATTCTCGTGATAGCACATTTAGTCTTTTTTTTTTATTGTTTTCCATTTTAGAAAGCATTTAGTGTCTTACTAAATTTGTTATTGTTTGTGGCTGTTTTGTTGATATTTTCCTGATCAATTTGCAAAAAAAGTATGTCTGTTTCCTTGGAAAACATGCAGTATAATAAACAACAGCTTCAAATATTACAAGATACCAGAATTAACCAAATCTGAACTTGAAAAGTTGCCATGTCTAAATCAAAGGTTGTTTGGGGACATTAAAAAGATTATCTGGTTCCTTGCTCAAACTAATATAGTTCTACATGATTTTAATAGAAAGTCTAGAATATGTTGTGTTTTTTTTCTTTTTCTTTTTTAGTAAATAGTAGTTCATTAAATGGTCACAAGTTCAACAGTATGGAGCTATACAGTACCCTGGGATGGTTACTTCTGTCACGTTGTATCAGGTGATCTGATACAATCATAATCATTATTATTCTGAAACAAATTTAATATAAGGAATAGACTATTGATAATGATCATTATTTTTTATAACTGAAAAGGTCACCATATGTCATGAAATAAAATGACCAATCTTTAAGGAAAACCTATTTTTTATTCCCAGTAGAATCAAGGTTCCCTAAGGTAATACAAGTAATTTTTACTTACACACACATACACACACACACACACATACACACTACATACACACACGCAAGCACATACACACATATATATGACCAAATAATTTTTAAGTGTGATAATAAATATTATGTGATTTAGAATAATTTATTCCATTAGTAATAAACCAGAGAGTTTTAAAAAAAATTATTGTGCTAGAGTAAGACAAGAAATACTGTTCTGAGAAACATGCTGGTTGGTTTTGTTGTTTCTTTGAAATGCAGGCAACCCTCTGGGAGAACTCACAAGGTGACTCAGTGAGTTCACATGACCCAGAGTTGGGTTATTAATCTTTTCTGTATTCCAGAAGAAAGCAAATTGAGATATACTAGAACATTGTAAGTCACCAGAACTGAAAAATTTACTTGTGACATTAATCAGCACATCCTTTTTCTAAAAAAAGGCGTATTAATTAGGTATTGTGGCACAACAAATTACTTCAAAACTTCATGGTTTAAAAGATATGTTACCTCACAGTATCCAAATGTGAGGAATCTGGGAACAGCGTACTTGGGTCCTCTCCTTCAGGGTCTCTCCTAGGCTGCAGTAAGGTGTTGGCAGGGGTTGCAGTCATGCCTAGACTCAACTGAGGCATGATCTACTTCCAAGCTTACTCATGTGGCTGTTGGCATGCCTCATGTCCTCGAGGGTGTCGGACTGAGAGCCTCGGTGTCTTGCTGGCTATCGGCCAGAGGCCATCATTTGTTTCTTGCCCCATAGACTCTTCATAGAGCAACTCAGTACATGGTAACCTGCTTCATCAGATCAAGCAAGCGAAAAGATGCAGAGAGAGAGAGTGAGTCTGCCAGTGAGATGAAAGTCACGACTTTTTATAATCTAATCTTGGAAGTGACTTCCCATCACATTTGCCATATTTTCATTAGAAGCAAGTTACTAGTATAAACCACACTTAAAGGAGATGGGGATCACACAAGGACGTGACTACCAGGAGACAGGAAGCATTACTGGCCGTCTTAGAGGATTCCTGCCACAGAGGGCTATGTGGAAAGTAAAACTGTCAAGTTACTCTAACAGAGAGCTTATGTAATTCAGATATCTTATGGCTCAGGACTATCTCTAAAGGTAGAACAGGTGTCCACATCAGTCTTTGAAGGTAACACATCTTTGATTGTCACTTAGTGGGCATTTGCCAAAACTTGCCTAAATAACTCTGCTTTCTCTAGGCTACATTTCTGAACAAATACTACTGATTCTCACATCTCTCTTTAGATATCATAACTTCTCACATCTTTGAACTGATCCCTATGTGTTAATTTTAAAGTTTAGTTTATAGAGGGGTATCTTATTTAATAGCATATAAAAACTATTCTCACCCACGCACTGTCTAAACTCATTTGATGATTCATTTAGATAAGATATAAAGAAAAGCTATTGCCCAAAAAAGTATAATTTCTTTTATTAAAAGAATTCTTATATTTATTGAAAAAATTTTGAGATCTTTCATGGAAGCTTGTCGGTTGTGGAGTTTAACACTAGACCAACATTTGGGTTCCGCATTGTATAAACATGTTAAATAAAGTTCTAGAGATTTACATACAAAATGCTAAACTTTTAAAAGAAAATGATAATTTTTCCCCCTCCAAACTTAAAAGAAAATTACTAGGGTCTGACAAGAGCTGCCCTTCTAATTGCCACCTTTGCTTTTTCCCGAGAGATGACACACACATTTATTTTGAACACTTAATTTATTCATTGATGATTTTCCCTGTTTCTTGAAGTTCTGAAGGATACACATGATTGATTTGAAAGAGTCTTGTTTCCCTTCTCTGTAGTATCTATTTTATCAAATAAGAGATCACTTTTTTTCTATGCTCTGTTTTAATTAGACACAGTAGATAATTTGTCCATTCATCACTCTGGTTAGATATGCCTGCAATGATTATTTCCTTCCATTCCTGTTTCTTAGTCTCCTTTCCGCCAGAAATGTATAGAAGAATAGAGAAAGTACTAAAATCTCATTGTGCTTCACTTTACTGAAACTGGGAGGTGTCACCTTCCAATGAGGACAAGGTAACCTATGTGCAAAGTACCCCATTCTCACTTGCTGGTACATTAACCACTCTGATGGTTTCTAGCTTCTTACTAATAAATACTTAATTAGAACACACATGCACACAAATGCTTTACCAAAGCAGACCTACCAGCAATATAATTTTCCTTTATTTATAGAAATAAAACAAAACTTTTAAAGAGTTCTCTGCTCTTTGTGGTTTTGTTTCAAACAGTTAAACAGACAATAATTTCCTTATACCAAAAAATGCACATTAGCGTACACAGTCCTAACAGATAACACAGTTAAGTAAAAGTCATAAACTTTACAATTGTAAATTTGCCATTAAAAAACAATAGACCAATATACCACAAACCAGCTTCTGTCCACTGCCTCAGTCCAGTAAATTTTACAGATCTGAATCGAGTTTTCCTGTAGAACTCTATAAAGAAAATCACTAAGCATCTTCTTACTATCTAATAGTCGAATAGGACTTCTCAAAAGTCTTGTTACTAAGCAGAAAACATCCCTACCATGAGAATACAACTCATTTAATCAATGAGACAGTATATGTAGAGAGTAGGGAGTGTGTTAATTTTCAACATTAATAAATATCTGATATTGGTGATTTATTAAAATTGCATTTCACTCAGGCAAACTAATTTATTGTCTTAATTTGTACTTGAAAAAATACTTATAAAAAGTTCGAAAAAGTATTGAAACTTTCATATAATCTTTAGTAAGATTCATTTATTATTACTATTTTGCTCACATGTACTTTATGATATTCTCTCTCTGCATGCTATTTTCCAAATAATTTGAGAGTAAGATGTATAAATCATGGTCCTTTATCTATTATATTTACCCATACATATTTCAGGTGGTATTTACTAAAAATATGGATGTTCTCTTATACATAAACAGGGTGTATTTATCAGCTCAACAAATATTTAATTGACATTAATTTTTTAATCTGACATTGAAATTTGCATTTTATCATTTGACCCCCTCCCATCATGTCCTTTATAACATTTTTTTATAGAATCTCTGAATCCAAATTAGGACCACATATTATATTTAGTTATCTTTTTTTTTTTTAGTCCCTTTAATCTTGAGCATTTCTTTGGCCTGTTAAAATTTATAAAATTGACATTTTTGAAAAATTCGGTCTTAATAGAATATTTCTCATTTTGCTTCTGATGTTTCTTGATGATTAGGCTCAAACCATATATTTTAAGCCATTATACTACCCAAGTGAGGTTGTTTTCTTCTTCAGGTATAACATTCAGGGCCATGTAACATTCACCTTCCCCTCACTTTTGATGTTAGTTTTGATAGCTCTCTGTATATTTTTATTGAGCACTTGCCAGTTTCCAGGCAATGTTCAAGGTGCTAGAAATGCACAATGAGGTCATGTGGTATATTATCTGCTCTTAAGGAGACTATAGCCAGACTTTAATCAATTTCTCTAGAATAGTGAAGCTATTAAGTGCTGGTGTAGTGACAACAACTTGGGGGCCCCAAGAGTTTAGATCCTATGACAGTGGCTGTAACAACGCCTCAATTCTAATACAATGTATGGGATCCCAACCCTGTGCACATGAGTGTAGGATGATCATTCATGACTAAAATTTTGTCAGAGGGCTAATTTCTTAACACGAAGCATAGAATTGCCTGTTCCCTATTGCATAAACAAACAGTAGATAGTTTATAATGATGACTTTTTAAAATCAGTTTCGTTTGGTTGTGGCCATGAAACTATGATTTTAAGAATATTTCATTCTAAAATGATATCAGTTCCTGGAACCACAAGGTGCTGATTTCTATCCCAGTTGGGGAAGATTCTTGAGTTACAGAGTAAAAGGTCCTTAATATTCAGTAAAGCAGGGTTATCTTAGCCTTTGATTGTAAACTCCTCTTTGTTCACAGAGAGCACCAGCATCACAGTTGAGCCTGAAATTCAGGCAAAGGGTCTGTTCTTTAAGATACTAATCTAAATGCCACTTCTCAGAGGAACTGAAATGCTACAAGCTGATCTAGCCATTTGGGAAAAGTATTTTGTGTAGGGCTGGAGTTGACTAAATAACTCCATGTATAGATCTTGAAATGCCATCTCTTCAAATTCTTCAGTCCAGCTTTCATTAGTGGTTTGTTTGTTTAGTTTCCCATTTAGAAAGAATGTTGTGATTAGATCAACTTGCCCAATGATGATCCCTTCTAGCCCTACAAAACTTAAAGCCTAGCCTCATCTGCTTCAAACTGTTAAATTTTCAAAGCTCAGGTTTCTCCTCAATTGTTGTGCTTACCTGGAGTCTGATAAAAAGTCCCTCACATGAAAAGACAAGGTTTCACTTTCGCTGTCTTTGTCTAAAAACATAGTTTTCTTTTAATCTGTATATTATAATTTTAGGTGATCTTCTGTTTTCAGAACATGTTTTAAACTATTCTGTGCTCTTCTCTGAAGAAAATTGAAAGATATAAAAGAGATTCTTGATTACATTTTTTTATGTCTTTGGTATGAGCCACAATCAAAACCATTACTTCATACTAATCTTGTAAAAAAACACAATGTTATCTACTCTGATTTCAAGTAAGTTGGGTCATATTGGTCCATTAAATAATCCGTTACCTATGCTTGTGCTAGTATATTTGGATTGCACAGGCAAAACACATTTGTTGTGTTCTTTTACACACAGTCTGCACCCACTCTATAGAATAGCATCAGGTACTTATGGAGGAACTATTTGAAAGCTATTTGGGTTCTAGTCCTCTCTCATTTTGACCCAACTGTACGACCTTCAGGTTCTGAGGCTATAATCATAAATTACATAAAATTCAAAATCTGTTGGAACTTTGAGTTTTACTTTTTAATTGACACACCCTTGAATATGACTTTGCAAATCACTTATACTGTTCTTATCTACATTTCATGAGAAGAAATGATATTTATTCAGTATCCTCTTCTAAAAGGGTCTATGCTGAACATCAATCTCTCTTAAAATATTTCTTATATTAAACGTAGACTTTGTGTCTCTGCTTCATTGCTGTAGCAGTAGCAGAATGTTCTTACTCTAAATATAAAATTATAAAAAAAGCAAGAAACAATATTTTCTTTAATTAACTTCTTCCTTTGGGGATTTTAGAAGAAGGGTTATGACTTGACAAAGATTCTTCCCATCTGTTTCTGTTTGTTTGCTTTTATTTTGACTTCCTTTCGTTGTCTTATCAAATATCACATGGATCATTAACATTTGTTTTCAGCACTTGTTTTGGTTTCCCTTACTTCACATGATTAAGACATTATGTTGAGAGAGGTTCAGAGCTACTATATTTTATATTAACCTAATATTATTTAAGTAAATATTAAATTTTCTAGATACATGATCTTCTATGTTTGTCCTCTGCTATGTTAATATTTTCTTCAGCTCTGAAGTAGAGAGACATGTACATATGCATGTACTGTTTTGTGAAAACAGCAAATTTTATTAGATTAAAAATGTCTGGCTATAAGTTTTGAACAAACAGATGCAGTTTTTAATAAAGCTACTTCCTAACAGGAAACCTTTTGTGCAAAAGATATGTAAGAGATCCTTGTGGATGTATGCAGGGGAGTTCAATTCAAAATTGGAATACATATCTATTTGCATATTATGTGTTACTTTTCACTAGCGTACTCCCTTGTTAATGATTTTACATTAATGAAATAATTGAATTTCTTGTGTCACCCAACTAAGCAATTTGAAATTGTTCCAATTTGTATGCCCTCTTCTAATATGAAATGTTGTGTAATGTGATTGTTCTCTTGAACAAATTTCATTAGTTTTTAAAGTAAATAATCAAGCTATTCAATATTCTAGCTTTCAATATGAATAAAAGCTAAATTCTATATCTGTCTACATGTATTAGACATAACTGATAAATACATATAATAATACCTACAAAAACATTAAGTTATAACAATAGATTTAATACACAAACAAAAGAAATCTGGAAATTTTATAATACGATTCTCCATTTCTCCCTCTTTGCCACAGATAATAAATAACATATAGAATCTATATACTTAATGATTTGATTTGATCATTTCTACTTTAATATTAAAATTTTTCTTCAGCTCATCTGTAGATCTCAATCTGCATAATAACAATAAACAGCATATGAAAATTCACACCTGCAATAAAATATTCAGTGATCTAGATACTTTCTTATATACCAAATTGTAGCTGTGAGCATCAAATTACAATGAACTCTGGAACTATTAAGAATTTGTAATTTAAATAGTTTCACTCAATCCTTACTCCCAAGTGCTTTTAATTAGAACAGACTTTTTAATTAAGTACTCCCATGCACAAAGTATAGCTTGATGATTTTTCTGTCATATCAGCCTCCCTCACAAAAACAAATAATCATTGTGTTAAAGGAAGATATTTTCTCTGAAACCAAACTATAAGAATTCTGGTTCTGATTTCAAGTTGTTCAGTTGAGGCTCCGAATACTAAAAAGAAGCCCCTGTCACTGGAATGACAGCGAGGAACAGATCCACAAGGAGTGACATTGATAGTGTACTGAGGTGCAAAAGAGTTGATCCTTCACCTCTCTGAGCCAGAGATATCGGATTTCCCCCAGTGATCATCCAGTTGCTTATTAGAGAAAAGTGATATAGTAGAATGCGTGGGATATTTGGATCCACATAAATATCAAATCACCTCACTTCCATTTGCTAGTTCTGTGAAAATGTTCAAGATACTTAGCCTTTTTGAACCTTAATAGCCTATTTGTAAAAGGCATTAAGAATACCTATTTTGTTGAGTTGTCAAGAAGATTAGATTTATAATCTATAAAGTGCCCTGAACAGAATAGGCGCTCAGAAAATGTTATCCATAATGTTAATAATCATTGTTGCCTTTATTGTCAATTTACTTGATCTTAAAGAAAAGTTCTCACCCATTTGAGATATCAAGGACAAATTGTTTGGTAAACCTGGCTCAGCATCAGGAACAAACAGGAAAAATATTTTTCTAAGGCCAAGGCATACATAAATAAAAACAATATAGAAAATAGTGGGGTAGGTGTGAGATAGTCTAGGTAAAAAGTAATGCCCAAAGGGTAGCCCTTAAAACAAAGCAGAGTTTTGAACAGCACTGAGTAATGAATCTGAGCCATGGAAACACTCCAAAGATTCCAATGAGCTCCATCCTGTAGCTTTTTTTTTTTTTTTTTGCCAGGCCCTCTCTATGGTCCCGTGGCTTTGCTTGCTGTTTGAACAGTCTGGGAAGGAGAGATTATTGGAAGCATTATTATATAACGTAAACACACGGCATGGTTTGAACTATTGGCCCATATGTCCTTTCTAATATCCTTGCCATTTAACTTTAACTCAGGTGGTTTGTTACCAGAGGCCTGAGCTAGATCTATACTCCCATTCCTGAGAGGCCTCTCGTTACCTCTCTGGGTACATCCACATGTGGCTGTTTGCTGTGTGTTTCAGGGCCGATATTGTAACTTCTCTGGAACAACATAAAATTAGTTAAAACATTTTTTTTTTACATACCTTGAATTATCCATAACTGTGTTTCAATAAAGATGACAAAATTATAAAGTAGAATTGCTTTGTAATTTAGACTCTGTAGACAAAGAAAGAGAGTCACTTTTCTAGCGTGTGTCCATGCCTGGTGTATTTCCGTTTGCAGTTAATTATAAGGCAGCTAATCTCAGATGTCCAAGTATTATTTAATCAGAGAAATGCCTTAATCATAACAGGTGGGATTTATTTTATAACTGGCATCTTCAGTGCCTGATGCATTTGTTCATCAGTTAGGCACATTAGTCAAAAATTTAAGGAGACATTTATTAAAAGTGGAATTATAGTAGGTCAGATACTGAGCGCACAAATATAATGTATACAATTTCGATAAATGTATTTTATAAATGATCTATAGTAAAGATGCTTTTGAAATAATTATTGTTATATTATTAAATAAATTTAGTCTTAGTCTTTAAAATTTCTAACATACAGATAATTATTTTTATTACATAAACATATTAATGTATTTCTCTAAAAGTTTAGCATTTAAGACTGCATTAAAACTTTTAAGGAAAAAAAAGTTTAAGGAAAGAATCATTTGAAAAGCATTTTCATTCTAATTTTTATAAGTAAAGAGATATGGCTGCTGCTTTTGTGGGTCTCACCTTGTAGCAGACTCCCATATGTAATTTCTAGTGAAATAAGAGCTATTGAGTTAATTGTTAAGGTGCTTGCAGTGGAGAATAAATTGAACTCCATTTAGAGAAGTTCAATAGACGAGAATAGGAAAGTAAGTGGGTAAAGAGAAGGTACTTACCTTCTAGGCTTCCAGAAGGAAGAACAGGCCTCAATACTCCAACAGAAGAGAGAGCTTGATGTACTGTAGAATGCAAAGGAGAACTAGGGTTACTGAGTAAGCAGAGAGTGGTAATAGATAATAGACTCTTTTAAAGAGTCCAATTTAATTTTAGCCACGAGATATTAACTGTGTGAAAGACTGGTTTTATTTATGTTTATGATGTCAAGTCTATTAGGTTTATTTACAGGGTGAGTAATTAAAACTCCTGCTAAGCCGAGATTTGAAATAGTTATATTTTAGTTTCTTTATATAATGTAAGTACAAAAAAATCATAGGTTTGTCCCACAGGTGGATGCAATTAAAACAATCAAACAGAAGAAATTAAGCCATGTTTTATGCAAAACAATAAATATTCCACAATAGGTTAATGTGATACTCTCATATCCTTAGAAATTTTTATCAAAAAGATATGGTTTTGGTATTGATATTTGATTAATGCTTGATTTAGAAAGTATCTCTATTAAATATTATAATAGCTACTAATGAGTTATATTAATATTTAGTATCAATGAGAGACCATTGTTAGGAGCCAAGAAGTTAATATTTTTAGACCACATTTCTAGGGTGATTATTCAACATAATTTTTGCATGCATTTAAGTCACTGTTCAAAAATGGAATTCAGTTAGTTTAATAATATATTTTATTGGTGAATCTTGGATTATATCTTATATCTGAAGGTGTATTTTATTTAAGCGGAGCAGATTTTCATTGTGATGATTAGATGTTTCATATACTGAGAATAACTGATATGATTATCAAACTGAAAAACTAAGATACTTAGAGACTTTCGAGTAATGTTATTATTATCCTTAAAGCTGAACCGGATTATTTTTAGAGTCAACTAATGAATAATCAACACACCCTATTAGAAATTAGTCAGTATAATACTAAGCTAATGGACATTTCTGCCCATGTATTGTGTTGTAAAGATTACATGAAATTGATTCATTTATTTAACCAATTTATTGAACATATACTAGATGCTTGGGATATATCAATGAGCAAAAGAGAGTTCTGTGGCATCTTGGAGGTAATATCCCAACCATACAAATTAGGCTAAGATAAAACATGTGATAGAAATATAAAATTTGAGCACATCAATGTTTCTATGAAATCAAATGATTTAACATTGATTATAGGTTTCCTATTAATTACTATATCTACAACAGAGTATGTAAAAGTACTCGATTTGCTAAATGTTGAAGGTGAGATCTACAAATATTTAGACTATCTTATCTATTTCCTGAAATTACTTCAGGTTATTTCTGTTACCTTATATTTAAATTCTTGAAGCTACCAGACATTTTGCAAACATTCACATGGCAATAGGCATTTTTTAAATGTTTGGAAAACTTTCCTTTCTGATTACCTTCTACTATAGGAGTTAAAACTTGAAATTTAGACATATTTTACACAAGCGTATCTAAAGTTTAGACCACATCACAAAGTGGACAATTTAGAGGGTGTTACATTTGAGAAATAGGTTTACATTTGGTTTGTTTTTTCTTCTGCATTTTTAATTTCCTATTTCTGCTTCATTCGAGTACATTTATTGAATGTTTTCAAGATTTAATTTAGTTGTTTTTTTTTTTTTTCATATAACTCTGTGTTTCCTAACTGATAAAAGTTGAGTAATATATTTTCATCTTAACATTTAGTTGTTTGGTTAATCTCACTTCATGGGGGAAAGGTTATAGTCCACTGATAGTGATGAAATAACCTAAGTGGCTTTCATGTAAATAGCAACAAATGTGCACAATAGTTACATTACATGGTATTTTTAACAACACTGCTAAGGAGTGAGATGGGAACTCAGTCTCTCGTGATGAAGATACACCCGAGCGCATCCAGAGAAAATTTAGTTCTGCAAGCTTGAAGGAAGTAATTGTCATTCAACAGAAATCAACTAGCTTTGCATATCAGTAAAACACACACATACTCTTATCTATTTTCTGAGTGCTCTGCAACTGATATCAAAATACCAAATATATATTTATGAGAACTAGAAATGCTATATTCTTTTTGATCACATAAGCTCAATGTAATGATGAAATTAACTTTGAGAATATATGGAAAATGTAACTTCCTAAACAAATGAAGACAATAAAACCCACCAAATCTATATCAGGCTATGTAGTTTTGATATTCACATTTGTGTTCCAATTGTCACGTCATTAATTATTTTTATTATTTATTTTTAGATGGAAGACTGTATTTGAAAACTACTGTCATGTACTGAATCTTTCCTGTTGAAGAAATCCATGTTATAGTAAAGAACTGCAGTCAGACATTCGTCATTGGAAAGTTCAGAAAAAAATAAAGTCCTTTTAAGGGAACTGCCTCAATTTTGTGTATTAATGTTCTTTAAGTTTAAGTATTCTACAAAAAAAAAAAAAAAAGTTTCTTCCATTGATTTTCGCCTGTGGTTCATACCAGAGACTTGAGAATGTTTGTAAATGTATAAGTCTCAAACTTCTTACAATTGATAACTGCACCTTTGCTGCTGGACACTTGTATACTGAGTTAAAGCAGGTTTGAATACGACCTAGCTTTGTTTTTTAATGGAATGAACCATTTTCCTCTTCTGAAAATTCTGTATCTGAGCACATCAAGAGACTCTCGTAGCAGTGGTCACCCAGACTTGCAGAATTATGTCCTCCAGAAACCAGCAAGAACACTTGGAAATGAACTTGAAGGAGGCATAGAGGATTACTTTAAAAAAAAAAAATCAATACAATAAAGAGTAATATTCTGTTACATTCAATTTTAAACTCTCTAATTGTGGGTTTTCTCCTGAAAATGTTTTTTCACATACTTTCCAAAAGACCAACAAATGGATGTTGACATCAACCCTGTGAAATAACATTTTGCGTATCTGAAAAGAAGCATTGAATATAAGCCAAAAGGTTTTGCTGAAGCTCTTTTTTTCTTAAAAATATATAAATGTAACATGTTTTCATTCCAAACTGGTAGTGGTATATAGAATTTAAAATAATAATGATGCTTCTTATTCACACTGTTGGTCACATGTACAGTATATAAACATAAAACATACAAGGAAGGTATTATGTATGCAGTAGTAAACTAGAGTTTAGGAAAATGAAAATTTTAGAAAATATGTTTTGTCACCCTGTTGGTCAGAAAGACACCTTTCTGGTTTTAACGCATGCAGGCATGTAAATATTTGTTTGGAGTCACAGTATTAATGAATGAGATCTTAAGCATCTGGTGACATCAGAACTCTGTATCAGCCGTTTTTATTTGTATATTGAACTCTACTTAGTGCCCCAAACTGCACTATTGCGAATGGATTGTGGCTGAACAGTAAATCAAAACACCAGAAATATTTTTATATGTTAACGTCATATTATGTTAATGTTGCTGAAAAACAAAACCTAACAAACCCTTGATGTATCAGTCTAATACCATGTAGCGCTGAGTGATAAAGTTAAAATGTGTTGTGCTTCCCACCCTGGTCAGAGGGAAGGGTGCCTACGTGTTATTTTCATTGTCTTTTTGAAAGTTACAGTATGTGTTTTCACTTTGTGCAAGTAAAGCTGGAAGTAAAGCTGCAAACAGTACTTATTACATAATGAAGTTACCTTCTCTTTGTTTTTACATATATGCAGTTACACCTTTAAAGACTGATATTATAAATCAGTGCAGTCGCTATACATTTTATGATTTTGCTGTCATCTTAAAATTTTATGATCATAACATTATTTATTACCATAAACAGTAAAGTCTTAAATGTCCAAGAAAACTAGTTGAAAATGTTTAAAGATAGTTCTGATTGGGTATTAATTATTTGGTTAAGAAAAATATAGATATTCTGGCACTAAGCTTCTATAGTTTTTAGGTCTTTCTTGCAACATCAAAACATATTTCTTTTGTGTAGCTCGCTATTAACTAGCTAAGTCCATTTTTTAATACAATAAAAAGGTTATATATACAGTTCCTATTTTAGCTTGGTTAAAAGGGAGCAATATTTTTATTTAAAATGCTGTTAGTAAATGCTTTGTAGAAACTTGGTTTTCTAAGCATAGTTCTTCCATAACCGTCTCTTGTTGTTTGAGCACAAGAGACTCTATTCCTAGTTGTATCTATTTCTTGTTTTTCCCTGTATACAGTCTTTAAAGGATTACAACACTTAAAATTGGAGGGACTTGTGGCAAGCTTTTGAATCATACATTTTTTGAAAGATTTTTTAAGAAACCTACAACTTACATATATAGTAGAATCAGCCATTGCTCTGCTCCTTGCATAGGGTCACCTGTTAAGTAGGTTAAATAGTTTTAAAATACATACTTTCAAGACCTTTGAGAATGCTTTAGTGTTTGGTTTGATATAAAAAGGAAATTTTAGCAAGGATTTTTTAAAAATGCTATCAGCTATATGTTAAGAGAGAATCTTACTAACATTGTTGTAAATATTGCAATTCATGAAATGTTATTTTTAAGTCAGTAACTTAAGTTTTTTCCCCCTTTTTTAGTTATACAGGTCGTTTTGAAATTTGTTTGTTTGGGTTTTTTTTTTTGGTATAAACAAGTAAAATTGTGCCCATTTTATGGTTTCCATGCTTTTGTAATCCTAAAAATATTAATGTCTAGTTGTTCTATAATATAACCACATTTGCGCTCTATGCAAGCCCTTGGACCAGAACATTCTCATCTTCATGTAGGACCTATGAAAATTGTCTATTTTTATCTATATATTTAAAGTTTTCTAAAAATGATAAAAGGTTATTACGAATTTTGTTGTACAAAATCTGTACAAAAAATCTGTTTTTACATCATAATGCAAGAATTGGAAATTTTTCTATGGTAGCCTAGTTCTTTGAGCCTGGTTTCAATGTGAGAACCACGTTTACTGTTATTGTATTTAATTTTCTTTTTCTTTTCAACAATCTCCTAATAAAACTGTCTGAAATCTCCCTGTGAGTTTATTTACAGTTCGTCTTTATTAAATTTTGTGAAATGCATAGCATCGAAGGAATATTTACTTTCTAATGGGAGGCATCTAAAAACAACATAAGTCAGCTCTTTGCAATGTGAGGAAACAATGCTCAATGATTTTATTTAACATGCAACTGCTTCTATCTCTAATATGAATTACTGTGGTGAAAAACATCATAAAAGCACACTCTGTAGTTATTGTTTAACAAGCAGATTTTCCATATTTTGTTTCTTGCCAGCTAAGCAAACTGCCCACATATACATGATTTATTTATGTACATTTCTCAGTTTATGAAGCTGTTATTTGTATCCTTTTCCTTTATATTCTTATATTCCCATGATTCTTATTTCCCAAAGCTTTGTGCTGAATAATGTAAAGTAGACATGTTGATGGAACAAAATATATTATTCCCATATCTATGAGTGTATATTTGTAACTCTAATTCAGTGTTTTGCTTTTGATCTCTATCATTGGAAAAAAAATGCCTTTGGAAACTTTGAAATTTCAATATACTTTAATAATATATAAACATTTTAATCAATCCAAAATGCAGCATTTGAAGAAATATGGGGTTGCTATCTCTGTGAATATTCTAAAAATTCCCAAGAGAATGAAAAATGGATTTTTTTTGTCTAAAGAAATTATTTCAATGAGTTAACAAATTATGATCTTTCCCTAATAAACACCGAGAATGTTTATGTGACCATTACAAACACATTTTTGTCTTCTGTCATCGTATGTTTATGTCAGTAAGACTTGTACCAGAACAGCATACAGTCTCTGAATATTAGTGGAATTTGGTGATAATTTAAGGTTTTCCAGTGTGTTTTCATTCAGGCTAGCAAATTTACAATCTGCACAAAGCTATTTATTATTAGAAGAGAGTAAATTATAAATAAAAAGTTATATGGATTGCATTTTCAAAATATGAGAAGTGGAGATGTTAACAGAATTAAATATTATTGTAAATAGCATTGTAAAAATATCACTTTTCCTCATGTGTAGGCTTGGTGCTAACATTATCTTTAATATGTACAACTGGTATATAAAAGCTGAATTGATCCTCATTTATTCATTTAAACAGATTCATTAATAAAGCCTCTATTCTGCACAAATTACTGTGCTAGATGTTGTAATGACTGAAATGGAAACATAGCTGTTGTCCCAGAGGAGCTTATAATTCTGTTGAAATCAGATCTTAATTTCAACAAGAAAAGATTCCTCATGCACGTTCTTCTCTATAGTAGCCATAGAGCTGGTATGGAGAGTGTTAACACCTTCCCACTAAGTGGTAACAATCTAGGGACTTGTATCGTCCATTCACCTTCGAGAGAATCGTATAAGGTGTTTTGGGAGTCAGACAGTTGTGTAGAGATTGAGGAAAGCATGGAGACATTTTCCCCTAGGTAAAACACCACACAACTGTAGTTATTTTTTCATGTCATTTTTCCTTGATTTCAATCATAGCATTCTCCTTGCCAATGCTCATAAACTTTGTTTTAAGGTAAGTACCCTGTTTAATCAAATATTTTATCATTAACAATAAATTCTTAATATGATTAGACTATTGAATATGGATGTATAATATTTGATTCTTAACACCCAACATTTATATACCTAGGGTAACTAATGGCCAAACATGATTAAACACAGCATAAATTCCTAAGTGCTGAAAGAGGGTGTTAGGTAATGAGAGACATTTTCAGCAGCAGCATCATTTAGATTTACAGGTTAATGAGCCTAGGATTTTGAGTTGAATGTAACAAAAACAAATTCCTTTAAGGTTAGACACAAAACAAGATTGGCTGTAAAGAAAGAAGGGTACACATGGCCCCTCAAGCTAGGAACACGGTCAGCCCCCAGGGACCAAGGACACTATTCTGCCTTCACCTTTCTGCTTCTCTCAGTGACTTGCTGCTTTCTCCTCTCACCGCAGATATTTGCTTCTCTTGTTCATCTCTTCGTTCCTCTATTATTCAAAAGCATAAGACCCAGCCTACAGAAGGGACCCAGCCATTTTCTCTTTTTAGTCCCAAGTCAGATTCCCTGAGTTTTGATTGCCTCAAGTCAGGGCATGCGCCAGTAAGGTAGCTTGGCAGTCCATTAGATGAATCTGGAAGAATTTTAGAAACTATTGTGTCCAATTAAATTTGAATCTCTGGGAGTTGGAGCTAGGGCATTAGTATTTTTGAGTGTCTTGAGTGATTCTAATGAGCTACTAAGGTTGAGTACCATTCTCTGGGAGGGTGGAAAAAATTAGATTGTAGAAAACTACTGATGGGCCTTTTGCTCTGTGACAGGGGTTGAGTTTGGGGTGGTTAGGAAGCATTGTGAGCTGTTCGCACTACAAAAGCCGACTAATAGTTATGCAAAATGAAAATTACATAAAATCTGTAAAATATTTAATATATCGTTTAAAGTAATTTTAGCACTGTGAACTTAATTCTGAATTGAATATGAATTTTCAATCTTCCCAATTAGGTGCAATAGATGTCACATTTTTTTTTTCCTAAATAAAATTATTGATTAATCCGACCTCAGAACCAACTGCATGGGGAAGTATAAATTCTATTTTAATCATTATGAGGCTTCCTTCCTCTGAATGCTCTCAGTCTGAAGCCTTGAGGTTTCGTGACTAAGATCCAGCCTTCAAGAAAGCACCCCTTCTCTTTGGAGAGGCCTTCAGTCTTGTGGAAGCAAAAATTATAACAGCATGGTGTAATTCTCAATGTCAGAAAAGGAATTATTTAAGAGAATTATGTTATAAATGGGGATGTGTAAAGTGGTGTGAAGGGGAGTAATGTTTCTACATTTTAAACTGGTAAAATGTTGATCAATGCAAGTATACTATGATAAATTCTGTACCTATAATATAATACCTAGAACGATGACTAAAAATGCTATTATCAATATTATACTCGAAATCACTAGAGATAAAGTGGAATTCAATGCTGTAGTAAGTTAGATCCCACATAAACAGTAAATACTTTTTGGTAATTCATCTGGAGCTTTAAGCTGCTTTGCTAGTAAGTTTCCAACCTTCTCTCAAGTACTTTGGCTGTTCTTTCAGCAATGTTAATTGTATGTCGAAATTTACTACCTTAAGCAACAGATAAAGATAAGTTGGTTGATACATCTCCAGCACTATGCATTTCTATTTTACATTTATTGTGTGTACTCATGTCTAATAATATATTTCAAAATGATATTTTTAAAAACAAGTAAAGACTGAAGTAACTATTAAGTCATTACAATTTATTTTTTTAAAATCCCATTGTTGGCTTCTACCCCAAGTGTGGGAGTTAGGAGATGTTGATACCAATCAGGCCTTTTTTTTACTAACTCATCATGTTAATTTACAAAGGAAAAGCGGCTCCCATTGAGTTGACTTTTTTATTTAAATCCATCTGATTATTATGTTCTTGAGTTCATTGATATAGAATGGTTTGGGGCTTTCTTCCATTAATAGATTTTGATGCCTTTTAGTATATGCTTTACATGTGATTTTTCTTTTCCCACAGAGAGCTACTGTGAGATAACAATAGGTACACTTCAGAGTCTCAGTGAAAATAGGCAAGTTTTGGGGAAATAAACTTTCCTGCAATATAGAACAGAATTGGGTACGAATGGAGTATCCGATCAGAGAACTGAAGGGCAAGTGATCTAACAGCACCATGTATTTTTAGGGAAGGATGGTTGGAGAGTGATAGAAAATTCTTAACTAGCATACACGATAATTCAGCATCTAGTTTGACAAGTATTTAAAGTGGCTATCTATGGGTTTGGGGGACTAATCTCACCCCACAGTCGCCTTGATGCAGCCACATGTACCTCCATCTTGCCAGATCACTTCAGTTCTCTTTTATCCACTGAGTATTAGTGTTAGGCCTAGCTATCTTATTCTCTTTCTTGTATCTGTGCCACGTGTACCCATAGTTAAACAGTATTCTTTACCCCAACAAACACCAGGAATGTTGGAGCGTTTCCCCAAATGTAACCAACTCTCTCCATATTTTTGTCAGGGTAATGTGTCAGACACACATTCCCACAATGTGAAATTCAAGCTGAGATAGACATTAGTACTCTGTGTTCACTAGCCTCCAAGCACACAAGTATCAAGTCCTCTGAGTGGTCACATGAGGGCTCTTCTTCAGACTTCAGATGAGAGACAGACGCCTGTCACCCATTTTGGGTGCTTGCAGAGGCTTGGCCCTGAAACAGCCCACGTCCCTCACCAACGACTCTCTTTTTACCTCAATTATTTATCTCATATCTAAAATATCTTTTAAGGTGTGGAAGCGGTTGGACAGCTGAGGTCATAAAATTAGTTTTCAGATAGTTATTTGCAAGTACTGATTTTGCAGAAGGTGGTATCTGTTTTATTCGTTTATTTAAAACATTAAATTTTGAATTAAAGTCTTTTTAGATAATTATAGACTAATTGCAGGCATAAGAAATAACAAAGAGCCATCCCATGTACACTTCACCTATTTTCCCAACAATAACATTTTTCATAAATATAGTACAGTATCAAAACTAGGAAATAGACATTGATATCTACCAGCTTTATTCAGATTTCACCAGACTCACATGGGTGTATGTGTGAGACTAGTTTTATACAATTTTATTACAAGTATAGATCATACGAGCACCACCACATCATGATACAGAATAATTCTATCACAAGGATCCCTCACGTTATCTTTTTATAGCTATAGCCACTAACTTCTCTTTCTACCTCTCTATAGAAGTCAAGGTTCTCCAGAGAAATATAACTAATAGGATACATGCACAGACATGTGTGTGAGCGCACACACACACATACACACAGAGAAATGCAGGAGCTACTAGGCCCTGTAGAACATGTGTATCCTCCAAATGCCCCGCCCCTATTCCTACAGTGGCCTCTGTGACCTGTAGAGAGGAGCAGGGGGAATTCCCGCTGACGCCTAGGTACAGACAGGTTTGGTCGGGTCAACCCACCCCCAGGGATTGCCAGTGCTATTCAGCCCAATACTGACACATCACCTAGATGGAAACAGGATTGAACCTCAGCAGTTAGTGGGCTAAATGCAGAGTGGTTTGGCTAATGCTCTCTCATGAGCCCTGTCTGAAAACCCTTTGCACTGACAGTGGGCTGTCCTAAAAGATTCAACGCTAATGCTTGGTCAATGGGAAGCTGAGGGATGGATAATCATAAATAAGCCGCTGTGGGATCAGGGAACATAGAAGGACATTTGGGTTTTCCTGCAAGAGCCTGAGCCAGTCCTCACTGTTTGCCACATCCTGGCTCGAAAGATACTGGCACTCCCTGGCGATCAGGAAGCTGATGTGCTAGCGCCAGTATGAGCCCTCCAAATAACCCTGGAGGATGTTATAGCACACACAGAGGCCCTTACTAAATTCATCTAGCAAGGCTTGAAAGATAGACAATGAAGCCTGTCCTTACTAAATGCCTCTAATGACAATAGCTTTCTTCCCAAACAGAATAGCTTCGGACATTCCTACCGCCTCTCAAGGAGGCATCTGTGCCATTATCCAAATAGAATGTTGTGTTTATACCTGTTGAGTCTGCTAACGCATCACCTTTATTAGATCACATGAGAAGACACATGTAAATGCCCTGGGTGATACGACCCCTAGCCCAAAGAGCTTAGTAAACCATTGGTTGCAGATCATGGGTCTTCCAATGGAAAAACTACTTATTTTGGTATTTTGGTAATTACTATCCTAATATGTGTTTTCTCTTGCATGTACCTACATTGTTGTTGTGATATCTGCGTCCAGTGTAGACCAATAGGCACCAAACAAGCCACCTCCATGCTAACAAAACCTCTTAATGATCACTTAGGGCACACTGCCAAAGAGACAGGTGTGGGAGATTTCAAGAGCCAATCAGGATTGGTGGAGGAGGTTATCTAGAGGACGTGACCTCCAGTTGACCTTCCAGCCTGACCCAAGAAAAACAGGCTCCTCACTCCCTTCCCTGTCCTTGAAATGTGGATTCAGCCCACTGTTTCCACACTGGAACCTGTTTCAAGGGGGTCGCCTTGAGAGAGTAAGGTGTTATTGAGATCATCTGGACAGAATACATGACTGAACCCAGTTCCGGCCTTTTTATAAACTTTAAGAATCTGTCTGACAGGTGGGAAGTTTTATTCGTCTAGACTTTCCTGGAGACAAGCCTGGTAAGGAAGTTCCCTTGCTTGTTAAAACCGCTACCAGCCAATCAAGACTGGCCTGCCTCTGTGTTAGGTCTCTGTTTGGCTTCCATGTACAGCAGCCAGTTTCAGATTTCACCCAGGGAACACCTGAGGCTGTGAACCAACATTTACTTTTTGGTACTCTTAAAATAGATTTTGTCCTCTTCTTGGGGTGGGGGTAGGGGGACGGTAGTAAATTTTGCTTAGTATATAATTCTAGGTTTCCAGTGATTTTGTTCTTAGCAATTTGTGTGTTAAACTGGTTTCTGGCATCCATTGTTGTTATAGAAACGTAGTTTAAATATTATTCTTTGTAGGCAATTTGTCTTTTTTCTATGGATGTTTTTAACAACTTTTATTTATCTTTGGTGCTTTTCAGCTTATATATAGTGTATATAAGTATGACCTTATTTGTATTTATTATGTTAGGGAACTAATAGGCTTCCCAAGTAGTCAAGGAGATGTTTTTCTTTAATTTAGAAAACTCTAAGCCACAACTCCTCAAATAATGTGTCTGTGTATTTTTTACAACTTTTTGGAATCCTAATTTAGTTCTAAGGTAAACTTTTCTACTTGGTTTGTTAACTTTCATTCATATGTTCCATTTCTTTAAATCTACTTCATTCCATATAATTTCTTCAGACTTATCTTTCAGTCTACTAAGTAGGAGTTCAGATATATGTATATATAAACTATATATGTAGTTTGTTATTTAACACTTACATAGAATTTTTAAATATTTTAATGTTAATAATTTTAAATATTTTTATTTTTAGAAATTATATTTGTTTCTTTTCAAACCTTCTTAGTTATTCTTGATATTTTCTCTTTATGTGTTTGGTTCTCTTATTTCCTTATGTATTATGATACATATTTACATATAAATAGCTCACATTTAATTTTGTTTCTACTAATTCAATATCTTATATTATTAAGGTCCAATTTGGCATTCATTATGTTTCCGATGCTCTTAAAGCCTTGATTCTTAATAACTTTTAAATAATTTTGCTTTGAATTCATGTTTATTGGAACTCTAGCTGCGGCTAGAGTTCTTTAAATTCTTTAAAATCTGGTCTGAGAATGTCATACTCAATGAAAGAATTTTATTTCCTTCTGTTAGTTACCGGGGAACACTTTTAACTTAAATTTAAAATTAAATTAACTTTAAATTCTTCATTTGTAGTTCTTTAGTTCACAAAGATAGTGTTAATTTAAGTAATCATTTCCAAAACATGTCCAAAATTCATGAGAGCAGGCTTATTCTGCTATAGTCTCAAATGAGAATTTTCTTCACCCAAAACTACAGCTGATAACAATTTTTTTTTTTTTTTTTTGCCATCTACATTTGTGAGGTTGATTTTCTTTCTACTTCAATGTTTTAACAGAGAGTTAGCTTTTCTGACTCCTGGCTTCATGTGAATTTCATTAGTCTGACTTTATTTCCTGTCCCCCGTGATCGTGACCATTAAAACTGAAGCTCTGTCACCGTGGATTTATATAGCTGGCTCTAAGATAAACAAGGGCTCTGCTCTTGTCACTTTCCTGGAGTTCTTTTCCTCTTATATTCTGGCCTTGGATTGACACCTCCATGTTTTTAGATATTTAATCCAGCATTTTTTGGTTTTGTTTTTGTAGCAGGTTGGTTTGAGTATATTGGAGTAAAATTACCAGAAATGAATACCCACTACTTAAAATTGAGTATTCAAATTCCTGAAATACACTTTGATAATTATAAACATTAATCAATCAATTAACACCAGTTAAACATTTATCTATAATATTCTTGTTATAAAGAATTAATAATATAATGTGTGTAAAATTTTTAGTGTAATTTCTAGAATACATTAAATGCTGAACGATGTTTATTATTTTAGAATACAAAACATCAAAAACACAATCATGGGCCTCAGGAAACATATATTTGTAAATAAACGTAGAAGATTAAGATACAAATATATTACGTGTTGGTTATAACTTTACAAAAAGTAATGAATGATATATAGTTTTTATGTAGTTTTTATATTAAAAGACATTTAACATAGTATATACATATATAAATTCTTAAAATATATATATATCCAGATGCTATGTTTTATTGATGATATTACAAGGATTTATTTTCTCCTTTATGATTTTTCAAGACTCCTCAATTCAAAAAATGAACACGTATTACTTTTTTTTTTCTTTAGCAAGAGTTACTAGAATTTATTGATGTCATTTGATCATTTACAACCAGGTTTTGCTTTCATTATTCATCAAATAAAGCTTCTGCCAAGCATGACCTAACTCGACATTTTGTTTCTTTCTCCCTTCCTCCTTTCTTCCCTCTTAATTCTTTCCTTCTTTCTTTCCTCCCTTACTTGCTCCCTTCCTTCCTCTTTCCTCTTTTCCTTTCTTTTTCCTTTCCTTCCTCCCTCTCTCCCTCCCTTCCTCCCTCTCTCCCTCCCTCCCTCCCTCTCTCCCTCCCTCTCTCCCTCCCTCCCTTCCTCCCTCTCTCCCTCCCTCCCTTCCTTCCTTTCCCTCTTTCTCTCCCCCTCCTCCTTCTCTCTCACCTTCTCACTCCTTCTCTCCCTCTTTCTTCCCCCTCCAGAATTCAGAAACAATATGTAAGTTTTCTGTTATCTTTATTTCACAAATGAGAAAACTAAGGAAACCAGATGATACATATAGCATGAACTGCAGTGTAGATTGGATAATTTCCAAAATTTTCTTCATGTTGATGGCCTAAACTGATGTAAAAGTTAAAATATGAGTATATTCCCTAGATAAGTAAATTACTCAAGTGCTATTTGATTTATTACTCAAGGGTGGTCTTTGGGCCAGCAGCATTGACATCTGATGAGGCTTATTAGAAGTGAAGACACTCAGGCCCCACTACACATCTGCCAAATCAAAGCCTGCCTTTTAACAAGATCCCCAGGTGATTCATATGCAATTAAAGGTTAAGGAGCTTCACTCAAACAGATTTTAAACAGAAAAGTGAGTTGAGTGTTGTGACAATTTTTGAAGACAAAAAAATTTGTTTTAATTATTATATGATTCTTATAAAGTGATTATTTGAGAGGTTGAAGAGGGGATGGTCAGGATGTTGAATTATCTGGATAAATACTTCAATTTAGATTTTTCTGCTACAGTGCAGGTCCTTCAATGATGACTGCTCAATGGTGATCTTTCAAGTCTCTTAAAACCTGATGAATCAGAAGCATAGTACTGCTCATCACTTAAAGGTAAATTAATTACTGTATAAACAAAAGTAAAGAAATTTAAAAATTAAAAAGAAAATTCTCACTATATGGCTTTTTACTTTCAACGCAATGCCCACTAGTATCTCTATATTCAAACATAGTGGTTTTTGTGCACCGTTTTGTTCCAAGCGAAGGGATGAGCATGGACACAGTTGTGGAGGATAGATGGAGAGGATGTGATATTTGAAGACTTCGTAATTATTCTTCTTTTGTACTGTGTCGTGTTGAGCTAATCGTAGATATGATTACTAATAACAATTCCAACTATATTCAGACTTTCTAATCATTTGTAATGGCCGCATCACTCCCATCAGGTTGATGCACAAAGATTACTTAATTATTCTCTCATTACACAGATAATCAAATAGTTTTGCTATTATAAATAATGAAGTAATAAACATCTTTGTCTAAATAGTTTAATTGAAATTCATTTTCATACCAATAATAGAATCACTGAATTTATATATAATATTATAGGGTTGGCTTTTTTTAAGACTCTATTTTTTAGAGCAGTTTTAGGTTGAACCTGTATTCTTTTTTGTTTGATTTTCTTTTCAAGATTTAGTAAAGGAGAAGATGTTGTAGTGAAGTCACAGAGGATGAAAATGGATCTTTATGACTTTGTTTCTTCTGCTTGCTTTGGGTTTTATTTGCTCATCTTTTTCTAGTTTTCTAAGGTGAAAACTAAGGCCATTGATTTTGAGACTATACATATTACCTTAGGTTTTCATTTTCACTCAATTCAAAATTCTTTCTAATTTCTTCTTCAATTTCTCCTTGACCCGAAGGTTATGTATAATTGTGTCATTTTATTTCCAAATATTTTGTGATTTTCCAGAAATCTATTATTGTTTCCAATTTAACTCCAGTGCTGTCAAAGTACATACTTTGTAAGACTTGAATGTTTTTAAATTTATGAGACTTATGTCTTAGAGGTATTTTATGACTTAGCTTATGGTCAGTGTTTTAAACGTTCCATGTGCAGTTGAAAAGAATATGTGTATTGTTTAGTGGGTAGTCTATAAATGTCAATTAGATCAAGTTGATTGATGATGTTCAAATATTTTATATTATTGCTGATATTTGATTTAATTATTCTCTCCAGTATTGAATGCATTAAGATATAGTAAGATATTAAAATCTTACTATAATTTTGAATTTTTTTTATTTCTCCGTTTAGTGTTAGTTTTTGCTTTATGGATTTTGAAGCTCTGTTATTCTGTGCATAAATATTTAGAATTACTAAATGTATTGAGACTTTATCCTTATGATATATTTTTTCTTTTTCTTCTTTTTAATATTACTTATCTGAAATCTACTTGTCTGATATTCATGTAGACAGTTCAACTTCCTTTTGATTAATGCTACTGTGGTATATCCTTTTCCATTCATTTACTCTGACCTATTTGTGTCTTTGTATTTAAAATAGGTTTCCAATAGGCAGTTAACAGTTAGCCCTTATTGCTACTTGTTTTCCACTTGTCCATTTATTTATTTTTATGTGTTTTTTTTGTTGTCGTTGTCGTCGTTAAGTATTCTTGGGATATTATCTCTTATTTGTATATTGTTATGAATCTTTGCTAAGTTAAGTGGTTTTTTGTTGTTGTTGTTGTTAAGTATTATTGGGATATTATCTCTTATTTGTATATTGTTATGAATCTTTGTTAGTTACCAATATTGTGGCTTATGCTATACATATTAACTTATTAAACTCTAACTTAATATTATATCATTTTATGTAAAATATAATAATGTTACAAAAGTATTCTTTTATTTCTTACTTATTGATCTTTGTGCTATATTACAATGTATTTTATTACTATGTTATAAACCACAATACTACTTATTATTGTTTTTATTAAAACAACCAACTATAGTTTAAAGTAATTTAATAATAAAATAATGTTACATTTATCCATTGAGTTACCATTTGCTATTATCTTTATTCCTTTTAGGAAACACAATTTTTATCTGGTATCATTTCCCTGGTGTATGAAAGACTTTCTTTGACATTTCCTTTAGTGAAACTCTGCTGAAAATGAACTCTTTCAGCTTTTGTATGTTTCAAAAGCCTTTATGCCTTTCATTTTTGGACATTTTTATAAGTATAAAATTCTAGATTGACAGTTTTTTAAATAAATTTAATTTCGTTGCTTTGTTTTCTTCTCATATACATTTCTTCTGTCAAGAAATCTATGGTCTTTTTAATTCCTCTGTGATATGTATTTTTCCTTTGGATGCTTTTAAAATTTTCTTCTTATTACATGTTTTATACAATTTGATTATGATATATCTTTGTCTGGTTTTCTTCATATTTCTTTTGTGTGAGGTTTAATGCAGTTATGGATAAGTTTTTCTGAGAAACAGTCTCTAGGTAAAAGCATGAATTGAATTCTACCCAATGGATTGGGGCTAGAGCTGATATGTGCCACATCTAGTTCTGGCCCAATGAAATCTCCCATATGATCCTTTGTATTCCCTTTTCACGTATGGATGTTGCTCTCAGAGCTACACTGAAAAAAATGTTTGATAATGCAATGGCTGGCATTAGCCCATTTTCCTGAATGTATATGTGAAATGTAATACTGACCCTCATCTCTCACTTATTTGTTTGGGTAAAAACATAACATATTTTTTGAAATTATTGTTAGAACAATTGTCAATTAGAAAAGTAGTGCTTGGTTTGACTTTCAATGGCTTAAACTTCTTAATTTGTTCATGCTCAAAATTTGCCTCAGTGAAAGTGTTACTATGTTCAATTTGAGTCTTGTAGTCACCCTTAGAATTAGAGAAGACTCAAATCTACTCGTTACTTGAACTAAGAATAGGAGAAGGGGGATCATTTATAACAGCTATATTGTAGTATTTTTACCAGAAAGAAATCAGAATGGCAGATAATTTCCACTATAATTTTTGATGAGAGGGTTATCAGGTAAGTAATATTTTAAGTTTATACTTTTCATGGCTTATTCACACATATAATCTCATTTTATCACATGCCCTGGTGAATTGTGTAATAGAAATCATCTTATTTCCATTTTACAGATGAAGACAGTGCTGAAGAAAGTTTAAGATATTGTTTACTAAGCATCTCTGAATTTGGATGCAGACAGATTTTGAATTCATTTGAGGTTTTGTAGGAATAGAATTTTAAAAAGTGACACTAAATAGAAAATATTTAAAATCTACTGACTGACTCCTACCTCTGTGGGGGAGCGAGCTTTGTATCCTGGCTCCTTCATTTTCTTGCTTACAGAATCCAGGTAATTGGTCAAGGTGAAAAAAATAAACAAAAAACAAAGACAAAGATAATGATGAAATCATGCATAGATATCAGCAGATATTATTTTTGAATTCCTAATGACAATGGGTTTCTAAAGAGAACCAAAAAATTTCCTAACAAAATACACATTAAAAGCTTAGAAAGGCTTTCAATCTGTATAAAGAATATCCCAGATTTGTACACACAATATACAGCGTAAATTTATATTTTACTTTACAGGATCTTTAATTCAAATGTGATCGATTTTTTAACTGTTCTGATTCATACTTTGCCCGATGAATATTTGTAAATGAGTCTGTACAAGATACATTATTTTCTTGGCTTTCGAACAAACTTGTATCAGTATTAGGAAACATCTCTTAAAAGTGTCTTCACTGTTGCTCAGTTGTTATGTTCAATATTGATTTCATGCTTGCTCTCCTCTCTTTTTGTGCTCAGACAAAGAAAAACCAATTGTTAGAACTTTCTTCATAGACTCAAAAATTATAAAAAATTTTCACATGTGAAGGAAGTACAATAACATCTTTTATGAGCACAGATTTAGTTGTATTTGGTGAATGAAAAAAGTTTTGAATTTAGAAAGTTTTGGTTTCTTTGGGAATCTGAAATTTATTATAAGATAAGAACTTCTAACTGAACTGCTTAATTTTAGTCAATTTTATAATTAATTAATTCGGTAAACTCAAATAGAACATAAACATTTATAAGAAAAAATTTTTTATAGGGAAATCATTGTATAAACTAAAAAATACTCTAGCAAATAATCTCAGTACAGTGACTTTGGGGAAACCAGTCAGGCAACAGTAATTTAAGGGCTTAAAATACTTAGTCGAACCCTAAGTTTAATTTTTGTTAAAACATAGTTTCTTGGGGGGAGTTCTTTTAGTATAAATAGTCAGAGATAAGATTATATTACTTAGTTGGAATTTATTTTGAAGCTACATGGGTAGAAACCTATCAATGGCTAAGCTCTCAAACAAATAGATGCTGAGCCAGAAATTTACATGCAGATGCTTTTGGGGGTGGGCTCTTTAGATCAACAACTTGGAGAAAGTGAAGAAAATAGGATTAATTGGGCAAAGGAAGCAGTTCAGTGCTGTCATAAGAAGGGCCTCAGCAAATTCCATGGGAGCTGGGACAACTTTGCAAGTTGTACAACAAAAAGGCGAGGAGGACTGGGCCTCACACTCCTGCGTGGATGTGGGTGGTTTCTGGGAAGGGACAAGATCCTGGGTGTGGTAGCTCTCTTCTGTTGAGAACAGTATTGGAGAGGTACTCAGATGAGAGATGTTAGCAGGAGCTGGTCAGCCCAGCAGCTGGAGGAACAGCCTTGATTGGGGACATGATTGGCATACCACAGCATCCACTACACTGAAAAAAATAAAATTAGAAATATTCTCCCTTGTTGCATGGCTCAGTTTCAGAAACTAGAACGTGATTTAGAAAACAGCCATAAGCATTAATGGGCTTTCTCATTATATACTTAGTGCTCTTTACTCTTTATATTTTATTCTGCTAGGTAATATTTTGGTGGTGTTTTGTCTGTGTTTTTATTGCTGCAACTTCTGCTGATACTGGCTAATTTATCTTTATAACTCTAACTTCTCAGGATTCAGAGATACCAAAGCATTCTGTTTGTGAGTCTCCCTGCTTTTATATGACTTTACTGTCTGCTTCTTGTCTCACATTCATAACCGCTAGAATATTATTATATTAGATCCTCACTGTTCAAGATAAAGTGTGTCTCTTTGGAAAATCTCTTGTGCTAGGTCTTATCATGAGCTGGTCTATATAAATGACTGCCTTTGAGTCTGTGATGTGGCCAAATTAGATATGAAATCACAGGGTATACACAAGATGACCTATTTATAAAGAATTTCCCAGAAGGAGGACCCTGGGCAGAGCAGGTAATAAGGAGCTACTCACTAGGGGTCAGTTTAAACTGAAGCTCATTGCCTGCCTTAACGGCTAATCCTTTACAGATTTACCCTCTAAAATATTTGACCCAAATTTCACTGTGTACTTAATGTCCCAGGAAGATAGTTTAAAATAAAGTTTCCTGGGATAACAATAAACATTCCGTATAAAACCACTCTACTTATCTTCAGAAGAAAGTTTTAAAGTAGGCAGTCAGATACCTACAAAATTGTTGAGAAGGTTGACACACATGGCTCCAGGTCTGACTTCCGGGAATACTGTCCAAAATAACACCACAAAACTTGATCACCAAGGGAGATTCTTTACCTACTGTGATTGGGACATTAGGGAATTAGGCAGCCTCTGCCTCTATACATGCCAATGAAATGTGTGGTACATTTCGATGGTACACACTTTTCCCATTGGCATCAAAAAGCTATTGGATGAGGCGTAGAGACTTCCTAAGATGTCCCAGGAAAATCTGGCCATATTCATAACCCTACATGCAACAGAAATAGAAAAAAACTGCAGAAAAGAAGGGCCTCTGCTTCATGATAGTCACTCCTTCTCTCGAACTCTCATAGGTACATCTGCTTGCAGAGATAGATCCTCTGTGGACTTCAGGGACAAGGAAGCCTTGGGAAAGTGCCCTAAGCTAATCTGAACCATCTGCCCCATACCCCAAGTGAATCTGGTGCAGGCATCCATGAACCACAAACAGAAAAATTATCAGATGGCAATTCGTTGGGTAGAAGTCAGTAAGTTCTAATAAAGAAGATAAACAATAGAAGGAATGGCCTTTCTAAACACAGCTGAATTTTACAGTGCTATTAAGTATGTTCTAGTTATGTAAAGTACATAAAAATACTATCTATGATTTTTTTTGTTTTGTACATTATTTTGTATTTATATAGATATAGACATAGCATTGAATGTCAGGATGTATCAATCTGTGACTTGAATATTGAAATTTAAACTAATGGATAATACTATCTACATTAAAATAATAGACCAATTATTTAATAATATCATAGTTAACTTGGCCCCATGGCGTATAGTCCAGAATTGCACTTTAATGCCAGGTTTCCTGCCTTGTTCCTAAGCCAATAAAGCAGAGAGGAAGGACACAAGAGGAGATAACAGATACGGCCCCACACAGAGGGCAGCCGAAGCATCACTCAGCGATCACCAGTCACCAGGGGCAGATCTGCTGTTCGCTCCTCTCACCGCATCCATTCTGCCACAGAGAAATTAATTCCATAAAATTAATAAAACATAAATTTTTTCATTTTCTTTTTAAAGTAAGAAAAAAACCCTGCTATAACGTGTGTCTCTGTACCATGAATTAATTAACACACATTTGGTAAAAATGGGAATAGCATACAGACATTGTATCAATTCATACTTGATTTTCTCACACTATTCCTTAATGAATTAATCCAAGACATTTAATTTAGGGCAAGAGGAGTCTGATCAAGGAAAAGATACCACGCAGCTTTTAAGTAATTACTAGATCCACCTTCTTTCATGATGCTTATCCTGACGACAGTTTCCACCTTTATTCTTTCTACATACCTGGACTCAGACTGCTAATGTCCAAGGCCTAGTGATATTCTCATCCAACACTGATGATTCAGTATGTGTCTGAATGTTCCTTATTATCACAGGAAAAGCAATGTCAAATACAAGAGACTTCTTTCAGTTATTTAAAACATTCCATCCTTCAAATCCTTCTCTCCCTGTTCTCAAAGCACTTATTTTAAGAAGACAGAACTGAATTGAAATCCAGAAATGTTTGCTGGAAATTTTTTTTCCTTGCACTTTTTTTCATGATATCTGATTTATAAATTATTCTTATTGAATATGCTCTAAAGTTTAAAAATAAATAAAACATGCCTGCTAATTTAATGTGGAAAAAAAAGACCTCCTTATCCTAGTCCAAGTGTCCTGTTATTTTTAAAAGACTAAAACTGGAAGCGGCTTCCTATTTTTCCTGAGGGTAGACTTTCACACTATTGGATTAATTCATTAAGGAATAGTGTGGCTTGCAGTCACAGGGTATTTCTTGGTGAAATCTGGGTACGGAACAAAACTGGCTAACAAATACTTTTCAAGGACCTCCTTAAACTGGTTTTACACTGGAAGAAAATCTTGAAGGTAGGTCATTCTGTGAGATATAGTCATTTCACTTTTTTTCTTTTTTTCTTCAAGAAGGGCAAGTTATTACATTTGAGCTAGCTTTTCCAGATCCTTGAAAGAAAATGCAAGTCATAGTCCAGCAGCTGATGAGCTGAGCTTTGCTCATGGTTGGGTGGGATAGGTGGGAGGATTGACCCCTTCTTCTGAGCCTTTGCCATACAACAGCACTTCATCCGCTGCATAGTCTGCCCTCCTGAGATGAGGATTGGTCACAGTTTTGTGGCAGATGGAAATGCTGTCAAGCAACCCTGCTGACTCTATGCAAGAAGCTTTACACACTTTACCTTTAAATAAACCTTACTGGATGGCTGGGGACTCCAGCACTAATAATTTAAGATGATGCCTACTGAGTCCGGGATTTCTGGGGATACCTTTATAGTCATAGTAGCATGACCACTGTTATTCTTTAGAATGCCTGACACACCTTACGAGCACCTCCACTTATTTCCATCTGGGAAAGTTAAAGCAGCTGAACACAAAATGAAATAACAGTAGAACTCAACAAACTCTAGAGGGAAACAGGACTTATTTTAGTGTATTAAAAATATTAACATATTTAAATTAATATAATTTTTGAAATTAGATCATGATGGGATAAAATTTATAATTTCTGAACAAGAACTCAAAGATAATAAAGAGGCTATAGTCAATCCTTTAGCTAGCTGAGATGTTCAGAACTTGCTTAACTTAATAAAGGAATTCGATCACACACCTTTAACAAACTTTAACAAACATGATATTCAAGGGGAAATCTTAAAGACTTCCTATTAAAGTCTGCAAAGATGCAAGGATGCTTCTATTCAACATTGTGCTGAGAGTCTTTGCTAATGTATATAAAAAGAGGAAGAATTATTATTAGTTAATGATTTTTCTCTACAAAAAAGAAATCTACAAATTATGAATTGATAATGAGTCCAATAAAATTTCTCTATATAAGATCGATAAAGAAAAATCGCTTGCATTCCTATCCATAAGGGATATCTAGACATAAGCAGGGCTTAAATAATACAGGGTTTTATAAGGAGTTTGTCCTTTATAACAAGGGTAATGGGAAACCTTTATAGAATTTTAATCAGGAATATTGTATCATTGTCTTCTAAGCAAGGATTGGAAAGGAATAAGAATAAAAATAAGGAGACCTAGTTAGGAGGCTGCTGTTGTAACTCAGTAAGAGATGAGAGTGGACTGGATAAGGGAAGTGATATAGGGAAGCTCTCCCAGTGGATGAGTGGAAGATAAAGTCTAGAAGTGTCTGGTTTATAAGATGTGATTAGCCAGATAGAGCAAGGAGTCTGGCAGGGCTCCCAGGTTTACAGACAGTACTAACACAGAGAACAATACACCAATCGATGAGCTAGAAAACATAGGAAATAGGTGTATGTGTTTGTCAGGCACAAGAAAATGAGTAGTTCAGTTTCTTAAGTAAAGTTTCAGATTGTCACAAGATCTCTTGAGATAATCCTTTAAGAAATTGTATATACAGGTATGAGTCACAAAAGGAAAGCCCAAGCTGGCAACACACGTTTGAGAAACTTCAGGTTATGGAACACAAGGAAAACAATGATAGTAAGATTAATCAGAGAAAGTGTGTAGCAGTTTTATGGTAAGAAGAAAGACAAGACAGTACTAACCCCGATTTATGATTTGGACAAAAGAAGTTGAACCTGATAAAAGGTGTGGTCAGAGAAAAATCAGACAAATATGGATGAGAGAGCACATTGGATTTAGTAGAAAGTCGGTGAGGAAACTAGAAATGAGATAATGAGGATGAGGGACGGGAAAAATGAAAAACGGAGGGGTCTTACATCTTTGGCCAAGAGAAAGAATAAAAGGATGTCGGACATGATAGACAGCTGGCTATAAGATCGTAAAAGGGTTCACCTTGACATTTGACTGGTTGATGGGGATTCTCAGTCCTCTTGGGGTTCTACTGAGAAGTGAATATGTTACAATTTGAATTGAATTTAAGTTTTTTTAATGAAACATACCAGTCTGTTTAGTAATGACACAGATTTCCCAGTACCATCTCCTTTTTAAACAACTGGGAATTCTTTTACAGACTGTTCTAAAGTTAGATGGCATTTATTTGCCACAAAAGCATAGTTTACTAAAGCATCAGATATTGTCTTTCTCTGTTCTTTCTCATTAAGCTGAGCCACTCCAAGCAAAAGTTAATGCAAACCAAAATGCCAACCTGGACATTAAAATTTTATTGCAATATTAGATTATAAATTGTTTGTTGAACCAGATAACCCAGCATACACATATAACAATTTTTATATTGTTCTGGCTTTACTTTATTTGCAAATAATTTGGAGTCTGATATATGCCCTTTCTGAACCTCAGTCTCCTTATCTATAAAATTAGTATTAAAATAATAGCTACCTATAGACTTATGTGAATATTAGAATTAATGTGTTCAACACTTAGAAAATGCCTTTCATACTCAGTTGTCAATAAATATTAATTATTATTCTTAACAATTTTTATCCTAAAATGAATATGAACTATTTTAGAAATTAGTATTAGGAGCTAATACTAATTTCTATAATTAGGGTTATAGAAATCCAGTCTGAAAAACCCTGGTTTTGAGTCTGTTATGTCAGAGAGCTGCGATTCGCATATAGAAATTATTATACAGAATAATTGTTTCCAGATTAATTGCAGCTATTTTGCAAAAATAAGTTCCTTCCTTAAACTTCTGCATAAATAAGAAATTTATGCTATTTGCTTTTCAAATCTTTAAATTTTGAATATCTGTATAAGATCCTGAACTTTTCATCACAGGGGATCTGACATAGAATTTATTATTATTATTATTATTATTATTATTATTATTGTTATTATTATTATTATTTAATCTCTGAAAAATTTGGACTAAAATGCATTTGGCCGAAAATGTAGATTTGTGTTGGTGCACTATTAACTTTTTTTCCTATGTATAAATGATATATCTTTTAGCATCATCACATCTTATTGATTATTTTAAAAGCTCCAAATATTTCTTATTTATTTGGATTTAGTTCAAATGAAATGAATGTCAAATTATTCCACCCACTTTTTTTCCAGTTCTATTTACTGCAGTCCTCAAAGCCGAGGAAATTAGATGCATGATTACATGGGAAAGCAGATGTTGTGCTGACCCCAGTTGAGACAACCTCCAGTCACTTGGGTTTCTCTTGTGAGCATGGACCCTATTGAAGTTGTGTTTCCGCATGCCGGTGGCAACGTCTTTTTCCCTTAAAGGCTGAAGTTGTTTGCTATATAAAACTCCCAGACAAATGGAACTCAATTTTAAAATGGAGGAGAATTGAGGACAGGCAAGAGAATGAATTATCCACCCCACACCCCGAGAGATTTGTGAGAAATTAGTAATTCACTATTTTAAAAGTTTTTGTTTACCTTTTGTTGTCAACAAACAGAGGAAGGGCATAAAACTTTAAAGAAATCCACATGCCATTTATTTAAAGTTGTAATTCTCAGTTTTACCTAGGTAAAAAAAAATCATTAGAATGTCACTAAATTTTACGAATTATCAGGATTTTTTTCATACCACAGTTAGTAATAAAAAAGGGAAAATTAATTTAAGAAACAAGATTAATTATTTAAAAAGTCTCTACAAAAATAATCTCAGTAATTATTTAGTACTTCTGCTGCTAAGTATTTCATATCAAAGTGGGAATGTAGTACCTACTGCACACATCACTTGTTTTTCAAGAAAAGGAAACACAGAGTTTATTACCGCTGGTTTTCTTTTTAAAACTATTAGATTACATGAAGTCCTTATATTTATGTATTCCTTCTATGCCTTTCAAGCAGATCACTTTCAGCTTTGAGAATCAATTTTCATAGCAATACCATGGCTTGCTTACATACTCAACTACATAAAATTTTTACTCAACTTTCTGGGCTATGTGTTCTAACTAATTAGTTCTGCTGAATTCTGAACACTTTTAAAATGCTGCATATCATTTAAGAGCACAATAAAAGACTCTACAGTGTCCAACAGGATAAACCAACAGCCTGATTTTCACATTATTACTTCCTACCTGAAACATCTTCCAATAGTTTTATAGTTGAGCTGTCTAAAACAACAATCACTCCATGAATTACAATAATAATGTCATCAGTTGCATAAAGATTAAATGTAGTAAATATAATAATAGAAGTTTTCTGATATTTGGCTTGTACTAGATTGGTTTCAGTTCCCTGTAGCACAGATGCTACTGATATAATGTAATTGTCAGAAAAAGAAAATTGTCCAGCTAGATCCTATGAGCTGATTAGCATCAGGGAAATCTACACTTGTGAACACAGACAAAACCTAGCTTTTCAGAACACAATGAATGTGATTGGCATAACTGTTTGACCCCTAGTTTAAGGGGGGATTCTTGTGGTTCCATTCTTCCTTTAGAGTCATGGTGTGAAATGAAGGCAGAATGCTCCCATTCTAACTCTTTCGATTTCTCTTCTCCCCTCTATTAGTCAGCTTATACAGCTTTTACTGCTAGCCCTGAGATCCTGGTTGTATGATAAAGGAGCAAATGTTGCCATTGGAAACTTTGCTTTGGCTCATTTACTGTCCAGGAAACAACCACAAAAAGAAGCGAAAGAGAAATGTACTTTGTAAGTGCTTTAAAGAACAACTAAAATGATGAAAACCAATTTAACAAAGAGAATTTGTGAATCAAATAGCTGCTGTCATTTTTTACACAACCAATGTCATTTCCCCCTTCAGTATAAAGAGTATATTAAGACCAAAACTCACCTTTTTTTTTTTTTACAGTGTAAAAATAACTTGCACATATCTCTGTGTTTTACTGGTGCAGGGAGTAAATTTACTTTTATACGATCTACATGGTAATGTCTCATATGAAGTTATAACTGTGACTTGGCCTTGAATATCAAAAGTCCAAAAATTATTTGCTGAAATTAGTGTTCATAAAATAGATAGTTAAGCTATATTGAACACTTACTTTGTGTCAGGTCCTCTCCTAAGTTCTTTACAGGTATGAATTCATTCGAGCCTCCCAATAAGCCTATGAGGAAGGAATAAATATCATTGCCATTTTATAGATGAGAGCATTGAGACACAGTGAGGTGAAGGGCCCCAGAGCTCAAAAGTGGTTAAATTGGAATTCAAAACTAGGCAGTCTGGCTTCCAAATCCATTCTCCTAACTGTGTAGACATGTCAATACAAAAGATCTGATTTAGAAGACAGTATGGTACTGTGAAACTGGATTTAAACTCTGAGTTTTCCACAGACAAGCTGTCTATTCTTGAATAGATCAGTTTATTGCACTGTGAGTCAGTTTTTCCATCTGTAAGCTAAGGGCATAATTCTCTAACTATATGTATAATCTGTGTACATGTATATATGTAATTTTTGATCTGATTGTGTTTTGCATACATATATTTTGCATATTTTTTTCTAGAATTTTGATCTCCGTTTTTCTACGTTTTTGCTTGGAGATCTCTTTACAACAATAAAAGTACCATAACTGCAACTCAGGACAAACAAAATGTCTCTATTTTCTCTTTGTATCCACTTTATAAGTGATAAATGAGTTCATCTTTGCACCCTGAATTTGCTCCATTTTTTTCATATTGTAATTTATACAATCTTCATTCACATATTTGGAATTTGCTGATGTTTAGATTTTCTAAATTCTATGTTCCCGTGAGAAAAAATATTATACCAGATGCACTATGTATAACATGTCCAACACTTTCCTTACAATATAACCTTCTTTATATCATAAAGAAAATGAGCTTCTATGCAAAGACCATAAAACACTACAGGTGGGGAGATTTAAAGATACAATAACCGTATTCTAATTTATCTAAGAGATCGAAGTTAAACAGAAATACAAATAAACAAACAAAAGTAAAAAATGATCATCTGATTACTTTTGTCTTCAGATTACGGTAACTATTCATGGAAATTGCTTGTTAGAATTAAGAGGAAAGTGAAAAAATGATTTTACAAGACCCTTTGTCATAACAAAACACTTATATAATTGAAGAAAATTAAAATAAATTAAAATTTTATATTTTGATAGATATTTAATGAATATCTTAACTTTAATCTTACTGTGCTAATTGGCAACAATAATTCTTCATTAATACTTTACCACATTGATACAAAACCAAAGAAAAAGAAGAAACCTTTACTCACTTATTTGTTCATTTTTTTGAATCCAGACAAATTTTCATCAAATATCTCTGTTGAAATAGCCTGTATAATCCCTGGCAATAAATTTGGTTTAAGAGTCCACTTCCTTGTATTACTATGTGTATCCTGGGCTGTCTTGCCTAGTGATTTCCTGTGATATGAAAATGCGATATAGTTGTAGGTACTTGGAGAAAAATCATATTGCACTCTGTGGTGTACCCCATGTCAGAACAGTATATCTTAGACTCATCAGTTGGTGTTAATATAACTCATCGATTTTTTGCCTATGCCTTTCTCCTATAATGTGGGTGGATATGATGCAAACTTAGAAGTGAGTAAAATGTTTTATCAATTATATTCATCATTTTATTTTTTACTGTATATGTAGTAATTTTTTAAAAGCTGTCGTGTAATTTTTTCTTTAACTTACTATTACAAGGATTATTGATCATATTCAGGTTTTTAACATTTTACATCTACTTTCTAGAACTATATCTTTGTCTTGCTACCTCATTTCTATTTCATTTCATTACATTTTGAACATAGCTACAAGGATTATAGTATACATTACACAACGTGATATAATTACCTTTCCATGTGATAATACACATTAGGTCAATTGTCTGACAGGACCACACCATATTTATTTCTGGCTAATCATATTTTTAATCATATTTTAATTTATATTTAAAAAATATATATAGTATAATTCAAACATATAGTATAATTTGTGTTGTACTCCTATGAGTTTTGTAAATGCATACAGATATGTAACCATATACAGAACAATTCCATCACTCCCCAAAATGATCTTGGGCTGAACTTTTGAGTCAGAACCTCCCTTCAACCACTGATCTGTTTTCTATTTCTGTAATATTGCCTTTTCCAAACTATCAACTAATGGAATCATGCAATATGTAACCTTTCAGGCTAACCTCTTTCATTTTGCATAATGCATTTGTACTTCATCCATGTTTAATATGTCGATAATTTTTTTTTCTGCCGAATATTATTACAGTTTATTTACACACTAGTTGAAAGATATTGGGTTGTTTCTGGTTTTCGATGGTTACAAATAATGCTGATAAAACACTTATGTACAGGTTTTGGAGTTAATATAAATTTACATTTCCTTTAGTTAAATTGGAAGTACGATTGTTGGTACATATACATATATTGTTTCCAACAAAAAAAATCTGTTGACATCTTTATATCTTTTTAAAATTAACTGATTTTTCAATTATAGTTGACACAATACTATGTTAGTTTCAATGTACAACATAGTGATAGTCATTTATATACCTTGCAACGTGACATCTTTATCTTTGTTCCTGTTTTTATAACGTATTCCTTGTCACTGGCTTTTGAGATCTCTTTATCACTGATTTTGAGCAGTTTATGATATGCCATATTAAAGTGTTCTTTATGTTTTTTGTGCTTGGAGTTCCTTGAGATTTTTGGAACTATGGGCTTATAGTTTTCATCAAATTTGAAAACTGTAAAAGGTCATAATTTTTTCAATTTTTTTTTTCTATTCTTGTCTACTTTCCTTTAGGAACTCCAGTTATGTACATTTCAGATCTCTTTAAGTTGTCTCATAGTTTTCTGATGGTTTGATTGTCTATTGATTGTTTTAAAAAAAATAGCTCTTCTCTCTTTTTCTTCTTGGATATTGTATCTTCAAGTTCATTATGCCTTGTCTTCAAACTTACTAATCTTCCTCAAAATCTACTCTGCTGTTAATTTCATCTAATGTGATTTACATCTCACACACTTGTAGTTTCCAACTTTAGAAGTTTGATTCAGGTTTCTCTCTTTCACTCTTTAAAAAAAAAGTATACGTACTTTTATATACTTACATATATGGCATGTCTGAACTTAACTTTTTGAACATATGGAATACACAGTTTTAATGTCACTGTTTTCTAATTCTAACACCCATGTCAGTTCAAGGTTAGTTTTAATGGGTTGATTTTTCCCTTATTTTAGGTTGTATTTTTCTGCTTCTTAGCATGCCTTGTTATATTTTATTGGTCCCCTGATATTATAAATTTTAGCTTGACTGACACATCCTTGATATTTTGATGTTATTTTAAAATTCTTTAACTTTTTCCTGGGATGTAGTTAAGTTGCTTAGAAACTGTTTGATCCTTTGAAATCTTACTTTTAATATTTATTAGGTAGGGCCATAACAGTGCTCAATCTAGGATCAGTTATCACCGCTGATGTAAGACATTTTCTTTCCTGTAATACACCCAATGTCCTTTGAATAATGAGCTTTTCCAGTCTAGTTGATGAGAACAGGTCCTTTTCCTACCCCTGTGTGAGTGTAAAGCACTGTTTCCTCTTATCTTTATGGGTGGTTCATTCCCACCCTGGGTAGTTTTCTCAAGTGTGTGTGTGATCTATATTCACGTGAATACTGGAAAAGATTCCTCTCTGGATACCCAGAATTTTCTCTCTGTGTAACTCTCCTCACCATACTTCAGCAACCTTGATCTTCCAGAATTCCTCTACTCAGAGTTTTCTGGATAAACCTGTATTTCTCTTTTCTCCGTATGCTACAGCTTGGAAATTCTCCCAAGGCAGTGAGCTGGGACAATTATAAGGCTCACCTTGCTTTTTTACCATTTCTCAGTGATCACTGCCCTTCAGTTTTTTATGTTCAGCATCTTGAAAACCATGTACTTTGTCTTGTTATGGTATTCCAAGTAGGGAAGAAAATTAGTCTCTATTAGTCTATTTTAACTAAAAGCAGAAGTCAACTCTGCTCCTTTCTAAACCTCAAAATCATACTAAATTAATAAAAATGTCAACTCACAAGAATAAGGAAAGTGTAGTAATGGTAATAGTTGAAAGGAGTATTATACAAATTGAGAATATAGAAAATATGTGACCAAATAGTATCTTATTTAGTTGAGCAGAAGAAGCTGGAACCTAGGTACTTGACTTACAAGCAGCCATTCAGAATCAATATAATAGATGCAGAATTCCAGAATGTCTCAGGAACTCTAAGGGATTTTTATTGTTGTTGTTGTTGTCGAGACTGCAATTTTTATTACAAGAGAAATCCCTGGTTAGAAAAAATAGATGATGCTGGTTCAACATGTTATTGCACCCAACAGAGGATAAAATTTCTATCAAAAAACTCATAGTTCCTTCTGAGGCAACATTATGGAGTCTTTGCTAGCTCCAAGACAGAAAGGAGATGAATTTTCAAAAGTTTTTCAAGAAAATTCTCTCAAATATGTACAATCTTATAGAAGCAAGGGCTGAGTCCTCAGAGATCCTGGACATAGAGGAGCTAGAGTTCCAGAGATAAAGCATTGGCAGGAGATCCTGGGAGCAATCAGCCCCAAAGCCCTAGACCCCATATTTGTTTTGGGTCTGATGACCACTGGGCTTATTTTTTGACCAGGTGTTCAGTTCCAGGGCCAAACATAGGAGAAATAGATAATATTGCATAAAGGGCAAGGTTAAAATCAACATACTTTACCTGTCATATCAGTCAAATAACTCCTCCCTTTCCCTCTGTAGAAGATGTATTTATGTCTGAAAATGTTGAATTAGACTATCTTGAGATTTATTGACATCAAGCACAGTTGAGGGCAAGAGGATTGAGTAATGATCTTCTTACATAGGACAGTGTGACCTAGTTCCTTTCCCCTACTAAGTTCCCATAGTGCTGGCAATCAGGCTTACAGACATCGAGAAAGAGACTGGAGTGCTCCTCTGTAGAAAACTTACTAGTCTAAGAGAAAAACTCTATAAAGACATATATTTGGAAGTCTCTCAGTGAAGCAGTGAAATCCTCAGACACTTACCCTAAGGTGAGATTGAACAGTCTACAAATCCCTACCATGAACATTTTTTGATGAATCATTTTTAGAAATGAAATAACAGCCCATTATCCATCATCTAGTTCATAAGTTAGAAGACATTTTCATCATGAAAACCATAATGAAAACAAATAGCAAAACAATGCAAAATCAACTTTCATGGAGTACAAGAGAAGAAAAGATTCAGAGAAATTGTGTCATATTCTCACAGAGACAAAGTATATTTATCCATAAAACAGAAATAAGATGCTATAAAATACAAAAATTTATACACCAAAAAACCTTACAGAAATAAAAAATATAGTATTTCCACCGCTAAAATTTTCCACTGATAATGTAGGAGAAGAAATCGATAATTCCAAAGGAAATTAGGACAAAATAATTAAGAAATGGAAAATCTAAAAGAAATAAAAAGACAGTGGAAGATTAATATAGAAAGGTGTATAAGCCATTAATATGAATTTAAGAATGATAATGGAGAAAATGCAAAGAAGAAAATATCCAGAAAATTTTACAAAATAAAAATAAGATTGTTTAGACCTAAAGAAAGTCCAACACAATTAAATAAAAAAAAATTCATACTACAGCATATACTATTGAAAATTTCAAAACATCAGGGAAGATAATGTGAATCTTTTAAAGAAGCTAATACATATATACATGCATATATACATACACATAGTCTATTGTTATTCATGAATTTCATACTTGTGAATTTTCCTATTCAATAAAATTTATTTATAACCCCAAATTAATATTTGCTTTGCTTTCTAATTATCTGCACAAGAGCGTAGAGTGGTGAAAATCTGAGCCCCCAATGCGTATATTCTCAGTGATATGAAGCAAGGCAACACTTGTTTTCTTGTCTCATCTCTCCTAGTGTAAATAAGTGTTCTCGTCAAGGTCTATTTAGTGGTATGGTTTCTCAATTTCGTGATTTTTTGGTTAAGTTTTCGGTTCAAAATGTCTACCAGGCTTAGTGCTAAAGTGCAGTTCAGTATTCCTAAGAGCAAGAATGCTCCGATGTACCTACAGAGAAAATATATATATACTGGATAAGCTTTATTCAGTCATGAGTTATTGTGCTATTGACTATGAATTTAGTGTTAATAAATCAATACTATGTAAATAAGGTGCAAATAAGGTGTTTTTAAACACAAATACACATAAAATAAGGCTACATATTTATCAATTGATGAAAATGTGAGAAAAAATAATTTTTGAGGTATGTAATTTTAAGGCACTTTCTTATATAAATAACATTTAATCTGGGTACCCCAGTGACCAGCCAAGTTGACAGATAAAACTAACCATTAAATCTACCAATTATTTTTTCTCTTTTAAATCATCCTTTAGCAACGTGCGCCCTACACTCTAGTCAGAGGAGATTCTAGATTATTTTTTTCTGTCTCTTCCTTCCTATGTGGTACAAAGTTACTGGAAATAACATTCTTTTCTTCTTCATTTCCTTAGACCGCTTACCCTTCCAGATTCAGTCATGTAGACACTTTGCATGCAACCTTTCTCAGAACCAAGGGGCAATTGATACTACAGAGATACGCTCTTAACCAAGCTCCAATTATTGCACTTATATTATTTTTATATCCTAAATTGGAAAGGAGATTTCTGAAAACAGACTACTAAGTCTTGTTTTTATTGTATTTCCTTACCGAATCTAGTGTAGTACTAGACATATAAATTCAGTGACTGATAAACTCGCAAGCTAGGGTCCTAACAGTTTTGGGAGGAAAGAAAAACCATAGCCAGGGATTGTGGTATTTAAGTCTCCCCTATGCAGTATTCATGAAGAGAACTGTAGGCAAGCTGGGTATCATAAATGTTACAAACATTCTGAAATAGGAGAACACTGAAGGATGTTCAAGCTTGAGCAGTGAGTTATACATTTGGGGGTCAATCTTATTTTATCCTTATGAAACATCTTATAACAGACTTCAGCTCTCTCATGTCCTCTGAAATGAGAAATCATAACATATTTTTGAAATTAGCCTATTGTTAAGGCCATCTGGTTATTTCTTTACAGTCATAAACACTTTATATCCTAGATTCAGTATTGTATTTCATTAAGTGGAGTTTACCAAATAGAATATTATTTCACTCTTGTCTATACATCAAAGACAAAACAAAACTGTATGCTTGAACTGATTTATTTCTTGATTGTTTCAAAGTAATTTTCTCTCTAAACCTTTTCTTTAGATCCTTGCATAAATTGTCAAGAAGGTGGATTTACTGAAATCAGAAAGCATTTGGCCAAAGCAAACTGCCCTCTGGCAACTAAGAACATTGGTGCCAAGGGACACCTTAAGGGGCCTTTCTTCTTGAGTCTGTGCTACTGTGTGAAGTTCCTATTTAAGGCTCGCATTTTCCCCTTACTTTCTCTTTTCTGTTCCAAGTTGTAAAAATCTCTACTTCCTCTTAATTCCCCTTTCATTTTCCATTATTGCATGGTGATCTCTATAGACTTTTATTGAGAAGTTAATTTATGAGACATTTTTTTTCAATTCTATTTTACTTTCTAAACTGCATGGAAAAGAATCTAGCTAATGAGTACAGGAGAACCAAGTGTTGTAGTGGCTTATCTCCAGGGTGATTCTCCATCCGGTTGTGCCCAGAGAAGTCCCAGTTTATATCTGTTTTCCTAGAGTATTTATTAATAATACCTCTTTTTAATCTCTAAAATGTCTGGGTTTAAATGATAATTCATCATGACCAATCTCCTTGTAGAGCAAATAGGTGCTACATGTGTTTTCTTTTGCAACTACTTGGCCAACTCTGTCTCAGAGCAACAAAAATCTAAATGATGGAGAACAGGAGGGGAAAAATGCAGCCCATTTTCTTATATCTATAATGTGTAATATCAGTGAGGCAATTGTTTTTTAGTTTATCTGCTGTATATCTGTATCTAGTAGTAGTTTACGCATAGAGTTTTTTTTTTTTTTTAAAGAGGATAATGTACAAAGAGTAAGGCTTATCTTTGAATTCTCATAGTTAGAATGAGATATGAAAGAACTTTATATCATGATTCTCATGTTCAATTTTTTAATGCTCTTGAATTAAGTGATTCCTAAAGATAACTGAGAAGATAGTTTCAGTCCCATAGAATGTACAATATAATACAGACAATACTAACTAGACTATGAAATAAGAACTATACTACCATAAGAAAAAAAAAGCGGAAAAATAAGATACCATCTACTAAAGGAACTTGAACAGGCATCAAATGCCATTTCCACCACTGTTACACATAGTTGCAGGCCTGAGAGAAGGCACATTAAATACAATGGCAGTGATAGTGGTGGTATACTCACTATTAGCATACCCCTTCTTTTGACTTGTAATCTATGCGTTCATGAGCCTATCCAAGAAATTTGGTGGACCCCTGATTACTTTATAACAAAGCATAATCTGGAAAAAAAAAAGTAGCCTGAATTCTTAGGAAGCTAGAGTAAGAAAATATTTTGCCAAATTTAAGACAGATGACAACTGGAGTTACATATCCCTGATTTTTTTTTTTTCAAACTTCTCTAAAATTCTCTACTATCATTCCAAAACAACATTTATTGACATTGCTCAGCAAAGATACTTTTTGAAAATAAACAGTTTGTAGTGAATTTTATATTCTCATTATATTTTAACCATGGAAAATTTTCTGTCCTAGTTTTATAGAACTTTCCACCCAAAGACTTAGTGATTACGTCCTCAAATAAATAGGTGATCATACACTTTGGGAATATGAAATGATCTCTGGTAAGACAAATAACCCAAGTAGTTCATCATTATGCATATAGTCCACTATTTTCAATTATCCATGCCACTGGTTTGCTCCTTTAGCATGACTAATAAAATGTTATTGTTATTATTATTGTTTCTTATGTTTTCTCTATTGAATTACAGCTATGAATGATTCACAAAGAAAAATGAACAATTCACACTATCACTAATTACTATTGTCATTGATTTATTTGAAGCTGATAATCAGAATTACTTCACTTTGGTTAACATTTTTGCTTTGAAATTAGTATGCATAGTATGTTTTTCAGGGCTTGAAATACGCCTCTTAGACATCATTGGTATTTTTTAATCTTGTTGAAAGAATCATCTGTGGATACTCACTTTAGATGTACATATACTATGTGTGGCAGATGCTGCGCATGGCTACCAAGCAGCCATCCACTCCTAATCTTCTGCTTGTAGAAACTATATTTAAGCAGATGGTGATCAGAAGTCCCTTATTCTTATGGAAGAGAAGATTCTTACCTAATTCCATTATTAAATCAGAGGACTAATCATATGTCTATTCTGGGAATCCCATTCCCTTTTACTAAACTTTAGTCAGGGGTAGGCATGTGACTGAGTTCTGACAAATGAAACATGAAAAACTTCTTTCTATGCTCCTTGTTCAAAACAACAGGACAGATATTCATGGAAAGAAAATATTTTGTCTCATATGCCTTATTTCTTTTGGGGGGATGCTAGAAGTACAGGAGCCATATTTTACTCATAAGGCAAAGGTAATTCAGTGAAAAATCTAACATACTAGAATGTTAGGACAGAGAAAGAAAAAACTGCCTGGGCCCTTTATGACATCACTTAAGTACTATATTATTTATTACTTATATGACAAGTATTCTTATGTTTTGAGCCAGTTTTAGTCTTTTGTTGTTGTTGTTACTTGCTGCTGGGATCCTTTTTTATAAGTACATTAAATAACTTGTTTTTCTTCATTAGTTCCAGAAGGTTCTTTTTAGAACTGTTCTCCTCGACTCCCATTTATGATTATCCTCTCTATTTTTTTTTTTTATCTTGTGATATATAACCATCATCCTTTAATTCAGATTTTCTCCAGGCTCTGGAATCAATCTCGCCCTTAAGCTAGAAAAGTTTAAGTTTCAATACAACCTTTATTCAGTTATTCAACTTCAGGTGAATGGTGCATGCAGACTCCAAAATAAGCATTGTTTTCTGATTCTAATAACCAGTTTTTGGATTCCCCCTCTGAGAATGAATTTCTCCAGTATAAAATGGTGTCCAAGTGTATGGGTAGTCTCAAGTCACCACTTTGTCATTCATTAGATTCATGAATTGAGCCCATTAGGAAATTTTGTAGGGTCTTGCTTTCCTTGTCTGTAAATTGGAGATAATGATATTGCTAGAGATGAATATGAAGGTTAAATGAAAACACGCTAAGCTCAGTGCCTGGTACTATGACTCAAAAAATCTAATAGGCATGAAAATCAGTCTTTTAGAGCAGACCATGCAGAGTCTCGGGGGTTGAGTAAATTGTCCAAGATCCCACAGGTATTAAGAACCCAGAAAAAGAAAGATTTAAGCCATGCGTCTCTATAAATTGGATGTTTTGTAGTTTCTGTTCTGCCATGCTGTCCCATTCTTATGTTTAGATCACTTATCTTATTTTCCTGAATACATCTTTCCCCTCCTGGCTTCTCTTTGTTCTCACCCTCACTCTTCCCCATGGTGGGAAGGAAATCATTTGACATTAATTCTCTCAACTACTTGGTGAAAAAAATTTAAAGAGTGTTGATATTTTGAGATTACTAGACTAGGATTCTCTTAGTCCTTCGTATTGCCAGCCTGTTAAAACAAAGTGGTAGTTTTTTGGACATTTAGAAAAAAGTAGTTTTCAATATTCTGCAATGCTGAAGTCTTATGGTTTAAATTAATCTCCTTTTGTCCTAATTTCTTTTAATTCCTCTTCGAAAACAATTTAATATAAAGTAGCTTAAGGAATGAGGGTTAGTAGCCAAATTAATGATGGTTCTCTTTAAAAGATTGTAAGGAATTAAAAGCGCAGAGACATTTTCCCCTTTTGCACCCAAATTTTATTCTTTTACATCTGTTGCCTCATGAAGCTAGTAGGAGGCACTGAATGAATCATTGTTGCACTATCATTAACATAATGCCCATGTGTAGATTTATCAGCAGACTTTCAGTTTGATAAACTGTTAGTGTGTAAATATTTCCTTGAAGAAATTCCAGTCCAGCTGCTTTTGTTTACAAATCTATCAATGGTTAAAACCATTGAATGTATTTTGCCCGTTTCTGAATTATAATTACATGTCTAATTGTGAATTAATTAGAAAAGTGGAAGACAAAACTGCACAATAAATATTTCCTGATTTCTGGACTTATGCCAGATTTCCCCATATTCATGAAATGTAGATCTTACTTTCACATACCATAACTTTAATTTTTTTTTGCATTTGTATGTACAGGTAGTTAGAAAAAATAAATTTGAAAAATTATTTGATTCTTAAGAAGACTGCTTATTCCCTTGTTTTACTTTCTTCTCTACACTGCTTAATCATTCCAAGGCTTTAATTAAGATGAAATTTTGATATGCCAGTCACACTAACATCTACGCTGACCTGAATATTGAATATCTGTCGCTTTCCAATGTTTTCATCACATGCAATCAAAATTATTCTACAATAGTATTGTTTCTCTGCTTTCCTCCAGGAACCACAACAACTAAATATATAAATTCACAAATTAATATAAATGATAAAAAAAACACCTGGCCCTGGGGCTGTTACTATTCATTTGTGAGTTCAACTGCAATACAATTACACTGATGGGAAGAGATCATCTATACTACTCAGACCACCTAAAAGGCATCTCATCATTCATTGTGCCCGTAACACAACGGACATATAGTGAATGAGTCACACTAAATAGGCTGTGAAGGTGCGTGTGTGTGTGTGTGCGCGCACACGCGCACATGTGTGCACGTGAGCCAAGGGGGCAAGTCTGAGAGAACCAGTTCTATATAGTAGAGCTCCCATCACTGCCCCGAGCATTATGAAAGGGCATGTGGGAGACTGCAGTGAACAGCTGCAGTTGAGGTCAAAGGAGGGGCTTTCCTAGCTCAGAGAAGGAGCTATGATTGCTTCTCATTGCAGAAAGCTTCTGCTCTGCCTCACCCATAGGACCTTTACCGGACATTCAGATGTTCTGCAGAAACTTATCTAGGAAGACTCTTAATCATCTTTCGTCCCAAGATACAAAGTACCTAGGACAGGGTAGCAGCCCAATAAATGCTTATGGCACTATGGAACTAAGCTAAAGATCCCAGTAGATTTTCTTTGACTGTAGCGGGCAAAGCTACAAGAATGGTGGTGTCTTTGGGAAACAGGCAAAGCTCTGGAGCCCATTTAGCCCTCAGGTTGGGCTACTTATCTCCATGTTATCAAGCCAACATGGACTGCTTCTCAGACACCTCCAAACACAACAGCAGTCACAACAGCAAAAATAATAATGTAAACTAACAGCACAGACTGGCACTTTGCTAAACACTTTTGATGCATTGTCTCATCAATCCTCAAACGCCCCATTGATGCTATTGTCCCCATTTTGAAGAGAAATCTATTGTACTATTTTTCAGACAAGAAAACTCAGGTATCCAAGTAGTTGAACAGGAGCTTCATAAAGCCTAGTTCTCTTTAACTTTCAAGTTTCTGTTAAACACTGTCTATTCCAGAGATTCTCTGATTTGCTTCAGTGATGTAATCATCTGAGGTTTTTGCTAGAAGTACATTTACTTGGTTCTAACAGAAGGAGCCAGAGTGGGCATCTAGGAAGAAGGATTTTAGTAAGCACACAGGTTGGTTTGACTTATGTGGTCTTAGGGCCTCAACCTATTCAACACTGAGTAGACGTCATAACTTTAAAGTGATTTTAAGGAACTTTTTCAGAAGACAATAATACAGTTGACCCTTGAACAACAGGGATTTGAATTGCATGGGTCTACTTATATGCAGATTTTTTTCAATATGTGCTATAAATGTGTTTTCTCTTAATAACATTTTCTTTTCTCTAGCTTACTTTATCGTAAGATTATAGTATGTAATACATTTACATACAAAATATGTTGATAAACTGTTTATGTTGTGGTTGAGGTTTCTGGTCAACAGCAGGCTATAAATAGTTAAGTTTTGGTGTAGCCACAAGTTATATGCAGATTTTCGGCTGTGTGGAGATCAGGAGCCCTTAACTATTGCTTTGTTCAAGGGTCAGATATATTGAAAGGTAGCACCACTCCAAGAAAAGTTAATTCTGCTACTTTGCAGCTTTTGAGAGTTTGGGTCTAGTTTCAGAAACCAACATGCCACCTGAGAAATGAATGCAAACCACATTGTTAGCTGTATCTTGTAGGTAACAGGAGACCTCTCAGCAGTTCATACATGAAGGTCTCAAGTTTTATTATCATGCTGATAAATGCAATTTCTCCTCCCTTGTATTGGGTTTTATTTTGTAATCAGATGTTTATCTTTTGTCGTTATACATAGGATGTTTTTTTAAGAAAATAAAAATGAAATCTGAAAATACAGAAGATTATAAAGTAAAAGTCTTCCCTCTACTCTCCCTAACTTTGGTATCAGATTATCATATATTTGTTCAGACTTTTGTGCTCTGTATATATCTTAACATATTAACAAATACATCTAATTTTATTTACCACATTTTTTTCTGTAGCTTTTTTTTAGTATATCTATCTATCATGAATATAGATTTGCAATAGTATATACTTATCTCTACTTCGTTCTTGTAATAACTATTTAATATTCTATACGATGAATGTAAATATTTTTGTCCATCTCTATTGATGAAAATTTTAAATCTCTCTCAGTTAACAAGTGAGAAATTTTGTCCATTTGTACATGTGCTACTATCATTTTAAGTCAGAAAAGACATTAAGAGATTAATAACAGAGTTTTCCTTTATCTTAGTGATTGGAATGATATGCTATGCATGTGTGTACATACGCATGTGTGTACGTGCCTATGTGTTTTTTTGTGTGTGTTTGATTGTTGGTGTGTCATAGACTGCTGGACCATTACCCTAGCCTGTTTTTCTCAGACACACAGCCAGACTATATTTCCAAACCATCCTTAGCTACGTGTGGCCTTATAACTAAGCTCTATCTATAAGGCGTATTAGCAGCATGAGAAATCACTTTCGGGCCCATTCCAGCCCGGAAGGACTTGCTCACTTGCAATCCTCCTTACATACTTCCCCTCTTTGACACAGATGAGCCTGCGTTGAAGATGGCAGTACTAGAAGAAGGGAAGAGCCCTAATTTTAGCATCACTGTGTGTAGAAGAGTCAACTGTAGACATTAAAACCCCATTTTGGACTTTGAGAAATAAACACTTATACTTCATCTGTATTATAATTTTTGATTTGCTTATTACCAGACTCTCACTCCCTTTTAAAAACTATTTCACTAATAAAAATATATTTCTTAAATAATATTAAAGAGATTAAAAAAACCCACTAATTTCATTTAAAATCTTGCAGACCTACTCATTTTTCTTCTTCTCTTGGTTATAGTTCCATTTAAGCTTTTTTTTTTTTTAACAGAATTTATAATTTATTTTCAGTCAATGAAATATCTTATTTTTTTCTATCTTCTGCATAATGAGGTCCTTTTTTAATTTTTAAATTCCAGGACTGATTAATGTCACTTTGAAGAAAATTGGTCAGATTTGTACATAACAATGAAACTATTATTCATTGAACAGTTTTAGAAACACTAATATTTGTCATGGACTTGACTGTGAAAGAATAAAAACAAGTTACAGACTTGTATTATTACAAGAAGATAATATAAGAATATTTTACACTTTTAAGTTCTGCTACAGTCTTCCCAAGGCTAAAATCTTTATATTTTAAGAAACTGAAAAATAATTTCCGTGAAGATAAAAACAAGGACATAGTAGCCAAGTATCTACAGTGCCGTATCATTGCACAGAGCTATATTTTACATAAATCTTGTTTGACAGAATTTTCAGCTATCTATACTATACACAGTACATTTGGCCACACTACCTTTAATGAACTTATGCCACAAGCAACTTTTAAAATGATGATAACTAAGAAAAATGTGACAACTTTAGAGAAGTAAACTTGACAAATGGGTAAATAAAAAGCCTACAAGCTGTGTAAATGCAATCCCTCCATCACAAAAAAAAGTAAACGGTTAATGGCCATTTCACTCTGCATTAGCCAACACTAAAAAGCCTACTTTACTTGTGATATACAAATAACAACCTTTAGCATTATGGAGAATTATGCAACAACAGATAATACTTTCCCGTGAAAGGAAAGGTTATGTGCCATTTGACTTTGAAATACCCTTGGTTTTAGTAGTCTTCACTGGAAGTCTCATGAGAGTAAAATATGAAAAATTCAATGTTATTTACTAGTTGTTAAATTCTATGTTTCTAATTTCACAGTTTTTATTGTTTTTGAATATTGGAGACATGCAATCAGGAAAATTTTTCTAAAAAAAAGGAAAATATAGGTAAATTTTCTTACTTAAATTGTAAACTAGAACCATATATAATTCCCCTTTTATTATCTTCCCCAAACAAAATTTAGCAATTATTCTTTATTCATATTCCAGAAATAAGAATGAATAAATTGATAATTTGAAGCTTGGGATGTTCTCTTTTTATTTTTAACATCTCAGATTCTACAAAAAAAAAAATGATAACACAACACACTTAGAATTAAAATGTCCTTTAAGGAATATATTTAACAACAGATTCTTCAACTCAAAAAAAAAAAAAAAAAAAAAAAAACCCAAACAGGATTTAAAACTCCAAGTTAATGGAGAAAAATATACAAAACAATGTAAAGCTTTTATGAACTTACCATTTTGGTTTTAGATAAAGTATATTGGTTCAAAGAGTTTATGAAACTTATCAGAAATCAACCATGATGTGAGCTGGGCCTGTCTAATTCTAAAGCTGATGATTTTTCTGCTACATTAGATTCTTTGTCAGAAAGATTTATTCTTGAATAAAAACTCACAAAATAAAGTGAGATTGCATTTGAAACCTTTTGGGGGAGAATAAAAAGGAGAGAAACAGAAATATAAATCCAAACAATATTCAAATTTCTTTCCTAATGCAGATCATAAAACAGGCACTGTATCAATATTAGTAATGATGGAGGACTTTATCTGTTGGAAGTTTTATTCTGCCAAAAACAAAACATCAGATAAATTTTTGACTTGCCTTATTAAATATTTCATCATGAAAAATGTAGAGGAATCGATATGGAGAATTACAACTCTGGACTATTATGATGAGTAAGGAAAATTGGAGTGGAAGCAAAATGATCTTTGGGAATAAGTAACCATGTCATTTTTGAGTATATTAAAACCAGAGGAATGAAGGCTGGAAGTCGCCAGACATGTGCCCAGGATATTATGAAAGTATATTTCAAAATATTGAGAGGAAGATAGTTATGGCTCTATGTTGGCTCTAAAAATGAAAATGACTAAAGAGATATATGGATTACATAAAATAAACTTCTAATAGTGCTATATCTTAACATTTAATATTTGGAGGTTATATTATTACATTGTAGTAAATATACCATATATATAATCTATATCTATATCATCTATATATTGTACTAAAAAGCTAATATAAACAGGGATAAATATGTAGTACATACACATATTTGTGATTGTATTTATATTAGTTTATATATTCATTTCAAATTCTTTTTAAAGAATAATTAAAATAACTTTGGCTACATAGAGTCTTTCTCTATGTTTCATCTGCTTTGGATCTAGGTCTTCTTTGATCAACCTGGTTGTCGATTATTTCTTCAGCGTTTCCCTCACTGTTCTTTTCCTTACAGCAACCTGTGGTGGGGTAGTCAGGATGACCACTATCTTGTACTGGAGTGTTTGTAACCACAGTTCTTTGGTCTGCATTTAACCTGTTTTTCTACTTTTAGATATAAAGTTTTCATCAAGATAATTTTTCTAAAAATACTATTTTTCTTCAACATACATTTTGAATGATATTTTTTCTAGTTGTAAATCAAAAAATGTCTCTTTTCTATTTGAGTATGCTCTTTATTTTTCTGCTAGTCTGTAGCACTTCAGACTTATCACAGCCCATATTAAAAAACTAAAGGCACAAACTAAAAGCACAAGATAAAACGAGTTATGTAATGTCCTTTTCTTAAGTTATTTGACCAACTTAGTGCTTCTATTACAAACTTATACTTTGTCGATCACTATCTACACTTCTCCCTCTGCAAATTATTATTTATAATTCTTGAGTGTGGCTGAGACAGCATGCTCACTTACTATTTTATCTGTTCTCAGACTTCCCAGCCTCTTAATTGTTATATAAGGGCAAGTAATTAGTTCTGGTCAATGGGCTGTGGGCATGTGACACTTCCTGATCAAAGCCTATAAGAGCTGGTACATGATCCTCAGGCTATCTATTCCTCAATTCCTCAATGACTGCAAAAACAGTGGTTTCATTTGAGAGGGGTAACCAACAGATCGAAGTAGCCTGGGCCACTAAGTCACTTCTTAGAGGACAGTTGCCCTAAAATGGAAGTGGTAAACTATGACCATTGGGTTGAATCTGGCTCAACACCTTTTTTTCTTTTTTTGGTAACACATGCTCATTCATTTGTGTATTATCTATGGCTGCTTTCATGCTGCAGTGGTGGAGTTGAGTCATTGGTACAGAAATTATTTAGCACCCTCAAACCAAAAATGTCATCTTTTACTGAAAAACTTGTCAATGCTTGATTAGAGTATCAATAAGTAGCATGGGATAATTCTGATATCTTAACACCAAATCAGAACTAAGTCCATTAATGTCAAAAATATAATATTTCTATAATATTCTCCAACAATTTCTCATAAATGATCATAAACTCACACATGATAAAATAAAAATAAAAGACTTGTCTCAAATAGTATATAATAAATTGTGATTTCTTTGTAAACAAAAAGAGTATTTTAAATCTAACATACAAAAGATAAAATGAAATACAAGGAATATCATTTGAATAAATCAGGCAACTTATTTTGAAGATGGAATTGGATGCTCTTACAACAGAAATTCCTCTACCTATTATTTTCCACTTTGCTTTAATGGCGTCAATCCATTCATACTCTGGACTTGAAATATTTTTTCTGCCCTTTATGGGCCATTAATAAAGTAAAAGGAAAATAGTAATTGGATTAAGATGCTGTATAGTTTTATCCTATTCATATTGCATAAGAAACAAGTCATATCTGAAGTATAATTTGGTACCTATTGTTTATCTGAGTCAGTTCAGAGAAATATAATGGGAAGAACTAGATTATGTGGGTCATCGTGTGTCTATGTGTATCTGTGTGTGTGTGTCTATGTCATAACATATCAGGCCTTGCACTCACTACACATGGATAAGTGACTTTATTTAACAGACAATATCTGAAAGTAGAAATTCACATTTCTAATTCACATATGATGTGTTCATTTAGTACAGTTTTCAAGTGCAAGTTGTATTAAATAAATATTAACCATAAATGCATTTTCCATAGCTACCTATGTTTCAAATAATCTTAAATAGATCAGTGTAGTAATTGGGTTATTAGATTCTGTCTTTCTTCCATCAACTCATCCATTCTGTACACAGAAATGACATGTCTACATGCACAGTGATTCCACATAACTGCAGACTTGCAGACATGTTTATTTCTAATATGCAGTAAGCTCTGGAAGAATATAGCATAACCCTTTGATATTTCTACCAGTAAAACATAACTCTAGAGGAAAATATACAAGTTTTCATAGTCCAATTTACCCTTAACTTTCATGCTAGTTTTTAAAGGAGAGATGATCATGGCCCAGACTCCTTTCCCTGTACCTCTAAGAGAGTAAACACCAATGTGAGTCACAGACACTGGGCTCACCTAAACACATGGATTGACTAAATTACTTAAGGCTGTTTTATAACCTTTCAGTCTCTTAATTTGGAGCAATAATTCCTAACAGAAGCTCTCAGCAAAATTACAAAAGGGAAAAATGTTTCCAATGAATTTTTTCACCATTCTTTTTTTTTTTTTTTTGAGCTTTTCTTTTTCTATGCTCTTCAGTTGACCATTATCCATACTCAAAAATGATACTTGGCTGTCTAAAATTTCTATGCCATTTACTAAGAATTGGACTAGACTTTATAAACATCTCAATTACTATAATTTTTGCTTTATTTCTTTCACTTTGAGGAAAAACATGATAACATCTGACTGACCTTACTTAACACTTTATGATCAAACATTTCCTTGTAAACTAAAACAAATTTTGAATTTGTGGAATATGTAAGTTGTTTTAAGCAGGGCTATTGTGCTGTATTCTCTCATAATTATGGCCAACATTAACCCTCATAAAAAAAAATATGGCAACTAGTCTTGGAAGCTATTACTCACATACTATCTCAGTTCTCCTATTAACCCAATTTTGTTTCCTTTCTCTGGAAGTTGTCTAGTTTCATTATATCTTCTTAGAGAAATTGATCAGAGCTATTGTATGTAAGCATGTCTGGTCATTTTGTTGTAAACATGTTTGCCACAAGCATGTTTGCCACAATTATTTTTACTGCAAATATTTTCACCACATAACTAATTGGCCATAAGGCAATTTCCCTGAAAAGAATAGAAGAACAAAAAATAAAAGTGATGTTAAAAATAATATAATAAAACATGAGAAAATAACTAATAAAATTATAAAGACTTAAAAAATAAAAACAGTATATCGATTTTGTTCATAGTATTATACATTTTTTTTTTTTTTTTTGCTTGTTGATTGGTCTCCTTGTAGTCATCATGTATTTTTTTTCTTTGTGCCAAAATTTCTTCTTTTGAGAAGAGAGATATCAGTTTCCAACTAAAGAATGGGGAGTTAATGCTCTTGAAGACTGTTAATTAATAGCTGCCTGTTTATATTTGCCATAGCTTGTTAAACCTTTGGTTATAGCGGGTTAGAGAGATGACTGTGTTCACTAAAGGATTTGCAAAAACTGATACGTAATCAGTTTCTAGTATTGTGTGCAATCTGGCTATGATTTATACAACATGAAAATGGGTATACTGCAAGATTTTGTTAATGGAGAAATGGAAACAAACTGTTAAACAGTTACTTTATCCATTATGACAAAATTGCCTTATGCCAATTAGTTGTTCAGAGAAAATGTGGCAAAGACGCTTATGTAAGGTCTCTGGATCCTCAGTCTATATATCAGTCACATGTGCTCATTTGCTTTAGCCTATACTTTTACACAGATACTTGTGTGCATACTTTGAAAAACTGAAACCCATATATGTTCCCATCCCAGAACAATTAAGCCAATATTTCTGTGTGAGGTTAGGAAGGTGTCTGTATGTTTATAAATTCCTTAATTCAAGAAATTCTAAATTGATAATGTAGTTCAAAGAATATTTTCATAGATGGAGAATTTACAACTTCACCACATTTAAAGTGGCATCATACCACCTAATAATAATGGAATTTACTGTTTTCCTGGTCTAGTAATATATAGTAATCAGATACTTTAGTTAGTTAAATTCAGCATCTCTATGTATAGTTAAAGTAAGTATGAAATGTGTTGAATTCCTGTCAAGATAGTTTTTATTGATCTGCAAACACACCAACAGATCTTATGATTTGTGTTTTTCATTTGAGTTAAAGTATGGTAATAATTTATATTTGTGAAAATATAATATTGTTCAAATAGCAATTAAAATTTATTTCTCCTAAACTACATTTATAAGTACAAAATTAGAAATAAGTTTAGTTTTTGATTCCATAACTCTAACTTATGGACTATAATCTAAGGAATAGACCAAAATGCACAAAAATGTCCAGTGCACTACTGTTTATATGACAAAATATATATTGGGAAATAGCTATTAAAACACTAAATTATGTAAGTGTAAGGAATAACCAGTGTTATGGTGTCAGGACCATAACCATTATTAATCACGTATTTGAATATTTGGTTATATTAAAATATCAAGAGTATAAACAGAATATTAAGTTTTCTTTTCGCTCCTCAAGGTAGGGCATATGAGTGTGTCCTCCACCATGAAGAATTTTAGGAATCAAGAAGTGGTATGAGGCTCTTTAGTAAGATACCAAGTCAAAGTTTACCTATCTCACAATTGTGTCTGTGATTGACCTTATTTACAGTCTCAAAGGTAACAAGCTTTGTCACAATTAAGATTGGAAGCTTGGACAGGTCACGCTTTTGGTTTGAGTCTGGTCAAAGATGGCTGGTTCTGAGTTCTTTGCAATGTTGTCAGGCAACTGCTGACGGTTGTCTGGCAGCTTAGTGAGTTTGGAGTGCCGGAGAATGGAATAAACACAAACTCACTAACATTGCTGAGAGGCAATAGTTCCTGGGTGAATTTCCAACTCTGGGATATATAATTTTTTCCCCTTGGAAAACATCTCTAAGGAATCTTAGAAGGCAATTTTATTTCTCTATAGTAAGTTTCTTGAATATGGCTATTTTCCAAACATGACAAAAACAGGGGATATTGGGTTTTTATTTATTTGATTTTGCTTTTTCTCAATTTGCTTTTGTTCTATCTATTTAGGTTTAACATATAAATTATCTTTTGCTTTATAAATGTGAAGATTGGCCAGATATCAATGAGTATATAGATATATGTACTTTAAAATAAAAATAAATGCCTATGAGGTTTTTTTCCTCTTATAAAGCATGGTAGTACTAGGTGAGACTGTCTCCTGTGGACATCCATGGTTACTTATTTACGAGAGCTGTCAGCACAGTTGACATTTTTTAAAAGCAGAATAAGATGGTTTTGTATCTCAGAAGACATTCGATTTCAATGACAGATAAAGCAATCTAGACAAAATAGTATTAATGAAGAAGACTACTCAATCTTAATAGTGCCATAAGGGTTATGAGCAAGACAATATTGATGTTGATTTCCTCACAATCTTTTTACCCTTTCATGGTTTTTAAATTACTCTTCGATTTTAGTGGGTGCCCTTCATGATGAATCTCCAGTAAAATTTTAAATAACAAATGAGTTTTTAGATAGTATTTCCATCATTAGTTTTATTAAAGTAAGAGAAAGACATGCATTTTTCTGAAATAAATTCAACTCCCATTGGTCTTTTAAAATTATGTTCTAGGGATTTAAGTGCCAGGTTAAACGGGCCAAAAAGATTTGGAAAAAATCTAGAAAGTCTGGAGACATGTAAAGAAATACTTGATTCGTCACAATTATGCCTAGGTTTGAACTTGGACCTCTGATTCTGAATGACCTCCAAATATAGATTTTCTACCATTTGCCAAAATAAAGAATACTGTGCTAATAGCTAGTAAAGTGAGTTTGGGTTCATTATTGATTAACTCTATTGTTCATGCGCTGCCTTGAAAATATTTAGTTACATGATTCATTCACTTTGCACTTAATCAGTTTATGAATTATGTGACTAACTATGATAGGCCAACCATGTAAATGATAAATATAGTGAATAGAGTTTTCTGATGCATTTTATCTTTCCAAGTACATTATCAAAAATGAAACGTTGCTTTTAATCCTAAGGAAATAAAGAGTAACTCTTGGCAGGCTATTGCTACAGCATATTTTTATTCATAAAGAAACAGAGCAATGCTTACTTTTCAGAAAAGGATATGCTTTCCTCTGTCTATGAAGCCAATTTGTTATCACATCTATAATGGAAAGCAAATGCTATGTATTACTATAAGTTTATGTTCCTGGTAGCCATTATAATAATTGGGGGTCTTGAAATGGTGAAAAATACCAGTGTGTAGAAGAATGGCAGAAAAGGACGCAATGTGAAAACAGAGCTCAGTGCCCCAATGTTTTCTGGTTCATGCATCTAAGAATAAGGATGCATTTCACATATTTATTTATACTTCCTATTATATAAGGGCATAACCATTTTAGGTCTTTGTCAAAATGAAAGAAAACAAAACAATAATAATGAAAAAACCCAAGAGGCCAAAGAAAGGTAATCGATTTTTTTATCAATTTAATTAAACAACATTGATAAATTAGTGAAAATTTTCACTAAATTAATTAAGTAAAATTTTCAATTAATAAAATTTCACTAATTTCAATTAGCTGATTGTCTGAACTGACTGGTGGTTTAAATGAACAGATGAGCCAGTATAATGATAGCTTCATAGAGAAGTAATATGATAATTAAGAGGTACATGGTAGAACTCCGTATAAGGTACATAAAATGGTAAGTTTTAGGTGCTACTTTACTCCACCATCATATCAGAAGACTACTATACTATATCTTCCAATATCCTTCATAATAATTACTACAAACTTGACATTGAGAACTGATACATGCTATATTCCATTATGATTATTATGTACTTTATATTGTACATAAGTCTCTCTTGCTCTGTTTCGTGCAAATGAAGTAGCCCCCTGATTTATATCATTCTTGACATACCTATCCAAACCCATCCTGCATGAGGCAGACAGTAATCTTTTTATAAACATAAAATGGAACGTGTTACTCTCCTTATCAGAATGTTCGATAACCCACTATTCTAACTATCCAGTCCAAAATCTCAAAGTGGCCCACGAAGCTGTGTATGTTCAGAAAGCTGACTATGACCTGCTTCCGTAGTACCACTCACCTCTGTTCTCGAAGTGTTTCCCTTACAAGACTTTCAGTTCCACAAATGTGCCAGCCTTCTCACATAAGGGAATTAAGACATTTGACTTTCTCCTACTTCTGTCAACTCTCCTACTTAACTCTTCCAATCTCTGAGTTCCTCAATGTTATAAATTTGAGAGAAGCCTTTCTTGCCCACCTTCACTGGGACAAATCTTGCTCTATGTTTGCCTATTAACCCATATTTCTCTTTTGGCAAGAGTTATCACATTTTTAATGACTTGTTCAATCTTTCTAGCTTGTTTTTTTAAGATCCACACTGGCAGGGCCATATGTATTCCCTTTACTCAGTTTGTAGTATCTATAACTCTAGGAGTAGATATGCAACACATAGGTACAGATTGAATCTCTCAGGGAAATTAAATACTGATCAAAAAAGAAAAGCAAGTATAAAGCTTAATTTATTTTGTCATAAAAATACTTTGTATTTAATATTTGTATTTACAACAGAGCTCTTTGATTTTAAGCTGTTTATTCACCCATTGAAGAATACAGTTTCATACTTCAAGAAGCAGTGACAGTTTTTCTTTGGTGCCATGCAAATGAAACCAGTTCATTCATTTGCAAGTGAACTCATTCATTAATTCATTCATTTAGCTAATATTTATTGATCACCGAATGCTGGAAAGTGGAGGCTGAGGCATACATTATTGAATATTAAGTCTTGCTTTTGAATAAGTCTTGCTTTTCAATAACTCACTGTAGAGTGGAAGCAATGAACCAGTAGTGAATAATTACTAGATGTATGATTTTATAATTTCTCTAATAAAAGCAAGTGTAGCAGCTATGGGAACTCTTTAGCTTTCCATTAGTTGTTTTAGCATGATGTAAACACAGCCTCATAGCCCATTTTTTTTATTACATTTTATTGATAGGATGAATAAACAATCATAAAATTGAAGAAAGATAACGTGAGATAAATAACACAGTAAACTGGATTTGCTTGCCTCATACCAACCTCATCAAACTCACATCTTGCTTAACAACTGTCCACATAGTTTGATTTTCTTTCATCCCCCTGAATATTAGGAATATTATTTCTTACTTTATTTTCCACCCAGTCTCAAGATTTTTTATGACACTAGCATATCGCCAGGAAACTGCATATTGTGTCATGGTTTTGTCAAACAATACACAGACTCTTAATTATTTATTTTCCTAAAAATTAAAAAAAAATACTGACATAAATCTAGCACATTAACATTATTTTAAGTGGAAATTTATACATGGTATCACCTCAAGGAAATGTATTTCCCAAGGTAGCCTGCAATCATTGGTTTATTTACGGACAGGATGTTTTCCAAATGAGTTTTTATGATCTTAACCCAAACTAACACCTTACTTGTCTTTTGCCTACAACTAAACATTGAGTTGACATCTTCATTGAGTTGTTCATAATAATACCTGGATGATCTCTTTGGGAATTACAGCTAATTTAGAACCCATTAGTATGTACACATGATTTACATTGTTCAGTTAAATGTGCAATATCTTGCATGAGTCTACAGTTAATCATCTGCCATCTAGTATCAATTACCCAGCTTTGTTTGCTCTACCAGGATTATGCAAAAGTCTGCCTTCACCCAGGTAACTGTATGTCCACAACAGATTGTGAATGCTGTTACTCCATCATTTACTTCATTTATATATTATATTACTCTCTGTGTGTGTGAGAGTGTTTGCAAAAATGAGAGTACTAGAACTGTGTTCTGTTTGAGATCTTCAGATGTACACCCACAAGTTTCCTATAAGTTACTGATGGGATGGTAACTCTTTTAAGTTGTGTTTTTATTTGACTACTATGTAGGCAAAATCCTCAAACTACCTGAATATAGGATGAAATATGGTATCTAGCTATTCACATAAATGTATATTTAGCAGGATATAAAGCAAATCTTAAATTTTATTTAATTCGCATTGCCTAAATAAAAAACCATTATTTATTTTCTGAGATTTTTATGTTGAATTTGTTAATATCATTTATTCAATAGCTTTTCATTCTTTCTTTCATAATTTATTCATGAAACAAATATTTACTGTATACCTAGTATATTTCAGCCACTATGTCAAATGCTGGCAAGAATGGTGAACAAGAAAAATGTGGACCCTGCTTTACCTTTTATTGTAAAAAACACTAGAACCCAGAATTTTAAATTAGATTAAATTATATATATATATATATATGAAACAATGCTCTCTTTTCATACTCGAACACTTTATACCCCCTTTATTTTTGCTCTCCTCCCTTTTTATAATTGAATGTTTTACGTACAAATTAAAGTCATCTTTCAATAGAGTAATTAATAAAAGCTTCTTAGAAGAAATGATATTTAAGATGAAAAGTGGGAAGATGAGAAGACAGCTAAGTAAAGAGGGAGCATATCCATAATCACGAAAGCAGAAATAGCATGCACATTGTTCTGAATTGGGAATTTTTCATGTTAGAACTGAAAGGAGAGTGATGTGCCTAGATATCAATAGTGGCAAATGTTTGGGATGAGACTAGAAAGGTAGGTTGCAATCAGATTACATAGTACTTTCAAAATCATTTAAAAATATTTTTCCAGAAAGTTCTTATTAAATATAAAAGTTCTCTGGTTAGACATTGAATTAATAGTAATAACCAATATTTAAGATCCATGGTGTGTGGATGCTGAAGCTTATACTAATTGTGGAGCCTACTTTAAGACAAAGAACATAAAACTAGAAATTAAGGTATTTATTTAGAATAAGAAACAAAATAAGAAATGTTAAAAAATTTTAAATCATAAATAATTCAATGGAAAAAATTAAAAATTAATTATCTGTCTGGTACACATTAATATTATATTTTTAAAATCTAGCTACTCAGTCATTTAGCAGTAATTTAAAACTATTTTTTTCTACAGAGAATAGAAATATATCAGTCTTTCTACTTCATGGTTGATCAAAATGTGTATTTTATTCTTTGCAGTTTAGATCATTGTTTTCAGGTTCATAATTCCTTATAGGAAATATCAGATAAATTTTAGAATTACCATCAATGAGAGGACAGATTGTAAGACTTTAGGGCATTTTTAACTTTCCATGTGCAATGGCTAATTGAAATGTCCCTACATCCTTCCAGTACTTCTTTCCACAGGACTCACTCAAATGTCTCTTATCTCAATACTACCCTTTATCCTGTCGCACAGTATGTAACTGACACCCAGGAGGTATAAATATTCCTGAAGCTTTCTCTGTATGCTTGTAGAGCCAGTGATAACTTGACTGTGAACTCAGCAAATACATCTCATAAATCAAAACTGATGTCTCCCTAATACATTTTCTTCTCAGCCAGATCCCCCAAAATATCTGCGGCAACCTTAAAACCACCTTACATGAGAAATGTGATGGAGGGGAAATTGGAGTGGTCATATTGTATTACAATTAAAATGTTTTACTTTGCAAACTTACAAAAGCAGATGACTGTGTGAACACACTGCTAGGCATCCTTTCCAGGGTGTTGGAAGAAGCTCAATCAAGTGAAGGACACTGAAGCTTAAAATGCCTCTGCTGGTACTTTGTGCTACAGATTGTGTTAGTGTTTATCTCATTTGACCCAGGAATATTAGCAGGGACACCTTTGTGTGAACTGGCTGGAAATCACCTAGGACAAAGCAAAACTGATTCTAGAAGAGTCAAAAGTCTGGTGCATGAAAGACTACAAGGCTAAGGAGGCTTGGGTTAGGTCTCTGTGGTGGGAGACACAAAATGTCCAAGAAACAGCATAGACTATTGCCTTTAAAAAAAGAGAGAGTGGAAGAATCAGGGAATGTTGAAGACAGTCACCATCGAGACATTTCTTAGGTATGGCCCTATGATGAGGAGACCAGCGCTCTTAGGTATCAGATTTTGTCTCCTGTCCTTCACCTTAGTATTCCAAGTTTTCATAGATTTTGAATTTTTTCTTCCCATCTGTAGTGATTGCAGCCATTTAGAAAAGTCCTAGACGTATTCAGAAGAGTGTAACTAATTGTGCTTTAGAGATTGAAGAAAGATTTCATAAGCGTTTGATGAAAATGAAGTAAGGGACAGGGAAGGGAATCTTGGACAGGGAAAAAATATGGACAAGAACAAGGACAATGCGAAAAGCCACCACGAGCCCAGGGATCAATGATTCCAGTGCCTGGCAGGAAAGGTTGGTAGGGACATGGACAGAGATGAAGCTGGAGAAAATGATTGAGACAAAGCAATTTAGACATGTAGAGTATTGCAAGATAAGACTGGAGAATCTTTGGTGGTAGAGAGATGAGGAAGTTTATTTCATTACATATAAGAAGGGAGCTGAATTGGACAATGTGAAAAGTGTATTATGCCTTCCATGAGGCTTTATGACTAAACCCTCACAGTGCTAATCTGCTGTTTTTTAACAACACTTGGGTGGCCTAAATGAGCTAACACATCTCTGTAACAGATCTGACTCAGGGAAAACAAAACCAGTCAGCAAACATTAGTGATCAGATATTAGATTTTATGGCCGAGGCTAATTATTTTTACCCCGAACTATTCCAAATGTATAAACACAGACTGAGGTACTAGAATAGTTAAGAAAACAAACTCTTAAATTTTATAGTGACTTCCCCTTTTCTGGAAATCACAGGATGTCTTATACATTCTAATGGTATTAACATCTAAGTAATATGGGGAAAAAAAGAGGTAACATGTTTAGTCAGCTAACCCTGGACATCTTAAACTACTAAAATAACATTTTTTTAACTAGAGAGAAAAATCGAATCAAATGTAAAATCGATTTATTTCTTAGATTTTTTGTTTTGTTTTGCACATTTTCCTCTGGGATTTCCTTTCACAAGCCCAGACTCCCCTCTGGGGTGGGTATACAGTGCTCACACAACAAGCTGCCCATGCACGAGACTAGAACTACTAAAACAGAGCACAGAACATTTGTGTTTTGACCTTTTGTTCTTCTTTATAATTTTTGTAACCATTTTTCCTAAGTTCAAAGTTAGTGCATTCCTAGTAAAAACAGACAAAATTAAAATATGAGGAATTATATTTTCCCATCTGAATAGAATGGGCTAAAACTATCCAACTTTTTATTCAGACATATCCAAATGTCCTTTTTGCTCTTTACTACAGGAGTCAATGAAATGAGGATGTATTATTACCCCCAGGAGAGTTAGAGAGAAAAACAGAAATTTTGTATTTGGCAATAAACTTTAGGTTATGTTTAATGCGTTTATATAGGGAGAAGAGTGTACACATAAATGTCGTGGACTGAAAAAGATTTTAGGTCTTTTCATGGACAATTAATTGTGCTCAATTTAACAAACTTATATTAGGGTCAAGTCAACACATTGTAAGTAGAGCTAAAACTCCAACAGTGAATCTTAATATACCTGATTGTTATAGGTACAACTTCTGAGTAAATTTTGAGTAATCTTACATTTGGATGATCCTTTTTTTTCAGTCTCGTATTTCTGATTTCTAAGAAGTCACATTGATACTAAATGATGTCATTTTCACCTAGCAGTGTACTTATTTTCTAAATTTTGTACTGAAAGCTAGTTAGACAAGCCATATTTCAAGGATGTTAAAACTATCATGAGATTACATATAGATAGGCGAATGCTTGACAGAGAAGATGCATTTTATTGTTTCTAGCACTTGGAATAAACCATCATAAAATTCTGTCTCAAACACATCTATAAACAGGGTCACATTTCTCCATCACAAAATGTTGAACACGTTACACTGATTTCACCACACTTAAAACCTTTGAATATTAGCATCTTATCGAAAATCTTTTCTTCAACTTTCAAGAAACTTTCCTCTCTTCTTTTTTTGTCAACTTGACTATTCTTCACGGTCTTCTTTGCTGGTGCTTTTTTCTTTGCTTACTGTTTATAAGTCAATTGAACTAGGAAACATCTGTGAAAGTGAACTTCACTTTCTCCTACATAAGATGCACTGCCTAAGCCTGTGCAATGTGCAAGCACACAGAAGCTTTGTTTCTGAGTTATAAACTTAGTTCTCATTTGAGAACCATGGCAAAAGTATCAATTTCTTTGAGTTTATCCTACTCACAGTTTGCTGAACTGCCTAGATGTATATATTAATGTTTTTGTCATATTTGAGAAATTTGGGGCCATGATTTCTACAGATATGCTTTCTGTCCCTTTTCCTCCTGGCCTGGGACTCCCACTGTGCATATATTTGTACTCTCATGATGCCCCCATACCTCCGTTGATTTAGTTTTACTTTTTGTTGTTGTCGTTGTTCCTCAGACTAGAATATCTCAGTTGACATATTTTCAAGTTCACTGATGCTTTTATTTTTTTAATTTTTTTTTTTTCACTGATGCTTTTATTTCCCAGCTCAAAATGTTGTTTAGCCTCTCTAGTGAATTTTTTACTTTAATTATACATTTTCAATTCTAGAATTTCTATTTGGTCCCTCATGAGAATTTTTATGTCTTTATCAATATTTTCCATTTAGGAGACATTGTTCTCATACTTTCTTTTAATTCTTTGGATATAATCTTTTGCTAAATCCTTTGATTTTATTTTTAATAGCTAAAGTCTTTGTCCAGTAAATCTAACATCTAGTCTTTTCTGAGGACAATTTTTATTCTATTTTTCCTGAATACGAGCTATACTTTGCTGTTCCTTTGCATATGTCATCATTATCTGTTGAAAACTGAACATTTTGAATAATATAATTGGGCAACAATGGAAGCAAGATTCTTCCTCCTCCCAGGATTTGTTTTTATTGCTGTTTGTTCTTCCTTTGTTGCTATTTATTTGTTTAGTAAATTTTGGGGACTAATCATCTAAAGTCTATATTCTTTGGTATCTGTACCTGCCAAAGTCACTGTTTAATAGTTTAGTGGTCTGTTGATTATTGGACAGACACTTTATTAAATATCTTAAACCAATAAACTTCCCACTTTTGACATTAATGTGTGTTGAACTGTGACTTCCACACTTTGACAATTTACAACCTTGCCTCAACTTCACTTCTAGCTTATGCAGAGTCTCAGTGTTAGCCAGAAGTAAAAAATAAAATTAAATAAATAGATAGATAGATAGATAGATAGATAGATAGATAGATAAATGAAAATAAGGCCCTTTTAGGTCTTTCCTGTGCAAGCACATATTCCCACAAGTACATGTTCTTTTAAATGCCCAGAAAATGTCAGAACTTTCCAGAGCCTACTATGGTAATCTTATCCCTGATTTTCCTTTTCATCTTTTTCTGCATCTCTTTCTTTTCTCAAACTGGCATTATTGCATTAGATAGCAGAAGTATAACATGATTGTCACTTTTTTTTTTGACCCACACTTTGAAGATGGAAATTTCCTCACTGAGTAAGCTGAATCAAGTTAAATAATGACAAGCTTTGTGAAGGGGGCTTGTAGGAGCTTTCAGGTCAGAGTGGCAAGTTCTGGGAATGGGTTTTTTGGAGGCTGAGCTCCAAATCCATTCTTCCTCCTCCAGTGGCTGCTAGACTGTTAAAGTGCTATTGGCTAGTAGCTTTTCATAACCACCATTGTTCCAAGACTGCTGTTTTTCAGGGCTGCTGTGGAGCTATGGAGAAGAATAGGCAAAAAAGGAGTTTTAAAGCATGGCAGAGTTTGCTATTTTTACTGAGAGTCGACTGTTTTTCTTGAATTAACGCTCATCAGATTGTTGCAAGCCTTTTGGTAACTTCCAGAGGTCTGAAGAAGTAGATTTTGGAGGTTCTTACCCTGTCATTCTGGAAGTGCTTTTTTCTTATATTTGTGGAGTTCTTTATATACTCTGAACACAAGATCTTTATCAGACTCATGATTTGAAAGTATTTTCTTTTTGTCTGTGGTTTGACTTTTCATCTCTTAGCACTGTTTTTCAAAGAGTAGAGATTATTAATTTTGATGAAGTCTAATATAATAAATATTATTTTACTTAATAAATTATGCTTTTGTTGTTTTATATAAGAATTATTTGCCTAATCAAAGTCACCACATTTTCTCCTATTTTCTTCTGGAGTATTTATGTTTTTAATTTTTATATTTGGGGCTAGGGACCATTCTGAATTAATCTTTTCATATAGTGTGAAGTATAAATTGAGGTTCATTTTTAAATATGGATATATATTTTTTACATTACCAGTTATTGACAAGACTAGCCATTCCTATTGATATGTATCTATATCTTGATCAGAAATTGGTACTTCATAAATATTCATTTCTTTTAATATCAACAATATCTAGTCTCTGATCCATTCTTATAGTATATTTCTTCATTTATTTCAGTCTTTGATTTTTCTTAGCAATTCTTTTTAGTTTCCAATATTTCTGTCTAATGTAACTTCTGATCATTCATTGCTGGCATATAAAAATGAAGTCTGTTTTACAATGATATTATACCGTTCAACTTTGCTTTATTCATTTATTAGTTCTAGTCCCCCCCCTTTTTTATAGGTACTTTAGAAGTTTCTGCGTAAACCATTATCTTGACTGTGAACAAAGATTGCTTTATATCTTTTTTTTTTTTAATTAAGATACTTTAAAATTTTTTCCTTATTGCACTGTCTATAATCTCTAAGACAATGTTTGTTTTCATGGGTGTTCCTCATCGGTTTGCAGAATTTTCCTTCAATTTCTATTTGATGAGAGTTTTTTTTTTTCTGGATTACTTTTGGGATTTTGTAAAATACTCTTTTCTACATTTCTTAAGAGCATACAATTTTTTATATTGTTAATATCATAAATTGTATTGATTGAATACGATTATAGGATACTTATTTGCTCTTTCATATTTTCTACTATTTTTTGTAATACTTATTTATGGTGTAAGCAGGGCACATTTTAAATGTGAATAACTAAAATATATTCAGAATATAATAATTACAGAAATAGTACTATACTTAAACTCCTCTGAGGTAGTATGTACAGATACAAATTAGAGAAAAATTTATATTTTTTCTATATTTGCATGAGATATGATATTTTTCTTTCATGTATGTTTGTTAAAATGCAATAGCATAATCGCTAATATCAATTTACATAAAGTATTCTTAAGGTAATAAAGTAAATGGTGTTTAACTTTTTTTTATAAATTAAATATATTATTCAGAGCTGATAAAAGTTTGAAAGTGACAATATTTTTAGTTAATTTTTAAAATTTCTAAAATTTGCATTTGTTCTTATACATTGCCTACTCCTATTCCTAAGGAATATATAAATAAAATAGTTTTCATTTTGATGTCATCAATGAACCTAATTGACAGGAAAATGCATTTAAAAAAATGGCAGGAAAATGGCTCATTTGTTAATAGGTTAATCAAAGAAAAGCCACTAGAAAACAAACTCTTAGATTTTCACGTGTGGTTGTTTCCGCTAAGCAGCAGCAGTTACCAGATAGACTAGGTGAGACAGCACAAGCTGACAAATGTTTAATTCACTACACCTACTTATTTACAACCTCTTTAGCAAATGGCATGACTGGCAATGCCCCCCAAGGTTTTGAACTCATTATTTCAGTGTTCTTTCTTTCTTTTATTTACCAACCAAATCTATCACCCCTTTAAAAGTAATCCCCCTTTTTTGCACAAACCTCAGATAAACTGCTCCACAGAACTTCACTTACAGTGGAAGTCATAAAATAATATCCCTCTGGCCTTGGCTATTACTACTTACTTAGTTTTCAGGTAACATTTTCATTACAGTATGTGTTATTAACATGAAAAGAAGCCCCAATACCTGTTGCCTAGGAGAGGTGCCTGCCTACCTTGTCCAGTCTCAATCAAGTCTCTGAATACACTTGATTGAATTCCGGGTGTGTTCTTGAATTACTTCATTCTTTAATTGTAGAAATATAAGTAATGGCCATAATATATATTTTTTTCATGAGTGGTCTCTTTCTCCTGATACCTCTTTTCAATTGCCTGCATGAAAATGTTCTATTTCTATTAATTGGACAGATTACTGCTCCTATATAACATATTTTTATGACTGAAAAAAACAATTTTCCTTATAAATATCTTTATAAATTTCTTCTTGTAGAAATAAGTTCACCTTTCCATTTTTTCATATCTTCACCAGCTGATCATAACTTTTGATAAAACATGCTTTACAGTGCAACTTATTCTTTTTAATTTCATCCCCGAGAAATAGTTTTGAATCCCAGTTAACTTTCGAAGTAAAAGCTGTACCTGTTTCTTTTATCTGGCAAAGGTAACATGATTGTTGATTTTAGGTAAAATATGGTTGAAAAAGTCCATTTAGTAAAGGGTGTACCAAAACAGAATCCCATTTCCCAAAAAGCTAACAAAATTCCAGTGTATATGTTTTTATTTTTTGAGAAATACATTAAAATTGTCTTTTTATATTAATTTATCACGATTTTTTCTTATTAATTTGTTGATTCTTTTATTGAAAAATGTATCCATAAATGAAGAGGAAAATTTAGTTAAAACTAGTCTTCTTTGTATATATTTTTTTGGATAAAAAAGACAGATCTTGGGATCTGTAATGTTAGTATTGCTGGAAGACTCCTCTGTCACCATGAAAACACATGCATAAATTTACATGTGCATAATATGGTATAAAATGTCTTTTCATTGGGCTTTGGAGATAACACAAGGAGACTGGGGCAAAAATTAGCTCTGATCTTCACTGGATCATTCAGCATCAACTGGTATCACCAGTTGTGAATTACACGTGGTACAAAGTGCCTGAAGGAGCAGAGGCAGGGATGCTCATGTCCTGTACATGTGGCCCTGCCGGTATCAAAGTAGCTCACTGGAGGGTACTTCAAGCCCCAAAGACTATTTGACCACGTTTCCAGAGCTTTCTGATATAAAAGACTTTAAGAAATAAAAGATAATATACTTAGGCTTTCATCCCTACCCCCTCAGACTCCATTATAATCACCTTCTGAGGAAGCATACCTCATTACAAAACCAAATTGCTTGCCTCCCAAGAGCTACTTTTTAGTCTGGGTGGATTTTACTTATCCTCCAAACAACCAAAAATAATCAAGATGATTGTCTCAGTTTGACAATGTCTGATGGCTTTTGCATAATAAAGTCAGAAAGGTTTTCTTTTCTTTGTTTTTTTTTTTTAAGAAAATTCTTCCTAATAAACGAGGACTATGTATAATTGATGCATATTAAAAAAAACATTATTAATTCATGTCACATGAAGACTTATAAACAGTTGTATTAAAAAAGCGGAATTTTAGTTTATCTGAATTTAGAGATCTTAATCACATCATTTAGAAATTAGCCATAAGTGTCTACTCTTATATTATTTAATCTACATTTTGTCCTTGAAATAGTTTCCCTTGGTATATGTTTATCTAAAATGCAATCACATAATCACTAATATAAGCTTATGTAAAAGTCTTTTTAAGGCAGTAAAATCGATAGTATTTAAAGTTGTTTTTATTTCTTTTCCCCCAAATTAAAGGTATTATTAAATGCCAGTGGGAGTCTCAAACAACTTTCAGGGAGAGAGAGAGAGTCAAGCAGAAAGGGTAACCATAAATATAATGTAGCCTATAGTTTGAAATTACGTGGGTCAAATCAGTCACTGCTTTTTTTATATTCCTGTCTGACATTGCCTTGTTCAGGCTTCAGAGCTGCCCTCACTTTGTCTTGGAACCGTAGTCTGAACTAATAAGACCCATGCCATTAAGGAACTTAAAGATTAAGTGCTGTAGTTCTCAATTCAGACATGCTGGAAATATCTGGAGGAGCGGTGTGGGAGATATATTTGGATGATGACATTAGGAGTCTCCTAAGATGAAATTTACTATAAAAGGAGAGAGAGACAGAGACAGAGACAGAGAGACAGAGGAGACCGATTCCTGGCAGAACTTCTACGTTGGAGAGTGTTCAACAGTATTCCATGCCTCTATCCAGTAGATATTAATACCACTCCCTGTCCCCATTCCCGTAGTTATGACAACCCAAAAATGTCTCCAGACATTGCTAAATGTACCCTGGGGCAAACTCATCCCTGGTTGAGAACCAGGGATATAATTGAAGGAAGATTTTGAACATAACATTGCAGTGTGTTATTCAGATGTTCGTTTGAATTGGCCTGCTCTGTACCCACACCAGTCTGACCAGAATCAGGAGTGCAAAGTGTACACAGACAGATATGGGATTCTATAGAACCTATCGGGAGCCTTGGTGGGCCTCATATCTACAGCTGGATGAAGGAAAAGGCTATCAGAACTATTTTCAGAGGCAGGACATGTGAACCAACTCCTGGGAACTTTCTGAAAAACAAAACAAAACAAAACAAAAAAACAATACACAAACACATTCTAGTCTCATGAAATACTTTTATAGAATTTAAATGTATTACTAATCGTGACTGTTTTAATGTAACTTCCAGGCTGGTATCAACCAAGGAAATGGAGATTATGTCATTAATTTTAAACACCACAAAATTAGCTCTTTAGCTTGCAATCTTGCACCTAATAGTACACCATTATAAATTTGATAGATTTGACAGTATATAGGAACTATTGCTACTTTTCAACACTAGTTAAACTCTGAGAGGACTAAATGCTAACAATAACCTTGTTGTACCTCGTACCACACTGGGGTCAGAGTGTTATCTCCTGACCGCATCACCTGGGAACTTGTTAGAAATACAGATTTTTGGATCCCACTCAGACTTACTGAGTCATTCTTCTATTCATAGTTTTCTAAGAGTATTTTTCATGAGCAGATTTTGAATTTTATCAAATCTGCCTAAGAGATTTTTAGATTTTTAAGATTTTCTTTTTAATCAGTTAATGTAACTTATTTAAAATACGTTTTCTCATGTTAAAACAAGGTTTGTGTATCTGTAATAAAATGAACTAAGAAAAGATATATTATCCCTTTTACATATGTGGTTGAGTTCATTTGGCTAATATTTAGTATTTGACCAAGCATCTATATGCATGAATAAAATTAGATTGTAGGTTTTTTTCCCCTCATTCTGTCCTCATTCGGTTATGATATCAAGTTTGTACTAGCCTCATAAAACTAGTTGGGGAATACTACCTTTCTCCTCTCATAAAATATTCTGTAACATTCTAATTCTTATCCTTTAAAAGTGTGAAAGTACAGTATTAATCTCTAAAGCTCTATTAGTCTGACATTTTCTCTATGGAAAACATTTGAAATACCAGTTGAAATATTTCATGATTATAACACCATTTAGGATTTATTTTTGAATTGTTTTTGTTAATTTATGTTTTTCTAGGAATTTCATTTTTTCATCTAAGTTTTTCACTATATTAGTTCAAAATTATTCAAAAAATATTTTTCATCATTTTAATTCCTTGCTACTCAAGGTATGGTCAGCAGATAGGTAGCATTAGCATCACCTAGAAGCTTTTTAGAAATGCTCAACCTTGGGTCCCACCCCAGACCTACTTAATGAGGTCACTATTGTGGGCTGAATTCTGTTCCCCCAAATTAGTATATCGAAGTGCTAACCCTCGTTACCTTAGAATATAACAGTAATTGGAGATAAGGCTTTTAAAGAGGTAATTAAGGTTAAACGAGGTCATACAGGTGAGCTCTAATTAATATAATTGGTATCCTTATAAGAAGAGGAAGAGACATTAGGGATGCATAAGCACAAAGGAGAGGCCATATGAGGACACTGAATGAAGGCGGCCATCTAAAGCCAACGGGGTGGGGGGCTCAGGAGAAACCAAGACTGCCAGCGCCTTGATCTTGGACTTCTGGCATCCAGAACTATGAGAAAAAGAATTCGTGTTCTTTAAACCATCCAGTCTTTGGTATTTTGTTATGGCAGCCCTAGCTAATTAATACGGTCCTCAAATTATAAGTGCATTAATGTTTGGGAAGCATTTTTAACCTCTCCCACATCTGTACTAGTATCCCCCTTTTCATTATTAATATAGTTTGCTTGTGTCTTGGCTCTTTATTATACTAATCAGTGTTTCCAGAAATTTATTCATCTTATCGGACTTTTAAAAAAACTAAATTTTGACTCTCTTGATCCTCTATTATATCTTTGTTTATAATTTTATTATTTTATTACCTTTTTATGTCTTTTTTACTTTGCTTGAACGTATTCTATTGTTCTCAGGTAGAATCTCAGGTTAATGTAGTTGATATTAATCAATAGGGGCATAATAGTGGTTTTAACTTAAATAGATATGTTAATAATACATGGTTATTAGCTTAATTATGAGGTGTAATACTTCTTTACCAAATTGTCATAGCTATACAATGGGAAGCCTGTAGTTTGCTCAAACATTAATAAGGACATAATGCTTCTAATCAAATAGAGTAGAATGCTATTCATGTTATACATTGATATTCAAAAGACAATCTGCAGATCCTGTTGATTTTATTTTCAGATTTTTTTGTATCTTCTCCAAAACCTTAGTCCAAAACACTGTTATCCCTCAAACAAAAGAAATCAAAACAAAAAACTACTGCAATATGATTTTACATGGACTTGGATCACTTCAATCTAGTTTTCACACAGTGTAAAAGTCAGTGTAAATTTAAAAAAAAATTAATTTAATATAAAGATTTTAATGTTTTTTTTTTTTTTAAAGATAATAACCCAGTTTCTTGCCATGCTCTACTTGACTCTATGCTCCCATTTATTCAGCCTTGCCAGTCTTGTCTCTTAATGCTCTTTTGTCGTGAGGATTCCACTTTTTCAGGTTCAGGATGCTGGTTTATTACTCTCCCCTGAATGGTTTCACACCTGCTGACCTCTGGATCAATCTCCATTGTCCCTTCACTAGATGAATTATGCCCAATCCTTCATTGCTCTACCCAGATATCGGGACCCTGACTTCAGAGACTAGATCTGGCTCCTTAGCTATAAACTCCAATTGCATCCTATTTTTTATAGCAATTTTCACATTGACAATTCAATAACTAATTGTGTAATTAGCTATTTAATGTCTGTCATCTCACTGTCCTATAAGCTTCATTGACAGATAGCAGAGCAGGCCTGCCTTATTTATTGCTCCCCCACCCAGTGCTGCAAACATGTGAAAATAAGTAGAGACTACCTAATTTAAAGCAAGTGTAATAACAATTTTCGGTACATTTCTTGTACAACTGACTTTAGTAAATTAAATTAAGTTATATTTTCTAAAGTTATAATAAAATTTATAAAGGATAGCAAATCTTATTCTAACACATAATGGCTTTCTGAGTGATAAATCTTTATTCATGTTAGCCCATAAAGACCTCAGGGTAAGCCCTTATATTACATTGCAGTGGTATCCAAAGGGCCATTCTATTACTTCTATGTTAATTCAAGTGTGTGTGTGTGTGTGTGTGTGTGTGTGTGTGTGTGTGTGTGTATTTGACTATTTTTAGAGAAGTTTTAGGTTCATGGCAAAACTGAGAAGAGATTCCTGATATATATATCCCCTGCCTCCGCATACACAAAGCCTCACTATCAAAATACCTCACCAGAATGGTATATTTGCTACAACTGATGAACCTACATGTTAATACACCCTTGTTACATAAAGTTCATACTTTAGGGTTCATTCCTGGTACTGTGCAGTCTGTAGACATTCATAAGTATATACAGATATGTATTCGCTGTTACTATACACACACACACACACACACACACACACACACACACACAGTACTTTTGCTGCCCTAAATGTCCTCTATTCTCTGTCTATTTATCCCTCCCTCTCCCTACCCACTGGCAACCACTAACTGCCCTTTTCACTGTCTCCATAGTGTGCCTTTTCCAGAATGTCATATATTTGGAAGCATGCAGTATGTATGTAGCCTTTTTTAGATTGCCTTTTTTCATTTAGTAACATACATTTGTTTCCTCATGTCTTTTGTGGACTAAATAATATTCCATTGTTTGAATGTACCACTATTCTCTACTGAAAGACATCTTGGTGGCTTTTGAGTTTTGGCAAATATGAATAAAGCTACTATAAATATTCGGGTGCAGATTTTGTGTGGACATAGGTTTTCAATTTCTTTGTATAAATATTAGGGATGTAATTGCTGGATCATGTGTTAAAAGTACGTTTAATTTTCTAAGAAACTCCACACTGTTTTCCAAAGTGGCAATACCATTTTGCACAGTGGTTAGACATTTACATAACTTATGAAGTGATCCCACTGATAAATCTAGTACCCACCTGGTACCATGCATAGTTATTACAACATTGACTATGTTCTCTATGCTATATTTTACATCCCCATAACTATTTTGTAACTATCAATTTGTACTTAATCTCTTCACTTCTTTTACCCAGTCTCCTAACCATCTCCGATTTGGAAATCTTCAATTTGTTCTCTGTATCTATGAGTCTTTCTCTGTCTGACTTATTTCACTTAGCATGATACCCTCTAGGTCCATTTATGTGTCACAAATGGTAAGAGTTTATTCTTGTTTATGGCCAAGTAATATTCCATTGCATATATGTACCACATCTTTATCCAATCATCTATTGATGGGTACTTGGGTTGCTTCCATATCTTGGGGATGGTAAATAATGCTGCAGTGAACATAGGGTTACATATATCTTTTTGAATTAGTGTTTTGAATTTCTTTAGATAAATACTCAGAAGAGAAATTGCTGAGTCATACGATAGTTCTATTTTTAATTTTCTGAGGAAAACCTCCATACTGTTTTCCATAGTGGCTGCACCAATTTGCAATCCCATCAACAGTGCATGAGGGTTCCCTTTTCTCCATATTCTCACCAACACTGTTGCTTGTTGATTTATTGATGATGGCCATTCTGACAGGTGTGAGGTGATATGTCATTGTGACTTTAACTTGCATTTTTCTAATTAGTTATCTGACCATCTATTTTTATGTCTAATGGTCATCAGTATGTCCTCTTTGGAGAAACATCTGTCTATACAGGTCCTCTAACCACGTTTTAATTGGCTAGTTTATTTTTTTGGTATTGTATGAGTTCTTTATAATTTTTGGATATTAACCTTTAACTGGATGTATCATTCATAAATATCTTCTTCTAATTTGTAGGTTTTCTTTTCGTTTTGTTGATAGTTTCCTTTGCTGTATAAAATCATCTTAGTTTGAGGTGTGTTTTTCAGTTTTCTTCTTATAATTGATTTCTAGTTTCATAACTTGTGATAAGAGACAATGCTCAATATGATTTTAATCTTAAATTTATTGAGACTTGCTTTGTGACCTAACATCTGGTTATTCTGAAAAATTTTTCAAGTGCACTTAAAAAGAATGTATATTGTGCTACTGTGGTGTGAAATGCTCTAAAAATATCAATTAAATCTATCTGGTCTAATGTGTTTTAGGCTATTGTTTCCTTGCCAATTTTCTGCGTACAATTATTGTATTACTGTTGCTCTCTCTCATCTATTTCTTATTGAAGTTCTATCAGTTTTGCTTCACATATTTTGATGCTCGGTTGTTAGGTGCATACACATTGGGGGTTTTTATGTCTTCTTTAAGAATTGACCCCTTTGTAATTGTGTAATGATTCTCTTTATCCCTAATGACTTCCATTGCTCTAAAATCTGCTGCGTCTAAAATTAATATAGCAATTCTTATTTTCTGTTTATTACTGTCAGCATGATATATTTTTCCCATCCATTTACTTCTAATCTATATGTGTCTTTATATTTAAAGTGGATTTTTTTATGAGCACCATATAATTGGGTCTTATTTTTCAATTTAGTCATACCATATCTGTCTCTTAATTTGTGTATTTAGACCGTTTAAAATGAGTATTGATATAGTAGTATTGATATCTTCTTTCTTTGTTACTGTTTTCTATTTGTTGCCCTTGTTCTTTGTTCTTATTTTTATTTTCCACACCTTTTATGATTTTGTGGTTTCAATTGAGCATTTTTCAATTTCATTTTTTCTCTTTTCTTAGCATGTCAGTTATATACGATAATGTATCATAACAAAATAATTCTGATTCTCTCTCTTGTCCCCGACATCATTGCTCTGATTCCTTTTACCTATACACAGACATAAATAATTGAAGATATTGGTACTATTATTTTAAATAAACTATTATTGTTAGATCAATGAAAAATAATAAAATAAGCTATTGTTTTACCTTCACTATTCCTTCTCTGATGCTCTTCCTTTTCTTATGTATATCTGAGTTTCTGACTTGTATATCTCAGTTACTTTTCCTTCTCTCTAAAGAATTTTGTTTAACATTTCTTGCAAGGTAATCTACTGGCAATAAATTTCATCAATTTTTGTTTGTCCGAGAAAGTATTTTTTTCCTTCACTTTTGCAAAAAATTTTTCAGGGCACAGAATGCTATATTGGCCTCTCTCTCTCTCTCTCTTTCTCTCTCAATGATTCAAATATTTTACTCCATTTCCTTCTTGCTTGCATGAAAAGTCAGATGAAGAAAAATCAGATGTAATTTTTTTCTTTGATCTTCTACAGCAAATGTGTTTTACTCCCTAACTTCTGGCTTCTTTTAATTTTTTTCTTTATCTTTGTTTTCTAAAGTTTACATATTATGGCTTCAAACATTTTTTTCTGTACCTCTCTGTCTCTCTCTTCTTTTTTCATTATTCCAATTATCTGTTCTACCTTTGACTTTTTTTTATCTTTGCTTATCGATTGGGAAGTATCTGTTGAGATATCCTCAAGGCCAAACATTTTTTCATCAGCCCTGTCCAGTCTACAAATAAAGCCATCAAAATCATTCATGTCTATTACAGTGTTCTTGATCTCTAGCATTTATACTTTATTCTTTCTTAGAATTTCTATCTCTCTACATACATTGCAAATTTTTTCTCTATGTGCTATTATTTTATTCATTAGAGACCTTAGGATATTAATCATTGTTGTTTTAAATCCCCAGTCTGATGGCTCCAACATCTCTATCATATCTGAGTCTAGTTTGGTGCTTGCTCTGTCTCTTCAAACTATGTTTTTTGTCTTTAAGTATGCCTTGTAATTTTTTTCTTGCTAGCCAAACACAATGTACTGTGTGAGAAAACTGTGGTAACCAGGCCTTCAGTAATGTGTCAGCAAGGTGTTGGGGAAGAGGTGGCATTCAATACACCGATAATTAGGTCTCAGTTTTTTAGTAAGACTGTGCCTCTGGACTATGAACTTCACCAATGCTTCTTAGTAGCCCTGTCCTTCCCTCTCGAGTGGGACAGGATGACTAAACTGGACTGGAGTTGGGTATTTCTCAGGTTGGTTAGACTCTGAAAAACACTCAAGAGCTTAGGCTCTGGTAAAATAGTTTCTCTTGAGGGAAGGCCTTAGTAAGAAGAGCAGAATGATCTGGTATATTTCAAAATAGTTTCTTTGCCCCCTCCCTTTGTTGAATGCAAGGGGAAGCTTTCCTGTGACATTCACAGTGAGAACCCAGTTGAGCTTCTGAAAGTAAAACTCACAACAGTGTGGGAGCTTCCTATGCCCCTGAAGCTTTTAACTCTCAGACTGCCTGCACTAAGCCACCCGCAATTCACCAATTGTGGTTTAGGTCTTCCTACCTGGCATCCATCCCCACAGAGGTTTCTGCTTATTGTGTTTCTGATTCAGTAAGTTGTGATTCCCTGTATCCACCTGTTGATCTTTCCAGTTTGGGGGACAGTCACTTTCTTTGTGATCTAATTTTGATATGGATCTAAGAAAATTTGTTGATTTTTCAGCTCGTTCAGCTTTTTATTTGCTGTTAGGATTGAATGATTACTTCCAAGTTCCTTACATACTGAACCAGAAACCATATAACTTCATAATATGAATTTTTTATATTTGATAATAGTAGACCTATGTGCTTTGATGTATGCCAGGCACTCTTCTAAGAGTTTTACATGAATTAACACATATCAACCTTAGAAATAGTTACTTGTGTAGATTTTATTTTACAGGTAAAGCAACTTAAGAACACAGAGGCTAAAAATTTTTTCAATGTTACATAGCTTTTAGTGATGCCACTAGAATAGTAATTCAAACTATTCAAATTGAATCTGTTCTCTTAACCCACAAGCCACTGTTCTTTGCCTATATAGTAACTATCCCAGCTCTCTCACCACCACCCAATCCTTCTCCTTTGTAAAGTAGTTTAATTTAGTTCAGAAATCCACCTGGCTTGATACAGCCAAGACCTTCAAGAGAGGCAGTCTCATCCATCCCTACCTGGACTTGAATTATATTTGTTTTAATTGATCATGATGTTTGTATTCTACTTGTCTGGAAGTAGATTAGAAATAGACATATTACAAAATTCTCATCAAAAAGACATGAGAGGAATTTTTCCAGGAGATCCTTTGAAAACGTTTCTCTCTGAAAAGGTTTTTCTTTTTCTACCATACATTAGTCTTTCTAAATATGATATCTGAAGTTTCTGAAGCTATCTTATTAATATAAGAGGGTCAAGTTGACATACTGAAGTTGGCAAATTAGTAATGTGAAAAGATGATGTCATCTTGCTATTGAATTAATCTAATCTTGGAGTTGCCTTATTATCGTGAATTTTTATATGAGATACCTTTTCTAATTATTAAATACAATTTTGAAAAATGTTTGAAAAGGGCTTTTTGTAACTTGCTATTGATAGAAACCAACCTGATACACAAACCAACAAAACAATGGGTAAATTTAAAATAGTTTTTAAAAATTTTATCTTTCACTATTAAATAGAGAGTATTTCCCATGATAGGACACAGAAATTTTGGTCCCTGGAAATAAAAGCAATGTAGAGAAAATTTGAAGCAATATTTTATGGGAAATAATTCACATTAATTAATAGGTGGGAACAAGTCAAACTCTCTTATTTCAAATTGTTATTGAAACACTTACAAATTATGACCTTAAACAAATTACATTTCATTTTTCTAAATTACACCATTCCATACCATTTTTTCTTGGTCTTGCAAGATAACCAAGTTCCTACAAGTGAAATTTTTGCAGGAATAAAATTAGTTTCAGTTACTGTACCTCGCTAGATGCCTAAAAACATTCTTAATCTATAATTTTAAGAGGAAGAATTTAGAATTAAGTTTGTGTCAACTGGGTCACTTTAGAAATAATGTTAGATTTTAAAAATTGGCTTCTTATCCCTGTTACGCTGCTGATTTTCCATTCTTCAGTATAAAATAGTACAATCAAAATATATATCATAATAAGAATATTTGTTAGTCAATACTTAGTTTTCAATTAATAAGTATTGACTATTGGACATGAGGTCAAGATACTGATTCCGTATATGCTTCTTTTAATCAATTCTTTAAAATGAATGTGGAGATGAGATGGAAGTTTGTCAATTATCTCAGTATAATATGCTGCTACTTAGTTAGCATTTGATACTGAAATGTACTACTAAGTATGAAAATGAAATTGCCATTTCCAAGATATTAATCTGTCCCTTCGCTTCCCTTTGTAACAAGGTTTTATAAATTCATTTCTCAGAGACTCTCATTCACTTATTTTCTTAGATTTTTTTAAAGCCATAGACCCAATAATTTCCTCTGATAGCCTTTCCCCATTTTATTCTCAATAATGACTCTTTTGGGAGCAATGCTATGGGGAATGAGATTGATCACCCATCACTGCTTCTGATGTGCTGTTTAACCAAGCTGGTGAACCATAGACTGTCATCATAGAGGGTATCAAATCAACAGTGTGTGCCATGCAGCCTACACTCCTGTGCACCTAACAATGATGAGAATCCTTTTAGTTTTATTAGATAGCCCAAGAAACTGCTAAGTAAATTTCAAACACACACAAAAAATGTTTAATGTGATTCTGGGAAATCTATATCACTGAAGAAGTTGAAAAAGTGTCCTAAGAATGTGACTTTCTGATTTATATAATATACATTCAAAGGAATTTCAGCATTTAAATTACATTAGGCAAAATGAGTTTCCATTTTAAGCTTAATTACATGATGACATTTAAAAAGATTGATAATTATCAATACAGTATCTTGTCTCCCAATCACTTCCACAACATGGCAACTTATTGATCTATTTTGTTCACTTTGCTTTAAAATTCTTCTTTAGCCACATGTCATTCTCATATTCATTTAGAATTTGAGGAAACTATTTGGAAGGAAAAATGTTAAATCATTACATTTATTGGTTGTTTTATATATTAACATTTTATTCTTTGGTGAGACTGTCTGATTTTCAAAGAGAATATACATGTTTTCTGCTTATTTCATGTCTTCTGTGGTCATACCTTATTTAATGATGTCATTCTGATTATAGAATTATGCTGAACAACTTTGTTTACATATATAGGATTGGACTAAATTTTCTCAAATACTATAGTTTAGAGCTTTTTTTTAATGACGAAGGATATTTATAAAGCAAAGTCAGTCACTCCTATTCACACACAACTTGCTATTCTTCCAGTTTTCTCCAAATATACATTTAGTATGATTTAAAATTTTTTTTTTTTTTTTTTTTTTTTTTTTACAAATATACATAGGTTAACAAAATATACCTTCCACATACTGGAAAAATCTTCTTGCTTCAAAACCACATTTTTATACTAAACAAATTATTTACATAAATAAAAATAGCTAAAGGTTAATAATTCCTTGAAATTTCTGAGAATAACTATAACGTTGTTGATTCAGGTAATGAAATAATTATTAGATGTTAATATAAATATAATGTGGAAGTTTTTTCTTTAATATTTTTAGTAAAACTAATGGGGAATCTTTATAATTTAAAGTTGAAAATATATTTTTATTTGAAAATAACAATAGCATTTTAAAAATACACTAATTTTTAGCATATCTCACATTTAATTGAACAAGAAATGTTCTTTTATTTTCCTGTATTTCCTTGTCAAAACTGACCATTTTCTTCTTTTAGACCAAGCCTCTGTTTTTATCCTTTTCAACTTGTATTCTGGTTTTGAAGAGTGCCTGGAACATAATAGGTAATAAAAATTTTTAATAAGAAAATCAATAGATTGAAAAATCACTCCATGCACTAATTGTTTTCTCTTTTTTTGTATGTGAAAATTGTGTGATATATTGGATAAAGTTGTCAGCATATTTTATAAGAATTCTGCTTGCCTCTGTCTGTTTTAGATTTACAGTACAGTTTGTGTATAAAAATATAAAAGGAATGTAATGGGATAGATAAAAAGCAACTTATTTGAGCTTCTTTGCTTGATAAGTGTGTTTAGACATTGAGGATATTAGTGCTTTTGAAGTCACTACAGGCGGAACTCCACTAAACCTTATAGATAGTCTTTTAACTTTATATGCACATTATGTGAGATAGCTTAATGAAGAAGGAGGGAATATAAGAAAGAATAATATGCACTTTAATAAATCATATATCCTTGTGCTATTTAAATGTTTCTTCAAGGTTGATTGAAACTTTAACCTCAGTCTCAATAAAAAAGAAAAGCTTCAAATTTGCCAGACCTTGAATTTTTACAACACTATGTTGAATTATGCAGTGATCAGTCAATTATTCATCTCCCTCAGCCTGAGATAGCTGTGCTTTGAAAAGCATGCAAAAACGGGGCTACAGAATGTGATGCTGTGTCAACACATTTCACTCAGGATTGCTTACAAGACAAATTTTTGTTTCAACATTGATTCTAGTTTTCTTGATGTTTGCTTCTAATAAGGTACCTGTTACAAATCAATTTCAGTTTGCATGCTTTAGTTTCTGATTCAGGATGATACACTGCCAAAATGACATTACTGTCTTTTCCATAGATTTCTAGACCCGAATGAGAAATAGAGATCTTTCATATTTCAAGGTAATCTTAACATAGGACTGCAAAACAAACCTACTTTTCTGCTAATGGAACAAACAAGAATGGATGAACCAGTCCTAAACTCCACAATAGATTTATCTGCAATAGTTGGAATTCCTAAAATAATATTTTATTGGGAAAATAAATAAAAAGAAAGATGTAGAAATATAAGTGTACTGGCCTCTTACAAATATATTGACAAAGAAAAGATTTGTTTGGGAGGAAGAGAAAGAGGGAAATATTACAGCAGTAGTCGAGGGTGCATGCTTTGAAATTTCAATCCTGAGTTGAAATCATAATTTTCTAGCTCTTTAACCTAAAGCAAGGAGATTTACCTCTTTGAGCCTTAGGTTCCCTATTAAAACAGGGGAAAAAACAAAACACTTATTTCATAGAATAGTTATGAAGATTATCTAATTGAGTTAATGCCGGGTATTTAAAACACAGCGTTTGGGCCAAGATAGGCATTCAAAAAATTGTACCCACTTTTATTAACTAATGGTCGAAAGTGAGAAGGGAGAGTCCCAGAGATGTTTGGACCCTAGGACACATACTTTTTAAAACTATAAAATTTGATAAAATGCTATGTCTTAATTGGTTAGATAGTACTAGATACAGTACTCTGTTCACATATTTACACTTAATAGGAATCATTTGGAGTTGAAAGCAGTATTTTATATTAACTACTTCCTCTGATTACTCATAATGTCAGCTTTGTCTGTATCACGTTCCCTTTCAATGCAGTTATCTTGCTCTGTTTTTTTTTTTTTTTATAGGAACTTTCCAGCATGACTAGAACATTCATAGACCCAACATAAATTATGAAAAGCAAATCATGGTCGATTTCTTGTTAAAAGTGAATGTATCCAGGCAGCCCAAAATTGACAATGAAGTTGTCCCATATGTGCAAGGAAATCTGGTTGAATAGAATTGAAAATCTGAGACCTATTCAATTCAAGTACACTGTGTACACAATTTGAGTTTTAACATTAAAGACTTAGGAAACTTGAGATATTTTCAAATCTAAAGACAATGCTAAAAAGATATATATATTGTCAAAATGTTTATGACAATGTATATCTTATGACAATGTTATGCAAAATAGTATACAAGTTATTTCAAATCTAGCAAAGTAAATAAAAAACTAAAAATATCGAATTTGGCATCCTTAATAAACTAAATTAATTATTATTTGAAAAATAATTATATCTGACAAATATGGAATTAAAGGTATTGTAAACTAACTTTACCAAATGCATAGGACATTAAATATTCTAGATATATGATTATTCCTTGTTAAGTGTTTTAAAAATAAACCAACTCTAATTAGTACAAAAGTGTGAGGCCAAATCAACACCATAATCCATATAGAAAGAATATTTGAAGAGAGGAAAAAATACCCCAGCAAACTTAAATGGAGCTTTTACACTATATGGGATATGAGCTTACATGCATCATTGCTTTCAAAGGTGTAATTCTCTCTTGTTAGAAATACTATTTAAAAATCAGTGGAGCAGGGGTTAATGAATCTAGGATCAAATAAATCTGAACATATGCTTCATTAATCTTTAAAAAAATCTACTCATGTCATTTATTTAAATAACATCTCAGAATATTTAAAACTGAAAAAAACTTAATGGCCTCTGACCTCATTCTTAGGCCAGTATTTACCTAGATTTTCCCAACTTCCAGAAACAGTCATTGGAAATTATCATAATACCTAAGTGATTGCTCCTGCAGTGTTTGAAATTAGGAAAGGATAAATGAATTCATTTAACATTATCCAGAATTCTATCAAGAAAAAAACAAATATGTGGAAGGAGCACAGGAAAACATGGTAAGCTAATATACAGAGTTGGGAGCGAAAAGATGGGGATTCACATTCGGCTCTGTCACTTCCGAACCTGTGCGTTAACTGTGGCCAAATGTCCAACCTAAATAGATCTCAGTTTGCTAATCCAAAAAAACGGTGATGATCATACTCACTTCAAAGGGTTATCTTAAGATGAAATGTTTTACAGATTAAGAAATACCTATGCTCCTTAGCAGATGACAAACACTCAAGTGTGATATATACTGATTTACCATGATAGCCTGAAAATAGAGGGGGAAAGCAATTGTTTGTGAGAAATCATTCAAACTACTCTACCAACCCAATGCGTTTTTAACATATGGTTTCTACCAGCATGATATTTGATTTAAATGAACATATCTTCTCTATCTTTGTTGTTTCTTTTTTATCTTTCATTCTTATTTTGTTAGTTTCTTAGCCTCTATCATCTATTATCTATCACAAATATACATACACAATATTATACAATTGTTTTTTCACTTTGAAAAAAAATGATTCATCCTATTTTCTCCAAATATTCATTTTTTTAAAAAACAGATATGTTTCAGTTCATCTGTGGAGATGTCCAAAAAATAGAGCTAAATGAGCCTTGTGCTAGACTTGAGCCAGATTCCCAGGTATGAGACATAGAAACATTTATTTAAAATTTTAAAGATGTATTTTCCTAGGTTATGCTGATACATGAAGAGTCACTGAAATAGACTATGTAATGCTTCTTTTATGTAGTGCTAGTTATATATGAAGCTCAGCAAATGGTCAGAGACAAGAAATAAAAATTATACAATTCATTAGAAGGAATAGTTTTATTCCTGCATTTATTTATTCATGTCTTATCTTGTTTCTCAAAATGAATCAATCCAGTTTTTAGGAATGCTGAAATAGATTAAATTAAGTGAAGATAGTAAAAAGAACAGTAGAAAATTAAGATGAATATGGGATGAAGATTAGCACAAAATATTCAATGTATAAAGACTAATGTACTTGCTAAATACAGGCCACAAATTTCACTCTCAGCTTTGTCTAGCCAAAGAAAGAAAAATGAGCATTTGCAGAGTTTATATTGTCTGTAACAAAATTAAGCCGATACATGAGGAAGGACAATTATTCCTACTAGGAAGACCAGAGATAAACTTTTATAGCCTGTGCATAGTTGATACTAGGTCCAAATAATTAGAGAGATTTGACTTATGTATAATTTGACTTATGTATGGACCAGCAAGCTACAGAACTTACAGAAAAACAGTAAGTTTTGTATCTTTACATACAGTGTGAAGATCTCATGAACAAAGTCTCGTTGCCCACATATCAGTCCAAAAGTTAACTTCAATTCTAGCATCATAAATATAATCCTATAATTCTAAGGTAAAAACTTCTGAATATGGTTCTGTAAATTGTAAAGCTAATCTTAAATATCTTAAAACATCTAGATTTATTTTTTCCCCCTAGGAAAGCATTTTAGTCTTGGAATGAATTACTACCTTTCCTCTAATCATCTCCCAGGTAATAACATGGCTGCTAAAAGGGCTTCTTCTACTAAAGCTACCACAAGTGATGAGGCCATGATAATTTAGGGTGTGTTCCATCCTTTTGCAAGAGGTACTTCCCCATGAGATGACGGTAATAGATACAGTATGCTGTGATGTAGTATACAATAATAGAGTGTAATATAGCACTGTATGACTGTAGACTTTAGAATGACAGTCCTGGGCCAAACAACTTAGGGCAATCAATTTGATTTACACATAAGGCTGATGCAAACCAAGGCACACAAACATCATGAAATCCATTTAGTCCTACATGCAGTGATGAAGGCCTAGAAAATAGTCATTTTCTTTCCATCTTTTCTTGCTGCTCAATTTTGGTTGAGTGCCATATAATGTACTGAAATAAACTGTCAACATATACTGCTGTTGCTCATTGGCAAAAAGCTCTGCTGCTTTTTGGATGGTTGACAAAGTGTCTATGGCATCAACACAGAACCTTTATAAGTATAAAATTAGATGTATATCATGCTATAGTGAAATGCTGTTTTGCTGATAACAATACTATACACACATACTTTTACACCTGTGATTTTATTTAAATTCAATTCAACACGTATTTATTGAGCAGTTTATGCACGAGTGCTATGCTGAGTGCTAGGGATGCAAGAATGAATAATACATGGTCCCTGCACTTGAGAAAATTACGATACAGTGGGTAATACAAGTATAAAAACAAATAAATTATAATAAAATATGATAAATACTTTTAGAACAGAAAGGAAATGTGCTATGGTAGCTCAGAGGAAAAAAAAACAGTCAATTTCTAAGAAAGTTACTGACAAAGTGACATTTAACCTGAGTTTTGTAAGAAGTAGAGAGTTTTTCTGTGGTAAGCAATAGAAGAAGGGTCTGCATAAGTCCTGAAACCTGAAAAATTTTGAAAGGTCATGGTACATTGTAAAGTTCAGTCAAGCGAAGGCATGTGAGTTTAGTATATGAGAAGAACATGGGTGAAGGGTAGAATGAGTGGAAGGAGAAATTGTGGTGTCAGGGATGGATAACAGGTACCCACTGTGAATGCCTTTGAGTGCCAGGCTCAGGAATGTGCCAGGCTCAGGAATGTAGTCAATGGACAGCCAAGGGTGATTTTAATGTAGAGAAAACAAAAAAAATTTTTTTTTATTAAGATAATCATCATGTTGAAGGGATTAGAGAGAGACTGTGACAAGAGACTGCTATAATAATTTGAAAGAATGATGAAGAGAGATTTGGAAAAGACCATGACAGTGACATAAGAATAGAAGCCAGAGATGAGAGACATTTCTAAAAAAAAAAAAAAAAAAAAAAAAAAAAAGAAAAGCAAAGTTTTGATGAGTAATTTAAATTTGAGTTGGAGAGAATAGGCAAGATCCAACGGATAATCCAAGTTTCCATCTCGGAAGAATATAAAAATGAATGCTGACCTTCTTGACAAAGAGAAGGCATCAGGCAGAATATGTTATGAAAATATTATACTGAATTTAGTTTTGTACATGCTCAATTTAAAGCACTCAAATGTATGTGTGTTGGTTAAGTATTCGGAAGTATAGCCTGATTCTTAGGAGGAAAAGCGTTGCTGGGGATAGAGGGTTAAAATTCAACCACATGTAGTATTTACTTTAGGTCATAAGTGTGAATTAAATCTTCTGTCAGGCATACCTGTACATGCCTTTTTATATTCTCTAATACTTATCCGTCTCTGGGTCCCTCGGCTACTCACCGTTATTACCATGCACGTCGCCATGGTGGTGATCAGTGCTCCATAGACTGTGATCATCTTTGCGCAGATGCGCCTCATGCCCACACCTTGTATCTTTTCCCTGTTTCCTCGGGACACTCCTTTCCCACTGTGAGACAAGGGAGGGCTGGCTCTGCTTGGCATCTTTGTGTGCACTACCTGGAAGTGGTGGGGAGTTCATACACTGTAATGTGATCAATGGAAGTCAAGAGCCAGCAGATAAATTATTTTCCCTTTCTCCTCAAAATGGATTTCCATTAGTTCATACAGACTCTCAGAACATGGCCTAACGTAATTCATCAATCAATTACATTTCATAGCAAGGGGTCTTTGTAGCTTAGTTATAAAACTTTCATCTTGTTTCTTCTTCTTTCCTTATTTTACTCCTCCTCTCTCTCATTCTTACTTTCTTAGGATTCTATGTCCTAAAAGAATACTAGCATATAAGACTTTATTTAAGGAAATGGTGTCTGGGGAAACCAGTTTTTATCATATTGGGAAAGGTTTATCATTTCTAGGACCTAATGGGAGAGAGAAACCACTGAGTAATTTTAACAGGTAAAGTTTAATATAAATAATTATTAATTATAACAAGGGCTTAGAGTAATAAAGAATCAACGAGAAAGAAGTAAAGAGAATTCTAAAAAAACAGAGAATAGCAGGTATAAAAAGGAGGTGCACCCTATATGGTGAGATAGAGCACCCAAGGGTGAGGTCCCCAGGCTGAGATCAAAATCTTGTCGGACCAGGCACAACCCTGGCCCACTGAGTGGCAGAGAAGTCGCTGTGGTGCCACTCCAGTAGAACTTTCTAGAAATTTGTCTTCTAGGATGCTGGAAAAAGCTCTTCATAAGGTGCTCATCAGAGGCACTCCAAAAAAAAAAAAAAAAAAAAAAAAAACACCCAAGAGGGCTGCTGGGGGATGTTGCTGGTTGGTGCCAGCCACCCGGTATCCCAGGAATAAACACTGAAGAGGACTTCGATGCCGTGGGAGCTCGACGCTGAGGAACCTGCGCGCCCCGAGGGAGACCGATGCCTGAGCCCTGGGAAAGCTGAGTGCGCTGTAGAAGCCGGACGTCGGAGCAGACACCTGTGCTAAAGGAGCCTGCCCGGTGAGCACTGGAGCCAGGAAGGAAAACTCTCTCCTCCTGAAATGTCCCTCCAGTACGACCTACTGACAAAGCTTAACCTCATGCCATTCGACAAAGAAAGAAAAAATTTTTTTAAAGGCTCACGTTCATTTTCACTGAGCAGACAAAAAGGGTAAAAGAAAAACGCCAAAAAATGGATCACTGACATGTAAACTAAGATAACATAAGTATCGTAAGTAAGAGCATAAGACAACAAATAATGTAGCCAGATAGTGAGATTTAAAAAGTTGGTAGAAAAAAAAAGTGGGTAGAGAATGGTGAGCCAGAGTAAAACAGATGTAAGATTAGAGAACCATGACGAGAAAGGCGCTAGAAAAGCCAAAGAGATCATGGTTTTGAGAAATATGACACAGTTAGCAGTTTAGTGACTTTGGAGAGGTGAAGATGGATGTAGAGAGAAGGAAAGCCTTAGAATTTGTAAATGCGTAGGTTATCGATGGCATCCATGAGTGATATGTCAGTAAATGACTTAACGAAGCAGCCAGAATAAGATGGAATGAAGAGTAATTGGATGTTCAGGAAGTGGAGATATGCAAAAGATTTTAGGACAAACGGACAGTGCAGTAATATGAATGTAAGCAACAGAAAGTATTTCCTTTTTTATTATTGTCGTCATTGATTTAAAAAAAAACGAAAACACCTTTGACACATTTGTGGATGGAGAAGAAAGGCATGAAGAAATCAAAGTTGGAGTAGTGAGAACCTCATACAGAGGCAAAGGCAAAGCCTTAAAGGAAAAAAGCGATTTGTTTTTCTTTGAGGAAATATAAGAAGGGTAATAATGGTGCACTTCATGGAAGGTTGGGTCCTATGGGAAAAGCTCAAGGTTATAGTTAGAAGACCCAGGATATGACTTTTCTTCTTCCTAGTAAAGGACTGTTGACCCTACACAAGTCACACCTTTACTGTCTCAGTTTTCTTCATGTTAAATTTGCTATCTGGGGGCCTCTTGAGAACTATCATTCCATAGCAATGTTAGACTCTCAATTTTATAATTGGAAAATTAGAAGCCAAAAGGATATTTGCCCAAGTTTATCCAGAAAGTCAGTGATAAATTTGAGATATGTATACAGGACTAGAGCATCAAGACAGGCAAAGTGCATAAAATGTTTGTACAAAATCAATTTTATACGAACTACCTGAATAAGCCAACTCATGAAACATTAGAATAGTGCATCAAATGTGTCTGTAATTCAGAAATGTAACATCACTGAAATACAGTCCAGCATAATGACAGCCTACTCAGTAAGTGTAACGTACATGTGGAATACAAATCAGGTCTACAATAAAAGCATATTGTAGGATTTATATCAAAGATAAGAAAGGGGAAAGAGAAACAAAGGGAACTCATAAATATCTAAGACAACTGTAACCAGTTCATAGAAATAACTGTTTCTGTAGTTTCAGAATTAATAGCAATGCAGAGGGAGCCAAGGAATTTCCCCATTAGGCCTCTGCATGTGACAAAGTTCCTCAAATTTTGTCCTTCTCAAACTTTATTGGGCAAACAGTTCACCTACTGATCTAGTTAAAATGTAGATTTTGATTTATTAGGCCTGGGCTAGAGGTGGAGCCTAAGAATCTGCAGTTCTCGCAAACTCCCAGAAATACACCCCGCTTTAAATGACAAGGATCTGAGAAATGACAATTGGTTGAACTGAAGGGCCAACATGGAATATATGTGAAAACAACTACAGAACAATACAAACAATATGGAAAAACAATTCTAAAGTATAGAATAATCTCAGAGACTCAAAGTGATTTTTTTAAACATTGTTTATATTTCAGCTTTAGTTTTCAAAATCTTTTATATAGTCTTTTTTTTTTTTTTTTTTCAATAGCAGCTAATCGGTTTGCTGCTGATTCAGGAATATAAGTGCCTACTTAGATGTGTGTTTCTCATATTTTTTTCAGATCAACCTAAAGCAGATAAACCTAAGTGATTAATTAAAAGCAGATCCCAAGAGACCATTAGAGTGGGGAAGACTAAGGAGAAATGACTACATATATTATGGGAACCTTGAACAGAAAAAGAAATAAATAACACTATTAATTTTACATAAAACATGTAGATTATTTAATGATATCGTACCAGTGGTAGTTTTCTAATATAAAAATTATACTATGCATATGCAAAAGAGTATTAGAGGAATAAAGTGGGAGAAGTAATAGAACTATATAATTCATGAGTATTCTGTAAGTGTCAAATTAGTTTAAATTTAAAAGTCTATCTTCAGTTAAACCAGACCCATGTCCTCTATTCTTGACCTACTAAACCAGAATCTCTAGAGAGGAGACAAGGAATGTGTATTTTTCAACAAATTCTGGGCAGTTATTTTGCACATTAAGGTTCAAAAACAATTTACAGAACAGCTTCTTCTGAATGGGTCTTGCTCTAATCCCACCTACAAGGTAGAGAGGAGGAGTGGGTAGTTACTGAAGAAACGGCTTCTCTGGTATCATAGTTTGGTTTTGCACTGCAGAATGTGTGCAATCCTGCCCTTTTAGGTTGTTTAACCACTTCTCAGCTCTCCTTCACTAGCGCCGTTTTCTAAAGCTGTCTCCTGTATCCTTGGACCAAAGATTTTACTTGTCAAAATCTTTTTAATATTTTGTTGTATAAAAGCTTGTCTGCAATTTTATGTGAAGGTGAAATCTGCTTTAGAGTGTATTGAGGCTCTAAAATATACTTCTAAAAGATTCCACATTACAGGAAGCCTGCACATTGAAAAGAAATGTTGGATTTTCTGAAGTTGGATCCAAATCAATCACAAATCTAATGCTTAAGATTGCTGATATGTCAGTCATTTGCCAGAATGGTGTGCCATTCATACTGTTAAATGAACATTTTCATTTCCCAGAGGAGTGATCTGCTGTCCATCCTTATAATATGGAGCATTGTTCCCAGGCTATTTACATCAGCACTGCTACCTTACAATGGACCCGTTTCACTGGTTTACATAAAATGAAGGATACTTTTAAATAAACTAAAAAAGAAAAAAAAAAAAAAAACTCCGCATGCTGCTTGTGATTAATCAGAGAGATTGTGTGACAATGAGAAGATGCCATCAGAACATAAGAGGAATATTATGGACACCGACTTTAATAATGTATAGTATACATTTAAACAGCCTTATTTGGAAAAGATCCATATGAACCATATGCATCAAAAGGGTGATTTAGAGGAGTTTTTCTTGTGTGTTACGATTATGTGACTAGAAGCAGGAAACAGTATTTGTAGTTTCAATCATCTAATGAAAGCTAGCCTAAAATGTAGATATTTTAAAATATACTTTTTGGAGATATATTTATATGAATTTTTATGCACTTTAATGGATAGATTTAGAAGCTAGTTTGTCTTTCTTTTCAGTTCAAGGATATTTAGTAATTTTTATCTTCCTTTTTCATACAATAGATATCTCAACTAAATGACAAATTTGTACATAAGAATGGATTTTCTACATATTTTACTCTATTGCTACTGAGTAGAAACCAATCTCATAATAAGTGAAAATTACTCTGAGAAATGTTCTGAAATCAAATTTCCCCAAAGTAAGAGAAAAAATATTTGCATACAGTCAATTATTCCCATATGCATAGATTTAAAAATTGATTAAATATGAAGATAGTAAAAAATTGGCTCCTTGTAAAAAATTGGTTCCTCGTGTATTCTTTTTTAATCCACTAGGTATCAGTTCACTAAATGAAATAAAACCTAGTAAGGATTTGTGTGCATCTATAGACATACCCGATGCAAATGCACATAAATGTATTAGAGCAAGAGCTTTAACATATCCTCATTATTCAAGTAGTTAAAGAGCAAGCTAAATAGCAGCGCCAACATGCTGTAAATCCTCAAGGCTGACAGAGAAGTGGTTATGACAGCTTTCACATTATCTTATTGCGGAGTCGAGGCAGTAGTCACAGCTGGCTCATATGTCAAAATGTGTCAGGACTTAAATGGTAAAACAGGAGTGCAACAGCAATTGGCTTTTCAATCAATAACACAATCAATATATTTCACAGATATTTTCCCATATCTAAATTACTCTGCAGAGAAGAGGGAGCCTGACTGAGTGTTTATAAATCAATAAAACACACAGCTAAAGGACATCTGCTCCTGTTCTTTTACTTCAAGGTGCTGTTTGCCTTTTCTTTCCAACTCTCTTCTTATTTAAGAATGTACTTTTGAGGACAAACAGCCCTCTTGTGCACACAAATCAGCTTACTGCTGCATTTTGTGCACATGATGTTTTTTAATAATTTTGTGCTTGAGCATTGAACTAAGTGGAAGGACAGCTTTTCTTAGCTCAGAATGCTTTGACTGTTAGAATTAATAAAGTAGCTTTCAAATATCAAGTAATATATGCTACATAAACTTCAAATAAATAATATTAAAGTACAGTATCCAGACTTACGAGTTGAAATAATAACCCAGGACATTATTTTTTTCCCCTCACATGGAACAATATCCTTGCTGAAAATTATATATCGTGTTTGTGCAGATATGTCACAAGTGAAAAAAAATGCAGTCCTCTACAGATCCATCCCCTTTGCGGAAAGATATGTTGGGGCCAAAAAAAAAAAAAAAAATCTGCTATTTTATGCAAAATTCTAATACTGATATATAATTTTATTTCCATCCCGTATATCAAAATAAGGTGAAGTATAAAGTATGGTTTAACAAAACTTGCGGTATTTTGAGTTAAAATTGCCATATTCTATCAATGACCTCGATAACAAAGTAATATTATGTTTCACACTGTCAGCGCTTCTTTAAAAACAGAAGGACATATTGTGTTATAAGTGGAATGCAAATAAAATACATTAATCCATATATTTTTTCTATGCTTTTGTTGCCAAAGAAAATATTTTCCAAGTACTTTAAAGCACAGACAACTGAGCATCATGGAAGGACATTACTTCTGTGTGAACTGGGGACATAATTCAAAAACTGGGCACCAAAACGGAAGATGGCTCCTCCTTAATCATAGCTCATTTTTGCCACCTTTTTTCTATGAATTTATAACTAAGAATATTTACTTCTTATTCCAATAGCTAGAGTGCTTGGTTTGCCTATCAAGTTGGCAATGCCTTATGAATACAGATTGAATTTCATTCCTTCTGCCAATGTTATCTTCTGACAAGTAATTATCTTCACATTAGTAATTGGTTAATTAGAATGTAATTTTCTTTGTCAGGTCTCACCCTTTCTTCTAGCCTTATCTCCTGCTAACTCTGTCCTTATATCTTAGCTAAGGTAGATCTCATGCTATTACCTGAATATACCTCGCAGTGCCAAGATTTCATGAATTTTTTTCAACCTGCTGGAAAATTCTTCAACTTGTGAACCTATTCAATTTGTAATTGTTGCAAGGCCCATTAGAAATCCAAATGAAGAGTATCTTTTGTGAAGCCTGTCTCATCTTCCTATCAGAATTAGATGCTCTTTCTTTGACATTTGTACATTATATTTCTCATGATTCCATGAGATACTTAAGTGCTACCTCTTTAAAAAATAATTATTTATTAATGATGGCTTCCCTGAGCATAGACTGTAAAAGTCTCCAATACTTGGGACTTGCTTTGGTCATTTTCTGATTTCCTACTTCTGAACAAATATTGAATTTCTTCCTTTATTTTTCCTTAAGAACATATGTGCTCAACGTATTTAAAATCATTTATAGAAAATCATGCAATTAGACTTTCGGCTTCTAGAAGAAAATTTAGTCTCACTTATTTCATTCAAATAAATATTCATGAGCACCTCCTTTATAACAGACACTGGATTATAACACTGAACAAAACAAACAGAAATCTCTGTCTTCATTTCACTTGTATTTTGGCAATATTAAAAAAAATTATGGACTAAATCATGATGGATAGCATTTTAATGTAATTTTATTTAAACATTTAAGATAAATTTTAATGCCCACACATAATATATTATCAGTTTTTTTTCTCATGATAATGCCCTGTGTGATATTTGGTACATACTTATACCAAAAAATAAAAATAAAATAAACCAGTTTTTCTTGTTTATCTGAAATTCAAATTTGACTAGCTATTCTGTATTTTATCTAGGAATCTTGACTTAAATGCTATTTAATAAATTGATAATAAATAACTTTAAAAATTAAGCTTTATCTTTATACTATTAATGCAGACATTAAAATGCTATTTCGATGAGACAAAATAAAGTGAAAAATATTATAATAGCATGTAGAGAATAATGTATATATAGAAACACCTAAAATTTTTTTGGAAATATTGGGCCTCTACATGAAACCAAAGCAATACACACCTCGAACCCATTGGGAGTTTATAAACTTATTAAGTTATAACATAAACATAACATGTCAGTATGGTCACATTTCAGGTGTAAATTGACTCAACTATTTTTTTTCTCTTCTTCTGCCAATGGCTCCCAAAAATCAGGATGCTTTTCTCTCCCTGAGAACCAGTCTCATTTTATTGAAGTTTTCTTCCTGGAGGACTGGCCACACAACTTCCTTAACAACACCATTCTTACTGCCCTCGAAACATATATACACCTTTTCAGTTTTAAATCTTTTAACTTCTATTTCAATAGTGAAATAGGAAACATTTTAAAGTAGAAGTAATACAAGGCTCAGGAGATATTACAAATTATTTATAGTCATGGTTCATCTAATATTACATATACAAAAATGGAAGTCCTTAGCTATCATTCTTGATGATGAGTCTTAACTGGTTCTCCAAATATCTTGAAACCATATTTAAGAACAGTTCTGGTTCTCTTTCCCTTTCTATGTAAGAATTCAAATCAGGCTAAATGAGTAATCTTTTCTCCACAAGAGAAATGTTCATCTTTGTAGAGATCTAAGATGGGTTAATTTAGGGCTTGGAGTACCACAGAAAGCATTAAATTTTCTGAATTTTATTATTTTTATTTCTTGAATCCTTCATGGGAGGCAATAAATGTGTTTCTGAATATTTTTTTTTCTAAAACAAAACTCTCAGTAAACAGTTTATATATGAATTTACTTTACAGTGAAGTTGGAAATCAACTCTCACAGATAAGTTAGTGGCTTCACGATGTTCTCAAATTTGACTAATTACCGAATAGCAATAACAAGAACAAGAATAGCAACAATTAACCTTAATTGAGTGCTTACTATGTACCAGGCATTTTCTATATTCAGACCTAAATCAAATATAACTTCAGTTTAGATGATAGTACTTATTTATATAATTTGACATTTGCTAAATATATACATGCAAAAATGGAGACAGAAAATAGCACAGAGATTTTGTGTTCAGGAATGAGGGCTCTGAAAATGCTGTGTCTTCCTCCAAATTTAAGATGGGAACATACTGAGGCAGACTATAAAGAGAAAATATCCTTAAAGCTGATAAGGTAAACCAAAGAAAGGGTATTAAATCAATCTAGGATGGAAGATCATGCCTTCAGGTTAGCTGTGGAGTGATTTAGGTATAGACAAGCTTTGAATTAATCCCAAGGAAGCCAGGCAGAGGAGCAAGTCTTGGACTGCTGTTGAAGACACTGACAAATGATAATATCTCTATCAAGTTTTTAAAACATACTAAAGACTCAATTTGCTATCTCATTATCAGAAAATCCAATACAAAGTGAAACAGTTCACAGGGCTCAAAATATTAATTGATAATGATAAAGAAGAAAGGCCGTCGACTAAGGGTAGATGCAATTTGATTCAAAGGCAATGAATACATGAAAGTTATAAGTAGCAACAAAGGAGAATTGTTTTGTTGACAGTCATGCAAATAAGCATTGACCCACATGATCAGTGACTAAAATAAATTTAGTGTACTTTGTTCACATTTTCTGTCAGCTTGGGTTTTATAACAAGTTACATTTTGTTGGAACTCTGAGAATACTTGTTGCAGGAAGGAGCTTGTCTTCTTTTAACCTGCTGATTACTAGAATACCACCAGAGTATGGTTGAATGGAAGTCTGAAGCAATGGCATTTGTAATTTAATTTGGGTCAATGAACATTTGAGGAACTAAATATAACTTTCATGGTCTAATAATTCTTAAAAACTCTTTGAAAAGCTGATTTAACATTCTTCTGTATACACTTGGAAACATGAAACTTTAAAAATATTTTAATAATGTAATATGTCAAATATATATAATGATACAGAGGCATCTATGTACCCACCATATAGATTAACATTTTGTCATCTTTGTTTCAGAATTAGGATTTTAGGAAATGAAATTTAGAGATACCTTTGAAGTAACCCTTTTCATTTTATTCCACATCATCCAGTTCTAAGAGAAAACAAATATCCTGAATTAGATGTGTATTCTTCCCCTTAACATGCTCAACTATGACTATAAAATTATATATTCCTATGTAATACATTAATTCTTAATATTTTAATTTCTATAATTATATCATACTATATCACTGTAACTTGATTTTCTCAACCAACAAATGCTTTCGAGATTCATCAAATTGATTTTTGTCCAACTAGTATATTAAATTTGTTGCTTAAAATTCCAATGATTGTACAATTTATTCGTCCATTCTCTCACTGAGTGACATTTAAAATTGTTTAACTTTTTTTCTGAAAAATGCTACAATCTACTCTCTTGCACGCATCTCTTTGTACATATGTGTTCCCTAGAATATATAATTCTCTATGGAATTGCTAAATTTCTGTGCATTTTCAACCTTGCTAGATATTGTTAAAAGGTTTTATTATAAAGCCTTATACATGCTGTTTGCAGAAACAAATGTTTTGTATGTTTTTTAAAAAAGGATTTTTTCTTTTTAAAATTTTTCTATGTACTTTATTTCTTCATTCTATCAGGAAGTGGTATTTGTACATGGTTTCTTACAAGAATAATTTTCTATGATTATATGTGAGTTTTACTTTTTTTGGTATTTATTGAGACAATAATGATTCTTTAATCATTAATTTGATAAAAATCAATAAAGTTATATTTGTGTTTACTTAATACAATATCCTTTTTAATATAAACCATTTTTACATTTGTCAATTTTAAAATGACATTGTTATATTCACTGAATTATTTACACATTTATATGCATATTTTAAATTCTTTTATTTTTATTTTTTACACTATCCTTTAATTATGGTACCAATGTCATACTAAGTTCATAATATTATTTTCATTAATGTTTTCTTCTTTTTCTATTCTCTGTAAATGTTTCTATGCAATAACAGTTATCAGTATTTCATTTTTTGAAAAATTATTCATAAATTCATTTCAATCTGATAAATTTATATGAGTAGAATTTTAATTACCAATTTAATTTCTCTAATGGCTGAAGGCTTTGCCCTTCAGCTACATCCTTTTATTCTAAAGTCAGTCTCTATGCTTCATATATTTATAGAGAAATGCTCTTTTCCTCTAAGATTACAAATATATGAGTGTAAATGGTTCAAAATATTTCAAATATCTAAACTCTCTATTATATGTAATGTTATCCAATGTGGCTTACACTATCTTGTGAAAGATTTTCTGTTTTTTTATACAGTCAGATTTTGATTTGATGATCTATTCTCCATTCTTTCTTTCTTAGTACTAAATTAATATCCTATTTTTTTTCAGCCTTTGGAATTGCTTTATCATATATTTTCTAACTTGTTGAGACAATCACTCTATTAATTTTGTCTCTATTTTTTTCTAAAACATGAAATTGGTACTATAAATATTCCTCTAAGAACTGCTTTAGCTAAACTCTACAAGATTTATTTTACTTGAAATAATTTCAGTATCATTTTCTTTTAAATATTGATGAGGACCATTATTATTTCTTAAACCCTAACTTACTTAAAATGATTAAAATTTTCAATAAATGCAATTTTTTAAATTACTCTTTTTATTGATTTATAGCTTAGTGTCATTGTCATACATTGACTTATCTTTTGATATTTGTTAATATAAAATTCTGGGCTAGTACATGATATTTTATTGTTTACTTACTTCAAAAATAATCCATGTATGCTCAAAAAGAATCTAAATATTGTTTACTACTACCAGATACAGATATTATAATTTCTAATATGTTAATCTTATTAATTGTTATTTTTAAGCATTATTTTTCACCTGATTAATCTATCCAGTAATGAAAAAATTTAGTGAAAATTTTCCACTACAGCTCTCAAATTTTAATTCTCCCTTGGTTAATATTTTTGCTTTACATATTTTAACTTCATATTACTAGGCTCATATAAATGTTAATTATTTTGATTCCTTATAATTAGGAATCATAATACAATTACATAATGACCTCTTTTATTACCACAGTAATATATTTGTCTGAAGCCTTTTATGTCTCAAGTTAAGTTAGCTAAAGGGGCTGCATATTGATAAATATTTTTCCAATATCTATTTCCCTAGCTTTTACTTTCAACCTTTTTGAATTCTTATGTTTCTTGTCTTTAGTAGTTTGTTGCTGATATAATTTTGGAGATATAATCTGATAATATCTAGCTTTAATTGTTAGCTTTTAGCATTTTATACTTATTATGACTACCAATATATTTATATTTATTTCTAGTGTCCTATTTCGGCTTTCAACCTGTTTTACTATTTTCTACTTCTCTTTTTTTTCTTTCCTTTGTCTTAGTTGAACTGCTTAATTTTTAATTTTTTTTTCCTCATCTGCTGGTTTAAAAGTTATATTTATATTCTTTTAGTGTTTCTCTTTATATTTTAAATATGCACACTTAATTAAATTCTAAAATTAATCAAATCTCTTCTTTTTTTTCTGTAGAACCAAAGATATTTATAAAGGGATTAAAGGAGATTCAGGAAGTGGTGAGCAAGGACAATTTCTTTGTGCCGGGGAGAAAAAATTTTCTCTACTCTGTAAAGGTTCTTTCAGCTGGTCTAATAATCAAATTGGCATGAGATAGATTGACAGGAGAAAAACAAATTTAATTTCATATCAACAGGAACCACACATACATGAGAGGTTAGAAGATAGAAAGGTAAAATGAGGATACACACACACACACACACATATATACACACACATACATACATATTTAGATATATATATTTAGATAGATGATAGATAAATAAATAGATAGATGATAGATTGCTAAGGAACAGGATAAGGGTCTGTGGCTTCAGAGGAAGGGAGAGTAATTCACAGGACAATAGGTAGAACAGATATTTTGTAATTTGATATTTTCCCTGTCATACCAATAAGTCATAAAAATTTCTTTCTGGTAGTAATGCTTTTTATGGGCAAAGTCCTCAATTAGAATTATTTAAGGAAGAGGTAGAAGTTTTTCTTAAGCCTACAAAAAACATCAATTGCCTTTAATTCAAAATAATCCTCATGCCAAAGTGGCATATCTTGGGGAAGCCTATTCTGAATCCTTTCTTTGGTGCACAATGAAAGATCTGGGTATGCCTCTCAGACCGAAAAAGATATTCCTAGGCTTTAGGGATGGGGGAAAGACAAATCTCTATGGTTCCCTTGGCCTCAGTGACCTAGTGTCTGTTACAGAACCACTGTGGATGCAGCAACTACATCCCTCCCTTTCTCCCCTCCTCCACTCCCCTCCCCCACTGGAATGGGTACATAATCTCCTTGGCAAACAGAATCATAGATAGGCTCATAAAAAAAAAAAATTATCATCCTCACATGGACATAGAATCAGCAGAGAATCACCAGAACTGAAGTGAAGGGTGAGGACCGAGGAAAAAGGTGTCTCAGTGGTAATTTAATGGACCTATGGCTGACAGCTCCCTCTCATGTGCTGGCATCACGCAAGGCCTCAGGATGCAAAAACAGAATCACTTCCAAAGTCATGGAAGTGAAGGTTTCTTTAAAGCAGGAGAAATGGGAATTTGGGATAAAAAATAAAATAACACACAAAAAATTCATTCCTTGCACCTCTGAATTTAACAATTAAGACTCTATTACACATTAAAATGAATTATTTGTCTGGAAAAAGGATATTATGAAAAGGAAGATAGAGACTTACACAGAATTAAACATTTGTTAAATTATATGAAAGTATATTAATATATTTTTTTGCTCTGAAAAGGAAAGACCCTAGAGTTCATATTGTTTAATATTCTTGTTTTACTGGGAGGATGCTAATCCTCAGGGTGCTAGGCTTATTCACATCTACCTTGTAGGTAGAGGGTGAGATTGGACTGAAAGTATCTTGACTCCCAGTTTAGTGCTGTGCCCGCAGCCCTTTGCCTCATCTGATAATGAAGGTGGAAGGAGCACTGAAACAATCTCATTAAAATCGCAACAATTCCCAGCAGTGGAGAGGTACGTAAAGGGCGGAGTACACACCAGAATATGCTTGCAATTATTTGCTAAATCCAACAACCTGAGAACCATTAGGTAATCGGGTAATACCTTAAACCATATTGTATCGAATCATCTAACAGCTGCTGTGAGTAAGCATGTAACTACAGTTGTTCTTTCATTTGGTAGATGCTAGAGGCATACAAAGAAAAATTCCTCAACTAGTTCTTTAAAATAAACCAGTGTCCTAGAAAGCTACACTGAAAGTATCTGTTCATTTAACAAAGTGCTTACTGTTTTCTGTGTAAATGCTAGGTTATTTTACCTTTTAGATGGCAAATAACTATGTTTTATGCCACCGTATAAGAGAGTGAATGAAAGAATTATTTTCCTCCAAGTGATTCTATTTCAAAATTCTCAACAAGCCCAAACATCATTTGACGCCAACTAAAGTAAGAAAACATAATATTATGGAAGCTAGAAGATTTGACAATAAATGTAAACAATGATTTAAAAAAAATAAAAACACATTACTCTGAGACAATATTATAAACTGGACGAGTAAGTTCGAGGGCCAGAAAGCAGTTATTTATGTTAAATGTAGACATCTCACTTGGATTGATCAAATCATGATATAAGACTTATTAAAACATTTAAATACATAAAGAGATGATAATTGCTTCAAAAGGACAATTTCATTTCTATATATATGATTTCATATTTCATATATAAAATAATCTAATCTTCATAAAATATCTGTGAAAGTCATTATTTCCAAAATTTTATCCAGAGTTGAACCATGAAACTAAAATATTAAATTTTGCATTAAATCCTGGATGGTGATATTATCAGAAGGAAACATTTCTGTGGCCTAAAATATACACTAAAAGACATGTGTTCTAAATTTGTAGACCATAGCTTAAAATATTATGTTGAATATGAGACCCTCAATATTCTATAAGATGCTTAAAAATATAGATCAATGTATTATGCTTAGTTGGTAATGAAATTGATTCAATACACTTTACAGTGATTTTTAATACATTGAAATTACCTCATATAAACTTTATTACATGATATTTATGTCTCAGAAAATCTTTCTTCTAACAATTAAGATTCTTATTATTATTGAGAAAAACTGGATACCTGAGAGATGATTGGGATTATTAGTGGAATGTTGAGTTTGCAGATGATTAATTTAATTTGACTTTAATCCTTTTTTCCCGTTTTTTCAAGTGTATAGATTACCTTTTATAGAGATAGTTCATGATATAATTTTTTTTAATTATGTGAATTATAATTTTGACCCTACCGTTGATTTGATTTGTCACTGATCTTCTAAGAATAAATCTTTATCTCCATCTAGTAAAACAGCAAGCTTTCAGTCTTTCATATGCTGAGTGAATGCATTATGTTTTAAAGGAATCTCTTGGGTGATACCCACTGCAATTGCCCTTTTGCTCATCTAGACTTTGTCTGCCTGTCTTCTCATAAAAAGGAACAGTGGAACTTTATATAGTTCTCCCTTTTGTCTTCCAGCTTTCCTCTTAGAGCAAAAAGAAAACATTTTGACTTTAGACTGTTTAATTATTCAATGGAAATCAAATATCCCTCATCTAGATTATTTTTAAACTACAGACAAGCTGATAACCTCAGTAGGGCTCACTAAAATACACAATATTTTTTAAGTTCGTTTTGTTTATTTGTTTAACAATATTTTAGTTAGACTGGATTTGTAACTTCTTAATTCATTTCAATGATGTCTAATATAATCTCAAGGAAATCTCTCAGAAAGAACCATTTCATTCACATTAGTAAAAGTTCTTTCTGTTTCTCAAACTATTTCTTTTTTTAAACTTAAGGCAGGATTAAAGTAGTTGTGAAAAATAGGTTTTTAAAAATATAAATCAATCATTGTCACTAGTTTCTTTTCTATAATTTGAGGAGATACATTTAATTTAGAAAACACTGAACACAGACATGTAATACAATCACTTGCCAAAATATAAAGCATAGTATTAATATGGTAATTGTTAAAACAATCTACGTTTTTCTTCTTCTCTGACTCATTTACAACAATATAAAATGGTCTGGGATTCAGAGGGTTAGATATCCTTGTGATAAAAAGGGTGCTAAAATTTTGACTTTGACCATGAAATTTGTTCCACTCTTCTAAAGAAACATCACTAACCTGTAAAGGGATTTTAACAACATGTCTTTCAAAGTCAAACAATGCAATTCTTATACACAGAAGGATGCATTGACTGGTAATGAGGTGTGAGAAGTTTCAAATAGCTTGGTGTGGGACCAAGGTTAATATAATTATGGACCACAAACCCCAAGAAATCATTCACTCTCTTACATCTGAACTACTAGCCTGCAATAAAAGGTGGTCTTTCAGTCTTCAATTCACTGATTTAAAATGATCTATTGATCTGGACCAATGACAGATGAATATACTGAGGAACTGAGGCCGCCTCCAAGTGATAATGAGCAGAACTGAAGGAATGTAGCTATGGAATAGGGAATCTTCTTTCTACAAAAGGCTATGGCAAAAGCTGGGACTTTAAAGAACAATGACAAAAATTCGTATAGGAATGTCATTCTCGTGGTCCCTGAGAAAATGCATTAAAAGGATGTCAGAAACTGCAGAGAAGAATCATACAAGTGAATAAAAAATGAGTTCTTTGCTGCTGTGGACTGAAGCAGAAGCCAAAGAGAATCGCGCAACGTTGAGAACTGTGGAAGATTTACTTGTTTCTAAGGATTTATTGGTTTTGTTTGTTTGTTTGTTTGCTTGTTTTCAAACTCAGGGCATATGAAAAATGTGGCAAGAAAAAAGGCCCATAAAATCTTTCAATCATGGCCATTTTCATGTGTGTTCTGATCAAGAAGCAATAATATCGAGCTATGTGTTTCTCCAGTCTAGCTGCACCTTCTCGTTTTTGATTACTCATGAACACAGAAACAAATATGCATGTTTTATAGATAATTTCTCTTTAATAATTATATATTGCATTATAAACAAGCTGATTTTAAAGTAGATGTCTAACTTTCAGAAACCCTTTGTGTCATGAGGCAGAAAATGCATTGGAGAGTACAATTTTAAATGATTCCATTTGCATTATACATTCTGTTATTTCAGTTACTTGTACATTTGAGTTTAATGAGTTTTCTATCTATCACATTCTTTGGTGAGAATTTTCTTAGTTATAGAGGAGAAATTATTTTAACACATTCTTCTTCCTTCAGCATAAAAAAAACATGTAATACTATTTGTTCTACTCAAACATCAATGTAGATACAGTGTAAACTTTTAGATTAGTATTAATCATGTATACCGGTTATTCATGAGCCTATTTAGATACTTTAGTAGTTAAGAATTAAAAGGGATGTGAATGAAATATTTCCATTTTCTCTCACACCCCATCCAGATGTGCCTTACCATTCCACAAAACTTTAGTTTTTATCACTTCTCTTAACCCCTTCTGGGATGTTTCACAAAGAACAGAGCTGAGGTGTGTATGACTAAGGTCATGTTCCTGAGAAAACACCAAGCAATTATTCTTTTAGCTTGGAATACAAGCCCTTAATTGAAAGCAGGGAAAGAAATAATCACAACTTTGAAGTAGTTTGTGTGATGTGTATGAGTATGTCACCCTAGACTTAGGAAAACTTGAGTGTAAATCTTGGCTTTGCCAAGTATTTAGCTTCTATAGTATCCTCTGGAAAAAGACTGGTCTGGAGAGCTAATCTATCTATCTATCTATCTATCTATCTATCTATCTATCTATCTATCTATCTATCTACTTACATCTGTAGCGACTTGCTATTTTCACGCAATAGTATAACTTGAATATTTTAGCTCTACTTTTTCTTTTTAAATACAGACAATTCTAAATGATTAAGTTCTTTAGCACCTAGGCTTAGGAGTGGATAAGTAGGATGCTTGGATTGGGTCATGGTTTGAATTTGACACAGGGAGTATAACAGTAGAATATCGAAGACCTCCTTATCCACGGTTTTGCTTTCTGTGGTTTCAGTTACCCACAGGCAACCATGGTCCAAAGTATTAAATGAGAAATTTCAGAAATAAAAGAATTCATAAGTTTTAGATTATACATTGTTTTGAGTAGTGCGATGAACACTCTCACCATGTCATTTCATTCCGCCTGGAATGTGAATCATTTCTTTGTCTGGAATATACATGCAGTATATGCCACCTACTTGTTGGTCACTAAGTAGCCATCTGGGTTATGTTAAGTACCCTTATTTTACTTAACAATGGTCCCAAAATAAAAGGTATACAATGAAAATGAAAATATATAGTGGCAATAGGATATGCCAAAGAAAAGCCGTAAAGTGCTTCCTTTGAGTAAAAAGGTGGAAGTTATTGACTTAATCAGGAAAAAATATGTAGGCTGAGGTTGCTAAGATCTATGGTAAAAATGAATCTTCTACCCATAAAATTGTGGAGAAGGAAAAATAAATTCGCGCTAGTGTTGCTGTCACACCTCAGACTGCAAAAGTTATTGCCACAGTGCCTGATAAGTGCTTAGTTATGGAAAAAGCATTAAAACTGTGGGCAGAAGACATGAACAGAGAAAGGCTACACTCACATAGCTTTTATTACAGTATATTGTTATAATTGTCCTATTTTATTTTTAATTATTATTGTTAATCTCTTACTGTGCCTAATATGTAAATTAAACTTTATCATACATATGTATGTATAGGAAAAAACATCATATATATAGGGTCTGGTATTATCTGTGGTCTCAGGCACCCACTGGAAGTCTTGCAACATGTCACCTGTGGAAAAGGGGAGAATACTGTAAGCATGCAGTCGCTGAGGTGAATAGTTGATAAAAGAGTCTTGAAAGAGAAAGAATATACAGAAGATATCATTTTAAAGGACTTAAGTTATTGACAATTTATTAGATTAAATCTTTACCTGCAAAAAAATAAAACCCATTTTAGCTGATGTAAGAAGGAAAATAATTTTAAAAATTGTTGAAAAATTCATAGAACTCTTTCAGAGCCAGAAAATCAGACTCGAAGCCTACCCTACCAGAAAGATAGAAGTTACATTGAAAAACTGCTTTGATGGAAACCCTATTGCCTGGATCCGGTCACAGACCCTGCAGATAGTATTGCTCATGCTGGACACAATGCACCAGTCCTTCGGACTCTGTCACTTTCCAGGCATCAACTGTTTCTTCATGGTGCTTCTGAATTAACAGAGTTTATGTATCGTGCTCATGTCTTAGTTGCAAGAGAATGTTTCCTTTTTGAATTTGACAACACAGAGAAAAATAAGGCAGGAAAACTTTAATGTTCTCTGTGATAGGATAGAAGAGAGGCTATAGGAAATCAAGGAAGCTAGTGAAATTGGATGTGTACATCAAAGATTGTGTTTTTGAAAGTTAACATTGCAGAAAAGGGCAAGTATTTAGAATATAGTAGAAACTAAATAAATGATTATAGAATAGTTAAAGAATAATGATAACTACTAAATATGGCAGAAATATATAAGAAAAAATAACCTGAAAATGAGAGTGAATAAAAAGCAATCATTTCTACTCTTAGACTAAGATTTAGAAGAGTTTTGTGTATATTACCAACAGTTATAGCAATTATACAAGGAATGGAAAATCAATGACAAAATTAATTTACTAATAGCTTGTTACTAGAATTTTCATAACTCCAGCACATTGGGAAAGTAAGTTCTACAAAAACCAATTTCAACCAGCCAGAAATATTCCAGATGTTTGATTTCCTTTGTACGCTAGAGTATTTAAGATGTTTTACACATATAGAAATAATACAAGGTGATATAGGTGAAAAATAGGCCTTTGAGTATAGTTTCTAGAAATTAATATATCAGAAATAATTGTAATTTTTGTTTTTAAAGACATAATAAGTGACTTTAGTCTACTATACACTTCAAATTACTAACGTATTCTGACATTAAAATAAAGTGTCCTTAGAGCAGCAATTTCCATGCAAAATCATAATGTCTCCTGTTGATTTACTCATTCTGGTACAGAAACGCTATTAGATAAATTTCATCATGCAAATATCTCTTTCTAAATAAAGAGAACCAACATTTTCTGCAAGGATTTACTTCAAGCATCACTTAATATAACTATCACTGTAGATCCACTGTATTTATAGCATATTTATGTTATCTCAATGGAAACTGTTTATATTAATGAAGGTTTGGCATATGTGCTTGCTGTTTTCTTGTATTTATTTTATTGTAATATTTAAAATTTTTCTAAAGTTATTTTTATTCACTATGAGATTTGAGTGAATCATGTTCTTATAATGATAAAGGATGAGTCTACAGCCATGCCACCCTGAACATACCTGATCTCGGCTGATCTTGGAAACTAAGCAGGGACGGGCCTGGTTAGTACTTGAATGGGAGACCATCTAGGAATATCAAGTTCTGTAGGCTTAAAATGAACAAACAAACAAACAAATAAATAAAGGAGTAGAGTTATTTAAAAACAAATTATAGATGGATAGATAGGTATAGATATGGATAGATAGATACACATGTCTCCTGTATCTGAAGTTTAAAGAGTAGGTTGAATATAAATGGGTAGGAGGAGATGGAAGGGAGTTGTAGGAAAGAATAATAAAGACAAAAGTGAGGTAGCAGAAAAATTTTTAAGAGAGCGAAATAGGAAAGAGAGAAAAAAAGTTTGATAAAGAAAATGAGAGAGTGGAAAGAAGTTAGAAAACAGAAGAGAAAATTTACATATTATAAAATCTATAAAAGAAATTACATAGTTTGTTGGTGGAGGAGAAAAAAAATATTTTTTCTTAAATGTTTGTAAAATATATGAAATCTATGTCTTTACATGTGTGGAGTTACAAAGATTGGGGATCCTATAGAGAAAATTTGAGAATATAGTTTTCATACAGAGTCATATCAGCATAGTTTCTTTGATGTTTTTAGGAAAACATGCTAGTTGCCCTCCACTCCTGAACCTCAGGGAGTCTATGATCCCTAACTTCCTTTTGGTAACCCATTATAGACTTCATTCATGAATTCATCTAAGCCTTTCCTGAACCTATTTATATTTTTAGACTATATAACCTCCTGGGGTAATGACTTGCATATGTTTACCTACCAACTATGTAAAGTACAAAGCATAAATCCCTTTTATCTTTTACGCTACATTGGGCATCCTCTAGTCCTGGTGCTCTTAAATTGGGTAAAAGGAATTCATCTTTACCTTTCATGATTTGACAGTTTTGATCTATGCAGTCTTATCCATAGTTTTATAAAATTGTGTATTCCTAACCTTTTACAGTATTCTGACACAGAGCAAAGGTTGTGCCACATAAAGCAAAAAGCTTTACTTTTAATTAATTACATGCTTTGAGGGAAATTATATTTGTAGGTCTCAAAATGATCTATAAATCAAAGTGCTCGATAATCTCTAAAATTCCTTCCATCTTCCTTTCTTGCCTTCCTACCACTCCTTCCAGCCCAACTGCTGTGTGGGGAAAAGATGTGGAAGAAAAGGACAACACTACAGGGTAGAGGAGTATGTGCTCTTGAAGATTAAACCACCGGGATTTAAATCTTGTTTTCTCTACTTTCTAGCTCTACGCCCTTAATCAAGTCACTTACTTATTTATACATCAATTTCTTTATCAGTAAATCAGGGATAATAATAGTTTGAACTTCATAGGATTATTTTCTGTTTCCCAATTTGTGTGTGTGTGTGTGTGTGTGTGTGTGTGTGTGATTTAAAATAGCATCTGCCATATAATAAGCACTATATAAAAGTTAACGTGTACACAAACGCACACCATGTAAAGATGTCCAGTCTAGCCTTTTCGAGGCTACATGGAGAGAAAAGTTCAGCCATCCCAGTTGCAGCCCTGATCCCAGTGGACCCTCCAGCTGAATACAAACACATGAGTTTGCCCAGGTGAGACAAGCAGAAGGGCTGCCCAGTCAACCCATAGAATCATGATAAACAAAATGATTGCTTTTTAAAATCAATTAGTTCAAGGTAGTTTGTTACACAGCAATGTACTATTGGCTAGTCTTGATGGTTTATGACAGTGACTAAAAATTCACATATGACTAAATTAATAAATTCTAATTCCATCCCCTATTGTAAGAAGTCCACCCTATCTGTACAAATTTGACAAATAAATGTGATTGCATTAAATCGAATAGATAGTGAAGCCTAGTTTAGTGTTCCCTAGGAAACAGGCTCAGAGTCAGAGAGATTCAGCTGCAGAAAACGTATTGGGAAGTATTCTTAGGGTTAATACATGTGCGGGGATATGGGAAGCAGACCTGGGCAGTGGGGGACATTAAACTGCAATGTGTTGATGCAAGGGTCTCAGCAGATCATGCATGGGGCTTGAGAACTTCGATGGCCCTTCTGAATTGTTGCGAATTGAAGTGAGGGAGCCCAGCCTTTGCACCACAACCTTGATTAGCTGCTGCTGATGACTGCCTACAGGGGGACATTTTTAACCTTGGGTGAGGCTCTTCTTTTATGCTGAGGCATTTTTTTTCTTTTATTTACAAGTAATATATATTTTTATTAAGATATAATTGATATAATGTGTTAGTTTAAGGTGCACGACATAAAGATTCAATATTTGTATATATTGCAAAATGATCACCTTACAGAGTAACAGATTGATTTTCCTTGCGATGAAAATTTTTAAGATGTGCTCTCTTAGCAACTTTCAAATGTATAGTATGATATTATTAACTGTAGTCACCACACAATACATTATATCCCCAGGACTTACTTATTTTATCATTTTTTTCTTTAATAAAATATGGGTTTTATTAGTCAGCTGCAGTCACAATATGATCGTTATAGATTTCCCTTCTTTATTCATTCCACCAAACACAAAACAGCTGTTTGCCAGTCTAATTTTCCTTATGTGGGCCACAACATTGGTTCGTCAGCAAAATCTCCTTTCTTAGTTTCCCAGTTGAGAGAGACAGGAAGTGACTCTTTTTTCTCAAATGTAGACATCACAAGTCTTGGAATGATAGACATGGGGTGATCTATTTGTACATCACAGAGAAAAACAACCAATGTTGCTTTTCTCTGTGATGTTGGTATGTTGTGTCCAGTTCTCTTGCGAGAGCCATTTTTCTAATAATATACATACGTTTTTCACAGTCACAGCTAAATGCGTGGCACAGCCTGTGGGACTAGGCCCAATGGGACTCAGCTTCTACAGCTTCACATCACTTACACCAATGCAATGGAGGTAATCACAGAATTTTTAACTTGATGAACCGCTACAGATAGAGTTTGGTCTCTGTTGCCATCATTATATGATTATAACCAGAAATAATATGTCTTTTTAATGAATGTTTGGCTGAGACCAGGTCAGGTCAGAGTGTTTACACCAACACACATAGCTTCAATTTTTCAGGGATTAGTGTTTTACTCTCCTCCACCAAAGAAATACATCTGGTTTCCAAAGGCTTTTGATGATGTGTGGAATGTTTTGGGGCATAGTGGAATGTGGGAGTGGTCACCTCTAACATGGTCCAAGTTCTAGTTTTAGAATTTAGGACTTATGGATGATTTTGATTTCTTGACTGGCCAAGAAACACCCTGATGCCAGAGCTATGAGGGACATATCTGAGAAGCTCCCATTTGGATTTGTTTTCCAACAAAGAAGATCTTCCTTTCTTGACTAGGGGTAAATATGAGTAGCTGTGGTCAATCCAGATATAGTAGTTGTCTCCACAAAGGACTAAGGTATACCATGTTACTTTCTTGGGCTTCTGTCTAGGCTCCAAGACTGGTAGCAGCTTTATGGTGTCTGCTAGGCTAAATTTTAAACAAGGATGCCCTGTTAAATTCATTTAAATGTCTCCAGAATCCACCAAAAGACTCACCATAGATTAGAGATCAGTGAACAATGAGAGAATGAAGAAAGAAAACGGATCAATGGATAGATGGATATATAAATACAGTCAGATAAATAGGCCACAGATTGCTATCCCTAAAGCCCAGAATTTAGCAATGAAGGTTTCTTGTGGGTAGAGAGGTTCCTACAGATGCACCTGTTATAGTCCTATGCTGCATGACAGCCTGGGAGGGAGGAGACTTAGTAGGAAAATATGGGCTGGTTTACTCAGCTCAGTGTTGTTAGCCGGAATTCAAGAAAGCCGTCTCCAGCACCTACCACTGTGTCCAGGCCCAGTTCCCTAAAGAATGTGGCTTCTGGAATAAGGAGGACCCTGCTCTTTTGGGAGCGAAATTTGGGCAGCATTACTTAGCATCGACTACCCATGGTTTGCCATAAAACAGTATCGAAACTGTAGAAATTTTATCTATGCAAGTTCATAAGAGACTAAAAAAACAGTAGACATTGGAAAATATGCTTTGCATAAAAGCAATATGATTAAGTATTCATTTAAAATATTGGAAAATTAAAAGACAAATACAATTTTTTTTTAACATGAACACTAAACAACTATGTATTTGCAAGTAGGTAAATTAAATATCTTTTGAAAAATAGCGATATGTAGGAATAATGAAGGCAATCACTTTAAATTAAGGTCATTGAACTAAAAGTGCTTGGTATGTAGCTTCTCAGGGTAAATATGTTTCCTTGTCCCCACTTCATTTTAATCTTGGTGGGAAGGGAAATCTTCAATAAAATTATTCTCACACTCATTCTTCCTTTCATACATGTAAGAAAATAAATTCATCAAATTAAGTTGGTCACATTAAACATACACGCACCACTAAGAACCACTAAGTAATGATGACTTACCCAAAGAGAAGCTTATTTATTTCAAATAAAGTAAGTCTAAAATAGCTAGAGCTGTTATGTCAGTTTCTTGCTGTCTTCTTGCTCTTTGCTTGGCCCTCATTGATCTAAGGTGGCTGCTGGAGCTTCAGCCACGCTGCCTACATTCCAGTTATTAGGATAGAGTAAGAAAAGGAGGACATGCACCCTGTTTTTTGAAGAACTTTCCTTAAGCACTTAGCCCTTTTATTTGCAACTTATTGCCTGGAACTTAGTCACGTGACCACAGCTAGCTGCATGGGAGCTTATCTAGCTAGACATATAGCTCGACATACAGGATCTCTGGATGATTGCTGATTTTCTGTCAGATCTCATATTTCTTTATTGTTTGGTGACTCAATAAACTAAAAGACAATTATCTGCCTGATACACACCCAGAAGAGAAGGAACAGGGAGAATGGCATAAACATTCCATTTATAACCGTGTAGAGTAGAAAACACTGACATCATTAGACCATCGAAATGATGAAATCCAGCTAGACAGTGATAGCGAAGTCCCTTAAACCAGTGTTAGACTAGATTCCTTGGTTGTATTATCTATTTGTCTTACTTCTGCTTTCTGGAGAATCTCTCCTGACCTTATCCTCTCCAGTGCCCTGTTCCAGAACTCCACCTTCTGAGGGGTTCTTTCTTCTCCTTGACCTTCCATAGCTATTTCTATCATAGGCTCGGGAGGGTGTCTCTTTTTGGAGCCTGCAAAGATTCTAAAGCCCATTTCCTTCTAGTGTAGGTTTAGGTATTATTAAAGTTTAATAGTAACAGGCAGTTACAGTCCAGGTTTGTGGTTTCTTTTGGCTTCCAGATCTAGTAGTATTAAAGCCTGATTCTACCTTGAGACCACTTAAAAGAATAGGCTTGGGTGGGAAGACAAAATACTTAATTTGATCTCTGCTACTAGCTTGCTCCTATTGTCTGACAGAGAACTATTAATAGAAGGCCTTTTTAAAAGCATTGGGGCCAATGATTTATCTTATGCTAAGGCTACTTCTTCAGCGTATCCTATGAGTGCTTTAGTTTGGAGCACAGGGCAGTTGTCTTTTCTGTCTTTCCTTCCTTCCTTCCTTCCTTCCTTCCTTCCTTCCTTCCTTCCTTCCTTCCTTCCTTCCTTCATTCCTTCCTTCCTTCTTTCTTTCTTTCTTTCTTTCTTTCTTTCTTTCTTTCTTTCTTTCTTTCTTTCTTTCTTTCTTTCTTCCTATATATCTTAAAAGTCTCCATATTTCATGCATTGGGATTTCAAGCCACAAGGAGGCAACACCTTCCTAAAATCTCTGCCTACAGATAAGCTGGTTTGAGTCTGAATTCATCCATCCTAGAACTTTGTTAAAATCAGCAAAAAGCAGCCAGTACAGACAACATTCTAATTTTTCCATATTTCCCCTTAAGGCCATTTAGTCTGCTTTCCAGACAGCCTTTTGTCTGCTTTCCAAGGAAAGGCAGACAGCAGTTTGACCAAATGTTTACCCTACAATACTGGGGCTGTTAAAGTAAACAGATTTGGTCCCAAATGGTGTTACTTATGCTAAGTCCCATGTCAGCAAAACAAATATTCAACTAAGTTAACCACTATTATGCTCAGCTCTCCCAGGAAAGGAAGGTCGAGTTTAACCAATCAATGCTTACCTGCTCAGCACAAGTCACCTGATCTGGCTTTAAGACTTCTCTTTGCTCCATGTAAGGAAAGTAACCCTGCTTTAGCCAATCAGCAAATGCCCAGTATAACTTCCTTGTTCCTGCTCCTTCCTTCCTATAAAATCTCTTGCCTGTACAGCCCTTCAGAGTTCCTTTCTATCTGCTAGATTGGATGTTGCTCTTCATGAATCTATGAACAAAGTCAATGAGATTTTGAAAACTTACTCAGTTGAATTTTGTTTTCTAACATGGGCACATTTCAGGTTCTGATATTTCAATTTATCATGTGTATTTAACACATTAGAATTGTGATTCGCTTAGGGTAACAGAGACTCAGTGTAGTTACTTAAGAAAACACATAAATTTATTTCTCTCTTTGATACTCTAAGTATTCCAGGGCTAGTGGGTAAGACCCCAATGCCATCAGGTACCCTCATCTCCGTCTTTATTGTACACCATTCCAGTGAATGGCACTCATGCCAATATTCACTTGAAGACACAAGGGTGCTACTGCTGCTCCGATCATTATGTCTACATGATAAGGCACAAAGGGAAATTATTAAATAGAGCTGACAAACTCGGAGGGGCTCTCCTTTTTTGGTCATCCGATTTGAATCATCTTGCTTAGTAAACTTCCTAAATGTTCCACACAACATTTACATACCATTGTTCAAACTTAATCATCTGGTTGGCAAGCCTCCAGAAGAAGATAGTAACTGTTGTCTTTTATTCTAGGTGGCAATATGCTCATCTGAAAATTGGGTTCTGCTGCTAAGGAAGAAGAGAATGGTGTCGAGCAAGGCAGCTTACACTGAAAAATGAGAGCAGGAAGGACAGATTGGCAGAAGGGAATAGATTTATTTTGAAACCTGCAGGATAAAGATACTGTTCTTTTCTCCTCTGGCTAAACCACTAAAAAGTTGTTGTCAGTACCCTTTAGGAGATCAATACACTGTGGTATGATGTTTGTAACATCACAGCTAGAACAGACAACTAATTTATCCAAATCAGAATATTTCACAATTGAAAGAAGACACTATCCCTATGTTAGAATAATAGATATAAACTGGAATCCTCTTGAGTAAGTCAAGATAAGTGAATATTGTTATAATGAGCAACCTTACTACTTCCTGTCATTAACTTTTCAGTAACCTGAGGCAAGGGCCAGTGTTACTCTAGCATAGTAACAGTAAAAACCAATATTAGTAGATCAAAGCATGTTCGCAGATATCTTTCTTGCTGTTTTCAACAAACTTGAAAATTTTAAAAACAAATTCAATTAACTAATTACTTAAAATAACACTAATAAAGGGTAGAGTCAGGATTTTAACTTGTGTTTGTCTGATGCCAAATTTTTCTCTCAGTCCTTCATGCCACATTGTTAAGAATATACCCTCATTGAGGACAGAGCTGTCCTTGTGAGTCAGTATTATGCCCCCTCTTCAGAATGTTTATGTGCAGGTATAGTTTAGAACACTTTCAGCCAGTACTTGAGTAGTACTTCCAAAACAGTTGGCCAAGTCATGTAGTATTAATTGGGCTTGTCCAGAGTTGGAAACTTTGAGGACAATTTGCTGTTATGTTTCTTTTCCCATAACCATAAGAGACATAACTAATCATTCTTAACATTTTCTCCCACTTAACTTGATTTAGCCTCACAATCCTTCTCAATGCAGCATTTCAAACAACACCTTCAAGAATGGTGACAGCAAAATGGTGGAAGGCAGCAACTAGCTCTCATCCTTCCAAAGAAATCCTGAAAAACAAGCAGAAACTGTCATAACCAAATTTGTCAAAACCTTGGAAACAATTAAAAGTTGATAGCAGCTGAGCAAATAGTGAATCAAGAAAAGAGTAATTTAAAATAATAGAAAGGTTTTGTGTTGTTATCTGCCTTTGCCCCATCCCTCATGGTGGTGGAGGTCTTGGGTTAAAAGTGGCAGCAGCCTGCTTTTCCATAGGGAATCCACTGATTCCAGAGGAAACAAAGCATACCTCTTTGCAAATTATTGTGTACATCTGTTCTAAGCTATCTGAGGGCTACATTACAGATTAATACAATGTGCTTATCTTTCTATTGCCTTACTGGGAACTTAAGTGGTAGGCATTGGTCAAAAAACACTGTGAGCTGAAATAACAAAAGATAATAGTCTACATGAGCAATAGATGACCTAAGACCTAGGAACAAAAGCTGGGGAGAGTATCTTTAGGAAATTGGAATACTCAAAAGCCGCATCTACACTGGGGAATTTAGAAATACATGCACATAGCCAGGCTAAGACACATTCTCAGAAGATGTCTGAAAAAACCCTAAACCTGAATTTTGGGTTGATCTGTAGACTCAGTACTAGCCTGGCTAAATGTGGAAATAGTGCTCTGACACAGAACCAATATGTAAAGGTTGACTCCACTTTTTTCCCTTGGCTCCAAGTGTTCAAGGATGTTTCTGTAAAAGTTCTAGCTGAACACAAGATGAGAAGCAGAGATATTGGCAGCTGTACATGAGAAGGAGTTTAGTCTTTGGACAAGGAAACTACTATAGCCTTCAGCAATTGAAAAGGCAGCAGAAACTTGGGTAAGGGGAAATCTGTTTTCCAGAGTTACTATATTAGAAGATTTAAACATCCATTTTTCAACAAAAATAAATCACAAGGCATACAAAAAGACAGGTAAGTATGACTAATTCAAAGGAACAAAATAAACTGACAGAAACCATCGCTGTAGAAGGTCAGACTTCCTTGGCCAAAACTTTAAAACTACTGCCTTAAGTATACTAAAATAGCTAAAAGAAAACACCTGTAAAAAACTTAGAAAGTCTGGAAAATGTGAACAAAATTAGAATATCAATCAAGAGAAATTATAAAAAAGAAACAAATTTTGGAGCTGAGAAGTATAATAATTGAAATGAAAAATATTACTGGATGGTGTCAACAACAAATTTGAGTAGTTAGAAGAAAGAATCAGTGAACTTGCTGGTAGGAAAATTGAAATGATTGAGTCAAGAGTGGGGAAAAAAAGATAGAAAAAAGACAGAAAAGCCTGAGAGACAGGACTCCTCCCTGTCTCAGTGGACCAACATAGAGATTACAGAATACCAGAAGAAGATGAGACAAATGGCAGAATGTATATTTGAGGAAATAATGGTCGAACAGTTCTTCAAACTGATGAAAGATAAGAATCTACAAATGCAAGAAGCTCAAGGAACTCTAAGCAGGATAATTAAAGAGACTCATGTGGAAATACATTATAATCAAACTGTTGAAAACAAAAGACAGAGAAAGAATTTAAAAGCAGAAAGAAGTGACAGTCAGGTACAAGCTGTCCTCAATAAGTTATATTTCTTGATCACAATGGAATGAGGTTAAAATTAATAGGAAAAGTAAAATCAGAAATGTCACAAATATGTAGAAATTATCAATGTACTTTTAAACAACTAATGGATTCAAGAAGAAATTACAAAGGAGATTAGAAAACATTTAGAGACAAATGAAACAAAGCATACTGAACTTATGGGGTGTAGCGAAGGCATGCTCAGAAGAAAGCTTATAACTGTGAATGCCTATATTTAAAAATAAAAAGATGTAAAATCAATAACCCAGTTTTTTACAATGGAGAGGGAGAAACAGAATAGCAAACTAAATCTAAAGCTAGCAAAAGAAAGGGGGAAAAGATTAAAATGAGGATAAATATCATAGAGATTAGGAAAACAATAGAATCAGTGAAACCAAAAGTTAAATATTTGAAAAGGTCAATAATTAAAAAAAAAAATTACCAAGACCGAATAAGAAAAAAGAGAAAAGCCAAAAATAAATAAAATCAGAAATCAAAATTGAGACATTGCTACTAACCTTATAGAAATAAAAGTGATTATAGGGCAACCCTACAAACAATTATACACCAATAAATTAGACAACAAGATAAATGGTACTAATTTCTAGAAACACACAAGTTACTTAAACTGACTCAAGATGGAAGAAACAGACTAATAGATATGTAGCGATGTAAAAATGTTCAGTTTATCTTAACTATAATGTCAAGCTAATTCAAAGGGAAAGGATAGTGCTTTATTACATGCTATTAGAAAACTAAATATTCACCTGAAAATTAATCTCTAATTCACAGCATATGTAAAAAAAAAAAAAAAGGAAATTCAAAATTTATTATGCAATTAAATATAAAAATTAAAACAAAAAATCTTTTAGAAGAAAATGTGGGAGAAAATCTATAAACTTTAGACTAGAATTTTTAAAAATTTGATATTTAAAAAATTTAAAAATGGAGAAAGCATTTTTCAATGAGATGCTTTTAAAAGTATTAATTTATGTGGGTACATGCTTATGTGTATTTACTAGTTTTGGTTGATATTGACAAAAATCAATCTGAATAAATCAGTGTTCCAGATGCAATTTACTTCTTAATAATAATAAACTAGTCCATATTTGCAAGTCCATATGAAATGAGAAGAGAGAATTGGAATAGAAAGATAGAAAAGATAGCAGTCATCATAAAATTTAGTTGGATATATTTAAAAATAATGAATACATGTGGCTGTTTGTTTTTAAAACATATTTATTACCTATTAATTAACAAAGTATCAACTTGTCAATACAGACTAGGGAATATAATTGTAAATATAAAAAAGATACCAGTTAGAGTAATATATATACAATACTGTGCTCCAAAATAAGAAGAAAACAGAGAATTAAAGCTAGGGAAAAGAGAAAATTAGAATAACAGTTTTGAATCAATAATTTCAGGAAGTGATATGAATAAAGTTATACCTGGAATAAATATAATATTAGATAAATCTAGGTTAAATATTCATCTAAATGTAAAATGAATTTTGGAATGGCAGCACAAAATATTCATTATGAGTTTCTAAAAATAGAACAAAAACATATGCTTGCATCAAACTCGAGATTTAATTTCTTACAAACTTCCTGGTAAGAAAATTCTAGGTCAATAAAGTAAAACTTTCTGAGAAATAGGGAGAGGCAGATTTGGAATGAAGTTAATGAAAGGAACTTCAGGGCTCCTCACTGACAGCGATACTTCTCCAGGATTGGGGAAGGGTCCTAGTGATGTTTTAGATGGTCATATGATTAAAAAGGTAGTGCCAATATTATTTAAGATTTAGGGCCACCATTTTTTTCCAAGAAGAAATGGTGGCCCTAAATTTTAAATGAGCCTTAGAAAACAAATGGACATATAAAGGATTTACAAATACTTTATATTTCTTTCGCTTCCTGAAAATATTTCACACAATTTCCCCCTTTGCAATCTCAATGAAATATCTGTAAATTGGTTTTGCTTTGTTGCCGAGAGTATGCATTTTAAAGGCATTCTTTTCATTTTCCCTGTGTTTAGTCCTGATTCCAAACATTCAATGCCTTCCTGATTTTACGGCCTGGTTTTGTCAACTCTCGTCTCTGGGGTCCCACTGAGATCCCAAAAATGCCAAGTAACCTGAATGCTCAAGATAGAAAAAAGCTGTGTCTAAGCTTTATTTAACCTACTCAGCTCAGCAGAGATGTATAGGCTTTTCTCAAAAACTCTTTTCAATAAACTCAATAGAAAGAGTTATATAGCCCTGGAGCAATTAATGGTAACTTTATGCTAGCCTGCATCAGGATCCAGTAGAAAATTGTAGTATGGCTCAATCAAAACTTTTTACACAAACCCTACCTACTGTACTCTAGCAAGTACAAGAGAATAATTCTAAGGCTTGGGATTATTTTCGTGTAGCTTCCTTTTTGTTTTCTAAGACTTAGCTGCCACGATCATTATTCCATCAATTTAAAACGATTACCTCTTTTAACTTAACGTTTTTTATTGTTGTTTTAAATAAATATAGTTCACAATTTCTGTGCAATGCAGAAGTAATTGAGATGTCCCATATCCTTGATCAAACTTTGTCATTCAGGGACCTGAATTCAGCTGCTGTATAAGAAATTCAATGTCAGAGTCTGATCTTAGTAAGCGTAGATTTAAGAACTGGGTGATATTGAACCTAATTAGCAGAATATATGAGATGTGCTGGGAAGAAAGGCAGCACATTTCCTGTATGAGTGCCTCAATGGAAGATCACATAATAACCAGAGATCTCAAGGCCTGGATCACTCACATGGATAGATTTTATGTATCTTACTACCCATCGATTTCTAGCCTTCGTCCTAGACATGTCCTTAAAATGAATATATCAGAAAATCCTCTGAGAATCTCTACAGATTGTGGAGGGTGGGGAACGTGAGCAGGAGTGGAGCTTAGAAGATGTGAGATTTCATCTGTGGTGAGAAGAAAAAGATGCCATTTTAAGTGACATTTACTGAATTATTGTCAAGTAGATAACTCTCTTTATGAACACACCCAGTAGATGCGTTTGAGTATGAATATGGTCTTGAGAGAAATAAACCTAGACAAAGAGAACACTTTTTGCAGAAAAAAATTAAGAAGTTTCTTTTCTTGAGCGAAACAGAGAATAGAAGAGAAAGAAGACACGAGGAGAGCAGTGGAAACAGGCAGGAAAAATGTTGGTCAGTGAGAAATTCCTGGAAGTGGGAGAGACTAAACGACTTTTCAGAAGTTTGTCTAATGCTGCTCATAATTGGTTCGTTTACTTCATGGCACTGTAATTCATCATCTAAAAACATTCAGTGAAGGTTGTGTGAGTGGTATTCTCAAATAAGGAAAACAGGCTTTTCTTAAATAACTGAGTCAATATGGTAGAGGAAACAGAATATATCTTCTAAAGGCAAAGTGGAAATCAAATCAAATTTAGTAAAACTAGGAAATAGAGCAAAAAGTGGAAATAAGATAACATGTATGTAGAAATTCACAAGCATTTTGGAAATGAAGTGGTTCTAGAAAATGGCACAGAATAATCAATTTTATTCAAATATTTAAAAAGTGGATTAAACAATTAATCAAAGCGTTTATACACTATTATGTTCGTTAAGGTAAGGTATATTAGTTGTTTTAGCAAACATCTCCATATCTTAGTTGCTAAATACAATAGTCTTTTTTTTTTTTTAACTTTCACCACTGTCTAATGTGGATCGTGAAGTTCTTTTGAGTGGCTGTGCTCCAATTAATGACTCAAGGATCCTTCCATAAGGTGTTTCTGCCATCTCAGCATCCTGTACTTTGAGCCATATGAATGGGAGATGGAGAGACTAGTGTATTACCTGGGAGATTTTAGAAATAGGCCTGCAAAGGCATACATCAGTACTACTTCCATTCCATTGGCCAGACCCAATCATATGGCTCTAAGCTAAGTGAAGTAAGGCTGGCAAATCTTGTCTTGTCCAGGGTGACCTTGTGTCCATCTGCCCTGTCTCTGCCACAAGCATGTCTACACCTATTGCTATAATCAGTTGGAGTGGGAAAAGGAGGACCTGGAGTTTGGGAACAGACATGCGAAAAGCTCCACTTGTTATTTCTTTAAAATCGTACCTTAAGTTTTGGGTTTTTAATCTCTAGGTTGGGATCGACAGAGCTTAGGACCCAAGTTTTAGTTGATTCCTAGAGGATCATCTAACTACAGGTATCAATTTACCTTTAAAAATGTACAGAGCAGGGTTTGGGATTTGGGAATTCTTTTTCTTAAAGAGACAAATAACTGTTTTAAGCTTGCAGACCTGTTTTCTATGTCTCAGCTACTCAGCGCTGCCATTGTGCCCCCAAAGCAGCCGTAGACAATTTGAGACAGAAAGGTATGGCTGGGTTCCAGTAAAATGTTATTTACAAAGTCATGCTTTTGGTCTAAGGGTCATAGTTTGCCAATCCTCAATTTAAGTAATTATTAACCTAAAGAAAAAAAAATAGAAATAGCTTATTTTAAGCCATATATTGTGAATTACATGCAAATCAAATTCCTAAAAATCATAACTTTAAAAGCCGTTTGGAAGTTATAGAACCTTTTTTATAAGTAGTAAATTCTTTATTCTGTAACTACCTCTTGAGTTATTTTTAGTTTAAATATATATTATCTCATATTATATATATTTACCATGAGGCACACTATTACTTGAGCTCTTTAATGATACGTATGTTTGAATTCTTTGTTAAAGTCATAAATCTTTTCATAAATGTGATATAGTGTGTTTTCCCAGTGTATACATTAATTTGCATTAAATTCAGGGTACTCCAATATAATAAATTTATTTCATAATCAATTCCAATAAATAAATTTTGAGGAGCCCTTAAAATGAAGGCATGAATGGGGTCTTTCGTATAGGCAAGAGTTTGGAAGGTGGTATTGCTCTGAATACCATTGAGTTTCAACTGTAAGCCCCAAAAGAGATGGGATACTATTGCCATGTTAAAATTGGCACGAATCCCAATTCTTTAAATAGACTCAGACTCACTAACACACTGGAAGTTAAGGCAGGAGGTGGGATGTTTCATTAATATCCTATATAAGGAAATATAGAGGGCCATTATTCCTTCCTTCATTGCTTCCTTTCAGACCAGCTGACTTTAGACTAGGTTTCTATCTTCTGTAAGATCTAGCAGAAGGCTGAAGAAATAGACATACCAATAAAAGTTCAATTTTGAATTTTCCTATTACTTCCCATATCAGTAAAGATTCAAGGGAGACTTACCATCCCAAGGTATATCAGGATGTTTACTGCTTCATGAAAACCACCAAATTTCCAGCCTGGAATATTTATATTCTCAATTCTATATCCTCTACTCTGCCAAGTACTTGTTTTATAAGATCTTAATTGTATCAACCCATTTCCCATTTTCAAATTTGTTATTTGTTAATATGCTCTTGCAAGTTACAGAAAACTCGTCTAAATGACTTAAAGACTAGAAAATTTTCTTCATGTATTCCAGAGCAAGGTGGTTTTGAGCATGTCACGTGTCTCAGTAACATCTCTAAAATTAATGACCCTTTCTTTTTAAGGTATTTGAATGTCTATAGCGAATCTATGCAGCACAGTCTCAGTTTACAATATCAAAACAGAATTAGAAGAAAGATCATTTTTCTCTTGGATACTATTTTATTAGGAGGAAAAGCTTCCCAGGAAGTCACTCGGGTCACTTCCTAAATTTCATTGGCAACTATTGAGGGGAGAGGCAGAGAAAATGAATATTTGGCACTTCCGGCTTCTGAATAAAAGGTAAGATCTAGCAGCAAAGAAGAGGAATTAGGGGTGAATTGCTTTTGGGTAAATAGATATCAGTATCTTATAGTTCCTAAGTGAATAATCATCAAGTTGTGGTTTGATTTCTGGTAGGAACCTATAAACAGGCAAGATTTCACCCAAGAGCTGACTCAAATTTCTCATTCTGCTTGCAGCTGAGTGCCAATAAAAATGCCCTTTTGTGCTATAGAGGAGACAAAACACCATTCTCAGCAGTTGCCCTACTGGTTGTATAGCTACTTGTCAATGGTACTGGAAAAAAATATACTCCTAAATAGCTGTGTTTCATAGCATCGCTATATTAGGTTTGTTGATTTATTGATCATGATTTTAAGAAAATGCTTAAGAACCTTTGCCTTGAATAAGCATGCTTGTATTGGATCATGAGAGGTCATGATTTGGGGCTGTGTAGTGGAATTCGTCATTCTTGTGTCTTCCTATTAGCAAATCACTCTCCCCTCTAGGCAATCCCAGATTGTGTAGCCCATGTAGGAGGCTGTAGCTACCCTCAGTATGAAAGCTGAAGGAGTTCAATATTCACTTTCTCTCTCCTGGCCCATCAGGGGTCACTTAAATGATGTAGGCTTAGTCTGTCAAATTCTTTATCTCCTGAGAGTTTGATTCTTTAGAGATACAAGAACATGGGTTGCTGAGATGCCATATATATTGCAAACAGTAGAATTTAAGAGTAATTTGCTATGCTTCCTGTTTCCAGTCTTTTTTTTTTTCCTGCTCATTTTCTAACCTTGTCCAGTCTTTTGTGAATTTTGTGATCCGCGGATTATACTCTCAATAAATTAAGATCTGTTAAGATCTGTTCAAGTTAGATGAAGCAAATTTCTGTGTTTGAATTTAACCTTCTGAGCACTTATAGGCATGTGATGGCGCTCAGCATCAGCCCCCACGCTGCAGCTTCAGGACACTTGCAATACCTTGTTCTGTTGTGAATGCTTGAGGCTTTGGCGATACCTGTGGCTTAAGTTTGTGCTTGCTTCTCTTCTGGCTGTTTATTTACCTACTTCTATGTGGAGCTGAAAAGGGGAAATGGCAGGGGAAGAGTTGAATGAGAGTACAATAAAAACTTTGTTTTGATAAATCATGTGATTTATTTTTTTGTCTTTAATTTGATGAATCGGTGTCTCCCAAAACATTTCTGCCAATAATTTCCAGGCAAGTCTTAATGGCTTGAGTCGCCTGAATGCATCAGAATAAGCACTAACCACCCTTTACTACATCTCCCTGTTGACTAATTTATGCACTCTTAGAATAGGAGTTTTCCAAAGGCTGGCTGGTCACCTGCATGGGGGCAACATGTCTTAAGAGCTTAAAACAAGGTACTCATGGTCGAGAGCTGTGGGGCCTCACTTCTAATCTCCCTGCTCAAGGGATAATTTCTCTGCCTCATTCTCTGAATACACGGGCATATACATAATGTGGCCCAGTGTTCCGGGTTGTTTTTCTTTTTAACCATCCTCGCCTCACCAGAGAGGGGTGGTCTTCATGTCTAGGTTCTTCTGCCATTACTCATTTGGAGTAAATGGCAAGTAATTCACAATGCCATGTAAATAAATAAAACTAACATTTACTTGGCATTTAAATATACAACACACAAAATATTATTATATTTGATTCTCATGTGAGATTGGAAGGTAGGGAAAGAGATATTATATTATTTACATTCTAGAGAAGATAAAAATATTTCACAGTGTTTAAGTGATTTGTCCAAGATTGCTGATATAATAAGTAGATCCAGGATTCAAACCTAGATCTTGATCCAAATGTCAAAGCTTTATGTTATAAAAGGATATTCATTTGTGATTGATAAAAAGGTGACTTAACTTTTAATAACTGGATCAGAAATGTTGTAGATTCTATCTGTTTTTGTCAAAGTTTTACCCTCACTATTAATTATACTCTGAGGACTTGTGACTGAAAGATGGAAATAGCTATAAAGCGGAAGCTCAAAGAAATAAAATTGTTGGGGAGACAGGAAAGATAGTGCATAGATAGGATAAATATAAATATATCCATATTATAAAATGTGAAATATACTCCAGAACCAGAGAGGATTACAAAAGAAAGGGACCTAATGACATCTAGTCTAATTTCTTAATTCTATAAGAGAAGAAACAGTTGTGGGAGCTCTGCAAGAACATTGTTGTCCATTGGTTTATTTAAATTTAGTATTTTTTAAGCCATTTTATGTGAAAAACATTTTAAATGCCAATTTAAAAGTTTACAAAGTAGAAAATTGAGATTCAAAGAGGTTTAATGATAAATTTAATGCTATTAGATCTATTAAGAGGCAAATAGTGAACTAAAGCTTTATAGATTCTGGACTCTGCTTTTGCCAAAATCTATACAATCCACTTTAAAATGATCATCAATGCAGTGTTCTCAAAGGGAGTGAAAAGGTAGTTTATTTTTCTCACAAAAAGGCTCATTTCTGGCAAGATAAATAAATCAAATACTTTCTTAGATTAATTTAAGGAACACAATTCAAAGAAAACTAAAAGCACAAATGTTTTATTTTACAAACGAACCCTAAGAACAAAATATTTAATTTAGAATAATTTTATTCACAACTAGTTCAGGATTCTCCAACAATAGGATTAATTCTGGGTAATAGAGTTCAATAAATAGTATGCAATTAATAGAATTGGTACAGCTGGGACATGGGTACAAAATGTTACAGCAGATGGAAGATATGTATACTTCAAACGAAGCACAATTGGCAAGAGGAATAGTTAGTAAAAGCAACAGAAAAATATATAAACAGTGATCCATTAGTCATATTAAGATGGAAAAGTAAATGAAACAGGCTTATTGATGTGGTAATGAACACGACTGGTACAAAGATAAAGTGTTCAAAGGAAAGGATACTAGAAAAAGATTGGAGAGTTATTATTATTTTTTTAAACAGAGATTTTAGAGAGAAAAAAAAAAGCTGAATATTCATAGGAGGTATTTGACAAACAATCTGAAATGAGAGGACTGATTTCAATGATAACAGTAGATTAAGATACATGAAACAATACAAATATAATATACATCTATATATCTTACACTGGGTATTTCAGAAGATATAAAATATCTTATGTAAATCTTTCTTTAAATCCAAATGTAGATTTTGCTATAAAAGTCAACTCAAGGACAGTAAAGTTTAAGCATATAAAATAAGGTTATTAAAATGCAGAGTAGTTCTTAAAACAAGGGTCTGTGGTCCACCTGTTTTTCAGGAAAGAAAATATTTTTTGCATAGATTATTTACCAAACACTATTGACAATACTACAAGGCAGGTAGTACATTTTTGCCTTATTTTAAAGGTGAAAAAATGAGGTGCAGAGAGGTTAAGCAATTTGCCCAAGGTCATTGAATATTAAGTGCTAGAGTGGGAATCCAGTATATTTTCCTAAGACATAGTTTTTTTTTTTTTTTAACACCTACAGCATTTGGTATTCCTACTTAGGTGGTCTCCCATCCAAGTACTAACCAGGCCTGACTCTGCTTAGCTTCCAAGATCAGATGAAATCGAAATTAGGCACATTCAGGACATGGCCATAGATGTGAAGACTTAAATCTTAAAATGGGTCTTACTATGTTTGCTCTGTAGAAAAAAATCTCTAAATAAGAATTAAAGGACATACAAAAACAGTTATATGATTCTTAATAAAGCACTTATACATTCAGATTTTCAGAATTTCTTTTTTATGAGTACACTAAATGAAATGGCTCCTAATTTTTAGAAGTTCTCTGATGAAAACTCTAAGTTCTCTAATAAGATGTTAATAAATCTATCATTTTAGAAAATTAAAAGACACCAGTCAAGAAATTCAGTTGTTATTTAATAATTTATTGACAATTATACAAAATAATAAATGAAATGCTTATTACTCAATTTAAGGTATCATTTTACTTAAGTCCGGACAAATAAATATAGAGTTCTATGAAATACATGATTTGTTTTGAAAACCATAAATTTTAAATTTGGTCAAAATAGATTTAAGGAAAAAACTGAGCAAGTTCATTCCTCAAGAGTAAGTGGATATATTTTAAAATAGCTAACTACAAAAGTGCACTAGAATCAAACACTTTTGCAAGTTAATCTTATAAAAAACTTAAAAATCAACACCCCATACTACTCGAAAATTTTAAAAATAAATAATGAAAGGAAAAAGAACTCCGTAAATACTTTTTGTAATCATGGCATACTATCAACATACACGGCTGGCAATCAAATATAAAATAGGCTGATGTATCTGTTCCTCGAGGATACCATATTTTATTTTGAGAATCATTTGCTATCAACCCCATATACTACAAAAAAGATTGGAAGTTTCATGACTCAAACTTTCTTTTTGACATCTTTGAGGTTAATTTTTGTTTTCATAGATTAATTAACCTCCATGTCCATAAATGGGTTAATTCTATAAGGGTAAGCAGCATTTTAAATTTTATCACTTATTAATTTGATAATTTTCTAAAGCTAAAAAAATACAATTACATTTTACTTAAATTATACTATAAAACATGTATTTAGATATGGAAATATATTATCTTTATTGCTTTATGGTGTTACCTTTTCTGTTTAAATCTACAAACCACTCAGGAATGACTTTTATGAGCAATGAGGTTAAGATTCATCTTTATTTTCAGTATGGATGTCCAATCAACCTAGTCCTATTTATTAAAAAGTCCATTATTTTTTCATAGCACTACATTTTACTATATTTTACTTCATAACACTATACTTCATTACACTACATTACTACATACTACCTAAATGTCTGGGTCTATTTCTATGCTACTTATTCTTCACACTGGTCTGTTTGTACATCCTGGTACAGCATCAAACTGTCTTAAGTGTCATAGCTGTAAAGTAGGTCCTCATGTCTGGTTGTGTAATCTTACGTTTAATGTTTAAAATGTCCTGATCGTGGAATAGCCTGAGGAATATGAAGACTATTTTTAGACATTTAGTGAACTTTGGGAGAAAAATGAGGATCTAGAATGTGTGCTTTTACCTTTCAGTATCGTTTTTCAGAGGAAGAGAACTTTGTAAGTGGCTGAACATGTTCCCGAAATTACCTGAATTTCCACAGGCTTATTTCTGCAGAGCAAAGACATTTGGGAAAATATAATTATGATACAGTTGACTAGATGATATGCAATTTTTCTTTTTCTATTTCTTTATTAAAAATAAAATCTTAGTGTTGTTTTAGGTGCATTGCAACCAGCCAAATAATTACATTTCCCAGACTTCCTTAAAGACAAAACTGGTTATCTGTTACATTTCTAGAAAAATGTTTTGCCCCCTTTTTCTTACACACTTCCATTCTTATTGCATATAATACTGACATGATGTCTTGAATATTGAGCAACCATATTTTTACAATGGCTTAAACTACACTTGAAAAAAAAACATGAGAATAAATATCACAAGCCAAGATAAGTGAAGCAGAAAGATAGAAGTATAAATGTGGTTGACACATGAAATTAATTAGACATTCTCGGACACCAACCTCTGGGCTTCTTATCATGTAAGGGAAAGCTAACACTGTTTGTTGGTCCAACATGGTCTGGTATTCCATTTCATGCAGCCAAATGAATTCAGAATAGGGACAACTATTTTTCACCGCCAGCCTCTTTCTCTCACCCATTAGAATTATGTGTGTATTTTGAGGAATACACAGTTACTTTATTAGTGCTAAATCAGTATTTCAGTGTAGTGGTATTACACTTTTATGGAAAGTGATTCATTATTATTTGTTACTAATGATAATTAAAATATCAAGTTTTAAGGAATAATTTTGGACACGAAGAATTTTAGATCATCTATAAAATATAATTGCTCTAACAAATTTACATTCCCCTTTACTTTGTGACTGTTAAAGTGGGTTTAGAGTTAGCAAGTAATTTATCATGTAAAGCTGCTAATTTAGGCAAATCAATTCACACTTACCTCTGAAAAAAAACAGACAAAAAATAAAGCAAATGAGGAAACATCAGTAATAACAACAACAAAAGTTAAAATCACTGTCCTAATTAAATTTTAAATTTAAAATAAAATTTAAAAGGTAGATAGAAGCCAATATTGTAATGCAGAACAAAGAACCAATAGCTCAATCAATTTTTGACATGCACAAGGACTCTTCAAATTGTAGAAATTAATCTACACATGACTATACTCATTTAACATACTGTTTCATAAAGTACAGTTTTTGTTTTGCTTTTTTTAAGTCTGGGAAAGACATGGAATAAACTGCTTACATTTACTGTTGTTAAATTTGAAATGTCTTTCACTTCTCATGTAGTGACACTGATTTTTTTTCCATCTGTTGGAAAACTAAATAAAATATGAGCTATTGTTCATTATGCTTTGTAGAAATGGCAAATGCATATACTTAGCCCACTCTTTCTATTGTTAAATATTATACCTTTTTTAAACTCATGTGTTTATTTTAAACAAATTTCAACATATAAATTAAGCATTGTATTTTAAGTTTTAAAATGTATAAAATTAAGTAATTAATAAGATAACTGAGTAATGTTTAATTTCAAATATAGTCTTTGGATTTTATATTATAACAAGCCCAAAAATTAATTCCATGGAAGGAAAACTTTAAAATAATACTGATTCACTCAGTCTTCAATATTTTAAAATTAGTAAAAGAAATTCATAAATACCTGCTTAGGAAAATCCAAATACTATAGAGAAAAATACATTACAAATAACTGAGATGGTGATGGATAAAGTAAAATCATATGGTATTAAGTATCTGGGAGGGGCTATTTTTCACAGTGTGCTGAGGAAATTTTTAAGTTGTGGTTGAGCTAAGATTCTATATTAGGATAAATGTACAGTTCCTGTAAATGAAATCCCAATTGAATGATAATAGTGTAAATGACTTTTTCTCTGTCATGTAACAGTCCTTGGAATAGCAGTCCATGTTGTCAAGGTCCATTTTTCTTCTGTCTTTTGGATCTTCTTAATTCTCCTACCACAAGGATATTGTTTTCATCTTCATGTCAATTAACATTTAATATTAGACCTAAAAGATTCACATTTTGGGCAGAGAGTAATAGAAAAGGAAGAGAGCACATGCCATTTTATTGCAAGGATCTCACCTAAAAGTTATTCAGATCACGTCTGTTTTTACTCCATCAGCCAGCACTTAGTCATATAGCCACATCTGGTACAAATGAAGCTGGGAAAGGATGTCTTCATTTTAGCCAGATACAATGAGTTCCATTACTAATAAAGACTAGACTTTGGGTGACAGAATTTTACCTGAAATGAAAAGAAGAATCAAATTCTTTTTAAATTTTGGGAGACAGTTTTCAGACCTTTATTTCTTCAAATATTTTCTTTCTGCACCAGTCACTTTGTCTTCTCTTTCTGGAATGCTAATAAAATAATCAATAGATTTTCTGATACTGTCCCACAGCTGCCTGAACTCTGTTTATATTTGCTTAATATCTTTTTTTATTCTTCTATTGTTGAGATTGGAAAATTTGTATTGACCTATCTTTAAATTCACCAGTTTCCCCTATTTCATTTCCATGGCCACTACTGAGCCCATGTAGTAAACTTTTAATCTCAGATATTATGTTTTTCAGTTATAACATTTCCACTTGGCACCTGATTCTATAATACAGTTTCTAGTTTTTGCTAAAAATTTCTTTCTATTCATATTGAGATTGATCAACTTTAGCTCATGGATCATGGTGATACACTGCTTTAAGTCTTCGATAATTTCAACATTTAAGTCATCTTGAGATAGGCATTTCTATTTTTTTTTTCTCATGGTGTTGGCCAGATTTTCCCAAGTTTTTCAATGTGAAATGATTTTGGATTATATCTCGAACATTTTGAATATTATGTTGTAAAAATTTGAGTCCTATTAAAATTTCTTTGAAGAATTATTGTATGTTTTTTTCCTGTTTGTTTTAGCAGGCAATTGGCATGGTTAGGGTCACATCGAAAGTTTTGGTTTGCCTTCCATCAGTGATGCTTCCAAAGTTAGTTCAGGTTTCAAAGTCTGCACCGTGATGTTTGAGTTTCCTTGTGCCTGTTCACTCAGGGATTTGTCTGGAACTCAGGTGTTGGTGTAAATAGTAACTCAGTTCTCAAAGCCTTTACCATGTTTACTGATGCCTCTTCTGTTAGTGCACAGATTGGGGTGGGCCTAGGTTTTTGTCAGTTCGCATACAGTATTTGGGCATCCCCTCTATCTTTCAACTTCCCAATTTCCCAGACATTCTTTAGTTCCCTGGGGTCTCTTTGTCCAGTCTTCTGACTTGTAAGCTGGAGTTTCTCTCATGGTTTAGGCTTTTGTGCTGGTGGGAAGTTTTGCAATACTGCAGCCATTCTCAGGCAAAGCTCATGGATCATGGGGATAAGAGAAAAGAGAGACAAAATAATTATGATCTTCCTTACACTCTTTGGACCTCTGGAGTCCCTTTCTTGATTCCTCTGGACAGAGGGGTGTTTTTGTTGTCATTGTTGTTTTTTTTTTTTTTTTTTTCCTGAAGAGATTATTCTCTGCCATGTGACCAGAGCAACTTCATGACAGGGGTTTCCTCAGGGCAGGCGTGAAATAGAAAAGAAAATGAAATAAAGGAGATCCTCCTGCCAGTTCACTCTCCAGCTAACAGAAATTCTTTTTTCCCGTGTTCTGCCTTGAAAAAAAACAGCGCAATTTTCCTTCTAATTTTAATGTCCATCACTACTTGAACTCTCAGGTAAAAGCCAGGAGATAAAGGAAGAGCGGGGTGGGGGGGAACCCAGTAAAGTCATTTTCTTTCTTTTTCAAGTCTGACTTCCCTCTCAATTCATCTACTGTTATTTACTTTCCAGAATAAATGTAGTCATGCGTATTCTATCCAGAGTTTTTATGGCAATTACAAGAAGAAATAGGCTGTAATCATCTTATTCCATCTTGGTTATCATTGGAAGTATTTTGTTAATTCTTAATATTTTATCATTCATAATTTATTCTTAACACTACATTTTGCTTTACAATTTTGATATATAGTTTGCCAAATATATTATCCATGCTTTAGTAAAAAAAGAGGAATTTGAAATATTTAGATAGTAGAGAAGAAAATTATGAGGAAATCTGTTATTGATATCACTTACTTCAGACCTAATGTACATTTAACTTACTTTGCATCCACTTTTCAGGGACAGCATGTGAAAGAGGCGATCAATTTCTTGAGTTTCGCTAGTTTGTGACATATTTTTGTGATCAATAAAATGGTGGCATGGTGCCTATATCTCACATTCCTCATTAATTCATAATATTGATTTGAAATGGATAATATGTTTCTTCAACCTTTCCGTCTTGAAGTTCATTCTCTAGAATCAAAACTAACTTTAAAACTTTGTAGAAAAAACATAGCAGTGATAAAAATCACATTAAATGGCTCTACCATTTAATAAAATATCTACCCAACCTGTTTTCAGATTCATGTAAACTCTTAATATTTCTTTGAAATATTATTATGTTTCATAGCTCAAATGTATATACCACTTTATAAAAGAGACAATAGAAAAATAGAATAATGTAGTATATACCACATAAAAAATTTTAATGATAAATTAAAGTGCTATTGCAATTTTTTTTCTGTACATTTTAACATGTTGGAAGATGCTTTCAAAACTAACCTTTCTTTATTCCATCTCCACGGTAACTATGTGTGAAATATTTTGATACAATGAGGAGAACATTGTCTAAACAATTACTTTTTCCTGTTAGTAAACTTTGCATGACTCTATTACTCATAACCTAAATTTGGACAAAGCAATGGATATAGCAGACATTCAATACTATTCTGGATGGATATAACCCAATCTATATAGCAGTATATTTCCTGGAATTGTTTTCAAGAAAAATCATGCACTTTTTAATGAACAGTAGTTCTCATGTACAATGTTAACCTCAAAACTTGCAGGTCAAGCATTCTTATCCTCACATGTCATTAATTCTGGTCAAAGTCAGTATTTGAATTAAGTTCAATAAAACTAGTGAAAAAAATGTTTAAAAAATCATCTAAATTTCTAACATTAAATATTATGATTATTAATAAAAGGAACTTATTGTAATATTATTAAATTTCGACTGTTTAAAGACCTGTACACAAGACTACAAAGACAAGAGATAGGTAGGAATATCAAAATTAGAATTCTTATGCTTAAGAAAGTTATAATTTTATAGAAGTCTATTTAAAAATTAAGAGAGTAAATTTTATCACTAACAGTTGTATATGAAATTTAACATTTATTGAGTACTTACTATCTGCCTCATTCTATTTTCTGAACTTTACAGTTTTGATCCTCTTATCTGAAGTAAGTTTATATCTTCCCCACAATACAAACAAAGGTACAGATTCAAACAGGTTTAATAATTTTCCAAAACAGATATAGTTATTCAAATTCTTGTTTGATGCCTATGAAACACTATGAAGCCTCAAACAATATTTTCGGGATACTTGCCATCATAGTTAAAATGCCATGAGGATTGAAAAAAAGGGAAAGAAATCACTTGTTTGATCCACTCTAGCTTATTGAAAGCAACAATAAAGTTATAGTTTATCAAGATAAATCCTAATGGCTTAAGTAGGAAAGAACACGGAAAATATACTAGAGGGAACAAGTCTGCATAGGAAACTATTGTTAAGACTTTAGGCAAGAGGATATTAATAAGCAGACAGGAGAGATAGAATTTATGAGATTTCAAATTCGCTAAGTATATTTTATAGATGGAAGAGAGGGATATATTAATTTAATAATAAAGTTTGTGCTGTAATAATTGAGCAAGCAGAGCTATCCTTCAAGGAAAACAAGATAAATGGTTTTGAGAAGATAATATTTTTCACATTGGATACTTTCAGTTTGAGGTAAGGAAGGGTGAAGTACCTGTGTGCATTTATCTATTGAGACATAGAGATTTTGGAGGGTTGGGCTGAGACCTAGGTCCGAAGCATCTCAGTGTGGGAAGTTTCTGGAGAGAAATTATCACTGAAACTTTCAAAGTTGATGGAATCACCCATGAATCAAGTACAAAGGAAATGAATAGGGGGAAGAATTTAAAATATCATAAATTTAGAATTTTAGAAAACAAAAAGTTCAACAGAAAATAAAATAAAATGCTATATTACATATATATTAATACATATAAGCAGGATTTGAAAAGCAGAAAAATAATTGTAGCTCCCTCTTTTTTATGCTTAAGTACTATTATCTATTTTCTCACTTAATCTCAACAACATTCCTCCAAAGTGGGGTCATCATTTTTCCTGTATAGAGCAGAAACCTGGAACTCTGATGAGCTAAGGAAGTATTCTCTGGTTGGTTACACAGCTAGTGGATGGCTGAGCCAAGATTCACACAAAGCAGCTCACATCGAGATTTTATACTTTTAATTTTTATGTTATACTGTCTTTTGGTTATGGAAAATAACTTGTTTTAATAAAATTTTTTTTATTTTAACAATATGTGTAGTTGAAGATTTATAGTCATTCTTGTTTGTAAGTCCTTATTTTATTCTTGTTATCTTAATAAACAAAAATGACCAAGAGACAGGTAAGAGTTAAAAGCCAAATAGGAGAGATTTCCAAGTAGGGTGTAATCTCTACAGAGTGATACAACATCACTAAAATAATTCATGTACAGTGCAGTTCAATTCATTTTCCAAGAGTGACTCCTTATCCAACTGATATGATTTAAATTTGTTATCCTCCTAATCAGTGCATGTAATAAATTTCTTAGTTTTAATTTATTCATAGCATATACAATGCCTTCAAAAAAGTGTGACTCTTCCTCAGAATTAATTGTTTTTCTGATAACAAACAAACTTTTCATACTTTTCATGATGACGTTTGTCATGCTTTAAGACAATATTAATGAGCAGATTGGGGTATCTATGTACTGTGATAAATGTTGAGAAAACCACAATGCTCTGCTACACATAGAGATTCAAGTAAAAAATTTAGAGATTTAATACGAGGATACCAGGAGTTTCCTTAGAAGGTGAAGGGTTACAGAGGAAAAGAGTTGAGAGACTCAGAACTACAATCCCAGAAAATGTACTTGGAGATTTCTCTAAGGAAATGTTGTGCACTCTATATCATATACCCTTGGTATATCATGCTAATAGAGGGTCCAGCAAATTTTAAACAGCTCACTTATGTTCTGATAGCAAAGCTTACTTTGGGTCACAGCTATGTAAAAAGACCATGAGATTCTCACATGAGTCGCACACCTAAAGAAGCAGTCTTCTTTCATTAACAGAAGGCAGAATGGCATGGAGGCTAATTATGGGCTCTGGATCCAGACAGCTTAGGTTTCAATCTTGGCTTGGGCACTCACCCTCACTATGTGATGGTAGATCGATTTTCCATGCCCCATTTGTTGTTTTCTGAGGAATTGATTAAATTATCCATGAATAGCACCTAGTGTGTGGTAAATATTCCATAATTTTTTACTTCTCTTGGTAATAAAATTTGAATAAACATTTAAAGAATACTTGCTTAAGGTGGTGCTCACTGATTGGTCTGCCCGTGGCAGTTCATTGAATTAATTCATTGGATGTTATTGTTATCTTGCCATCTCTACTTAATTTTGCCTTAGTATTTAGCTATTTGTATATTAATTGCAGAGGAAACTTTGTCATATTTTTCACTGTATGTTCTGCATTTGTCAGTTGGTCTTTTCTCACTTTTTTCCCCCTTTTGTCTTTCAAATAGATATTGGTGAACTATAAATTTTAGTGAAATAGAAAAGCCCAATCTATCACATTTTAACTTGAATCATATTTTAGTACTAATGCTAAAATTGTTTTGTATTTGTAAACATTTCTTGATATACATATTTTTCAAATAATTATATTAAAATATTGAAATATTGAGTGTAATTTTGCTTTCTTTGTCTCATATATAGATTTTAATTTTATCATGTTATAGATTTTCCTTTAACAGTGTTGGATAAACCTATAAATTCAGGTTTATTAACACACTGTACTATTATTTTTTAGGATTTTTCATTTTCATCACTTTTTTTTTGGTAAAGGTTGAGGGGAAATATATATCATATTTTTATTCTCCTTGTCAGTATCTTTAATCATTTAACACACAATTATTTTTTGATCCATCTATAAATAATGAGTACCTATATCTTTCTTCTAAATAAGACAAAAACTTTGCTATTACCCTTCTCCCCAGAATTTTCACCACTCAGACATCACTCATGTTAATATCATCTGGAGAGTTATTGACAGAATTATAAGAATGTTTAAACAGAGTATTGTATGGAATATTATCCCTGAGTATTTTTTCATCTAAAACGTTTTTAATTTGCTGTTTTGTTGTTTTGACATATAAATGACAGTTTAAATAATTAATAAAACAGGTTTCAAAGTATGGTTCTTACAAATTTGTTAAATAATTTTTTAGAATCCAGAATTTGAGAAAAGCAGCCATTTTTCACTTTACAAACTATTAGGATGTTTTGTTGCTGCTGCTGTTGTTGCTGTTTTTCACATGATGCTGGAATGTCATGATTCATCTAGTTGTGTGCCTTTCCTATTAATCCTGTATAGTATTTAGTGCATCCTTCAATCTGACGCCTTTTATTTCTAGCTCTCCACAGTTTTCTTCTATTACTTCCTTCATTATTTCTACTCTATCTTTTATTTTCTTGGAAGTTTTAATTTTCTATTCAATTTTTACAAAAATATTTCTAGAGCAGTTTTTTCATTGCAAAATTGAGCAGAGGGTACAGAGATTTCCATACAGTCTCTGCCCTCACACATGCATAGCTGTTCCCATTTTCAGCACCCCCTACTAGAGTGGTACACATGTTACAATTGATGTACCTACATTGACACATCATAACCACTCCTTGTTTATGGTTTACTTTAGGTTTCTCTCTTTGTGTCGTTCATTCAACGGATTTGCACAAATATAAAATGACATATATTCACAATTATAGTGTCATACAGAGTGTTTTCACTGCTTTAAAAATCTTCTTTTTCACCTATTCATTTCTCTTCCCTAACCCCTGGCAACCACTGATCTTTTCACGATCTCTATAATTTTGCCTTTTCCTGAATATTGTATACTTAGAACCATATAGTATTTAGACTTTTCTGACTGGATTTTTTTCACTTAATAATATGCATTTAAGGTTACTCCATGTCTTTTCAGAGCTTGATAGTTCATTGCATTTTAGCATTCAATCATATTCCATTGTCTAGATGCATCACAGTTTATCCATTTATATACTAAAGAACCTCTTGGTTGCTTCCAAATTTTGACAATTATGAGTAAAGTCACTATAAACATCTGTGTGCCTATTTCTGTGTGAACGTGTTTTCCACTCCTTTGGGTAAATACCAAGAAGTGTGATTGCTGGATCAAAAGGTAAAAGTTCTTTTGGAACATTTTTGAGATAAATGTTAGAGTAAATTGTCTATTGTGATCTTCATCCCTTTGTCTTTCAAAATTATTCTGAGTTACTCCAGAATTCTTGTATACCATCAAGATGGCTGCTAAAAGCCACTCTGGAGTCAGGTACTTTAGGATCAAATGCTAGTTAGTTCTCCTACTTCTTAGCTGTATGACCTGAGGGTTATTATTTAGTCTTTCAAGCAAGAAAATTCTCACCAATTAAAATAGAATAAAGAGGAACTACCAGTATTAATGATGAATTATAGAGATTAAATAATATAATGCATATAAAGTACATAGCATAGCGTCTGTCACATAAGTTTTTATATTTAACTGTTATTGTCATTGGTTGATTTTCCTGAAATTTTGAAGATTCTTAATATGGGCCACAGTCTCTAACATAAATTCATGGATTATCTTTTCTGAGAATTGGTGAATACCAAAAGCATGACCATACCATTTTTTTCCAATTGCTATAGTTTGACTAGAAATCTCATTATTATTAATGCTGAGGATAGTCCAGAAAAGGAGAGTCTGGTTCACCTAGATGCTCCCAGATTTCTCACCTCTAAAAACCAGTGACATCACTGATTGACTCAGGACCTAGTCTTCCTCCAATGTTTTTACTTTTGTCATATTTCAGCCTGCATTTGTTTAGTGCTCAAATATTCTTTAGTCATGTTTTTCTATATATTTGTAACTCATATATTTTTAACCTTCATAATTCATCAATATTTATTGACTAAATTTTCAGAATCAGTATGGGTTTAATGTAATTAAATTACATTATATTAATGTAATGTAATTATTTAATGTACTCCTTTTTAATGTATGTTTTATTATTTTGTGGGATTTGGGGTAGAAGGAAGACTTCAACCTCTTAAACCAATCTCAATCGATGATTGGGAGTGTCCTAAAAATAAGTTTTTCAGCTTATATTGAATGATGTACTCATTCTCCATGCCTAGATTTCTATGCTCTATTCCAAACACATGGCTCTAATGGAAATATACTCTTGGATCTAGGGACTTTTGATTATGGTTCCCAGCTCAGACATTGGCATCAGAGTTTCAATGGTAATCCCAGAGAGAGTTGGTCTCTATTACTTGAAGACCAGTACAGACCTTCTCACTATTTCATTTCAAGTAAAAAAAAAAAAAATACTTTTCTAAACCACCCTCTTGTCTTTAAACCCTCGCTATTTCTTTTCATCAGCATTATCATAGCTGCTCGACACGAGCCACTTAACATCAACGTTGGCCAGGGCTGACTGGCATGAGGCTGTGCTTCTTGCAATTCTACATGTTCTCTCTTAGGGTGATCTTGAGGAAAAGTACAAGTAGCCTGCCCATCCCATGAAAAAATAGAAAAAATATAAGCTACTTTCTAAATACTCAACTATTTAAACTCAGCGAAAACAAATTCCATGTAACTATTCAGTTTGAAAGGTGAAATAAAAGGACTAACAAGTAATATTTAGAGGTCTTACTCTGCCAAGCACTTTAAAATATTTTCTTCTTTAATCCTCAAAATCATTATGTAAGGTGAGTGTACTCTCATTCTACTAAAAAGAATGTCTGAGGTTCAATGAATATAAGTACCTTGTCAAAACATCAAGAAAGGCTACATGATGGATCAGAAATAGAAAGTCTACTGGACAGCAAAGTCCATTCATTCATTTTCATATAAGCAATTAATGACTGAACCCGTTAAGCAACATATGTCTCTTGATTCTTTTTTAAGATTTACATTAATGTCATATATTACAGAATAAAAATGTATGTGACTATGAAATAGAATCAAAAAGAAATGATCAAAGTGATATTTCTGCATTGGGGAAGGGGCTTATTTAAAATGTAAGTGTAGAGACTTATTCAAAATTTCACATAATTTTTAACCAGAGACTAAAAAGAAAAATATCTGTTAATATTCCAACACATTATTTCCTTAATCTAGTTGACTTTAATGATTAAACACTAATATATTCATTTTTTTAATAAAAATATATAAAAAGATTAATAATTTACATATCATAAAATACATTTAGATTTTTTTTATTGCACCCACTATAAAAATACATTTCAGAATACAGGGGTTAAAAGTACAATGCTTGTAAAATTAATTTGTATTATTAGGCAAGTAATGTTTTAGCTAAAGCACTGAGTGATCTTAATACGTGCTGAATAATATCATAATATTTATAGCAAACAGAGGTGAGCTTGGGTACAAAGAGGGAAATGAGATTCCCAGATCAATTTCAAACTATTGTATTGTTTGAGTCATTTCAAATGCCTCCTCTGGGACTCTGTAGATTGTGGGGTTCCGAGCAACTGTGCACCTGGAAATTTTCAGGAGATAATCATTAGTTAACATGGCTTATATGATTTATTATTATTTAAGGAAAGTATTTGTTGGAAAATCAAATAATGAAAATATCACATGTCTCTATAACTTAATAACATCAGCACAAATTAGACAATTTGGTGGCAATTACATATGTGGATTAACACTAAAGAAAGTCAACCCAGGCTATTATTTTAAAAATTGCCATAATGGAATGGAGCCAAAATAGACTTATTGAATGAGTTTAGCCAACAAATCAATTATGATGGCACATTTCTTTAAAAAATAATTTACTTTGTTTTTAAAATCGTATCCTTCAATAACTGAACAGAAATGACATCTTCCAATCATACAGAATGTGTTTTTCAATTTAGATGTTAGAAACAACAACCTGATTTTTAGTAATCTAAAGTAGAGAGGAAATATTTTAATGAAGAATGTTTTTGCCATAGTGTAGAAAGTGAGAATGTTTATTTAAAGATATCATTGAGAGCAGCATTATGTTGGATGATGTTAAGTGATTTACACTTTGGGCTAAAGGTAAGATCTTTCCATCACATCTTCAAACAACAATTACCCAATTTTCCAAAAGTTTGAAACAAAGTTGAAAATATGAATATATTTTTAACCAGAGCTTTCGTTTTTCTGTAGTCTAACTTAAATTTGTCAAACTTGCTAATCTTATTTATCTTACCTGAAAGTACTATTCACTATGGCATGTGTTCTACAGTCTCAAAGAAAGTCTGTTTAGTTCAAATCAACGACTAGCTTTACCTAAACTTAAGAAAGTGAAAGCATTCTCAAAAATAATATTGCCAGAGACTAAACTGTTAACTTCCATTTCAGCTGCCAGATCCTGTATTTTATTGTTCTCAGTGTACTAATGTACAATTGTGTAACTGCTTTCCCTCTGGAACCTCTATAAAAATAGATGCATATCTTAAAAAGCTGTCTAAGGAAGTAGAATTTTAAGTAAACAATATAATAACTTGTCTTAAGGCTAATCAAAGTTTTCAAATATCAGAGAAACAAGAGAAGCAGTTGGACTGAATTCTTAGTTACTACTTCTTTAAGTGAAACAAATATTGCCTAAATCTTTTGAAATATAAAATAATATAGCTTATTTGAAATTCTCATAATTATGAAAGGTTAGGATTTTATGTGGGTGTTTCAATTCTTCTTTTAAGTGTTTCCAACACACACTTTAAGCTAATGGACAATACATCTGTGAATGCATAGAATCACAAATAAGTTAGTAAACACAGAAAGAAACCATTCTGAGAAATGAAATATAATAGAAATGCAGATAATGACACATTTCAACTGAGCATTTACAGTTGTTATCCACCAAGCAAAGAGTAAAGCTTGATTGAACAAAAGATAAAGTTAATACTATCTAATAAGAACAGACCATTATAGATCAGTGAAACTGCAAAACAGAATTATAAGACAAGGGGCAAGTCACATTATCTAAATTAACATTTTTCCAGCATGAACAAGAAGGGCCACTCTAGGAAAGCAAGAGCTAAATAGTATGGCCTGCATTTAGTCAACCTGAAGTAATTATTAATTTATGGTTGTCTGTGATTTTAATGAAAATGAAAGCTGTGAGGAAAGAATTGAGAGAGATAATGTGCCGTGAAATTGAGTTTCATTTATTTAGGGGCCACCTTTTCTTTTTTTGTTGTTGTTAAAGGAAAGAAAGTTAATGCAAGATGTCCACATTAAAATTTCACTAGGATTATGTAACCACCGAGTTAAATGGTAATCATTATATTCAAGGCAGAGTTAATGCAAAAGAAATTGAAGCCTGGATTGGCAAGGGCCTATTGGCAACTGCAGAATGAAAAACCACCGATGGGCTGCAATTAATGTCAAAGTTATAATTATTGTCTTTATAAATATGATGAATTCAATAAGTATATTGTCAGACATTTTATTCTTATTGTCATCATGAAAATGACCCTTTTGATGATGGCATTGTTGGAAAGAATATATTTTAAAAGTAAAGAGGAAGCCACAGGAGGCAAAACAAATCATCAAAATGCAACCTTCTTCTTTGACCTCAAAGTGTTTCTAAATAGTCAGAAGAGTGACAAGCCTTCCAGAGAATAACAGGCATGTCTAGTGTAATAGTGTGGAAAGAACACTAGTTCATGAATTGAATCTGTAGCTTCACTCTACAAAAATAATGATTCTGTTCCCAGAAACATCTTCAAACTAGAAGTCAAATAATAGGTCTAAAAACCTCTTACTAATTACAATAGGAAAAAAAAAAGTGCTCAGTGACTTCTCAACAGTTTTTTTTTCTTTTATAAAAGAAAAATTTATTTTCTGATACTTTAATTTCTAATGTTAAAATATAATCTAAAATTGCTATGTCAGCATTTATTCCCATCTTTGATGTGAAAAATTAACTCAGCTTTAGAAAGACTTGGGTGAATTCCATGGAATGAAATACATACAAGACATTTGATTTTTCTTGATAATATATCATAAAATATATTTTATGTATGTTATATCTTAAGTTTTCTAGATTAAATATAAGTTTATTAAGAATATATTGAATACAAGGTATTGTGGGAAAACAGAAAATATCTATTGACCTTAAACAAAAAGTCGAACAGATATTTCTTCAACAAAATAAGTTTATTGGAAAAGAAGAAAAAATTACAATCCAGAACATCCAACCATGGTGGGCCATGTGCAAGTCTGCCACACAGAGGAGATGGGCCTGTTTTATAGAGAGGAAGATGAAGTTAGGTGGGCTGTTACAAACAGGATTCTACCTGTTGTGCTTCTCGATTAACAAAGACATAGAACTCCCCCTTCAGGCCCCCTACTTAATTTTAAATAGTCTCTGTTTACTAATTTTTTCACATTTTCCCCTTTTTATCAAGATCTTTCTCCGAAAGTATTATTGACCAAGAGTCGAGTATTTTCTAGTTTCAGTGACCTTTGTCCCTTAATGACAGGGAGACCTTTCCTGGGTGTCATGTCCCACATCATAGCAGAAGTGCACAGATTTAGAAACCAATTGTGGTCACAGTTGAGTAAGAAGGAGGAGTAGAAAGAAGATATTTTAGGCACTGCTCATTAAAGTCTGGTTCTTACAATAAAGAATATGGCAAAGGCACACTCAGGACAGAAAAAAATAAACAAGTGATAATAATACAGGAATAATACATGAAGTAATTTTATTAACTCAAATGAAACTGTTTGGAACAAACTATCTTATCAACAAGAAAAGCTTTAGGTTGCAAATTTAGATACTGGCATTTTGGATAAGAGTGGAGAGTCGATTAATGGTCTAGATGAAAGATGGATTTCTATGAATTTTAGGCCTTTTAACTCTTCATAAAAGCAAATGAAAAAATTAACTTGTCAGGGGATCATGATGAGACTTTTTCTGAAAAGCCATAATCAAAAGAAGAGATTTTTCCCTTTTGCAAGGGATTGGAAAATGTGGGCAAGGACGTTGTCTTTCCATAAAAGAGAAGGAAGAAGAAGCAGTGGAGGAAAAAAATATACATTTTTTTCCAAGATGTCCTGGTCCATATATCTTGGGGAAAATGTCTCATCAGATGGCAACTAATGAGACCATTCTGAGAAATCTTTAATTTTAGGTCATCAGATGGTATGCACATCCAGTGAGGGTTAGGTACTTTTTTAGATGTGTCGTGTGAATCCAATGGTCTGTTTGCTGGAGTTTTGAAGCAAAAGGCCTGGTTAGCAGGTCCTGATAGGGGATTTTTCAGTAAGTTTGAAGATAGTTTTTTCTGGAGGTGTCTTTTCCAATAGGTGAAATCTCCAGGTTGCAAAGTGTGATGCTTAATGTCTGTCTCTTATGAGCACACTGTGAAAAAGATTGCTCTATCAAAGCATGGTTATTTTTAATAGAAGCAATTAGACCTTTACAATATGGAGATATGTCTCTTTTTATAAAGTATGGATCGAAAGAAGCAGGAGCCAAGTGCATGGATATCTTATATTTATCTCAAAGGGTGAGGGTTTATGAATTCCAAAAAGGAGTGGATCTGAGATTTACAAGTTCTAGTGGCAGTGCTTTTGATCAGGGTATCTGGTGGGTTTCTATAAATTTTGTCAGTTGAATCTTAATAATCCCATAAGGGTGTTCCATTAAATGCGAGGACCAAGGGCAGTAAGTACAATGAAAGTATCATAAGACTGACCCAATAGCACAGACTTGTCAAAGCATCTGACTGATAAAATCAGTTCCTGATCGCTATGGAATGTGAGAGCAGTTCCCCTGGAAGAGATTATCTTTTCTAAAGGACTTTAGTCACAGAAGAGGTAGTCGCCTGTCTATCAGGGAAAACTTCAGTCCAGTGAAAAACCTACAGTTCTTGACTAAAATATATTTATATCCATGAGATGAGAGAAGCTGTTTGAAATCCATTTGTCAGACTTTAAGTAGTCCATTAGGCAATTTAAAATGTCTAGGATTAGTCCAAACAGCTTTCCTGTGTTGTACTTTGGACAAGTGAGGTAGGCACTTTTTTTGGCCTTATGAACATTTCCCCAACAATATTGATTCATGAATGCTCTTATTTTGTCAGTGAACCAATGGTTTAACACACATACAGTCGTTAGGAGTGGGAATTTTAGTCTCTGGTAAGACTGCATAGTTTTTTTGGCCCCAAACAGAGTTTTCTCTTTTTATTAAACCAAATATTGTTAGATTTCTAATCTTGTGGTTTTTTTGTGTTTTTGTTTTTTTTTTTGTTTGTTTGTTTGTTTTTTTTGTTTTTTTTTTTATTTCTGAGGCCTATTGTTGGGCTTTATACCTTGAAAGGCCTCTTTACTTATATGGTATTGATTGATTCTGGGAAGGAGTTTTGAAGAATCTATCTGAATCTTGATAGAAGGTACACTGTGGACACTGCCAAAATCAATTGAAGATTTTTCCCATAAAGAGAATGGCAGCTGATCCAATAGAGACAAATGATCTGAGCTCCTAGATTCAGCTATAGTGTTATCAGAAATGGAGCAAATAAAAGATGTTGAAGGGCCATTCAATTGGCTACTTTGATGGCTACTGTCAAATTCTAGAATTATTTCCCCTTTTTAGGAGAAAGAAATTCTGCCAAGGTACTTTTTAAAGAAGTCTTGGCTTCATAAACGAATAAGAGCAGAGGAACTAAAGAGAAAAGGGCGAGTACCTCTCAAAGGGTCTAAACAACAAAGGATGGGGTTACAGTCAGGAACCTTTTAAGGTCTTTTAGTGATCCCCACTATTTGAATTGTTTTACTACTCTGAGGCAGGAGCTTCTTTATAGCAGTGGTTTGAGCACCAAGAGTGTGGCTCTGGTGTCAATAAAAATAGAGAAAGATCCATTTCCAGTCTGGAATGATTTCTCCAAGCCAATTAAGAGAGAGGCTAAGGGAAAGCTACTCTAATTCCTTGGAGCCCCATTATTGGGAATTAGGAGGTTATTGGAAAGGCTGGTTGGAAGGCTGAAGGCAGCTGAAGTGCTTAAATTGGTGAGAGTCTCTTTTCCAATGCCCTGGCTCTTTGCAATAGTAGCAGAAACTAGGAGGCTATTGGTTTTTCAGAGAGATCTTCATTTACTGGAGTTGAAAAATAAAAACTGTAGTGGTCTTACTTCTAGATGATTCACTTAAAGTGCAAATAAGCTGATTTGACAAATCAACCAAATCTAGATTGGACATAGTTTTCCACTCCATTCTGGTTCTTTTAATTTTCAGCCCATTAATAAACATAGAGTTAAAAGTTACCTGAGTGGAATCGATATCTAAAGGAAGATCACAATTTTCGTTGAAAATAATCTGAAGTCAATTATAATAATCATGAACAGTTTCATCAAACTTTTGTGAAAAAGACTGAATTTTATTTCAATCAACAGGCCTAGGAAAGTCTACTGAATTGCTCGGTGGAGGTCTCCAGTAAGTGTTTTTGTCAAAAGTTGGAGTTTTGTTTTCCTAAGTTCGTTTCAGGATATGCCTACTGGGCAAGCTTCATCCAAAGCTTGACTCAGCCCTCACCAACAAGCGTGTAAAGTAATTGGTATAAATTTGAGAAACCAGGTTGATAAGTGTGAACAACTATGCTAAATTCTTCAGAAAACCTATGGGAGTCCTCAATTACTTCATAAAATTCTTTTAACTATAAATTGCAATTTGGCCTTAGTCCAGGGAACATAAGAAACTTGGGGTTTGTTAGAGTCCTCAGAAGACTTAACTTTAAAAGGACAGGCACTGGTAGATTCGGAGGAGGAGGAAGATGGCATTGGAGGTGGAGTCTGAAACACAGGGTCAGGGGAGGGGGACAAGATGGCACCAGAGGAGAGGAATATGAGCTTTGAAAGCTGGTTTGTCCTTTTTCAATTGTTTGTTTACCTCATAACCTTACATTTTTATTTTGCTAAGAGATAATTTTAGACTTTGGGTAATGTTTGGAAGCCTCAAAATACCAATTGAAATAGGGATTTTATGCAATTTTGCCAATTTTAGAGCTAATGTATGTCCAATTTGGTTTTAAGAAAAGTACATTCGGAGATTTGGAAAGTTCCCCATAATGACCATACGTATTCTCAATTATTTTCATTTAAATCAGTCCATTTGGTTAGAAATGTGCATGGAAGGAGGTGGAAATCATGATGATTTTTAAACATAAAATTCACCAATGTCCTGAAGGAGGGGGCACCCTCAAGGTACTTAGGTAACTGGGATCCCATTTTTTAGAGGTTTTTCTTTGGAGCAAAGGTGCAAACTTCCTACAGGCTAAATACCAGCCGGGTCCAGTGGGAACAGTTTGATTTGGAAGGAGTCAGGCCAGAGGCTGAGTAGCACAGTTAGTCAAAGGAGTAATTATAGACAAATAAAATCTTTAACAGGAAAGGACAAAGCCTTTAAATAGACCCCAAGTAGAACCTGCAGAGCTTCAAAACACAAAGAAACAGGAAGCTCAGGTCCCAGAGAAAACTTATCCTTGAACTCTAGGCTCTATGAGAAGCAGTGAGCTCAGTGGGCCCTATAGATGCCACACCTCTTTGCTCAACAGCCTCAGAGGTAGTGGGGGTCTTCTCTGGATCCCAGGACGAGTCATCAAATATATTGACCTTATACAAAAAGTCAGTCAGATATTTCCCCAGCTGAATGGATTTATTGAGGAACAACATATTGCAACCCAGAACGTGCAGTCATGGCAGGCCATGTTCAAGTCCACTAAAGCAAAGGAGAGGACACTCTTTTACCGAAGGGAAGAGGAAATTGGGAAGGCTATTACAAACAAAAAGTTCTTCCTGTTGTGCTATAGTATCATGTGGGGCATGAGAGCTCCTCTTTCTCCCTCTCTACTCCATTTTTAATTAGGTTTCTGTTTACTAATTTTTTTTTACATTACCCTCTAAAAACTAAAATTTTGATAGTAATACCTGCCTTGTCTTCCTTTTTTCATTACTTCCTTCTTTCCCTTCTCTCCTTTTTTTTTCTGTCCTTGCTTCCTTCCTTTCTTCCTCCCTTCTTTTCTACCTTCAACTGAATCAGCAAAAATTTATTGGGTATCTATTAATTGCTGGATATTGTGCTGAAGTGTTGGGAATACACATTTAAAGAAGCATTACTTCTATTATTTAGGAGCCTACATGTATGCAAAATAATTCAGTGCTGCATGCAGTAAGTTTCTGCAAAAGAACAAAGATCTAAATAAAGTGTAGAGAATGCAGTCAGTCTTACTTTCTGAGTTGAGAAGAAAGGATTTACTTTGGTGTTAGCATTTAGAAAGCACCTTAATGAGTCTACAGGAGGATGGAGCAATTGAGAATGTTTACCAAAGGCAGTAGAGAGCAAATATTTACTGCTAAATAAGAGAACTAGAATTCAGAATAGCATCTTCTAGGAGTTGCCAGAGACCTAAGATATTGAGAGTAATGTTTAGAAGAGAGCACTAAGAAAATTACGGTAGCAAGTGAAGCTTAGAATTCGAGAAATAGTTATAAGGCTCACCACTTGTTGCCTGAGGAGAAAGTCAGTCAGATTTAAGACAACAGGACAGGAGAGGTGGGTAGAGATGGGGTATAAAGTTCTTCTCTTTGTGGAATAATGAAAAAGAAAAAAAGACTATATATTAGTCATTTTCTGTTTGTTTTATGTAAATTATCTATTTGGAACCGAAGTGCTGGGAAAGCAGTGTGGAAGCAAAAGCAGCAAACGTATTTTGCTCTGTAGGTAAAAACGAGTCTGATTTCTCAAATTGCCTAGTAGGACTCAAATAGCAAAATTCTACATGTTTCTTTATTCAAAGATCCGAAGCAGCTAGATGTCTACATTTCGTTCTATTTTAGAAAAGACAGTTGGGACATGTTAACATGTCCTTCCTTGCTAATTACAATGCATTTTGTATATTTTAACCACTTTCTGTGGAAGAGATTGATATTTAAAATCCTGTCTAAACTTTGGATATTTAGCCAACGACTAAATATTACTTCAGCTATCACCCCCAAATTTCAGGCATTAGAACCTCCCGAAGTAATAGCTTCCTTGAGTTCTCATATTTGCTACAATATAAGAAGCAGATGAATGGAAAATATCCCTTGGCCTGCTTACAAAAACATAAGGGGAAGTAAAACCTCTCCCTGAGTTGATCTTAACTGTAATGTGCACTAAGGTACAAAATCAGACAAACAAATGAACAAAAAAATCAGGAACTTGCAGCAGTAACAGAAAACTTACCACCTGTTTCCCGAATTCCCTTATTTTCTTCTTGTGCCTTATCATTACCTACTTCTTATTGCTGGAAAGGACGATTCATGATTTTCTTTTAAAAAATGGATTTTAAGCCTTCTCTTTCTGAAAGTTTCTGAACTGAATACCTTTTTTTCCGTCACTTACTCATCTTGAACATGTTCCTGGTAAAGACTTTCTTCGTATCCTCTCAAATTAAAAACTCTCTTTTCGAGCACTTCCTTTTTCTAAAAATGTAAGCCTACCACTTTTCGTTTAACATAGTGGTAGCTATGGTCCTTTAAAGTTTCAGCCATGCTTCATTTATTTTAGGGTACTGGCCCATTTTATCTTTTAAAATAATTGTGCAAGAAATGTTGGTTGAATGCTGATAACTAAGAAAGCCATGCCGTAAAAGGAGTCTTGAGGCTCAGGATTTCTATCATCCAGATAATTTTAAGAATTTGAAAACCCATGACTCATCTTAAATAAAATTAAAAGTCATCATCATATCTACAGAGATTAAGTATATTTGTTTTTCTTTGAGGACATGATAGACTGAGAAGGGTAAAAATTTCTACCTTGAAGATAGTCAGCAAACTATTAATATCTTTATTGTTACCTCTATTATCCCACTGTTTTATCAAGCAAACAACAGAAAATGAAAAGAAAAAAACCTTTTCAACAAGAAATAATTATTGAAAATGGTTTGAATCATTTGTTGGAAAAAATAACATTGATTTGTATTAGCACCATGCAATTACTTCAGAATAATTTCTTATTGAGAAGAAATAAATAATTAGTCTATGCTATTATATCTTTAGTAGGTCATATCCTAATACCAATTTAATTTTTATAGTCACACAATGATGAATAAGAAAATTCTAACATCGTTAGATATTTGAACCCAAGAGAAGATTTATTTCAGGTTCTTAAATCAAAGTGCAGAAACCTAATGTATCTGCAGAGACCAGAAAAAAATGTAGTCCATGGCAATAATTTTGTTTTTCCTTCTTGTATTCCATTATGAATAGTTTCAAATGAATTTCCCCTCTGGATTTGCCTACCTGCTAGAATTCAAACACCTCTTTAAGCAAAGTGGCAATAAAAAGCTTTAATAAGTGTAAGCCTTGCTGAGTGAGGAATCATTAGTGTAGAGGTGCAGAAAAACACACTTTCTTATTTGTAGAAAAGTGTTAGGAAAGCAGAGTATGGAAATAAGAGTCATCAAAATGCAAATATAATAAGCTATTTAAATAAACATATCTTGCACTACTATTGTGCACTAAATTCTCTTTTTTTTTTACCCTCTCCCAAAGTAGAATTTTCATTTCTTTTTCTATCTCATTCTACATTTTTGTTTACTCTAAACCCTGTTGGAACACTTTCACCTTTGGAATGTTCCCACATGAATAAACGGCAGAGTGATCCTCTAAAGGTGATCATTTCTTACTTCTGTAGATGAATGTGTAAAAAGGGGCAGGAATCTTTTCTAACTACCAACCTTCTTAATGGTAAACCTATCTTACAAAGTCCCAGAGGAAAGGAAAAAAACATGGCACTTGGAACTAGAGAATTTTAGACGATTGATTTTTCTAACTACTCTGAGTCTGGGGCCAGATGGCTGAGAAACATAATTGAAATGAAAGCTCTAAATAGTTCCAGATATAATAAAGTAAAAAAAAAAAAAAATTCTACTCAAACAACTAGCAACATTTTAGCACCCTTGGTAATATAAATCAATTGTATATAAATCGTCGGTAGGTACACAGAAAAATAATGCATAAATCATAGTCCTATATCTATGAGAAATCCTATTAGGAATTCTGTTTTGTTAAGACCTTATCACAATGACATGTTAATTGATGTCTCCTATGGTTGTGAGAACCATCATAATATCCAAATAAAAAGATATCATTGAATCCATCAAAGCAAGGGACAGAAAGATCTGAAAGTAAACAATGGAGTTTAAAAAAAAGCTTGAAAGATATTTAAAAATCTTATTTGCCACTGAGGTATGTGTCTGGGTGTGTATATCAGTAGTTTTTTTTTTTTTTTTTTTTTTTTAAGAAAAGAGCTGAAGCAGAAATACATGTCAGAGAAAAAATAACGTTTATACATGTATATCATGTTTAGTAATCACTAGACCACAAAGCACATTTAGGTAATTACGATCTAGCACCCTATTCAGAAAAGCTGAAGGTTAATTTCCTGCTGATTGTGGAACAGTGCTATCATATGAATTTATATTATTTTTTATAATAACTATCATCTATTGAGTACTTATAATGTGTCAGGCACTGTGCAAAGCACTTTTCATGCTCAAAATAATCCTCTTCCATAGGTATTATAATGGTTTTTTTTTCTAATTTACAGAAGAAGAAACTGAGGTTAGAAATATTTTGAAAGTTGTGTAATATTGCAAAATACTCAGTGTAAGAGCTAGGATGTGAACCTATGGTGTCTGATATGAAATGCTACCACTTAACTAGAACTCCATAGCTATTGCTACCAAAAACAATCAAAAACAAGAAAATTTTAATTCTGCTATCAAAAGATGTATAAGAGCTAATTAAGTTATAAAATATTAAATATGAGTTACATGTGTTGGTGGCTATATCTCCCAGAAATTGAATTCAGCTGCAAAGATAAAATCTGAAACATAGTGGCTATAACAAGATAAAGAATTTTTTCCTTCCTTCTCTTAAAAAAAAAAAAAAAATGCAGAGGTAGACTGTCCAGAACTTGTGTGGGGACTCTTCTGGCTGAGCCTCATGAATCTTCTAAGTTCCTTCAGTCTTTTCTCTCCATCATGCTTGAAGCCTGGCTTTCATACTTAATCTGTGGTTACAATATGGCTGCTGAGATCCAGCAATCACATCCACATTCCAAGCAAGAAGAAAAATTAAAAACAAAAAAGAAATAGATGGGCTAAAGCTACTTGTCAATTGAGTCAGATATCTTTATAAAGAATGATCTTGGAAGCCCAATTAAAACCTCAACCAACATCATATAAACAAGAACTCAATCACATGGCTACCTCTATCTATAATGACAGGTATCAAACGAAAATTTTCAGGTGGGGATGTCACTCTTCACTCACTCCCCCAAAAAGTGAATGTTTATTTTGTAAATAACCTATAGATTCTTCCCAATGGATACACTTATGAAATTTTATTTTAAAAATTGTGTGCAAATATGTATGCACATGTGTATTTGTATGTTTCATATCTTTTTCCTCCTTAAGCAAGACCCAGCAAATATTTTTATTTGCTTGCATTTCAAATATAGTGCAAAGAAAAGATTATAATGAAATCTACTTCTAATAAAGACAAAAATCTTTAAGGGCTAGTCCGTGTCCAGATGAAGACAACTTTCCTCAAAAAGGCCACCAGTTCCTGATTTCTCCAGCAGAACCCTGTCTGACTATCTGAGAAGTCAAGAGGGCATAGTTAGTAAATGCCAATCCAACATGGTATCACAGAAAAAAGACACATTAGCCTTTTAATTTCATTATTATTATTTAAATTTGGTGAGGGAGCACTAAATGTAAATAGAATAAACACACTTGATTCCATCTTTGATTTACTAAAAGTGTCACTGTGATTTCATCGATACACACAAAGTTAACTTCTAAATGTCACTTCTGCTTCTTTGGTTTCAGGAGAAGTTAACTGTGGGTAACTTAAGCACATAGAAAATTTTGGGGAAAACTATAAGCATAAGTGAAGGGAAAGCTGAGGAAATGGTTTGGAAAGTACTAAAATCAGGACAGCTGCACAGTTCCCAAATTCACAGTAGCAATGACTAACAGATCGTTCTTTAAGGTTAAACCAGACCAGGGTCTCCAGGCTTTTAATCCTAGGAGGGTTTTGGTGCTAGACAGGGAGATGCCAGCTAGCTCCATTCCTTGGTGAGGACAGTCACTTGGATTGGCTGAAGAACTAGACTGTTAACGACGAAAGAAAGATTATTCTCCAATACAGTTCACAGTGCTTTTACCTAAAGTGGCAAAAAACATCTCATATTCAGTCCAGACTTTGAGGATTTTGTCTTTTTCTGAAGTAGCATACTATGTGTTCAATGACTCAAAAGTGTGACTCTCAGGAATATTTATTTGAAAACACAATAATTCTTAGGCCCATTGTAAAGAGTAGCTTGTCCTTACAACTTCCTTTAATGTTTAAACACCAGGTGCTGTGGAAACTTTTTATTTGTCTTATTCTATCAAGACGAAGGTCACATTTTTATGACCGTTGATGTCACCCTGTTTTTCTCCTCATTCCTTGTATATTTTCTGGCACCGTGGCCAAAATGAAAAGCAGTCCCTTTGTTTTTCTACGGGATCCCATGCAAAACAACAGTGGCAAAGGATCCAAATGATTCTTTCCTATTTCTAGTTTGGCACCAGAAAGTATTTCATCTCTACAGAAGCAATTACAATCTAAATTGCTTTTTGATCCATAGATACATTTATTTTCCTCTTGTTATGATTTTTGTTTCTCTTCAAACACACCAATGTAATACAGATTTTAAATTCACGTCTGAAAATAGGGGAAGCAAATATGCTTTTGTAAAAACCGAGTTAACGTTCATATTTACAAGTCAATTCTTTGAAGTTTTTTATTTGAAGTTTCCCTTTCAGCCAGGAATGATAAGCAGAAACAACATGACCAAAATCGTACATTTCATTTCTTTATGTAGTTCTTATTTTATTTCAATCCTCACAACCTGGTATTTTCAGGTACATCTCTTGTTTTTTCAACCACTTCAGATATATTTTTCATAGATGAAGGGCTGATAACTTTGTGGCCTACTATTACAAACTTATGGAAATCGCGAGGAAAACCCGAAAATTAACTTTCAGCTTTGCTGGTAGAAAGCAGTAGCATTTGACCTTAAACCTGAAACTTGTTAGAGAACCAGTGATTATTAAATTAAATTAAGGAGATGTATGAAATGTATTCATAGGCAATGATGAATACAGTTGACCAGCACCTGAAATATATTTATCAACATTTTCACTATTAATATTTCTATCTTTTTAATATGAATGTTGTTTTCTGTCAGAATGTTAATTCCAGTAATATGACTGCTGTGGTCCTTATAGGATGACTAATTAAGAGCTCCTCTAGCTATACATTTTCTGTCCACTTATACAAATTATAAAGTAAATCCTAAACTATTGGGAAAATGATCTGAAATGATTTTCTGCTAAAATTACTTTGCTAAATTCTTTTTTGTATTTTCCTTTCTTTCAAAAATCTTTTAATTAATTTTAAATGTAATGTCTTTTGCAAATATTTATGAAAATACAGTCAGTCAATTACTTTCATAGTCTACAGATAGATGATTATATAAACCAAGACTAAATCTAAACAGTTATGAGTCGTTGGCTCACTCGGTTTGAGTGAGATCACAACTCCAAGCAATTTTCTTAAGCATTATCATTAATAATACTTCCAACTCAAAGACTGAGAATTCTTACAAAAGGCCACTGGTTATAGTAACAATAATGCACAATAAAACTATATACATGGAGTATATTTTCTTAGTGATAGAAATACAAGATTAGTTCGCAAAGTCCCTTGATTGACCCAAGGCTTCGAGAAGCTTCAAAGCAGGCATTTGAAATGAAAATGTGATCTTGCTAGACTTGGCCTGGGTGATGTGAATAGAAGCTAACATAAGAAGAGGGTAGTAATGGAGTAATAACATAAACATTTGCATGTGGCAATGAAAAAAGTGTGCCTCTTCAGCCCGGTTGCTAACTAAACAATTCTTACATACTTAGTTTGGAAGAACAATTTCTGGAGGAGTAAAATCACAGTCATTCCATGATGAACTTGTTTCTGAAGGATTGTTCTTGTCTGTTATTCTCTTATTCAATTTTTTTAAGATGTGGTGTTAACTGTTGTTTGTCTTCATAATACACAGATGAGATTAAAACTGTGTGAGTGGGTTAGGGGAGGGGGGAGGTATTCCATTTAAGGCCTGAGTAAAGGCTCCCAAAACCAGTGTCAACAGAGCCACATTTTACTTTTGTCAGAAGTGATGTAGGACCTTGATGAGCAGGTTGAAAATCGTGGAGATAGAGAAGCTCCCTGTGTAGATTAATTCAGTGCACAGCTGGGGCTGGGATGGCAAGCCCATTCTAGAGAATGAAGAATGGCTGATCAGGGGTGGAGCTGCCCGCCTCCCTCTCCACAATGTACTAATCCTCAATTTGGCACTGCTTTAAAAGAAAAGAAATCTAAATTGAGGCCAGCTGATTTCTTACTGAATCAGCCAGCTGGATGTGGAGCCAATTTCCGCAGCTTCCACGCTGTGGTAGCCAGGAAATATTTTAATTGAAAGAACTCTATGTTGACAAATACCGAAGACAGCCTATTTATAACTTTTAAGCAATATTTATGGAATTCCCTGATTTAATAACATTTCCCTTTAAACTCAATTGCAAAATAGAAAAATTGTTAGGCCAGAGCCAAAGCTAAATGATGTGGAAGGATAATAAGTAAAAACAGAGAAACGGAAAAGGAAATAACCATTAAATGTACATGAATCAATAGGCACATGTAACTGAGGTCAGTAGTATAAATATATTCAACAAAAATAGTTTCAAGTTGCAATTATTAAAAATAGTACAATTTAGAAGGCTTAATATTATAACATCAGTAATGGTATGTTCTTAAGTGCATATGGTCTTAAGAGGTTTGTCTAAATTGTACATAGTGGGTGGGGGATTTTATTTTGCTCACCAAACTGATTAATTTGCCTTATTTATTCCTCTTTTAAGATGAAACAACTTGTGCTAACGATGATCCTAAAACGCAAAAGAAATCCAGTGCAAACTTTCTTTTTTAACATCGATAGTGATTTGAAAGTGCCAACCTTGATTAGAAGGATATCATACTGTAATCTTTAAAATACAGGCCTTCATTTCTTAAAAATTGTGCCGGTTTATTTACCTTATTCCACAATTGAAGCTGTTTAGGTTTTCCTGTTCTTTTTTCATCAATAAATTATTAATGTTTGAAGGCAGTGCTTTGCCTTTAAAAGTTATTACTCCTTTATATAAATCTATCTTATTATTAAATAACTCAACTTTTTATAATATTCGATGTGATGCACATGACAAGTTGTGTGTTTTCCCCTTGCAATCAAGAATATTATAAAGTTACTTTTATACAGCCAAAGAGGAGTGAGGGAGTGAAAAGTAAAAATGGTTTGGAACACAGTTCATTCCATATTGAAATGGTAGCAAAGTTCAAAACTGATGATTTATGCAGTTCCAGATACTCGTGAATCACACGTGTAATCTCACACAATAATATTAGACGTTAAGAAGAAGCTGTTACTAAACTTATTTGGTTGGGAAAGCTACTGTTGTTTTTCCCATTACTGTTACTGGTGATGGAGAATTCTCCAGTGTGGCAGTGCTGGTAGCTGTGGTAAGCTGTAAGGGAGCTCTCCCTAGTGGACATTTTGCTCTAACCACACTCAGTCTGCCTCAGGAGTGAACATCCCCATGAACCGTCTGAGTGTACATTGATCTATACAGATATACAAGTGTCAAGATGTTAGTTGTATTGTACATATATTTTAAGAATATTGTTATCTCAAATGGTAAATTGATTTTGGAGTGGGGATGTTGAAAATCTGATATTACATATCTCTCTCAAAATAGGGCAAGCATTTTTGAGCACCATCATCCTCCAAATTAGTTATTATTTATGGAAGTGAATAATAAGAAGTGATAAGAGAAATATTCTAGTTCATTCATGGGAGAGATAAGGAATATTTGAGTTCCTGGAATCTGGTATAAAAACATTCACAAGTAAACCCCAAGTGTAAATTTTTTAAAATTTTGGCAGAGAACTGTTGAGAGTTATTTGATCATAGAAGAATATGCCTGCCGCAGAATTTCATAAGTAATCATATTGGGGAGATAGATGCACCTCATTACTCACTTTCCATTTTTATGAAAGGTTCATCCACGTGTGCAATGATGCATTTATAGGTTTACACCCCTTCTGAAAAAAAAAAAAGGCATTTTGCATTTAAATTGCTCTTCCTATCCTAAAGCAGCTTTAAGGAGAAGTGAGCAAACCTTAAAATGACAATATGCAATAAAAAATGAACAATATTAAACATAGTTTGAAATAGTATATTGTGTTTTTATTTCTCATAATTAGTTTATTAGGTTGTTTACATTTGATTCCGTGACATTGTGGGGTAATAATTATAGGGGATACAATCTCTTTTATAGTACTTGAGGTGACATGCGGGATAATGGTGTCCTTTCTGGGGGTACAGTCAGCCTGTGAGAGTCTATAGCCATTGCTAGATTTTTGCCTCTTCTCTTTTAAATTGTGAGGAGAGAGAAAAAGACAGTCAAGAGAAACAAAATTACTCCGTGTGCAACCTTCAATCCCCTACTGTTTTTCTCCATTTCTGAAATACCTTAACCTTTGTTCTGAGCAAGCTTATTTAAAATAGTTATCTGGCTTTCTTCCTATGTTGTTGTCGATGGAAGTAGAAACGGCGTTCTTAATATTCAGAGAGGTGAGAGTCTCCGTCAGCCCCAAAGACTATCAAATAATGTTCAAATGGTAGCCCATATGTGCTTATTGACTGGGCAACTGTCTACAACTATGAATAAATTAACACCATGTAAGAAAAGGAGAAATTTTCTTTTCCAATCTGCCTTTGCATCCATGTAGTATTTTTTGGTTTCGGCTGCAATTAAAGAACATACTAGAAAAGTAAGCTGTAGCCTCTCCTTCAAAGTAATACAGGAGCCTCAAATTATCATATCAGTAAAAAAAATTTCAGAAATCATAAAATTCATACTGGAAAAATGCTCATTTATGTATTTAAAATCCTAGGCCAGCAATTTCTACTAAAAAAAAAAAAAATGTGCGTGTGTGAGAGGCGGGGTGGCAGGGGGCTGAGAGGAGAGAGAAAGATTTTAGGAAAAGGAGACTGCAGCTCTCACTGGCCTGCGGTGGGTCAGCTGAAATCTAAACCTTCAAAATTCAGAAGTTGTAATTCTCATATGGAGAAACTGGAAAGAAAAACAGAGGAGTCATGTTATCAACTTAGAAAGACTAAGGTGACCGGGTTGCTGGCACTCCTTAAAAGGGAATTTGTTTTCTTTCTTCCTCTATATACATGGGTTAGAAGAGCACACTTTGCAGAATAGCTGAATGAAACTAGCACATATATACATGAGCAGGGAAATACCTAATGCCCTGGATAGGCACATCAGAATTGTAGTTATTACTGTCCTTGTAAGAAAGTCTTCTTCATCCTCTTTTCATGTTAAACTCTCATTTTCCAGAGGCCATATCAGCATTAAAAGGAAAGAATCATGAGATAATGCACGTGCTTATGAAGGCTTGGGTTCCTTACTCTTACACATATTTAGGATGATGTTTAAAATATTACTATTTTATCATTGTATTTAATTTCAACATTTTATATATTGAAATATGTTTAATATATTACCAGTGTATATTTCCTGATTTAATTTTTCATGATTTTGAATGAGAGTACAAGTGAGCTTCATTTTTTCCCATTATACATGCAGATTACTATTATTATTTTTTATTGTTATTGTCAGAAAATTTAAGATTATTGAATTGTGTTTGGATATTTTCTAGCTATATTCATATATTTGCCCAACTTTTATAAAATAATTATTCAATTGTAAGTATATCAATATAGTATATATTCAAATCAACTACTTATGTAACTGAAGATACTCCTCATACTTCATACGTTTTTAAACCTGTGGTCTAACTGTTACTCAAGGTTATCATTTCATTAAATGACATATGATAACTGCTTCCTTTTGAAGTGCTAGATTTATTAGTGATTTCTGTATATCCATGTCATTATGATTCAGAGAAATTACAGCATTTTTTCAGAAATGTATATTTTATTTCATAATACTATTTACAACAGTAGGCACATGATGATCTTTAATAATATCATCATCATACGGGTTCAATGATCCATGCTAAGTATGGCAGGTGTAGAACTAAAGCCTCGTTCACCCACAGAGGAATACCTATTGTTCTCATAAACCATCTTCACCATACACTACATTGCTATATTTTTACTCCCATGAAAAATCTCATGGTGTTTCCTAAATCAATTGTGACCTTTCTCAAACAGTGGCCAGCAATATGTTGTTATATAAGGTAGTGGATCCCAATAATGGCATATGCTTTCTCATATTTCTAAATATAAATGATTGAAGAATGCTTAATAAAACAATACATTTGGCCAATGTTGTAAGCAAGTATTGTTTTTAGATATGAATATAAAATTTTCTTTGGCATTATCCACAGATAATACAGTGCTGTATTTCACATATTTTTTAAATATCTTGAAGTATCTCAGTATTATTGCAGGAGAATTTTGGAAGAAAAATTAAATAGCTCTTAAGACAATAGAATTATTAAATGAATAACTTTGTTTTGACTATTAGTGACACTGGCCCTTTAAAGTCCAATAACACATAATCAGCCATTCCTTGACCATTCAAATAGAAATCTAAGGACGTTTTCAGTTCAATAGTTGCATTGCAATGTGAAATGGGGTGTATCAACAGAAATAACCCTTTTCATTTTACCTAATCCCAGGAAATAAAAGCTTTAGCTAATAATAACCTATCCTTACATTAGAAATGTAATTCTAGTAACGGAAAAATCTGAAATAGCTGACCACATACTATTCATCGTGGAATGTCAAACAGCCATCATTTCAAAAATAGAACTGAGGTGCCAAACTAGTAGATATGAAAGTAGTTTATTAGCACATCCTCTTCCTATTGGGGGAAAAAAAAGAAAACTACAATGGTGGAAAAGTCCCCAGTGCAACCCTTTAAAAATTTTAGCACTGGTGTTGGCATAAGAAATACTAACCATTCGATAATATACTTGATTTCTTCCATTTATCATTTAAAAATACTTTATCTGACAATATATACAAAACTAGGCAGACTAAGCTGTATTAAAAGGAGCTTCCATAAACAAACATAAAAAAGATATGTTAAAAATTATGAGTTAATTTTGAACAAAGCAATAACTACTATATAAACCAAAGAAACAAATTTGCTGAGGAAGCTAAAATAAAAGTACCTCTAATCTCATTCACAAAAGACTGATAGGTTAACCCACTGATCAGTAAACTGTTTGTTTGGCTTTTTTGTGTATATTAAAAAGCCAAACAGTTTAATGGGGAAATACATTTTAGCAATTGATATAGATCATTGGGATATACATAAACATGTATATTAGTTAATTAGTTAATTCTGCTTTTAAAAAAAATAAACATGCTGACATTATATCCATAAAGCAGTTAATATAAATTTGTAGAACTATTAAAAGGACATATTATGACATTTTAGGAAGGATTTTTACTTTAAAATGAATGTTATAGATTAAAATTTTATACACGTAACACCAATCCAAGTAAACAATGAAGAAGGTGAAAAATTCAGATATTACCTACATTTCAGTAGCCTTCCCACAATTGGTATTTTGTCTCAGTCAATCCCCTCCCACTTATGGGTTAGCTTTTACATTTATGTTATTGCTTTTTAAAAATAGTTTTAGTACTTATGAATGCATCCTTAAATAATATAGTTTAGTTTTGCCTGTTTGTACAACTTGTAAAAACCAAATCATATTATATTGATAGATATTTTGTGTCTTGTTTTTCTCTTTCCAAATTACATGTGTAAGATCAGCATTGTTGGAGGTAGCTCTAGTTGATTCATTTACATTGCTGTATATTCACTGTGCACAATTTATTTATTCCTCTATTGATGGTCATTTAGGTTGTTTCTGGTTTCAAGCAATTGTAAACAATGTTTCTTTGAATGTTCTTATGCATATATCCTGGTACGTATAAGATGCATTAATTATGGTTATATATTTGGGAGTGCAATTAATTAGTAGGTTAGAGCATACACATTTCTTCAATATTATGGAATAATACATATGAATTTAAAAATGTTTATGACAATTGATGTTCCTACTAGCAGTGAGTTCTTAAGGTTAATGGAAGATTTAACAAAGGCATAAACCTGTATAACCCAAATCTATTTTAGATATAAGCTCTCTTATTACTCTAGAAAGTTCCCTCATCTCTTCTCACTTAATCTTTACTTCCATCTCCACGGAGGCATCCCTGGCTAAAATTTTTTCTTCACCACAGATTGGTTATGTCTTCTCTAGATAGTCATATAAGTGAAATCCAAGGTATATGTTGTTTTAGGTAAAGTTTTTTTTTCCCCTCTTTTATTTGGCATATTGATTCAGAGATTTATCCGTGTTGTTAAGTGTTAGAAGTTTGTTTATTTTTATTCTTGGGTGGTATTCAAATTATATGAATATTATATGAATACACAAGTATTTATATTTGGTTATCCATTCTCCTCCCAAAGTTGGATTTGGGTTATTATCAGTTTGGGGGCATTATGAATAAAGTTGCTATGAACATTCTTGATCAAATATTATTTTGTTTGTTTGTTTCTTACATGTGCCGCTCTACAGTTCCTTAGGCAGAAACCTAGGGGTGAAACTGTTGGACCGTAGCAGAGCACATATTTATTTATTTTTTTAAATTGCTGGGCATTTTGTATAGTGCTAGTTCCTTTTGACTCCTATCAACAATGTACGAAAGATTGTATTTCTCTACGTTCTTGCCAATATTTAGTGCTGTCAATCTTTTAATTTGAGCCATTCTAATTGATGTGTTGTGGTAACTCATCGTGGTTTGAATTTGCAATTCCTTTATGAGTAATTGATCACTTCTTCATGTAATTATTGACCATAGCATATTTTATTTTCTGAAGTGTCCAAATATTTTACTCAGTGCTTTCTTTTTTTAATTTGGTTGTTGGTATTTTTATTAATGAGTTATGGAAGTTCTTTATATATACAAGATAGAAACTGTCAGATATAGTCATGACATATTTTTTTTTTGCTCAGATTGTGATTTTTGTCTTAATTTTCTAAATGATGTTTTGGTGATCTGAAGCTTTTAATTTTTTTTTTCAAATTTTTTGAACTGAGGTGAAATTCTTATAAAATTATCCATCTTAAAGTGTATAATTCATTGGCATTTAGTATATCACAATGATTTGCAGTTACTGCTGCTATCTAGTTCCAAAACACTTTCATAATTTCAAAAGACCCCGTGCCTATTAAGAAGTAACTTCCTATTCTTCCCTCTTTCAGCCCCTGGCAAACGCTAATCTGCTTTGTCTCTATTGATTTATCTATTCCGGATATTTAATGTAAATAAGATAATATAATATTTGTCCCTTCATATCTAGCTTCTTTGACTTAGCATAATGTTTTTGAGTTTTATCGATATTGCATATATCAGTACTTCATTTTTTTATGACTAGTAATTTTATTGTTTGTATATACCACATACTATTTATCCTTGAATCTGCTTATGGATACTTGGTGTTTTTCTACCTTTTTGTTATTGTGAATAGAATCTTTTAATTTTGATAAATCTTAATTTGTATATTTTTTATGACTATTGTGTTGTTTCATTTCTAAAAATTCTTGGTATACTCTAAGTAAATACATAAATATTTTTCTGTTTTCTTTAAATACTTTATTGTTTTAGCTTTTAAACCTTGATCTAGAATTCATCTCAAATTAATTTTTGCATATCATGTGAAATAAGGATTGAAGATCTCTCTTGGCCCTTTCCTCGGCCCTTTTCTCTCCTTCCCCTCCACCTCTCCCTGTACCCACTCCTCCCCCTCCCATCCCTCCTTCTCCTCCCTCCGTCCCATCCATCCAACTCCTTCTCCTCCTACTCCTCTTATTTTTCTCCCCCTTCTTCTCCTCCTTCTCCTCCTTCTCTTCCTTCGCCTTCTTCTTCCCTATATGAATATATGTTTTATTCAGACTCACTTTTAGAAAATATTTTTCTTTCCCAAAGAATTGTTTTTATTTTTTTACTTTAGTTCCTTCATTCAAAATCAAATATAATCCTATTCCTGGGCTCTGAGTTTCATTTCAATGATCTACTGGTCAATTTTTATGCCAATATTATACTATCTTGATTAGTATAGTGTCGTACTAAGACAGACAGTGTAATATTCCAGTTTTATTATGTTATTAAAGATTGCTCTATCTATTCTATGTTTTTGAAATTTCATGTACATTTTAGAATAAGCTGGTGAATTTCTCCAAAAATGTGCTCCAATCATAACTGAGATGAAGTTGAATTTATATATCAATTTGTGAAGAATTTATATTTTAACAATATTAAGCCTTCTAATTTATGACTGTGGTATGTATCTTCATTTAATTAGTCTTTCTTTAATTTTCCTCAGCAAAGTATTGCAGTATTTCATGTAGAATTTTTTTTTTTTTTTTTTTTTTTTTTTGTAAAGAGCAGGAATTTTCACAAGACTGAAAGGGATTTAATAGTCTGGGACATGAATAGGAAAGATGACACTAATGTCACTTTCAGACCAAATGCAAAAAGAAAGCTTTAACTTAAGAAGCATACACGGAAGCACATTTTATTTCCACTGAGACATGATAATAGTCAGAGAAGAGTTCTAGAATGCAGAAGACTATGAAGAGCATGGATGCAGAGTTCAGGGGATGTATCAGTAGAGTGTAAGACAGAGGAAAATGTGGAGAGCTTGAGTCCAAGGAATGGATGCACAGAGTATTATGGGAGGAATGATTAGGAGTTAATTATGGAAGGGAGCCTTTGTGTTGACAATGAATATTTTAAATATGTGTTTGAGGCCCAGCAGATTCAGTGGAGATAATGTCTTAGAACAGTGGCTTCTCTATCTATGTTTGCTTCAAACAGAGTAATTTTTTGTGTGTGTTTATTCTATTTTATTTTGTTTTCGTGCAGTCAAGAATTCTTCATTACTGGTATATGTGTGAGGAAAAGAGGGAAGGGTAATTGAGAATGATAAACATTGATCATAATTATAAGGAATTTAGGTATCAATAACTAGTTGTAACAAATCCAACCTTCATCCTATAGCTTGATTTTCAATGTGACTACTGGGGCTGGCTCATGATTGACGTCGTCTTTCTCTATACAAGTAGATGTAATTTTAGACAGGTCAGAGGCTTATTTGGATAAAGTAGGAGCTAATTTCTGGAGGAAATTTTTTCCTTCCCAGGGGGTGAGGTATTGTATTCAAAAAGTATAAATATACCACTTTAGCTCCCTCTCATCAACCAGGGAACTTTGCAAAAACATTTTTCACCATTCTTAGATACTTGAATTTTTTTTAATGCAAAGAAATATATATGAGTAAATAATATCTTCAAGTTATAAAAAGAAGGAAGATTTAGAATTATTTTCCTAAGACAGAAACAAAAATAAATGGAATAATCTACTATTTAAATCTCAAATTTCACCAAGAATCTACCTTTTTCTCTAGCACTTCTTCAGTAGTATATATCAGTTTGACAGTGAAAAGACAGTCTTAATCCCATTTAATACCCTGGGGAGTGACATTTGCGTGGAATATAAGGCTCGGCTCTGGGAACTTGCTGTTAATTACTATGCTTTACAAGATATTTTTAATTTAATATGAATTAGTAGATTTGTGTCAGAATCTTCCTTCCTTACATGCAACAATATCATTTCCAACTTATTCTATGCTCTAGCCCACATCAAATTTCAAAGTGACCTTTTGTTGCACTGGCAGATCTAAGATTATATCAATTATGAATTGCAATGTATTATCAATCATAATGTTACTCATAAGGCTGCTTTTCTGCTCTGATCAACTATATCCTCCAAAGTTATAATCCTATATTTGAAAATATGGTATGAAAGATTTTATTCTCCTATGGATGCACATTAATTTTTATTTTTTCTGATGTTAATGGGTAATTTACATGTATAAGTCAAGTATAAAATAAATCTAAAAAAGAATATTAGTTAAAAAATTTTAAAGGAATTAAAAGATGAAATGTCCTAGTAGAGTTTTAACATGTAAGTTATTAAAGATAATCATGTTTAAAAGATGTTTACGGTTTAGAGAAAGACATTTTTAAATTTTATAACTATTCCCGTTAGAGTCAATACAATACTTGGTGTTATCCAATATCTCAAAATTGGAGTGAAACACTATGTATATTCATTTACTTAGAGACTGAAGACTTGTTTTCTAAGCAAAATTGATCAGTCCAGCAAGATGAATGGTAGCACGAATGTTGGGTTGGAAGTCTACCTTATTATAAACAAAAGTCAGTAGAAGTAAATGTTACATATTTGTATTTTTTTTTATTTGTACAGAAATTTTCCTCTAATTCAAGTCTCCTCAAAGTTTGACCTATAGCAGAATATTCTTTAGAACTTAACAGTAAACAGAGGAAAACCAATTCCTCCCATTGCAGGGCTGCATGTGCTATCTAAGTATTCACAACACATTTTAAGAACCACTGCTCTTAAAAACTTCCATTTGGTATATCTTCTGTAATTTTTAATTCAGAGAAACTCCATTTCTATTTTCTTCCTCTGTCCCAACTATTTTCAAATCAATAATGTATCCTATAATCAGTGGAACATTAGAATTTGGTATATAGGGGAATGAGGAGACATCATTATTCTTCTTTCCTATGCTTTGTACATTCTACAGAGGCTAGGCTTCAAGTCTTGGTGATGGAGATGCTACCTGAAGCTCCCTTAACGTTTTCTTATCTTATTTCTCATTTTCTACCTCCTGCTAGCATCTCACCAAGAAGGAAGATGATTTTCCATATTGTCCTCCTTCAGAGGATGATGTGTTATGATTGGCATGGGTGTTAAAGTTTTGGTTTGGATAAAGCTCTTCACCAGTGTCTCTGAATGCTTAGAAAGAGGTTACATTTGAAGCACATAGTTTTAGCAGCCTTAAATTTATTCCTCGGATGCCCTGGTTTTCCCAACTAGCCCCCTATCAGATACAGAGCTCCTTTCTAGCAGTCAAGTATCTTATACCAATCCTCGACCCTCAGAGCAAACTCAGCCTCTGAGGTATAGCTCTGAGATCTTATCCATCCATCATAGTCATTTTTTCCCCTATAGTCTTGTGCTATGATCAGCCACTGCTGCAGCCAACTTATACTGTATTTTTCTGGACTGTATTTATTAATTTCACATAGTACTGGGTAATACTGTCTCTCTAGAGACCCTTCATTCCCTTGTTGCAATTCAAAACTACAGTCAATAAAAACTAGAAATCTCATTTAAATATAAATTGGAAAAAAGAAGGGTATTGTTCTTAGATTAGGAAACCTGTAAAACAGGCTCATGCTCTTTGCTGACCTAGTTGACTGCTCTTCCCTCAACCCAAATCATGTCAGTGCTCTGAGAATGAGACCTGGAGAAGAGGTGCATCTGCACCACTTGGTACTATGCATGCTCATTGTAGAGAACTGGCAAAAGGCACAATCTATGACATGTAAATGGCATTGGCAGAGCAGGGAAGGAGTGGTTGTTTTCATGTATATTTGAAAGGTCATTCTGTTCATTTTCTCCTGAAACATATCTCCGATGACCCACTCAAGGCTTAATCTCCAGTTACGAATATGATATTGCTTATAACTCTGTGGTAGGCATTGACTGAGTAATGTCAGGGATTTTTCTCCAGCATTTTTCTCCTCTAATGATGCCACCAGTGGGAGCATATAAAATATGGAAGGCTTTTTGGGGCTGGCAAATAGGACATGACAGAACAGTGTTTCGTATTCCCTCTTGGATATGGTAGCATAAGAGCTGGGTGAAAAATGGGAGAGACTATCATTTGTGGGGCACTTATAACAATATCATGCATTGAGCTTAAAGGACAGAACAAGGATAGAAATAGGTGAAGAGGTACCTACAAAAGACAAGAGCAGAATGAGAACAGATTTGAGGAATACATGCAAAAACATAGTTGATGGGTTATTCTGCAAGCCAAAGTGGATAATGAAGCACCTGTTTATTTTCCGTCCTGTGGGAGTAGGCCTGTATTCCAAAACGTCACACTAAGTTAGATCTCCCCTTTCAGACATTTTTGTCATTACTGGTGACTTCAATTTCTCCTTGTCTACTAAACCATTCTATTTGCATATATTTGTGGTTGATTCTAAAAAGCAATAATAGCTCATTGTTTTTGTTCTATTTTTCTTTTCTTTGTCAAACTCTGATTGGATGCATTCAAAATAGTAATGATGAAAATCAATGTCCTCCCCTTGTGCCTTCTCAGTTGATTTCAAACCCACATCTCAACATTCAAAGCACAAAGAATATCTTTTTTTTCCCCTTGAGTGACTCCTTCAAACAAATGTTTATTTTCTCTCTCTTTCTTGTCTTTACTCTTTTCCTTTTTGAGTAAGTAATTTAATAATTTTTTCCCCTCACATCTGTCAAATGGCTCTGTTATTTCTTCTTTTGTTCCTTACTGTCACAGAGCTTAGTCTAACACTACTAAAGACCAAGGTTGAATCAGCTGAGACTGATGAAGAATCAACTAAACAAGACACCACAACTTCATGGACTTCCTTTTTCCATCTTTCGTTTTTACTGCTTTTCATTCTTTTAATCATGAGTATTAATATTTTCATTGCTATTGCTCACAGAACGGACAGCATCACCCATTTCTTGCTAATAATATTTTACTAAAAGCTTGTTTGCTTTACATGTACATTTCAGGAAGATCTTTTTAAGTGCCAAGCAATAATAATAATAATAATAATAATAAATTCTAAGCCAAACACAAAAAACAAAGATAAGTTTTGTTGTTCGGTTCAGTAGAATTTAATAGCATGTTAGATTTGGAAAGTATTTTAAAAGATTATTCTGTCAGAGCCTTTCTTCTACAGAGAATAAAAGTAAACTAAGATAATATAATGGTATGCCTAAGGTGATTGGTATAAAAATCTGTTTTTCCAGATTTTAAGTTCATTGTTTTAGAGAATTAACAACAGAAATTGAGAATAAAAGATATATTTTAAGCATTAAATCTTAATATAAAAAGTTATATAAATACATCTTAAGAAGAAATTTGACATATTGGAGGTAAATATATGAAAGAATTATAAACAGTAGAATGCTTGTGTTTCAAAAATGATTTGGGGCAATTTTAACTGAAAATTAATTTTACTGAACTTAGGTAAGAATATTGTCACAAGACCCAAGACTGACTAAAAAAAAAATAATGATGAATGGCTATTTATTGAGCTGAGATGCCAGATATCTTGTAGAGAGAAGCAAGAATCAATGTAAGATAGGTTTTATTTAATATCTTCATTATGCTTGAAAATCGTAGGAACAAAAATGACAAAAGATCTTCAAGGATTGATTCATGAGAAAAAGATTAAAATCACATAGTATTTATAGCTTTGCTAAAAATGACTTGTGGGTAATGATAAATATGTACAATGACTAAGATTAATTATTTAAGGGCACAAAACTAGATAAAAATAAGTTAATTTGTTTTCCAATTGTTTTTAGTGTGCTAGAACATAATGTATCTTCTCCAGCTCCAAATTGTAGAGAACACCGACAACTTTAAAAATGGAGATTATAATAACAACAAACGTTTATTGAGTTATTTCTGTGCTAGACATTGTTCTAAAGTGCCTTACGTTTATTAACTCAGTCCTCATGATGATCCTCAAATGGGTACTATCATCTGTAATTATAAAAGACACCAAAACACAGAATAGTAATATATGGTAATAGTAATAGTAATTTTCAAAGATGTCACATCTTGGACAGGGTAGAGTCAGTACTTAAAATAAGGCATGTCTACTCCGGTGTGGGGATAGATAATTAACCTCTACTCTATATTGTCTCAGATTAGATTTCAAAAATAAATAAAGTACCTGCAGGAATTCTGGTGCTAGATATGGAAGATTTTATACGTTACATTAATATACTATTTATCAAGCACATACTACATTCAAGGAATTGACAGGAAGACATAGACCAGATAGGAATATAAAGGCTCGTCTTGTATATTTCTTTCTCTTTCATTTTATTTTTCCTCCAGTCTAATACATTTGATTATTAACTCCTTACTGAATTCATGATCTTACTAAACCTCCCTCTAGCAAAATCTGCTTTCAATTAATTGCCATGTCGTATCTAATATATTAAGTCACACAAAGGGGGAAATAACAAATAACAAGAAACATTTTTATTTTAATAGCCCATAATCACTTTTGTCAAAGAAATGTCACAGTAACATTTATTGTGGAGGGATATTTCTGAGTCAGGGCCTTTCTAAGCCTATATATGGTTATAACTTTAAGAGAAGAAAATAATGTATGACTTTCACAAGTAAGTCCTTCTTACTTGGGGCAGGTCTAGAATTGCTTAAACAACTCAAGCATAAACCTATCTGGGTTCTTTTCTAAACCACCTTGGGTATTTGATTTGATACATTTATGTACCCCATGTCTTGGGAGAATGGAGCTATGAAATTCGCATACAGAATATTATTTTTAATTGAATGTGCCCTCTTAAAAGATCATTTTAATTGAGATTTAATAACTCCATAAAATAAATCTAGCTACCATGTAATAAATAGTAATTAATTAGTTAATATCAATTAAATACTAAAAATATTAATTTAAATTTAACGTCTAACTACTGTAATTTGCTATAGCTATCTTATTAAATGCTAATTAAATTTCTAAATATTCTTACAAATTTAATGCATTAATAACAGGAACGTAAGTACATATTTACTGTATCTGCACTTCTGAGTTCATTACATGGCAACTAGATTTATCTCTTTTACAGTAATTAAATATACTAAGCAAAGCTCAGTAACTTTTCCTAACACATACCATAACTGTTTTATTAATTTCAAATTAAATGCTCATTTAAGGTTTTTAATCTACAGCTGCCCCAAACAATTTTCTATAGGATAGAACAAAGGTTATTATATGTTTAATTAAACTTTAGTCTTTAAACGCTGGGCCAAAGCTTTCTAAATATTACTTTTGGTTTCTCATTATATCCAATATTAACTTTTTGGTAATATTTATCAACATTTTTATAGTTTTCATGTTGCTTTCTTTGTTCTATTTTTGTACTTTTGTTTACCATCTACTAAGTCTGTAACTATTTTTTCCTCTTTAATTCGGGCCAGCAAAGTTTTTTTCTTTCCTTTTCTGTCATTAAAGAGCAGAGCTTTTACTAGTATCCTCTTCAGGTATCTTTTCTTTGCATTAATTACCACTCCATTGTTAAGGAAGTATCCCCATCAGGAAAATTTTAAAAAAGAAGAAGAAGAAAAGGGTCCTGGTGACATGTGTAAGCAAAAGTGAGTTCAGTTGGAGAGGCTGCAAAAGCAATAAGGCTCTGCCAAGGTTCCAGCCTCAGGATGATTTTTGAAAGACTAAGAGAAAATACAGTCCTAGCATGCATCACATGATTTAGAATCTTCAGTCCTTCCAGAGATGATGGGGGATGTCATAAAGACAGGAGGCTGCTGAGCAGCAAGGAAAGCACATTAGCTATTAACCTTCCCCCAGCCGATCAACTTTATTTTGCAATCTTCCCTCAGAACCATTAGAATACCCTGAAGAAATAACTTTCCAATTAAAAAGGATCTCAGAGAACAAAGCCATTTTATCTCTGACTCCTGGTGTTCTTTATTCCAATAATTTAAATTGGAATTGATTTTTCAATTTAGCCGTTGACTTGCTATGGACACACAGCTGAAAAGGCCGAATGGAATTGCATGGCTGAAATATTTGTCTTTGTGATGCACTTCTCATAAATTCACAGGAGCCCCGTTTTTTTTTTTTTTTTTTTTTTTTTTAGATGCATTTTCTTCTGCTGCCTTTGCTTTAGACAACAGCTTTTTAGCACAGCATGGGCAAGCTGAGAAAACACGTCCACCATGACCCAGGGGGGCTCATCCTCTCCTCCTCATAGATCTAATTGTTACGTCTCCTTGAAAATAAAGAAATCCAGTCTTTCCAAATGATGAGAATTCTTGAAATCCAAATATTTTGTTTTCTAATTTATATTGGAGATTTAATTTCTTGAAAGAGGAAAATACCTTTTTCAGTATATTTTACCTCAAGAATATGTTGTAATGAAGATTGAACTCTCCCATAATTGCTTTAATTATGGGTAGCTAAAAATAATGAACTTTCAATTAACACTTAATAATTTTGAATTAAATGCTCCAAATATTAAATTGTTCTTTATTACACTTTTATAGTCAATATTAAAAGCACTAGAAATATCCAATTATTAAAACACTTGATTAGCAGTCAAAACTTTCTTGTCTATTTGCATTTCTGATCATTTTCTTTCCGTGACCTTATCGAAATGCCATAATCTTTGTCACCATCTCCTTCCTGTTTCCTCACCCTGTCACTCCAGCAGGTGTCTCTGCTTTCCTTTGTCTGATAGGCTCAAGTTCTGTTCTGCGATCAGTACTGATGTGAATAGCAGGTATGGAAGGAAATCCTGAGCTCCAAACATTGTTTAATTTTTACCAAACACCATATTGCTTATTACTCACACTCCTTATGGTTTTTGCTATGCATTGTTTTTTACATAGTTGTCTGAATGCATGATCTCAGACCTGTCCTTGATTTTTATTTTTAAAACGTCGAGAGAAAAGAGAACATGGAACCCTCTAGGATGTAAATGCCATGATCACTTGATACTTGTAAGTATTTATTACTCACTACTTTATTCCTTATTCCAAACAGTGCTTGGCACCTATCTGGTACTCAAAAATCTACTGAAGGTATATGGGTCCTATCTGACAATTCGTCCCTATGATGAGTTACAAATTGCTACAGAGAGAGGAAAATTTATAGTACACATAATAAATGTACTTTCGTACTGACTGTTGTAACAGCATACATATAGTTAAAACTATTAAAAGCACATTTTCCATATCAGCATGCAAAGTGCTTGGCATTGGTTCCTCACCTCTGGGTATTGAATGGTTTACACCACCTTTAATTCACCATGATTAAAATAACAACCCATGGCAGTGTTGTCACATGCCTATGAGGACCATGCATTTCTTGCCAGCCAACATCAGAATACAGAAGAAATATTTTTACAGCATTTATTCATTTAACAAATTTATCGTGTCCCGTTTCATGTTTGGCACTGCTCTAAGCACGTGTATACCAACAAACTGAACAGAAACTCTTCTCTTTGTGGAGCTTACAGTCTAATGAGAGGAAACACATAAGAACAAGCATGATTTAAAAAGCGATATAGGAGGTTAAATAGTTGTAAGAGATGAAAGATAATGTAGGTTAAGATGTGATTAAAACAGCATAAGGAGGGGATTCCTGAGCGACACTGGGGCTAAGGAGAGTGGCTGTGATTTAAAGAAGGCCGGTCAGAAAAGGCGTTTTGAAAGGTATTTGAGCAAAGCTCTAGGGAAGAAGAGGGAGGGAGCCATGTAGATCATTTGGGATAAGAGCCTTCTAGGAAGAAGGAACCATTGCCAAGGGCTCTGACCAAGGAGTGTGCTTGGAAGACTTGGCAGCCAGAAGCTCCTGGCTGGAGCAGAATGAATGAGGCTGGGAGGAGTTTTGGTCAGAGAAGCTGACACCAGATCCTGAAGGACCTTGTAAAACCACCGCGGAGACTTTGGCTTTTATTCTGTGAGAGAATTGAAGAGCCACTGCCAGCCACTACTGTTCTGGCCCTATTTCGAATAAACAAAGTGATCTCTACAGTAACACCTGATCACACACTACCTTGCTTTTTATTTTTTTCCTCTGGGGTGGGGGTAGGGCTAAGGGTGGATTGAGAAATTTCTCAAAATTGCTATCTTCATTCTGAACATAAGTTTTGCAGAGATCGCACTTCTGATTTCTCTGTTTCTTCCTGACTTTAGGCATCTATTTTGCCCAACTATGTTGTCACCCAGAAGTATGAGAGTATTTCCAGACTTTTCTTACTGTCTTGAGGGCTGACATTACTTCTTTTCATTTACCTATTTTTAGAGTCTGACACAGGATAAAGCTTCTACAAATGTTTGATGACATATCGAGACTAGTTGAGAATTAGCAGAAAAAGAAAGACCAAATCGTATGATTAAAGCATTACTGGCTTATTTTTACACTAACTTGCGGACTTCTGCTTAAATTGCTGTGCTAGATTTTTATTGTATTTCTTCTGTATTCTGATGTTGGTTGGCAATTCAGTAAGAAAAATTTCCAAGAGTTTTTCTAATATAGTCAATGATTATGTTCCAAATACTATTCTGCATTCTCTCAGAAAATCTACTAATTTAAGATTTCACTTCTACAGTTTCAGGAAATTTGTCTGATGTCTTATATGCATTCATATTCATTCACACATGTATAGAGAGACTCTTTATTTGCTTGCCTCTGAGAGAATTCTCCATTCAGTCAATGACAGAGAATGAATATGAAAATTTTCACATTCTTCTGATGATTCTGTGACAGCTCCAACCTTTAGAATATCTCCTTACTATAAACGACAGATGGGAAAAGCAAGGAGCAAGAATCTTTTGCCTTCCACCCATTAATATCTGGAATAGCATAAATGCACATGCATGCACACACATACACTTTGGAAAAATTCAGGCTCTGATTTGCTTATTTCGAAACTCATTTTCCTGTCCAACATTCACTCATGTGGGTCATCAGTGGGTGGGAGGCTACTGCATGTCACTATACTGACTTTCATGGTGTCACAGGTTACAACTTTTCATTGCGTTTCAAGAGATACATTTAATTCTACAAAAAATAGAGTTTTAAAAGAGTTATTTACAAATTGTTTTATGAATTTAAAAGAGGATGCATTAAGAGGACCCTCACTTGCATCCTTCCTTGACAATTACTTAGCTATTTTTAGTATATGAACCTGACCACCGGAAATTCAACTTGAAGTAACATAAAAAGGTGGAGTTCGTTTACATCCACTCTGTACTACAGAGGAGTAACTCTCAGCAACATGGCCAACTGAAGATTCACCTAATTCTCTAATGAGCTCTTGCCTGGATCCATCATACTTCAGGCTCTCTGTTTCATAGTATTCTTTTACGTGAAGGTATCTCTGATGTGACAAATTTCCTCTTCTCCTGACTTTACTAGGGACATAACTCTAACAATCTTTCCATCTCTATCCTGATCCATACAGTTTTTCTCTTTATTGGGTCATTCCAGAGTTAAAACTGACTGAAATGTCACCCTTAAACCAAAAATCTCTCTTGACCTTGCAGCCCCCTCTAAATATTATCCTATTTCTCTTGCTGCTCTTTACAGCAAATTTCCTCAGTGGATTTGTTTATAATTTCACAGTCAACGTGCATTATCCTAGTTTCTTTTTAAATCCATTTCAATCAAGCTTTTATTTCAACTACTCTACTGAAAAAAGTTCTTTGTCATGGTAACCAATGGTGCTGCTAAACCCAATGGTCAATTTGTCTTACTATCAGTCAAACTATTCGACACAGTTAATTATTCCTTCCTCATTAATATATTTTTCATCCTCGGCTTCCCAAATATTGCACACTTCTGGTCCCTTCTACCTTACTAATCACACTCATCCCTGACCCCAAACATTTGGAGAGATTTTGAGCTTTTCTCTCTTTTATTTAGATATATTTCTTTCGTGATCTCATTATTTGTCATGGTTTTAAGTATCCTCCATACACTGATGCTCCCAGCCTAGACTATTCCCCTGAATCCTAGAATTGTATATCTAATTGCCTACTTGCTAATGCTATGCAGTTTGCTAGAAGAGATCTCCATGTTAACACAGCCAACATGTTAACATCTACCTTTCCAAATTAGGAGATGGTAACTCCATTCTTCCAGTCTCTGCCCTCGTACTTTACACTTAGCGAGGCAAAACAAATAATTATGAAATAAGTAAAATATATAGTATATTAAGTGGTGACGAATGTTATAAAAATATAAAGCAAGGAAGTGGATAGAGAGATTTGAAGAAAGAACTTGAAAAACAAAAAATCTTAATAGATCTATCAGAAATTAGAAAATGGTGAAGATAGTTTGAATGATATAAAACATTTTTATGCTTTAAATATGATATAAAGTTAATAAATCAATTAATAGATATATAAGAATATTGTTTAATGTTATAAATAAAATTAAGGAAAAAAATAAAATGAGAGTAATTTTAAATGAGTTTAATGATTGAAAGGACATAAAAGTGTAATAAAATAATTCACTTTTGCTTTTTATTGTTATCTCTTCTCAACTTTTTTTGTTTTCTGTGTGCATAGTGTCATTTTAATAAATATTTTAAAAAACTAAGGAAAAAGCCGTGACAGGCATGTCATTACCTAAATCACACTAGCAATATATATTCAAAAATGTGTGTTGAGAAGAAGAAACCTAAGTGCAAATTTACATTAAGAGCATAGACCTTCCCTTTCACATTATTTTCCCTTTGAGGAATGTTTGTGAATGTATGTTAAGGTGAGAATTTACCTCGATATTTAAATTTGTTTTAATTGTGAATTTTGTCTTTTCCCCCCAGATCTATGTGTAGGAAAAAAAAAATCCCTACTTATTATGATGTTCACCAACTGCCAAGAAAAATATTGGATTTGGATCAGATATCTAGCAACAGAAAGCATTAGAGTTGCTCCAAAAAAAATAATGATTTGGCAGTATATTTTTAGTAGAAAAATAGGGAATGATTTGGAAAATAAACATTAAAATAGCAAAAGTTGAAAACAACAGCTGGATTGTTTGATCCTCAATGAACTTCTCCATTGAAGTCTGAGCAAATGATGGAAAAAAGAAGAATAAAGTAGGGCTGGGATACAAGATCAGAAGAGAAAGGAAGCTTTTATTTGCATATTTCATTTGAGTGAACTTGAAGACTATTATGACATTTCCTACAGGTACTTAAAAGTAAATCTGAGTCTAGAAGAAAAAAAGAGAAGTCAGTGAATAAAACTCTTTGTATAAGGCTCAAAATTATTCTAATCCCTAGAAGAAACTTCTACTTCTACTTTTTTCAAAAATTAAAGTTTTGAAATATTTGATGTTCTTTCCAAATAACTTTAACATGCTTTTAAAAAAAAATCAGATAAGCAAAACATGGCTACTCTGATTCCACAGAGGCCTGCTTGTCTCCTTTAAAATGTCTGCTTTCCTAAGCGTTTATTTTACTACCGTCATAATCCACTGCTGCGCTGAACCCGACAGTAGTGTTAAGTGAATAGCAGAGGGGCAGAGTGATTTGTTTAAGAAACTGAAGAGTGTAAGGGGAAAGACAGATTATAAGCATGTGCAGGGTTATAAACACGGATGAATTAATGCAGTTAGAGATTTTTTTCTCAGTGAATAACCTGCAACATTCTGGAGTCTTAGAGAACATAGGGTCAACTTCCAGTTAATGATGTAGCTATTTCCTGTTTCCTGAGTATCTCCCATTCATTTGTTCTTTCTATCTGTATGTAGTATCAGAAAACTAAATAGATTTCTAGTTGCCATGTCTTGATGTCCCTTGGTTAGTAAAAGTGTGCCTAAGGTGTCACCCCCTGAAACCCTTCAATTTATATCATTGATTAGGTTATTGTTTCAAACAATAACCTCTCTTTCTCTTTGAAATTGGTTTATATATTCACACTCTGCCATGGAATTTTGCCTTGTCTCTAGACAGAGAATGCCTGTCTACCCCCACTGGCACTGAGCTTGGTCATCTGACTTGCCTTGGCTAATGAAATGTGAGTGGACATGAAGCCAAATCAAGATGAGCAGAGCTCAGGTGAATACAGGCAGGTCCAGCCAAGTTTAGTCAAGCCTAGTGGATCCCAGCCAAACCCAATAGTGGCCATCCAATCTCCCAAAAAGCACAGCCTTAATGTGATATGAGCAAGAAACAAATGTTTGCTGTTTCAAGCCACTAAAAACTTGGAGTTGTTTGTTGATGCGGCAAATGCTGACTATTTTACATTGCTATTTCTGTAAAAGTTGCCAGTTGATACAAGAAAATAAAGTTTTAAAAAATAAGCAAGAATGAGTTGGGATAGAAATTAATAGAGTGACATACCAATTTTTAACAGAAGTTATTGCTCTTAGTTTTCATTCAAATATGAATTAACCCAAACCTTCTCTCATTGGTTCCATTTCTAATTTTGTTATTAAAGGATCTGATGGGAAACTCTGTAATTCTAACTGAGAGAAACCTGCTTTATTCTGTGTGAATTGGGAGCAACACCAAGTTAAGCAAATTTTGGCTTGAGGTAGATGTGAGTTTACCAACCGTTAGGGTTACATAAGTCATGAAGTATATACTTGAGTTTTAGGTATGTATCAAGCACTCCAACTATAGAAGACATGGAGTGTTTACTATGTACCTGGAATCCACTTCTTAGGTGTGGCATGCTGTAGGAATATCTTTTGTACTTCTCTTTCCTTGCCCAGAAAATCTTTCTTTGATTCGGTTCACTAAACGTAAAAGTATTATGGCTACAAGAGCCAGTACTCTTTGTTAGTAAGTTACAGTACCTAATTCATTCTAGTCTTTGCAAAACAGACATTTCCCTGAATAACATACTAAGGATATTCAATCTCTCTCTCTCTCTCTCTCTCTCTCTCTCTCTCTCTCTCTCTCTCTCTCTCTCTCTCTCACACACACACACACACACACACAAACATCCCACTTCCTCTTTATCCATCCATCTATCTATCTATCTCCCAATTTTCAGCTTTCCTTATCTCTGCTTCTATTTGTATGGCCTTGTTCTCCCTTGCCAAAGTAAGGCTGTTAACATGAAATGTGAAAGATGGCCACTGAGCCCCAAGAATGTAGGTCCACATTCCAAAATTAATAGACAGTCTTACTGGCTAGCTTTAGAAAAGAACCCCAAGAAGATCTCTAATTGGCTCAGCTTAGGTAACTTGTCAACCAGTGTGACCTATGTTGTTTTTCTGATTAACTATCCCAGTATCAATACATAAAAGAATTAAAGATTTCTATGAGTAAACCAGTAAAAACCTCCTAAGGAGATAAAAATTTAAATTACTCCTGTGTAATACAGACCTATCTCCATACATTTAAACAGTTCATATCTAGAAAGGAGGAAAACATAGGTCTTCAGATTTTTTTTCCATTTTTTTTTTTTCCTTTGAGCATCTATGAGCCTGGCCCTTGGGATTCATGCTTTTACCTCCAGCACAAGTCTCCTTATTTATTTGCTTTACTAAATGACTTTCTTTAGTTAAAGCTACTTCTATTTTGAGGTGACAAGAATAGTTTAAAGCTAGTTTCCAGACTTATAAAATAAGGGAGAAAATGTACACGATAATAACTGTCATTGGATTTCTCACATAAGGGTAATATATTTAGAACAGGATTATAAGCGTTTGACAGCTGAAAGTGAGATCCTAAAAGGTTAGAGTAAGAGAGGTATTTGGTGTTTACAAAGAACAAAGAGGAAGAACAGAAAGTGAAATATACAATGAGGCGGTGGAACCAGCTCTGTTTTTAAAGATTTTATTCTAAATTTAATCCTTCCATGTGACCCCTAGATATTTACTAAAGGCATTAAAATCAGGAAATGATTGGAACAGGCAGATTTTGTGCCGAAAACAAGAGAAGAGACAGGTTTTGTATCTAGATGAAGGCTAAGGTGGCACACATGGGCAAAGGAGGATCCTCAAGGCAGCAAAAAGCACAAGAAAAGTAAAAACTATGTGTGATTTTCAGAATGGCGTGGCAGATTCTAGATTCTCCTAGACTATAAATTTGGAGAATTATCAATTCTAACCTAAATCTCAGAAGAGCAAGAATGTCATACCTGACTTCTGGGGTTATAGCTACTAATATCAATATCTCTATAGACTAATTAGGGAATTGATGTAAGTTATTTTAGTTCCATGGTTGCAAAATATTTTTAACTGCCACTTCCTGGCACCCTGTGAAGGAAAAATTCTCTCACCACCCCCCAAAAATATTGGTTGAATGGCAAAGTTAGTCCCTGTGTCTATCTCATGTTGTTTTTGTCACACGGTATGTAGTCTCATCTGCTCTAGTATAATGTAATGTTTAATTCAGCAGCTTGAAACAATAATTTATTTGCTCATAATTCTGTGGGTCAGCAACTGAGGCTGAGTTCACCTCAGCAATGATGGAGGAAATGTGTGAGACCTTTCTCTCTAGATCCTCTCTCATCCTCTGACATACTAGCCCAGGTTTTTATTTATCTTATTTTATTTTTACACGATGACAGAAGAGATCCCAGCAGCAAGAGAAGGAAAGGTCCGATGCACAAGTACTTTTCAAGTCACTGATTGTATCACATTTTTAATATCTCATTGATCAAAGCTAATCCCATGCCCAAACCCAAAAGTATTGTGAGTGAGGTCTACACACTACACACTGGAAGATGTCAATGTAGCAATCTGCCATAGAAACCTTACCATTACTGATTATGAAAAGTTTTATCTATGCTACAAGTTTAGTGTCTTCAGGGATCTGAGTGTGTGTGTCTCTGTGTGTGTGTGTGTGTGTGTGTGTGTGTGTGTAAATTCTTTCCTGACATCATATACTGAAAGAAATTTAAACCCTTTGTAAGAGGCTCTACTTCTGCTTTAAATATGAAAAGAAAGTTGCTGTATAAAGTCAATGTTTTCCCCAAATGGCCACAGCAATATTCTGTTTCACAATATTCACAATTAAAATGACTACCTGTTGTTTTCAGTCAAGATTATTTTAAATACGTAGAAAAAAGTTCCATGAGAACATTATTAGTATAGGTTTCGTTCCCCCATTTTATGCTTTGTGTCTGTCACATAGCTTAACATGCTAGATGCTAAATGTTAGCTTGAATAAATGAATGAGTAAATTCATTAACTAAGTATGAATAAATTATTGACTAGATAAAAAAGAATCATCTTACCTGGTCAGATATGTTAAATATTATAGTAAAAAGAAACACACAAGTAGTGTGGTTTACATTTTAAAATATAATAAAATAAAATTGTTTTACATCTGTATACACAACTTGAAAGTCATGCATTATACCTGAAATTATATTTAACATGAATTCTTTGTTCGAAGGCAAAATAAATTCCTTTGTTCATTTATTCTCCTAACACACACTGACTCCATTGGAGTCACAGTCATGCCCGTACCTTCACTACCATCATTCTCAAATTGATATGACAATATAGACTTTTTTGAGCTTCTGAACTTTCTATTAGACTCTCTGGTTTAAAATCTCTAGGAAGGTTGAATTTAAAACTTTCAGAAGAGAAATTACCTTTTTTTCTATAATGTTTTATTTCTCAATATTTTCTATCTTGGTGTTTAACATAATCTTCTATATAATTGTCCACATCATAAAACTAGAAATCTAAGTTTCTCTGTCATCATTGTTCACTTTAATCGGTCCTGATGTCTATCAAATTCATTATCTACTGTCTACTCCTATGGTCAGTATCTTGGTTAGAAACTTTATTATCCATAGCTGAAAAAACAAACAAACAGACAAACAAAGAGAAACAAACAAACAACCCCCTCACAAACTTAATTCACCCTTCTTTATCTGATCAGTCCTTCTATCATAGCTCTGTCAGATTGATATTTCTAAACCTAAATCTGATTGTGTCTTTCCCCTTTTAAATGTACTTAATCATCATAACCTTTCTAGAAATAAGTCCACAAATATTTCTTATTTTACAGACACTTTGTCATCTGAACCAAGCCTATAGTTGCAGACTCCATCAAATACATTTTCTTCTAGGAATATGCCTATAATTGCAAGATAGAGTAGCTGTTCTCGTGAATTGGTAATTTCGTTGTTTCTGCCAGAAATGCTCTACTCAACTCTACTTTTCTACCACTCATTCTTTAAGTGTAATGCTAGTATTAATTACCTCCAGCTACACTGCCCCTCTCCCCACTTAGATCCTCCATTCTTTGTATTCCTGCATGAAACGGTCCACACCTGCTTAGTTCTCATGTCATTGTTTTGTGATTGTTTGTACACATATTTGTTCCCATGATCTCTTACTGACGTTATAAAGTATATTGATTGCTATATCAGTCAGAGTTCTACCAGAGAAACAGAACCAGCAGAAATATATATGTGTGCATGTGTGTGTGCGTGTGTGTGCGTGTGTATATACACACACACATAGTAAGAGTTTTATGGCAAGGAATTAGCTTACACAATTGTGGGTTCTGGCTAAGTAAGTCCAAAATCTGTAAGGTCATCTTTTAAGATGGGCAGACTGGAACTCTCAGATGTGGGCTGAAGTTGCTGAAATTTCTTCATTCTGGAAGCCTAAAGTCTGCTCTCAAGGTTTTTCAACTGATTGAATAAGGTCTACCCAGATTATCTAGAATAATCTTGTTTACAAATATGATTAATATTACTGATTAGCAACTGGCTATAGACTTTAATCACAGCTGCACAACACCTAGAACAGTCTAGCTGAGAAACTGGATTGTAGCCTAGACAAGTGGACACATCAAAAGACCATCACAATTACTGATGTAACTTTAAACAATCTGCAGTATTTTAGGGTGGGAAAACTGAAAACAGAAAGAAGGACTAACTTTTAGATTTTGAATTGATTACACTTAATCTAAAAATGAGTAATAACTATGTAATTGATTATTTAGATATTTTTAAGCTATTCTACTTAGAAAAACACTGAATCATTTTGAAGACTACAGTAAATAACTTTTACCAAACATCGATTTCATGAGAATTGCTTAAAATAATGGAATGTGTAGAGGTATATATCCAAGAAAATATGAATATTATCTGGTTTGGTATGCTAGAGAATTAAACATAGATTTTAAATGTAGGATATAGGAAATAAATATATAGAATCTTATAAATTTTTCAAAACCTTTTTCTTTGGAAAAAACTTTCACTAAAAACATACTGATTGTGTAAATTAATTGTAAAACATTATCAAAATAATGACCAAAGCTATTGACATTTCTACATAAGCCTTTATTATCAGGTCATAATATAGAGTTCTTCTAGCAGTCATGCATAAAATAACATTTTTAAGAAATAAATATTTATATTCTACCTTAAAACTATGTACATTTAATATGCAAACTTCTTTCATGGTGTAAAATTAGTTTTGCAAAGCTAAGAATGAACCCTGGATTATAACTTTAGGCATCAGGATAATTAAGTAGAAACATATCAAGTCTGATCTAATTTGAAAATTCACATAATTAATGTTCTTAATTGATATTCTAATTATTTTTTTCAAAAGATTAAAATCTTAAAAAAATAAAAAAAAAGTATTGCCATACATTTCATTACCTATCAAATCCACAAACATATTGTTATTATAATACATGAATACATATATACTAAAAGTAAAATATAAATTTTACATGGGTTACTAATCGCAATAATTGATTTCATAGATGATGTGCAGTTCTAAAATCACAAATGTATAAAAACAATTGGAAAAAGCAATCCTCCCCCCCCCAAAAAAAAAAAGTTTACAACCTATGTGTTCAGAAGTTAACGTACATTTTCAGGACAGTCACAGGTAGAAGAAGGCAACAGATACAGTCCCCTCGTCTAGCACATCTATACTCATAACATCTATTTGCTTTGCTTTGTCAAAACATATGAAAAATCATTAAAGTGTTTTAATAAATGTCTGGTTTTCCTGCTCATTCATCTTATAAATATTAATTAGCCATGGATCAGGCAATTAAAGTTTAATCAATTTGCACTAATTAGCACCACATACTTGCATAAAAAGATAAAACCAACTCCTGCATCTGGCTGTTATTTGCAGTTTTTGTCAAGTGCTGATGAGTTTAATCTTGAAGGGAAGATTAAGAAGAAAAGAAAAAAAATCAAGAAAGTAGTGTTAATTTTATTAAATTTTTACTCAAAGCACTGGTCATGAGTATCATGGAGATAATGCCAGCAACATTACACTTTTTTAAGAGAAACCCTATTCACTCACTCTTCTTTAAGCCCCATCCAAAAGGGAGGGGCTCCATATCTTCTACTTGTGACACTGCTCTGTGTCATGAATTAATATCTTACCCATTTCTATTCTTTGTGGCTCAAAACTTTTAAAATGAGTGGTTCCTATTATTATAGACATTGAGGATCCACTTTCTTCTTTTGGAATAAATGTGAATGGTCTATGTTAAAGGAAAAATTATAAAGTTGTAGCTGTACAAGTGAAATTGAAATATTCATCACTAGGAATTATGTACAACTGTTATGATAAGAGAGATCTCTGAAATACTTAACATTTGCATTCTGATCTGTGGGCATTTCGTAGCTGAACACATTTTTGTCCCGCATAGACTTTAAGAGACTAACTCCTGCTTCTCTGTCTTTGACTTCTGAATTTGATTAAATAAATTACACTGCCAATCTAGTAAAGAGACATTGTACAGTGCATTTGCATTACTATTTTGTGTTTTAATAACCAGAGAAAATAAAGTGTTCCATTACTGCCTATTCATATAATTGACAAGGATTATAGGGAATGGAACTAGTCTTTAATCACTGATGGAAATTTATCTTAGGCTTGGCAGGTAAAACTACACGTTTTAAGATGATTTAGCATTGTACTAAAAAATAGAGCATGATTCATAAAAAAAGCTATGCACCATTTACATGGGGATTTTTATTCAGTTTATGCAAGAATAGACCAGTGAATGGTTATTGATATTTTTCAAATAAAGTATGTATGATTCATTAAACTCCCTATTCCCCTGTGAACAAGCCACTGCTCTTTTAAGCACTCTTTGCATACATAGCCCATAAAGAAAGCACAGGCAGAAAAAGGGGGTGTCATGCTTCAACGCCTTCTTTTTAAAAAGTGCCTAAATACGAGTAACATACAGTAACAGATAATTCTCTAAACTACCATCTGGATTTCAATACATATGATTATTCATACTGTTGTTGAAAAGATGTGAATATGTTCTTTGTTAATATAGTATATGCATGCTGGGATAGTGATATATACCTGTGTATACTTTTAAAATAAGACCATGAATCAAATTCTGATGTTCTAGAATCTTGCTACTATGAGTGAAATCCTGTATGAAAAATACTTTTTAAAATCTAAACTTCTATAAAAATAACATAACTTCATGGAGCAAAAAAAAAGAAGATATCACTGCTGTGTTTCAGTAGACTCCTCATGAACGCAGTCCCTATCTTCTTAGATGACAATATTTAAAATTCTGCTTTATGTTTATGCAGGAATGCCAGCATACTTTAGTGACAATATCTGAGTTCTGTCCCCTTCAAGACTACAAGCTTTAGGCAATACTTCTAATCTTCCTAGTTTCCTACCTTCCTCAATACAAAATAGAGATTCATTCTCTGTTTTGTTTAACAAGTATGTATTGACTACATATTTGTTCATGAATGGTATAGGTAACCAAAACACATATCACTTGAGAAATGATAAAGGAATTAGGTGTCTGATGCCTGGAGAATGACAAGCATCATGATTGCCTTCAATATTTAAATATATACAGTATAGAAGAAGACGCGAAGCTTACTCTGCTTGATTCTAGGAAGTAGAAGAAATGTACCGAAGTCATAGGAAGATAAACATTTTTCATTTATTTCACCAGAAAATAGCCCTTAAGTATAAATGTATGCCTTTCAAAAGGTTTGTCATGGAAAAAAATGAGTTCTTTTGATCTTTTACAAAGATTCTTTGTGAAGAATGTTGTCACTGAATAGAGTTAAAGACCAATTATAACATTATGGAAGAAATAGAAAATATGATATAAAGATGTAAAAAATAGTATATTAGGACAATATCCACCCTTCCTTGAACATATTTTATAATGTTAAAGACATATTTTATATTGACAAGTTGTCTCTTCCTTAAGCTATCTTCATATAGCTGGGATAAGTCACTTCAAAAAAAAGGGAGGAGGGAGCAGTTTACTGATCTATAGCTTAAAGTTATTCTGGTTCTACATTCTTCTGGAAAAAAAAAGTCTATATAAAAATTATGTTGGCTTTAATATTTCTTCTCAGGCCTTCTTATTCCATTGTACATTTTTAAGAGACATAATTATATCTTCATACCTATTTTAGCCTACCGAATAGAATTTCCTCAGTCTGTTTATACACTATTCATTAGAGGAATGAAGACTATTAAGAGTAGTTGAAAGCAGCTCTTCTCCAGACAATTAGAAACATCATTGTTCATTATCTGAAAAATAGAGTCATCAGGCATAAATTATACAATCAGATACATTTGAAGAAGACAAATGAAGGATTAGGTATGTTTAAAATTTTTAAAAAAAGGTAAGTATCTTTGAATTTGATATTTTATCCTATACTCCAATAATATAAAGTATTATATACAATTTATAAGTATTATATAAAATAATTAATTAGTAAAGGTATAAAACAATTTATGAAATGGTAATAAATGATGTCAATAGTTTCAATGATGAAATCTTTTAAAGATACTTTTGTATAAAATTGAATGTTATAATAATTATCTTTTATCTCAAATTTAGATTTATATCATACATCATAAAAGTATGTTAATTAATTTTTTATTAAAGCACTAATAATGATCTAAAGTCCTATTTACTTAATTATCTATGATAATTAAATCTCAATAACAATTCAGTAAAGAAGAAAACAGAATTTTTAAGTAAAAGACATCAAATATAGTACATGTGTTCTCCATTTGATAAAACAGAGAGACCAGGGCAAACTGTGTTGCAACTAATTCAGATAGAAGGGGTATTTGAGAAAGAAAATAGAAAGTATGAGCAGAATGTGAATGCATTTTCTTCCAGTTGACTTTTAACTACACTTAATTTGATGTTAATAAGATATCATGATTTTAGTTTTTAAATTCTGTAATAATTTCTTTGTTTTTTAATTTAGAGAGATGTTTAGTTTTTACAGATGACACAGTTTTGAGCAATTGTAGGAAAAGGGAAAGCTTTGGATGATGGAAGAAAGTATGTTTTAAGCAAAAAAAAAATAGATTATCAACTACTATTACACTATAAATCATTTATACAGACAGGCAAACATTTATCTGAAATTCTACCAATGGCACTGAAGAACCATGTTTATTTCCCAGAAATTAATGTGCCCTATCTCTGGAAGAGCATACATATTCATTCCTTCATGGCACAATTTATGAAATTTCCTCTATAATTCCCTTTATGATTATTAGAAAACCAATTACTAAGAAATCCCTTAGGTCTTTTGTAACCTTTTCTCATATTTATATATTGTACCTTTTATGTGTACTCTTCATGTACTCTGTGAGTATTTTGTGTTTCTTTATCATCTTTTCCCAAGAGAAAAATGCGCCTAATTAAAACAGTGTACAATGCCGAAGACTCCACAAAAACTCATGTGCTAGAAATGAGTGTGATGTTTTTCCATCACTGTTGCATGAGAAACTACCAATGCTTAGGAATAATTGTAATGTGGAAAATAATATCTAATCAAGTTATAATGATTACTTAGACAACTAGAGCCAGATATGATAATAAATCATAAACTAACTCTGTTAGATTTTTTTCCCCTTAATGTGGTGATTAGAAAGTCATATTAAAATGAGATTTTTTTTTTTTTTTTTTTTACATTAAACAACACTCTAGAATATCAGGAGTAAAATCCATTTGGTAGGAGACATATGACTGCAATTTTCTTTCTTCTCCTTCAAGAAATAGATAGAGTACTTTTTGTTCACTTACCATTAAACTAAAAGTTTGCAAACTACATACTTGAAATTAAAAACCTGATAGTGAAATATAAGATATGCTTATAGATAATTTCTGATGTTGGCAATGGTTCTGTTTAATAGTTTCCTTTCAGGTATATCTCCTCATAAACTCCTACTTCTCACTTGTCTAACTTAGGTCTACCTGACACACTCTTTTGAATACCTGGTCTTGAAACATTTTCTAGTGTACATCTCTATTCTTCATCAAACTCCAGTCAAACTGTACATCTTTACTTCCTTTTTCCATGAAATCAATCTACCCACTGTTAGATCATACTGTTCAGGTAGAACTAGCTTTCTCTTTTCTGCTAAAAAATTAGAGAAATATTCTCTTTTTCTAAAGAAAAAAAACTATTTAATTTTGTCCATAGGGCAAATGGGGATGCATATGTGATTGCTTATCTCAGTTCCATGATGTCTGGAGACTCACCTGGGTTAGCTCAAGGTGCTGACATGGATCAATGGGAATATATATGTGTGGGACTTTGAGTCTTAAATTTAATTGTCTTTGCTGGAAGGTCGAAAAAGTCTTCATTCACATGTCTGATATCTCAGTATTTTTTCTGTAACCTCCCTGTTTCCATGAGGCTGGCTTGGTCTTCTGAGTATGGAGGTTTCAAGGTAGTTCAACATGGTAGCTGTTTCCACTAAAGGAGAAGTAGCAGTGGTCTGTCCTCTTATCAGTATAAACCAGGAATGAACTGGCTTCCATCATGTTTTATTGGCTTAAATATAAACAAGCCCAGGGAAGGACAGTGAAGAATTTTCAGCTACCCTGGCCACAAATTATTTACATTCCTCCTACTTTGAAAATGCATTCAGCCTCTCCCATAATATCACAAAGTCTCATCCTATTAAGTCATCAGAGTCTAGTCTGGAAACTTGTCTAAATAGGTCCAAGTGTATGTTAAACAATTCTAGTGCAGTTTCTCAGGCACAATTCCTTGGATATGACTTTTCATGATCTTAAAACTGAAATAATGGGGTGGGGAGCTGTCTGCCTTCCCCACACAACATGCATTGTAATGTTCAAATAGGAAAACTTCAATTGACACTCCCATTCGGAAATGGGGATAACGGGGACCACGCATACGTTACTAGTCCATAGCATTTCTAAAATCTTGTCTTGTCCTCATTACGGGTTTCTTGATTAAGGAATAGCCTCATTCCTTGGCAATGGTTCCTGTGGCTCTTGGATGCCCCAACTGGGCTCTGGGCTCCACCATCTATCTGAGTCATTCTTCCTTTTCTATAACAGTAAAGATGTTTGCTGCTAAGTAGCTTTCCTATCCTATTTTCCGGTTGTAGAATTTCTAGGGCCTGAAGGGCCTCCTTTTATTTTGAACTGTCTCTGTCACTTTCAGACCAAGCTAGTATAATTCTTTTAAAGTTTCTTGGGTCTCCTATACATTACATTTTAATTTGCTCACTTAGACATAACCAGAAATTTTTTCAGAGGACAGATCTCTCTCTACCTTGAGCTGAGAATTAAGGCGCTGTGGGACAATGTCTTTAGGATTCTTAGAAATATTTTTGTCTTATTTTGAAGATTTGGTAGGCGCTGCCATAAAACAAATTCGAGGTATTAACAAAAGGTCTATAGGCTGAAGTCATTTCTTAAATTGAGATTCTTTTTTCCAGGAGAAGCTAGGGATAAGAAACAGTTTAAATTTTGAACCCACTGAGTTTTGACTCAGATTGTTTCCTCTAGGTATGACTGGAAACGGAACTGATCCTTCTTGAATTCATCTCTATCTAGCAATACCTTGTGATACACAGCTAAGAGAAATTCATTGGTACTTTTAACATACTAAGCGGAAATGTTTTTAACCAAAGTCACTTATTCATTTAGTATATTTCTGTTTTTCCAGAGTTTGCCAAATTAACTGCAACTACATATATATCCTTTTCCCTCATACTCCAAATGAGTTTTCTTACTGACATTTGATCTCTAACAAACATTCCTCTTGAGGGCCTTTGGGCCTAAGCTCTTGACAAGATCCCAATGGTAATGCTACATATTTTAGGTTTTTGTGATGGAAATACCCTTCTTTCTGGTAAGAAATTCTGTTCCAGTTTTAAAATTTCTTTTCTTCCCAAGAAAAGAAAAAAATCTAAAGCAACTTATTATTAGCTTTCATAGTTCTATGGCTTGACAGTATGACTATTCAATTGGAGTCACTTATACAATTCAATTAGATAGTGATAGGGGTTGAGTCGTTAAGTGTTCAACAAGTTATCAGTCTAGATTCTTTATATTTCACTCACATGATGACTTTTTCCTAACACGTGCTTCTTTTAGGTAAGAAACATGCACGGGGAAGAGGGATACTGATAGATTCTTCCCTTTAGTAGCTACCAGGTCCTCCCATTTTCTTCAAATATTTGCTGGATACATGAGCTTCTGAGTCATCCTGGGAAGGCCTCCCATTTTCTTCAAATATTTGCTGGATACATGAGCTTCTGAGTCATCCTGGGAAGGCACAGAAAAATAAAGAAGTAAAGGATTTATTTCACTCCTATTGTGAACTGGCATTGCTTGTCTATATGATAGACATCAAAGCTGATACTCTCTCACACCTGCAGATTTCCAAAAATATCTTAGTTATTCTTCTTTGACCCAGATGATGCATAGCCTCTGGTTAGCCACTCTTAATTTCTGGCACTTTCTAATACAATCTAGGCATTCTCCAGTCAGGCTTCTTGAATAAGCTCGAAGATAACCCTGGTTACTCCATTTATAGCCACCTAACCTATGTCTTATTAAATTTATTTTGGTAAAAATTACATACATAAAACTGTATCCATTTCAAGTATATGGTTTTATGAATACAGATTTATACAATCATGAAATCACTACTACTGTCAAGATACAGAAAATTTCCTCAGTTCCCAAAGTTTCCTTGAGCTCCTTTGCAATTCATGCATCTCTGCGCTCCTGGCCCAAAGGTAGCGCAAGTCAGCTTTTAGTCACTATAGATTACTTTACCTTTCATAGAATTTTAAATTAATGAACTCACATAGTATAAGTGTATATTCATTGTGTCTGTCTTTTCACTCAGCATAATGATGTTGAGATTTACCTGTGTTGTTGTGTGTGTTGGTGTTCTTTCTGGTTATTGCTAAGTAATATTTTATTGTGTGAATATACCTGTGGATAGACATTGGTTCTTTAGTTTTGAGTTATTTAAAATGAAGCTGCTATGAACAGTCATGTAAAAGTCTTTGGACATGTGTCTTTAATTCTCTTGAATGAGCACCTATCAGTGGAATGGCTAATTATATAGTAATTTAATATTCAATTTTGAATAAATTTTCAAAGTTTTTCACAGTGATTATAAGTTACCCTTGCTCATATTCTCACTAACACTTAAAATTATCAGTCTCTTTTATTTCAGCTATTGTAGTAGGAATGCTCTAGTATATCATTGTGGATGTATCTTGCCTTTGCTTCTTCCAACTTTCATTTTCAATTTCAATCATTTAATGTGAATTTACAAAATTACATCAATGAATATTTCATCAATATGTCTATCACAGTATTAATTCTTCCATTGTATATTATTCATAGACCCTGTTGATCTTATGTATCAGAGAAAAAGAATGAATATCAAGTGCATTATTTTTTTTTAATAAGTTCCCCCAACATATATGGAACACAAATTTATTTGCATCATGCTTGTTAAAATCTTCACATCAATGTGAGTTTTATTAAATCATCATTTAAGTTTAAAACAATTCTCCTGTTAAGGGACTTATTTATTTTTGTGTTGAGATAATTACAGAACCTTCAATGTATCAAGGTTTAAATTTATGTAGGGAAATATAAACTACTCGTTTCTAGTTACTAAAATTCTAGCAATTCCCAAGTTATAAATATGCTACATTCTCCAAATTAATTTGTGTTTGCATTCATAGCTCACTTTTCCAAAAAATGTGATAAATCCTTTTTTACTTCCTGAAGTAGCTGACAAAATGCCTATGAATGACACTGAATAAATACAAAAAGTAGTTAACATTTATTGATTCATAATATGATAAGTGCTCTACAAAAATTGCCAACTTTTTCAAATTGGATGGCAATGCTGTAAACATTCTTTATGTGTTTTAAATATGTCTTCTTTGTTAGATATACATATTACAAATATTTCCTCCCATCTTGTGCTGACCTTTTCATTTTCTTGATGTGTGTTTCGAAAATAAAAAAGTCTTTTTTTGAAAACTAGTACTAATTTTGGTGGCTCATGTTTTTTACATCTTATCTGAGCAATATTTGCTTAGTGTCAGGTTGCACAGATGTTTTCTTACATTTTATTCAATTTTTAAGTAATTTTATCTTCAATATATGTTCATTTCTGGTTAAATTTTGAGTATTATCTAAGAGAAAGATTGATGTTTATTTTATTTCATATGAATATCCAGCAGTTTTAGTACCATCTGTTGTAAAGATTTTCTTTTGGACATTGAATTCCCAAGACATTTTTGTCAAAACATATGTTTGTGAGTCTATTTTTTAAGCCTATTCTGTTTTATTGATTTATATATGTACTTTTTTACCAATGTCACATTGTTGCGATAATTCTATCTTTAAATTATATCTTGAAATCAAGTATTGTAAGTCACTTGATGTTAATTTTACAACTATTTGTTCATTTTAGATCATTTACATTTACCTGTAAAATTCAGATATAATTTAATTTTTATAAGAAAAGCCTTCTGGGATTTTGATTGAGATTGTGTTGAATGTAGTCAATTTAGGAAGAATTAATACTTGAATGATCCATAAACAATATTATCTTTCCATTAATTTTGGTTTTCTGTGATTTTTTTGTCAGTGTTCTATAGTTTTTAGTATTGATTTCTTGCATGTTTTTGTAAAAAATTATTTGATAATATTTTATGTTTTTGGCAATTGTCTTCATTTGCATCGAAATAAGAAAATGCTGTAGACTGGCATTTTGTTTTAGACTTAAAAACAATAGAACTTTATTTCTCCCAATTCTGGAGGCTAATAGTTTGAGATTCGGGTACCAGCATGGTTAGGTTTTGGTGAGATTCTTCTACCAGGTTGCAGACTGCTGACTTCTCATCGTATCCTTACATGGCAAAAAGATGGTTCTCAGAGAGGGACGAAATATTCTCATGGTTCCACTGCCATTTATTGGGCAACTAAAGATTATCAAAAACAATAGGAAGAATAGTTATGAGAATCAAGGTTATGTGTGGCTAGATTGGACAATTTTTAGTATATCACCCTGCTTTATTACTTAATATACTCCACTTTTTCATAATACTTATTTCCACTTTAAATATTTTACCAGTTTTTAAAATTTCTTTCATATCATTTGTCTCTCTCTTTGAAATGTAATCTTCATAAGAGCAGAACTGCTGTCTGCCCTGTTCTCCTTGGTGTCTCCAGTGTCTACAATATTGCCTGGCACTTAATAGCAACTCCAGAAATATTGCTTGAATAAAAATTGAGGTAGGGGTAAAATAAAAATTTTTATTGGAAAACTAGTATACAACTTCAAATGGATTTGCGGCCAATTGTGCCATAAGCGAATTTCCTTAAAGTAGCTAAACAAAATTTAAAAGGCAAGTATCAATAAAATAAAATGTTTATGATAAAGGACCAGCAGTATCAAAAAAAAAGAGAGAAAGAGAAAGAAAAAGGAAAAAAAAAAACCGGGACATGAGTATTTGGATAATATATCCATTTTACAATGGCGTAACTTGAAGAACATATTTTTGACTGTCCACCGTCCATTCAGAGTTAAAACTCCACACTTCAAAAACAGCACGCTGACAGTTCCTAAAGAAAACTATTATATATATACAAAAAGGATTAACCCAGATGTTTCCTCATTTGACCAACTCCATCCAAGTTTAGATATGCAGAAGGGCTTAAATATATGAAGAGGAAGCTACATGAAACCGTTACTTGATCAGTTTTCTAAAACAAGTTTTCAGGGCAATGACAGAAAGATAAGGGAAGAAAACATGGAGGAATGAACTTCATATTTTATGATAGTGTGGGGGAAATCTTTTATAGGTGAGTTACAAATAAAAGGTAAATAAATACTTCTGTTCAAAAATTTTACACATTCTATACAATGTCTTCACTTTACTGTTATCATTTGTATAAACTTTTTTATACTTAACCATCACCATCAATATCTGCTTCTATGGTCAGACCAAAAGGCTGAATAATCTCTTACTACCACTCTCAAATCTCACATTGTGTACAATAATTAGAGCTTAAAATTCCAAATAGATAGCTTCTCTTACAACTTCCTGATTCCCTCGTTATAACTTTGAGCCTAACTCCAATCACCTTTCTAATCAGGAGACTGGTTTACCAAGGAGATAGCAAAAAAGCGAGAAGGGAGAAAGAAATAGGCATAACCTTTCTACTTACAGTAGCCATGTTCCTCCTCCAAAATATATTTAGCTCATTTCCAAGAAAACTGAAAATTTATTTTACAAAGATCTAGGGAAATGAGAGAAGAAAGTAGATAAGGAGTCAATACCTTTCTCCCTCTTTCTTACATATGAGATTTTATCATCATTCTGAGCTTAAAACACTTATTTATATTGTAAAGTCAAATTATATTTGATTTCCAAATTATGCATTAATATAGACTCACATTTGCATTTTAACTCAGACCATGCTGTTTTCTAGTCCCAGTCTTGATGATTTCATTTAAATCTGCAATCAATTTTGAGAAATACATATTTTTCTTATAGTAGCTTCCTTCTGAGAAGTGTATCCTATTTCAAAGCCCATTTTGAACTGTGTAATTATGCTTTCTCTCCTATCGTTTATACGTTTCTCCTTCCAGGACTAGATTGTGTAATTCCATGTCCGTAACCCACCCATTATGTCCTTTCCTCTTACTTTAAGTGGCTATCTTCGATGTCTAACATTATTAGGTTTCGATTTTGCCAAAAAAATAAAAGTACACTAAAACTGTGATATTTAATTCCAAATATGTACAAGTGTCCTATTTTTAACATTGCCATGGGGTAAATATATTGCAAAACACATTTCTTTAAACACTGATGCTCTGGATAAGTTCTGTAATAAGTGCCAAATTATTTTAGTTTTGTTTGGTGAATCTCTTTACATTGTAAAATTTTTGAAGTTTGATTAACCACCTCTAAAAATGTTTGAATAATTAAAACCTTTTCTGACACATTTTTCTTCAAGTAGTATTTCTATTTGTTTATGGGGCTTGATCTCAGTCTGTGACTCGCCTGCAATGTTTACTGTGCACTGTTTGAAAATGCCTTGATAGAGATAATCATTGGGCTCCTGGAGTGTGATCAGTGTGGTGAGCATTGCTGACTTGTTTTTTTAATTTTCTTCATTTCTCACAATTAAACAGATTTTAGTCTTGTTTGTGTTTAGCCCCTCGCTTTTAATTTTTTGTCAACAATGATTTTTTTCCTAATGCTCAATTTAATACTGACCTTAAAATTTAGAGATAAATTACATATATTTTACTTATGCAAATTTTCTTGAGATATATATATATATATATATATATAAAATCAGTGTGCTCTGAGATAGCATTTTATATATACACTTTTACTTCTGATCCTACCCTACAATTCTAATAAATAATACCTGTAAGTTTCTGAGTGAGAACTCTATTAACTCCTTTCTGAAGCAAGATAGCATATGAAATTCATAAGGGAGAGACAATTATGTTGAACCCTTCACTAATTCTTTCTGTAGCCTCTTTAAGCTAATCTTTCCTAAACCTTCTGATTAAATGCCACTATTCCAAGATTTCTTCCAAATAATTGAGATCTTCCTTTACAAGGTAGCTATATCCACAAACTAATAATTATTCGAAGAATAGAATCGATAAGGATAATTCCAATTCTTTCCTGTTTAATGTTAAATTATCTACATACTAAAATATTGTAATGTTATTAGTTAACTTTACAAACTAGAAATAACATTCTAAAATTATATTCAAATTAGCTTTTTTTTCAATTAGTCTCTTAGTTTAGCTGTTTGAAAACTGAAAGAACTGAAGTGTTACTATGTCACACATACACACACATGCGCACACAATGTAACCCATTACTTATCATTTAAATAGGTCATTGATCCAAATTGCAAGTTTTATTATGATAATAACCAGCTAGTTCATTTTAAAAGAGATTATTACTATTTTTGATCAGTCCTTTTTTCACAGTAAAAAAAAAAATTTCATCTCTATGTGGTAAAATTTTGTTAAAAGTTATATTGTATTGTTAGACATATTCTAATGCATTTTGTAAAATTAAAGGTAGTTTACTATTTAAGATGCTAAAATAGCTCAGTGGGGTGTAATCTTTCTCTTAGTCTTTGCACATCACCCAATATGGGTCATTTAATTGGCAGTTAGCCCATGCATGCATGCATTGCAGCTGTCAACAACTGCCCCAAGGAATCTTATTATTTTAGAGAATGTATTGTCCTGTTTGTGGATCCCAAAGGCCTATTTGTCATGAGAATTCTTTTGAACCATCACACCCATCCTGTCTGTGAGAACCCTGGAATTCTACTAGCCAGGTATGCTCAAGCTGTTAGGTTGGCAAGACAGGCAAAACCAAAAGCTCCACAGCAGGTGTGTATCAAACAAAACAAAACAAAACAAAAACAAAACAAAAACAAAACAAAACAAAACAAACCAAACAAAACTAAGCAATTTAACAGTGGCTCTGCCTTCCAGTTCCAATGATTTGGAATATCTACTCTCTTTATATCATACACCCAAATTTAAATAACTTGACAACTCCTGGATTATCTTATTTTTAGATTGAGGCATAAAACATTGGAATCAGAGTTGAATGGCTTGCAACAATAAAAATAATATTATAGGGTTATTTGGAAACAACAACAAAAAAACAGTACCTACAAGCTTTTGACAAAGAAGAAAGAAACTTTAGAGCAGGAATCACATATTTTCTAGTCACTTTCCACGTACCCTTTCATTTATCCCCCAGAAAACCTATTCAGATTAGGTATTCTCATTTTACGAATAAGGAAAGTTTACTTCAGATTAATTAATTAGATCATGTAGGGATGGAGGCTTCATTGGTCTGTGGGTCACTCCATGCCAGCCTGCTGCATATTCACCTTTTATTGGACATGTCCTGAGCAGAGACCTGAGTTTTTTGATGGGCAACAGGGTAGTGAGAGTGAAAGGAACAAGAACCATCATGGAGACATAAGAATCCGGGCTAAGCTATCAGACCAGGCTTATCTTGCTTCAGATGCAATCTTGTAACATATTACTTTCTAATCAACTAAAAATCAAATTCTTAATCAATTAATTTAGTGGTTTTAGACTTTTAATAAATTATAAAAATAGTTATTGATCACATGCTGTAAACCGAAGAGATCTGATAGATTATTATATATATTACTCTTCCCTTTTCATTCTTTAGTAAAGTATGTATATATGCCTATATAATATCAATTATATAGAGAGAGTTTTTATTTTTTTGGTTTGTCTCTCTCTCTCTCTCTCTCTCTCTCTCTCTCACTCTCTCTCTCTCTCTCTCGCTCTCTCTCTCTCTCTCAGTAAGTGTATACACATGTATGCACCAATAATGAAAAATGGCAGAGTGAGGAAACGATTTCCAAACTACATTTCTTCAACCAAAGCCAGAGGCAGGAGCCACAATGACCAAGATCTCGTCGACAACCCCCCTGCCCTCATCTCCCAGTTTTTAAGAATTCAAATGAGTATTGGGATGGCTGTGGATTTACCACAGTATTTGAAGTTACTATTTTTCAATTTTATATATAGACCTTGAGGGATAAGGTGTCCAAACATCTTAATTATACATATATTAGAAATATGCCAGCTTTAAGAAAATATTTAATATGGTTTATTGCTATAGACTAAATGTTTGTGTCACTTCAAATTCATATATTGAAACCTAATCTCCAAAGTGTTGGCATTTGGAGTAGGGCCTTTGGGAAATGATTGGATCATGAGGATGAAGTCCTTATGTTCAGGATTAGGAGTCTTATAAAAGAGGCCCCAGAGAGCTCCCTCACCCTTTCCACTAATTGATGACACAGCAAAAAGATGACTATGAACAAGAAGTGGGCCCACACAACACACTGGATCTGACAACATCTCAATCTTGGACTTCCCAGCCTCCAGTATTGTGAAAAATCAATTCCTGTTGTTATAAGTCCCGGTTTTTTTTTCCTTTTTCTTTCTCTCTCTTTTTTTTTTTTTTTTTTTGATACTGCTGGTCCTTTATCATAAACTCCAATTAAATCTACAATTTAATTGGAGTTTATTAATACATGGCTATATTTTCTGTTGCAGCAAGTGAAATTCTCCATAGACTGAACATAATTTGAACATAATTCTAACTCAAAGAAAAAAAATCTATAGAAATATCTGAAACTCTATAGACAAGTTATTTGTTTATTCAAGTTATTTATTTATTTAATATTTTTTTAGAAGAGAGGCAACTCTTGGTTGACCTCACAGATTACAAGGACCTTGTCAGTTTACAATTCCTTATTTTTTTATTTTTTATACCTACAGCACTTGGTCTTCCTAGGTGGTCTCCCATTTAAGTATTAACCAGGCCCGACCTTGCTTAGCTTCTGAGATCAGATGGAATCGAGCTTATTCAGGGTAGTATGGCTGTAGACGGAGATAATTTTTTTAAATGGCAGAATAAAACTTTCAGTCTGAGTCTCTGAGCAAATGCAAACTTTCTTAATGCCAACTAAGCAATAGTTGTTGTGACAGGCAGAACAATGACTCCATCACCTGAACTCAAAGACATTTCTGTCCAAATCACCAGAAATGGAATATGTTAAGTTTCATGGCAAAAAGAAGAATTAAAGTTGCAGATAGGACTAAGGTTAATAATCAGCAGACCATTAGTAGGGAGATATCCTGGATTCTCCATGTGGGCCCGATGTAATCCCAAGGCCCTGCAGAATGGGAAAGGAGGCAGAAGAGTGTCAGAGTGAGCAGTGCGAGAAAGACTCAATGGGCTGTTCCTAACTTTGAAGCTGCAAACAAACAGGAACAAGTCAAAGAATATGGGCGGCTTCTAAAAGCTGGAAAAGAAAACTGATAGTCCCGATAGTCTCAAAAAACAAAACAAAACAAAACAAAACCAAAACAAAAACACACACAACCTTGACAACACTTTGATTTTGGCCCAGTAAGACCCATTTCAGATTTATGTCCTCTAGGACTGTACAAGTTGCAATGCTTTGAGCCATTAAGTGTGTGTCTATTTTTTACAGCAGCAATAGGAAGCAAATACACTGAATAATGTTCTATATATTGTATAACATAGCTGCTGAACATGTGTTCTTTGACTAAAAATAGAACAATTTAGAGTGAAGTTGGAAATCTTATAGAAAGTCGTTTCTATTTTTTGCTTTTTTATTTCTAGTTTCTAAATTTTAGACAAGGCCGTTTTGCTACAAGAGCAAGCATGAAACATAATCACTTTTTATATTGGTATCTTTGTATGTATATATATATCTGTGCTTTCAGGAAATCTCCGATGACTTTAGATGATAGCTTTACACAATTTGTATTTGATATGGCCAACTCCCCACTCTATCAGCTTACGGGCAAACACACCAGTCATTAACACCATGTTCATATACTATTTATTTATTAAATGTACAGTCAGTTTTAGTATGATTCACTCTGAACTTTGCAATAAATAAGCAAAACTTAATATCTCTTGTTAGCATTTTTTATTCAATGCTGTGACTTCCATTCCTTGAGTAGTGTCTGGTACATAATCATGTCTCTAAAATCTTATAGACTATATGAGTGGAGATCACCACTGCTTAGAGCACCAAAGTGTTCTGTACAGGCATATTTGTTAAGGTATCACTAGAAGGCTAATGACTGCCTGTTCCTTGGCTGTCTACAACCCATTTCAAAAGCACTCCAGCCTGTGCTAAGGTTCCCATTTTCACTTGTCCCTGCTCAGGTACTTACGGTCTCAGTGTCTCCAAGGTTTCTATGACAAAGCTCTTCTAATTTTCATCCATCCTTTCTGAGCACCCTCACCAAAAATATAGCCATGAGTCTGTCTGATATCTGGGCTGATACTTTTTTCTAAAATCAACCTATTCATCTTACTGGATTTCCTTTGAGCTTACCTCACTAGTTCTCTAAAACATAACCATATAGAGCAAAATGAAATTATAAAAACAGCTTAGGAAGAAGTTAATAACTTCATTGCTTTAGCTTCACACATATTTGCGATTTTACATAGATAACCTTTAAAAATATTCATAATGTTGTAAAGCGACTTTCTTTAACACATAGACTGCATCAAGGTAGACACGATAAATGATAATTTCCCTGCTATTTTCTATGATAAACCATGAAATACTTTCCAACAGGAAAAAATTGCTTAGATTAATGTAAATAATATAATATTTTAAATATTTGAAACCATAAACCCAAGGAGACAGCTATTTAACATGATTTTATAGAGACATAATTACTTAATACATACTGAACAAAGTATATAAAGAACAGTGCAGGGATGTCAATACTTATATCTTGATCTTTTTAGTCCCATTATAAAAATCTTCATAATTATGGAGATTGGGGAGATTATCCTTAATGCCAATTATCTACTAAAGCTGGTGCAATTAAAAGACAGCTTTGGCTCAAAATTATGGTCTCAAATTTGCATTTGATGCTAACAATTAAATTAGTCAAAATTTCTCTAATTAATATTTAAACTCTATTTTTATAAAAAGAAGACAATAATAGAAATTTGTTTATTTGTTTAAGGGCTTTGTCTTTTTATCTTCAATTAAAAGTATTATAGATTTTTTTAGAAGTGGTCCCCAAATATAAGAAGATCTGAAAGTTTTATTTAATATCAAACTATTGCTTCTCTTTTGTAGTATGTCATTTGACATAAAAAAAGCTTATAATCTAAAAGATATTGAACATATATAGCATTTGATCTTTTATATTCTACTGTGATTAAGTATATATATTTTTTAAAATAAAATACCTCTACTTTTGACATTATAAATACCAAAAGTTGTTGTTTTGTAAATACAGTGGTGATATTACCATAATTTTCAAGTTCTTTTTAAATATGTTTCAAAAGATGCCTGGGACAAATCACAAAGGGGAACAATAATAACGTTTCAGTGAAGAAAACTGGTAGACACAACCTTATCCAAGTGATCAAAATTAGCATCATTGCTAAAAGGAAAAATCAGCACCAACTGCCTCCAGCCATGATATACTGAGAGGAATACTTTGTCACTTGCATGGTATTCCTGCCCCCCAAATTCATCACCTGAATCTAATTGAAAGGAAATATTACACATTCTGTAAAATAACTGCCGCAATATTCAAAAGTGACAAGGTTGAAGGTTGAGGTATGACTGAGGAATTCTTTCAGAGTGAATGAAACCAGAGACATGAGGACTAAATAGTGAGATGCTGAATCTGATCTTAAATCAGGAGGAAAAATAGCTATAAAGAACATTATTTGTGCAAACCAATGACATTAAATCTGAATATGTAGTAAAGGTTAGATAATGGCTCTATACTACTACTATATTTCCTAATTTTGAAAATTATGTTATGGCCATACATTTTTTAAATGTCTTTGATCTCAGGAAATATATATATATATGTGGAAGAATTAGAGGTATAGCATATCATTTGTTTAACTTAACAGTATTAAAAATTAAAGTGCATACATTAGAAATATACAGAGAAATAGTAATAAGGCAATTGGGGTAAAATTAAAACAATTAGGTGAATTTGGGTAAAGAGGCAGAAACAGTACTATTCTTGCAATTTTTCTCTAAATTTAAAACTATATCAGAATTTTAATATTACCAAAAACAAAGGTTCTTGGGAAATGTACATTATTTACCCTTTTAAGGTAAATGTTTATATTTTGATTTTGAGAATGTTTTGAATACTTGATAAATATACTTCATTTGTTAGAAAACATGTAGTTTGGAAAATATGTCCCAATAACCAGTAAGAATATGTAGTACTACTGTATTTGCATTTTAAACAGCAGGTGATAACTTTGGTGAAAGCATTGTTTGTGATATTTTTGTTCTTTTCCTTATTTCAAAGATCAAGGAAATAGCTCTTTTAAAACAGTTTTGAGTAAAGGTGAATTAGAACCAGATGTTTTGAACGTTTAATGGCACTCTAAAATTTCTAATACATGCCGTAGAGAATGTCTAAGTTGTAATGACCAGCCAGAATTTCACATTTAAGGGTGGACATTCCTGGGTCAGCCTCCAAGTTAAATGTTTATTTTTCTAGCTGTTTTATAGTGAAGTTGGTTGAAAGACTTGGCACAGTACTCTTCAGTTTAATTTTAAGCCTGACAGAAATGCTGGCCTCAGTGTGTGTACGTGTGTAATTTAGTCACTGTGCTACTGGAAGTCTATGGAAGATTAATGAATGGTGAGGCTCAGTGGCAGTTGTGAGGGGATGCGGAATAGAGAAAACCAGCCACCATCTGTTCAAAATGCCTTTTGTAGTGCTTTTAAGGAAAACAGTTATCAGCAGGAGACAAAGGCAGACAATGGCTTTAAATATTGATGCTTCTATTACAAATAAATATTGCAATTATACTTTTATATTTCAACAAATATATATGCGTGCATTATGTTGTGATCATACTGTATATTCAAATAAATTCTTTAAGAAGTAGAAAAATTACTAATATTTTAATATCCTTAACAATACTTACTCTTCATTAGTCTCTAGAAGATAAGATATATATTAAGCCCTAAGACAAGCTCTGTGTAAATCATCTTTTCCCTGGAATTAACCTTTTTCCTTAGAATCACATCTACCATGGTCTCATACGATTTACACAATATGCTTTAATTACATTTTCATAGATTCATTTTCTTAATCAGACTTCAAATCTTTTCAAAATTGGCCTTTATAACTGAAATGCTATCAGTTATGTCTGCTCACTCAGAAAACTCTATACCAGAACTTTTCAAACTTTAATTGAAGACCAATCGCCTGAGGGTCTTTCTTTAAAAAACAGATTTTAATTCAGTTAGACTGGGCTTGAACCTGATTCCAAGGCGATACCAGTGCTGCTGGTCCATGGTTATACTATGATTATAAGAGTAGATATGTATCTTTATGAATCTTTTGCCATAAAGAATGGTGAAGAAGTCAGTCATAAAATACTAAAAATATACATACAGCCCTTGGTGTGTGTGTATATTTTATGTTGGTGTTCACTTGGCTCAGTCTTTGCAAAAGTTCCCATCCACCTAGCCAACAAATATAATAATAATAATAATAATAATAATAACAACAACAACAACAACAAAGACCCTTTAATAACTTAGGATGTCATTAGAATCTATATTGAATAACTAATGAATCTTCCATCAACACTTTATATCAAAAAATCATAAAATATGTACATAACAATTTATACATTTTATCTTAAGTGAAAATACAAATGTTAATCCTTTTGCTTATCTTTTATCCAAGGCCAAGTTATTTTATTTTTATATATGTCTGCTGATTGGATTTCCTTGTCATCTTTCATGCCTAATAGGTACCCATAATTCATCACCTTAGATTTCCAGTTTCCGTTTCTTTCAAGTGGATCAATAACTTAAGTACACCTGCAAAGCGCTATAATTAGAAGATTTACAATAACTCACAATTTTTTACAATTAGCTTGTCTATATCTAATTCAAGTGCAATTATTTTAGGAAGCTTAACTTTACTGGGATTAACCCAGACCACTCAATACAATTTTATAAAAACAAACAAAAAATGTTATTTTCTTTCTCTTGTTGTTATTGTTGTTTACATAATGATTAAGTTATAGCTTTAAGGACAAATGCAGTCAAAATATTGAGCTCATTATTCAACATTGGTGGTAAAACTAAGTGTGTAAACTAGAGAGTGACTGACGGGCCAAAAGGGTCTGTTGTCCATCACTTTGTTTCACAGAGGGTATTGAGAAAGATAACAAATCAGGGAAGTAGAAGATTGTTAAGAAAGCTTCTAATCTTATAGAAAATTCAGTGCATACCTGTGACATTTAAAAAAAAATAGGAAATTCAATTCATAACCTCCAGAAATATTTCTCATAATCTTCTCTGATGCTTTCCAATTCTTTAGTACATTTGACTAACATGACTCCCATATTGGGTCATATTTTCTTCTTTAATAGTCTCTCACTGCTTCTAGGTTTTTTCTTTGTACTGAAGTAGTCATTTTAAATTCTCCCCTTTTCTTCCTTTTTTTCCTAAGTTTACTTCTAATTCTCCTACTTCTGAATCATAACATACCTAAGGGAAAGGCAAACAGGAATTGGGACAATCTAAAATTATGTCCTTGGTAATGAATTGTTTATCTTGCAACTATTTGCTAAAATTGTTATTTACCTGATCCATTAATCTGTGAGCCAAGATAGTGGTGCATTAACTCTTCAAGGCACTGGTGTCCCAATAGAATGAATTCTAGTAACTCTGTTGCTTGCTGCTAGAGAGTATCATATATGATAAAGATCATTCAAATGATAAAAAAGAAATCATTAAATACAGTACAAGTAAGTGAACATGAGCTCATTACCTAGGGCCAAAGAGCCAGCAAAGGGCTTCTTTCTCTTAATAATAATGTAATTACCTTAGCGCCACTGTTTGACAATGAGAACATGAAATATGAGAAAAATATAACTAGATTTTCATTCTTTTTTTTCTTTAAAAAATGTGTGATTTTACAATTTTTTAAAATTTCCATCAGCGAAAGTAAACGAGAGAGCACAATTTTTAAAAAATTATAATTTTAGCATATTCAGAATTTCAAAGAAACCATGATAGAAAAAAAGTCAAAAAAGTTTAAATATTTAGAAAGAAAATACGTTTTTAAAAATTAGTTTAATTACTAATTATAAAAAAAGTTTAATTATGGTTCTGTATCCAGTTTTTATTTCATAATTTTATAATTCAGTGGAAAAAAAAGATTGGTTTGGAATTCTGAAAACTTCAGTACTCACATAATTCAGTTGTTTATTGACAATATAACATCAAACAAATCATTTAATTAAAAAAATAATTTTACTCTGTTTTTTCTGATTCTAATATGAAGTTTAAAATTATCATTTTCAGAATAGATCTTTTATAAATATTTAAAAGCTAAAATAGGCAGTATATCACCAACACATAAAAATTAATAGATTATTGTGTATTATACTTAAGCAGAAATTTGAATTCAAATTAGAGAATGGAAAGCAAATTGTTCTAATTATTTTTTCCTGGTCAATGGCAAGTAATTTTTATAATATTAGGTGTTTTCTTCAATTTATCTTTGTTAATGATTTGAAACAATTACGAGGAAGCCTCTCCAAGTTCAGAAATCAGACATTTATAGTATGTAGCAGGATATAATTATATTTCTATGACTTTTGCTGTACACACGCACACACACACACACACACACACACACACACACACACACACACACACCCTTCACGAAAACACTCACACACAGAGCCGCCAAGGTACATGCTTATAATGGACAATATTTTACTTTTTTTCTTTATTGATTTGATCTTTTTAAAGAAATTATGCATTATTTACAGGGCACCTATATTAGCAAAACTGATTCAATGTGATATTCAGGTTAATTACTTTATTCTTCTGGGGTTTTTGACCTGATTTCTATTTTAGTAGGCAAAATACAGTAAAAAATTGCATTAGTAAAGCTCTTCTTGCCTGTAAATAAATTTCCAATCTAAATAGCTAAAGCAAATTCTCACAAACAAAAAGACTGACTACCTCAAGAGAGTGTGTTCTCTAAAATAGATAGAACATTAAATAAAAGAAACCAATCAAAACTTCTCTCAGATTTAATATACTTTCTTGCAGAAATTTTGTGTACCACATTTTTATATTAATTACATTATCAAGATAGAGAATTTTAATTGAAGTCTAAGCATAAGAGACAAGAATAAGCGGTTACAGCTATTCTTACCTTACCTTTCAACAATAAAATTTATTGCACAACAGTTAAATAAAATGAATCCCAAAAATTTGAAAATTAAGTGTCAACAAACAGCTTAGCTAGCCCCCATGCTACAACAAAAGGAATATAAGGTGAAACTGATCTCTAGTACTCTCTTGTCACTTTCAAAGGTCAGGTTATCTCAGTGTACCCCTCAGAAGGGTGTACGTTTCACCAATGTCACTCAATATAAGTGGTACTTATTTAACATTTCAAAGGGCCTATGGTATTGTCAACTTACTCAATAATGTTTCTTAGGACAAAAAGATGCATGTGATGGACAGAAGTTCCTCCTCTACTCCACACACACACCCTTGCTTTCAAAGATGTTTCGTTATAGTGGCTGGAACTGTGAATATGTTTCCTTACATTGTAAAAGGTGAATAAGGTTAGGGACCTTGAGGTAAGGAGAGTATCCTGAACTATCCAGGTGAGCCCAATCTAGTCATATGAACCCTTAAAAGAGACAAAACTTTTTCCCAGGTGTGGCCAGAGAGCAAGAGAAGGATTCGACTTTGGTCAGGTCCAGTTACTGGTTCCGAGTTGTGGGTGCTGTGTGCAAGGAACCGAATTCTGCCAACAACCTTAATGAGCAAGAAAATGGATGCTCCCTTAGAACCTTCAGAAAAGGATGCAGTGATGCCAATACCTTGGCTTAGCTGGGTAAGTCTGTGTTGGAATTCTGACCTATAGAAGATCATAAATTTATGTTGCTGTAAGCAACTAAGTTTGTGGTAACTTATGGCAGCAAATGAAATCTAGCATGACCTAAAATCATGCGCCTCGTTTAAGCGCCATATCTCTTTAGTGCACTTCGTTTGCAAGTTGCTCCGTCTTCCACTGACTTTCATGACCTTACCTCTTTTGAATATTGCAGGCAGATTAGATGTCTTTCAATATGGGTTTGTCTCAAGTGTTCACATGGTTAGATTTAGGTTATGTGCATTTGGCAGAATACTACGGAAGTGTTAGGATGGTTCGTATCATTGCATTTTACCTAGTGGAGAATGATTTATATTTTTCCTATTATAATGGTATTCACTCTGCTTAAAAATTTTGTCTCCTAGGCTTCTCAAACTGTAATATATATTTTTTGGTAATTCATAAGAATTTTGCAGGAGTATTTTGAATTTTGTAATCATCAAATTTTCAGCAAACTTTCAATATATTTATTTATTTATTGTGGATTCTTGCTTTTCTTTTTTTTTACTCAACAGTAACAATCATTACTATTATTATTTACGTAAATGCAATAACATCTTTCCAATAGATGTTCTCATTACTGTTCTTGAATTCTGACTTGGGTCATCTGGCCATAAAGACACTCTTGTCACACCATTTGAGCACCAACACCCCAGAACATGTCCCCTGTGGGCATCCTTTTCACTCTTCTTGGGCTCTGATGGTCCACATCAGGCTGACCCTTCACATGGGGACCCGCCTCGCTTTACTGTGCTCTGACTTTTGATTTTACAGTTTTTAAAAACTAAGTTAAAACTTCATTTGTTCTTTATGAAACCCAATAATTTGGGTATAGAATTTTATCAGTTGTTGGAACATAATTTCATGATACCATGATACTAATTGTGAAATGTCATGAATGAAAACTAGATTATTAATTACTCAGTTTTATAAATAAGGGGAGTTATTCTTAATTTTGTCCATTTCTTCTATAGAGCTGGAGTGTAAAATTTTGAATTTTCTAATGTGATAAAAATGCTAGGAAATTTTATAATTTTGCATGTAGTTAAATTCGGCAAGAAAATATGCTATAAATTTTTATTTGTCTCATTAATTTACTTAAAATGCTGGCATACAACACAAAAAAAATCAGTAAAGCCAATAAGTTAAAATGAAAAGTATTTTAAATGCCAAGTCAGAAAGCCTGATTTCAGAGATTCACTTTCTAATTTGTTTTGTACAAACTAATTACTCTAAATCTGTTTCCTCATTTGTAAATAAAAGAAGGAAAATTGCTGCCTTGCTCACTTTATAATCAGTGGGAAGGGAATGAGCTATGGAGTTGGATAATTTTGGATTTTAATCTCTGGTTTGATATCAATAATTAAGTGACTTTTGAAAAATGGTTTAATTTATCTGATCTTCCATTTGATTATTAGTAACATGGGGATAGCAATGGCTGCTTCTGGGATTTAAAATACGAATGAAATTGAATAATGTGTATTAAGACCCAGACCAGGAGCTGTTAGATGCTTTCAGTGTCTGACTTTGAGGAATATTAACGAGTGAGTTAAAAAAGAGAGATGTTATATGTCAAACTATGTTGTGAATTATAAAGTGCTACATATATGCAATTTAATTGGTCCTCTTATAAATGATATCCCAGCATTCTGTATTTCTTCTTTTTGGTATTACCACAGGTGTAAATATTTATGTACTAGTTATTTTGTCTTTAAATATTGGAATGTAAGGAAGAAAAGAATCATCTTTGTGCTCCCAGAATACCCTCATAATCACCTATAAGGCTTTATTATAGTTATTTGTGTTCACTTGTATCTCCTTTCACAAAATAATGAACTGTTCTCAAATAGTGCTTGCTTGACTCATAAATAGTGTCCATAGATGTTAAATGAAGGAATCAAAAAAGTGTGAAATTCACATATATTAATAAAACCAGAGAGCAATACTAAGTCACTTTCTCTACCACCTTTCCAGTTTAAATATACTGATCATAGAATTATCTAATGAGACAATAAATTATTTGTGTATTTAAAAATCTGAATATGAGAATATATACTTTATAAAAACTTTAGACTAGTTTTGAATATGGTAAGATCTTAATTTCTCATAAATAAAACTAAATTCATTTTAACCCAGAAATACATTAAAAATACATATTAGAAATAAAAACAGAAAATTTGACATTAATTAGAGTCAAGGGTCCCCAACCCATGATCTGTGGACTAGTATTGGTCTATGGTCTATCAGGACCAGGCTATACAGCAGGAGGTAAATGGAAGGTGAGCAAGTGAAGCTTCATCTGTATTTGCAGCCACGCCTCAGTGCAACCATCACCACCTCAGCTCCACTTCATATCATCAGGCATTAGATTCTCATAGGATTGCTGGTCTCTCATGCCAAAAATGTTGGGGACCGCTGTTCTAAGTGAATGGGAACAGATTGAGGAACTATGTCAAATTGAAAAGTATAAGAAAAGAAAAGCTTAAAAAATGAATTTATGATTTCCATTGAAAATTGTTATTAATTTCTTTAGTATGATTAAGACTCAAATTTTAATATTATTACTGTTAAAAGACATCTATTTTTTGTTTTTAAATATGCTCTCATCAAATCATTATTATTTTCAGAGTTTTTATTATATTTTTTTATCTGGAAAAATAATATATGCCAAATTCTTGGCTAGGGGCATGCAATGAGACTAGATATCCTGATGTCCAGTAAGCGGAGTTGAGGAGAGTGCAGTGTTGAGCATCGAAGTCAATTCTGTAAATTTTAGAAATATAACCAGAATGAGAATTTATACTCACTAATAAGCAAAAGAGATAAATCACTATATCATACGTTACACGAAGAGCAGCACTAGAATGATCTTACAAATATTTATAGACATGACCAGTAGAGCCTCTTTTAGTGGACTTTGGAGCCTACCTAATAGTCATAATAGTTAACAAAGTTTGGAGTTTAAAGACTGATCCGAAGCAACAGGTGCAAGAGGGAAGATGGCAATAGATCCTCAAGTGCCTAACACTACAGCGCGGCAAGTAGCTTTTTGGGGGCACTGGGCTAAAGGATAAGAATGGCCCAGGAATAGTTCAAAGCAATCATCCCATTCTACCTCTTCCTCTTTCTGTCAGGCCTGGAGAATTAAGTATTTTACTGATAATCTAAACTACCCACTAGTGATGTTTTTGAATGTTAATTACCTGATAATTACTGACCTTCCCAAAAGACTAATACAAGAAATTTTACTATTAGTTTTATCTTAGCTTTGATCATTATTACACAAGATACATTATTGAAAGCATAACAATATTTTAAAGCTGTTGTTAGGCAATTGAACTTTAAAAGAAATATCTTTAAAAGACTTTCAGGACTGAAAATGTTAACAGTAGAGAAAATGAGAGTATTGGATTTTCAATAATCTTTATACCTGAAGTTTTTAGGTTTTTTTTTTAAAAAAAATCTTTCAAATTCTTATAAAAAGGTAAACCTCTGAGTGTTGCTTACCTGATCCCTTCCATGACTCCTCATTAAACAAGATAAAACCCTCGCTCCTCATAATATAGTCTTCTGGATCCTACCCACTCTTCTGTTTCCATTTAGCCATTTCTCCTGTATGCTCCTTTCTCTTCATTTTATGTGATGTTCTCTGCTGGAAATAACCCATTTACCTGGTGAGCAAGTACCCACTGAAAAAATCCTCAGCTCATATGTCATAACCTCTATGAATCCTTGCCCACTCAAGCAGTTAGGTGATTTTTTAGTTGTGACTTCCATGTCTCTACTGACGTCGTTATAGTTATGTTTATATGTTCATCTCTTCCATTAGTGTGTCGGTTTCTTGAAAGGAGAGATCATGTTCTATACCTCCATGATTTTCCAGGGCCTGGATATAACAGGTGTCTAATAAATCTTTAATGAAGAATGAATAAATGAAAGACTGGAAGAGAAATAAGATGTCAAACTGATTCAAAACAGAGGTAAATGAGGAGGTTCTAAGAATGAAAATTTATTTATTTGACAATATATTTAGGGAAAACTAATTTACCTTTCCTTGCACAACTAGATTCCCCATGCCATATATGAAGAATTGAATCAAAATAATGTCATTACATTCAGCACACTCCAGTAGTCATGGTCAGTTGTCATCACTTAAACATATGATATATTTGAATAAATTAACCTTCTCTTTAATACTTTGTCACACCTTTGTCTCTACAGCTCAGTCCACCCCTTAACAATTGAAGAAACTTGAGTGATTTTGTTTTCTTATATATTTTTAAGATCTACCATTTATAATATATTCTCTTCTTTCCCGTGCATTTATAATGTCATCCATAACACTTTTAATCAACTTTTTTTTAGTTAGCGATCAGACGCTGTTGACTTTAAGGTAAATAATTAATACAACTTTGCACAAACAGTATGAACACGTTTAGTTCATGTATACACAATTTATCCTCTGCAGAATTTGACAGAAATATTTTATTTTTATTTTAACACAGTAGACAGGTACTTGAACGAAAGTGACCTTTTCATATCATAAGGTCTTTAAATCCTCTACTGTGATTCAGTTTGCATACTACACCTGCTGAGTTTCTAATGCAAACTATCACAGTGTGTGGTCCCTGTTACTGTAAACACAAATTTTTTCTCGTTGTGATTTCATATCTTCAGCACTGATTATAATGATTCTTTGTCAGCTCAAAGCTGTCAACATTGTTCTCCAAGGACTGCAATCATAGATAAAAAAAAAAATACAGCTAGCTAGTCATATGGAATTAAAGGTGAGCTAGTACTCTCAAATATAAAACACAAAAGGAAAACAAATGTTTCTCCTCTCTCTCAAAAGAAAAATAAACTGTGTGGTTTTTGTTTTGTCATATCACCTTACGAATGAAATTCAATATGTTTTAATGAAATACTTGGCATCACTTTTATATTTTTTATTTTATTACAGCAATATTCTAAATATAAGCCACTGATAGTTATTCTTCTGTTTAATCCTCTTTAACACATTTCCCTTTTCATAAAAAGTGATAAACTACACAAACACTCAACTGCCTGATTACCCAAATACCTCTACTAATTTGCCAAGGTTAGCAGAAATGGAGCGTAGAGTATATTGTTGGCTATGCATGGATGAAGGGTGCAGAAACAGCACAAGGCTATATATTTCACACTCCATAAACAAAATGGCAAAACACACACTAGAAAGGTGCAATACTTATCTAAATTCAGGCAACATCAGTAGCTTTGATCTCTATTAGGTTAAATCACTGTCTCTTCAAAGAATGACCAAATCATTAGCCCAACAAACTAGTTGATGAAAACACTCACATATATGAATACTGAATAAGCAACATTTCTGATGCTGTGAAAAATAACTCCACATAATTGAGCAGAGAAATAATGAGTGGACTATTTCTAAAGAGTTGTCTCCTCTTTTATATATGTATCCATTCATACAAAAACTATATTGAATGTCTATGAACTGAACAACATACTAGGCATTGAAATAACAAAGATAAATAGCAATTGCTGATACCCTGAAGCTCATGGTTTGGTGGCAAGAGCCAGCTACATTGACACATTAATAAAACAACATTATTAGCACTTGTATCAGTAAGGATAATCTAGATCATAACAAATACCCCCCAAATCACAGTGGCTTGTAACAAGTTGTCGTCATAGTTGGGGGTGGTTCTGCTCTATGACATTTCACTATGGAACTCAAGCTGAAAGAAAGGCTTCTCTGTGGAATATATCTGACTTTAAATTTCCTATGTGGGAGAAACATGTTAATTCCACTCATCTTTCACTGCCCACACCAGATAACATGCAAAGCCTGACATGAACCTAGTGGAAAAATATAATCCTCTTTCCAAGGAGCGAGAAAAAATTGGGAATAATTATATGGCTCTTATACTACTATAAAGGAGGAGTAGACTCAGTGCTTTTGGAAGATAGTGTGCAAATCAGTGCTAAATCTGGTGTGGGGAGGGCTTCACAGAGTAGGTGACAATTGAAGCTGATCTTGAACCATATGACTCTGCTAAATATTACCTTCTCTCACACCATTAAAGAGGGATAAAAAAGTAAATCTCTACAGAGATTCAGAGAAAGTCTTGGAATACAAGAGAATGACATGCCTAGGTAAGAGTGAGAAGTTCAGGACCAGAAATATAAATTTTGCAGAATGAGAAATATATTTTTCAAAAGGTAGTTACTTAAATATATTCTAATTGGCTTAGAGGAGTCAAAGGAGATATTTAAAGGAGGAAGGGACATGGACTTTAAGCCAGCGGTCCCCAACCTTTTTAGCACTTGAGACCTGTGCTCCTATGAGAATCTAGTGCCTGATGATCTGGGGTGGAGCTAATGTGGTAAGGCTAGCACTGAGGAGTGGCTGTAAATACAGATGAAGCTTTGCTCACAGGCCCGCTGCTCACCTCCTGCTGTGTAGCCAGTACTGGTCTGCTGCTCAGGGAGTTGGGGACCCTTGCTTTAAGCAGATCCCTCTGGTCTCACAGGAACAGCAAAGTAATGAGTGGTTAGAAAATATACTCGGGAAGAAGACTTAGGCCTGAAACAGAGCAGAAGCAATAGGAATGGGAAACAGTAAACTAATTCTTTTTGGGAAGTTGTAGTTAACATAGGGGATCTTAGTTGGTCATTGAAATTGAGGTAAAAATGATTAAATACAGGGAAGAAAAGACATTTATTGCATTACTTCAACCAATTCTAAGCAGTATGATATTAAAAACATTGGTATTTTTAATTACAAATTATTTTTTATTGTGATATATGCATAATATGGAATTTACCATTGCAATCATATTTAAGGGTACAGTTCAGTGACATTAAGGACATCACACTGTTGTACAACCATCAGCACCACTCATTCATAGGACTTTTTTCATCTTGCAGAACTGAAACTCTGTACCCATTATATAACAGCTCTTCGTGACGCCTCCCTGCCCAGCCCTGGCAACCACCGTTCTGCTTTCTGTATCTGTGAATTTGACTATTCTAAGTACCTTATATGGATGATTTAATGACATTGAAAGGAAAAAAAAATGAATAATTATAACTATACAAAATATATAATTATTTAGTATGCTCATCTGATTTTAACAAACCAATTCATACAATCATTAGAAAATTTGCTCTCTCAGTGGCCCCATAGTTACGCTAGCTCGGTGATTCACTGGAAGGACTCATGTGACTCAACATAAGGTTATGCTCATGATTCATTTATTGGAGAAAAGATGCAGTGCAGAAATGTCCGTCAGAAGATACACAGGCAAAGACTAGAGTAGTCAAACAGAAGCTTTCTTATTCTTTGTAGACAGAAGTATCTTGTTTCTCCATCAGCAAACTGCAGGGACTTGTCCAAGCTGTCCTTGCCCAAGAAAGCCCACTTAGTCTCTGAGTTCAAATTTCTTAAAGGAAGTTGGTCACATACCTGCCATGTGACCAGCCATGGAGCAGACCCTAATATAGGCATCAGACTCACAACCATAAATCTTCATGTTTACTTGGAACATGCTAACAATCTTGTCCATCCTGATGTGCCACTTTGGGTGGATAAAATAGTGTCAGTCCCCAGTAATACAGGAACACTCCAGGTTTTCAGATCTCAGAAGATGACCAAGTGTAATCACCATGGCTACAGAGATGAGTAAGAACACAGTAAAACAGACTTGCTATCTTAACTTTTCCTCACATATACATTTTATTTCTTAATATTTGTAAACACTCAACATTCAATAGCTGCCTAATTTTCAATATCAGTATAGTCATTTATTTTAAAAAATAATCAACCAAAAACCTTATAAATAGTCTTTAATATCTATTGGCTCTGGAAAATTTCTTGCGTTCCCAGCATTGCATATTATGTGCATGTAAGTTAATAAGACTTTTACCAGTAGTTAGAGGCAAACTTGTCTCCTTATTGATAGTTATTATAATTAAAAAATATATATATTGTGTAGGTAAATGTTCCATACAGAATTTAAAGAATTGCAAAGGGTCAAAGAGCACACAAAGAACAATTCTGGGTGCAGAATTTTAAGTAAGGAGTATTGGCACAATATTCCTTGAAGCCTCAAATTATGCCACTGAGTCTTCCTACATTACTATACATAAAAATTTCTTCTCTTTTCCTTTGTTGCTTCTACCCATAGTACCTCATTAAGGTGATATAAACATCCAATTTCAGCAAATTGGCATGTATTTACTCACAAATACAGGTTTTTGGACTTTGTTCTTCCTTCTGTAGATTTGTAATTTAATTCTGGTTGATAAGAAATATATTGTGTATGGTTTTAATCTTTAAAAACTTATGCAGACCTGTTTTGGGCCACAGCATGTTGTTTATCCAGGAGAATATTTGATACATGATTAAAAGAATCCGTATCCTGCAGTCTTTGAGTGAATCATTTTTAAAATAGCAATTTTTACAATTTATCAATTTAGGTAATAATGTTTGAGTCTTCTAGATCCATGCTGATTTTTGTCTAGTGTCTTTATAAACTATTTAGAGTGAAGAATGGCCCTCACTGAAGACTATTGATGATTTTTTTTGTTTCTAATTTCAGTTTTTTCAGTTTTTGCTTCAAATATTTTGGGCTTAATTTTTAGGTAGATAAACATTTGCATCTTCTTCATCGGTTTAACCTTTTATCATTTGTGAAATGTCACTCTTTGTTTACAATAATATTTCTTGTCTTAAAGTCTATTGTATTTCATATTAATATAGCCACTCCAGCTCATCTACGGACGTGCTTTCCCTTGTATGTACTTAGCCTTTGCCATCCTTTCCTTTTAACTTATTTGTAGTTTCTGAATCCATGGTGTGCATTTTGAAAAAATCATATAGCTGAGTCTTGATTCTTCATCCAGTCTGACAATCTCTGCCTTTTTAGTTAATTTGTATTGTTGAATATACATTCGCCATTTCAATATTGATTGCCAATTTGCCTCATCTTTCTTGTTTCTCTGCAGCTTCTTTAGTGCCTTATTTTGTATTAAATAAATATTTATATTATAAAAATTTATTTTTAAATATGTCATTTTGATTTATTTTCTTAGTGGTTGCTCTAGAGATTATAATATGCATCTTATATCATCAAAATCTATTTCAAAATAATATGTTATTTCCAGTAACATGTGGAACCTTGACTCCATTGTAGCTTCATTTCTCTTACTCTCCTTTGTGCTATAACTGAAATCCTAGGTCTTTATAGTTTAAAATAAATGTCATCAGAAGCCACTAAAATGTTTTGAGCAAAAAAAAAAAGAGAGGTTCAGAGAGAGAGGTTCAGATTTTCCTTTCCTTATCATATCTATAGAAAATCATATTTATGAAAACCTTGCCCACCTGAAAGAGTGAGAATATATATGGATGAAGGAAAATGGTTCCACTCCAGCTCTGATACTGCTTAAAACATGCAGTATTGTAGAGTTAGTCCCTCTTGTGATAAGGATCTTGTGCCCATGGCATTTTCTGGCTCAGGCAGTGATACTGTGAATCAGCTTATGCTGTACCACTGGCTGAGATGTAAAGTATCCATCTTTTTGCTTATCACAGAGATTAGTGCCCACACCCCCATGTGCCCCAAAAAGTGCTGACTGTTTTTGTTTTGTTGGCTTGTGCCTGCCACTTGCCCCAGACTCTTATCATTTGCCAGAATTTATACAGTATAGAAACTGACTGAGCAAAATGTTACCCTTGCAATAAAATACTTTTGAGCCTTAAAGGAATTGATCTTTAAGACAAATTTCCTCTTCATAAAAAAGTTATTTCTCATATATAAGTATTCATAATTATATTTCAAGAAAGGCACATTTTTTTTAATGTGCTATCACAAGAATGTTACTTGCCCTATCAATAGGCAACATATGACTTCGAAATAATGTCTCCTTTTTTATTAAAAAAAAAATCAAACTATCGTATGATAGATGCTGCATTGCTCTTTTCATAAAGGAACTGGGTAGAAACTGAGTCATGGGCTCTTCTCACATGAAGAGCGATGATGTGTCAGCTCCAAGGACAGCCAAGACATTGAAATAGAGGGTAAAGTAGGATCAGATAGCTCAAGTGATGAGATGTGTTTAGAAGGACAATAGTTCATCTAAAATTCAGAACCAAAGCACTGTTGATACAATGAGTTTATTGGAAACAGCAAACAGAAGACAGGAGAGACATAAACTCAGGATCCAGACTGTTTTCCTCAAATGTAATGTTATTTTTGCTGACTTTCTTTGTTCTGTGTAAGTTCATACAGATCTTCCATTAGAGAGGATTTGGAATGCAAAAATGCTCCATGATTTAATGCATTTAATTTGATTTATAAAATAGAGTAAATTTAGACTAACTTACCCTGCCATGCAAACTTCTTATTTAAGAATTTAGGATTTTACCAACTAAAGGCAGAAAGTCTTTTCCCTCCAGAATTTTGTTACTTAGAACATGGTTATGAATCATGTGATCTGCTGAGGTGGCTGGGCATTCTATGTCACCATATTTTAGTTCTTATTATGGACACTAAATAGATTTTAGAGGAGGAAATAAAAAGAAAAAAAAACGGAGTTATAGAGTGTTCACTCTAATCCCACGAAATTAGGGTGATGCATGAGATTGAAATAAAAGGAAATTTTTAAAAAGCATATGCACAAGGATGTAGAATATTCTAATTGCTTCCATAACAAGAATATACAAAATTATGCCAACTCTGCTCCTCCTTCTTTTACCTGCTTCCTCTAAGTTGGAAAAAATACTGAGAAAGATTTTTGAATCCTAGCCAGTAGAAAAGAGGAAAGAAACAGCATATATCAGAACATTTGTTAATCTTTGGGGAGATGGAATGTCCAGTTTTCCTCTGAATTCTTTCTAAGTCAGAAGACTTTATCTAGCTCTTTATTTATTTATTTGTTTGTTTGTTTGTTTGTTTATTATGATGACCTTGGTTAACAAAATCCAGTAAGTTTCAAGTGTACAATGGATAAGCACATAAGGTAGTTAAAGTTTTTAATTTGAAAAATAAATTAACATTATATCACATAATTTATGGGAAATGTGCAATATATTTTATTGACTGCATGTAGAACTTGGAAATATGATTTATATGAATTTGCTATTTCAGCATGATGAATTGATTGTCACAGTGAGGATTATGGAATTAGCTAGAAGAACAGATGATTAACCACCACAGCCCTTTGGCTAGTGAAGTTTTACCTTCTGATTTTGAACATTAATAAATCATACTTCAGCATATGGGACTATTTTAGCAATAGAGCCATTATCAATTTAATCATCTCAAACCAGAAAGCAATGTGCAAGTTGCAAATGCTGCAGACATGAAAACCAGTTACTAAGAACAATTGAGTATTATTCTTATAGTCACATTAATTACAGCTGAAACAAACCTTGAAGAGCTAAGAAAACATAGCACAACTTATCTACTATTTACTAGGGGAAAAAAAGAAATCAATACTGCCATTAATTGCACAAATAGCAATAAATACTTTGGCCGCTATCCAGGAAGTGTACCAGCTGAGAGAATTTTTTGTGCTGCTGGTTTCATTACACAGATCATAGTCGCAGTAAAGCGGGCAGTGGACTGCTGTTCAATAAACTAAATTTAATGTTACTCAATTATGATCATCACGCGCAGATATAATACTAATAGGAATGTCAGCCGCGATTACATTTTCAGATTTATGTAAAATAATTCAAATGCTATTTGCTACCCCTCAGATACACGGTTCATCTGGTTGTTTATGCAGTTGGTCGATATTGATCGCACACAGCAAGTAGCATAGTAGAGGCCCGATGGCAAGTATATATAGCATCCCTTGTGCCAGCCGCCAGGGTGCTGTGCCAAGCACCAGGGGCAGCGTGCCAAGTCATCAAACAGATAGCGCACCTCTGCAAAGCTGCCTTGTTTTTTTACAATATTTTTCGAATTGCTCACATGTGCCATGAATAATTATTGCCAACATTACCCAGCATGAAGCAAAATGAAGGCAAGGAAATGTCTTTCTTTGAGAATTCTTTTTAGAGCTAAATGAATCTAGTGAAGATATCACTCTAGCATCATTATATGTTGTTATGTATGGCTGGGGCTGTGTCATTTAGCAAAGTATTACTCAGTGGGCTGAGCAGCTGGTATATATGATTTTGTATACCACCTGCAAAAAAGATGCCAAACCATATAATCAACCACCTGGCCAAGAGAGTAGGGTAGCTAAACATTACTTTGTTGTTGCTTCTACATTTTCGGGAAGTTTGAGAACATAAGCAGACGTAGGCAGAATGAATATTGTACAAGATAAGGTTTGTTAAAGCTTTTCTGTTCAATAAAGCATATAGTGCCTGCTGTTCAGAGTACTGTCGAACAGATTTGCTTTATTTCTAATGAAGGTGTTTGGGCACTTCCTGGCATAAATGGAGTGAAATTATGTACTTAAAACAACATTTTAGAATAACAGCACAACAAACCACCACTTCAATTGCTCTGCAACAGATTGGAAAAAATGAAAATAGATATAAACGAAAACTCGATAATGAATTAGTGTCATTATTATGGATGAATCATTCATTTAGGAGACTCTCGTCTAGTCTTAAACAACTTGTATGTCTAGCAACTTCCACCGAATCCCTTTCTGTCTAAAACATGTGTTTATTATAATAGTCTCCACACCATTACTCGCAGGGAAAATACTTTACAGGTGGCCTCTTTACTTATTTGGCTATAAGTGAATATGAGAATAATTTGATTGTAAGCTAATCTTTATATCACCAGATTTCCAGTGTCAGCAATGTCAATCTCATTATCCCGTCTTTTCACTGGCTCAGCACTAGCTCGCTTTCTGTGGTGATGCACCTTTTAAAATTCTAGTCCCTCATTGTTTGACAGATTACTGAAAGAAGAACTAATAACTAGTTGAGGGTATTCAGTGTGAAACAAAGGGAGTCCTGCTTCCAGACCAAGGTCTCTTGCTCTCATTATCTCTGTGTCTATGAGTTTAAGCTCGTTAGGCTCTCCCTTTTGTCTCTTTTAATATAGAAAGACTGATTTGGGACTTGTTGACTCAATCGTAACTCCTTAAATAAAAAATGCTGGAATTCTGAACACTTACAGAAGTATTGCTGTGAAATATTGATTTCCTCTTTAGCCGTTTCTTGGTTTTAGGTGGTTTGGTTATTTCCCACCCCATTTTCTTTTTTCTTTTTTCTTTTTCTTATCCTTCACTTGAAGAGAAGCAAGGAAGCTTTTAAAACTGTCATTGCTTTGCAAGCCTATATGAAGTTATTTTGCCAATCACTCCTAGAAAAAGGAAAATAAAGGAGAAGAAAAAAACTATTAAAAATACTATATATATTAAATGCAAAATTTAGGGCATGGGCAAAATTATTCCTTATTTATTCAAAATGAACTCTGAATAAGAAGAACCTAGATATAAAATAAAATTTCTTATATTAAGTATATAATAAGAAAATTTCAAATAATGTTCTTGGAACTTTTTTCAACTTTACCATTGCAAGGTTTAATGTTATTGTCAACTTGGCTGTGACACTGGCTGCCCAGATGTTTGATTAAACATTATTTCTGTGTGTGTGTGAGGGTGTTTCTGGGTTAGATTAACATTTGTATCAATAGATTGAGTAAAATAGATTGTCCTCAGTATGGGAAGGCATCATCTGATCTGTTGAGAGGCTGAAAAGGACAAAAAGTTGGAGAGAGGGAAAATTCCCTTTCCACCTGTTTGAGCTGGGACATTGGTTTTCTCTGGCTCAGGACTGGAACTATACCAGTAATTCTTCTAGTTCTCAGGCCTTCACACTCAGGCTGGAACTGCACCGCCAGCTAGCTCTCCTGGGCATCCAGCTGCTGAGAGCAGATTGTGGAACTTCTCATCAGATGAGCCAATTATTAAAACAAACAAACAAACAAATAATTGTTATCATTGATAAAAATATATTTTATACGAGGAACAGTTTTTTCACAATAACTAACCTTCCATCTTATTCACATTTTGATTTTGTTACGTGTTTTATAATTTTATAATTTTTAACTTCTCTGTACTTTGAAAGTGTAAACATCTTCCACTTTTAAAATTTTTGATTGGTTCTGAACATACTATGTTTGAATAAATATTTAACTTGGAGACAAGTATTATAGACTTATTGAGGAGATAATATAATCTCTATGTCACTAAAACTTTGATGAAGTACAAATTTTTTTGTTGGAGGACAGTTAAAGTTTATCTACAATCCATTTTCCAAATATTGGATAGTGATATTTTAAATATATATATATATATGTAATTAATTCACTCTCCTGTTTTAATTCTTCTAAGAAGTATGAACACACCATATAAAAATAGTGGGAGAATAGAAGAAATGACAATATTATTTAACATATGCAAGAATGTATTTGGTAGAGATAGGAAGGAGGAAAATATAGATGCCAATTAAAAGCATGATTCAGGTTGTAGTTAGTGACTAAATTTTAATTCTTAAAGAATCTGAGTTGTTGGAAGTAAATTTTACCACTAGACATATACAGAGAAATTCTGTGTTCTAGACAAAATTCTTCCTGCCAAATGTACAAGAATAACCCATTTTCCCCATGACAATTAGGTTCAATCATCTCAGCCAAGAAAGTACCTCCCCATACCCTCCACTGTTTTCCCAGTTGGAAAAAGAGCTAAATGGCTTGATGGCAGCTTCAACACTCATTCAACATAATGACTCTTGGGTCTCCTAGTGGAAAAACACCTCTCCTGAACTGAAAAGTCACTTCTCAACTGGCAGAACTAAAAGTCAAAATGGGCAGCAAAACCTTTCTATAGTGGTCATTAAGGGTTATACTGACTAGAATACTTTGGCTCCTAGACTGTAAATGTATTTTGGCTATGCAAGAAACAACTTCACATACTCATTGCTGGTTTAAAGTATGTTTCTCAGGCTACAGGACAGCAGTGCAACTTCTGAGATCATTAGCTCCCTGGTGGGACTATAAGTCTTTACTAGGCTGTTCTGCCATTGTGTAGGGACCCTGGCTTCTAGTGATGGAGTGTCTTGTAACATCAGTGAATACCATGACTATCGGCCTATGTATTTATTTCATTTACTCAAAAATAAAATCTTAGGTTGAAACTTTTGAGGTATGAGAAGCCATGATGGAAAATAGGTCATCCTCTAGGGCTATAATTAGTGTTGCTGGTTCATGCATGGTAGGTATTCAGTGATGGCAAGTTGATATATACAAGTGCTACTTGCTATTTCAAGTGAATTCAAATTGCTTCTGTTCTGTGTTCATTAGCAAAGATAAAAATGCCTTTGGTGTAGCAGTATAAGCATTTCTGTTTTTCTTTACACTACATCTGAAATGGAAGCTGCATCCGAAGTTCCTACCTGAGGAAGATAACCATTGTCATTTTCCAAGGCTCAACTGTCTACCACAAAGGATTAATTATTTTGGAATGCAATCTCAAATACTCCCTCTGAATCTTTTAGGTCTCTGACAGCAACATTAATGTCTGCTATTATTTCAAGGAAACAGAATTATTTGTTTACCTTTTTCTTTCTTTCTTTTTTTTTTTTTTTTTTTGTATGGAGAGAGATTTTCATAGTCTTCTATTTATCTGTTCTTATCATAAAACACTACTTTGTAAGGGATTGGTGAGGTTCTGCCTGCCGTTGAGTGTATCTATTCCAACTGAACAACACAGGCACTGTGCAAACAACCTTAATAAATCCACAGAAAAAAAGTGCACTGTGAGACAGACTGACATAAACTCCATTGATCATAGGATCTGACTCTGTATGAGTCCCACAGTGGTATTTTGGTTCCCTAGAAATTAATATTATCAAAGAGCAAATTTGTAATATGCCAGGGAAATATTTATATTTCTTCTTCTCTGGGGCATAATTATTCTTGTACATGCTTATACGTTCCTTTGGGAGAAGTCTAGTATGAATATTAACAATATGTAATTGTAATGTTATCATAGATTCATAGTCTTCCCTTTATTCTACGGGATTTTTGTTACCTGGCTTAGATCTAGGAATTGGGTAAAACTTGTGATTATTATAAGGAGTCTTTCAGTCAGACTTCTGCTCTGTAGACATTGCAGTTACTTTGGACATTGTTGGGGTACCCGTATGTTTTAGTCAAAAGAGTTCTATAAATAATTAATTACTGCTAAAGATCAATGACTGTCAGTCAGTTTGGAATGTCACATTTACGCAATTGTTTTCTATGGTAACCATGTCCACCTTACCTCTTTAAATTGTGTATTTGCTTGTCCTCTAGGCCCTAGGATCCTATATTTCCATTCAGATCAGTGAGTCCATTTCAATGGCAGTACCTTTCACAATCCTAGCCTGTAAAGTGTAGACACTCTCCCTTAATCAATATATTTTCCATTACCATAGTGAAAAGAGTATCTTCTTGGCTCTCATGTGGGATATGTAATAGATTTAATTCAGCATCATTATCTCTTTGCTTTGGCTTTCTCAACTTTAGCGTCATCTGTCACCGGTGAGCCCAAGTTTTAGTCAATAAATGAGACAACATCTGAGCTTCTTTCATTTGCTCAAGCCAGCTTTAACCTAAACTATGCTGTCCAATATTGTACCCATTGGCAATACTACTGAGCACTAGAAATGTTGCTCGTATGACAGAGAACCTGAATATCTAATTTTATTTAATTTTGATTAATTTTAATTAAATGTCAATACAGAAACTAAAATATTATTCTGCGTAGAAAGAACTTTACTGCTTATGGAGGATTATTATTTTACTTAACTGTTACATTGTGTAAGATATTGTTGCATATGAGTATCAATTTTTGTTAGTTTCTCATACTGTGCAGAAACCCATCACTGATAAAGTTAGGGTCAACTGATTTAGCTGAATGATTTTTTCCCCTATCCATTGGCATGACATGTGTGTATTTAAGTCCTTTATGCAGACAAGTAATATCTAGATAAATCATAGCTGTTAAATAACTAATTTATTTATGCTATTATAATAAATATGAATTTATTATTTTAATGATTATATGATTTTATAAATGGTTTCTATGGACAAATTTATAAATGTGAAATACAGACATATTATTGATGCAGAATTAAGTGGAAATGCAGAAACTAGTACCATAAACAGAACAATATAGGAAAAATATAATGGAAGAAAATATGTTGCAAATTCCACCAGGAATGGCAATTAAAATTTAATGTGATAGTACAAAATAAGAAAGCTGCTTTGTCTTGTAAAAAATCAACAAGTAATGTGAGCAATATTAAGTTATATTTAGCAAATGTAGAGTTTATTTGATAGGAAGTTTATTCACAACACAAAAAATAATCAATAAAATTATTTCCTTGAAATAAGAATTAAGTGTTCAATGACAATGTTTAAAAAGCTTTTAAGAAAATATGAACTTGAAAATGTATTCAGCGATAAGATAATTTGTATAGTTGCACTAAAAAATAATTAGATGAGATTTTAAGAAATCTTAAAAGAGTTATGAGGTATAAAGATACTGCTTAATTAGCATTTTGGGTACATTTTGTCTCACATAAGTTCTAAATTTATAAAGAAATATCAATTTGTAGCATAAAAAGTAAAATATCAATATAATATGCACATATTCATATTTATGCATATATGTTATAATATTTTTATGTTGCAAATATAATTTTGACTCTATATATTTCACATCAGATAATACTTCACCCATGTTGGGTTAAAGCCTATATTTATGGCAATTTTTAATAAGACATTGACTTTTTCATATTTGATTTATTCTGCTGCATGCACGTATTGAAGATATCTGTACTTGGTTTTCAGTAGCCAACTGTATGAAAGGTTTCATGGGGATAGTTGTTTCAATTGTTCATTTGTGTGTACATACATGCAAATGCTCTGAATCATCATTAGTTTATGGAGTTAAGAAAAGACAGAAGACAATTAATTTGACAATCTTGTGCTCTTCATCAATGCCCATTTGGTGAGTCATGGAAAGTTAATTACAAAGACTTATCGTACTGCTTATTCCAATTCAAAATTTTCTTGAAAGGAATGTTTGCTAAATATTTGATAATCAAAGAAAATGGCAGTGTGATTTATATTTTGTGCTAACACCATACTGCTCATGAAAAAGCTAAATTTAAAATTCTGAGGAAAGGAAGAGCTTATTTGTATTTTAGCTAGATAGGTATGCAAATTTAAGTTGAAATTAAAACTTTTCATGTAGAAATCACTAATAATTATGAAGACACAAGAATTATTATATTTATTTAACTTGGATAGACAAACTTTTAAAATCATAAGCTTTTGTTTCAAAGTTAAACAATTTTTGTAATAATGAAGAATCACTTTTGTTAAACTTGATGTAAATATTAATGGAAACTGATATTTGATTCTATTATTCAAAACTTTTATTTTTTGAAAATCTTGGGGATATGAATCTACTTTCTCAGCTGTAAGTTTTATACTTAAACAAACTAGGTATTTCTGATAAAAACGTAACATCTGAATTGAGATATGCTGTGTATATAAAATCATGCTGGATTTTTAAGAGGTAGTAAAAACAAAGTAAAATATATGCTGAATATTTTATATTGATTTTATTTGGAAATGATACTATTTTAGTGTATTGGATTAGCAAGATATATTACTAAGTATATTACTAAAATTTATTTTACCTATTTTTAAAAAAATCTTTAATGTGGCTACTAGAAAATTTAAAATTGCATACATAGTTCACATTACATTTCCATTGGACAACATGAAGATCTGAAATATCTATATCTATATATCTATATATCTATCTATCTTCATCTCTGTCTTTCTCTCTCTTTCCCTCTCTCTCTCTCTATATTCATATCTATAAATTCAATTAATCCAAAACTATATTCTTCCATTTTTGATCTTGCACTCCAGAAATTACTTCTATGCGGCATTTTCTTTTCTGCCAATACACATTAGCATAATCCTGAATTTTTCATAGTAACTTCTGGTCCCTGGGACATGACATGCTGGAATCTGACTCTGGCAAGGGGCCTATAGGCACTGACAGGCAGTGGAATTGAATGTGAGGTAATGCCCCTCCAAGATCTATAAGCAAGCCCTGATTCTGCTGGTAAGTGTGGTTCAGTGGGAGCAGGAATTTGAGAAAAAATGGAATCAAATAAATCTTTTTGAATGTCATTATTCTTACTATCACTCTACAATTCTATTCCAATGTGTACTCCATTTACTATACAAGATACCAAAAGACTCTGAATATAATGTACGCTATAACTTTTCAACTGCATCTCGCTCAGATTTTCTTTTAGGGCAGTGATAGAAACTTTCTTTCTATACCATGCCTTTATTCAAGAACTTAAGATTTAAGTCTATCATGTTATAGCAGCTTTTAACTCTCCAGGGCATGAAAGTCATTCATTCTTATGGTCTTATATTCCTGACTCTCAAGATACAGTAGTATGCTAGGATCTATTTGATCTACTGAAGGGGGATTGAGAGGAATAATTTAGGCAACTCATTTGCAATTTGCATGTACAGACTATTGGTATTCTATTTGGAAATAAATTAATATACTGCTATCAAGACCAACCAGACATTAAGGCCATATTTCGATCACTAAAGTCATGTTATCAGTTACTGTATTCTGTAAGTCTCAGTGACAGATCGAATCTACTCTAGTTTTACAAGAAAGAACTTTAATAGAGGGAATCAGGTGTTTAAAACTGTTGGGTGATATAGTACAGAATCCAGGAAGGACTGCCAGAACAATTCCTCTGAATCAACCTCCCAGAGGAGCTATTAGCTCTACCACTTCTGAAATCTGAGGAATCAAGAGGCGATCATCACAACTTCAAGTTTCTAGATACATTGTCACTGTCATGACCTCGGCTAAAAAAAATAAATATCTGTCTGATGTTTTGTGAGACATCTACAGTGTTTGTCTATACCACTCTCCAACAACAGGAAAGTTAGAACCAGACAAATAAATTTGTAATCAGATGTTACAGAAATTTAGGTGCAATGTTATCAAAGTAGAAGAAAAAAGACTGATATAAAAAGCATTATTATAGATAAATGAAAGTCACTAAATTATATCAAAAGCATTTATTTCAACAAGAAGATCCCACAGTTCTAAACTTTCATATACCGAATGACATATCCTTAAAATGCACAACATAAAAAGAGATATAATCACAAGGAAACATAGACAAATCTATCAACAGAATGGAAAATTTTAGAATTCCTCTCAGTAATTGATAGATCAAGTAGGCAAACATATCTATAAGGATTTGAATAATTCAAACAATATAATTACTACATAACATAATTACTTAAGTGTAATCCCAAAAACTAATAAATAATAAGAGAGTTATTATAAGATATATATATATATATATATATATATATATATATATATGAGGGAGACATTATACCCCAACACTGTTTGCTAAACAAAAATCTTTTAAAAGATAATCCTGGGCAAAGGGCAGTCAGTGCCTTGCTTGCAGGTAAAGAAATCCAGGGAGAATTTTCTCCTAACAATGACCCCACTGAAAGATGATATTTCAGATTTCTCACTAATTTTTTTAAAGTCCTATCATCAAATGTAGCATATTGCCTCTGGAATCCTAAAAGGCTTGCCACAAATATTTTGGCTTTTCTTCTGTCGTCAGGAGTATACAGTGTACCAAGTAGTCATTCACCTTCAAGGTTATAGTGTGGGTTGTATCATTTGTGTAGAAGTCTCTCCTTACCCTTTACCTAGGCCATATAACTTGCTTTGTCCTATTGAAGGTGAACTGGATTTAAATATATGCTTGTGCAGACTTACCTGGTTTGGCTTGCACTCTAGCTCCACACCAGGAAAAATAAAAACATCCTAAATAGCAGCTGCTTCATCAGCTTTGCTACTGAAATGAAAGAAATGCAAAGCTGATATGAGTCTGATGTGCAGCCTGAAACAGAGACACTATGACACTATGCCCACTTCAGAGATCTATGTGCAAGAAACAAAAGTTTGTGTTGTAAGCCACAGAAATTTTAGAGCTGCTTTTATGCAGAATTAGTGCAACACAAGTTGATTAATGCAGAGGGAATGTTTTGTTATTCCCCAGATCCCTGGACACCCAGAAAATTTATGTAGGTGCAGATGCCTGAGTTTTCACAGGAATCAGCTCCTATTTTGTTCTGAATAAGAACATTTTCAGAAATATCTCTCCCTATCTGGATGTGATTTTCAGTGCTCAAATCTAGTTCCTTCCTTAGGATGCTATGTGACATTTCTCTTTACCGCAATCACACACATTTTATGGGAACTGAAACCTCTGTGTCTAGAATGTGACTCACTAAGCAGGGAAATTAAATTTCAACTTCAAGACCTCCTACTTCAAAGGGGGAATTTACTAACAATATTCATTAAATTGAAGCTTTTTTATTGTTAATCCAGTTCCTGGGTGATTGCTTCAAGTTCTACAATAGAAACCTTCTAATCCTCCAATTTGTAGTAGAAACTTTTTATTTCAAAGTATTGTCATATGACCTTTTATTTTTTTAAAAAAATTATTACAATAATATTATTTTAAAAATAAAAAAGAAATTATTAATATCTTTATATTACATATAAAGAACAATAAGGAGTCAAGCTATAAACTGATTTAAAAACAGTAATGTGTTAAGGTTTTCTTTCAATGCCTGTGTGGGAAATGTTACTTAAATAATGAAAAAAATATTTGTTTGTTTGTTTGTTTTTAAAACCACTCTGTCACTGAATAAAACTCAAATTTTTAAGAAAATGTCTCTGAATGAAACAGATCTACATAGTTGTAGTTACATAAAAGACCGATTTTGTGAAATAGTCTCATGGTAAAATCTCTTTTGTTGTAGGTTGAAATCTACAAATATTTATATAACATATTTTTTCTTTAGTATTTTCAAAGGGTTTAATAAGTACTCATTATCTATGACCTAAAAATCCTAGATAAAGTAAGAGTAAGCGATTTGTAAATAACTAATGTCAGTAGGACCCACCCACCATTACTTAATCACACCCATATTCTACAGCAAAACAGCCATGTAAGGGTCATTACTGAAAAGAATGTCAAATTGGCCGATTTAATGTTACTTAGGGCTTACTTTATCTATATAACTGTCTCAGATAAGAATTTCAAGCTAATAATAATTACATTAGTGTCAGAAGTGTAGGGGACACCTATGGTTTATTTAGTAGGGAAAGATAGTTTTAATGTTCTAAATTGAATTTTACTGTCTACTTTAAGATAGTTAAAATACCATATGTAACATATTCAACCATCCATTAATGGTTGATATCTGAGAAATACAATATTGTTTGGAATATTTTAATGTCTGCTGCTATCTCAGTCCAAACTGCTTGTCAAAGGGCATGTGGTAGCTTAAATATATTATTGATACATCTAAATACAGTTACTATAGTTTCATGATGTAAATTTAAATGTGATATTTTTAAAGTTACAAATCATCTATGCTTCTGTAAATTTAAAAAAAAAGTTTACTTCTTTTGATATCATGTTGCACTCTTCAAATTTACATATCTAAGGGAAAAAATCTTACAGAAGTAAATTTGTAAATAATAAGCTTTGAAATAAAGTATTCTATAAGTGATTGTGGTTCTCACATAATACATTCACATTCACAAACACACATATACACACTCTACATTTGACACTGAGCCATTGGACTCAATTATGGAACAGTAAAAAAAAAACATAAAAATATACATGTGCATATACATAAGAAACTCAACACAACCTCAAAGGTATTCTTAGAAGTGAAGCTTCACTTATCTCTATATTTTTTATGTTCTTATTTTTCAAACATAGTTAAAAATTTCTAGCACATATGAATTAAGCAATAAGCACAGTAAAATACCTGCCAGAATAATAGCCACATTTTTGTTTGTTTGTTTTAAAACATATCTTTAAAATGTTCTAAACAGTTTGTTATCACATCTTCATTCATAGTAGTAGAAAACATGACTACAGACAGAATAGCAGCAAAATTTAGATTGATGATATGCAAAAAGAAACTATTAGATGAGCATATGATCCATTCATTCTTTGAATGAATCTATGCTAACTAATCTAGCATGGCAGTGGGTTAGTGTATCCAGAGAAAAATAGTAGAGCCTCTTTGGAGAATCATTCTTTTCTCTATTCAGAATGAAAAACTTTGGAATTGATGGCAAAGGAAGACTTTGCTCCCATAGCAGCCAATATAGCAATAGATTGAAAGACTAAATGAAAAAATGTCTAAATGAGCCCATTTTAGTATGTATCTTTTGTTTGAAGCTCAGGTTGTCAAATCTGTTCAGAACAACTGATCAAACTGATCAAGATGACAACCTGGCCAGAAACCACCAAGTCACAGAACAACATATGTATACTGTGCTTTATAATTTACAAAGCATTTTACCATACATTCTCTCATTTGATCCTCACAACAACCCAAAGACATTGGGAGGTCAAATACATTCCACAAGTTCAAAGGTAAAAGCTGAATGAGAGAATTTAAGTGATTTACACATGGGCACACAGCTTATGGTACCAGATTCAGCACCTGGACCAAAGTTTTTTATTCTAATCACAGATATTTTTAAGCTGTGCTCTTGCACAAAGGTTGAAAACATATATTTCATCAAGATTTAATGTCTATCAATTTTATTAAATGTCAAATATGTAAAAATTCTTCTAGAATAATTCTAACTGGCTGTGAACTTCTTTGCTCTTTGATCAACCGTCGTGAAATATCTTTTCTGAAGGGCACTATGGCATCAGATGAGTATGCAGTGGGCTTCCTACTTGGATGATAATTGTGTTAGTAGCAAGACAAACTATATATATATATATATATATATATATATATATATATATATATATATATATTAAGTAAGCTGATGTGCAGCATTTTAACCAATATTCTCAGGGAAATAGTTCTAAAATAAAAAGTGAACAGAGTGGGAGATAAAGATCTAGGTGTTTCTCTCGAGACTGTGCACGTGTAAATATTTCTCTTCCACAAAGATGGTGTCTGATATGCCAAGCTCCAAATGAATCCTGGAGATACAAGGAAACAGTGAGCATTACAGAGAGCTCCACTCCTACGTTCTAGAAGCTTAGTGTCCAGCAAGGGAGGCTGATATTAGTCAAATAATAATTTTCCATTCATGTATTCATTCATTTAGCTAATGTTTATGGGACACTTATGAATGAGAAATTATCCTAATTGCTGCAGTTATAGCTGTGTAAATGTAGGTGTGAAGTGATAGGACAGGGATGCAATACATTCTGCAGCTGGACCACAACTTGATCCTTTCTTAAAGCAGAGGTTTTGTGAACAATTCACCAAGTTATGATTCTTCATCTACCTAGAAAGTGCCAACTGAAGCTGGAAATTCATTTGAACTCTCTTATTTAGCTCAAAAATATGGATATATTTGCATTATTTAATAATATATGAATATGTATTTTACCATATAATAATATATTAATGTTATAATATGAAGACATATAGTTTTCAACCCCTAATTTTTTAAATAAAATTGGTTCTTGGAACAGTTCTAGTGAGACATGTTTGGGGAATGAGAGGAATTATTTCAGCCACAGCACTGAACAATCTGTTTTGCATAAAATATGTTTCTAAGAGTACAGAAAGTAAGACTAGGGATGAAGAATAAAAACTTGTTCTGTAGATTAATAAATGCAAAGCCAAAGTAATGTATGCAGAGAGGACTTATTGCATTTTTTTACATTATTAGAGCTATTAATACCTACCTTGTAGAAAAGTTATGAGATAATCTTTGTAAAGGCACCTCTCAGAAGATAGGACATGGAGTAGGCAATCAATAAATATTAAAATATATATTCTTGGCTGCTTCTGCAATGGCTCAGTTTAAAAGTGATGACAAGCTCAAAAAGGACAGGGATATTGGGGGAGAAAAAAAGGCAGGACAGATGCCAGAGATGAAAGAAATGTATCATCGACAGAATTCTGTTTAGTTGGTCAGCAAATATATAGTGAGAGCCTAATATGTGTCAGGCACGGTTTTGAGTGCTTTAAAACATACTTGAGATCTAATTTACATAGGGGACAAAGAAAAAGTAACCCCACAGGTTTGAAGACACTGTGACTGTGAAAAGGATGATGAAATGAATAGAGTGAATGTCACAAAGTTGGATCTGGCTTATTGCTACAGGTGAAAGAAGATACGTTGTTTTATTTAACTCCTAATAAGAAACTTCATTTGTTCCTAAAGAACAAAGTAAAACATGGAAGTTCCTGTTTTTATTTTTAGAAACTATTGGTAAAAATATTTGGAAAAATTGTTTTCATTATCCTCCCCCTAGATGCATAATGATAGCGTTAATTAATGCTCGATCAGGAATAAATAATCACCTTTCATCTAGCTGGCAATTTTACATAACCAGAAAAGCTGCCAAAATTTCAAAATGGAAAATATGAAAGAAAATGTGGTAGGTAATAGATAGGATAAGTATTAATTGCACATATGACCCTATAAAACTATGATGCAAATATAAAATGAAAAGGTCTTTGATAGTTATTTTTAAAAATTAAAGTTTCAGTTCTTCACTAGGTGAAGATATAGTTGGACTTATTCCAGCAGCCACGTTGCACAAGGTTTGAACTTCTGTGTATCACGTAGAAGTCACGGAAAGTTATGTCGTGGAAAGCTGAGTTGAGTTTAGTCTTTTATTTTTTTTAATAATATTTTATATTACTGGAAATATTTAGTTTGCCCTTTATATTTATAGCTAGGCTTAAATATCATTGAATTTTTTAACATCGCTCCATCCTTTCTCTATATATTATGACCAATCTAAGATTTTTAGAACATTGGTGCTTTTTTTCACCATTAGATTGTCTTTTGTTATATGGTTCCAGATTTTATCTCTAATTCAAATTTATCCTTTTAGAAGATAGATTTAGAATTTTAATAGTTTCATTTTGCCAATTTGGATTCCCAAATGAGCAGTATGGTACAAATATTCAAGTACTGAAACTTCTCAGAATCCATTAATTTATCAAAGAAAATCTCCTTCATATAGGAAAGTTCTTCCTGTACAGAAAAAAAAAAAAATGTTATACTCAATGTTTTAGAGACCAACATAGAGATGAGGGGTACAGAGCATTTTCTAAAATAGGGCTTCTGTGGTGTGAATGTGTGTGTATGTGGTGTGCTCACACACATATGCTCATCTGCACCTAGTGGTGGTGGTAAAATATTTTCTTTCCCCTTTACAAATAAAAATGTCTTATTCTAAAGAAGACACATAAACTATCAAACACAATGTGATGTTTTTGTTAAATAATAAGCAACAGAAGCATACAGAAATAAATATTTCTCAGGGAGGTAAGATATATACAACTATAAAATCATAAATATACCAGAGAATTATAATATGAATTTGTAAATTGTATGCAAATAGCTTGAAACCAGATCTATAAAGACATAAATAAAGCAACAAGACTGAAAGGTTTATACGTTGGCTTGTTTATAGAGTAGCACAAACATTTTTCTTTTTTAATTGGCAATTAATTTTCGGCAGCCATCTAGGTACTTTCATGTCAAATTACTTTTCCTACACTAAACAAGATTAGGCATCCAAGCAGCAAAGCACTTATGTGAAAAGTGAGAAACTGACTGTCAAGGAGATATTTTCCACCTATAACCAATTAAAATGTTTCTTTTTTGATGAATGGGTGTTGTAATTTCACATTCTATATTTCTACCTAAGCACATACCTGTGTAACATCCCAGTTCATAAGGACTAAAAAGATGTGTATTGAGATTTCTGCTATTTCTATCATGCAGTTACCTCTAGAATGAAACAAGTGAGTATTTTTCCTAGGGGAGTGAGGTGCATATTAGACTACAGTTTTCTTAAACTAATGCACACACAAAAAATGCATCAACAGTACATGTATGCGTATGTATATATATATATGTTTATGTATGTGTAAGTATAGATACATATATGTATTTTTAAGCAATAAAATTCAAAAAACATTCCCATCAAATGATTCTTAACCTCTCAGTTCCTTGTACATTATTATTATACATAAAATGTAAAGATGCCTGTATTTAAAAATTGGACCATTGACACATAAGGTAAAAAAAAGTAATGTATTATTGATAATCTTCAAGTGAATGACATAAAAAGGAAAATATTGATTTTTTTGGAAGATGTCTCATTTTTCTTACTTCACAGAAGACTGATGTGAGTTCATGAGCCTATCAATATCATTTGAATTAATGCATATTCCTTACTATTGATTGCTTTAACAATGATTGTCATAACTGATTTATGGGCACTTATGCTTGTTAAATATTTTAAGAGGTAAATATCAGATTTGTATATATAAGTAGATTGACTTGAATAAACAACAGGGTTGGATGTTAACATTATGCCTTTTGATTTAATCCATATTACAATACATTATGCAAGATGTATTTTTAACATAGCAGCAAAATCCAATAAAAAGTTGATATTAGATCACATTGCTTACTAGAATTAATTGTAGAATTCTAAGAATAACCCAGAGTATTTTAAATTTTGAAGTACCTAGTCTCATGTTATTTGGAAATAATATGAATTTCGAACATCCATTAGAAAAATTAAGATATATTATATCAAAATATAAAATTTAAGTCTCTTTTTAAAATGGATTCACTCTTATTAGTTAGAATAAATTAGAATATCAGGTTACAATTATTGATTTCAACTTTCTGTTGTGACTGATACTCAATATTCCCAAATAAATGAGAGAAAAAATGATGGTATGGGAGACAGAGAGAGGGATATATGTTATCCTATGTTTAGGGTGAATATCTTTGACTTGAGATATGAGATATGATCACTGTAGCTATTTACCAAAAATCATACTTTTAAAATTTTATTTCATTATTTCATTATTATTTATTTATTTATCTATCTATTTATTTATTTATTTTTTAGGCGAGGCAACGCTTGATCTCACAGATTGTAAGGACCTTGTCAGCTTACAATCCCTTATTCTTTTTTATTTTTTACGCCTACAGCACCTGGTCTTCCCAGGTGGTCTCCCATCCAAGTCCTAACCAGGCCCAAACCTGCTTAGCTTCCGAGATCAGATGAGATCGGGTGGAACATACTTTTTAAAAAATGTGTTCATTTAAATAATAATATACAAGGAACTGAGAGATATTATATATGTACCATAAATTCCCTTTGTTTCAGAGTACAACTCAATAATTTTTATTGAGTTGTGCAAACATTATTACAATCTAATTATAGAAAATTTCCATTTCCTCCCAAAGACACCTGGTGCCCATTGCAGTCACTCCCTGTTTCCAAATGCAGTCCTGGACAACCATGAATCTACTTAGTGTCTCTAAAGATTTTCTTCTTTTGGATATTTCACATATAAAATCACAAAAAAAAGGTGAGGTTTTTTTGTTTGTTTGTTTTGTTTTTGTTCTTTTGGTTTGTTTGTTTGTTTGCTTCTGGCTTCTTTTATTTAGCATATTTTAGAGGTTTATCCATGTTGTAGCCTGTATCAATACTTCATTCACTTTTTATTGTCAAATACTATTCTATTGTGTGGGTAACCACAACGTTTTATACATTCACTAGTTAATGGATGTATGCATTGTTTCCACTTTTTGGCTATTAAATATTACTGCTATGATTATGTAGAAATCTCTATGTGGACACATGTTTTCTCTTATTTACTTTAGGTGTAGAATTACTGGATCACATGGTAAATTTATGCATAACATTTTAAGAAACTGCTAAACTGATTTTCCAAAGTGGCTATACCATTTTACATTCATACTGTCAAGGTTTCCAGTTTTGCTACATCTTTAACAATGTGTTTTACCTGTCCTTTTGATAATAGCTATTCTAGTAAATGTGAAATGGCAAACCACTGTGGTTTTGATTTTTATTTTCCTAATAGCTAATGATGTTGCACATCTTTTCATGAGCTTATTAGCCATTGCATACCTTTGTTGAGAAATGACTATTCGAACCCTTTACCCAATTTTTACATTGGATCATCTGTCTTTTTGTGCTTTGGGTATTGTATGTAAGAAACATTATCTAATCCAAGGTCATAAGGAGTCAGTCCTTTGTATTCCTCTAATCTACTGATATATATATATATATATATATATATATATATATATATATATATATATATATATATATTCTATGGTATGAGGTAGGAGTCCAAATTCATTCTTTTGCACATGGATATTGTCCCAGCACCATTTGTTAAAGAGACTATTATTTTCCTATTGAATCACCATTGTCTTTCCGGTCATGTACATGTCACGTTTTGCTCATTTCTTTTTGCATGGTTCATAACTTTTTTCTTGAATATTGGACATTTTAGCTAGTATATTATAACAACTTAGGATCTTAACTCTCCCTATCCCTTAGGGTTGATGTTATTGTTTGTTTAGTTATTATTTATTGGTTCAATGAGTCGGCTGGACTGACTTTATAAAGCCTGTTTTCATTGTAATGTGCAGTCTCTGATAACCTGGCTCAGATCGATTTTTTTCTTTGTTTGCTCATTTGTTTGTTTGGTTTATCTTTTTACCTGACTGCCTAGGAATTGTCCTGGATCAGCATAGGACAGAGTTTTACTTAAGTCCTCTTGTCCTGTTAGATATTTACTTCTTGCATTTAAAGCACGTATGGCTGGAAGGTGCTATCGCAGTTCAAAGTTTATATTTTGCCCCGCTCCACTCCCACTTCATAGAGCCCAGACCTACTAGCTTGGATTTTCCCTGTATGGTCCCTTTTTAGGGGGTGCAGCCTTTAGTATGCACATTCTTCTAGATTGCCTAGGATGGATATGACTTTATTGTTTAAACCTATCTTTTTAGTAATTGCTTCTGGGTCATAGTAACTCATTCTTCAGACAACAGTTTAACCAAAAATTAAGGTTGTGCTTAAGATTCTAGTTCCGGTAAGACTTTTGCCTTTTTCTGTGTATCTGTGCATTACTTGGGGAACACTTTCTTTTCTGTCCACTCTCCTGCTCTGATTGTTCCTCAGTTGGTTCAGTTTGTGCCTGGAGTTAAATATAATCCCAGTGGTTCTTCTTGGATATCTCCTCCCCTGGTTCTCTCTGTTCCACTTGTAATGGCTCTGCCACCTCAGTGTTTTGCTGCTGGTACAGCTGCGTGCACCCTTTAAGTTGCTCTCTACCGAGATTATAGTTATGACATTTCTCCTTCTTCCCAAAGGTGTGGGATTCTTCACACTGTTCCAAACAAAGTGAATTTTTCCTCAGGCAGAACTGCAAAGCTTTTTTGTTCCTATGGAGTGTCTTTCCAATTGGGTATAACCTTTGCATGACTGCAAAAAATCTGCGACTGTGGACGATAGATAGCTCATGTCTCCTGGAGTTACGCCTGCTCTATGACCAGGAGTTTGCGCTGGGAATGGAGAGTATTTCTTAGTATTCATGGATTGTCCCTTCCTTGGAACCTCCACCTTAGAAGCAAGATGGGATGGGGCCGATCAGAGCCCTGTGTTCTGGCCTCATAGTTTCTGGAATAGAGCTTTACTCTCGGAGTGGGGACTGGGTGATAGAACGGAGCCCAGCTCTCCTGTCCATGCCTGCCCAGAATACAGCTCCAGCAACAAGGAGTTGGGAAAAATGAGAAATGCCAATGATCTGCCCAGCTTGTCATCGCGCAGTTGCTTAAACTGGAAACTAAAAGGAGCAAGAACCCTGTAAGATGAAGCAATTTGAGTCTAGAGAGGAAATGTGTCATGGCTCAAGGGCCACAGACTCTCACAGTTCTTACTTAAATCTAGAAGACAGTCTTGACTGAATGCTCTTTTCATTTGCTGTTAGTCCTTTGAAAAATTTTCAAAAACTTAACCTACTTGTGTATTTTAAATTAACTTTCTGCATATAAATGGTTGTTTTGTTGGGGAAAGAATTTTTTCACTCCTTTTTTGTCTATTCCAGAAAAAGTCAATCTCTCAAAATGCTTACTTTAAAAAAGAAGTATTTCATTTCTATTTTCAAAAAGCCAAAAATTCATTTGGGAGCATAAACACTGTAGAGTCTCAGATATATTACAAGCCTTTGTAAATATTACTAAATCAACTCAAATGTTTCTGTTAAAATGAGTATCTTGATGATTAAAAATGCAAAATGATAGTCCCTTATCAACTAAAAGAAACATGTAATGCAATTATAGCAATTTTTTTTCTAAACAGTCTTCATTTAATTGTTTTTGATAAAATACCATTTGATATCAAAACACCAAAATCAATGTTAGCATAAATTTTAGTTGATATAGTCTAATTGCTAATCCTATTCCATACTAATCTGTAATTCTACCTATGTCATAAATATGAATGGATAGTTTCCAATCATATACCATCAAGCATTTGTTCAAGGATTTCCTTTAATTAATTCCATTATTCCTGATCTTGTAGTGTAGGTGGGAAAAATTTGGGTAACCCTTTGGATGCCACCACTGTTTTACGTGTCAAAATTGGATTAGATACTATGCATAATGCAAATAACCATGTAATTATTTTGAATTTACAATGTATTTACTATGTAATTGCATAGTAAGTACCATATAATTACAAGATGATTACATGATTATTTCTGCCTTTTACACAGTTCTAAAAGCAAAAGATTTTGTTGCAATTATTATTGGCATTTATTGGTAAGTGTTACATAGTAGGTAACAAAATATTTATCATGCAATCAACCAAGCAAGTAACTGTTATTGGCTCTTTTCAGTTGCAAAATTATATTTACAAGTTTTTGTAGTAAACCTAAAACTGCTCTAAAAATTAAAGTTTATTAACTGAAATAAAGACATTGTATTTGAGGGGTTCGACATGAGAACCATACACAATTTAATGTCCCTAAGACGACTGATTATTCTGTACATCATCCTGTTTAATTATTATGATTGTATTTTTTTAATTGAAGCTTTAAATTTTAAGTTGTTTTTAAATATTCCAAGAAATTTTTAATTGGCCAATATGAAGTGAAATGCAAGAAGTAAAAGTGAAACTAATATCTCAAAACAGTCATACTTATGATAAGAGAAAATATCACCTTTAAAATTCTTTATTTGTACTTTTTTTATTTTATAAAAATAAGCATTTTATATTAGAGCAGTATTAGAGTTATAGAAAAATTGTGAAAATTGGTACAGAGTTTCCACATACCCGACACGGCTTACACACAATTTTCACTGTCATTAATACCCTCATTTGATGGTGCATTATTATAATTAACGAACTAATATCGATACATTATTAACCAACATCCACTACTTATTCTGATGTTGTTAGTTTTTACTTAATGTCCTTTTTCTGTTTCAGAAACTCATTCACGATACTGCACTACATTTAGTAGTCACGTCTCCTTACATTTTTTTGGCTGTGATAGTTTCTCAGATTTTTCTTGTTTTTGATGACCTTGACAGTTTTCAGAAATATTGGTTAGGTATTTGTAGAATATTCCTCAATTGGGATTGATTTAATATATATTTTTTTCATGATTAGATGACAATTATGTGTTTTGGGGAGGTAACCAAAGCGAAAAGTGCTAATAAGATCACACTATATCAATAATACATTATATACGTATGATTTATCTCTGTGATGTTCACCTTAATCACCTGGCTGAGGCAGTGTCTGTCAGAGTTCTCAACTGTAAGTTTCCTTTCCTCTCTCCTCCTTTCTATGTTGTATTCTTGGAAGAAAGTCACTATGTATGTCCCATACTTAAGAATAGGGAAGTTGTACTCAACCTCCTTGAGGGCAGAATATGTAAGTAAATTATTTGGTATTCTTCTTCACATTTATCTATCCCCACCTTATTTATTCAATTATTTATTTATAGCAGTATGGACTCTTGCATATTTATTTCATATTTTGGGTTGTAACCTACTACTGTTTTATTTTGTTGCTCAGATAGTTCTAGCTTGGGCCATCAGCAGTTCTTTCAATTGGCTCCTGTGTTGCTTAAACATACAGGAGATTGTCAATGTTTTGAGCCATTATATCTAAAGCTGCTATATGAATTTGTACACAGATTTTTGTGTAGACATAAGTTATCAGAAATGTTGGGTAAATATCTAGAAGTGTGGTTGTCGGAGTATATGGTAAGATTATGAAGACTTTTATAAGAAACTGAGCATTTGTCTTCCAAAGTGGCTGTACTAGTTTACATCACCACTAGTAATGAGTGAGCGTTCCTCTCACTACACATTGTCAGCCATTGCAATAGTAGTTTTTTTTTTTGGGGGGGGGGGGTTAGTCATTGTAATAGGTATGCAATGGTATTTCGTTGTCTTAATTTGCAATTATTAATGACAAATTATATTTGCAATTATTAATGACATTATATTGAGCATCTTTGCGTATACTTTCTTGCCATCTAATATGTCTCCTTTGGTGAGGTATTTGTTCAATATTTGTTAAGGGTTATTTTCTTATTTTTGCGTTTTAAGAATTCTTTAAATAATTTGTATGCAGTCCTTTATCAAATATGTGATTTTGAAATATTTTCTTAGAGTTAGTGCTTGTATTTTGTTTCTCTTAATGTCTTTTGCTTAGAATTTTTTTTTAAATGAAAATAAAGCATAGTGATCAATTTTTTCTTTCATGGATTTTGCTTTTGGTGTGGTGTCTGTACTAGTTTGCCAGGGCTACCATAAGAAAGTATCACAACCTCAGTGGTAGAAATTTATTGTCTCAGTTCTGGAGACTAAAAGTCCAAGATCAAGGTGTCAGTAGGTACATGTTCTCTCCAAAAGTATCCAGATAACTGAAAATATCTTATTTAGGTCTTTCTCCTAGCTTCTGGTAGTTCTTTGACTTGTAGCAACTTAATTCTTACCTTTATTTGGCATTCTTCCTGTGTCTAAATTTCCCCTTTGTATAAGGGTACCAGTCATATTGGATCAGAGGAATTACATTTTCCACAACTCTGCTTCCAAATAAAGTCATATTCTGCAGTACTGGGAATTAGGATCCTCTTCAACATAAGAATTTAGGGTGACACTATTTAAGTCATAACAGTCTCTGAACTTATTACCAAACTCATGGTCACAAAGATGTTCTAGTTTTTCTTCAAGGAGTTTTGCAGTTTTACATTTTACATTTAGGTCTATAATCCATTTTGAATAAGTTTTTTGAAAGTTTAAGATTAGTATCTAGTTTTGTTTGTTTGTTTGTTTTTGCATATAGACTTCCAATTATTCTAGCACCATTTCTTGAAAAGATGAGGCTTTCTTCATTGTGTTACTTTTCTCCTTTTTTCAAAGATCAGTTGGCTATATTTTTGTGTCTTTTCTTCTGGGCCCTCTATTCTATTCCATCAATCTATGTACATATTCTTTCACCAATACCATGTTGTCTTGATTACTATACTTTTAAAGTAGTTCTTGAAATTAGCTTGTGTGAGCCCTTCAAATTTTTGGTCTTTAGCATTATGTTGCCTATTCCAGGACTTCTGCTTTTCAGTATGACCTATAGAATCAGATAAATTTTCCCAAGGACATGATAAAATTTGCTGAAAATTTCTGCAGTCAGAACTAAAAGGGCAAGTTATTGACTTTGCCCTCATCTGTGGTTAATATAATTTCTTCTGAGTGACTCAGCTATAAGACATAGAAATTCCTCCCATCTAAGGGAATAAGGCAGGAGTGGCTTCCCTATCCCACAGTTGATATCTCAGATATGAAGGAACGGAAAGACCATGGCAGGCACCCTTTTATTAAAGAGCTTCTGCTTCTGTTGACAGAGGTTATATTGTTAACTGTTCAATCACCTTTTTCATAGCTGAAGTGTGCTACTTACTCACACCTGGAAAAGCTTGAAAACCTAGGCAGTGCATTGCAATGTTAATGCACATAAAGATCACCAAAGGACATTGTTGAAATGTATATTTTGATTCAATGTGTCTGGTGTGGGCCATGGTTTTGCATCTCTAGTAAGTTCTCAAGTGAAGCTGCTACTGTTCTATGAAGCACACTTTGACTAGCAGAGAGCTAGAGAGGTGTTCCCCCCCCCCCCTAAAATTTCATCATGTACAAAATGGCTTAGACAGCTTGTTAATATACAGATTATTAGGGTTCATCCTCAGAACTTCCAATTCATTAGGTCTGGGTTGGGTGCTTTGAATTTGAATTTCTAACAAGTTTCCAGGTTATGTGGAGGCTGATGATCCAGGAAACATGATCTGAAAACCATTGACCCAGCATTCTAACCTACGACTACTCCCAAATGGAGACGTGCCAAAATTCTAGCCTATTTGATAGGTTGGAAAGAAAAACAAAACAAAATCTCTTCTCTACCCCTCACCACTTATTTACTTACCTGTTCTAAAGCTTAATCTGCTGTATTTTGAGGAAAATCATACTTCCTGGTAGTACTAGTGGTTACGATTAAAAAGTTCCAGCTACTAACAAAGATATTTTTAAGTTAGATTTTTTTACATACACAGACTATAACAGTATTATTATAACTAATATATAATTAATAATATCAACCATAATTAAAAGATTAAGCCGTAATCACCATTTTTATATTAGATTATAACTGTATATTTCTAAGGATATTGAAAAATATAGACAAAGGCAAGTAAGTAAAGAAAGATGACTGGATATTTAATGGGTCCCAGTTGTATAAAGGAGAGAAACCAAGCCAAAGAATAGGTAACGTGTATGGTGTTAATATAATTGAAGACACCAGAGAGAATTTGCCATTTGTGAGGGAGGACACAAATTCTTGTGATGGTTCAAAAAAATTATAATGTGAAATCTGAAAATGAGGTAACATTTTTTTTTTAGCAAATAATAAAAACATTAAGAAATGATTTAAGAAATATAAAGAAGTAAAGAGAAAAAAAAAAAACAACAAAATAAAATAGACCCCATCTTGGGGAAATGGTTATACTCTTCCCTATTAGTGGTTACTCATATTTTCTAGTTGCTGAGTCTTCAGGCTTGAACTCTCTCTCTTTTACATTTTATATACAATTATTCAACAAATCCGTTTGGCACTGCCTTCCAAATACATACAGGATTTAATCACTCCCTTCCATCTCCACCGCTAATATTCTGGGCCAGCATTTTCTCTTATCGAGTCTTACCATCTCTGCAAACTGCCCCTTTGCTTTCCCTCATGTCCCCTGTAGACTATTCTCAACACTGGATCCATGTCATCCATTTAAAACATCAGACAAATCACATCATTGCTATTTTCAACAGCTTTTTACCACGTATAATAAACCCAATTCTTATTAAGTCCCACAAGACTACCCATAATCTGGCCCCACGTTACTCATCTAACCATCACCCTTCTACTTTTCCCTGTTGCTTATTCTGGTCCTCAAACCTACTAGTCATGCTCCCAGTTCAAGGTCTTCAGTGTTTCCTTTGCTTGCTCCTTCAGAAACTCACTTGAATTGATCCTTTCTAATTCAGGCCTTTGATCAAATGTCACCTTCACAATCAGAACTTTCTTGACTGCCCAGATATAGTAACTACCTCTCTCTTTACACTTCTTCCTCTTCCCTTATTTTGTATTTCTGCATATCCTAATAATAATAACTTATTATTATGTGACATAAAATATACTTTTATTTTATTTTCTATAGTATCTTAGCATAATGTAAGCTATAATAATAATAATAATAAAACATTATTTTCTTGTCATGGGGACATTTTTGTTCATTGTTATATACCTTAAATCTGGTAGAATGCTTGACAAATCAAAAGAGAAATACACAGGCTTGGGAATTATCAATGAAAAAATTAAAAAAAATACGTATATAATAGACAAATCTAGAGAATCTTACAAATGAATAAGAAAAGGTCAATAGAAAAGAAAAGAAGACAGGAAAAGAAAAATCAAAATAATAAATGCTTTCCTAAAATCTTTTTCAGATTAAAAGTGCACATAAAATGCCTGTCTACAATAAATAAGTGAATAGACTGTCGCAATAAAGAAAAATATTCTAGAAACAGAATGTCAAGCAAAATAGGTTTTGTGCCAAGAATTAGAACTAGACTGACCTTTTTAAAAACTCAAACTCAACATACATATGACAATGTTTATGAACTTAGAAAAGCCTGTTTCTAGAAGACCGTTCATGTATTTGTGAGGGGAAAAAAAAGCATCTGAGCAGAGCTCCACTTGAGATGAGGGCTGCAAACTTTCTTCATGGTGCCAGGTTTGGACCTGGGCCCAGGACCGCTCAGCTCTAACATACTTCCCCACCACCTGAGTTAGCTGAGGCTATGTGACTAAGTTCCTGAAAGTGAGTTAGGGACAGATGTGATATGGCCTGAGACATTTGGGTGTGCTTTGTTCACCACACTCATCCTTTCCCAGTTTCTATCACCTGGAAAATTTAACTCCAAGGAGTATTGAAAAGGAATCCGGGTCTCTGGTCAACTTTGAAGAGCAAAGATGCCTTATAAACTCAGAAAGTTCACATCAGTGAAGTGAAAAAAAGAAACCTTTCTTGTTTCTTAGCTTAAATGGGCAGATCTAGTGCCAGGCAAGATTAAAGAAGAATAAATACTGACATGGATGTATATCTAGGTATATTTCTAAATCTAAGGAGAGAGAAATAAAACTTTCAGAGGTTTAGCCACTAAATTTTGAAAATGTTTTTTATCATAAGGTATAGCCTTCATCTAAAATTATAAACTAGCCATTTGCTTTTTCTCTAAGGAATACCTAATCAAGTATTTCATGGGAAGAATGAATAACTTTCACTTCTTAATATATCTCTCTAATGTTGTAATGATGTGTGAGTTATTTTTATTGTTTCATCCAAATAAAAATATTGATTGTGGAAGAAATTGAAAAATCCATAATTCAGTATAGGATGTCGAGTCAAATAATTTAGCTGAATTGGTTATTAAGAAAAGAGAAAATAACCAAAACAATCGATAATTTTTAGAATGCTTTTTTTTTTCTTTTGCCCTTGAATACTTTCTTAGATAAAAAATACCTTGCAGGGACTGTCCTCTCAATCTCTTGGCTTGAAATGACTTTTTCTTCCTTCTCTTTATATATTCATCCTATAAGACTAATTCAAATATGACTTTCTTCCATATAATTCTGTCAATACTTCGTTATAACTTACGTAGCACATGATTTTGTGATAATCTGTTTTCAAGTTACCTTCTCCTTATAGGCTGTAAAAACCTCGATGATATGAAATACTATTTACAATTATATCAACTGAGAGACTGACTTGATATGCACTATAAAAATAAGCCAACATTCCTAAGATAAACAGTAGCTGAAAAACAGAAATTCTTATATTTCAGTTCAAAATAGCAATTTTACAAGGGCAGGGAGAGAGGCCTGACTTAACCACAATTCATATAAAATGGCTTATGAGATTTTATTCACTACACAGTCTGTGAGTCAACAATACAACATGACTGCCAAAATAAGCAATGTGCACAATGAAACTGTTTCGCTTTGCCAGGCTCAATAAACATTATTTTGCTATTCTGATGGTCTCTAATTAGGATAATTAAGAACTGAAGTGTCAACATTGGCCCCATCTACTAATTTCCTGATTGTTCATGGACTTTAGCCACTCCACATTTTGTTGCTCTGAATTCTATCACTTTCTTTTTTTTCTTTTCTTTCTTTCTTTCTTTCTTTCTTTCTTTCTTCTTCTTTCTTTCTTCTTTCTTTCTTTCTTTCTTTCTTTCTTTCTTCTTCCTTCCTTCTCCTTCCTTCCTTCTTCCTTCCTTCCTTTCTTTCTTTCTTCTTTCTTTCTTCCTTTCTTTTCTTTTTTTTTTTTACAATGCCTAATAAAGACATGTTACTCACACCTAGCCACTTTGATGTATGTATTAGACAGTTTGTATCAATGTCCACATAGATACTATGATAAGAACTGGAAAGAGCTAGTAGTAGGAATTTTGCCTTAATAGTAGTTATATTTTCAGCCCAACAGCAGCTTTAATGTTTTCTGATCAGTGCTAAAATTGATATCTGTAATAATTAGAAAGTATTCACTAAGATAGGATATAATGTTGTTTAAACAGGGTTTCATAGAAAAGTAGATTATAAGAAATTTTGGAAAATTTTGTAGAAATTACATATTAAAGGCAAATCAATGAGTTGTACCTATCTGTAATATTTAGGCACAGAAAGTCTACATATTTATGTGTATATTTCAAAAGTGATAGTATTGCTAATGTCTATTCGCTAGTTAGATTATATGACATTCGATTAAGAATAATTTTTTCTATTTTAAAATATAGTATTAATGTAATCCTTTATCATGAAGATAGAGACTAACTCTTCCAGCTTTTCCAATTTCTCTTCAAATTACAGGTAAATGTCTTATCTCAGATCAAGATGGAAAGTGTCTCATCTCCTCCCTGAGATGTAAACATCTCAGATCAGGTACCCAAGAAGCAAAGGCTGAGACAGGGGTCTGGTTACACATGACTATTGACAGAGAACTTTTCGAAAAAAAACTTTAAGGGAGGGAGTGGAGTGGGACAAGGAAGGGGGAAGTGCCAAGCAAGAACGTGAGTTCAAGTCAAGCCTATTGTCTTAGCCTGACCGATGTGATAGGAGGAGGGAGATGAGAATAACTGACTGCTCTGCTGCATTGTCCACATTTGAGGCAAGAAGATCATAATTTAAAACTCTGTAGCACAAAGTCATTGGCTCTGGGCGTCCCTCAGAGTTTGTGCAGATGTGTATAACTTCAATACGAGATGGCTCCAATCGGCCAAGGGCAATTTTCCGTAGAAGGAGAGGCATCTACTACTGGTAACAGCCAATATGCACAGAAGCTTAGAAATGGACCGTGACCACAGAATCAGGAAAGGGACACTGGATGTGGCATCACCCAGGTATAGCTTTTCTAGAATTCTATAGTCAAAATTCCTGAGACAGTTTACAAGAGCAGAGTTACTGGGAGAACTATAGCCCGCCAACATTAATGCTGCAACTAACATTATAACTTCCCTTTTCTACTACTCCTTTCAGATTCCTCTCACTCTTGGATAGCACTTCTGCTGGACTAGTGGCTAGCAAAGAAGGATGCCTCAAACCTCAGTCTCAGGGAACCTCGGTGTCTGGGCCTCAGGTTGCTATGCACATATCAGGTGTGGACCCTGTACTTGCTCATTTATGGCACAAACTGCCATTGAGCACCACCAATTGCTTCAATGGATTAACTGAATATCAAATCTATTTTTACCTAGTTACTAGCAGTAGCCCTAACTTTTGCTAGCGATCAGGGTGTTATCCCTTCCAGATTAAATACTGGCATAAAAATCTCAAAGTGACTTTACATCAATCCTCGATCTAGTCTTACAGTGTCCCCCTTTAGAAGGATCATCCTTCTAAGACCAAGGACCTCTGGACTCACAGATTTTAGAGTTTTAGAGAAGACACTCATGAATTCTTCAAGTAGGTACCTAGAAGGATCGGTAAATGGAGTCTTATGGGCTGAATTGCCCCACCCACTCCAGTTCATGTGTCAAAGCACTAACCCCTAGTACTTTAGAAAGTCGTTATTTTAAGGACAGGGCCTTTAAAAAAGCACTTATGTTAAAATGAGGCCATTAGGATGGGCCCGAATCCAATTTGACTGGTATTTTTATAAGAGAAAATTTGGACACAAAAAGAGACACCAAAGATGTATGTATCCAGAGGAAAACTATGTGAGGACACAGCAAGAAAATGGCTATTGGCAAGCTAAGGACAGAGACCTTAGAAACCAAATCTACCAACACCTTTATCTTGAGCTTCTTGCATATAGAACTGTGATAAATAAAATTCTATTGTTTAAACCATCCAATCTTTTTCTTTTTCTTTCTTTCTTTCTTTCTTTCTTTCTTTCTTTCTTTCTTTCTTTCTTTCTTTCTTTCTTTCTTTCTTTCTTTCTTTTCTCTCTCTCTCTCTCTCTCTCTCTCTCTCTCTCTCTCTCTCTCTCTCTTTCTTCTTTCTCTTCTTTCTTCTTTCTTGTAGCAGCCCTATCTTGGAGCTACTTCTGAGTTAACCTCTTGTTTTCCAGGCCCACATATCCTCTCCATTGGGGATACATTTATACATAATGCCAATGTTTTTAATGAGTAGGCCTCATGCTAAAGATTAGGACTCCTTCTTTGCACTGGATCATTTCTTCATTATTTATGAGCTTAGTCCACTGCTCTTTCAGGCAAGTATCTTCAGATGTGGTGGGCAGTGAGACCAGTGGATCCTATGGTCATGCGTGCACTGCCATACTAACTTCTCTGTAAAACAGGTCCCTTTGTCCATGGTAACATTTTGTCATATCTCATGTCAATGAGAAAAAGCACTTGCAGAATAATTGAATGAGAAGATCTACAAAATCTCTCCCCACAACAATAGATAGGATAAATTTCTCAAAACAAACATCTCAGTTCTCTGGAATTAAAAAAAAAAATACAACAAATTGTGAAACATGTATTTAAGAAAAGCTACTGACTTTTATGTAAGGACAGTGGGAATCTGTCAGGTTTTAGCTTGGGACAGACCCTACCCCTTCACTCCAAAACTTACCAAACCCATTCGATCAGAGATAGTTTTACTGGAGCTGAGCAAACTATAGAAACTAGCAACTTCATTGCTGGACATCACTAATCTGATTAGGAGCAGATCATACAAAAGCTTCATGAGTAAGGTCATTGCTGAAAACAATATTGATCTTGGTGGCAACCAGCCTTGTAGCTACCTGAAGTTGTGATACTGGTTGGGGCAAGCAACAGATGAGCAGACATACTAGGATTTATTTCGGAGATCTAAGGAATGAGATAGTTATAATGGGGTTGATAAACTACCACATATAATAGATGGTCTCAAAAGCTGTGCATCTCACAAGGATGCATATAAACTTAGGGAAGACTAAAGATGGCCCTAATTATCTCCATGTCCCCAGATGAACATGAAGCCACGTGCAGGTACATAGAAAACATGACAAGACACAGCACAAGATAAAAAGTGGGACAGATTTGTAAACTACCTAAATTATGAATATATAGCTTAATCCTTATACAAATATATCACAAAGAGTGGAAACCTTACAGAATCAACATGTTGCTATGGCCAATCACTGGTTGACTAATAAGTTATACTAGTCCTTGTGTAAGCACTGGGATCTCAAGCTTAATAATAAAAATAAGTAAATAGATAAACTGAAGAGAGATAACTGGCTACACACTGAAGAACAGGCAAACTCCATAGAATTAGCCCAGGTAAAAGTGGATAAAAATATAAACAAACAACAAAAAACATTATATTCAATAGGGATGAGCACAGAATCCAGAGCTTCTATAACGTTATCTAAAATGTTCAGTTGTCAACAAAATATTATGAGACATACAAAGAAACATATGTGACATACATAAGAAAAAAAAAATCAATGTTAAGTATTATTTGTCCGAGTCTAGGTATTGAATTTCACAAAGATTCAAAGAAACTATTATAAAGATGTTTGAGAAACTAAAGGAAACCATATTTAAAGAATTAAAGGGAAATATGACAATGACTCCTCAGAATGGATACCAATAAAGAGATAAAAATTATAGAAAAGAAGCCAATGGACATTTTAATGTTGAAAAGTGCAAAAATTGAAATAAAAAATTCATTAGAAATATCTAAACTGAAAACATAAATTATGAAAATCAAGAATAAAAGAGGGGTCATAGCTATTAATCTTGCAGAAATGAAAATAATTATAAGGGAATAATTAATATGAATGTTTTCATCAACAAATAAGACAATTTAAATAGAATAGATTACTAGAAAGAACCAAATTATTAAATCTGAATAAATCTATTACAAGTAAGTCAATTAGTGACTAAAATCACAAAAATTAAAAATTTTATATTGCATTATTTTTATTTAAAATAAAAGAATAAAAATTAAAAAGCAGAAATAAAAATTCCCTGGAAATTCTATCAAACATTAAAAAAAAGATAACAATCATTTACTCTTTCAGAAGAGAGGAGAGAATACTTCTATGTCATTATGAGGTCAATATTGATGCCTCAATATTAAAGCTACACAAAAGCTGTAACACACACACACACACACACACACACACACACACACACACACACACACACACACAGAGCCTACAAACCATTATCACCCCTGAATAGAGAAACGAAAATCCTCTGAAATATTAGTTTATCAAAAACAGAAACCTAATAAGGCTTATACACAATAACCGAATGGGATTTATCTCAGAAATACAAATTTGTTTAACATTTGAAAATAAATTAATGTAATACACCATGTTAATAGAAAATAATAAAACCAGATGATCATTTAACAGATGCCTAAAAAGGTTTTGACAATATCCTCTGTTGAAGAGGAGTCATATTTGCCACATTCCTATATATGTGATAATTTTTACTTAAATGCCAGATAGGTGCATGAAAGAAGAGTAGAGACAGAGTAGAGACAGAAGTAAATGATATTTATGCTCAGAAAAGGGTAAGCATCTTATATCAGCCTACTTCAGACCAATACAGTCAGCAGTGGTTCTAGGCTTTGTCGTTGATTGTTAGATTCAATTCATACTTTAAATTATAGAAAGATAGCATAATCTTTCCTTAGCAGAGATCTGAGACTGGAACATGCATCTCTGTTCTTGGGTTTGCCTTCGATTTTTGGCAAACCTGGTTGTTCGCCAATCAGTGGTTCCTTCTGAGTCTCTGTTTTCTCCTGCAGTTCTAGTGGCTGATGACTTTCTCCCAATGGAAGGAAGGCCCCAGGTGTCTCGTGGCTCGCTTTCGGTGCACCCTTTTTGTATCTGAATTCAGGAGGTCCTCAAAGCCATACCTCAGGGGAGTTTTTCTCAGCTCTTCTGCTTCTCTGCCAGGGGTAGCTGGTGATCGTCCGCTGCTGGGGTCGTTAGCGTGCCAGTAGCTGAGCAGTTGCCGTTCGTCCCAGTTCTCTCGCTGAAGCCTGCACCTTCAGTGTCAATCGCTGCAAGCTCTCCAATCTTTTAAAAGATAAATTGAGAAATTAAAATTTTATTTAAGAGTCTATTTGAGCAAAAATAGATGCAATCGTGCAGCAACCAAAGTTTGTAAGTGACAAAGCGGGAGGGAGGAGAGGCACGGAGAAAGCGCGCCGAAGGAAATTATTCAATTGGCTAGAGCTTAAAGCCTAGTTAGTCGGCTGTTTGTGGTTGGCTGGCCTGTTTGGTTCCGATTTCGTAACTTTGAGGCATCTACCCGCCTAGATTTTGGTTCGCCTAGGTAGGCCATCTCGGCCTCAGTCTAAAGACCTCCTCGTTTAACTAATTTAACCTAACTTGACCCAATTTTCTTACACTCAGTGAAGTCTTCTGGAGGAGTTGGTAGGTAAGAGCAAGGTGAACTTTGCATCATAATACTTTGTAGCAAGCATTTAAACTTCGATTTAAAGTTCGGCTTTTTTTTTCTTACCTATGTCTAGGCTGGTTTTCTGGTCTTCCTATCGTTATGCAACTATTTCCTTGTAGAGGGCACTCATATTTTTTTCCTTTTATTTCATAAGGTATCTTTGCTATCTCGGCACACTAACGAGGTTTAAAAAACAGATTTTTTTTTTTAAGGTTATCACGTTTATTCTCCATGTGAGGTTGGAAAAAATTTTCCTTGTGACTTTACATCCTAAGTGGAGTGCAAGATCTGTTTTTTATTGATTTTTGCCCTTTATTGTTTAATATAGTATTATTTTGGTTATAATTCTCTTGCTTCGTAAGTCGAAAACTTATGTTGTTAATTTTATGTTTTTCTTGAAAAGACTTTTCTCTGTAATTTTTTAGAACTGGTTAGGTACATTCCATAATTTTGTATGTAATGCTTTTGCATCAGAAGTATTTTCTAATTTTCTCTATATTCCCTTAACTCATGTATAATTTAGATGTACGTTGCTTACGTTCTAATTTTTCATGATTTTCACACTATCTTACTGTAATTAATTTCTAATTTAATTAGACTGTGGGTACTGAAAATAATCTTTAAAGATTTTGGATACTTTTGAATATTTGGATATTTTGTGTTTATGTTTTGACTCTGTGCATACACATTTACAGTTTATATGCCTTGCTGATATAATGACTCTGTTATAATTAAAATATATTCCACTTTATCTCTTTAAATACTTTTTGATTATTTAGTTTTTTTGTGTGTGCTTACTGTTTGAATGGCTTATCTTTTTTCAGGTGTTACTGTTTGACCCAGATGTATCTATATTTAAAGCATGTCTGTTGTAGAAAACATATTTGTTTCATAGCTTTTTATCTGGTATAACAACCTCCACATCATATTGGTGTTTGGTCTATTCACATTAATATTATTATTGATATGATCTGCTTTACGCCTACCATCTTTATTTTTAATTTTTCCATTCGATTCATGTTCCTTTTTCCTTCCATTCATGTACCCTTTGAGCTAATGTTTTTAAATTAAAAAATGTATTTTTTCGCATTTCATTTTGATCGCTCTACTGGCTTTTGACCTGTACCTTTACTCATCATTTTCTCAGTGTTTAGTATAGAATTGCAAGATGTATCTTTATCACAGTTACTTACAGATACTGTTGTTCCATTTCATGTAAAATGTAAGAACTTCACACCTACATAACTATTTATCCTCCTTTGCACTATTTTTTATCTAACTTCTCTATACATTATAAAATCCACAATATAGTTTTTATTAAACAGTAATGGCCTTTTAAAGAAGTGAAAAAAATGTGAGAAAATAGTGTTTTTACTTCCTCAAACTTTACTATATCTGGTATTCTTCACTCTTTCCTACTGCTTAGTTTGCATTTAAAAATAATAATTTCTCTTAAGACTTTTTAAAACTTTGCCTCTTAAAGATTAAGATTCATTTACATGTCTTTTCGAGTGGGTTTGCTGGTGCTCAGTTTTTGTTTATTCAACTATTTTTATTTCACACATTTGAAAGAGATTTGCTGGATATGGAAGTCTAGGTACCTATTTTGTTTTCCTTTCAATACTTTAAAGGTTTTGTTCAACTGTATTCTCGATCCCATTATTTTTGATGATGTATCAGTTGTAGTTTGTGTACACTGTATCTTTTTAAGTTTTCTCAGAAATTTGATTAGATTATTGGTAGGTATGACATTTCATGTATTGATCCTGTTCTGGCTTCCCTGAGCTTTTAATAGTTGTGGATTGATTTTTTTTTTTTTAACAAATTCGGGAAAATTTTGGGCATTATTTCTTCAAATACATTTTAAAAAATAATTTCTTAATTTTTAATTATGGTTGACATGCAATATTATATTAGTTTAAGTGTACATAGTGGTTACACATTTACATAACTTAGTAAGTGAGCACTCTGATAAATTTAGGACCCATCTAACACCATGTAGTTATTACAACATTATTGACTGTATTTCTTATTTTATAAATTACATCTCCATGGCTATTTTGTAACTACTAATTTGTATGTCTTAATTCCTTCCTCTTTTTCACCTATCCCCCCAAACCTCCTCCCATCTGGCAACCATCAAAATGTTCTCTGTATCTATGAGTGTGTTAACTATTTTGTTTGTCCATTTTGTTTATTAGATTCCACATATAGGTGAAATGATTTGGCATTTGTCTTTTCCTGCCTGACTTATTCCACTGAGTTTAATGTCTCTGTAGGTCCATCAATGGTGTTAGAGTTGACAAGATTTTATTATCTTTTTAATGGCTGAGTAATATTCCATTGTATGTATGTACCAGCTCTTCTTTATCCTTTCACCCATTGATAGACACCCAGGTTGCCTCCATATCTTGGCTATTGTAAATAATGCTGCAATGAACATAAGGATGCACATGCCCCTTAGAAGTAATGTTGTGAGTTTCTTTGGAAAAATACCTAGAACTGGGATTACTAGACCCTTCTTTGTCTCTTGTTATAGCCTTTCTTTTTAAAGTTTATTTTGCCTGATATAAGTATTGCTCCTCCAGATTTGTTTGTCTGTTTCCATTATCCACCTCTTTCAGTCTGTGGTTGTCTTTTGATCTGAAGTGGGTCTCTTCTAGATAGTAAATCTAAGGGTCTTGTTTTCTTAACCATTCTTAGCTACTCAATGTCTTTTGATTGAAGCATTTAATCCTTTTACATTTAAAGTGACTTTTGATAGATACATAGTTATTACCATTTTATTATTCACATTTTTAATCTTTTTTCATTTTTTTTCTTAAAGAAGTCCCTCTGACTTTTATAATACTGGTTGGATGGTTATAAACTCTTTCAGCTTTTACTTGTCTGGGAAGCTCTTTATATGTCTTTAATGCTAAATGATAGCTTTGCTGGATAGAGTAATCTTGTTTATAGGTCTTTACTTTTCATCATTTTGAACATTTCATGCTATTCTCTTCTGACCTGCAAAGTTTTTGTTGAGAAATCAGCTGATAGTCTGATGGGAAGTCCTTTGTAGATAACTAATTGCTTTTCTCTTGCTACTTTTAAGATTCTCTCTTTGTCTTTAAACTTCAGCATTTTAATTTTGATATATCTTGGTGTTGGCGTCTGGTTTCATCTTGTGTGAAAATCTCTTTGCTTCCTGGGCTTATGTGTTTATTTCTTTTGCCAGGTTAGGAACATTTTTCATCATTATTTCTTCAAATAGTTTTCAAATCCTTGCTCTCTTTCTTCTCCTTCTGATAACACTATAATGCAAATGTGTTTCACTTAATAGTGTCCCAGAGGCCCGTTAAACTATCCTTATTTTTTTGGATTCCTTTTTCTTGTTGCTGCTATGATTGGATGTTTCCTGCTACCCTGCCTTCTAAATCACCAGTTTGATCCCTTACTCTTTCATTTGGGACATGTTTCTTTGTCTTCCCATTTTGGCTGCCTCCCTGTGTTTGTTTCTATGTATTAGGTAGTACCACTTTGTCTCCCATTTTTAGTAGAGTGGTCTTATGTAGTAGGTATCCTATTGAGTCCCAGTGGTGCCATCTCCGTGGTTACCTGAGCTGGGTGCTCCAGGTGTGTGTTTCTTGAGCGGGTTGTGTGTGGCCTCCTGTTGTAGGTGAACCTTGGTTGCTATTTGCCCATCAGTTGAAGGCACTGACTATCAGGTTACTTGATTGTGAGGACTGGTCATTACTACAGCAGAGGAGATCTTGTTCAGGGGCTGACCCTATGAAGCAAGATATGCTTTAGCAAGGCTCTATTGCCTGCTCAGTCTTTCCTTTAGGTGTGTTGCCTGTGGAGGTGACCAGGTCATGCTTCAATCAGTCCGAAGCTGGCCACTGGATATGCTGGCCTTGGAGTGATAGGGCCTTTGTGCCCTGCCTGGGGCCACCTGGCATGAGCTACAAAGCAATCCACAGATGGCTACCACCCACTCTGGGTTTGAGGTGCCTGGGAGACGTCAAGCTGGGAAACAAAGTCAGCTGCCACCAGGCTGGGGTTGGGGCTGCTCAGCAAAAGGTACAGGGCATGCCAAGGCCAGATGATGCTTACTTGGAGTTTGCGAACCTGTGAGAGATTCTAGTGAAATTTGCAGCATGAGCCAATACAGGCCATTTGTATGGAAAAGTCACTAGAAAAGATTTGGGTGGGCTTGCAAGTTGGGTAAATGGGGTAACAGGAAATCACCAGGACAGAGACCTGTGTTAGGTTGATAGAGACTCAGACATGGTGCCCACTTGTGCCTGCCTACTGGGAGTGGGGAGGACTCAACAAAGGAACAGTGGCTTCTGCCAGTGCTTATGTCTGGAAGAAAGCTGCCCCTCTAGTCCTCACTCTGAAGCCAGACAGTTCACTTTCTCCTGGTATGTCCCTGGAGCCTTTCAAGCTACTGTCACCGTGCTGGAGCTCAAAATGAGTGAGTTTATGTCATCATGCAAGATCATGTACAATCAATCCCCTTAAGAGGAGTGCCTGGGACTTCAGTGCCTTCTGTCCCCGTGAGCCACAATCCCTGCTGGTTTTCACAGACAGCACTGGTTCCTTGGATAGGGGAGCCCAACGTAAGGCTGAGACCCCTTGCTTTTCAAGGGGTCCTCTGCAGCCAAGCTATCTCTCCTGATTTTTTTCTACCACATGTGGGTGTGGGGCCAGTCTGTTCCACATCTCTTCCTCTCCTACAAGTATCGACGTGACTTCTTTTTTATGTCTCTAGTTATAGGACTTCTGTTCAGTCAGACTTTAGGTAATTCTAGATGATGGTTGTTCTATAGATTAGTTGTAATTTTTTGTAGTGAGTGGAGGCAAGTGCAGCATTTAACTATTCAGCTGTCTTTACTGGAAATCCTACAAACTCTCGATTTTTGAATCAAAATAAATTTGTACAAGTTTTAAAAGGTTAAAAATTCATTTTAAGTTGACTCTGTTCCTCACATCCTTTAACACACACACACACACACACACACGCACACACGCGCACACACACACAATCTTAACTCAATGAAACTCTCTTTTGGAAAGAGTAAAATGGGGTATCCTCAGGTTATGGTGCGTAGTATTTTAAAATTCCTTTTGATGGCTAGTATTAAGTCTCCTTCCCTGGAGACAAGAGGAGGCCTTGAAGTATACCCTGATTATACTTTGTGTAAAGAACTCTTCCATATTTGTTCAATCTCACTCTGATATGTCCGTTCATGTCCAGTATCCACTGTAGCCATGACAAACGATTGTTGAAAGGCATTCTTTTTTGAGCACTGTATAGTGTTTTAGCTATTTTTATAGATAACTTTTTGCCAGTGCAAGTTCAAGATCAGTCAAAAACATTTTAACATGAGCTTATAGTTTTGTTGATAATATACTTTTCTCAAATACTTAGTAGATTCCGATCTTACTGCTTCCAAGTAGTTTCATGTACCAGAAAATACGTCCAAAGTTATTTCCTAAATTTAATTGTCAAACCTGATTATTAGTATTGTTATTATTATTTGCTTCCTGAGTCCCCTATTTCTGTCTCAGATGAATACTGGTGATCTTAAGACTACCTGAGATAATAGACTCGATTGAAAAGACTAAATCCTTAATTTGAAATTTGCTGGCAAAGTGTTTTTCTCTTAAGAATCTTTCTTGGCTTGCTGTAGACTGAATATTTGTGTCTACCGAAAGATTAACATGTTGAAATCCTAACCTCAATGTATTAGGAGGTGGAGCCTTGGGGAAATGATTTGGTCATGAGGATGGAGCGCTCGTGAGTGGGATTTGTGCCCCTATAAAAGAGGCCACAGAGAGCTCCCTTGCTTCTTCCACCATGCGAGGACACGAGGAGGCAGCCATCTGTAAATCAGGAAGTCGCCTCTCTCCAGACACAAAAGCTGCTGGCAACTTGGTCTTGGACTTACCAGTCTCAAGAAGTATGGGAAATAAATTTTGGTTTTATGTGTGCCACCCAGTCTGTGGTATTTTGTTCTAACAGTGTGAAGGGACTAAACAGAAATTGGTACCTAGAAGTGGGGATGCTTCTATAATGAATACCTAAATATGTGGAAGCAGCTTTGGAACTGGATAATGGATAGAGCCTTGGATGAGTTTTGATGTTCATGTTAGAAAAAGCCTGCATTGCCATGGGAATGCTGGTGAAAGCTCAGAAGGAAAAAAAGGAGAGCTGTAGAGAAAGTCTCTGTCTTCTCAGACAATACCTGAGTCATCCTGAATGTAATAGTAGTGGAGATGCGAATGTAAAGGCCATTGAGTGAGGTCACTGAGGAAATGGAGGAACATGTTATTGGCAACTAAGGAAAGGCAGCCCTTGCTATACAGTGTCAAAGAACTTGACTGAGTTTGTCTGTGTTCTAGGGTTTTGTGGAAGGTAGAATTTGTAAGAGACGAAATTGGATATTTAGCTGAAGGGATATCTAAGCAAAATGTTGAAATTTGGAAAATTTTTAGCTTATTCATATTGCAAAAAGTGAGAAAGCATGTTCAGAAGAGAAAAGCGAGGGTGTGTCCAGGCAACCAGTTGATAAAAAGATTAATATGTGAACCATGAACCTAATCAGCATCTCAACAGAAGCCAGATTTTGTTTTTCAAGACAAGAGAAGAATTTCACAACAGGAGATTCAGAGCTCATCAGGGTTGCCTCTGCAGTTTCAGAGGAAAAGAGATCTCACTTTGAACAGGCCAAGTAACCCTGCCCAAAGCAGTGGGATCAGTTCCACCCAAAGCCATGATAGGGGACACACAGATTCTTGCCCAATCCCTGCCCGGCAGAGTGTCAGGGGCAGGACACCTACCTCAGTGGTTCCAGAAGGCGATAACCTCTTCTCCCAGTGTGTCTGGAAGGCAGGATCTCCATTCTGCTGGGCCAGGAAGGGAGGACAGAGAATCAAGCCAAAGATTGTTCTTGAGCCTTAAGTTCTCATGGAGTTTTCCCTGTAGTTTGTACTTACTTAGAACTGTTACCCCTTCTTTCCTATATCTCCCTTTTGGGAGGGGAATGTCTGTTCTGTGCATCACCGACCATTGCATTTTCAAAGCACATTACTTGTTTGATTTTACAAGTTGACAGCTGGAGAGCAGTTTGCCTCAGGATGAATCATACTCATATCTTATTTAGATGATATTTAGATAAGACTTTGGATTTTAGACTTTAGAATTGATGCTGGATTAAGACTTTAGGGCTGTTGGGATGTAATGAATATATTTTGCATGCAAGAAGAACATGCATTTGGAGGGCTATGGCGGAATGCAGTAGGTTGAATATTTGTCTCAACCCCAAATTCATATGTTGAAATCTTAACCTTAACCTCAGTCTTATGGTATTAGGAGGTGGGCCATTGTGAAGTGATTAAGTCTTTTACTAATTTTGCAAAGCTGCAAAAATCTGAACTCCATTATCCCCTTACCATTTTGTGTTCAAACTAAACAGTGCCCACACAAATTTTTTCTTTTTCTTCTAATAAGCGCTGCTCCATCAAACTAATGTCATTTGTTTAGAATTTTGCTGCAATGTCACCCATATTTAAGGAACCAGTGTGCTTTAGGAAAGTAGTGCTAGCGACTATAACAGGTAAATTCCCAGATTTCAGTGGCTTACTATAATAAAAGTTTAATTCTTGCTCACAATAAATCCAATGTATGCAGTGGAGAAAATGCAATTTATTTACAAGGACCCAGATTCTAACAGCAGAGACCAGCATCTTCACCATATTTGGCAAACAACTAGCCTTTCTCTGCCAGTTTTCTTTCTGAAATGCAAATCTAATCATATAATTTTCCCTGTTGAAATTCTTACTATAATCCCGTATTACATTGAGAGTAAAATCCAAGCTCCTTCACATACCGTACAAAGATTTCATTGTTTTGAACTCTTCTACCTCTCGCACAAACTACATGCCCAGGAGTATAGAGCTGCTTAAAGGCGGTTGCATGTTCAGTCTTTTCCTTATCATATAATGGTCCCTCCTTTTGGAATTCTCTCCTCCATTACCAGTAGTCACTGTTATATTCATCCTACATTAAGCCAACTCAGATGTTACCTTGGCTTGATGGCTTCTTCAAAATTTTATCTAACAGTGATAATCCACTTTTTTTGTGTGTAATATCTTAAATTTAGTTATGATTTTACATTTACAAGATGCATTCTGTATGTTTTTATAATATTTTCTTATTCTACTTTGTGCAAATTATGTCTTCCTCAATACCCAGTACGGTGCCTGCAGTGAAAGAAGACAGAGATGTTTATTGAAATACATCGCATGTTTAGCACTTTCTAAGACACATTGCAACAGTGGTTGATCATTTTGCACTAAAAGTTGTAATGTTTTTAAGACCTATGAATTAAAATGACTATGGTTATCAGAATACCTAGCTTTATAAATGTAAATAAATAGGCATTTGTATTTTATCTGACTCCATGATAATTTTTCTTGGAATTCCGTGCCCTTTTCTTGCCTTTTTTTTTTTTTTTTCTGAATAGAGATGCTTCTCCATTTTCTTGTTATAATTTGTTTTACTCTCTAATAAATAGTAAAATTTAACTCGATATGTCATTGTAGATATTTGCATATGTGGTATATTTTAATGTGATTTTCAAGCACTTTTCTTTTTCTCCATGCAGACCAGTAACTTGAAGTTCAGAATAGGGCTGGGTCACTGAGATTTGGCTGTGTTTGAATTTAATTTAATGTCAGAAATACATTAACCTGGCTTCTAGTAAATGTAAAGAACTATGTTGGACGTTTAGAGGGATGAAATCAAGACATACTGCCCCTACTTTCATGTGGCTGTAGTGGAGGCCATGTTGGATTAGAGGCTTGTAAACAAGAGTGGCCTGTCTTTGGTATTTTCAGAGGAGACTTTCTGTGGCTCATGCTTTTCATTTCTCACCTCTGAAATGTAAATTACTTGAGGTTTCACTAATTACTTAGGTTCCATGTAGTGAAGATTTTCCTTTAAAACCATCCTTCTCAGAGATTGAGCTTCTCAGTGTTCATCCCCAAATTAGCGCTGGCCAAGCCAAGAAATGCTGAAAGGACAACACTGTGATCACTGTCTCTGAAGAGTTTGCATCTGATGGCATGTGATGGAAGGAAGGCATGCTTTGGGTTCAAGAAGCCGAGCTTTCCTTTTTAACTCATTCCTTAGTCAATAGTGTAGTGTCTGAGATAGCAAATCATTGAACCTCTATTTTATTGTTTTGAAAATTCAATGGACAGTGACTGAATTTCAATAAATGAGATAATACATAAAAATGCTATGCATATATCCCAACAATGTTAGAGACTTTTGAAACTTGACAAGTTACTTCAATTCTTCTTTAAAATTAGCACGCAATGGATGTTAAATGGATGGATAAATTAATATTAAATAGTAGAATTCTTGGTCACATACTTCTGGCTTTTCCTCTAAATGAGGAAATGTTCTTTGGTTTATAACATTTTCTCTCTCAATATGCATGGAAAAAACATACAACTACACACAGCTTTTTTTCTTTTTTTCTTTCTGGAGACATGCTACCGCCACAATCTAGAGTATTGAACAATTCTGTATTAGGCAGTATAATCACCCATAATTGACCATGGTTCATTCTTTTCAAATATATATAATGTTCCTAATGGAATCCTATGAAATAACCCAAATGAACCAGAGGTCTTTAATAACTTATTTTCTTTAGATTTGTTTTTAAATATGACATCAAACATATAACTGTAACTTAGGTGAATGTTAAAGAAATTAATCAGAAATCAATTATTTAATGATTACTCTTTGTTTAGGAAAACTAAGTTCATTTGCTGTTTCAGTTATATATAAATCAAAATAGAATTGATGTTGGCAGTACTTAGCATTTATGTTCTTCTTTGTACTTTCTGAAACGTTTCAGCCTATATTATACTGTTTAGTCCTCACAACAACCAGAGAAGAAACGTTTTCTCCTTATGGATGAGAAAACACTTATATTTAAGGAATCTAAATGTTTTTGTAAAATTATAGAGAAAGTAAGTTGTAGTATAAGAAATCAAACTTACATCTTCTGATTCCAGGGCTTCAATATTTAAACAAAACAAAACAAACAAAGGACTTCAAAAGCTAACACCAGGAAGAGACTGGTACTCTCATTCCCCGAGGCTTTGAAGATGAAGACTAAGTCCTGCCAATTCTAACTGTCTCATTTATTCAAAGAGCTGGAATAGAAAGCTCAGAAATCTTTGGGGATTCACTCCAAAGGCACCGGATTTGGCACCAAAAGCATCCCTAAAGCACAGATTGGAGTGGGAGCAAGGAAAAGGAAGCATTTGCAGTGTATCACTTGTATTTTAAGGTCTTTTTTTATTATGATTTTACTAAAGTGTTTTCGGTAGCTTCAAGTGTCAGGACAAACTCAAGCACAGAGGCCTTAGGGACAGGGGCTATGGAAAGTCAAAGTTTGGCCTTTGGGTACCAAAGCATCTTCCTGTGTTATAAAAATAATAAAAATGAGTCAGATGAGGCATTTGGGGATAGTAAATCTAAAGTCTGTATCTCTGCCAAAACATGCAATAGAAACAGCCACATATCTCCCAGCTCTGCTGTTTGCCTTATTGTTGCCAAATTCACCAGTGTAATGTCCATTAAAATAACATCTTTGGGAAAATAGCGCAGTGTCAGTGTGGTCTCTGGGAATGAGAAAAACAGAAAGAAGAAAATGGCACTTGTGACAATCTCAAACTGAGTAACTATAGGAAATCAAAAACTTCTAAAAGAAAAAAATCCATCATAAGAAGATGGATAAAAGGAAGAAAACTGCCTTGCATGAAAATAAGTTTAATCACTGAATTTCATCACAGTTCAAAGACAAAGAATGAAGTGGGTCACTATGTCATTGATTATAATTCATTTATCTTCTTCATCCTTTAAAACCATAATACAGAAACTATTGTGCTTTAATGAGTGAAGGGAATATTTACTTATGACCTAAGAGGCTCTCAATTCAGCATCCTCTGACTTTCCAAAATTGGTCTCATAATCATCACATGTTGGTAGAGTCCTGCCTTACCCTTTTAGCCAATTCTTTCCTGAAAAACCAAGATAAGAAAATTCAGGTTAGTAACTCATGACATTGGTGGTGGAAATTTGCTGCAGGTGGATCAGCCCTTACTTTCCTCATAGCCATCATTCTTTCTAGTTCCCCAGTGACTGAATTTTTTTTTCTGAATTTCTACCCTTCTTGCTGTAACATCCATGATATGTGCCTCTGACATCTATGGTCCTTCTCCATAACAACACACTTTTCATTTGAATATCATTTAGGATCTTGACTAATACTCTATTTTTCAAATTACTTTAAGAAATATCCTCTATTTTTCACACCATTAACTGCCCTCCTAATATTGGTATCCTCCCATAGATCTGGTTTTCTTCTCACCTCTGAACTTTCAAGAGAATGTTATTTTTGATGTCCTATTGCTCAGTTGACGATGGATGTTTTTCCTTATCAAGTAAGATAGGACCCGTGATGTCTAATTTTGTGGATCAGGTTGGCTGAGCCACAAAGTGCCTAGATATTTAGTCAAACATTAATTTTGTTATTTATATGGGATGTTTTGGATGAGATTAACACTTAAATTGATGGACATTGAGTAAAGCAGATTGCCCTTATAAAGTGGGTAATTCTTATCCAGTTGGTTGAAGGCCTGAATAGAACAAAAATACTGGCCTTCTCTAAGTAAGAGAGAATCCTCTAGCCAACTGCCTTTGTACTTCATCTGTAAACCAGTCCTTCCTGGACTGTCTTCAGACTCAAACTGGAACGTCAGCTGTCTTGGATCTCCAGCTAGGTGGCCCAGCCTAGAACCTCGGCTAATAAAGTACCATTTTTTTTTTTTTTAGCGAGTTATTCATATTTCTTAAATGACAGTACTATAATAGCATGGAAAACCTTAAAAGTGTAAACTATACACCTTTATATTTTTATGTTCATTCCCTTATAATATTTTAGTCTTGATCCATATTAATTTATTTTTATGAAATTGTCATATTTATTGACAGTTGAAATATAATGACGTTATAGATATTTCATCATAAATAACACTCATATTTGATCATTTAGCACAACTATAGATTTATAACTAGTAGAATTAATTTATAATCAAAAAATCACATAGATTTTAACATTTTAATATTTAAGAATCATTGGCAATCATGCATATATAATTCCAATAAGTGGAATTGATAGGTTAGCAGTATAAGCAGTATTACTTTCTAAAAGCTGTAATACTGTTTGTTCATGTGATTATATATAAAACTATCAATAAAATACACATATTCACATCACATAGAACACTAGTATATATTATTATATGTTGTCACCTAAAAATTCCTTTTATATTTTAAATTTGGTCTTTATTATAACTGTGAAGCCACAAATATGATGTACAGCAAGCTCGAGTTTTAGTTATTTCCTATAATCCTCCACTTTTTCCAAGATCTTACCCACTTATTTCTATTTTTTTCAAATAAAATTTGTATGTATTTAGGCTGTACAATGTGATGTTTTGATTTACACATACATTGTGAAATGGTTGCTACAATTCAGTTAATTAATACATCCATCAGATCACATAGTTAGCTCCCCCCACACACATTTTTGGTGGTGACAACACTTGAGATTTACTCTTTCAACAAATTTCAAGTGTACAACACATTATTATTAACTATAGTCAATATCCTGTACATTAGATCTTTATTTATAATAAAATAAGTAACTCAAGTTTGTACCAAATGACCAATGTTTTCCCTTTACCCATTCGCAATTTCATGATTTGTTACCATGAGTTGAAGTGTGTGTGTGTGTGTGTGTGTGTGTTTAATATTGTACAAATAAGTGAGGTCATGCAGTATTTGGCTTTCTCTGTCTGTCTTCTCTTAGCATAATGCCCTCCAAGTTCATCATGTTGTTGTAAATGCAGAATTGTCTTCTTTCTTAGGGCTGAATAACATTCCATTACATATGTAATCAATAGCATATACACGTATAATATTACATTATATATCCAAAAATATTCCATTATACATTACATATAATAATGTTTCATTATCTGTCTGCATCTCACTTTTTTAATTCATTCATCCATCAATGAACATTCAGGTTTTTCTTGTGTCTTAACTACTGCGAATAATGATGCAATGAACAAGGGAGTGCAGATATTTTTTCCAGATAGCGATTTTATTTTTTGGATATACACCCAGCACTGTGATTGCTGAATCATATGGTAGTTCTATTTTTATTTTGGGGGGGAACTTCCATACTGTTTTCCATAATGGCTGTACCAATTTATATTCCCACCACTAGTGCCTAACTCCACATCCTTGCCAACACTCGTTATCTTTGACATTTTGGTGATCCTCATTCTAACATATGTTAGTTGATATTTTGTGTGGGTTTGATTTTCATTTTACTGATAATTAGTGTTGTTAATTATCTCTTTAAATACCTGTTGGTTTTTGTATGCATTCTTTGGAAAAATGTCTATTCAGCCATTTTACCTATTTTAATTGGTTTATTTGACTATTGCAGTCGAGTTATATGAATTTCATATATATTTTAGATATTAACCTTTGAGCATATCATTTACAATTTTTTCATTCTGTAGGTTGCCTTTTCATTTCCTTAATTGCTTCTTTTGCTGTGCAGAAAAATTTTAGTTTGATATATATAGTCCCATTTGTTTGTTTTTATTTTAGTTTTTGGTGCCCAATTCAAAAAACAAAAAGAAAAGAAAAAATCATCTCCAAGAGCAGTGTCAGGAGTTTTGCCGATTTTTTTCCTAAGAGTTTTATGGTTTCATAGGTTCAGCGTTTTTTTTTTTTTTTCCTGTAAAAAAAATGCTATTGGAGTTTAAATAAGGATTACATTGTATCTGTAAATCACTGAGTAGAACAGACATTTTAACAATATTAATTCTTCAAATCCATGATATATCTTTTCATTTATTTGTGTGCTTCTTAATTTCTTTAACTAATGTTATATAGTTTTTAGTGTAAAGATCTTTCACCTTTGTGGTTAAGTTTATTCCTAAGCATTTTTTTTTTTTTATCAGATAGTTGTCAGTGTTTAGAAATGCAACTCATTTTTGTGTGCTGATTTTGAATCCTGCAATTTTACTGCATTTGTTAGTTTTAGAGCTTTTTGATGGTGTCTTTAGAGTTTTCTAAATATAAGATCAAGTCATCTGCAAATAGACAATTTTAACTTCTTTCCATTTAAGACGAATTTTATGCCTTTTTCTTGCCTACCCGTTCTGCCTAGGACTTCCAATACTATAATGAATAGAAGTACTGAGAGTGGGCACTCTGTCTTGTTACTGAGCTTAGAGAAAATTTTTATCCATTTCATCACTGAGTATGATAGCAATAGGATTGTCATAAATGGTCTTTAATGTGGAGGTATATTGCTTTTATACTTAATTTGTTGACAATATCATGAAGGGATATGAATTTTGTCAAAAATTTTTTATGTATCTATTGAGACAATTATGTGATTTTTATCCTTTATTTTGTAAAAGTGGTGTATCATATTTATTGATTTGCAAATTAGCCTTGCATCTCAGGGATAAGTCTGATTTAATCATGGTTTATGATCATTTTAATGTGCTATTACAGTCAATTTGCTAGTGTTTTGTTGAGGATTTGTGTATCTATCTTTATGAAAGATAGCAGTCTATAATTATCTTTTTTTTATAGTGCTTACTGTTTCACTGATGTCCTTATGGGGGGTTTCATTGTATGTGATGAGTTTCGTTTCATTTTCTGCTTTCAAAATTCTTTTGACTTTGATTTTTGACAATTTTATTGTAATGTGTCTTTAAGTCCTCTTTGGGATAAATCTGTTTGGAGATTTGTCCAGCAATTTTATAGATCTCCACTTTATTTGGGGCCAGTTACGAGGATATTATTGTGTTCTTTTGATGGTGTGATGTTTACTTGATTTTTTCTTTCTTGTAGCTTTCTTTTAATGTCTGTACATCTGATGCGTCAGTCCCCTCTTCCAAACTTTACAGACTGGTTTCTGTGGACAAAAGACCTTTATCTACAGATGGATCTGAGGCACCAGTTGGGTGGGATATGACAGTCTGGCTCCAAGGAGCAGGCAGCAGTAGTCTCTGTGCAGTTATATCAGCATCAGACAAGATTGCAGGCATCCCTGGAAGCCACGGCTGGATATGTCTACAGCAAAGACAAGAGCTGTTAGGTCTTCAATGGCAAAGGCTACTAGAATCCTTGTGATGTTTTTGTCTTCCGCCAGAGCAGTCATGACCGGGACTCCCTCCTGGAGCTGGGTCCAGCTTGCAGATGCAATTATAGTGTCAGTGGTACCAGCGTCTGATGCACAGGCACCTGTGGAGCAGCCATGAGCTGATGTCTGGAGTGCAAATGCCCTTGGCGCAGCATAGAGCTGGGGTCCAGAATGCAGACACACACAGCTGTAGTTGCTCCAGGGCCCAGCACGTGGGAACTGTCAATGTGGCAGTGGCTCTGGTGTTTAGCCATGGGCATTCACAGAGCGGCTGTGAAGCCAGGGTGAGGAGCATGAGTGTTTATAAAGTTTCTGTAATTCTTGGGCTTGAGGTGGGGTCTAACCCTCAGTGACAGTGGCTTTGGATTCTAAGGTGTAGGAGCGATTGAAGTAGTCATAAAACTGGGAGCTAAGGGCATGCACGCAGTTGGTAGGGGGTGGTCGTTCTTGTCTTTAGATGTCACAATAGCAGCTTCTTATTTTGAGGCGGGGAGTGGTGCAGCAATGCCTCCCTCTTTGGGCATTCATAGTGCTAATGACTGTCGACGATCTCAAGGGCAGGATCTGCTGGTGTACTCTGTGGAATGAGCTGATGGAGTTCACGCTGGTGGACACTTTGCATCCTATGCTGTGAAAGCTGTGGGGACTCCATGGCCGCTATCTGCTGTGGAGGCTATTGAGGCCCTCAGCGTTAAAGGCTGCTAAGGTCTTCCGCACAGCAGGCTACTGGGGACTGTGGTAGCACCTGTTGCATGGCTTATACTGATAGTTCCTGGCCCCTTTCTATCTTTTCAGCTGTGTCCCGTCGTCATAGCTATGTTGGGCTCCAAAGCGGTCCTTTGTGTGAGGTCGTTCTTTCTTGCTGCAGGTTCTAAATGAACTCTGGAGTCTTCACAAGGCTATTTTTGTGTGTAGATGGCTGTCTAATTGTTTTTTATGAGTGGATGAAGGCTGTTATCACCTACTCTACCATCCAGCCTACATCATCTACAAAATTGTTTTGAAAGATACCTGATAATGAAATGCATTTAAAACATAATCAAAAATATTACCAAAAATGACATCATCCAGAAGACCTTATTTCTTATATTTAAATGTTACATTTATAATTTAAATAGATATTTGAAGTCATATAGAACTGCAATGTTTTATGACTCTAAATGGTTTTGTTGATTTTTTGTAGCTTCTGATAAGTTATTATAATTTTTCCTGTGAGCAGATTTTGCTCATATTTGATAAGTGTTAACATATAATAATATGATTATTTGTTAAATATCCTTTTTCTTGGCTTTTAATTGTTTCTCCTAAGATTGTTCTTCTTTTTTCTTTTTTATTTCCCAGTAGCAGGATTTTCATTTGCTTCTAACATTAATTTTTGTTGCATTGACTTACTATCTAAATTACTATGTGATCAACTTTTTTAGGTATTCGGTGAGTGCTTTAGACTCTTAACACTAATATTACCATAATAAAACTAAAACCAGAAGTGAACTTGAAAATGAAAGAAAGAGAAGCTTTGTTTAAGCAAAGATAATGCTGATAAAACCATCTTTTATATTTGTGCAAACAACATAGATAAAAATGCACAAATATGAAAGATACAAAATGCCAAAGTAAACATACCTGAATATGACATTATTAAAGACATCTTACCTCATCATGTAAAGACATGAAACAAGTAGAATAAAAAAATAAATAATGGCAAAGATCTACATAATGTAGCCATAAAACTAATAATGGTAATTCACCAAAAATGCACAGTTTTTAGAGAATAATTTCTTCATTATTTCTCTCATTTAAATTTTGAGACTTAGATATACCATAAAAGTAGTGCCATGCAGGAATATAATAACTGATGCCTAATTTTTTTAAAGTATTAATATTGTGTCTTTGTCAAACAAAGACAAATTGCTGTGCTGATGTCCTTCAAAGAAGGCTCAGCAGTAATTTTAGTGGAATTTAGAGGGATATTCTGACTTCCAAGCCTTATTCTAAAGCTCAACTTATTTTGATTTTGATTTTTTTTTTCCTTCCATAGGAGACTTTTCTGTGACCAAATCTGGAAGAGTGGCTTCATAGGTCAGTACTTTAGAAATCGAGACAGGTCGAGGCAGATATTTTTTAAACATTCTGATGTTTCTCAGGTTGCACATTGATACTTGCTATAATATGGACAGCCATTATGGACAAAGCAGTTTGTCTTTGTAATGGTGCCAGTTGTCTATATTGCTGACAAGTAACACATAGTTAACAACAAACCTTTGTCATACACTGAAATGTGTTAAGTTGCTATGATTTGTGAATACCTAGAATATTAAAATAACAAAACCTCTGTGCACCACAACCTCTTGTCAAATACTTTTCCCTTTAACGAGATTTTATGAAAAGTGCATTTATAACTATTTGGTGAAATGTATGATAAATAAAATTCAAACACTAAAATATAAAGCTTGTGACTTATTCTAATGGAAATTTCTAAATATATATATATAAATATACACATGTATATGTGTATTATATATACATATATATGTGTATATATATATGGCTGAAATACAAACACAACACATTTTCCATGTTTTCTCTTAGGTGTTTTCTATATTTTTAGCTGTAGCAACCAATGCTAATTGTAATATCTTATAGAAAACTGCTTCTTTATATTTATAATTGTATAAATCACTTGAAATACTTATATTTGCAAAACAAAATTTACATGTGTGACAAAAAGACTGGGAACAAAATGGTATATTGATATAGATATATAATCTAATTAATATTTCTAATGGCTTTTTAAAATATATTTTTATTTGCTAATTTTCTCTAGGAATTAGATCCTCATGTTTAAGTCTGCAACTTAGGAAGCTGGAATTTCTTCCCATTAGAGATACAGTAATAACTTTGTAATTAGTGAAATCATTGTCACACTGCATAATCAGCTCATTGAACACATACATTATAGTAAGAAAAAATAATAAAAAATCCTTGATAGTAACATAACTGTCCCATTAAAGTCTTGATTAACTTTATAACAATAATGTAATATCATTTTACTTTTATAAATTAGCAGACAAATTGGAAATACATCAAACAATGTTCCTGTATCTTTGCAGAAGGGAGGGATGCTTAATTAAAATAATATAATGCTGGCAACGTTAATTTCTTATTGTGGGGTTTTAGCAACTTGTTTCAGAATGTGAGACCAAAATCATATTTCAGCAGTTTTATGTTAAATGTTTCAAGGAAAGCCATACGGCCTCTGGGCACTGCGTGACATACAGTAGTACCAGAAACAATTGATGTGTGTAATGACAATTGCGAGCATCCTTTCCAGATGAGCTGACCCACCCCGATTCCACCCTGCTGCTCCTATTTGGTCAGCGGGTACCTTTCACCATCTGTTTTTCTTATGGCAGCTGAATCGTTTCTCTTATTGTGCACCTAAATGGTGAAGCATATTGAATATGAAGTATAGCTTGTAGGTCATGGGATATTCTGAGTAATTCTATTTAATTTGATAAGACTAATTTTAGCTTTGACTGCATTTTCCTTTGGTAGTAGGAAAGAGTTTTTATTCTGAGTGTAATCAGACCAAGGCATATAAATTTTTAATGGGGACTGTACATATAATTACAGAGATTGCTGTAATTTGCTGTTTGTATTATTAACATCCTTATGATGATATAATAATCATTCCTTCTAACTAAGTACTTTGCATGATTACTAAACTGGCCATGAAAACTACAGAACCTTGAAGAAAACATGCATGCTCTGTTGACTTAAAACCTACCCATAATTATTGCATTGTTCTTTGTCTTTCTTTCCCAAATCAAAACATAGGTTGTTTTTTAACTTGTATTAAAATGTATTAATTTTTTTATATTCTAATAGAGACCAAAATGTTAATATTATATCCATTTATGCTTCCTTGAAGCAATCTGTTTCTCTTAATTTGGAGGATAAGGAATTTCTTGAAATGGGGGATAAGAACTTAAGTCATGCTGAGGGCACGACCGAATTGGGATTCTTCTAGAGAGTGGTTGTTAGGGATCCAGGCAAGAAGAAATGGGTAGAGAAATGAGTCATTCTTGAGAGAAGAAAGAGAGCAGCTGAAATCTGAACTTCATCATTATATGCAACATTTCCCCCCCCCAAAAAAAAAATCCATAATCTGACGAACTAACCTTGCTAAAATGTTATTTTCATCACATTACGGTTTGTTTATTTAATCATTTTAATGTAATAACTCAGAGTAATTCAAAATCCAGTCTCGACAGCGGCCTCCCATGGTCTGAGACTACAGTATTTCTGGGAACTTACCTTTACTCTTCTGCTTCTCATGCACTTGGCTCCACTTGCCGTAGCCTGTTTCTTGAACACGCTAAATATACTTCATCCGCAGCTTTTGAGTTTCCTCTGTCTGGACCATTTTCACTCCATGTATTTTCACTTCTTCAGTTCTTTGATCTAATGGAACCTTATCAGTGAAGATTTCGTTGACCGCTTAATGAAAAATTGAGTCTGCCTACAAGATTCTCTCTCTCTCTCTTTCTCTTCTTGGTTTAATTTTGCCCAAGCTCTTCCCAAGCATCTTGACTAACTTTATATTCATTTATTTGTTTATTTTTTATCCTTATTTCTAAAGTATAAACTCTGAGATACAATTTTTGTCTGCTTTGTTTATGGTGTGATCTCCAGATCCTAGAACAGTGTCTGGCACATAGTAGACATGCAATAAATAGTTGTTGCATGAAGGAATTAATTCAACAACCATTTAATCAGTAACCTCTTTATACAAGCATTATGATAAAGTTGGACTAGAGATATAGTGCTTAATAAGACAGACTTGGCATTTGTGAAGATAAATTCTTAGATTAAAAAATATTTATAATGTGATAAATCGGTATTTAACATTAATCTGTTGTTCGTTAATGAAGTTTTGAATTCAGTAATCTTGAAAATTTCTTTCAGTTCAAAAGTTCTATAGTATTACTATTCTTAAGTCAAATTGGAGTGCAGATTGTCCTTAACCAAACTCTGTTTCACTGTTCAAATTTCTCTCTCTCTAAAACTCTTGTAAAAGCAACAACATCTATTTGTAAAGTATGCTCTCAAAATTATTGATTCTGAACTTGTGTACAAATTCTTATGCTGAGATCATTCTCTTGCTCATCTCTGCTTGTCTCAATCCTATTCTCTTTTAAGGATGGTTCAAATCCCTTTTACCTGTGAAATTTGACTTTACTAAACCAGCTCATAGTGATTACAGTAAGATTAATTGCTGATTAATCAAGCTCATTTACAGTAAAAATGTGAATAAACTGAGATTGCTTCTTACTCAAAGCCTCTGGCTAGTTGATGACAAGTTTTGCTTGTGTCCCTAAGCTCCCAATTTAGAAATATTTTGCCTGGACCTGGAGATTATATATTCCTTTGTAGTGTTCTTAATCCATTCAGGCTGCTGTAACAGAATACCATAGACGGATGACTTATAAGAGAATGGAAGGTTCAAGATCAAGTGGCCCACAGATTCAGTGTGTGGTGAAAGTTCACTTTCAGATTCACAAATGGCTATCTTTTCACTGTGTCTTCACATGGCAGAGGGAGCAAGGGAGCTCGCTCAGGTCTAGTTAGAGCACTGATCTCATTCTTGAGAGCTTCATTCTCATGCCCTAATCACCTCCCAAAGGCCCCACCCACCTCTTCATGCCATCATACTGGGGGAGGGGTGGCAGAATTAAGATTTCCACATATGAAATTTTAGAGGGCACAAGCATTCAGTCTAACTGTTAACTATCTTTTTGCTTATAATCTCAGATAAACACAAATTAGCTTCGTGTTGGAAAAACCAGGGCTTTTTAACACATGACAATTCTCAGAGTTTTCAAAACACTTTTATTTTTCAATATATCTGATCCTTTTGTAATGCTTTCTGAAAAAAGAATATCTCAATGGGAAATCAATTTACATCAAAAATTAGTATATTATGATTTTTTTCTACAAAACATATTTATGCACCCTAATATGTGTATATATGAATAGGTATATGTTTCATCTATGTTTTTTTTCTAAATACAAAAGTGAGCATGATAGAGATACTTCTTAGATATTTGCATTTTTCACAACACTTTTTTGGAGATTTTTCCTTTTCAATTCGCATTCTTCGTAACGTTTGCAGAGTATTTCATTATATAGAATTCAATAACTTATTAAACTAAGCAGCGAGGTATCTTGATGGACACTTTTAGATAGTTCTATTGTATTGTTTTGCTATTTCTAATAACAGTGTAATGTAACGGATGAATGAATAAATATGTATATTTATTTATAAATTTTACAGGTCCACAATATAAATGTAAGTAGTTTTTCAAAAACTTGTGGGCCTGTGTGTGTATGTGTGTTTGTGTGTGTGCGAACTACATGTTTCTGTCCTTCGTTGATTTTTGTATTGATTCATTCTTTCCTTTTAAATTTGTGTGGACTCTGTAAATTGACGGTATTAGCTCTGTGTCAAGTGTTGTAAATATGTTTTGCCAGTTGTCATTGGTATTCACTTCTTTCAGATTTAAGACAACTCACAAAAGTAAGGCTCCGAAAGCTATTTAAAATTAAATGGATATCTGAAGCAATTATTCGGTAGAGTCTATCCAAGAAAAAAAAAATGTTCAATTACTTTAATATTTCAAAAGGAAGTATTAATTTGGCTTATTTTTTTAGGAAATAAAATAACTGGCACAGCAAAATCATATTTTATCTGGAGTGCAATGGCATAAATAATATTTAATAGCTTCTGCAGCATAGTTCATATATAATTTAGACATTTTATAGGTGTCACAAGGAACTTTTTTTTTCTCCGTTTTGGGTCATCTTTTGAAAATAGTTTCTAGTCATATGGACATGTGTGTCTCTCCTCTATGTCACAGTGTCATTAATGATTTACCTAATGTAGAGTGAAAGAACACTGCATCTTGAGAATTAAGTATTTAGGAAAGAATAATAGTGATAGCTATGTTGACCAAAACCAGTCATTTAAGAGATAAAAATGTGTTCCATATAGCGCTGGCCCCTCTGTGACTGAGAGGACTCCTGTCCTTTCCTCAATATACTTGAAAAATCTCAGTTCCTATCGAGAGAAATTCATTTGTATGGTCTCCATTTTTGGTCATTATGTGAAAATTTAACATCCCACCTATATAATTTTTTTACTCATGACTAACATTTACGTCACTGATTTCATTTTCACATTTTCTGGCCTGGATTCTCTCTAGGAGGCACGTCAGCTTTTGTTAGCAAATGTGGTCTCGGTTCCATGGGAGCTCACCTGACACTTTTCTTCTTTTAAATCATATCTATTAGTGGCATAGTGGTTTCTATTTTAATTTCTTTCTACTTTTAGGTTCACAAATTTCTTTTCATTTATTTACGCAATATAGAGAAACCATTTAAGGTGGTTTCTGTAAAACATTATTTACAAATAGATGTTGCTATACACATACAAAGTCTTTTATCTGGTATGCAATAACATGAATAATACTCAGTAGCTTCTACAAGAAGAACTTCATTTAGAGCACATAAGTATGTACCAAAAGACGTGGCGTTCTTCCTCTTTCATATCTATTTATCAATCATCTATTTATCTAATTATCTAAATAGATACATATAGATACTTGTATGTATGTATATATAGGTGTGTGTTTATGTGTGTATATATATTATATATACAATATATATAGAGAGAAAAAGAAAGAGTTCTACTTCTATTTAGTACATTTTCTGTTATCTGAAAATATTCAAAATATACTACTAGAGAAGCTGTGATTTTAAAAATACAGAGTTTCTAAAACAAATCCCACAGATTTTCTTTGGAGAATTGGTGAAGTAAAAATAACTTTCCATTATCTACAGCCAGGGTTTAAGCACTTGTTCTAGAGACTGGGGAATGAGAGAGAGGCCACATGATGCAGATGTTAAGAGGGTGAGATCTGGACACCTGGTCACTGGGTTTACTAGCTGTGTCTCACTGGCAGTGACATAACTATCCTATGTCCCTTTATACCTATTTATAGAATATTGTTCATAGTAATCTCTGTCCCATAGGATTTTCTGAGGATAGAATGAATTAATACATGTAAAGTTCTCTGTAGAACATTCGGCATGCAGTAAATGCTGAATATCTGGTTGTATTATTACTGTTTCATTTCTTCTTAAGCCTGTAGAGAAGAGACTTCTTCTCCACCTTCCTCACATGCAGCAATCCCTCTGCTTTATTTGAAGTTCAGGAGTGAGTTATCTTCCAGAGGAATGCAAACAGAATGATAGAGTGAGGAGGGACATGCCAGTTAGGGAAATGACGGGGATCCAGTCATCATTCTCATGAGAATAATGCCTAGGGGCAATAAGGTCAGAAAAGTTGACTGGCATCTAAGTGTAATTGTCATATCGAAACATTGAAGGTCACCAAATCCCCAGCTCTAGGGCCAGTTTCTACAATGTTCCCTTTGATAATGATCATCTTTCTTCTTGAACAGTCTCCCGATCGAATACTACACATCTTTAAAAAAATTTGTCCCCAATTTTTGGTTGAAGAACATGATAGACATTGTAGAATGTTGTGAGAACTTTTAGTATAATGCCTGGCTTCTTGGCTTGTTCTGTAAATGATGGTTATTATTGTCATCATTATCATTTTTATACAATTCACCAAAGGAAATGTAGAGTCAACATTACATATGTTTAATAAAGAGGAACAAGAAGCAAGTCAAATAATAATGTTTTCTCTCAAACTACAATAAGACAAACATTAGGTTTGTGTCATCATCTGGCTGGCACATCTTACATAGACAAGAATAATTTCAGTACTTTGCTACTGAATGTTATATCATATATCAGTTTTTTTCTATAACATACATTTTATTCATAAAAGATTGTAAGTGTGAAAAAATATCCATGAGAGAATAACCTAAGAAAGCTAAAAGGCACGACATCCAAGTGAATAAGATATCACATCAGCATGCTAACCATTTCACAGCCTGAAGACAACTGCAATGTAGCCAACGCAAGGGCAGACAGGCTGCCAAGGAACCAGATGCTATTGCTGGAAAGAAAATTTTCTCAGCTCAGCATCTGGGCCTTCTAAATGCAATCCAGAAAGAATGAGGGCAAGCAGATTTGCAGACGGGGAACAAAGTGTCCTTACCTAAATGCTGCATATATTACAAAAAGTTATTGTTGTAAAGATTTCTTTTTATTATTAATCGACAAACACAAAACCACACTTGACCTTGTACTCAACATTCCTCCTTATCAGTGATCACATCGATGCAGACATTCACCCACCTTAAGGGATATAATGATATATATTATGTCTGTGTCTTTGGAGGAAAGTTAAGTGTTATATGTGACCATGGGTTCAGTATAAATTGCTATAGATGAAGAGAGAAGTGGAAACCTGCTTTTCACCTGCCTGTGTTTGTGGAAAGATGTAAGACTTGCAGACTTTGGAATTTTAGTGTTTGCTCCTAATGTAAAATAGTCTCCAAAGGGAAGAACACTTATCCATTGGAAAACATTGGCCTAAATCTGAGATTAAACGGACCAGTCAGGAGTTAATATTAACACCAAATAGAATAATGTGCTTGTTTTTTTGAAATGACCTTATAATCTTTATTTTTGAGAACCGTATTTGCACTTGGACAAGGATAAAGTATAAAAAGATATAGATATTTAGAAAACTTACCTATGTATGCCAGATAATTATATGTTGCTGTGCAGAATTTGTCATAATAGTCTCCTGAAAAATTTATGTGTATATCTAGGAGTCTGAGATTGGTTATAATGCAATGTCCTTCAATGAATAATTTTGGCTTATTTTAAAAATATAATTCTGTGGTAATGAAAGCATAAGGTTAAATTTCCTAATAACATGTACCTGACTTTTGATCATTTGAAGTTCAAAAAGCTTTGTATTAAACAATTCAATTTAATTCAATAAATTCTAGTTGGGGACCTATTATGTTCAAGGCATTAAGAAATTGGTAGAGCAAATTCAAATATTGGAAATGGGCTTTTTTTTCTGTCAGAAGTGTACTATATCTTGACATAATTGCAAGTATATACCACTTATATTCGTCTACCTGTTTTTTAAAGGGCAACGACCAAATACTAACAGATAAAGAAAAATTATGATGTTTTTTATTACAAATATAAGTCTGCTTTATTCCATTTTAGAGATCTTCCAAATTCCTATTACTTTTAGATTCTCAGTAGCATTTCTTTGTTTATTCATTTGTTTGTTTGCTTGTTTATCTCTCTATTTATTTATGTCTTCCAGAACAATTTTCTTTCAATTTACCAGTGTGCTGATAATTAAAAAGTAATAATACCACTTTCTAAAGGTAAAATACTATTTTCACAGTAAAACAGATGAAAGCTATTTATGTTGAATATTGTGTGTGTGTGTGTGTGTGTGTGTGTGTGTGTGTGTGTGTTTATTACCTTAAAATCCAATGTGCGCTGAGATTTACTGGTCCTCCTCTTTTAGGTGGTTTTTAATTGATGTGGTCAGACAGATAGCATCAATGAGATTAGGGCCAAGGTCTAAATATCCATTTAAACTACTTAATATCTTGGTCAAGAAATGTACCAGTAAATCTAGAAGGTAGTTTTGGAAATATGTGGCATCAGTGAAAAGATATACTTGGCAATCTACTGTGGATACAAAATTGTTACAGTTGAAAATGAATCCCTTCGCTCCCATCGTCCTCCCCCCACTAAAAATCGGTCAGTAGTGTTCTCACTTCAGGTTTATAGATTGTGTGTGGGTTTTGTGTTTTTGTGTGTGCTTACACGGTAGGTGAAAATGAGGTAGAAGTTAAATTCATCTGAAAAAGAAGAAAGAAAACATTTCACACATGGAACATTCCCTGAATAGCTTGTTTTCTGTTAAATCAACAGTTCTACTTGCAAACTCTCTAGGGTTTTCAAAGTCGCTGAAGAGAGCCCAAATTAGATTACTTGAATCAACAGTCTTGCGGCTACCCATATATTCAACTCCCTGCCTTTTATTGGATAGGAATTGCTCCAAGTTTTTCACTGCATAATCTCTGTGCTTTGTATACAGACCAAACCTATTAGATGTATAATAAGGAGTGGGCCTGTAGCCATTTTTTTTTTCTTGTTCATGTTTTGCTCCTATAATTCCCTTAGCATCTAGCATTTTGTTGAATGGAGGAATAAAAGAATGAATGAACAAATAGAATATGAGGAATTTAAATTGTATTGAATGATCCATAGTGATGAAAGGGCCAATGAGAAAAGAGATAGAAAAACATACAGAATGAAAAACGTCACTTATTTAGCAAAAATATGATAGCGTTGACAAGAGAATGGCGGTGTGCTAACAATGAAAGATGGGTTTCTAGCTGGAGCTCTGCAAGTGAGTGATAAATGCTACAGTTTCTCCAGGCCTCAGTCTCCTCAATTTTGCTAGGTCATGAATTGCAACTAGGAGCATAGTGACTGCGATTGGCAATTGTTTTCTGAAACTGCATATGACTCCTACTTTATTTCTCTGTGTACTTAGCAGCCAAGAGTACTGTGGATGGTTAGCTATCGCTGTCATGGGCTTATGGGAATGATGGCAACCCTGAACTAGAGATTTTCTGAGGATTTTCCATGTTTTCTCTAAATTCTTTAACTATTATTTATTTGGGCTAAAAATTTTCCCTTACCTCTTTAACCTCTTGCTACCACTTGTGGCTTATTTATTTCACTTAAACCTTTTCAAGACAGATTCCAAAGTCATCACTGGTTAAATAACTGTGTTTCGTATTTTGTGTTGTCTCTTTCTTATTTTTTGGTTATCGTAGATAAGAAATTGCTATTTTAAGTCTTAGATATAAAGAACCTCAAGTAAAGCAATTATAATTTTTAGTACTATAAAAACTATTTATTGCCTATTTACAAATACAAAGTTATTTAAGATCATATAATGCCTCAGTCACAGAGAGCCAGTTATTGGATAACATTAAGCAATGGGTGATTCCAATAAACATGGAATTTTCATATAGGGTTAAATAGTTACATTCAGGTACATTTTACTGTAACTGATTATAATCCTGGAAGGGTTACCTTCAACTACCGTCTATTTATTTCAACGCATCAGTAATCCAGGTGTCATGAAATGAAAATGTTATTAACTTTAAACAATTCGGTTCAAATTTTTGCAAGTTAATTTGCACATGTAGATGCTTTAAAAGCTGCTGTTATAAACAGTTTAGTCGATCTCGTTACAAAAATTCTCTTCTGAATACCAGACATAACAATGTACTGGGTCTAATGCATTTTAATTTATCAGTTTAATCAACTTCGGTGTGCATGTTGCCAATTTTTTGCCTTTAAACAAGAATGTATGGCAATTGATCAGAAAGAATATGCTTTCTGTGTGACTTTGAAACTCTGCTGTTCCTGCTGCAGTTGTGTTGCTGCGATGGATGACTTTCACAACAGGAAATCAGGCCAATTTAAAGTCCAGGCACCAAGCAATTTGAGAACCACCAGCTTTATGCAGTAATATAATTATTCCCTCCGAGGCTCTTAATTGTATTCATCACACCATGATTTCTGCACAAATTAAGCATGCATTTACTGCTATATATAACTTCCTTTGCAGTTAACATTCTGGAAACAAATTTCAAGGAGATCGAATTCTGGACTTATTCATCCCCTGAAATCACAAGTTCCAAATGTTCCGTAAACTTTAAGGTCACATTTTCTACCTTCTTGTCTCTAAATATATGAGATACCAAACTGTTTAAGAGAAAACAAATATCTGGAACTGGATTTTTACATTCATTTATTTCATTACCTTGAAAATTTGCAGGGGTCTAAATCTAAATATTTCTGGTGTATATACTGTTTTTCTGTAAGGAAGTCTTAGCTTAATCTGTTACATGTAAAAATCACTTTGACTCAAAAACTGTTTGAATAGATGCTCAATATGAAATGTTAATTACTCATGAAATAGATTGCATTCATATTTGATAAAAATTAGCCAAAAGTGATCCAATGACTATACATAGATAATCTTTCTATGTTAAAACTAAATAGTTTATTTTACCTGATATAATTAGAAATAGAATTTATATTCATAAGTGTTTCTAAAAAATTAAGTCAGAAAAACAAAACTTCTTTTTTATTATTTCATTTAAAACATTTTAGCTGTAGACACTTTGGATTTCTAGAGTATTTGCTGCTTACATCTCTTATTACACTGCCCCTCTTACTCTGCTTTATTTTTATTCATATCAGAAACATCATTTTCTAATATTTCATATAGTTTACTTATTTTCTCAAATTTTTTCAGAGTGTGAGCTCCATGAGGGCAAAGATTTCTCTGTCTCTCTCTGGCTCTTTCTGTCTTTGTCTGTCATCTATACATTTATCTTACTGCAGTATTGGTAGTGCTCTAAATAGTGTCTGTTACATATGGGCATTCAATAAATATATGTTCAATGAAATGTTGAATGATCCTCTGTGTTATTCCTATTTCATTAGGTAGTTTGTAAATTCCTCAAAGGCAGGAGCTATAGGGGAGCAGCGTAGTGATTTGCATTCTCTCAGTCATTCATTCAAAAACATTTGTTGAGCAGCAACCATGGGCCAGGCAGCTAACTAAGGGACATACGCGGTCTTTGCATTCACAAAATGCAGTGGTTCAGAGTGTGGGCTTTAAAATGGCTTTGCCTTGTTTTAGCTAGATAACATGAAATTATTTAAAATCTCTCATACTCAGTATTTTAATATGTAAAAGATTAACAACTGCTTATAAAATAGTTAAAAATTGGTTCTCTTACATACTGTTGGTGGGACTGCAAAATGGTGCAGTAACTATGGAAAACACTATGGAGATTGCTCAGAAAAGCTAAAACTAGAGCTACCATGTGACTTGGCAGCCCCACTTCCGGGTCGACGTCTAAAAGATTTGAAGTTAGGCTCTCAGAGAAATATTAGCACTCCCATATTTATCACAGCACCATCCACATTAGCTAACGTATGGAAACAATCTAAATGTCTATTGTTCTTTCATTCTTTAAAAAGAATGAAAACTTGCAATATACAATGACATGGGTGGACCTTGAGGACATTATCATGTGTGACATAAGCTTGAGACAAAAAGACAAATACTGCATGATTATGCTTACATGAGATATCTAAAATAGTAAGATTCGTGAAATCTGAGACTAGAATGAGGGTTACTAGGGACTGAGGGGAGGAGGAAATGGGAAGTTATTAATCAACTGGCATGAAGTTTCAGTTAAGTAGGATTACTAAACTCCAAAGACCTGTGGTACAGTATTGCGTGTATAGTCAATAATGTATTGTATGCTTGGAATTTTTAACAGGATATATCTCAGGTTAAGTGTTTTCCCACATGAAGAAAGATAGAATTCCTATGTTGACTTTCACATTTATCTTAACAAATCATTTTAGAAGCAAAAATAATGTTAGGATATGGTACAATACTAAATGTATAATGCTGTAAATATAGGTCTGATGGAAAGTAAGCATTTAGTAGACGGTAACTGTTATCTTTCAGAAGGATTTTTATGTTGTATATTTTTTGACTTAGTATCTTAGACATATTAGGTAGGTAATAGATGTTTTTGAAAGGTTGATTGGTTTCTGTCCAGCTCCCATTGACTAGTCAATTATCCTTAGATCTGGAAAATGATAGCTCCCATGGCAGCTGTGAAAATGGTCTTTGTAAGAGGTGGGGCCTGCTCCATAGAGGCATGGTACAACCTGAAGGGAAGTGAGGACCCAGTGTAATGAGTTGAGGTATCTTGTCAGGGCAGCCAACTATGAACTTGTGAAAGGTGGTTAAGGATTTTGCAAGATAGAAAAGATCTCTGGGCATTTTCTGAAAAGTTAAAGAATTAGATTAAAGGAAACTTGGTGACCAGAAAAACAATTTTCAGCTTTCTCAATTAATGCAGGTGTGAAATCGTGGAAAACTATATGATGGTAGTTGTAAAATGAATGTGAAAAAAAAATACACAAGAGAAAGAACCAAAATAACTGGATAATTGGGCGGTAGGGTTTGCTCCTGGGTGTAGATGAAGGAGAAAAAGTAATCAAATATGAAATACAGATATCTAAGTGAATAATTATGTCATTTACTCAGGAAAGGGAAATAGAACAAGGAATAAGTATCCTTTGGACACATTTCAAACACATTTTAGTCAGAAAAAGTATGCTACATAATTATTGGACAATATATTAATTCCCCCTTTATGCTTTCTCACTTGTTTTAATATAAGTATTATTCTACATGTAAATTTAGTCTGCTCAGTGATCTACAGATTCAAAACTTGAAGCTAAAAATGATTAGATATTATATCTATTATTATCCTTATAAAAATGATCTTTAAATTTAATGAATATTTGTATTAATATATAGAAAATACCTTAGCTGGGTGGAAGAGCAGGAAGTCTTAATCGTTAAAGTAACAGCAAGCAACAAATGGTAGAAATTAAAACTTCTCATCTATAACATGCCATCTTTAAATTAATGTTTAAAAGTTGATGGTTAGAATTCTTGATTCCTGTATATGCACTTAATTACCGTATTCACTTCCATATTATTGAGCTGAATATTAGATTGGCATTTTGCAAAAGTTTTCATTTGCAGATTGTAAGCTTTTAAATTCTGTGCTCCCATCTGTCAACTTCAAGTCCATCCAGTCTATATCCTTTTTAAGTGGTGTTAACACAACTTCATTACATAGTGATATATATTATACAAATGTTAATTATGTATTTGACCTTGTTAATGACATGGCGATGTTGCAATTTTGATTTTCTTTTAAAAACTATAGATAAGACAAATTATTATCTAATTATATAGATGCAATTAAATACAAACCAATTTAAGTACATAAGCATAAAATGTTTCTAACATGTTATTAATTTATTCAATCTATATTTAGAGGAAAGCGATAACATTCATGTACATTGTTATTTTTTATTTTGCGTACTATCATTCTTATGTGCTAATTAAGGAAAAATAATATAAGATGACATTGTTTCAAGGTACATCAAAAATTTTTATGTATTTTACTAAGTAAAATCCAATCTCATGGATTTACTTTTTGTGAGAAATGATAGCAAGCACAATATTTTGAAATCAATTATCAACAGAGCTTTGTCTTTTAATATTAAAATATAAAAACCAATAAATTCTGTATATTTCTAGATTTATGCCATACACATATATTGTCATATATTCATTGACATAATAATACAGTAGGAAGAATCAGAGAAGGAGAATCTACAACAGGAGAAATAGAATTTATACAAAACAAAACAAAAACATTCTATAGAAATATCAAGAGACGAAAATGCTGGCAGAATATATACTGCATACAAGAAGCATTTGTTGTTAGGAGCTCCTGAGGCCGATGGCTTTGCAGCCAAAAAGGTGGGTCCTGAAAAGAAAACCTTAACAAAAACTAAATTCATATTGAGGAAAGAGAAAAGTTGGAAAAGAAAGATATGTTATTGCCACGTGACTCATGCTAGTGTGTACTGTCCTCTAAAAATTAGACTTGTGTGGGACAATTCATTATGCCTTGCATATTCCAGGTTTGCTGGAGTAAGAGCTTGTATTGGGAGTAACAAATGAAGACTTAAGTGAGTTCCTTTTAGCTGTGTTGCTTTTATACTTAGTACTAAAAGTTAGGCTAGAAACATATTTGTAATAAATTTGAAAGCAATTCGAAATACCTTCTTCTTGAAAATGGCTTGTTTTGAATACTGCTATGTATTTCAGTAATGATTCTAAAGACTATATAAACAAGAAATATTTGGGTCTAAATTTTCTTTCTATTATGACAATTTGATATTTGGAAGACTGATTTCTTATTTTGTTTTTTTTTTTTTTGCAGAAAAAATACAATAGTTCCTTTTATTTTTTATGCTTTTTATGTTTTTGTGATCTGAAAAGATGCTTTTGTACTTTAAAGGATTCACTGTTTTAATGCTAAATTATATTAGTTTGTAAAATTACTCAATAATCTTTGGTTTCTTAAAAGGATAAAAGTTACACTCAGTGGGTTTGAGAATATGCTGTAAATGTGCATAAACCATCATTTTTTTCAACTATTATGACCTTTAGAAATAATGTCAATATATCTTAGGACTTTTATAATCTATATAGACAAGTTTTAATTCATTATACAATATAGTCATGAATCATGAACTTGAAGATTATTCATTCGAGAAAGAGAAAGTTTTTATATTAGGAGCCAGCACTGTATTAAGAGCTGAGAATAGAATCATAAATAAAATGCCAACCCTGCCTTTGGGAATCTCAAATCAGCTTAATAGCTAAACACAACACAACATATTTCTGGCTTTGCTAAGTTGGCTGAAACAGACCCCTTACAAAATAGGTGAAAACTTTTATTCATGGTAGGGAGAGAGGTTCTATGTGTATACATGGAAGAAGAGTTACAAGAAAATAGTAAGCTTTTAAAAGAAAACAATAAATCTATAAAGATGTATTCCAAACACACTTTGACGTGAGATGTAGAAATCATATTAGAGTCATAACGGTAGAGATGTGAGATTTGAAGTACCAAAATACTGTTGTTTTTTTTTTAAAGATGTATATGGCACAGCATTCATTATAAGTGGTTCTTAACCTGATTTTTAGATTTTGTTCTTTATAAGATTACAATACCAAGGATTATATATATATAATTTAAATACAGCTTTCTAAAAAAATATATTTTAATATGTATATTTTAAAATATAACCTTTTACAGGATTTGAATCTCTACATTGGCAAGGGTGCCAGAGAGTTGGAAGTTACTTAGTGCTAGTGAGGGACAATTGAATATTGAAGCATTGTCTTAAAATGGGTCCCACTCACTATGGACCAAGTGGCTTGTCTTAGGTCAGTACTCCAAGAATTTTCTCCCTGTTTGATACTTAAATTGTTGCCTGGGTGATGAGCTAGAGAATATTTTGCAGATTAAATAGGATTATTCTGAGTCTTCTGTAATATAATTACTTGTCCTCAGGACTGTTGGTACAAAAAAATCACAAACGCGTTTAGTGTTGGAATAGGAGCAGGAGGAAGGAGAAGAAGAGAAATGAACAATGAAATGAAAACAAAGCAGCGATAGGTGAGGAAATGTAAACAACAGAAACAAAAACCAAAAATCAGAACATGAGAGATTGAGTCAAAATGCTCGTGGTGACTTAGTTGTTATAAGCTTTGATAAGTTTATGATTTAGGATAGCCATCATGTAAATGTGGATTTTAAAAAGAAAATAGATTTATGCCATCGCAGGAGCAGATGTGGGCGCCACTGGTTCACTGCAACATAAACTTGTAACAAATCAAAATAAACAATAAAAATTATTTATGTACATATTTTCCATGTATACTTCGTATCTATACTTATTATACATATATTTCATAATGAAGGTTTTTTCAATTGTATTGTTAATTTTTTGCTACCCAAATAGGTGTAAAGTAATGACGAGAGCAGGAATCTTAGAACCCGAAAAATTATGTTCTACATCTAAGTCTGTCTTGTAATTGGATACATAATACCGACAGGATTACTTGACCTTTTCAGGTCTTTTTCCTCCACAGTCTATTGAAGATTGAATAGCAGCCTTGTTTAACCTCATAAGCTTTCCCTGAAATTCCTTTGTAAACTAGGTATCAGGATGCGCCCAGAGTTATGTATACTAGAGGGCTGTAAGCTCTTAAGCACTTTACAGCTTCTTGGTACTGTGATGATAATATGCTTTAAAAAATGTTGATGTACATCAGCCTAAATGTGCCCTGTCCACATAAAGTAAATTATTGACTAAGTGTAGATTTATTTTTATGCATAATTAGTAAAGAACATCAGACAGTATACATTTTCTTCTCTCTCTCTTTTTTTTCTTCTCAACAGTTTTCCACACATGGCAGAAATATATATGGGGGGGGGGGGGATCAACCCTTTGTGATTCCACGTGCTTTGTCTTCTGAAATTATTTATTTTAAGGAGAATTTATAAAACAAAATACAATTAACAGTGAAGACAAATATACTGAGTTATTCTTCATCATATAATCACTCAAGGAAATTTGGGTTTGGTTATAGCCATACAAAATATTTAACTTCATTCAATACTCTGGAAAAAAAATGTAAAGGTCAAGCTGGTTCATGTCACTAAGAGATAAAAATCACCGTGCATTAGATCCCAGTCTTTTGTTACACCTTGAAAGAAGTTGCTAAAAAAAAAAAGTCAAAATTCTCTAAAAGCATAAAATGAAAAAGACCTTGACAGAAATTTAAGTAATTCCCAAAATATCCTTGACAATATCAAGAGGAAGCTTTTTTTTGTTGTTGTTTATGCTACTTCAATTTAAAAGGAATAATACTTTAGAAGAATTTTGCTACTCATAGAGATTTGGAATCTGATTTTAGTGAGCAAAACATTGTAAGGAAAGGGCCGTTTCCTGGGAGAGTACATTGATTTAATTTCTTTTCTAGAGTAATTAGGAGATATGTATCAAGAATGCTAAAGAAATTCAAACCATTTACCCCTAAGTATATTAAGAAAATGATTTATAACTGTGCAAGGAAATAACCAGCTTACATGTACTGAGATTATATTTGTAATAGGGTAATTTGGCTATAATAAATATGTTCATCTTGTTTTCAAAAGATATTTAAGGGCAGGGAAACATTTTTCCAGTTCTGCCTTATTCATAGAGGGAAAATATAAACTACTTGTAATATAAAAATTCTCAACAAAGCTTAAAAGATTGAGAAACATATACCAATATAGACAGTTCTGTTTAAATGGTAGTATTACATATAACAGATAAACTACTTATTTATATTTTGCACATTTTGATGATTTCCTGTGTTTTACATATCCAATATTTTTTATTGAGTGCCTATTAAATGTCTAGCAATATGCAGGAAACTTCAGTAGAAATGGTGAGAGATAAATATATTTGGTATTATATTAACAATTCTCTTTAAATGTAACTGATATCTGGTTTGTATTTCAGAGGTTCTCTATGTGTTACTGTTATGTTTTCTGCAATAATTGATCTGAATTCAATGAATCTTGACATAGTCCAGTGTTTTTTTTTTTTTTAGAGTGATTGATGTGCAATATGAAGAATGATAATTTGCAGTTTTCTTGTTATGAAATAACTGAGGATAATTCTCAAAATGTGTAGAAATGTAGTATTACAGAAAGCAGCACAGACGAAATCAGTGGAGTTTTTTTCCTTGTTTTGTTTCATTGTTATTTGTTTAGTTGTGAGAACCTACATTAAGGCTTTAGAAACTGAAAGTTAGTAATTTTAAAAACTCCTTTTTTCATTATTTTATAAGCTAAATTTTATATTTTTATTGTAATAAAGGATGTATCCATTCAAATCAGCCTTTTGTGAAACACAATTTAGTTCCGCACAATAATCTGAACCCAGCAAAGCACATGTATAAGGGCCATTATGCATTTCCCCTACTTGCCTCATTAGACTCGGCATTCAAAAGAGATCAATGACTTGGCTGAATTGACAAAATATGCATTTTCCCTTTTGCTGATGTGCTGTCTAAGGCAGATAGGAAATATCACTTTTTTTTCCCATTCCTCTAAAGCATTTCAACTTTCATTTCTGTAAGTGTTATCACATTCAACGACTTCAACACACTCTCCATTTCACTAGCAATCTGTTAGTGATCTGCTTCTTTCATCTCTCCACAGATTTGTCCTAATGAAATCATTATGGCTGAACTGTTGTTTTTCATCCACCTTTATTCCATCTCTATATGATAATAATGATCTCATTTTATTTTCAGAAACACTGACACACAGCCATAGTTTTGAGTCATTATTTTTGTGTTTCTTAAAAGTAATTGATTCTCTAAATATTTTGTTTCCTGTGTTTATTGAAGGTGGATACAAGACAGAATTGCAACATTTATTCTGAAAGGTGGTAGAAAGCTATTTAGTAGATGCCTCTGGATTCAGAATGAACTGAGTTCAAATCTCTCTGCTACTATGATCTTAAAAATGTAGCTTATTTGTGTCATTAAACTTCTGCTTTTTTTAGGTTTGCTATAAGTATTAATTGAGAAAATGAATATAGAATAATTAGTTCAGTTCACAATTAATAAATGCCAAGCTAAATGCTTTTCTGGAATAGAGCCTGCTCTTATGACCCAAGGCCATTTTTATAGATGCATGCATCTGAGTCATGCTCTAATACCTAATATAGATACACTTATATTAGCATTTTTCTATGTCTTTATCTGTCAATATTAACTTCCTCTTTTTTATATCTTCTTCCATTATGCTTAACCATAAAAGACTAAAGGCTCTTCTAATCTGTGGTCACTGATCTTTAGTGAACTTAAACACATATAATCATGTTATATAAAGGATACTTTAAATACATGTTAATACTATTTTGAACATAAATTGAGTTTTAAAGATGGAGACATCAAAATACTCATAAACTTTTTACATAAATTTGATTTTTTTCTCTTTTTAACCCCTCAAATTTTCTTTTGCTTCTTTTTAACCTCTCTTTTTCATCCATCTCCAACCTATTTCACTCTCATTTCTCAGCCATTAATTGATAGACTCTCTATTAAAAATAGATTAGTTTTCATTTTCTAGCAATTTATACGAAAAGAATCATATAATATGTACCTTTTATTGTCTAACCTACTTTGCATGATGATATATCAATAGTTCATTTTATAGCTAAATTGTATTTCGCTCTGTGATGTAACACAATTTGTTGTCCATTCACCTGCTGAGGAAAATTTTGACCATTGTAAGTAAAGTTGTTATAATATTTGCATACCAGTCTTTGTATAAACATTTGTTCTCATTTCTCTTGAACAAAGAGAAGTGGAGTGCAGTGTCTGGTAATGCAATGGCTGAATTACATAGTAATTCTTCAGAAACTATCAAACTGTTTCCACAGTGGTTCTATGTTTTGACATTCCCACCAGCAGTTTGTGAGAGTAGTTTATGTAGAATTGGTAATATTTCTTTGTTAAACATCTGGTAGACTTTACCAGTATAGTATTCTAGTTATGGAGTTTTCTTTGTGTAAAGAGTTTTGACTACATATTGAATTCCTTAGTAGTTAAAAGATTGTTTAGGGAATATGGCCTTGAATAAACTTTGGTAATGTGTCTTTGAAGAATTTGTCCTTTTCATATAAGTTTATGGAGTTACTGATAATACTGTCTTATCCTATTATTAAATTAAGAATTTGTGTCTTTTCTCTTTTTTTGAAAATCAGTCTGACTAGGTATTTACCAATTTAGTTAATCTCCTACAATAATCAGCTTTGATTTTACTGATTTTTTCCCCTCATTTTTCTGTTTTCTATTTCATTGATTTTCATTCTAAGCTTTTTTTTTTTTTGATCAGAAGTGGTTTGATTTATTTTGTTCTTTATTTCTTTTTTCTAAAATGTAGAAACCCAAATTGTTAAGTCGAGCTATTTTTCCCAATGTAAGCATTTTAATTGCTATAAATTTGCCCCTAAGTACTATTGTAGTAGCATCATTTCACAAATGTTGATGTAGTTTTTTTCATTTTTATTTAGTTCAAAATATTTTCTAATTTCTGCTTTGAATTCTTTTGAAAAATTTCTTCTTTTACTAATGTGTAATGTGCTTTTTTTATTTTCAGTTTTCACATATTTAGGAATTTTCATATATTTTCTCTATTGTCTTCCTGCTTGCTCTACACTATTCTCATTTACATGGTATACAATGAGATGTCTGCTGTCATCCTTACCTTAACATGATATGTTTGTTCTCTGGTTTCTTTTAATATTTTATTTATTCACTGGTTTGGAACTATCTTTTTTGATGTACATTGATTTTCTTTTTCATTTTTCTTGTGCTTAGGTTTATTGAGCTTCTCGAATTTGTGTTTATTTTTTCCTGCAAATTGGAAAATTTTAGACCGTTTTTTTTTCAAATATTTTTCTGTTCTCTCCCTTCCTTTTCGTATTGACAATTATATGTATAGTAGAATGCTTAAAGTTGTTTCACATGTCACTGAATGCTGTTTTTTACAACTTCGTTTTTTCTGTTTCAGTTTGGATAATTTCTGTTGGTGTGCATTCAAGCTCAAGACTCTTCGTGCTGTGTCTAATCTGCCATCAGTCTTTTCTGTTTTACTTTTCAATATAAACATTGCAGTTTTCCTCTCTAGAAGTTTAACTTATGTCTTTTTAAATCTTTGGTTTTAATTTTTGAACGTATGAGTTTATAATGACTGCTTTAATGCCCTTGTCTGTTAAGTCTATCATCTTGTGTCAGTTCTGGATTGATTACGACTGATCGAATGTTTCTTCATTATGATTATTTTCCTACTTTGGAAACTGTGAATTGTAAATTTTACCTTTTAGGTAATGGGTATTTTAGTATGCTGGATACTTTTTGAGTTTCTCTTAATATTCTTTTGCATTATTCTTGGTCATAATTAAATTACTTGGAAACAAGGTGATCATTTTGGGGCTTGCTTTTAAGATATGTTGGGTAGGACAAGAACTGCGCTTAGTCTAAGGCTGGTTGTTTCTCACTCTAAGTTGTTTAGGGTACTGTCAGTGCCTTGTGAATCAAGTTTCCTAGTCAGTCGGTGGGTGAACATATTATCCTTAGCCTTGTGTTACTTCTAAGAATCATTTCCTCTAATCTTTTCAGATGACCATTTCCTGGGCCTTAGAGAGTTTAATTACTCTCACGCACTGAACAGTACTCAGCTGATTACTCAAAGGAAACCCTATGTAGCCACATTTTTATCTTTTGCTCTTCTATCTTTGCGCGATGCTCCCCTCCCTGAATCTCTGTCCCACAACCTAGCTACCTTGTTCTTTGCAGATTTCAATTCTGTTTTCTCAATTCAGACAGTCCACTGGATTCCTGCTCCTTAGCATCGAAACTCTTTCAAGGCACTATCTAGAACAGTTGTAGGGATAAGTTAGTTGCCTGTCTTTCAGGGATCATTGACAATTAGTATGTTCAAAATTTATATATTTTATACATATTTTTTTCCAGCATTTGGCGGAACTTTAAAACCAGTTTCTGTTACTCCATCTTCTAAACCTGGTTTTGAATCTTTTTTTTTTTTGTATGTTTGCTTGTTTGTTTGTTTGTTGCATTTGAAACCAGGACAAAATCAGGAATTTTATTATATTTTACTTGAGAGTTATCAGTATGTGGTATAGATACTAGCATCTTCTAGAAACATTGAAGCTTCAGATTTTTTTTTGTTTTTGAAGTGTGAGAAATACTTATATTTTAATCATCTGATGACCAATTTTTATAATTAATGAATAAATGTAAAGTTAAATATTATTAGGAACCTTAAATTATCCACAGAATATAAATAGAGTTAAAATGTTTAAAATTTACTTTTCATGAATGTATAATAAAAAAAATCTGAACCTAGAATTTTAATGTATTAAACATCTAGAAAAATGGAAACCTTAATCAAATTGCGTAATTCTTCTAATGATCTAAATATATGAAATCATGTAAAAATGTGTACGCAATTTACCAAATATTTTATTTCTCTCAGAAATTAGATATTAGGTTATTGACAAAGTAATCCACAGAAAACAAGGAAAATATATGACATCAATTGAGTTACTAATATTAAACATTCTCATTCTTTGATGTAGGAAATAATTAACTGTCTCTGGAACTTAAGTTTAGAGACAGTGGTGGGGAATCTACAAGTAATGAACACGACCACAATGTGCAAAATAACTTTTACATACACCCCATAAGAATTTTTTTTAAAATTAAAGATGTATAACAGCTCTAAATATATTATTTTAAAATAAGAAAGAAAATATTATGAAATCTATATGACCACATCTTCAAAAATGGCCTTTTCCCAAACCAGGAACTTTCTTAGTCATTTCATATGTTTTCTCTCTAGCCGCTCATTCTGAAAAACAAGTACTCATCTGTATTTCTTTAACGTGTTATTTTAGAAGAGCACAGATGATGTTTGGCACTCTAATTTTTTTAAGCCAAGAAATAGTCTATTTAAAACTGGCTTTAATTTTCTTTTCTGTTGTATATTTTTACTACATTTTCATACTATGTTCTGCTTAAAATACAAACATACAGATGGCAAGATACTGTTAACAGCCATAAGGTTAAAGTATGTTTGTGTGTGTTGGTTGGAAAATATCTGTAAAATGAAGTACTTGTAGACACTAAACAAAATCCACTCTCCCTCGATATTTTATAATATGGCTACATATGGAGCACTTTAATGACCACAATATATGCTTCTAAAATTAGCCATGTTTACTTCAGTGAAAAATTATATAGCCTTTGGAGTCTAAACCCTAGTTGCCTCCAATTTTTCAGCAAGATGAAAGCAAAGATTTTGTTAACTATAACCTAAAGAAATGAAAAGAAAGAAAAAAAAAGAGTTTTAGAACTAAAGCTATATGACATAATATGTTACATATTTAAAGTATTTGGTATTGTTTGTACATTTACTTTATATAAATGTGTACATTAATTAATTTTTTTTATTTGTGTAATTCCAAACATCGAGATTGTTTCAGAATGGTTTAACGAAGATGAAAGATAAGAGACAACTTTACTATATAAAAAACATGGTTAACGTGCAGAAAAATCAGTATAAAATTTGTCCTCCAGATTTAAAGCATTGATAAATGAGATGTAGTGAGACAACTGATTCAATGGCTAAGAGAGAAACTAAACTGAGAAATTCAGTGAAAATATCAGATTTGGTCATTATAACACTGAAACATGAAGGAAAAAATCAAAACAGTCATATTTGGTAAAAATATTGCTACTGGCCTTTTAAATTTAAACATCTTTTTTGGAGTGGTACAAAAATTCTAATAGTGAACTTTTAATTTTTAATCCTAATATTTCTTTTATCTCAAAAACAGACGCTATTAAACTAGTCATTGAGCTTTTAACCATGCTTTCATTTCTTTGATTATATAGATTATGTCTCTGTGTTTAAGGGTCAAGTCTCATCCCAGGATTAGGAAATTATTTATTTCTTTATAATTAACTCTTTCCTTGTGTATCTATCTCAGATTTTAGTTATACACTATACTTTGTACTTTTGTTTCCAGTAACTAAAAATAGTCAATATATAATTAACTAGATGTATTTTATAAGAAAAATAAATAAATATTAACTTATTTTGATAAAGTCAATGAATAATTGCTTACTTGTATCTGTAGGTAATCATTCTGCATATTCAAATGTATGTTTTTCCCCTTTTTCTTCAAGTCATTATTCAAGGATTATATTGACCCTTAGAAACTAGAAAAACGTATGTATTAAGTGCTATCCCCACCCCAGATGTTTTCCCTTAGCCTCACTAATTGTGAAAATTAGCTTGAAATTTGAATGATATACTATTGATAGTAAATGATGTGTTACTTCATAACAGAAATCAAAATCAGAAGCCTTTATTTATTTGTTTGTTTGTTTGTTTGTTTATTTATTTATGCTTAGTTTGGGTTATCTATGACCTCTCAGAATCAGAGCAGTAGGACATATCCTTCTATTGGATTTGTTTTTCTTTTCTTTGTCTTATGGCACTTCTCAGTCTCAAGGAGTGCAATTGAAATCTGGAAACAGACAGTACAAGGGCTTGAAATGTAGTAAAGCCTTACAAGTAAGTAAATAGACAGTCTTGTATATAAAATGATTTGAAAGACTCTAAGGGATTTCCCTTGTAGCTCCTGAAATTTTACTATTAGGCATTCATTGCTTTGGGTAAATCACTACCTCTAGGACTTCCCCTATAAGTCTCTACTCAAAGGAAACACTTTTATTTTACGATGAATTCACTTATCATACCATTTCCTTTGTGACAAAAACCAAGAGAGCATGCCAAGTATAGCTTCATAAGGAATTAAAAAAGAAAGTGCTGATAGCTGGAAGGAACAGGCAAACTTGCTTTTTTATAATTTTGTAAAATCACCTCCTTTATATGGCTCATTTGGATTATAATCTTTTTCTACCTTGATGTTTTAAAACCGAGATTAATTTGGGTCCATAAATAAAGTCAGAAATAATGTGCAAGAGCAGACGGTGTCTCTTCCTCTTGAGCTACTGAAGAGTCCCCCACGTCTTTTACCCTCTGTAATCCTGACACAAAAGGGAAAAAACAGGCTCCATAACCTAATATATTTATTTACCTTGTATCATTTAAAATAACCTCAAATTAACCATTTTCCTCATAAATATGTGAGTTTTCCTTTTCAGTAGCCTATGCGTCGTTATTTATATCATCACGATCATTCTTATTATAATTAGTGAATTTTGCATCTATTTTGGGGCCAACACTCAGTGATTTGTCAGCCTCTGTACTGATCCGTGGAGGCTGGCGGCCTCTCTGAGAGTGACCGTAACCCTCATAATACCCCTAGCCAATTGTGCAGGAAGTCATTCCCTCCAAATTTCTGCAATGGGCAGCTTATTCCCTAAAGTGTGAGATTTGATTACCTTTTCTCAGCATGCATTCAGACAAATGTTATTATTGGTCATAAAATTATCCAGCCCAGTGACCTATGGTGACAGTGAATTTCACAAGGTGACTGCCTGCTGAGTGAAGCATCCCCTTTTATTTGTTCTAAATATTTTATATTACGGAGCTTGAAAATAAAGGGAATAACTTCAGATGTTTAAATACAGTAACACTGGCATCGTAGGTTGGCAAGGTTTTAATATATATATATATATATATATATATATATATATATATATCTTTGCTTTCATTGAGTAGGTTTATTGCATTAAGCCAGTGAAGATATAGGATTCTCAGATAAATTTGAATTTATGGTAAAAATTATTTTAGTATAAGTATGTTTCATGCAATATTTGGGACATCTTTAAACTAAAATTTTAAATGTGTTATCTGAAATTCAAATTTGACAAGGTGTTTTATATTTAATTTGGCAACCTGTTATTGAGAGGTTTGTTTTTAACCTTTGCTTCATTAAAGCTATTGGTATTACTATAGGTCATCTTTATCTACATCATTGATTTAGTTCATTTTCTTAAAGTATTATGTACAAAGAAATATTACAATTTTTATGAAATTCTTTGAATCACTCAGAAGTCAGGGTGGAATGCTTGCAAAAAATATATTAAATTCAAACGACAAATCTATTTGTTAAAAGAAGAAGAAAATAGGCGAAAGCAAGTCTATTAAGATTTTTTTCTTTCAATAGAGTCTTCTAGATAGATACTAAAACACTGACTCTAAATAAAAAATGTCCACTTTTGTTTTCTCCCCTCTTGGAACTATTCTCATGCATGTATGCAAAATTCATAAATGACTGCTCAACTGTGCCTGGTTGCATCACCGAATCTAGATTTAGCTGTTGTCTGAAAGCGTTTGCCACCATAGGGAAATCATTGCAGTACTGGAAAGGTCACGAGAGCACCTGCCCAGATGTTAGCACATTGTGATTCTCTGTGCTGCGACTGTCGTTGATAGAGATTATCTGTGGAGAAAAACACTGATATATACTCTCAGAGGAAGTCGCTGAGCGAGGCACCTCACTTGGTAGATATTCTGCTAGCAGTGAATAAGCCCGTGTGTACACATTTCCTACTTTACCAGAAAAAAAGTAGTGATTTTATTCTACCTGAGCAAAATTCTGTAAGCAGAGCACTTCGAGTGATAGGATTCCATGCATACAGATGTGGGAGAGAATGGATTTCTATGACTGACCATAAACCCTTTGAAACATGGCTAGAGCTCTTTTTGTAGCAACTGCCAAACTGCAGTAATTGTTTATGGCATTGTCAGTATAAAGTAAGGTAGGTGCAGCAGAGCCTCTTTGGAACATGACAATCCAGATACTCTTAAAATGCTCCAGAGAAATCCAGACACCTCACTGTAATTTGTGTCAGGTATGTTCCCTATCAACTTTAGCAGTACCTGAAGAAAACAGTAATTACTCTGAGCAAAGGAGGTTGAGTACTCGATAAACATATAACATCGGAATGACTCAAAGTTAGACCCAAGAGAAGGTACAGGTGGGTCCTTGATCACATCTTTTTTGTGACACTCAGAAATCCTATTTTGCTTTGAATATATAAAATTCTCTTTTAGAATTAAAGAGTTATAAAAATGAACAATGTATCAAGCATACAGTGGTAGATGATATTGGAAAGAGATGAAAAGCAGACCAACACCATTGCTATCAGTGTAGATGATGTTATCACGAGGCCCAAGTGCATGCGATGCTGTGTAGAACTGTGTGCAAAATATTTTAAGTAATTGTGCTTCTCTTCTGTACGAGGTCACAGTCTAAATCCAGAGCATGGGGAATTGGAAGTCAAAAGAAGGCCTTAGAAACAGATGACTTAGTATCTCAAAAGTTTCAGCACAAATGAGGAAGGGAAAAAAATCCACTTTGGTATATTTTCTCTTTATTTAGGAAACACAGTCAATGACAGCTACTCTGTATTAAGGGCACGCTGACAGATATTCTGTATATTATCGTCACTGTCATCATTAGAGATAATGCAAATAGAGATGAAGTATCCTATTGTAATTCCTATTTTACAAATGAGTATTTTGTTTGCGTTCATACATCACATTACAGGATCAAGAGCAAAAGAAAGTAATGAAAAAGAACCAAACCTAATCACATCAAAATATGCTCTTTCTGTTACACCTACTAACCAGTAGTCTGTACAGGAAATATTTTTACTCCTCAACGCAGATTTGGCAATGCCTGTAGATATTTTGGTTGCCACACTGTGGAGGAAGAAACAAGAAGAGAGTTGGTCATCTCATGATCCAAGGTCAGGATGCTGCTAAATATCCCAGAGAGCAGAAGACAGTGCCCATAATGGAAATTATGCAGCCCAGGTTCCGAGGCTGGGCATCACTGATTTAGAAGAAGTAGGCCACTAAACTACTCTGGTAGTTTATCTGTGGTGATTTCATCCTTTAAAAAATAAACTTCTGTATTTTCGAAAATTACTTAGTCATTGAACCATGGAGATTATGAGCCTATATATTCCTGCTATTCTACTTACTAGATGTGTAGATTTGGGTAAATCTTCCCAAGATGTAGGTTTAATGTCTTTGTAATTCAACCATTTTATGATCTAGCTGCTTTCTCCGAGAAAACAGGTGAATCATAATAAAATTATTGCAATTTTAATAGCTATTCATACAAGTCACACACACACACACACACACACACACACACACACACACACACCATTTTCCCAAACTTAAAAGGCTTCAGTTTTACTCTAGTTACCTAGACTCAGAATCATATAGCTATTCATCCTATTCTTCAGGTATGAACCTTATTGTCAGTGATCTTATTTTAGAGCCTTATTAGATCTAACCTGTGTTTAAAAAAAAAAATTCCCCCAAAACATTGCTTTTTATCCAGTCTGGTGTATGCACAAAAAATCTTGACTATGTCATTCCTTGGTTTAACAAAACAAACAAGCAAAGAAAAACCCATTTATCTCTGGATTAGTTTCAGCTGTGAATGGCACACAACCCAACACAGTAGTAGCTAAAGCAGTTTAGAGCTCTATTCCATAAAGTTCTCAGGACTCCAGACTACTTCTGGATCACTATTTGGTAATTCCTACAATACAGTCTTTGGCTCAGGGCCCAAAATGGCTAGTCCAGGTCCAGATTTCTGATCCATGTACAGGCAACAAGGAGGAGGAAAGGGCGAAGAAGGACATGGGCTCTTGAGGACGCCCCTGGAATTTGCACACAGAACTTCTGCCTTTGTATTGTCAGTGATTTCTTAGTTATGTGATGACATCCAGCTGCAAGGGTGTCAAGGACATGCACTTTTTATTTTGGGTAGCCAAACTGTCAGGGTTTAGTTGCTAAAGAAGAAGAGGAGCATAGTTAAAATGGACAAGACACTGACTAAACTCAGATTTTTACCATCACCCCATAAATCTTTCTGTTACTCCAAATAGCATTCGTAGACACCACTGACACTTCAAGCACCAGCAGATCTGCTGGTTCATATGGTCTAAGTAGCAGAGCAGTTTGTACAGCAGCCTAGAACTGTTACAGTTTCTTCTTTTTCTGGATCTCATTCAACTAGCAGTTTTGTGGATGATTTGGCAAATGGGCAAGAGTAACACACCCAAATGAGCAGTATGCTACCTCCACATTCCAAAGAGGTCACCTTCGGGACATGCATAATATCTTTTCCATCATCGATGCAGTTTTTGAGCTAAGAATTACTTTGCATCTCGTCCAGTGATATTAGGAAAAACCAGCCAATCTCATTGTGCCCAAAATATTTGAAAACATCATGCTTCTTATAATTGCTCGATTACAAGTATCCAATGTTGATATTTTGCTAATATCTTTTGCCAGATCGTACTATATGGACTATCCGTGTTTTCTTTACTCTTGGAAATAGGGTCATTAGCATCTTTAAATTTTATCACATCAGAGAGCCAATTCCAGAAACGCTAGGACCAATTAGAAAACTCATCCTTAACATTGTTTCTCTAGAATCATTCTTGGTATCAAAATATGTGTTAGTTAGGGTTCTCCTGAGAAATGGAACCAATAAGGTGTATATATGGAGGTTTGTTATAATTAATTCCCATGATTATGAAGGCTTTCAAATCCCAAGATCTGTAGTCAGGAGGCTGGAAACCCAGGAAAGCTGATAGTATAATTCCAGTACAAAAACTGGCCAACTTGAGCCCCAAGAGGAGCTAATCTTTCCTGAATTCAGAGGCAGAAAAAAGAGATGTCTCAGTTCCAAAACAGTCAGGTAGAAGGAGTTCCCCTTGTAGCGGGAGATTCAGCTTTTTTATTGTGTTCAGGTCTGCAGATGTTTGGATAAGGCCCACATACATTACTGAGGGCAGCCTGCTTTACTCAGTTCACGGATTCAAGTGTTGATCTCATCTAGAAACATCCTAATAGACATACCCAGAATAATGTTTGACCAACTGTCTAAGCACCCTGTGACCCAGGTAGGCTGAATCACAAAATTAACCATGACACTCCTGTTGTAAAATTCTCTATTATACATGTTTCATTTATTTGTTGTAACTATTGATGCTGATTGACTGAATTATTTTGTTAAAGGCTAAAAAATGATTATTTATTTATTTCAATTTTCCCTCTCTAAAGAATAGGATTTTATCAACAATTGGTTACTCTGAAATGAAGTTCACTCAAAAAGCAGGATAGACACTTAATTTCTCCCTTTTAATTTCTGTCTCTTTAGCATAAGGAGTTAGTTCCCAAGTTACATCTAGTAGGGTTCAATGAATTTTTCCTTTTTTTTTTTTTTTTGGTATTCCTATCTTTTTAAAAAAGTATATATTGATAAACTCTTCAGTTTCATTAATCAATGTTTCAACTAATTGTAGTCACTTTTTTATGCTCAAATTATCTTATTTTTGGCTAGAATGAGTGACTACATGTTGACTTTTTGTGGCTGTCGCATGATCAGCTGGTTTTTGAAAGTTTTCCATGTTTTCTGGAAAAACAATATTTACAGGTTTGGCATATTTCCTCTCCTGGACCTAGATTCAGCCATTCCTCAAGGAACTGTGGTTTCTTGGTATTCAGAGACGATAATTTGGGTGCTGATTGTGTTATTATTATTAGGTACTTATTGCCTTTAAGCCTTCTTAATGGACAAAATTAAGTATACACATATTTTTGAAATGAAACAGGCACATATTGATATTTACAATGCAAGTTCAATATAACCATATTATGTTTATATAAAAACAGATAAAGTTGCAAAATATCTTAAAACTAATTCAATGGTTTCATTTTTAGTGGTAATATTAGTGGTAATATTTAAGATTATTTTATATATGGTAGGATAATCTATCATATGAAAGTGAACTCAAATGTCATTTTCTTCTACAAAATCACCCAGTGATCCTTGAAGCTGGTCTTCTAGCATAATGCATCCAAAAGCTATGGAGTCAGCCTGTTTGATTAAACTTCTAACAATCCTATCTCTAATATATGTAATCTAGGGCAAACGACTCAAATGTCTGAGTCCCGATTTCTTCAGCTGACAAAATATGAAGAATAATAGTATCCTAGTTATAAAATTGAAGTGAGGATTAAATGAGATAATACATATTAAAATACTTGGAACATTCCCTGGTAAATAATAAACATTTGGTAAATGTTCATAACTCATAAATATCTCCTGGAACGTTTAAATTTAACTGTACTTTGTCTATAGTAGTCCTCTCTTAGCCACAGTTTCACTTTTTGCAGTTTCAATTACCTGTGGTCACTCACAGTCTGAAAATACTAAATGGAAGATTCCAGAAATAAACAGTGCATACTTTAGATCGCTTGCTCTTTTGAGTAGTGTGGTGAAATCTGGCACTATCCCTCTCCGTCCAGTGTGGGATATGAATTATCCCTTTGTTCAGCGTATCCATGCTGTATACACTCCCACCTGTTTGTCACTGAGCAGCTATCTGGATTCTCAGATCGACCGTCATGGTGTCTTAGTGTTTGTGTCCAATAACTCTTTCTTATTTAATAATGGCTCCCAAGGCCATTTACTTCTTTTATTACAGCATAATTTTACAATTGTTCTCTTTTGTCATTAGCTGTTATTGTTAATCTGTTAATCTCTTACTTTATGTTTAGGAAAAAAAGGTAATATATATAGGGTTTGGTACTATCTGTGGTTTTAGGTGTCCACTGGGGGTCTTTGAACATGTCTCCTATGAATAAGGGGAGACTGCTGTAGAATTATTTATGTGTATGATAATCATTTTTAGTATACTTTAGGATTCTTGGGGGCAGACTACATTTAAATCGCTATTATATTTGTGCTTGTATCCTCAAAATAAATTGTCTGAGGTCTTTGTAGAATTCCTTACACATAGAGCTTACTCAGTAGTAGTTGATGATCGGGATTGTGTGCGTCTGTGGGCGCATATGCGTGTTCATGTGGGAAACAAAACAGGAGAAACTGGTGGGGAAGGAAAAGGGAGGAATGGAGGTGGGGGAAAGAAGAGGGAGAGAGAGAGAAAGATCAAGTTTTACCTTTTCTCCCTTTATTCTTTATGAACTTCTAAGAGAAAGTTCACTAGAGTGGTACCCAGTATTTGCATGGAGATTAATACACATAAAATGCAGAATTTCAAAGCTTTTTTTTTTTTTTTTTTGTAATGTTTCTTCAAGTAAATTGATGGAACATCCAACTTACCCGCTGAGCAAATAAAGGCCAATTTTCAGACAGCTTTCCCATAGGACCTTTTGGAACAACATTCTTTAGGGATAACTTATGCAGACAGGGTTCCTGTTTTCCATATGCTCTTGGTGGAGCTCACAGTAATCTGTCAGGTCCATATGTCAAACTGTGGTAGTACCCCGGAAATTGACTTTCATGCTTTTAAGTTGCGTGTTTAAGGAAGAACCAGCCCTGCCACTGGTGCGTTTGGGGGCCAGGGATACAAAACATGTGATATGACAGAACTTTGTGTTCAGTTCTACCCTTTAGTTCAGCAGTTGTGGCTGGGGGCAGCATACCCTTGTGTGATCAGGGGACTTGAGGTTATGGTTACATGTCTTAGCACAGGAACAATGAGATTTGCCACACTAGTGATCATGGCTGAAGAATCAGTAGGACCGCCCCTGTAACAAAGTGTGTGTTTATACCGTGGGTGGTCAGGAGAGTGGGTGGTGCTTAGAAAGAGGCAGTGAGGCATGTAGTTTGTCATTATTACCACCTGGAAAGAGAAATCTATAGTAATGGCACTCTTGGGGATTTCTTCCTGACTCCTTCTTTGCATGTTCTTCATTTTTTTTTTTACTCTGACTATAAATGTTGGCATTTTAAGTATCACTTATAGTTCAGTGAATCCCACATTTATATTTTTAGCCCAGACATCTCTTCTGAATTAAAGACTTAGGAGCTGATTTATTCATCCATTTTTTTTCATTTTTAACAATCAGTGTCTACCCTATGGCAGCCATTATTCGTAGGATTCAGAGATAGAGAAACAAATTTAAATGTAACATTCCTATCTATATTTTTATTTTTTCATCTTTTTCATATATTTATCTCTCATTGTTTGCATTTTGGGTAATTTCCTTATGTGTATTTTTTATTATTTCTATGAAATAATTTTTGGAGCACCTGGTCAGGCATTTTTCTTATGCATGTTGACTCTCAGGAATAGTTCTTGTTTTTCTTAAGTGTTTCATAGTTTTGGATTTTGCAGTCATCTACAGTGCTGCCTACAGAGAAGGAGCAGTTTTACACTATTTACTGCACCTGTGTGTCACAGGTGAGTCAAAGAGTGGCCATCAATGTTTCTCGGCAAGGTGGCTACTAGAGTTCAAATTCAAATGCTTAATTTTTCTAAAATACAGGCCTGAATTCTTAATTTCTCTGAAAAAAATGTTTAATTCAGATCTTAGATTGAAACAGAGAAGCTCTCTGGTTATGTCCTAAATGTATGGGAAAGATATTTATCTCATTCATTTTTGTTCTTTCTTGAAGGTACAGCCCTATGAGTGCCAGGATCTCCATTTCCATAGCCTTTTTGTCATTAAAATAGAAACTCTATAGTGCGTTTTTACAGAGACGCTCTCCTCTAGCCAACTGCTTCAGTGTCAACTTGAATATTTAATAGTGTCCTTTTTTGTGTGTACTTTATTATGATTTTTAAAACATTTAAATAAAATAAAAAAGTATAGAAAATAAGGCAATAAAGACCTAAAATACCACACAGAGAAAATAAATAAAATATTATCAATAGAGTTAGTTTTCTGTGAAAATTTCTCAATTTTATTCCCTTCCTTATCCTCCTCAGACAACTTGATTCTGAAATTTACCTTTATAAATTCCATGGAGATTTTTATACTTTTCCTACATACTATTAGCTCTCAAATATACACATTTTTTTTTTATAATAACACACAATGTATATTTTTTCTGCAACTTTAATTTGCCAAAAAAGCTGTCAGATTAAATCATGTTGATATATGTAGCTTTAGTCATTTCATTTTCATTTCCCATATTGCATTTTATTGTATGAATATATCCAGTTTACCAATTCATTTATTTTCCGTTTGTAGACATTTAGGGTATTACCACAATTTGATATTAAATGCAATGCCCAAAGAACATTTTTATATAAGTCTCTTTGCATACAAGAATTTCTCTAATATTTACACTGAGTAACTGCTGAATTCTTTAGTACATAAATTTTAAACCGTACTAGCTATTTCTAGATTATTTTCCAAGGTTTTTAAAATCAATTTACAACTACAAATTAACAGCTCATAAAGTTTTCTATCTTCTATATATTTATCAACACAATATTGTCAGACTTAAAATTTTATCAATCTGATGAATCAAAATAGTAATTTTATTGTATTTTATTGTCGACTTGTATTTCCCCAATTATTACGAGACTGAGAATTTTATAATATTTGTATATATATTTAAATTTCATCTTTTCATTGCCAATTCATATACTTTACTTTTGCCATTAGGCTATCAGCCTTATTTATTTATAGGAGTTACTTGTAAATTCAGATACTGATCTTTTATTTTCTGCATTGTGAATATTTATCTCTGATATATTTATTTTTTGTATAATTTTATCCCTAAGAAGTTTTTAATTTTAAAGCAGATTTATAAAATTTTTAAAACTGTACTATTTACATTTTGTTTAAGAATGTTTTCCTATCCTGACGTCATCAAGATAGTCCCCTTTTCCTCATGTAAAAATATTAAATCTTAATTTCACATTTAGGTCTTATATTTTACATGGAATTTATTTTTGTCTATGACTTGAGACAAGCTTTCAAATTTATGTAGTTCGCATGGATAACTAAGTCTGATATGCTGAAGGTACTTGGGCCCTGATTATTAATATGAGATCTCTCAGAGAGGTTTGCAGTCATATCACTTAAAAAGATGAGAGCTGTATTAGTCATGAAACTTCTGTAAAATTTACATTTTCTAGAGATTCATAGCCCTCAGATTCATAGATTCCAAATCAGTTGTCCATAAGCCACTCTAGACAGACTAGGAAATAGCATTCCCTTTCCCATGAACTAATATCATCATTAATATGTTTTCCAGGAGATCTTTTATTAAAATGTTTATAAGGGGATTTGATCAGATCACCTTCCTTCTTCTTTTTTTAGTTTTTCCTTAAGGACACCTCCCTCATATGTTTGCTAATGAATCTTAGCTCTGCTGTTAACGATTTTCTTCCTACCATGCCTAAGCAATGTGGTTTTTGGGGTCCCTGTTATTGTCTACCAATCTGTTCATTTGTATAGCAAAATTACATTAAATCCATAAGGACACAGGAAGGTGCAGCACAGTAGTTGAGTGCAAGCTAGACCGACTAGATATATTCCTGGTTCTGCTGTCTAATGTATAACACTGGGTACCATTCTTTGCCTTTGATTTTCCGTCTCTTTGAGTTACTTACAAAATAAATGACTTAATGCATATAACTTAGAACAATGCCTTGAAAATTTAATAACCCCTCAATAATATTAGCTATTCGTACTATTGTGTAGTTTTATAATAGTAAAAACTATTATAAACTGTTGCTAACACCCCCTGGCTTCCCATGCACATACACACATGCTTTTCAAACACTTCTTTTTCTTCAAAATTATATTGGCTAATTTTAGACATTAGGTTATCTGTATGTATTTTAGAATTACTTTTCAGGAATTTTGAATGTGATTAAAATCAATCGATATCATATATCATATCTTTATTTTGATTATAGAATATTTCTTCATTCATTAAGGTCTTTCATGACTTTCAATTAATCTTTTTAACTTTTTCCATAAAAGGCTTACACCTCTTCTTTGAGTTATTGTACTAAGTACCAGTAGCGTTGGTTGCTCTAAATGTATTTATTTTTGGAAAGTTTGTTTTCTAATTTATACTTGGTACACAGTGATTAAATTTATTTTTGTATATTGTTATTATGCCTACTGATTTTGTTGAACTCTCATTAACCTCTTTATTTGTCTATTTTTTTTTTTAATTTTTCTATGGAGACAACCAATATTTATGAACAATGAAGCTTTCTCCCATGCTTTCCAATTATTTTCTTTTTTATATATTTTTCTCATTTTGCTGAGTTATCTAAGACTTACTGTATTATAGTTGAATAGAATCTGTTTTTAGCCACACAGCAGTTCTTACATTGTATCACTTTTATGTATCTAATATGTATTTTTTTTGTTGATTTCTTGTCAGATTAAGAAAGTTCTTTTTACTCACAGTTTGTAATCAGTTATCATGCGTGTATTTAAAATTATTTCAAACATATTTTCTGTACCTTCTGAGTTAATACATATTTTCAATTTATCATAATGGGTTTCATTAATGGATTTTTAAATTAGATACTGTTATATTTCTAGGATAAACAATGATAAGTCTTGCATATCATTTATTTTTTAATATGTAGTAGATCCCATCTGCTAATATTTATAAAGTATTTTTATATCTATAAGTTTATGCTTTGAATTTATTTACTCATTAAATATCCCCTTCCTCCCAAAGGTACTTTTATAAATCTGATATAAACATAAACCTTGCTGTCAGATTGGTAGCTATCATTTAATCTATTTTCAAACTCTGTATACCACCTGAATGAGTTACAATATTTCTCTAAGCCTCAGTTTCATTATCCATTTAATGGCTTATTAAATAACTACCCCACATATTTGTGCCAGGAATAAATGAAATGGAAAATAAATTATACAGCACCTTAGCAGGTTACAGATGCTCAATGCAACCAGTTCCCTTTGCTTATTATTCCAACTCGTGAATGAATGCCACGGAGTCATCTTTAAGCATAATCTAGAATACATTCATTTAGTCCTTGTTAAGTTTTGAAATGTGCAAAATACTGAGGCTGCATTTGGGTTGCACATCAGTTTTCTAATGGCATAATAATTCTGTGTAACAAAATATGTCAACACGCATTGGTTCAAAACACTAAGCATTTATTTGGCTTACAGAATTGCAGTTCAGTAATTTAAGATGGACCATTCTGGTCTTGGGAAAGCTCACTGACATAACTGAGGGTACCCTGGCTGCTAGCTGGAAGTGAAGCATCTGGGAGTAGGCTTGCTGTGGGACAGAGTTACTTGGCTCTGCTCTCACATCCTTACAACAGGCTGTATAGGCATGTTCTTATGGAGGTAGCAGGGGTCCAGTGTGTTCAAACTCCTCTACTGGCTACTGCTCCATTGACCACAGTAACACATTTCTAAATTCAGAGTCAGCGTGTGAGAACAATATCAGAAGGCTTGGGCATAGGTAGGTGTGAATGATTGTGGCCATTAATGCTATCTGTTTACCAAAAGTGGTATTAAAAAATAAGTTGTATCTCTGTCCTTTAGGAAATTGAATATTTTTAATATATAGGACATATGTGTAGGTAACTAAAATGCAAAGAAATATAAAGAATGTGGAAGGAAAAGGATGACCACTTTACTCAAAAGTAGTCAAGAAACCCTTTAAACAGGAATTGCAGCTTGACATGGAAAATATAAAGAGGGAACTCTCATTAGGGCAAAAGACTAAATGAACTAAAGCATCAATCAAGAATGAATGTGGTGTCTGGGGGAAATAGTGGAAAGCCGAGCTAAAGCAGGTTTGTGTTGGAGTGAGTCAAAATTGTGCCTTCAGAATACTGGGTTTTGGTACAAATAGATGCCTTATATCAGACCACAATTTATTTATTTTTCAAGATACATATAAATCTGTAGAAAATACTTCAAGTATGTAAGCATTGAGGGTAAGATAATTGTAGAAGGTAATAAATTAAACAAAAACAGTATTTGAGAATGGACTTATAATCAAATTATTTACAACAGATGAATAAAAGCTTCATAATTAAAAAGAAAATAGTATCATCAAGTTAATACTATAAATCTCAAATAAAGTGTATGGAAATGTTGACATATACCTAGATATTATATTTTCAGAGTATACTAAAGAGTCGATCTCATAATTTATTTTATAATAATCAGGATAAAACAGATTAACATTAATTTCTGAGTTAAATACTAAACATAAAGTCCCATTAAAGGCACATGGCATCTAGCTGTTTATCTTGATTATTTTCTTAATATAAACACAATATTAGAAAAGACTATCTTTGAATAATTTATTTCATTGCATGCTTTAGAATAATTTTACATATTTTTCAGAAATTTTGTGACATTGGTAAATTTCTCAGAGACATACTTTCCTGTCACTCCTCTGGATAACTTTTGTCTAAAGAAAACAGAGAGAGAGAGAGAGATCAAAATCTATTATATAAATTTATTTTCAAATTTACTCATATTGTCCTGTTTCTCATAGTATAAAATCTATATACTTTACTATTAAGTGGATCTTCATATAAACTAGAACCTATCTAAAAGCTCAGGTTTAATTTCAGCAAAATTATCAATCCCATTTTCTCAAACATTGACAGACTCAAATGTTGTGGTATTTCACTCAGTACTAAATTTAATTTATTTCTTGTTTATTTTTAATTAAATTTTCTCCCTAATATACAAATTAGTTTCAGCTATGTTGTGTGTTCACATAGTCACTAGTAGGGTGACAGATTTCTGCCTACAAGGTGATCACTTTTTTTTTAGGTCAGTGCTCTAGGGAAAAAGGAAGCAATTTGAAGTTTGGGGAATCAAGTTCAAAAACATGCAATAATAAAATTCAATTGGAAGTACCATATCTTTTATGCCAATGTGAATTGTTAAGCTTCATTGTGAAATACAAAATCATTCTTTTTCTTTATATCAGCTTATTAGATCTACCTAAAATAGTACATGCATATTCTTGTATACATTTGTAGCATCCCAAATATACAGAGCATTGAAACATTATGAACAGCGATGATATTTCCATGTCACTGAATATATTTTATCACACTCTGAGTTTTTATCTTGAATTACCTTCATGTACATCGATCTTCATTCTACATAGCTTCTTAGCTCGCATCTGTGGCTCAAACTATGCTTTGCTTTAGCTAACAGTATCATTATAAAGTTAATTAATTAAAGCCTTTTGTAGCATATTTTACCCTTCAGTTCAATTGTTTGTTTTAAACCAGTTGTCACTGTTTTTAATTATAACAGCAGTTCTCAAACTTTTGGTCTTAGGACCTCTTTATCACTTAAAATTTATCAAGGACCTTGAAGAGCTTTTGTTTATGTGGTTTATATCTATTAATATTTACCACAGTAGAAATTAAATCGAATTTAAAAATATATTTTTATTTTAAAGGCAAAAAATAAGCCCATCAAATACTAACATAAATAATAGACTTACTGAAAAATAACAGTATTTTCCCAGAAAAAGCTAGCGAGATAAAAGCATTCTTTGACAAATTCCTTTAAAATTTGGCTTAATACAGGATAACTAAATTTTAACATCTTCTACTTTCAATTTATTGAGATTGTTGTTGTTGTTGAAGTATATGAAGAAAATCCTAAATGTTGGAACATTTCTTTATATAATATAGAAAAATCATATTCATTACTAGCAGCCATTTCATCACTGTTCTTAATCTGTTTAGCTTAAGGTGGCAGGTACAAGTTTCTTGAACTTCTATTTTCATTTCAAAGTTTGAAATTTATTATTGTTAATAAATACTGTAACATATTTTCTATGGATAACAGAACTTTTTGTACATTATCATGAAACTATCTACCAAATACCTAAGTCCGAATAGCTGTAGATACCTTCTCATTTCCTCTTTCGATTAAAAGTAGTGTTCTATGATAAAAGTGGCTAGTTTAGTTCATAACCGAGACTATTAAATGGATACTTTTTCTCAAAACAGTTGTCATACTTTGGTATGCAGCGAAAGTGTTTTGAGTGTGTTTCTTATTTTATCACACAGAATATTAAAAAGATGTAATTCAAGGAGATTTAATAAGGTTAATGCCGTTTATGCTTTATCAAGACATTCTTGGGTGAAACTGATTTTTTTCCCCCTGCAAGTTTATAGCAATGAAGAAAAGAGTAACTATTAATACAGTTTGGTGCCACTGCCTTTGTTTATACTAAGGGGCCAGCGATTTATTCCACCTATATTTTGGCACCATTTGTTTAAATATCGACAAAGTGAAAAGGCAAATGACATCAAGATATTAATATGAAAATACTTTTGACCTTGAAGTCTTTTTAAAAGGATCTTGGTACCCCATCCCCATCCCCTCCCCTCTCCCTACTGTCAGGAGTCCCAGGAGGTCCACAGACCACACTTGGAGAAGTGTTGATATACTAATTGAAAATCATTTACTTGTGAGCACAGATTCAATTTTTAAATCGATGCTATCCACTGTTCAAATTATTTACATATTAATGTTTTAAAATATGAAATCATGTATCAATCAATAGTATTTTCTTATCACAATTATAAAATTAAGTTACTGCTAAGTAAAATGCATTGTGGAATATAGATTTTAAAAATAACACAATGAAACAGCTCTAAAAATATTTGCAAATGCTTAATTTTCAAAAATTATAAAAGCTTAGGAAAAAAGAGGAAAAATAAAATCTAATTTTCCATCCCTGTAAGTTTTTTAAAAAAATAGATTTAGAAATTCTTTTTGGGTCCCTTATCCTTTTATTTTATTTTATTCTATTATAATAGAAAAAAACATGACTTATGTGCCAGGTATATAAACACACACACACACACACACACACACACACACACACACACACACCCCGTATGTATTTGAGTCCCAGTCATGACCTTGAAGAATTTTGATTCCAGTCAAATCAGATTATTGTTTTAAGTTTGAGGTTAAAACTCATTGCAAAATGACAATATCTCAATTGGCTTTTTCTCCCTCAAATTATCTCTTTTAAACTCAAGGATTTTTTTAATATTTAAACTTACTCAAGGTTTATATTTGTTTTAGCTAGCTCTTTCACTTATGATGTCAAAACTTTGTCATATTCCTAGTATCTTTTATCCCTAAGACCAAAGTCAGATATTATTTATTCTCCTTAGGAAGCTTCCCCATGTTCATGTCATATTATTCATTATTTTATGGCTTGTTTTTCTAATTATTGTACCTGTTATTATTGGTGAGATGTCTTCATGAATTCCATTAATAATTGAAATATCATTTATTAAGCACGTATACCCTATGTGTCAGTCATAGTCTAGGGAGTAGGAGATCAAGTGGCAAATAATTCAGTCATGGTCTCTCCTCTCAGAGAATTTATAGTCTAAAGTCCAAGATAGTCAAGGAACAGGTAACTCTGCGATGTGTTTAAAACATTTTCAAAAGTTCTTTGGTACTCCTCCCTTTAAGAAGTAGAGACTTATGCTCTTCCCCTGAGTTTGGACTGTATTAGCATTTATTTCTTAAGAATAAAGGAGATAACGATGGTATGAGAATGGGAGAATAGGTGATAAAGAACCAGTAGCTTCATTTTGCTATTCATCTGGGTTTGCTGACTCTAGAGAAATTCATAACTCAGGAGAGCGCTCAAGTAACTCCGTCAAGAGATCCATGTAGCAAGGAACTGAAACATTCTGCCAGTAGCTGTGTGAGTAAGACATTTTGCAAGCAAATCATTCAGCACCAGGCAAGCTTTCAGAAGATGACATCCCCAGCTTCCCTGAGCCAAAACTCATCTAAGCTCTTCCCATATTTTTGACCCACAGAAACGAAGAGAGAATAATTGTTGTTTTAAGCTACTAAAGTTTGAAGTTTTTTGTTATGCAGCAACAGATAACTAACATATTGTTATAGAGTGGGTAAGTCTAGTTGGAGAGGTAAGGATAGGATACAGTGAGAACATGGAAATACAGCACCTACACCGGGCTGATAAGATTTCTGACCGTAAAGAATGTTTAAGGTGAGACTTGCTGAAAGAACAGAAATTACAGGGTATTATAGGTTTTGTTTTTTTTCCTTTTTCCTCAAGCTCCTATTTGGCCCAGTTGATCCTGTCGCCATTTAAAATTTTGATGTGTTTTGCATCATGGATTTTTGCATTAATTTTGACTTTTAAAAATATTTTATTATAATATTATTGATCTCAATTTTTGTTTTGGAACTCTCTTAAATTTTGCACCTAAGCAAGTGCTTCACTTGCCTGACTCTTATCTCAGCCCTGCTAGGGGCAGAGTGACATTTTGGGCAGTGAAAGCGAATGTGCGAAAATTGGGAGGCAAGAGGGACCGCAGAGTTTACTGTATTTTCATAAAGAGTTATAACCACATATTTTAACGGATTCCTTAAGTACTGGCAATATTCCATTACCCTGGGGAATAGCTGGAATTATTGTGATGTAAGTGAAAGAAAATTCTATATAAGTCCTAGATTTGCTACTTCTAAATTTATGATCTTCGGCAAGCCACCTAAGCTCTTTGAGCTTCAATTTTCTGCAAGGTGGAAACCGCTTGTTGTACAGCTGAAGTAGGATAATGAACATGATACCACCTAGTTCATTAGAGCTAGGTCAGAATTCAGTTAATGATAGTTTCATTAATGGCTGTTGGCTTGACTCTTTTGGCTATTATAATTGAGACCTGAGTACAAAATCTTTGTGTTAGAAAATACTTTGATTCTGTTATATATGATTTTCATAACCATGATCTATATATTATTATTTTTGCTTGCACAGACAATATTATAAAGCTGTTCTGTGCCTTATTTCTATTTTAATATCTCAGGGCATTTATTTTTTTAAAAAACCTTGAGTAATATAATATGAAAGGTAAAAAGTTAACATCGGTTAGTGTTTATTGTGTGCCAAGCATAGTGCTTAGCACTTGAAAGATACTTCATTTTTCTCTTATGAGAGAGAGACATACATCTGCAAATACTGCTTTTTAAGTGTAAAGTGTTTAATTTATAATTTTGTGTTTAGTTGGAGTAACTGCTTAAATTAGCAAAAATACATTGGTTTTTCATTTATACTATATTGAAAGCATACAGTGAATTACATATTGAAACGCTGTCAAAGGAATATATTTCGGTTTATAGCATCTTATAACTATTGGCCTGGGGTGTGTTCAACTGGTGACCTAGGATTGGTGTGCTCCACACATTGTTACAGAACAAATATAAATATGTGAATATAGAGAGGTTTTATGGAATTTGGCATTTTTCCTGGTGATCAGGAAGGAGTATTTTCTGTTATCATTGCTACAAATATTTGGGGGGGATTTTCTTAATAAAAATCAGTATTTCCTCTTATATTTTTAGAAATTGATTTCCTTACACTTGAATTTAAATTATACTGAAAACATTTTAAACTCCTCAGAAGCATCTGTAATAGCCATGTTTTCCTTTTCTTAATTATTATTTAAAAATTGTTATTTGTTATCTACAAACAGTTTTATTCTGGCTGTTTCAGAGTGTTTTATATTTCAATAAAATTTAACTTTGCCATGACTGTAACTAACTTTCTTAACAGACCCTATCAATTTTCATTGCAATACATTGCATTTTCCCTAGAGCAGTAATGCCCTTTTGTGAAGTGGTAGCTAGTACTGTACTACACAGAATGAGGAAAACTGATTAATTGCTTTTAGAATAGTAAATGAAGCCTTTTAATTTAATGAATATTTCAACAGAATCAATTCACTTTGTCTCTCTAAAGGCAAAATCCCATAGGGAGAATTTCTTTGGGGTGACCTAGAGAGCAAATTGGAACCTCCGTGAGGTTGGCATATGATGATATGTTTTCACAAGCACTTAGATAACTATATTCCTCTAATATATTGCCCCTAACCTAAAATGCATTCCATTCGAAGAGTTTAGATTTACAAATTATCCTTGGGTATTGTGAGTTGTGGGGCCGGGGCATGGGTTCTTTTATCTGAGATGTGTCTATTCTAAGTACGCTGCTGAAGTTGGATTGCTTAAAAGGCAGGAGACTATAATGGATAGATTGGTGGACTAAGAGCATGTCTGTGTGTGGTAAAGGGAATGAACTGCCTCTTAAATCCTGTGAGCTCGACACAAAACAACTCATTTATATGACATCGCCATTTAGATCTTTGAACTCATTTGATCTTATAGTCATAATCTTAGATTATAAACCAAAAACCAAGGCAATTTCTTTTTTCTACTTGCTTAAAACCTTTACTTATTTCTTTTACAGAGAATGGTGGGCCTCATTTTCCATTCATTTGGAAATGTAGTAACCTTATTGATTATTAAATAGTTTTCTATGAACATCGTTTTCTCCAGTGAAAAATGGCAATTGTTGATAAATATTTTATTTAATTTGAAGAAATCATCATGTTTTCATATATGTATTTGTGTGTGTGTGTGTGTGTGTGTGTGTGTGTGTGTGTGTGTGTACCTAAATATTTATTCTGGAGAATTTTAACACATCGAAGTATCACCCTCAGAGGTAAGGTCAGTGTTCATTAAAAGCAGATGTGCAGTTTGGTCTTTCTGATGCTCTTGCTGATTTAATTTTGCTGATTTCTATGGAAACTTGACACGTGCTTCATGTTTGCTTAATACAAATATACTGAGAGTAAAGCAGAACAATTTAAAAATTGTAAGATGATGGATGGTTAGCATTCCACCACTCAAAAATAAGCCTTTTTATATCCACAGAATGTTAAACTGGATTGTAATTTCTTCATTTGCATATATTTATTTTAATATTTGCTTATGGTTATATCTCTCCTTCGACCGGTTTGAAATTAAATGATACTTCTATTCTTCAATTCAATAAGGTGTTCTAAATATGTTCATTAAATTCAAATCAGTGGAGCTTTATAAAATGTAGTGAAGTACTTATGTTAAGAGGACTAGCCAGGAGGTCATAAAGTTGAATGATAAAATACAGTACAAAAAGAAACATCTTCAGAAGTCCTGTTCTACACCGTCAAACTGCAAAGATGTGAAAACTAGATAGACATTACAAGCATCAAATAAGCTATTTAATTGTACATTAACATAAACAAAATTGGGAGATAATAAAATCATATTTCTAATATTGAGATATCACAAATTGAAAATTCAGGTATATGTTTGAGAATAAGTATAGAACAATATTTTCTTTCTTTCTTTTTTTTTTCTTTACCCAGGACTTATATTTAGAAGTAACTTTATAATGAATCTCAGTATAGTATATAAAAAAGATAAAACTGAATTTCTTACATTTAAAGTTTAAATGGAGTGTTAAAGCCTGTCTGTTTGGGTTCCCTTTGTTTTTACTTTCTCTCCCACCAATCTTTGGGAAGTTTCTCAAACTGACAGTTCAGAGCACCTGCGAAAATTTGCTGGATAGAGGTAGAAAACATTAAAAAATCCAGTTAGTAGTATTTACAAAAATTAAATTTATTTTCAGTGTAACAAAAAGATCTTATTAGGAAATTTTATTCTCGACTGAGTTGTTTTACATTTGATTTCATCTCAAAATCTCTGTATTCTTTTGAGACACTTTCATACACTCTTTTTACAGGATTAGGATCCATGAAGTGTTTTAAATCGGACAAAAGTGAAGGTAATTTGAACAGTTTCGAAGGAGGACATGACTATTCAAAGATACTGAAAAAGACTAACACACCACATTTATGTAGTCTGAAGTTCATAGCTGCCCTCATTGAACAGCTGGGCGCAACTAAGCTGAGAGTTTTAGTGACTGCTATGGAAACGTGTTTGACCCTTTCAGGTCAATCCCAAAAGTGGCTAGGAGGCATCATTTTATGTTACTGTTTCTAAATTTAAATGATGCATAGAACTCATTTAAAAATGATAGCTTCTGCATGTTGACTATCATAGTTTGTTCAGGCTGTTGTAAGAAAATACCACAAATAAGGTAGCTTTATAAATAACTGGTCCCCTGTCTCTACTTTCTTGGTCAGTATAGCCAGAGGTGTATCAGTTTTATTGATATTCTCAAATAGTTTTAGGTTTTATTGATTTTTAAAAAATTGTTTATCACTTTTTAATTGATACTCACTCTTTTTTTCTCTCTTCATACTTACGTGGGTTTTAAATTGCCTTTCTTTTTCTGGACTCCTAAGCTATAAGCATAGGTTTTTAGTATTAGATTATTTATTTTCTAATAAAACCATTTAAAATTGTAAATTATCCCTAAGAATTGTTTCAACTTCATACCACAAATATATTGTTTATTATTATTCTAATTTTCCGTCTCATTTTTTATTTGACTCATGAGTTGTTTTGAGGTGTCTTATTTACTTTCCAAATATTTAGAGCTCTTGTCAGATTGCTGTTAGCCTCAAAATTAATTCTATTTTGTTCATAGAACATACTCTATATGACTTCAATTCTTTTAAATTTATTGAGACATTTATGAACTAAATTATGGTCTATATTGATTAATATCGCATTTGCACTTATAGAGAATGCATGTCATGCAATTTATGTGGCAATTAGGTAAAGAAGTTTTGCATATTCCTGCAGATATTTTTCAGCCTAGTTTTTTTATCAATTACTAAACTAAAAGTGTTACAATGATCAACTTTACTATTATATCCCTTTAGTTCTTTCAATTTTTATTTTACGTATTTTAAAACTCACTTATAAAATATACATTTATAATTATATCTTTGGTATATGTAGAAATTTTATCAAAATTAAGTGCCTCATATTATCTATAACAATATTCCTTGTATCTAAGTTTTATTATTCTAATATTTATTTAACCACTCCAAAATGTTTTCATGCTTTTTTGTTTTCCCCTCTTTGTTTTCAACTTACTTAAGGATACATATTGGTAGTGTGTATCTTATAGACAGCATAGTTTATATTCTTGCTGTTTTTTTCTTTTACCCCATCTCAGCCTTTTAATTTGAATCTCAGCCTTTTGATTGAAATGTCTAATGCATTTATATTTAATGTAATCAATGAGACAGTTGTAGTTATTTATATCTAACATTTTGATATTTGTTTTTCTTTCACTTTTGATTTTTAATTGCTCTTCTATTTCTCCTTTTCTAATTTTTGTTAATCAAAAAAGTGATATTTTTAAAATTCCTGATTAGTAGTCTAGCTATATACATTTCCATTAATATACTTGGGCTATTATTTTGAGGATTGAAATATACTTCTTTAATTTGTTTTAATCTCCTTAACAGTTAATATTGACTTCTGCTAAATTATTGGAAATATGGTTGCAATGATGTTTTTCAATTCTGTTGTTGATACTTTCATATACGTTATATAGATAAGTAATCTAGTTCCACAGATTTTGCTTTAAGTAGTTATATGGTTTTAGAGAAAAAAAGAAAAAAGTATGTGTGCATATGTGTATGTGTGTGTGTATTCCCGCATGTTTATTATTTTCGGTATTTCATTGCTTTTCATTTACATGCATCTTGCCAGCTGGGACCATTTTCTTCAGCTTGAAGAATTTACTTTAACGATTTCTGCATTACAGGTCTGCTGGTAATTAATTTTTTTCAGCTTTTTGTTGATACAAACATGTCTTCATATCATTTCATTTTTTAAAACAAATTTGAGAGATAAATTTTGGTTTTCAGGTTACACATTTTTTTCTTTTACTATGCAGGACATAATGTTATAATTGTAATGAGAATCAGACATTGTCTTCTGTTTGAGGTAAATAGATTTCTCCTGTATGTGAAGTGTTTAGCTGTTTTCAAGACGTTCTCTTTATCGTTGGCTTCCAACTATGGCCAAGAATGGTTCTTTGTTTGTTTGTTTGTTTGTTTTCCGTTAGGAGTTTATTTGTTTAGGGAAATTTTTAGTCATTATATTTATTTACTTATTCATTCACTCATTCATTCATTTTAATCTGCCTGCTTTTAGATCTTCTCTCATCCTGGATTGCAAATTTTGCTTGTGTTTTATAATCACTGCTTTTTTCCCTTGGGTGTCTGAGACTCATTTCAGTTTTCCTAAATCTTTTCCCTCCATTTTCCAGGTTGAAAAATTTTTTTCATCTGTCTTAAAAATACCAATTCTTTCTTCTGCCATTTCCAATCTCTGTTGAGAAAATAGAATATGTATTTTATTTCAGTTATTGTACCAATCAGCTTTAGCATTTCCATTTTTATATTTTCTATTTTTCTGTTTAGATCCTTTGTCTTTCCCCTTATTGATGTTTTTTCCCCCTTTAATTATTTGCATATATTTAGGAAAGCTGTTTTAAAGTCTTGGTTTTCTCCGTTCAACATCTCTGTTGACTGACTTGAAATCAATTTCTGTAGACTGCCTTTTACCATAACTCTAGGCCTTGCTTCCATTTCTTTGGATCACTATAAAATATTGGTTGAAAACTAGACATAGTAGATAAGATGTAGTAGTGACTCAGGATTCTGTCATCCTTTTCGAAAGCTTCTCAGTTTTTTGTTCTGGCATGCATTATACTTCCTAAACTCAAATGGTAAAGTAAATTTTCTTCCACAGTCTGTAGTAGTTGATATCTACTCAGTTCTTGCCTGCTGTTTATCCTGCTGTTTATTTTAGCTTACTTCCTTTTTATTCTGGCCCTCTAGAATTTTCTTCTGTAGCTGGAGAGTTTGGTAGTCAGCCAAGGTTTGGGTATAGTTTATATACAGATTTGGAGGCTCACCCTCTCTTTGGTATCTTTGTTTCTATGAAATGAGTCATAAATTTCTAGCTACTTGCCTCTCTTGGTCTTTCGAAGAGCGAAGTCCTAGCTTCCTGCTGACAAGCTGTGCAGAGATCAGAAATTTACTTAGTTAAAGAACAAACAAATCACAACAAACTCAAAAATCTATCCCAGTGAAGCTCTTCTTTCAGGAGTACATTGTTCTCTGGTCCCTGCCAATGCAGAAAGGTTTTCATAGTACATAGTGAAGATATTTCAATCCTACATGGCAAGGTGATCTCTCTAATAAATGTAAGATTAGCTAAATACTATCTTCAGACATGTGAGATCTCAAAAAATGTACTCCTCATCCACTCTCTCTCAGATAGCTACTACAAGAGATGCTCCCCTAAAAGGAGTAAATAAATCAAGAAAACATTGAAGTTCATCTAGGAGAAAAGAAGGACCTATCTCAAGAAAGTAACAGAATAAGGTGATAATGAAGGAAGCATCTGTCTGTATGCTGTGCGACAAAAATGAGAAAGGAGACACTTGTCTAAGAAAGGGAAAATGATGGAATGCTTGAGGCATGTGAGGGAACTAAAGGAAGAATTAGGCTATGAAGAAAAGTTTAGCCATCACTTAGGTTTAAAATCTACACAAAATAAAAAGTTTCAGAGAAAAAATTCAGAGAAAACAAAATGTTGTACGAGAAAGGTTACAATGATGCTTACAAATATTAAAGATGTCTGTTTTTATAGGATCATAGTTGTATCCCCAATGAATGATGACCTCATCAAAGGCTTATACAGTGTAATTATACTGAAAAGATTGAGAAGGTCTATACCAAATGAAGTAAAAGATGCCAAATTAAATTTGAATTTCAGGTAAACAACATTTCTTGTTGTTAATTAAACAAGATTTAGACATTTTTATACTAAAAATACTTTTTTGACTCTTAAATTCAAATATCGCTGGCTGTCTTAATTTAATTTGATATATTCAACAACTCTAAAGATGGGAAATGCTGACGTGGGAGTACATGAAAGACAACTGTATTCTCATTTTACCTAGAAGAAGATAATAGGAAAAAATAAAATTATTCAATTAAAACAGGCAATATACTTACATTTTTAGAGAAATGGAGGTAAATGTCAAAATAAATGGCTGCAATCATTGAAATAAGTTGCCTCTAAGAAGTACAAAATAAGTGAGAGGAGGCAGGAAATAGTTTTCCTTTAGAAGTATTATAGAATTATATGCATAAATGTAATGAAAGTAGAAACTAACTAACTAAATAAATAATAATTTGAATGTAACCAATGGTACAGAATAATAAAAATCAGAAAAGGATAATGAAAAACAAGTATTTGGGGTTGATATTACAAACTTCATTCAAAATATAAATGTGGTGTATCTCCTATAGCCATGTTATTTGGAGTTTGACATGTCTATACTACCATGTTTCATGTGTTAACTATAAATGAATTATTTTACCATTTCTATTTTAACCATTACAGAATTTATTGTCACAGATCAAGATATCACTTGGCTTTCAAATAATGAGTTTTTATTTATGTATTAAATATTCCTGCGATTTTCTCATTAACAGATAATATGGTGAGTGCCATGATCTGGTGCTAATGAGATCATAAATACAAAGACCTGAGCACTAAAATTATTTACTAATGCTTAGGTTTGTGATCATCCAAATGAACAATGTTTCTGCTAACATTAATTTTTAGTTTAATATTAAAATGGAAACATGAACATAAAATATTTATACGGAAATTTCAAATATCCCTGAGAAGATTTGCATGGATATCTAAAATTCATGTATGCCACTTTGGAAACTAATTGGGGCCTTGTTTCCTCTTTCTTTCCCTCCTTCCCTCCCTTCCTTCCTTCTTGCCTTCCTGCCTTCCTTTTTTAGATGAGGAAAAAGACAAATTAAGATATTCAACTTGTACCTTTGAAGTCTTGCTTAATCGTCAGTTTAAATGACAATTTAAATGAAAGACTTGGCAGGACCTGCAATAAATGTATATATATGAAATACCCTTTTGACTCATAGAATCCTCACACAAATCCTATTAAATAGGCTGTCTTGCTACTTTAACAGATGAGAAAACAGAATCAAATAATTTAAGTGCTTGTAACCTATAGAAGTCAAACAATAGTCTGAGATAGTTAACTTACCTACAGAGAGATAGTTACCAAAGTACCAGTTTGTTTTCTCCTCTTAGACTAGGTTGCTCCCTCTGATCTAATAAGGATGGTTGCTTTCAGTTTAATTGCACAACACTAATCACTTTTAAACCTAAACCTATCACTGCACATATTCTCTTGTTCAGTGTAAATGTTGTTCGTTTCAATGCATTCATACTATTTTTTAATTAAATTTTATTATATGAAATTCTTAAAGGTAAAATAACATTTTAATGGAAAAATATATACACTGAAATATAATTTAATTTTTAGTGTCTGCTGAGATCATTACTATTAATTCAACTACCCTAATAAAGTACAAAGTTTGGGGGCAATCTCTACCAATTATATTTGTTTTGAGTCTAACATGAATCTACAAACTTTCTTAAAGGTGATTTTTTTTCTTTTCTCTATCTCAATATCCGAAGCTTTTAGCCTGTAGAGGAGAGAATGTGGGAAGGTTAACTGCATAAGCATTTATCATTTATAAAATAAAATCATATACTGCAAAAGACGCATTGTGAAGTACCAGCCTCTACATACCATGAGATTATCCACTTCTAGGATCATAACCAAAAATGAATCAGCGTTGTAATGTTTGGTTTACATCTGCCTTTTAAGTATTAGGAAATGCTTACTTCTTTCAACCACTCCTATTTACTTCATCTTTTCAAATGGGAAAACACTTTTCTCTGAATTGATGACTACTTATTTTTCAGCTAAAGTAAATACAAGTCTATATCTCTTTTCATTTGTGTGAGAAGCTGACACATTCTGTCACAACATTGCTTGAGTAAATGGGAAAGTGACAGCTTCCTGGCAAAATTTTAAAGAGATAAACATCTATTTTTGTTTAAACAGCCACTGAAAAATCAGATAGAAGCTTTCCAGGTTGAAAGGATAAAGAATGCATGACTGGTGCAAATTGGTAAATGAATGCACGCTAGAAAACTTCTGATGTTTGCCTCTATGATTTCAACCACCGCTCAGTCTTTTGTGGGATTAAATGCCTTCAAAGAAAAATTTTACCAAGATGATAGAATTATCAACAAAATAGCTTAACGAAATTTTTAATAAACAAATATATCCTTAAAAACAAGTTCTTTAAGTTAAAATATCAAATAATACCTTTTCCTGCTTTTAAAGCTTATTCCAATTTGGGCAAATACTTTATTCCTGAAAGTCATATTACTTGGTTTGAAACCGGCTCTAATAAAATCATCGTTACTTAGTCTTTACATATTACTTTTCAAATAACATATTTTAAAAATGTTTTTTGCTTATAGCTCTTTTACTGTTATCATATACACATTACTCCTTTCATCTTGGCTTATTTCTCATAAAATCTACCTACATAATATGTCAAAATATTATCTCACATAATGTTACTTGTATATTTTCTCCTTTTTATAATTAAAACTTTAAAACATAGAACCTTATAATTAATTTATGTAAAATAGGATGAGTGGGTATTTTATATTAAATATATTATAAAGATTCAGTAAATAAAAAAATTTGTGTTAATTAGTAAGATGTCACACGAATGTCAGTCGGAGGTTAAGTATTAAATATCAAATTATTGGATTTTATAGCTCCAACGTTTATAATTCTTACTGATGTTAACCCTCTTTATGTCACCGCATGATTCTTCTTCAGAATTTCCTAGAGCAAGTAAACTGATGCTTTATCTTGTTCTAGTGACACTCCATGCGCCTAGTACTGAAACACCATCATACCCTGCATTGCTCTTACCTCACTCCCCACCTCTCCAGTCGAACCACTCCACTGTTTCTTGGAAGATGAGAATGGCAGGGTTTTTAAATTTACATTTCCATTATAAAAGAGATCGAGAATCCTAAAAGCTACTTGTATATACAGCTGTTGACTAAGTGGAATCATGTACTGATACGTTATATGGTTAATACAACAATTGGCAAATAAATCAAACAATAGTAGTGTTCGAACTATTCCTACAGTTAAACCACAATGTTTTGCATAAGATTATGAAATATAGTAACTTCATTTGAAATTATTTTACTGAACTGTCATATAAATTTGAAATACTCTGTTCCTGTCTTTAAAAATCTCTAAAACATTCGCTAATTTCCTTTGAATCTTACTGTTCAGAAACTTTTGTAATACATATTATTAAAGTTTATATGTGACAAAAAATTTTACTAGTCTACATATGTATAAGCATCTAAACCTGAACTTCACCATGGATTTTGCCATTTGATTCTGCTCTTTTTGATTTACTTACATGGTTTGCAGTCAGGGTGCTTAGATAAAAGCAGAAGTGGAAGAGCTAAAAAATATTGACTTTCTATGATGCCCAGAATCTCCAGTATGCAGGCCTTCCTACGGAACTACTCCGACTGAAGCAAGAAATGTGAAAGGTGGGCTGGGATTTAAATAAACAGCATATTCATTTTACATTGATGTTTTTTGATTAACAGTAGAAGGCATCACTCCTGAAAGCATCTGCAGTGTCAGTAATTCCATTAACAAAGAAGCCACTTTATTATCAACATACTGTAGATTCATTTTAATGTGTCATTTGCACTTCAAAGTCACATAACTTTTATTATGGTAAATCAATTAAAACTATTTCTCATGATAATTTATCTTCTACAGAGTTTATCATCTCAGAGAATGCAATATTTCCCAATTTAACTTCCAAGACAAAAGTGATGTAATTTGAATGCCTTTTACTGAGTTTATTAAGCATAAAGATCATAGAAATTTCAAACCCTAAAAGATAACTGTTTCATCTATGTGATAATATGGAGGCTACATTTTTTTGTACTGTACTATAGGTAGTGAAGACAGTATGCTAATTAGTAATATAACCTCATTTACTGATTATCTGTGTCTCTCATTTTAAAAGATAATCTAGTAAAAGCAGATAGTTTCTCTGATATTAATTTTAAAGAGAACATAAAGATGTATAAAAATACATTTTATTGGAGATTTTCGAATGAACTGAATTTCAGGATGCTGCAGTCACCTGTTAGTTTGAATGACTTTGTAAGACCACGCTTCAAGGATTTATTTCCATTTTTTATCTTTAAAATTTACAAACTTTCACTTTGACCTTTGTTGAACATTTCTAAAATAAGCAGTTGAACCTGTCTACATAGAAATGAGAAATTTTATGATTTTCTAAACTGAGTGTTTAAACTTAAGAGGGATTTTCCAACATTTGGCACATTTTTTAACTCTATTGTCCAGCTGACATTAACACAAACTTCTATCAATAGAGATAGAAGAGAAGATATTCATAATTTCTGTGTGAGTGGCAATCAGAATATATAAGTATGGTATAAAGAAGTACAGGGTGTATTTACTAAATGCAATTATGATAAATATAAGCCATATAAATGAGTTTGTTCTTCTGAGATTTTATGCGTGTGTGTGTGTATATATATATAAATATATATTTCCTAGAAAACCTCATTATAAATAAATGTATTATTAATTTTCTTATTAATGTCTCTAGGTTCTCAGTGTGTTTTTAAATACTGAAGAATTTGTGCCTAATAGACACTTTTTTCCCACTCATTTAATTTTTGCAAGAAGATTGTTTCTAGCATCTATAGGAGTAGGACTTACAAAGAATCAAGTTACTGTATACCATCCAAAATAGCAAACCACCCTCAATTTCAACATTTATAATGGGAAAACTACAATGTAATATCAAAGGGAATTATGCTTGTAAAAATGACTACAATACAATCACGTTAATTATTATGAACTTTGTGCCTCCTTCCATCATAAAGGATTTCCTGAAGACCTTTGGCTGTAGAATAGATTGAGCACTGTTGGTGTTGTTGAAATTATGAGGACTAAAATTGGAGATACTAGTTTAAAACCTTACATATGCCATTTATATATATTACTTGAGCAATTTTACAATATCCATTTCCTGTTGTTAGTAGCAGTGGTAGTGATAATAGAATTACGTTAATATCAATTATTGTAAAGTATGTAAAGCATTTGGAAGCTAGTAGAATGCACATTAAAGAGAGTATTGTAAACTATGACTCTCATTCTTCTACACAATCTACACCATTAACCAGGAGGATTTTATCATGCCTGAAACTCCTGGTTATAAATTCCAAATGGTAGTAAGTTTTCCACACATAAGCGATCTCAAATTTGATCCATTAACCCTTCTTTTTTGTCTCACTGGTGGATGATGTGACTGTAAAGATGAGGTTGTGCAGTCCAGAGGAAGATTTCCAGATAAGTTTGAGGATTACTAATCACCTGTTTTAATAGTTTTAATGACTTGTAAGAAATTTCTTTCAGGATTTACCTGTATTTCTTATCTTTGAAAGCTGTCAGTATTGAATCTTTTATTGAATCTTTCTTAAATAACCAGTTTTAATATCTATTTACTACCTGAAAATGTTTGTGTGGAAATGAGAAATTTTATGCTTTCCTAAACTGAGTCTAAATATTCTAAATTAGTATCTACTCTTTTATATTGTAACCTCCAATATATTATGTGTATAATTATTGGTGATACAGAGCATACATGTGAACTTTCATACTAATATATTACATATCTAGGAGAGCATTTACATGGATATACATTGATTGGTTATCTTTCTAATAACCGTGGCTTACTATTATCAATAACTAATGTCTCAGGGGAAAATATATATATATATATACTCAGGGCAAGGCTATTAATACCTATGGATATATATCTATTTCTCAGTCGGTATTCTTGATAATTTTGAATTTATTTGAACAAGTTCTTTTAGATCTGATTACATTACAAATATTTCACCTCAGGATGAGACAGATGAATGGGACTTTGATCAGTAAACTGTCTGTCAACTCTGCTATATCCTCGTTACCTTCCTGTGCTTAAATTGTTGAGACTATCATCAACCCTTATTTTATAGAAATCTTGCTTAACTTCCTTGTCCATTTTGTGGACTACCTTAGTTAAAAATTGGATGATTATGTAACAAATACATTTAATTTTTTGGAAACATACATGAAATATTCTACAGTGCACCAAACTGAGGACGTAAGGACAGCTGCTTCAGCTCTTACTCTTTGAGGAAATCCTGCTCTTCCCTCAGACTTTTCATTATAAATATAACTGACATTAAATGTCCTGACAAAGATTGCCATGTCATTTTGTGCATTCAAAACTTAAGCACTCTAATGGGCTCATGATTTTTAAAATGAAATTAAATAACAAGAATTCTACATTTTCTTTATATATGTAGTTGGTCCAGCACATCCCCCTGGAGTGTTTTGATTCTGCCTTTGGAAGTAAAGCATTGGATGCTGCTATTGGGATGCTGTGATTCAGTTTTCTCTGTCCTGCTAACCACACACATTACTGGAGTTCTTCCCCCAGGAGAATGATCCTACTCCCTCACTGGTAAACTGAGTCAAGAGTCTAAGATTGCAGCTCTGCATTCATTCCGGCCAGACCCCACTACAGCTGTCTTCTAGGGGTCTCCTCTAGAAGACTTCTAAGTTAGAATTAGCTATTGCTTCAAATGTCAAAGGCCCCTCGTTTTTCTGTTGAGAACCATACCACACTCTTTGACAGTTTTTACTTTAAACCAGGGAGAAATGGGGCTTTTATTTTCAGTTCCATGCCCATCCAGGACCATGGGAGACTCATTAAACCACCAAAGTCATGCATCCTTGCTTTATCTAGGCATGTATTCCTTCTTATGTTTCCTGCTTTAGAGTAGTTAGGATTACTGGGTCTAAGGATTGCTATCTTTTAACAATCCTGAAATATTATCACCAATTATCACAAAATACTGCTATTTTACTATTCTCGCTATTAGATGCTTTGGAATTTTGTATGGAATTAGTGTTTGCTGGTTAATGTTTTACATTTGGGTTTTAAGATTTAATAAAGCCTTTATTTATTGAAGCATTTGCAAATTTCCATAGTGGAGATAGTTCCACCAAGGTCCATTTCTAGCTACCAGGGGGACGTCCCTGAACATAGAGTTGGAAAGAGAGATGCACAATCAGCTCTTGCAAACTGATCGGAGCTGGTTCTAACACACTATTGCATAAACTTATACTATTCTCTCTTATTTTCTTCCATCTTACGTACTTTGCATTTATTCTTCCAGGTTTATAAGATTCTCCTTAGGTATGGTCAATCTACTTACTAATCTGAATCTTGAGTTTTAAATTTCAGTTTTTAAATTTATTTTTGAGTTATGTTGAACACTTAAATATGCTACATTCTGCTCTTATTTTCAAGCCATTCTTATGTTTCAACAAATACATATATGTTACATAAAGCTGACATACAGTGTGTGTGTGTGTGTGTGTGTGTGTGTGTGTGTGTGTGTGTGCGTGTTTACAAAATTTTAGACTGTGAACTGCTCACTTTATTGAAATATAATTTTTGGAAACTTGAAGGTTAATGTCCCAAAAAAGGCTATATGTTTGCTTATAAAGTCACTTTTTTCTAAATCCTCCCTCAAGATTTTAGATCCTATAACAAACGAGAGTTAGCTTGTTGTTATAGATTTTCCAGAGGTTTTTTTGTCTACATCCTGTTCCATAAATGAACATGGCAAGTTTTCTTGCTGTTCTTTTCAGCAAAATAGTTTTTATCTTTCATTAGTCATTATTCAGCAGATATAGCCCTAGTTTTACACAGATGTCTTCTATTAGAATTTCCATATTTGGGTTTAGGGATTTATCTCCTGTTTTCTGTAGTCTTCAGAATAGTCTTCAAAACAGAAAATAAAGGTCTGCAGCATTCAGCAGATAGCCTCAGGGTGGATTTTCAAGAAGAAACATGGATTCTCTTCTCATTTGACTTTCAGAGTTCTGAGTTTCACATCTGGTGGCTAAAAATGGACCTTAGTTCTTCTTTTTGTCAATTTAGCAAAGAATTTTATATTTAATTATTTCTACTACTTTTTCGGGATTTTACTTGTTTCAATATTGAAAGTACCAGCAGATATATAATTTCTCAAGCTAGATAGCAAAACCTAAAGCCAGGTTTGAAACCAATGAAAATCCAATGGATAAACTACAACGGACTTATTAACAATGCTGAGAAATTGAAAATGATCCTTAAAAAATATTAGGTGATAAAATAAAAATGCACCGATTGAAATTAAAAGTACAATTATTTTTCTTTTTTCTTTTTTCTTTTTTTTTTTTTTATGAACCGAGAGAAGGTTATTCATTGATAACACGCACCAGACATTTTCAGCTCTCTGCCCTCTGGGCATGTGGTTAGGCTTGCACTTCTTTGTCCTCATCCATTGGTGAAGACTTTGAATAGATTTGATGAATGAATTTTGAGCAGACATAATGTGTAAGAAACTCCCAACCCTCAAATAATTTTTCATTCTCCCATGGCAACAAGCAAAGAATGAAATAATAGCTGCTCTGGCAGACTGAGTCACAGAGTACTGTAACATTAGAGTGAAAGAAACCTTTGTTTTTGGAAGTTCTTTGGTATGACAGTATAACCTGGTTGATGCAGAGGCCATCAGAGACTTAGAGATCAGATTATAGATCTGACAAATGGTTTTGGGATTTTGGGTTGTGTTAAACAAAATAATAGGTTCCCCAAAATATCAATACTCAATTCCATGCCACCCTTGAACCTTGAAACTGCAAACTAAAATTTGTTAGATTATGTGGCGAAAGGTAATTAAGGTAGCAGATGCACTTAATTTTGCTAATCAGCTGACAAAATCGAGTACCTTGTATTACTCAGGTGGGCCCAATGTAATCTCAAGTGTTCTTCAAAGTGGAAGAAGTAGACAGAAGAAGAAATTCAGCAGGAGTTGTGACTACGTAGGAATGGTCAGGGTGCAGTGTTGGCTTTGAAGATGTCAAAAGGGGACCTCCATCCAAGGAATGTATTTGGCTTCTAGAATCTGGAAAAGGCGAGGAAATGGAATCTTTCTTAATGCTGCCAGAAGAAAAGCATCCTTGCTGACACTTTGAATTCAGGCAATGATATCTGAGATAGATTTCTGACCTCCAGAAGAAAAGTATCCACAATGGTAAGATAATCCGTTTTAATTAGTGTTATTTTAAACCACGTAGTTTGTGGTAATTTGTGTATGTGATTTTTGTTTCTAGTTTAATTAAGATATAATTGACATATAACATTGTGTAAGTTTAAGGTGTGTAACGTTATGATTTGATACACATCTGTATCAAAATAGTTAAAAATTCATGAAGATTTGTTACAAAGACTAACTCTGTGGTATTTGTCAGTTTTCTGTGTGAAATTAATACTGTCAGTATTTACCATTCATTAGCATTATCTTGAAATTTATTAATAAACAGCAATATTTAATACTAGATTTAAAACATGTTGCTGTAAGTTAAAGATGTAATAATGAATAAGAGAAATACTATCTATACTCACAGAATACATAACACTATGGAATTTCCAGCATATTTATTTTAACTATAAAAGCAATTTCATTGGATATAATACTCTACATAAAAAGATTAAAGCAGTGTCCTCAAAATGTCATTTAATTTTGAATGTTTTGTTGATACAGAAGATTTACGAGATAAATCTCAGGATGTTGGATGGGAAAATCTTTTAGTCGCACTAATTTCAGTTGCAAATTGCTCTGTTTGAGTATTTTACCATACTACCTTTCATTTCACTTTCTAGCCAGATTCTCCAAATAAACGATGCTCTTTTCTGCCTCTTGGCCTTTACATGCACTGTTCCTTTTAGTCAATATGTTCTTCCCTATGCTTTTCATGTGGTAAACTCTTGTGCATTTTTCTTTTTCATTTCCCCTCCGATTTTACTTCTAAGAAGTTTCCATGATCCTCTTACCAAGCGTAGGTTATCTGGTCATGTTTATGCTCCTACGGTTTTGAGTGCTCATCACTATCACATTTTTAAAAAAAATATTTATTTTAATTAGTTTCAGGTATACAGTACATTGGTTAGACATCTATATAGTTAGTAAAATGATCCCCCAATTGCTCCCTCCCTCCCCTGACCCTCCATCTAGCCAACATATTAATGCTAACTACATTCCCCATGCCGTGCTCCCTATTCCCATGGCCATCTATTAACTAATCTGTACTTCTTTAACCCTTCACCCCGTTCTCCCAGCCCCTCAAGCCCCCTCCCTATCACATTTTAAAAGAACATTAAAATGAAAATGTTTATGTGACCATAATAGAAAACAGGTACAAAAATGACAGTGAGATGGAAACAGATATTTAGAACATATAAACTAAATTTCTGAGAACTAGTTCATGACTAAATCAGATATAAATAAGATAAAATTTAAGAAGCATCGTAATAAAGCATAGAACAGAGCGTGACAAAAGTGGGATAATCGGATAACAGAATTTCCTTGAGAGGATTGTTGCCATTCTATTATGCTGAGAGAATCCTCCACATCTCAGGCAGAAGGATGGAAGTTACTATCTTCCTACCTCAAGAATAGTAAGAGAGATTATTTTAGGAGACAACTTGGGGAGCTTGATGACATGCATCCCCTGAATCTGAGGCACTCTGCAGAGTGGCACCCGATTCATGTCTAAGCAAGCCTGCATGTCTGTGTTGTGCCCAAATAAGCAGGCAGATGCTAAGTTTGGCTGCAGTACATTTCTATCAAATGATGAGGCAAGGGATGCGAATGTTTCTCATGGTTTAGGAGAACTGCTTTGGAGCCAATTGGAGGTTCTTCCCAGAGAGTCAAATTATATATTGTCTTTTGTCTTTAGTTAACCCTTCCTAGATTGTAGAATCCCACAGGTATTATATTTTTATACTTCTAACACTTGACTGGCAGATTGTGAGTATACAATAATTTGGACATTGAATGATGAATGAATATGTGAGAAGTTGAGAAGTAGATTTAGATCCAGAATTAGCTACCTAAAATAAGCTAATCAAAAAAAAAAAAAAAGGTTAAAATTAAAAAAAATAAAGGCAAAAAGATTTGCAAAGAAATAATAGATAACACTTTTTCTTTAATTTTCTTAATATTTATCCTATGTAGATGACATATTATTAGCTCTATCTTCCAGATTAGGTAACCAGCTCAGGAAGAGAGAACTAATTACATGGTAAAAACAGGATTTGTTTTTCTAATTCTTTGCCTTTTCCTCTTCTATTATATCATGCTGTTTTAAAATGTCAATTGGATTAAAATGATAGAAGGGTGACTGTTTTGTGTACATGGAAACACTAGATGAAGTTCTTTTTGAAAATTGGTATATTTTTAGTTGTTATTATAATCAGCCATTATTATATATTATAATCTATTGACTGAATGTTGAATCTGATAAGTAGAAGATTGAGAACTTAATTTACCACTCATTTTTGAAAAAATATAGATGAATGAAAATATACCCCCTTACAAGTATTGTGTTTTACGTATTTTTCTTCATTAATAACATAGCTAATTTAAGAGCCACACCTTGACCAAGCAGCTTTTTTATGGAATTCACTTTCATTACAAGTCACAGTTTTGCCAAGTAAGCTTCAGGGGGAAGTAATTAAATTTAATAGAAGCCACCTTCATTTTGAATCTGCCGTCAATTTAAAGCCATGGGGAAAGGTAATTACATTTAATAGACGCCATAGTTTCTACACGAAGATGTACAGTATGTGACGTTTATCATTAGCCCAACAGTCTGAAAAGTAAAATCTTACTTAGAACCAACTCCCCACAAGGAAACCAGACCTCCTTTTTTTCTTTTCAATTTAATAAAAGTAAAAAAAAATGATGCTTATTTGACTCTTAAATATGTTATTGAAATCTTACTCAGAAGATTCAGTTCATTGATTTCAAGCAATGAAACAAAGGTAGATGGCATTTATTAATCCCACTGCAGTATTATTAACTCTTAAGGAAGTATATATTGATAATATTCTTTATTAAATATTCCTTAGGCTCAATAGCATCTTTCTCTTATCTAATTGCTGAGGCTGGTGCAATAAACTAGAGGTTTTTGAGTCCATTCTTATATTAGTAATTTATGCTGTAGTTTATGTAAATTAAAGACATTTACTGACTTTCAGTATATAGAAATTTTAAATCAGTGAAAGATCATTATAAATATGAAAGCAGAACATTACTTTTTGGTAAACACATCTACAAGCCTGACTGCATTTCACTAAGCATTTTATAGGCTCATTATGCCATTTGGCTCACATTGAAGTCACCTTACATTAAAAATTTTTTTCTCATGGGGTATGAATAAATTTGGCTTCTGTTTAGATATTTGATTTTAGAAATAGTTTTTGAATCAGATTTAGATAATGAGCTCATATACAGTTCCCTTAAAATCAGAAGGAATGTCCCAAGAGTTCATGAAATTAAAATTACATCTAGAATTGCTAAAATTTACAATACTTCAGCAATTTAGGATTACTGCTCTTCAACGATAATTCTATTCAACACTTTCTTTTACGTATTCTGGCTAATACAGTCATACAGAGAGAGGCAAGAAGGAAAGAGGGAAAGATAAATAAAATGAGAATATATTTTAGGATTGAAAATAACCAAAAAATCTCAAAAGTAAAATTGATCCAAATAGCGTTTTGCCACTTATCTAAAGAATAGTAATAATGAATCTATTTTAGTTACTTAGCGAAGGCATAAAAGCATTCTTTGGGCAAATAAAATAATCTAGAAAGAATTTAGTAAGGAAATTTTAAGAAATTTTACATTTACCCCTTGTGATAAGAAGTGAAACCACAGTTGTCTTTTTTAAACATCTATCACCTTCAGTTATACTTTTATTTATTTTTACTTTTTTATTAAATTTATTAGGTCGACATTGGTTAATAAAATGATACAGCTTTCAAGTGTACAATTCCATAGTATGTCACATGTATATTTCATTGTGTGTTCACTATCTAAAGTTAAATTTTCTTTGTCACCATACATTTGATCCTCTTTACCCTTATCTGCTTTCCCACACTTCCCACTGGTAACCACTAAACTGTTATACTTTTATCTAGCAATCTTTTAAGAAATACCAATGTTGAGTTTGTTCATTTTTCAAGTACACATTCAGACTCTTTATTCTTATGTTCAACAGTGTTATTTACAGTTCTCAAGGAATATATTTGTCTTTTTTTTTTCTCAAACTGTAACAAATACTCAGTTATTGGGGTCAGATTTGACTGAATTTTTAAAAAGATCCATCATCATATTTAGTGAAGTAAAAAGTCAGAACAGTTAAGATTAATCACATCAGGTACACTGATTGGGTGCCTAATGGCATTCCTCAAACTTCTTAAGATGTATGAATAATATGTTTAACATTTTCAATTTTTTAAAATTTGTATTATTTATAGTTTACCTGAAAAAAAATCACCTACGTGTTTATAAACTGACTTTATTATTTTTTTTAATTTAAACATTGCTTAGCTTTTGTGTATTTTAATCACTCAAGGAATAGTTACTAATTCTTATATTTTTAATATCGGTAAAATTTTTCTATTCAGCAACCTTTCTAAAAGTTATATAATCTAAAAGTTATATAAAAGTTGTATAGTTATATATATATATATGTAAGTATAAAGGACATTTTATATTACTATTAAAAAGTTTACTAGTATTTAAAACTCTTCAGTATTAAAAGAGAAGCATTGCATAAATCAAGAATTTTGGAGCATATCAAACAATATAATTGCATATTTTAAAATTAAACCCGTGTTAACTGCAAAGGGAGTATACTCTGGTCAAATGGTAGATATTTCAGAACTACTATTTAAAATTTAAAGCCTATCCCCTCTTTTTTCTATATTGTTTTTCTCAATTCTGTATGTGAAGAAATACCACGAAACTATCAAAGCAAATAAGTAACCACAAAAAACAAAATTTTAATCATGTTTGTGCATGTTCAAAACCCCTTTGATTTAAAATAAAGATGACAAAACAGATTAGCTCTACTGAAATTACACTATGATGATTTAGGATATACTGTAATACTTTCATAATACCATTGTTTATAGTAATTTGTTAGTATCAGTGGATGTTGTTTAAAAACCAACATTAAGATGAGGCATTTAATATCATATCATAAAGATACATTTTACTTCTAGTACATTGTATAGATTCATGCTGTACCTAAAACAAGTCCATCCGAGAACATAGTGTATGTTTTTAAATTATCATAGAGTATCTTGGAGTGGAATAATGGAAAAGTATAATTTACTTACATGTAGCCCACGCCCAGCCATGTTGTTCCTTGTGCTTAAACACTTTCTGCTATTGCTTCACCATTTCCCCATAAAAACTTTCATATGAAATATTTTCTGCTTCTTTGAGAGGTCTGCCTACTACGATGTGACACACTAATGTGTTCCATTAGTTCTTAGCATGTGTTTACATAAATGTATTTGTCATATTTATTCAGTCGAGAAATATTTATTGAGGGCCTACTATGAAGAATGTCCATAAGCATCGAGCATAACAGTATATTTGATATATACTCAATGATCCCTTCTCACGTGGATCATTCAATTAAATATATTTTAATACTTTTTGTGTATTTGTCAATCCAATTTATTGAGGGCTAAACTATCATCTTGTATATTTACTTTTTGTTGAAATTATTACCCACTTATTACCTACGTATGAATTAGCACGTAGCCTCAATGGCATAACAGAGACCTTCAAGAATACAGTGCTCAAGCAAGACAGTAGTTTATTTCTGTTAAGTAGCAGAAGAAGGAAAGATGGGGAATTCCTGGCAAGAAGGAGATTTTGCTCCACAAAATTGTTTAGCACCCTGGGTTATATCCATGTTGTTGCCATGCACTTCTCCAAAGCAGCACTGTCTATTAGAAGTATAATGCAAGCATTAAGTGCAAGCCAAATATAAAAAATTAAAATTTGCTAGTAATCATATTTTATAAAAATAAAATTAATTTTAATAATACAATTTATCACTATATTTAAGATATTTCAATGTATAATATAAGCTAATTATTAATAAAATATTTTGTTTCTTTCACACTATAGCTTTAAAACTGGGTGTACATTTTACATTTGCGACTCATGTTCAGTTTGTACTAGCCTCTCAATGTGACCGTGTGTCTGCCATATTGGAAAATGCAGCCCTGTCTGATTGTTAGAAGTTGACTCATGACCACTCTATTTAGTGCCACCCTTAGACCTGGGCAGGCGGCACTGCTTCTCTGTGTTATGTGCTTCAGAGGGTCCTGTTCTGGACTTCATCACTCTATGACACTCTGCATATGGAGGCAAGCCCTAGATCAAGCATATGTGCCCACCTGAAATCTGTGCTCTAAATTTAAGACTATAGTCAGAGTACTTGGGACCTCAGAATTCCCTGTCCAAAAATACCTGGCCTCCAGGGCCAAAGCTGTCCTGAGGGCAGAAGTGACACCGGTGTGTGCACCCATGAACTTGAATGATGACAGTTTGCTCAGGGTATCAATAGAGCTTGGGTATATGCGTGATCCTGGATATGCGTGCGTGTGTTTGCAGCCGATCTCACTGCAGGAATAGGAGATCATCAGTCATCGGCTTTGAGCGAGGTGCCTGGTTTCCTAACACTTCCAAATTCCCAAACAGAACTCAGATAGTCTGAAATATTTTAGATTTAAATCCAGTCTTGCTGGTTGTTAGGGAGGTGAAATTCTCAAGATAAGGTAGAGAACACTTTATGTTACTGTTTGTTCTCTTGACAGATATCTTTTAAATATGTATGCATGGGATCTGTGGATCTCCATTTGTACTCTTACCTTAGCCCTCACAAATGCTTAAGAAGTGTTTGACCACATCTGCTTTCAGGTTTGACCTCCTATGTATGTAGAAGGGGGAGCAAAAAAGAAGAAAATGCATTTTTAATCATGTTAAGTATAATCTCCAGAAATTTCAGTCATGATATTTACTCTCAACCCATGATAAAAGCTCAATTACATGTAGATTTACCTGACTGTTAAAGAAGCTAGGGGATATGCTTTTAAGCTGAGAAGCCATGTGCCCAGTTAAATATATTACCAAATGTATAAAAGAAAATGAATGTTGGGGGATAATTAAAGGTATTAGCCAAAACCATGTACTTTACTTAGCACCAAGCAAGCTGTGATGGAAGAGATATCATCTATGTCCTCAAAAAGTTGAGAGTCCAGTGTGGAGAGACAACTACCTAAGCCATTATATTACAGTGTAATGAATTTTGTAATAGTTAATCCAAGTTGCCTCAAGGAGCCAGTAAAAGCGGGAGCCAATGTGTGTTTTGGCGGAAGGAAAAACTTGTCTAACTGCATTGTTATATTATAAACATAATTGTGCTCAGTAGGCATTTGATGGATGAGTTAGCTGTGATTAGACCCATTAACAAGCATGCCATACCTCCTTGCTTTCACATTAAGTCATTTAATCATAGATTCTCTGAACATGTAGGAAATTTAAGGGCAATCCATTCAGCTTCTTAACCAAAAGATAATTCTTCTCTATAATGTTTATTATATGACTACCAAATTCTGCTTTAATTTCTGCAACCAATTTGCAAAAATGCATTTTTTTATTGATTATTCTATACCTCAGGTCACTTCGTATATTTCTTTCTCTAATAGAGACACATTATATTGTGATATACTTAGCTCTCTACATGTCCGTTTCCCTTGCTCTAGTGTGGACAAATTGAGGACAGAGCTATATCATACTCATCTTTATTTGCCGAGCATATATCCCAGTAGATAACACATAGTAAATATTTGCTGATTAAAAATGAGTAAACAATTCTGTAAGGAACTGATCTTTCACATCTGCAAGTGTGAAGAGTCTGACACGTTATCTTGTTTACAAGCTTACAAATTAGCCTACAGGAGCACCAGATTCTGGGTAAGAGACCAGAATTCCTAGAGGAATCTTAGCAGCCAATTCCTCTAATTCTCCATGGAGCTGTGTGATGAGAGCCTGATACTGCCTGTATGTATGGGTTTTGAATTCCAAAACTGTGAAATGCAGAGCTTATATAGGGTGGCTGACATATGTATCCGTCTGCTCCTCAGGAGAATGAGACACCTTTACTCTGGAATGTAAACAAATCATCTGTGGCCAGGTGAAGAGAATGTATTTCTAGCTTTCCTTCACCACTCTAGAATGTAAACAAATGGCTCCAGGGGCGAGGACATTTTAAATTCTTCCAGAGCAATATGCTATCTGTGATTCAACCTTCAGGACCTAATCACCTCCAAAGGCCTCACCTCAGATACCATCCTATTAGGCACTAAATTTCAACATAAGAATTTTGGGAGAACACAAATATTCAGTGTATAGCAATGACAAGTTAGAGTAATTTTGTACCTACATTAACTAGTTTTTTGGTCAGTTTTTACCTTCTGTTGCTTTTGCATTTTTCATAAAAACTTCCTAATAATAGTGATCATGATACAATAAGTACAAAATTACAATTATGTTGTGTAGTTGTTGCTATATATATATATATATATATATATATACACACAATTATTAATATACTTCCAAAAAGAAGGATGAATATATACTTGCATTATGACATTATATCCTTGGAACAGAATTGGAACAGAATTGAGTCCAGAAATAAACTCTCTTATGCATGGGCAAATAATTTTCGACAAAGGAGCTGAAAACATGCACTGGAGTAAGGAAACCCTCTTCAATAAATGGTGCTGGGAAAATTGAAAAGTCAAATGAAAAGGAATAAAACTAGACTGCTATCTATCACCATACACTAAAATTAATTAAAAATGGATCAAAGACCTGAATATAAGACCTGAAACAATAAATAGCATAGAAGAAAAAATATGTACCAAATTCATGGACCTTGGATTTAAACAGGATTTGCCTAATTTGACCTCAAAAGCAAGTGAAATAAAAACAAAAATAAATGAATGGGATTATATCAAACTAAAAGCTTCTGCATCCTTCTTTCATCAGTGTTCTTAAGTCTATAGAATATTCCATGTAGAGAATATCACTTCTTACTTTTCCACATGCTGGTTTTTAAATTATAAATTAAAATGTGACTTTATGTGAAGACAAATTCTTTTTCTTATTTAAATTGAAAATATAAATATTTAAAAATAGCGAAGATTTAGAGCTGATAAACCTTTAGGGAACTTCAAAACTAATGTTAAATAAGCAGTACCCACAACTTTTAATGCTATAAATCTTTTTTGGGAAAGCTTAGAGAATGTAGAATGTGTCTTCTTTCATTTACCACTAATGAATTTTGCAAAAAGCCAACTAATTTTGCAAAAAGCCAACTGAATCTACTATTGAAACCTTAGGAATGGTAACTATAATTTTGTGCCCATTTGACCAAGTGAGATGACATTGACCATATTTTCTCAGAAGCCCATTAATAACTCAAATATATATACCATTTTCCTTTTGGGAAAAATCTATTTTCTGTACATTTTGTAAATTTCTTTCATGAAGGAAGGAAAAGGGACCAGAGATCCATATAATGTTAAGACTATTTTTAAATATTTTCTAAATAATGCAATTTTAGAGAAATAAGCATGCACTTGGTATTTATACATATGTTTACAGTTCGGTCATCATCAGTGTATCATATATATATACATATTTATATATATACATGTTTATATATATGAGGTCATACATATATATATGATCTAATGTTTTTTAGAGTAAGATTGTTTTTTCATGTTACATATATTTTTACAAAGTTGTAAGTATATGTCATTGATTTCATAATAAATCTTAGTTTTTATAAAGAGAAGTATGTTCTTTGTATTTCAGATTTGTTTAAATAGGATCATTGTGAATCTTACAAATTTTTGACAAACAGTTGAGTTTTGGCCAACTCTTAAAAGGTGCTAAGATTTTATTTAATTATTTATGGCTTTAGTAATAGTAATAAAACAAATATTCAATAGATTTTACTATTAATTCTGAAACACAGACTACGTAGATTAAAGCCCAATTATTTTTAGGGATACAAGCCACTGCGGTTATTGGAAATGATTCAAAAAGTGAAACAAACATTTACAAACTTTCACTTTGAGTACTCTCTAGTGTGTGTGTGTATAAATATGCATACATATGCCATATAAAATATGTAATAAATATAAATGAATAAAACAAATACATGCATATTTTGTATTTGTATTATATGTGTTCCTATATGTGTGTGTTGTTATATAGCTGTTCTTATTTACATGTTCTTCACATGTGACGATATGTGGCAATGAAGATAGTAAGAGAAATATAACACTTTTAAGAAAAGAACGTTACGATATTAAAAAATATATTTATCATTTGGAATGTCATGGGAGATAAATCCAGGTAAAACAGTGTAAGAAGAAAAGTCATCTGAGGGAGAATGAGCTTGGTATTTACCTAAAATGGCTATAATCAGTCTCTCTAGAATGGAAGCACAATGTTTGAAGGTAAAGAGAAATGATAAAGCACTAAAGAGTTGGAAAAGGAATTTTAAAATCAGACCTATTTTGAATTTAGTCCTCGCTTTTTTATTTACTAGCTGTGCACCTTTGGACAATGGTGAATTTGTTTAGAACCATGTCTATAGATGTACACTGAGGATAATAGTGAAACCTGCATCGTAGTGATGTAGGGAGAATTTAAAAATGTTAGCAACGTACTGGTTCACCTCTGGGTAGTCCTATAAAGTAGGGTTTTTTTGTTTGTTTTTGTTTTTGTTTTTTTTGTGAATGAGGATAGCCTCAGAAAAATAAAGGAAGATGGCCACATATGTATAAAGGACAACTAGTAAGATTGTTTCAATAGGCAGAGTAGTTAAGTATTTATCCTCTATACCCCTTTGTATCACAAAAATCCAGACAAAAGTTTTAAAGTATTTGCAAAAGACTGTATGTGTGTTCCTTCATTAATGATAACTATTGACACCAATATTTAAACTGCATAATTGGGAGTTATAGAAAGAGACTAAAGTTGCAAAAGCCAGGTACCAAATGAGATAGGGTATTATCAGTCAAAACTGATGAATATGACAACTGATAAGAGATGAATTTATGACTGAGAGATTTTCAGAGTTGAAAAGGAAAAGAAAAAGATATTTCAATGTATATATCATTTTCATATTAAAAAGAAAATGAGCAGACTCTCAAAGCATTTTAAAATGCAATACTTTCCAAGTGACTTATGGACTTGCTTCTCTGAAATTAGCTACTTTTAGTTTTAATATTATATCTTTTATTAATTTTTCAATTCTACATGTTCTAAAGTTGTTTCTTCAAACTACTTTAATCCAGTTTTTAAACATGATACAATTTGTCTATATTTTCTAAATTGAAACTTATACATAGTATACTGGCAAGATTATTCTATTTAGCTTAAAACTCACATGTTTTCTCCTTTCTTCTTGGAAAATAGAATTTATTTCATTTTTATTCATTTTCACTGTTGACAGAATATCCTAAGTCGCACCACATATCCACACACGAATCACGTTAAAATGTTTTTGTCTTCATCAGCAGGACAATTTCCATTCTTGCAGAATTGAAGAATATGTTCACTTCCAAACAGGATTTCTGACATTAGCAGGAATGTGCTGAACGGGTCCTGTCCCTCTCCACATTCCATTCTGTCAGAATATAATTAAGCAATTAGACATGACAGTGTGTATTGTAATGTAGGAATAACACATATCCTCAGATGGGTTATGTAGTACAAGACTGAATTCCATTAGGAATATCTCCCCAAACGACTCATTTACAAGAATAAAACATACCTTTAACTGGAAACTTTTAGCAAAACAAATCCATGGTAGATTACTTTTAGTGGATGATGGTGAAGTTGCAGAAAAGCAAAGGACACATGGTTTTTTAATTATATTTTTTACAAAAATATGAAATACATTATTTGCTTCTAGCTTTTATGAAAGTTGGTTGGCACATTAGAGATGCTGTTTTAACTCATTCCATAATAAAATATGGATTTTCTACAGTTTCACAGGTTTTCTAGTGTACCTATTAAGTATAATATAAATTACAGTTCTTAGATCTTAAATCATTGAACCCTTTCTTTGAAGGCTTGATTCTTATCCCAGCATAAAAGTTATTAAAATTCATGTATTATATAAAATAAATTTATCTGTTCCAAATGTGAGCCATAACTAAAAGAAAAATTCTTGTTTTTTATAAACATAGACATATCAACAATTTAAATTTATAAGATAAATGTATTATAACTTTGACAAGATTTGATGTATTTTTTAAATATATAAATGTATGCATGCCTAAATTTCACTATATCCTAAAGCATAATGGTGTGAAGTATACATAATATTAGGAAGAAGGTGACAGCTCTAATTTTTTTAATACTTAAAACTTTAAATTTAATGATAATATTTAGTTGCAATAGAAAAATACAAGTATTGATAAAACTTTAAAATGTCTTCTCTGAAGACAAATATACATTTCTAAAACTTTGAAAGAATATTCCCAATCAATTTATTTACAAAAATAAAATTTACAGTTGACTGTGAAGGTGCCCAAGAAAGTCATTACAGAACAATTTTCTCTGTGGGGGTGTATATATATATGTGTGTGTGGTATATATATGTACACACATATATATACATAAATACATAAACACATTTATGTATTTACAGACTGCATGTATATCCAAATTTTTATGTAAATTTAAGGAGAGGGCATATATGTGTGTATGTAAACACAGACATGTATATATGTATATGTACACACACTCATACACATGCATATTTATATTATGGCATGTGTAATATACTGCATATAGAAAAATTAGTTAAATGTATTTAGCCTGAATCTATAATAATTCAAATACATTGTCATTCATACTTGAGGTGAAAATAATCCTCTGAGTGAGTAGTGAGACCTTGGGTCAGGTACTAAAACTCTCTGTCATAATATTATTCTTGATTCTGTGAGATTAGAGTATATATGTGTAGAATAATATATATCTGTATATAGTAAGAACCAAGGCCATTTCACGGGCATGCAACCAGTACAGTCAGTCAAAAGGGCATCGCAATTTTCGGTTTAATGCTCTGTGGCCATGTTTTGAAGTAATAGTTTTCTTTGAATATGTGCTTTGTAAATGAAGTGAGACAGTGGAGCATGGGGTGGGGTTGGGACTGGAGGCTTGGCTCAGGTGCACTTCTCCTCTCTTGCGTCTTAGGGTTAGGGGGATCTTCTCTTTCTCTCTCCAACTCTCTCGAGTCTCACTGGCGTTGTCTCTTTCTCAGCTTGAGGCATCCTCCAGTGATGATGGGTCAGGAAATAAGAATTGAGTCATTCAGTCATTCTGCATATAGGTGAAATATGCTGATATATCCATTTAAAAACTGTCATTCAGTAATATAGATAAAAAGTAAAATCCATGTTAATAACTTCAATTTTTAATTTTTTTTCTTAGGATGATATTAAATACCAAATCAAAAAACAAAAACAAACAAACAAAACAAAACAAAACAAAACATGACCGAGAGAGAGAGAGAGGAGAGAGAAGAGGGAGGGAAGGAAACCTCAATGAAGAAGGGAAACAAGTTTTATATCTACATACCTTTGGTGATATTTAGTCTTGCTTTTTGAACAAAAAAACCTGATATATTTATTTGTATAAGAGACGAAATTTGTGTAGCTGGCTCTGATAAGAACTTCTAAATACTATGCCCATATTATTGTAAATATTATTTTCCTTATTTAGGAGCATTATGTGGCAAATTTGGATAATTATCATTATAATATTTATAGTAAAACCAAATATATATTTTTCTCATTTTGATTTTTTTAAAATTAACATAATTTTCCTTGTGTTATTTTGAGTTTTGTGTAAGTTAATAAATGTTTTATATATTTGCACAACTTCTGGTCAAAGTAACAGAATTTTTGTTTTTATTTCTGATGAACACAAAGTTGGTAATAAGAAAATAAAAAATAAATATGGAGTAAAGCCATAAGTATGCTATGCAAATTATGAATAGCAAATTGGACACATTGATTAGATTTTTAGAAGGTATAATAGTTGACAGACTTCTTTTTTCAGTCTAAGTTTTTGACAGGTGTCAAATACACAGAACTATTTTTTAAAACAAGATTAAGTAATTGGCAGAGTATGCTATGAGTACTTCCTATATTAAGTATAATATGGTTTACTTTTATTGATCTGAAGACTAAGTCAGCAAGTGATAGCTTTTTGTGAAATAAGTAACCTTAAGAAGTCATTATTTTTGGTCAAAATTCAGTACTATATTCAGGATTTATCACAATGTAATCTATATTTTGTAACATCATAGTAGCATTGCATTCTTCTTAATATGGGACTAACATATTCTTTGTAGGCTGACTATACATACAATGCCATGCTTCTTTAGTATCTTAGTGTGACCATTCCAAGGAAACGACTGTTTTGTTGTTTGTAATAGGAAGATTTCTAGATATGGGCTCAAAAAAGTTCTGAGTTCAAGTCACAACTTCGTTTTATAATCTCATTGACTTTGGGCAGGAAACTGGCATTACTGAACCTCAATTTCATGACCCATAAAATGGACATAATAACATTTGCTATGTCTCATGCATAGGATGTAAGACTCTGTAGAAGAAATGGTAAATATAAAAGCACTCTGTAAACCTTGATGAAATAAACAAATGAGTTTTTGCTAATATTAATGGAGTGACTTCCACTATAGGCTCAATTTGCACCTATCCATAGAATGACATTGCTAACATTGTATGATAATTTTGTATGTAAGTAATGTTGTGTAAAGAATAAGATAAAAAAGTAAACGAACACATATAAGACTAATTGCTAATTATAAGTAGTACCACAAAGAAATTAGTTGTTGAGTCATAAAATAAAAGGAAAGAACAGGGATAGAGATGCTAATTTAAAATAAAGTGGTCAGATGATGCTACTCTGATGGGGTGGCATTGGAGCTGAGTGAAAGAATTAACCACAAAATAAAAACTTAGGGAAGACAGACAGTAAATAAAATGATAAGAGACTTTAATTGTATTTGAAATGTAATGAAAAGCTATTTGAAGTGTTTTAAAGAAGAAAATATCATAGTGTATTATACGCTTTTAAAGGATCACTTTAGCTTCAGTGTAAACAATGATTGGAGCAGGTAATAATGGAAATAGAACAGATGAAATGGGAAGCTACTGCAGTTGTCCAGATGAGAGAGGATGACGACTTGGACACAGGGCTCCTGTGTGCGATGTGCAGTTCATGTACTGCACATTTCTAGGTGTGCCATTCTCAGAGATTGCAGAATAAATGGTTCCCTGTGGAGTTATACAGTGAAAAACTGTACAGCTGTATACAGTGATCCTGCTTAGAGTGAGATAGTGGTAGTAGAGATGGAAAGAATTGGCAGAATTAATAGTTTAAATAAATTAAGCTTTTTAGTTATTGGACATTGGTAGAAATGGGAGAATTCATATTTATTTTGGAACTTGGCAGATATTGGTTCTGTTATTTAATTTTCGATTGCTCTTATACTTTCCTTTATGTATTTATTATTATAAATAGTTGAATAATTGTTAAAATCCATTTGTTAAAATGCCTTTTAAATGTGTCGGATCCCCTGGACAAATATTTGCTATATGGATATCGTGTGAACTGGGTTTGTCAACATGAAAAATTCTATAAAAGATTAGCTTAACAAATGAGAAACAATATAATCTTTCAAGAACTCAAGTTATACGCAGTAAGTGGTCAATAGCTATTTCTTGATAGTGAAGATGTCTGCTCTTTGAAGAGCTGTTAATACAATGCAAGCCATGTGCTGTTGAAATCACTTGAATAAGGTATTTAATAATATGATTAGACTAATTTGCTGCAAGATTGAAAATCTTATCTGACATTAATGTGGACTGAAGTATAGTAGTCGCAGTTATGCATAATGCTGTTTTTTAAAAACATGCTTCTGTATATTCACATAACATGGCATTGAAATATTGCTTTAACCTGTTATTAAATTCAAAATGCTAAGGTTTTAGGCCTTTTATACTTTGCTTCTGCCCAAAAAAGTACATGTTGATTCTTTATAGGATTTAACCCATCAACTTGGTCTTAGAATGCTGAAATTAAAGCAAACAAACAAACAAAACAAAAACAAAAACAAAAAACAAAACTACATTGTAAGGGAATCTTCAAGGCTCTTTGAGAGGATCCACGTCATTCAATATTTCAGTGCTGTCACTCTGTAATCTGTTGATTGGTATTCATAATTCTTCACAGAGATATTGTAAAGATTAATGAAATAGAGTTTGTAAAGTGTTTTATCTCTGAAAATGCAAGTTCTGTGAGATGAACATTTAGAAGCCTCATTATACACAGGCTAAACTGTGCCAGAACTCTTAAACTGTTAGTAAAATCTCTTAAGTGTTGTACTTTATCACTGCTGTCTTGATAATGTGGGGCTGTGCCTATCATATCATTTTTTTTTTTTTTGTCTTTTCAGGACTGTTTAAGCATAGTATTATTGATACTTGACATTTATGAGAGTTACAGTCATCCTTTTAAATTTGGAGAGTATAGAATTTTTGCTTGAACTGTCATACTATAACTTTATAATGTCAGTCTCTGTATAAGCTCAACCCAGAATTACACAAAGAGCCACGCTGTTTCAAGTATAACCTATGTGTATGTAACGAACCTCCCAAAGCTTTGCTCTATAACATAATGCTGTCTTCTCCCAAAAGAGCTTCAAAGTACAGGGGAATATATTAAGATACCTGAAAAGTGGTACCTAGTATCAATACATCTTCTTGCATCTTTACCATATAGATCATTAATTCCAGAAAGTGATTTCTTCTAGAAAAGTCTTTCGTTTCCAGAACGAAGCAAAAGTAAACCTCTTTTGAATTTGATATTACCTAACTTTACCTTGAGGGAGAGAGAGATGATGAAACAAAAATAAGATGTGGGAAAATGGTTGGATCCCCACTGACAATGCTCAGGTAATTCTAGGGAAGTCATGGTCAGGAAGGGAATATCACTGAAAACATATAAAAAAACACACACACACACAAAAACTGTCTAGTTACTTATACAATAGCATTTCTTTTGAGGAGAAAATTTAAACTAAACTGACATAAACCTAATTTAGTTGTAAAATGTGTTTCTTTTTGCTATAATTAGGGGAGTATGTATTCTGGGGAAAATAAAAATTTAATTTTGTAATATATATATGTATATATATAGTTATATATATAGTTATATATAACTATATCTAAATAATGTAAAAAGTTCAGACTATTTAGAGGATCTATGTAACTATTTCCTTAATTTTCCGAAGTTATAGAGTCGTCAAAGTGTTTTTTAAGGTAAGAGTTTCTGATCTAAATTTATCAAAGCAAGTACACCATTAAAATGAAGAAGAAAATCTAGTGAATGAATTAAATAAGAACAGAGGCATGTAAATATAGGAATGAGATGTGAAAAAGTAGATCTAGTATCATAATTTTATTTATTAAAAATGAAGTCCCTTTTATTTTGCTCTAATATTCTTAAGATATACTATTTTAAAAAATGTCATTATAATCATAAAGTAATCATGTTTCCTTTAAGATATCTTAAATCATTTGTCATTACGTGATCATCTTTTAGATGATAAAAAAGGCCACATTTTTATAGTACATTATCTAGATATAAGATAGTTACTACGTATTTATGACTATATGCTTTTCTAAAAGAAACATTTCATAGACATGATTTTTAGTGCAAATTCAGAGAAATGATTTCTAAAAGAAGTATTTTTACAAATTATCTTATTTATAAAATTATAAAAATTATCAACTATTATTAACAGAGACTTAAGATGGGGTATAATCCTTAGATTTAGTTAAATAATACAGTGTAAACAAATCAAATTCTTATGTAAGCTATCAACACGTAGATAGGTCTTTAAAATGTGTCTTGCTGAAATTTTCTACTTATGTTTACCATTTTTTGCTGCATATTTAAGATGCATTTTGTGACAATATAAACGCATGTTTCATTTTTGACAATCTCTTAATCATAAATAAAGTACATTTTTCATGACAGTGATATTTTAAGAGGCCCTATATAAACTACTTTGCAGAAGTTTTCTACTTGGACAAGTGGGGAATAATTCGAAGATTAAAGAAATTAAGTAATATTTTATGAATGTCTAAACATTAAAAATAATGGAGTGCTCTCTTTAAACACAATTATTGATAACAAAATTTAATGATTCATCAAAAAATAGTTTCAGAAGACCACAATCATATTAATGCTTATAAACCTGCAAAGATTAAAAATTAACTTTCAACCAGTTGAAGTGTTTAGTATTTTATAGCTAATATTGAAAACTCACAACACTTAATAAAAAGTTATACTCTACCAGAATTCTGTGATCAAGACTGTCAGAAAGGGGAAAAGCGCCACCTATTGATCAGAATATGCAAATTATTTGTTGGTCTTTGAACTTTTAGCTATGTAAGCTGTGTTGGTGTAAAAGAATGTGCTAGGTTGAAGATTTTATCTCTGCAATAGAAAATTCTTTAAATCGCTTTCATTTTGCAGAATATGATCTTTCCATTTAAAGATATATTTAATACATCTTGAAACTTAGTTCGTACTGGCCTTTTCACCGTGTTGTCTTTAGGAGCAGCAAATCATAGCCCTTTCAACAGTGTATTTGATGGATTGTCTTATGAAATAATGGAACATAAACGTATCTTCTTTTTATTCAACAATGCATTTTGTAAGTGGAATTAAATGAGTCTTCATAATCCCAGGAAACTAGTGTTTAAAAATCAAATTTTAATTAAAGAGTCAGATATGGTCAAATAGGAATTGTTTGACATAAAATCATGCATGTAGCTTAATAAATGTGTTTAATGTATGTAATTATAAATAGTCATTAGTTAAATATTTAACTTCAAAATCTTAGGGCTTGATAATGAATAGTTAATTCATTGAGTGACATTTTAATAAATTGTATTAAAATTCATAGACCATGTAGGCTGAGTGAAAGGTAACTGTTATTATTTAAAATAAGATTTTATGTCTTCATAGAATTGAGAAAGATTGACCTTCACGTGAGATATCTCCATTCTTCTATTATATCCTCAGTATCAATAGAAAACTGTCTTTAATCTATACAAGAATATCTTTTATCCTTTCATCGCATAGAAGATTATCAGGCTTAAATCCTAAACATATCTACAGGCAGCAAATGCCCTCAATCTCTGAAGTTATAGGGAAGCAATTTTGAGTAACATTTTAGAAGCTCTTGCTCAGCAAAATGTAATGATGTAAAATCAGCCTTCGAAACAATACTGTTATGCAGTTGAAGGAACTCTAGAACTGTAAATAGGGCTAATTAGACTAAAGTGTGCCAAAATTTCCCTTAAATATGATTTCAAATATACCATATTAATTTAAAAAGAAGAAATCCAATGTCTAAAGATGATATATAACATTTTTAATTTGTGTACCTCTTTTACTAATTGTAATTGTAATGCCTCTATTTTACTAGCCTCAATGTGAAACTTCACAGGTTATCTTTATTCTTTCCCAGATCAATAAAGTAAGAGCAGATAACTATTAATATATTTCTTTGCATCTGCACAGTGAAAACTTTAAATATTAAAACGCAATATTGCAGCCCATATATCATCGACTCTTACAAGACAGGACTGACAGTATTAAGATGCACATTCAGGATAGCACTCTTTCTACTTTGAACGCTGTCAAGAACAAAGTGCTTTACAGACTTAAAAATAAATCTAGGTACTAATCCATTGAATTTCTGACAACAGGAGCCCAAGGTTTCCATGCACTTAGCTGAGTACTGCATAAGAGCTTGTGCATTATTTATGTCCACTAATGGTGTTGCAATGCGCTTTGTGTGAAGCAGTGACAGTGCAATCTGCTAAGATAGCTGCTGCTGTGGACAAAGCCATACATTTTCTTGAGCTTGAATTTTTGACAGAATACTCTATTAATGCCAATTCTGCTTAAGTAAATGCTGAGCAGGGGTCAGTTGTTCCTTTTTCCCCCTTCTCTTATTATTTAAGAAAACAGTGCTATAAAATTGAAAATGATGTTCTGAGGTTTGCTGAATTTTTCAGTCCAATAGTAGCCGATAAAGGTCACTCTACTTTTTTTTGTCTACTTTTATGATTTCATGTGATGGTCCACAGACTCAATGGGAAAGCTCTTAGCACTGGGAAAGGGAGGTGCTATTAATTCCAGCTTCAGTGTCATTATACTCTTCAGCGGATCAATAGAATTAAATGAGCTGAGATATTAGGAAAATATTGAAAAAAGCAGGAGGGTTGTATTGTCTGACCAGGGTTGGGCAGAGTTGAAAATAAAGAACCATGTATAGCAGCTGTCAATAAATCATGAAAACTATACTCTGAACCAAATGGAATACAGCATGAAGCCTTAAATGCCCATAATATCTGTTGTGGGTTTTTAAATTAAGCATTTTATTTGAAATATCCATTGCAGTTTTATCAATCAAGTAAATTTTTTAGAAAGTGTTTTCTCACAAAGGGAATATTTCCTAAATGATATCTAGATGAAAGCAGTTGTGTTCACAAATTTTAAAAATATATTCTGATGTAGGAAGTATATCGAAAAGGTGGGACGGTATTTCAAATACTAAAAAAGTGAAATTCAAGATTCCGTATTGTTAGATGTCTGTATTTACTGGTCGTACAACTTCTTGGATTATAGATACATGGCTGATTTTCCCTTTATCATGGTAATGTTTTGCCATTTAATTAAATTGTAAGAAGTCAATACATGTTAGTCTCAGTAACAAAATAACTTGAAAGTGTTTTATTTATCTTAGCCAATAAGAGATGCATATAAGATTAAATATTAATAATAGAATTGTTCTCTGAACAAATAAAAGCAGAAAAGACTCATCAACACTAATAGGGTGAAATTTGAATCAGGAAATAAAATGGTCACAAATAGGTTTAATTCTGTTATTACTAAGCCTTACTGAAACTTGTCACGTTTTAAAACAAATTTAGCATATTATGTCTTTATATTCAAAGCTAATATAAAAATCTTTTACTTGATATATATATATATATATTTATTTTTCAAAGCAATCTGTGTGTTCTCTTTAAATATTTTATTATACAATATTGTATTAATTTCAGGTGTATTACATAGTAATTTGACATTTAAATATCTTACAGTGTGATCACCACAATAAATCTATTAATCATCTATCACTGTTCAAAATTATTATTGACTATATTATCTGTGTTGTACATGACATCCGTGACTTGTTTATTTTATAAATAGAAGTTTGTTTCTCTTATTCCTTTACCTTTTTGCTCACTCCTCATTCCTGTCCCCTCTGGCAACCTGTGGCTGATATGGCAGAAACTGTAAACTGCTTGTCCAAAGCTTGATTCTCTACGTCTTGGACATACTGCTAGACCAGCATGTGTTTCTTCTGCCTTTGCAGTCAGACATGGCCGTGTCTAAATAAAAGAATGAGAGAATGAATGGTATGTACCATTTCTAGGCTAAGACATTTAAGCAATGGCTCTGCCACCTCATGCCAATTTTTCCTCCCTCCAAATGAATGCAGATAATAATTAGAATAATAGAGGTACAAAAAGAAGGGACAAAGGCATTGGAATCACTGTGAGAGATCACTACAAACCGGGCACACATGCTTGTACAGTTATGAAAGCAAGAATGATTATCGATTGTGTTTGAGTCATTATACATATTGGGTCTGTTTGTTACCACACTACCTGAGCTCCCCACCCCACCAAAATTGTTAACTCATAATGGTTGTAAAAGATAAACATGCTATTAAATATACAGTTCAAAATTCCTTTGAACTTTTCTTCAAATTTTTCAGATTGACATATTTTGTAATCTACCCTATGGTCAGCTTTGCTTCTCATGATTTAGGAGATGTAATCTCGCAAAAAGACATTCTTCTTAAGGTAGTCCAAATAATGAGTTTAATTTGACAACTTCTTCATTCAGGCTGTGTATGTATGCATCGCTAGTAGGATGAAATACAATTAGAAGATCATTTTATTTGACTATCTTGCAAAAAAGAAAACACATAATTTTATTTTAATCAACTGCTTTATATGAACCAGAAATTTTGGTTCTGACCCTTGAGAAGACTGGAAATTTTGATTCCTCTGAAAATAATCTTTGCATATTGAGCACAAGATTGAATACTGACAAGATTGACTAAGGATTTTTGGGTTTCATTTGATCCGTCTAACTTCATGTAGGTACATTCTCATCTCTATTAATTTTCGATAGGGTTTCTTAAAGTTGATAAAGAAAAACTGGCTGAGGTAAATGATATCAGAACTTGTCAATAATACTCATCAATTCTTAAATTGAAGACCAAATTTAAAGAAGACAGATTGAACTTGTAAAAGAGAATAATCAGTTAGAAAATAGAGAATCTTTGTTTATAGAACTTTATTTTTCTTTTTTCTTTTAAGAAATTATAATTTTATGGAGGTAAAAAAATACAAACTCTCTCTTCTCTAGCCTCTTTTCTCAAGCCCTAGGATTTCAAGTTCATATACACCCATTTACTATGTACATCCTTGATGTCAATCCATATATAATGAACAAATGGTAGAAGTAATCTTTCATATGGACCCACATAACTTTAGATGTTATAGATTTATGGTTTTCTCAAAGTTCTATTAGTAAGCTTGTAATACATATTTGCAAAATGATAAATGAGTTAATATGTAAAAAATGTTGATTCAACAGGTTTACATGGATAAAAAGAAATTTTGGTTCCCCATGAACTATTTTTAACACTTTAACATTTAACACTTAAGTTTAACATCTTATTAAACTTAATTGTTAATCAAGTAAACAAAATTCTAATAATACCTGCTTCAGTTGGAGACTCTACAACTGAGTAGAAAGCCAGTGATACAAAAATCCCTGTGCCTCTCAAACTCTTAATATGATATAGTGCATATCACCCTTAACAATGAAGAATTATTACTACACTCCTTGACTTTCATCTGAATTTCCCAGTTTATAAATACGTTTGGTAAATTCAAAACAAAGAGGAAATTGAGGAAAATTAATGAGTCCTGAGAAGGATTAAGATTGCCTAAGATGATCAAATTCGTGGGCAGGAAAAACAGATTCTAACTGTCATAATAAATTAACAGTGAAACATTTTGGAAATATACTGGGATATTTTATGGATACAGGAAGAGTTGAGCAACCAAGATTTGAGAAGTGAAGGAGACAGGGATTAGCAGAGTGTCAGCAGTGAGAATGCATGGCTCTTTTTCTAAAGTAGCATTGTCGGTTCGATCCCATAAGTAGTTCCTGAATTCTGCTTAGCAGGCCATCATCAGCACTTAAAATAGTAGACTACAATAGAAAATAAGAAAATATAACACCCAGAGCAATTATTGTTTTGTAAAAATTTTTTCCTTAATATTTATGTGTATGTACTAAGTCGGTCTCTTTATGTTATATATTTCTTACTGTAGTGGCAGCAAATAATTTAAAAGACTGGTGTTCCAAAGAACTGCATTTGATGTAACTCAGTTACATGTAACTCAGTTACACTGTATTCTATACCAAATCGCATGGAAACAACTATGACGACAGATACAAAGTCCAATAATATGGTTATAGGGGTGGCCCCTGAGTGCCAATCAGGAAAGATAGATATTCCATCAGATCTGATTTATTACAATCATTAATATTCTATTTTTTCATAATATAGTTATAATTTTTATTATTAAAATCTGCAGTCTCATTGGAATACCACATCTATGAAAGCAAAATGTGCTCCATGCAAATGTATATTTAGTAATTGAAAAAAATAGGACCAAGGGTATATAGCAATGGTTAGAGTGACTTATTCTAAAGTTGTAGAAATCACGCTCTTCTTGTATTAAGAAAAAAGCAATGAAAAATATATAAATGCATAGCCTTTATTCTGTTTTCTTAAAATGCCTTATTGTTTGGAACAGGCTGCAAAAATATCCTTTCTACTTTAATGCAATGTCAAAACTGTAATGTATCCCCTTTAATCAGTCCGTATATAAGAAATAAATTACTATTGTGTTTGCATGTTATTTTTTCTAATATTTAAAACTGTAAATATGTATTTTGAAATTGGTAATTTCAGGTGATAGTGCATGTAGCTACTACTATCATATATTAAGTAGACTATTTTAACATATTTTTTCTAAAACCAAATCTTTAAAACTCATATTTAAGAGGAAATAGTTCAACCTTCTTCCATAGACCATTTCCTCCAGAAGTAGAATTCCTTGTTTTTGTCTTTGGCTACAAGTTATTTGAAGTATAGTTCAGAAATAGTCTCCTACCAATGGGAAATTTCCTACCAATTGGAAAAGTTCTCATCAATTTTTTAGAGGAATACCTTCTGAAATTATGAAATAGAAAAACGTCTGCTGATACTTTTAAGAATTATTTTGAATTCATTCTAGTTCTACCTCCTGCAATTAATGTACTTCTACGGTCTATTTAGACCATCATATGCTATTGATTTTGTAAAGTCTGACTTTACATTCATCTTTTCCTAAGGATAGTGCATATTCTATCTTGACCAAAATTGGACAATGTAGTTTTACTCATATATATATATATATATATATATATATATATATATATATATTGACTTCATGTATGTACACATAAATGTTTTATCATACACAAATTCTCCTCCCCTCCTTCCTCCCTGCCCACCACATCGTTATTCCTCCACCGACTATCCCCCTTTCTCTACACTTACCCGCCCCCACCCCATTCCAGCTGAAGTAAAAGCACAAGGATATTTCACAACTAAGAACGGGAATATGGCTGAGGGTCAATAAAATCTGAAACCAGGCTCCTAGGTGACACCAAAAGTCACTTTCCATTTCCTCTGCCCTCTCTCTCACTATAAACCAGTTCCTTACCCACATAAGGAAACATGGATGCCATAGCACGGGAGCTTTGCATGTATAGGCTTCGGGAAGTCTCTTCTGTACTTTCAATATTCAGAACCCAATCTACCCAAGAGTCGGCTTAGAGACCCACATTGGGTCAGATATACAAGCATGGACCATATATCTGTAGGTAATGTCAGGGTCAGGAAGCTGTTGTACTTATTATAATTACTTTACCTGGCAGAAAATTCCTTGGTCTGCTATAAGCACTAAAAACACATACATTAAGAAGACAAAGGGTTTTAGGATCTGGTTGAGTTCAGGACCATCTGTAACCTTGTACTTGGTTGGAGAGAAGTAGTTAAAGCAATCCCCACCTATCTCAGAAGATAATCAATAGGGAATTGGTTAAATCAGTGTGGTATTAGTATTGTTAAATCCATGATGAAATGAACTGACATTAGCAAAGATTATATTCTGGAAGAATGAATAAAATATAGAAAGTTAAAACAACTTAGAAATTGAAACAGTCAAAATGATAGACTATAACAATTTTTATTGGGGTATCGCTGACATAACATTATATTAGTTTCAGGCATAAAACAATGATTCAGTATTTGTATATATTGTAAAATGCTCAACTGCAATAGTCTTCTTAATATGCATCACTGTGTAAAGTTGCTTTTATTTCTTGTGATGAGAATTTTTAAGACTTATTCTCAGAAAATTTTAAGTTCCCAATATCATATTTTTAACTGTAGCCACCATATTGTACATTACATTCCCGTGACTGACTTTATGACTGAAAGGTTTTACCTTTTGATCTCCTTGGACTTGTTTGCTCACATCTCACCTCTGGCAGCCACCCATCTGTTTTCTGTATATATGGGCTTCGTTGTTGTTGTATTTCTTATTTCACATATAAGTGAGATTCTATAGTATTTGTTGTTGTTTGTCTTATTTCACTTGGCCTAATGCATTCAAATCCATCCATGTTTTAATGAATGGCAAGAGTTCATTCTTTTTTTTATGGCTGAATAGTATTACATTATGCTTTTATGTATGTGTATATATATATATATATATATACACATATATATATATATAATATCTTCATTTGTTCAGCTGTCAATGAACACTTAGGTTGTTTTCATGTATTGGCTACTGTAAATAATGTTACAGTGAACATGGAGTTGCATATATCTTTTCAAATTAGTGTTTTTGTTTTCTTTGGATAAATATCCAGCAGTAGAATTCTTGGATCATCTGGTAATTCTATTTTTAATTTTTGAGGAACCTCCATACTATTGTGTTTTTGATTTAAATTTCCTTGATGACTAGTGCCATTGAGCACTTTTTCATCTACCTGTTGGTCATTCATGTGTCTTCTGTGGAAAAATGTCTATTCAGTTCCTCTGCCCATTATTTCTTTATTTTTTTTTTGTTGTTCTTATTGAGTTGTATGAGTTCTTTATATATTTTGGATATTAAATTATCAAATATATGATTTGCAAATATTTCTTCCCTTTTAGTAGGTTGCCTTTTCATTTTATTGATGGTTTCCTTTGCTGGGCAGAAGTTTTTAGCTTGATATCATCACACCTGTTTATTTTTGCTTTTGTTGCCTTTGCTTTTGGAGTCAGATCCAAAGAAATCATCGCCAAGACCAATGTCAAGGAGTTTACTGCCTATATTTTCTTCTAGGAGTTTTATAGTTTTAGGTCTTATGTTCATATTTTTAAACCATTTTGAGTTAACCTTTGTGTATGGTCTAAGGTAATAGTCAAGTCTCATCCTTTCGCATGTATAGTTTTCCTAACACCATTTATTTAGAGACTGTCCCTTTTCCATTGTGTATTCTTGACTCATTTGTTATAAATTAATTGACATATTTTTGGGGTTTATTTCTGGGCTCTCTATTCTGTTCTGTTGATCTGTGTATCAGGTTTTTTTTATGCTAATACTATACTATTTTTGATTGCTATAGCTTTGGAATACATTTTGAAATCAGGGAGTGTGATGCCTCCAGTTTAGTTCTTTCTCAAGATTACTTTGGCTATTTGGGATCTTCTGTGATTCCATATAATTCTTAGAATCATGTGTTCTATTGCTATAAAAAATGCCATTGGAATTTTGATAGGGATTGCATTATATCTGTAGATTGTTCTGGGCAATATGGACATTTTAATAATATTATTCTATAAGCATTGAATAGCTTTCTATTTGTGACTTCAGATTTTTTTCTTCAATGTCTTATAGTTTTCTGTAAAGTCTTTCAACTCCGGTTAAATTTATACCTACATATTTTATTCTTTTTTAGTGCAATTGTAAATAAGATTGTTTTCTTAATTTCTCTTTCTGATAACTTATTAGTGTATAGAAATATTACAGATTTTTTATATTGATTTTGTATGCTACAACTTTACTGATTTTATATATTCTAACAGTTTTTTTTGGTGGGATTTTTTGTTTTTTTTTTCTACATAATGTCATCTGCAAGTAGTGACAGTTTTACTTCCATCTTTCCAATATGGATGCCATTTTTGGGTATATGTATAAATATATGTAAGCATGTTTTACCTTATTCCTTTGGTAAGGACTTACAATACTATTTTGAATAAAAGTTGCAGGAGTGGGTCTTCTTGTCTTGTTCCTGAACTTAGAGGAAAAACTTTTAGCTTTTCACCATTGAGTATGATTTTAGCTATAAGCTTGTCATATATGCCCTTTAGTATGTTGAGGTGCATTCCCACTATTACCTACATTGTTGAACATTTTTATTTTCATAAATAGGTGTTCAACTTTGTCAAAAATTTTTTTTGTATCTATTGAGATGATCATATGATTTATATTCTTCATTTTGCTATGTGTTGTATCTTGTTGATTGATTTGTGGATGTTGAACCATCATGAGTCTCTAGAATCAATCCTATTTGATATGGTGTATGGTCCTTTTAGTGCACTGTTGATTTTAGCTTGCTAATATTTCATGGAGGATTCTGCCATGTGTGTTCATCAGGGATATTGGCCTGTGATTTTCTTTTCTTCTGGTGTTCTTTGTCTCGTGTTAATATCAGGGTCATAACTATAAAATTATATATGTATATATGGATGTATGTGTGTGTGAATAAATATGAATGTAGATAAAGATACATAGATACATAGTCACACCTAGAGCGGTTCTTAGAAATCAATTAATCCAAAGTTCTAAAGAGAGAAATTAAATGACTTTCTCAAGGTCAAGCAGCCCAGAGTTGACAAATTTAATAAAAATGTCTTTACCTCACATTCAAAGTCTAACTCCTTTTCAATTCTACCACATAAATTATGGACATTTTCTTCAATTTTGCCATTGTATGTGTTTTTTTTTTTTTCTTGCAAAACAAAGTCATTGGGTGCTTGAGAGTAAGAACTGATATAAATTTTAAATAAACAAATTAAGTAAAATAGAGTTTTACGTTTTCAAATGTAGATCTCATTGCTAGTTTCTTTTAAGATTTGCTACACACCCCATGGCCATGACTCCACGGTGTCCACACAGCACCCTTCCTTGGAGTTTATAAAAACCAAGAAAAGCCGTTAATCAGAATGACTAGTGAGTAGACTCAAACCCAAAATAACAATAACATTTTAAAACCATATATTGTTTTCTGTTCTAAATAGTCACCTTAAGAATCTTAGAGTGATGTCATAGTTGAATCAGGTACCTAATAAAATTTTCAGTGGCATTCATTGGAATATATTTATTGCCATAACTCAGACATTATAACTTTAGTGCAAAATACATAGGTCTGGGGAAGAAAAAATGTAGAGATTTGGAATTATAACTTAATAAAACTTGTTCATATAAACCTATACCTCTAGTAAATACATAACAGATGTGTCCTAAAATAAATGCATAATGGACCAAAATAATATTTTCTCCATAATAACATTTTATTTCTTTCACCTGTTCATGTTTTGTGCACCTGTGTCTTGTTGGCATTTGCCCAGTTTGAATTTGGAAGACATAGTATTGGCATAAGTATCAACAAAGTACAACTACTATTTTTTTCTTGTGTGTTTTAAATTGTTCATAAAATGTTTACATAGATTTCATATGCTATTATAATTACATTGAGAGTCAGGCTTCTAGGTGTTTATAGTTTTTCCTGATTCCAACTTTTCTTGAAAATGAGGGAAGAAAGTTGTCAGAATACCTCCAGTGGAGCTAGAATATTTTAAATATTTTTCAAACACTTTGATTTTGATTTTGATGATTTTGCTTTGTTTTTAGATTTGTTTTATGGTTTTAATCTTGCTTGACTTTTGGAGCTATGATTTCACTACACTTTTCTTTATTCATAGAAAGAGCAAAAAATAGATGTTTCTCTATTGATTTTAAACCTTTTTATTGGTTGCCACAATTGTTATGCTTATGAATGAGTGATATTTTCTGTACAGCAGCCTGGGCTCAAGTTATATAACTCCTAAAGAAAGGAAAAAGTTTGGAAAAATATATATTATTTTCTTCTAGTCACTATAAATCCTGTTCACTTGGGGGTAGAATAAATGTTGTCATTAGGACCTACCTCTTTCTTCTTTATTACTATTACTCAAAATTTTAGTATTCAAATCTGAACTAATAATGATCATAAAACTGTGCATAAACTATATTAACCAATTTTTTTTAGACATGTCATATCTAATATGAACCCTGGAAACTAAATAAAATATAACTACCAAATTAAACTACCAAAGAGTAAGGCAACAAGTGAATTTCTAAATAGATACAAACAACTTGTGTTATTTGTTGTGGAAAAAAGATGACAGAGGTAACTTTATTATTTTCTGTGATATAATACCTCCATGAGTCATTTCCACATAGAGTATGAAAAGGATGGAGTTACATAATACTACATATGGAATAAATTATTTTAGCTAATAATAACATTAAGTGAAGTACATAGAGAAGGAAATGTTTTCTTTAAAAAAAAGATTAGACAGCCTAAAAGTGCAAGACCAAACAATAGGGATGATAGCTGTGTAACTTGTCAAGTTTCTTTTATCCCTTTTAAAGTTGCAATTTTCAAGCCCAAATTTGTCATCATAAACTGCCCATATGAACGTATCTACCAACTATGTCATACGAGTATTATCCTTCTTTAGATTATTGCCTTTACTTATTCCTAAATCCTCATTATAAAACAAATTTTAAATTGGAGCCAATTTTTTAAAAAGTGCTTTAAAGTGATACTATTTTATTTGTGTGGGGGTACTTCAGGTTTTACAAAATTTGAGCATATTTAGCAGGAGAAAAATAACGATAGTGTCAAAAATGACAATATTTAGTTGGTCAATGCAAAATTAATACTTTCCCATAATTTCTGTCTTGCAATACTACAATACTACAATAAATCATGTGTAGCTCCTTTACTCAATTTTCTGTTTTTAAGGTTACAGAGGCCATATACTATTCTTACTACTCCAATGCTCATTTTACTTATTAAAATAGGTACATGCAGATTTTTACTACTCTAGATCAGTGCTGTCTGATATGATGCATGTGGCTATTTATAGTAAAGTTAATTAAAATTTAATAAAATTTAAAAATAAGTTTCTTAGTCTTACTCGAAATATTTTTATTTCTTAGTAACCACTTGGATTAGTGGCTACCATATTAGGCAGTGCCAAATTTTAATTTTTTTGCAGAAAGTTTTATTGGACGACACTGCTCTGGGTTCTTTACATCCATCTCTTCAGGATATTTATTTCGGAACAATTTGTAGGTCCACCATTTCATGTCTCATATTGAAAAGAAGCAAATAGAAAATTGTGTGGGGCATCAATACAATTTAACATAGATTAATAAAGTAGGGAAGTTTGGTGTGCTTTTTATAAAATATGTAACCCTGGTAATGTACTATATACAACTCACTTTCAATTTTTTACAAGGGAGACTGATAAAAATAATACGTGCTCCTTAGTTTGTTATTAAGATCACATAATATCATTTAGCTAAAGTGTACAACACAAAGTCAGGCACCTAGTAGCATTCAGTCAAGGTTAGTTGTTAAAATGTCTGTTGTATTAATCAGTAGTTCTATCGTATGATGGAATCTTAAATGATTTATATAAACTCATTATACTATTTTCTCCTATTCTGATTTATTTTATCCTTTTTGCTTCTTTGGGACAATTCAACAAGTGCTGTGAGCAAGAGACTCTTTCCATTTCAGCCCCTTTTGGAATCTGAACAATATCATTCATATGTAAGCCCATGGAGGGCATTTAAACTAGAATAAGCCAGCTAGAAAATTGAAACTAGTATAATAGTATCATGGAATTATTAGTTGATCTCCAGATTATTCAACAGAAGTAGAAAGTAGGTGAGGGATTTCTAAACAAACAGCCTCGCAGTGAATGTGAAGTCATCTTAATCACCTACCTGCTGCTCAGCCTTTTACACCAGTGGCCTTTGATCTACTGCACTTACTACAAATGTACAATATATTTCCCTGGTATAAGTTCCTACATACTCACTCAGATATTAGAGTTTAGCACCAGATGTGCTTGCTCTTTTCATGTTGAATCTTTAACTGCTGTTCTAAAAGGAACAGTAGATTGGTTGAATGGACTGAGTGTAATTTTCTATTTTGTTCAAAAGCAAACCACTCTAATCATAGAAACTAGAATGAAGCATTTGCTTTTATTTTATTAAGGCCTTTAAATTCTGCTGAATTATTCAGTAATTTAGAACCTATATAGCTATATAGAATTGGTAAGTCTAGAAAGCTAATCTTACTGAGTTCGAGTCTTAAGCAATGGGGTTTGAATCATTCTACCACATTTAATTTATGGCCTAAAGGAGCTAGGTCTGAAATTACAGCATGTCCTATATGACGAGCTGGTTTAGGAGACTCTCTGCTATGCATTCTTCACAATGCAGTTAATGAAAGCAACCCAATTTAGCAAGCACCCATTACATCTAAAAGATATTTCCAAAAAGCATGTTTAATATTCTACACATATAAATATTATACACATACATACTCTCACTTTAATTATGTATCTCTAAATTCTGTTACCTTGATCCAATTAAAATAACATGTTTATTGTCTATTTCTACTATATATTTTTCTTTTCATTTGCTGGATATTTTCTCAGAATCACTTGTAACTTCCTTGGAGTTAAGCTGCAGGTATTGCTTCCTTTTGCTTCATGCAAGATCTCATGATAGGCCTGGAAATATAGAGGGATGAGTTTGAACTCCAGATCTCAGTCTCTAGGCCACTTAAGCGTCTCAGTTTCCTCATCTAAGATTCTTTCCAGAAATACCAATGTATGAACATGATGATTTTTTCAACCTTCTCACTATCCTGATATCAGTCTGATGTTAATATATCACAAATGAGCAGCTTCTTTACTGGGAGATAATTTGGAAATGGACCTTCTGGAGATGAATTTTCTTAGTAAATAGGGCGAAGAATGGAAACTGAGGAACTCATCACAGAACAGACACCATTATTTTTTTACTCTGAGTAGAAAAATGTAGCCTGGGTTCCAATGCATTAGCGACATCCTGGCTTGTATTTTTGTTTTCTGATAGTATTTGCAAAGAGTAACCAGTATACATGTACAGGAATTTCAAACCTGGGACGAATTACCTTCTTCGTATATTGCACTCATTTAAGTATTTATTATATGTGTTTATGAGAAAATACTTGATTTTTTCCTCTGGATTTAAGTTTTTGATAAGATTTGACAGTATTAAAATTAAGTTTGTATAGTTCATATCTATCCTGAATGGTTTTAGCTCACTTCATTCTTACAATGTAAATTTGCTAATATCACAAAGTATGGATACAATGATACTACAGAGTTAAACTTTAAAATCCAATAAGATTTTGATCCAGGATTGTGATAGTCATATAATATTACTGTTGCTTATGATATCTTTTCCAATTAAGTTTTACATGAGATAAATCCAGATAACAGGTTTTTTTTCCCCCATGGGATAAAAGTGTAGTAACTATATCTTAAATCAAGTTATACTACTTGTTTAAATATTTTTCTTTTTCTTTTTGAGTATTTGTATTCATATGCTTTATATCCGTTCTTAGCCATAGATGTTCATAGCTGAAATTGGTTTTTGTGAAAAACAAACAAACAAACAAATAAACAAAACCCAGCAAGCTGCTTGGACACGATATTTAAGTTTTAAACCACCAACTGGTGAAACATCAGTGTCTTTCATTCAGATGGCTAATGTGAGCTCTTGCTTTTACTACCTTTGTTTTTGGGTTCTCCTGTACTGACCATGTGATGTCTGATTTCCTTGATAGTCTGAAATTTCCGTATTTATATATCATAAGTTCTTCCTGTCTTCAGCCAGTTCCTTGAGAGCATGGCTAGCATATTGATATAAATAATATAATTATATAATATAATAGTTAATATGTTTCCACCGAAGCTGGGACTTACTGTTTCTATGATCTACCTCTTAGTATGTTTTCTTGTGGTTGGAGAGTCTACCACTTTGCATTTAGGTTTCTGTCTCTTTGAATGCATAGATTTGAATAGCACCTTCTGCCTTCTTTTACTAGAGTACAAACTCAGTGAGGGGCATACATCTTGTATTTCTGTCTGCCTGCCTTGCACTATTCAAGCACCTAGCACAATGAAACATGCTTATATGTTGAGAGAACCTAATCAATACATTCAAGCACTATACTTTCCCTAAAATGTCATAATCTCTAAGAAAAGCAAATATGAATCATTCATTTATTCAGTCAGGAAAAAGAAATCAGAGTCTTAAAAATGTATAAAACATAGACACTGCCCACATCAATAAAATGAGTATTTAATTTTACATTGGAAGCATGGCCTTGATGCCTTTAATATATTTTAGAGCTTGACTTTGAGGTCCAACAGATCTGAGTTCAAGTGCTGCCTCTTCTCCTCTTAGGTATATTACTTTAAACCTAATCATTTAACCTCTTCATGGCCCAGTTTTCTCCATTGTAAAATTAGTATTAAATGGAAAAATGAATGTAAAATATGGTGTTTGATGTCTTTTAAATATATAAGAATTTTATCTTGTTATCATTATTTTTATTTATTTGAAACTTAGATTTTGTTCTATAGTAAAAAAAAACCCCAAAAAACTGACCAATATGCAAATATGTTTGCTCTTCTCTTGTTGCATTACACATGTTTCTACCAGAAGGAAGGAATACTAAATTTTTATAGACATTGACTCACATATTTCAATAAAAAGGATTTATTTTTTTCTGAAGTACAGACATTTTTTTCTTTATATACGATATTATATAAAATTATAAAATGAATTATTATGTCCTTATCTCCCTTAACTCTAGAAACCCATATATATGTACATAGTTACCCATGTACACACATTTTCATGCTTAGGTGTTGTACTTCATCTTCTATTGATGCCAGTTAGTTTGGCCCAATTAATTAGAGATGGTTTAATAATATAAGTAAAAAAGCAAGAAAAAAAATCTTGGTATTTATCTTTTTCATTCAGATTTACTTCTGGAAACACTCAATTTTCAAAGTAAACACGAGCAGAAATCTAATTGTTCCCAGAAGTATAGTATTTAATCCCATCACAACATATGTCTATAACATTTCATACTCTACCTTGGTAGAGTAAATTTGGCAAACAAATTTGTTAGAAGTGGTTTTGTGTTTACCATGTTTCTTTTTCATGAGCTTTCCAAGAAAAGAAAGATTACAAGCTTGACTAACTCACAACCAGCAGAAATTTTATTGCCGTTCTTTTTTAGTAGTCTTAACTGGTACTTATCCCAGAGGGATATATACTAAAAGACAGATGTTGGTTGATTTTTTTTCCTTTTTCTGAGGCTTGAAACTTTGCTATTTATTAATCAGGAGTAACATATATGCTGAATATTTACTACTCAGATTCTAAAACTATACAACATTTTTTTACTTTATCTCTTTAAATTTTTTCTTTGACACTTGAAAACCAGAAAGAGGCATCACTCTTATTACTTTACTATAGCAAGAAATATATTGTCATTGGAACTAGGTAGCTCATAAAATAACATTTTTTTCTTCAAATGTTTTCTTTTGTATTTTTAAGATAAATTTCCTCTTCTATAGTTTAAAATTTTTATTTGCTATTTTAATTTCTCTTTTAAACGCTATTACATGAAAAGAGATATTCTAAGTTATTAGACAGCTTAAACATGTTGGAATGATGTTAAATTCTGGAGTGTCTCAATAAATCTAGTGCTCTAATTTATCGGAACCAAAAAATTATTAAACAAAAGCCTAGAATAAACAACAACAACATTAACAACAATAACAAAACCTTGCGCTTCATTTTAAGAGAGTCTCATTTACAAATGTATAGGAAAACATGATAAAAACTAGAATAAGTGGAAGGTTCTTTTTGTTTGGACAAATATTTACCTTAAAATGATTTACTTTAGAAACATTTCACGATTCTTCACTTAATGAAAGAAAGCAAGCAAAAACTTTTCAGGATTGGATCTATTTTATATATATAATTATGTGTATATATAATATATATGATATACATTATATATCATATATATGATCTATTTCACATATATAATACACTTGATGTCGCTGTGTGTTCACATTAAAATTTACAACGGATTATGTTAACTTCTGAAAGAGATTATTGATCAAATTATTTAATATCACTCTTTAGAATATAAAGCTGAAAATATTTCAGTGTTTAGACTGCAAAAACAATGTGTATAATCACTATATACTTATAGAGAAAATTTTTCAACAATATAAAGTGGCTAAACTAACACTACTGGAAATTATGCAATCAATCATGTTCTACATTTGATATTAAACTTATGCTTATTAAAAAATTTAACAATATATAAAATTTATTTTCACCATGGGCTTAATGTCTTGACTGAATGAAGGAAACAATTATACAGTAGTACATTTTACAATAGATGTAGAATTTCATGAAATATAAGTAATATGACTTTAATTAAATCTCCTTGCATATTAATTTACTTCGTTAGTTTTCTACCCTCTCTCATATTTTAATGTTTATACACCTTTGAATTTAGATTATTTTCAAGATATTCATTGGGGACATGCCATGAGCATTTTGTTGTTGTTTTGGTTTTGGTTTGTTTTTCAAATCTGCACCATCTCCTGGCAGGCATCAAAAATATTGTATTCTGTTTATTTTTGGGCTTAAACTTTGTTTCACAAAATTTCAAATAGAAAGATTATTAGTAATATTTCTAATGACAGTTAAAGATGTTTCCAAAAGTTTCTAAAAGTTGTGTGTGTTTTTTTTTTCAGTTTTCCAAAGAGAAGTACACACAGATTTCTATGACACACATATAGAACCCACTTTTGTTTTACTAATAAATCTAACTTCTGTAGCATTAAAAAAAAAAAAAAAAGTAAGTTAGAGTTAAAACCTGAAGTAGACCTACTCTAGAAACAGAAGTATGGGAAGAAAAAACAAAAGCGTACTGAAGAAATCTCTCTGTGGGGAGCAGTGTCTTGCTGAATAGCCAACATATCAAACACACACACAAAGGGACCAGTCAAAAATCAATCACTGAGGTAGTCATGCAGAGCTTTACAGTCGAGAGGAAAAACATACAAATGAGGAATATGCAAAATTTCAATTTGAAATTTCCTGTGATCATTGGAGAAGCTAATGCTTCCCTACCATTTAAGGAAAAGTCGCTGGCCTTCTGAGGCAAACAGCTACTGGGAAAAAAAGCCACCAAAATATATAATAAGAGATAGTATACCAGCTAAGGCTTTATGCCATCCCCAAATGGCATCCAGGTTAATATCTCAAGCAGCTGTCCTGATCTCTGTGGTCTAAGCTTTTAACTAACTTTAATTAAATGAAACCTTTGGTGTGCAAGGGTACATATGCCTGGGATATGAATAAAAGAAACAAACAGCGGAGCCTGGCATATGGTTGCACACACATGCATCATTTGATTTTTGATTTTTTACAAGGATATTTTAACATTCATGAGAGGTGGAAAAAAAAATGAGAGCAGAAATAGAATTGTCTCTCTGGACTTCGACTTTTTGCCTACTATTCCTACCATCACAGCAAGTATTAAAAAACACTGTAAGCCTTAATTGTCAGATGCACAATCTGCAATGTTTAAATGGACCCTGTGGATTTTGGTCCAAAACCAAACCAATTGGTCGCAAGCTATTTTTCTCGTCCGTTAGATGTTCTGCTGCAATATTTGCATAAATGTAACCGTGCTGTCCGTCTTTTAACTTTCACTCAATTAATTATGCTTCCAGCCCCCTGCTGATGGACAAAAATGAGACTTCATCTGCAAATAGCTTCAGCAGTTTACAGCTTATTAAATGCCAAAATCTAGTTAAGACAGTTTGAGAATTCTCATGTCAAGCATTTCAGCATGCCATTTTTAACACAAAATTCTTATTAAAAAAATGAACCCAGTACTCCAAGTCAAGGGAAAAAAAAAATCTCTGGTATAAAGGTAATGAACAGATTAGAATTTTATACAAATTGTGTACTTAGCATATGTAGCTTACTCTGAGCACACTTAATTGGTTTGCCTAATAATGAAACAGCTATGAGAAAGACTACCAAGTTGACAAGAAAATGGTCTCTACAAATTACAAACAGCTTTCATCTGTGGAACCGCCTTTTATAATTTATATAAAAGTCTGTGTATAGTCTGAAAAAAAGCAGATGAATAGAAGTTATATACTCAAATATTCCTTTAAAAACAACTTTTCTCTTCATGTGACAGGTTTTACATATTGCATCAAACATCTGGTGTATTCATGATCTTGTATTCTTTACACCATTTGGGGTTAGCTCTTCATGTAAGCCAGAAAGAGAAAGAAAGAATAATATATCCATTAAAGCCAAATGAATAGATAAAACATACAGCGTTTTGCATTCTACTATGAAAGGATTGAAATAATGCTTTCCATAATTCTATGTGATAAGCTGACCTCCTTCCATCTTCATGAGCATGCCTATAAAATTAAATCAAATCAGAACTTCTATGAGAAACGTATTTTCTATCAGGTATCTGGCATGAAACATTTTAATTCTTTCTGTAGACACGTTGTTCTCTATGTACAGTTTATAAAACTTTTGATTAATAAGGTATATGTGATTGTCCTTAATTTGGAGAGAGAGGGAAAGCTTTTTATATATCCACTGAAGAAATTAAAATATTTAGTAAAGTGTGTTTGCATTTAATTCAGGTTAGTTTCTTATGGCAGTTGGCCATCAAACTCAAATCTGAAGTTGTTGATTTCGTTCTTCAGTCTATGGCTTATAGCATGGTACTCTACTGTATTGCATTTTATTGACAAATTGTGTCATGTTTATGTTCCCATAAACTACTATGATAGAGCTGAATGTGACATGATGATATATGATAGAAATGTCAGAGATTATTTTAAAAGCAATTTCTGTCTGATCATATACCAATTAACAGCTTTCATAACAAATCCCCAAATATGTACTTGGCATATGATCAAAAGGGACATATTTCACCACTGATATTTGAATATTTTGGACATATTAAAGAAATTTATGTTACCTACTCAATGGCTATGACTGTGGAAACATACAATGGCTACAAGTATTACTCTGGCACTAAGTGACATTCTACATCACTCCAAACACACATTATAGCCCCTGATTATGGAGTTTCTGCTATAAGAGGGGAAAGGTACAAAAAATGTTATTTTTTCCTAAATTTTAATGAATCTTGCATGATTTCTTATGTATGTTTGTTATTCATAACCAGAAGAGTAGACTCTTAGAACTAGAAAGAACTGAGATAGTTTTGCTAACCCAGAAGAAAGGAAAATTTAAAGTAGACACAGCTTTATTTGACATGACAACTTTGTGAAGACATAGTGTTGTGAATGTGGTTAACCAGCTTTAAGATATCTTGGAGTTTTTTTCTTTTCTTTTTTTCTATGGACAGTTGTTATGCAGCAAGAGATGAGACAGACTTTGCTTGATTGAGGTTTTTTGATGTTCATTGGTAAAAAACGGAAGAATTGTTTATTTTTCCATTCCTCAGAAACACCTGAAGACACTGTAAGATTTAGTCATGTGTATGTGGTTGTAATGTCTGTGTTCTTGAGATGTCCTATGGGTGTCTATTAAAATATAATAGAATGTAGAGCAACTGCTACTGATCCGTAAGGCAGAGAGTCACAGATATCCGACTTGAGTGCCAAAGTATAACAAAGGATTTATTAGGAAGAGAAGAAAGAACTTTCAAGCAGAGAAGTAGCACACACGCAGTCCTGTTAACTTCCATCACAGGCCATGCTTCTTCTATATGTGTCATGGCCTGGGTTCCAGCAGAGGAGGCTTGCCTTAGCCAGCAAGCTGGAGATGGCACACGTGATATAGGGAGAGGCTCTCCAAGAGGGAACAACTCCCGCCCCCCCTCCCTAAGCCCGCCCCACTGCTTTTACATTTATAAGTTAGCCTAAGAGGTTAGAGACACTTGAGTAAAAGAAATATATCATCAAGGAGTCTCCATACTCGAAACAACTTAAGGGTTGTGCATACCCAGGGCCCCTTGCTTGCCTGCCAGGAACAATGTAATCAGCCCAAGCTTTTATTTCTGTGGACTGGTTTAGTGCAACTGAACCAGCTGTTTGCTAAGAACCCGAAGGGTGAAGGAAATTGGCTCCTAGGGCCATCCAGAATCATCTGTAATCAAATAAAAACTTAGTTTTACAATTCTTTTAGTTTCTCCTACCCGTTCAGGAACTTGACATTATCAATTCTATTTTCATGTTTAAAAAAATAATTAATTTGTCCCCTATTCTTCTAGCTTTCTGGGTTTGTTTTGTTTTGTTTTGCTTTGTTTTGTTTTTTCTTTTCACAGCCAAACTACTCTGAAGAGTTGGCTATACTCACTGCCACTTTCACTCACCCAGCCTATAAATGAAATTGGCTTCTATCATGTCACATCATTGAATCAGTTCTCACTAAGGCCACCAATTACTTCCACAACTCTAAATCCTATGTACATTACTCAGACATAGGCTTTTTTTTTTTTTTTTGTAAAACATTCTTTTTTTATTGCTTCAATACCACACTCTTCAGGTTTTCCTCATTCTCCACGGCCATTATATTACAGATTTCTTTAAAAATTTGCTCTTTTTCACAGTGGAGATCTGCAGGACTTGATTCTATTCCATACTTTCCTCTTCTAGACCCTCTCTAGGCAAGGTCATCCACGCCCATGGCCTCAGTCACTATCTATAGGTTCCTGGCTTCTAAAGGCAGAGCCCCCTCCCACAGATCTCTGAGCTTCAGAAATATATGTCTTCTTGCTAATGGATATTTCTACTTGGTTTTTTCATCTCAAATTTGTCCAAGACAAAAAACGATGATTTGCATTTCAACACTGGCTTTCTGATGCTCTCTAAAATGTTGGGTGATAACACAAAACATCCAGTTGGAGCTAACTCCTACCACATACCTCTTCCATTACCATATCCACTCTCTTAGCCAGTCCTGTCAGTTTTACCATTTAAATATCTCCTAAATTTATACATGTCTCTCTATCACTACATCCATCACCCTAGTCTTGCCTAACAATAACATTTCCTTAGATTTCCCCCATAGCTTGGCATTATCCCCTTTCTAGAAGTACCTATGTTGTGACTGTTCTTACATTTCAAAATCAAATCTTATCATTAGACTTCACACACATTAAAGCCCTTCAGTGACTTTTCATTTTTCATAGAAAGAATTCCTTAACATAGGTGAAGAAGACTTTTGTGGTTGTAACCACGTTTGTCTCTTTAGTCTCCTCTTGTGCTGCTTTTCTTGTTCTTTTCCCTCTGGGATCTCAGAATTCATTCTGATTTCTAGAACTATATAACCTGTCTGCTTCCCACACCTTCTGCCAACACCAGAGTCTTCCTGTGTTGTGCGTATGCTTCCTTTGCTAGAGCAGATGCCAGGTGCTAACAACTGGTTTTGAGGCATTCCTCTAGCTTCAGGGAAGCCTGACAATTTGATCCGTGAGCTAACCCTCAGTACAGTGTGAAATCAAGGAATCTACAGACAAGATTCAAGATCCAAGATAAATGAGAATCTGACTGAGAATAGTGAGTGCAGAAGCAAGCACCTATACCACACTGCCAAATAATTTATTGAGTAACAAGTAACTGCTATTACTAATATGCAGTTGCACTAGAGATGGGTATTCTTCACATATCTCTGACTGATACAAGACCAGAAAACAGAAACTCCAGAGAGACTCACAGCTTAACGATTCTCTGTTACGAGGTGGTTTTCCTAACCAATTCTTATGCCTTGGCTCTGTAGGCACCCTCAGTTCCTGGAGGTTATGAAACCTCTGCTATGACTTTGTTATGAACTCTGTGTTTCTCCCTACCCTCTCACCCCTCTTAAAACAAAATAAATTGGTGTTGGGTAAAATCTATTGTATCTCATGCATTTTATTATAAACTCCAACTCAAGAACACAGGCGCTGGGCAAGCAAAATAGATGTGCCACGGGATAAACTCTGCACACTGTGCTGTGTTTCTTAAATATTCCTCTGCACCCTAATCTCATCCCCATTAATATTTCCTTTGTGAAAACCTCTTAAATACCAGTTTAATGTACAAGTTCTCACCAACCTTTCCTTCAGAATAAAATGTCTGTCTAAAATTAACATAGTATGACTCTTACCACTTCCTTACCATCTTCATTAACTATAGGAAGTGTGCACCGTATCTATTACGTCATATCTCCAACCCCAAACCCTATACCTAGGAGAGTTAGTAAGTACTTTCTGAATAAGAGAATATAAAGCAGGTGCTATGATATCATATAAGAGGGGTCTGCTCTAGTCCAGTAACCTGGGGCTTACTACTACATTCCTGGTTTTAAGGGGACATCAAGTTAGGAGCTAAAGTTTGAGTAGTGATTGAGAAAGTTAAGAATATTTCATTTCAGGCAGAGAACATATTTATTAAGGTTGTGATATGGGGTTGGGGGAGCATGTCACATACAAGGAATTTGAAAAAATCTCATATGGTCAGAATATAGCTAATATGAATGTGAGGCAGGAAGAGACTACAGTTAAGCGGTATCAATGGCCATGTTCAAGATATTCTTATACAACTGAATGGAACTCACTCAAGGAATGTAAAATGGAGATATAGATATTTTTTTCTTTTTTTTTTCTATTCAACTTGTACCCTAATTTTTAGCCTGATTTCTAATCCATATTACTGGCAATTCCTTTTGCATCATCTTTAGAGCCTTGTTTCCATGACTATTATTGGTATATGTTACTTCAGGTAAGCAATTATAAGTGATGAAATATGAATGTTTTAATACAATAGGGCATTATTATTATTATTATTATTATTATTTTAGTCAATTAGTTGAAATTGGTGTAGCCAATGGGTAGGATGCTTATCCTTACGTAATTTTTTAGGAATCTAGGATCCTCTCATCTTGTGACTCTTCTGTTGACCAAAACGTTGGCCAAAATAGACATACATTTCTTCCATTTCTATTTCACTGGCAACATCATGGCTACACTTAATACTGGGGGACCGAGAGCTGTCATTTAGCTATGTATCCAGGAAGAAGAAAGAGATTCTGATCTTAGTAGGGATTTCGCAATCTCTGCCACAGTTTCTCACAAATATCTGTGCAAAATACTTTCCACAGATAGAAAATACTCATCCTCTCCCCAAAGTCTAAAACATGCATTGGCTCTCTGACTCCAGTTCAGTGTCAGGCATCACAGTTTTCTCCATCAAGTCTGCTATGGGTCCTGTTGAGCTGGTATAAAAGACATGTTTTCTGCTCCCATCCTTATATCCCATGCCCCACTATAATTTCAGACACTCAATGTACAGATGTCAACTGGGGACAGCAAAATAAATTAAAACTCGTGTTCAGGAAAGGGGAAATTGTGAGACCCAAAGAAGTCACTGTATGTTATCAACAACAAAATGCTTCTGGACAGGCACTGTAAGGTATCTTTCTTGCCGGGGGGAATTTCCTTGATTATTTCCCTGTGCCTATAATAATTTTCTGAGGGTGTTGGAACCACAGGTTCATGAATCATGTATATAGGAAATCTGCATGCTTTTCCTGAACACTCCCTTTGAATTGTTACATGAGAAAAAAAAAATACTACTATGTTTGTGACATATTTGAGGGGTCTGTTTGTTACAGGTGCTAGCATTTCTCGTGCTAATCATATACGTTGCAAAAACAGTATCGGTTTGCGACTAAAGGCATGTCATAGGAAGGAGGAAGCATCACCTATATGGGGACATTGCAGCCTATCACAAAGAAACAGGAACATTAATACTGTGGCTAATTCTGTTAGCATTTAATACAGGTAATATGGGAACTGAAAATGATTTTGATTTAATTTACTCAAGGATTGCTGTGTGGTTTTTAAAGCGAAAAACAATTACTACTTACAACTAAAATCTTTTTCTCAAAGCCAGTCTGAAGTGAGTTAATAAAAGTGATAAGCATGCATTGATTAATCACTAGTCAATTGGGAGGAAATGATGAATATAGGCCTGGAAAATTATAGTATTCTTAATTTGAAGTTTACATTTATGAGTTTGTGTATTTCTTAATTAAGATGTTAAAAATATTTATAAGAACATTTGAAAAAAATATTTGTATAAAATAAAATTACAGATTGTTAGAAAGTCACATTCAAAAAATTGTTTTTCCTAAATTTGTGTAAATTCTCTTTGTTTGTACATGAAACTATAGATGATTTTTGTCCCAATAGCTCTAGAAAAATAAACTACCAACACAAACATACATATTTTGGGGACTATTCACAATCAATCTCAAATCCAACAAGAAAAACACAATTATTTTTATCTTATTCCATTTTTCACACAAATTTCTAGACAATTTGAGCTCAGTGCTGCCTACTTAGAAAACACCTCGTTCCCACTAACCATCTTTGGAATATGTATGGTTCACTCACTAGAACATTTTTAATGTCTGCCTTTCTCTTCCCCCAGTCAGACTATCTGCTGTGTGTCTCACTCCTTCAGGACCCTGCATTTGTGTGTGTGTGTAGAAAAGGTAATTTGATAAATGTGCAATGTTGATTTTGAGTGACTGTTCATATATTAAAGTGTCTTCTGTGTTTTTATAGGTAATATCTGTCTATCATACAGAGTTTTTCTGAAGACATGGCATTAATTCACAAGAAGAACACTAAAGATAGAAAGGCTATCTTTAGGCACTTCATATTTGTCTTCTTCTCTAGTCCACATATTATTTTTTGAGCACTGTGTTATATGTACAAGAGTGTGTGTATTAATGATTTTAATATTATCTGTCTACACCCTCTACTCTAGCCAATGTATGTTTTTGCACTTTCCAGAATATGCTATGCTCTCTTACCTCTGAGTCTTTTAGACATGTTTTTCCTAAGTAGATGTTGTTTGCAATAAGTCATGCTTAATCTTCAACAAATTTTCAATATTGCTTAAAATCATGTCATGATATTATGTCCCATTCCTGCCTGCTACACACCACATTACCCCCTAGCTCCATCCTCTAATATATCGCTTACCAAATTTTATTGTATCAGTTTTCTGACTCATCCTTCTTACCCCTAAACTTTGTAAGTGTATTGAGGGCAGGCATTTATCTTTGTATTGTTTTATAAATCAGCACTTTCCTTATCTTGATAATCAGTGTAAAAAAATGTTTGTGGAACAGGTGAATGAATGAATGCAAGAGTAAATCTGTAGTAGTGGAAAAATTATAATAAGATAGGGCCAGTATATGGATTAGTGAGAGGTGATGTTTAAATTGTAATGTTTGGTCAATTGCAGGTAACTGAATTGTGGTAGACTGCCTTTCCTTTTGTCATTATGAAGTGAAATATTCCAAAGAATACTTTAGTTTACATCCATAATCTTTCTGAAATTCACTATGTAGCATTAGTATTATTTTCCTATGATAAACAGAATTTTTCTATCATAATAACCCCATTTATTATTATTATTATTATTATTATTATTATTTTACCAGTTATATAAGGAATACAAATTGAACTTAGGCCAGTTTCAAGAAACCCCCTATTTAGTGAAATCACTATTAAATACACCAGTTTCTTCCTTTGAATGCTAAAATGAGTCCCAAGGCTTGTCACTGGATAGAATAATGAGACATCACCCACACTTTCATCCCAACCTTATCTCTGTCTAGGACAGACACACATCATATATTCTGTCACAAAGCACACATCATGTGTCACAAAGCACACATCATGTGTCACAAGAAACACCTGCCTTAACAGTAGTTGTTTTCAGTAGACCATTCTACCCTTCTATGAGGCATTTGGCCTTGTACTAGATACCCAAGTACATACTAAGACTGGTGAATTGAAAAGGGATCATTCCCATTATGTAATACTGGGAAGTAAATTTGGATACTGTGGTTCGAGGACATCATTTAATGAGTATTTCTGGAAAGAGCAAGACAGGAAAAGAAGTGCCAGTCAAGAATAAATGTCTATTATAGTGATAAAACATTACTAACTATGCCTGCCCCAGGATGGTAGGATCCAGGATAATCAGTCTGCTAAAGATTGGCAGTGTGGAGAGCTCTGGGGTTCTCACTCAGCATTTGGGGACTCAGCATTGAGTCTAGTGACTCACCTTTTGTCAGGGGATATTTGTGGTTTTTTGACTATGAATATCTTTAACCACTAGAACACAATTTCTATGAAAACAAGCTTCTTTATTCATATATATATATTGGGGGTACTTTCATTGCTGCATCATCAGAGTCTGGATCAGGGTCTGGTAAGTAATAGGGACTCAATAAATCTTTGTTGAAATTCTATATTAATCCCTGGGTCCATGGATGCTTTGTTTTTAAACTCTTTTTTTTTTTTTTTTTTTTTTTTTTTTTTTTTTTTTTTTTTTTTTTTTTTGGTATCATGAGGCTGGCAGACAAGGCAAATAACAAATATCCTGAGTATGGGTTTCCTGGACCACTTCATTATTTTTATAAAATGTGTGTATATATATCTATATCATATAGATGATCAGCCCTGGTGCATATCTTTAGGTGAGAATTTACAACAGAAATGAATATTCTTAATCTCTGGGTCATTCCAAAGTGTCCATTCATGGATCCCTTCCCCATATTCCTTATCACCGACATTGTGCACCATTAGTGACTACCCCAAGAAACTATTTATAGCTCTACCCCCATCTTTTAAATAATGTAAGGACGATATACAATACCTCCATTTATGGTCATTTAAAATATTTCTTCCTTTGCTAGTCTGTATAGGCTCCAGAATATAAGCTCTAAGGCTAACCAACTGTTCAGAGGTATTTTTGTTTTTCTTTTTTCTTTTTTCTAATTAATAGGCTATTGGATAGAATTAAATTCCCAGTGAGACACAGATTGAAGAAGGAACTTCTAGAATAGTTTTTTGCTGGTTTTACATGCAAGAAGGAATTCATCTGATAACTTGAACTGATGTGGTTTCCTCAACCCTAAGGGAACCTTTTGTCATAGACTAAGTACGTAATGACAGTAGAGCAGATTTAAAAATCACATCTCAACCGTGTGCCTCCTCCCAAGCCTTAATCCAGCTTATGGACTAAGGAAGAGAAACCCAACTCTTCTGTATAAAAAGAGATAAAAAATCACAATGTTCTGAAACAAACAAACAAAAAAATTTAGGAACACACAAAAATATCACATCTCTGGAATGAATTAACACCGAGATCCCAGGTTACGGCTAATGAATAATGGGGTTCCCAGGAATATATTTGACAGGCAAAGTACTAAGGTCTCATTTGCTTTATGTAACCACCAAAATAAAATAATGTACCTTCCAGTTTTGGCAAATAGAAGGCTTCGGATGCCACATTAGAGATTCATTTTTCCCATTTTTATATACTTGAGTCAGTTCACAACTCAGAATTCTTGATTGAAGGGTAGGCAGGTGTTGCCCTACCAAAACAAAACAAAACAAAACAAAACAAAACAAAACAAAACAAAACAAAACAACAACAACAAAAAAAATAAATATGCCTCACTTTTTGCCTTTTGTATAGTTTATACCATCTTCATTAGCTCAGACAAAATTTCAGCTTATCATCCTGTTTGATAAATAGCTGTAATTTAATTTTATTCTTCTCATATTGAAATTTTTCATCTTCCATTAGAATTTATATTTTCTCTGCTCCTAACACACATGCACACTCACACAAATTGTAAATTCTTAGAAAACTATGACCACGTTTTATTCATTTTTTTCAACTCGGTACTTTTCTATATATACTGAATCTCCACCCAAATTCTCTAGCTTCTTACCTTATCACAAACCACTTCTTCATTCCCAGTTATACTGAATGACTTGAATTGTTTGAATCCTTTTCTGTTTTCAATTGTATGCCTTTCGCATAGGCATATGGCTTTCGATCCTTCTTTATCCTTTCAACATCTACATTTCTCATCCTTTGCCTTATTTTGTGTTTTGTAGGAGCAGATACAAGATGAGGTTTAAAAGAGAACCAGTAGGGAAGTGGGAAAATTAAACAGAGAAATTATGAGAACAAATAAAGTGTGTGTTGTCTAGCAAGTTAATACTGAAGGTACCTGGAGTCGAATCCTGTGGGAACTCTGACAATGTGTAAGATGTGAGCCTCACAGCTGTCCCACAAGAGAACTAATGGCCTGAAGGTGTTGATTCACTAAGCTCCAGCAGTCATTGTCTAGTCAGTCATCCATTGGTTTTTAAAAGCTTGTTACCTGAATCATCTTTATTATATCAGAATCATTTATTGCCATATTCATATTTGTCTTTTTTGTTCTATATCATCTTGTGGAAAAAAGGTCAGATTTCTGAAAATTAATAATTATACATACCGTGAAAAAATAGAACTCTAGACCTGAAAATGTGAATAGATATTTCTAAACCTTTGGATTTTTTATAAAAAGGCTTTATAGAAATATTCATAAAGAACATAATGGAAGTTTATATATTCAACCTTATCTTTCTTAGTAATTTTCAAAGCTACTCTGGAAGATTAATTTCAGAACGAAGTAAGCAATTTTAGCAAAGGTGTTATGCACGTTTATGTTTTATTTTGTTTGGTTCTCAATGAGAGTGGAAAAAACTTCATTATTTTAGTTTTCATTTGCTTTTTACTGTTGTAATGCTAAGTCGTATATAGTATATCACAGTAAAAGCAAACGTGTTAACCTTATGGTGCCTTTCTCGGTGTTAATGATGATGTTTTTTATTGTTTGTTTTGTAACAAAGCATTATGGTGGCAATGGAAAAAAATAAACCTTGTAAAACATTTTATCACCTATTCATCTTAAACAAAAGTTTCATATATTTGTATATAGTGCAATATTGCAGTACAGAATTATGCAAACTAAAAGGCATTTCTGTCTGCAGAAAAACTGATTGCTATTATGGAAGCCAAAGTAAGAAAGCAGATGAAGAAAGTCATCTGTGTTGTATTGCAGCACTAAGTTTTAAAACACAATCTAGTGATATCAATCAGTTCAGTTATTATGTATACACACACACATATGTATGTATACATATATATTCATTACGTGTAGATTAGCTGTCTCATGGTAACAAGACCATCAATCATAAAGGGTGGAAATAAAACAAAGCTAAAAGTAAGTGACACAAAAAAACTACAATACTGAATGTTATTCTGTACTAAAGACAATTTTGTAAATTATTTTGAAAAATATAAACAAGTGTTTGATCAAAGAATAATCTATATAAATATGATATCTAAATGTCAGTTCTACATGCCGAATTTCATTTTGCTCATGTAGACTATGATTATCCTGTTTTGCACTCAGGATTCCACTACTTAATTGGTATAAGCCTTTCCTCTCTAAACCTACTGCCAGATGTATTAAATGTAAAAAATAAAAGCCCTCTCAAAGGGTTGCTGCTGCTATTCGTAGCATCACTTTACAAGATGTGCACTGTGGGCCACATGCCTCAGAATCACTCAGGTATGTGCTGGCAGACCGAGACAATGTCTGTACAAGACCTACTGAATGAAAATCAGAAGGGGGCAGGAGAACCAGTCTCCCATGGACACCAAGGGATGACTGTGGCCAAGTTTTTTTTGGAGTCAACAGTTATACACAGATTTTTGACCGTGTGGAGGTCGGTGCCGCTAACCCCTGTGTTGTTCAGGAGTCAGCTGTACTATTTATTCCCTGTCTCATTCCCAGATGTACTTAGAATATACATACTTTCCAGTTGAATTTGTGTTTTTAAAATTAATACAAAGAGTAAATGAGAAAAACAACTTGTTTTATACAGAAATGCATTCTCTAAGTCACTGTGTAGACCCCATATTCCACTTTCACCCAAAGCTGATAATAATGATGATGATAATAATAATAGTAACAGAAGTAAACTTTGAGGTGATGGTTGTGTTTATGGTATAGATTATGTGATAGTTTAATGGGTGTGTATACTAACCTCCACACTCATCTAGTTGTATTTATTAATATCTACAATATTTTTGTATGTCAGTCATACCTCAAATATTTTTTAAAAGGCAATTAATATATGAATAAATGAATAACAGAACAGGAAAACAAATGAGATAATAACATATATATGTATACATACATATGTGTGTGTGTGTGTGTGCATGTGTGTATTTCCAACTCTCTGCTCCAAAGTTATATCATCTGATCCCATTCATATACCATAGCATACAAAAATTAACAGCATGCAGTTCACAGACAGAGGATGGGTAAGCCAACTTCCATGACCTCTGTCGCCCGCAGGGACTCAGGTTGGATGCCGCACCTACTGGGTCCCATAATAACCTATAAACAACTCTGTTGTAACACACTCTCCAACCAACATTTTAATTTTCTGTCAGTTGTCTGTCATCGCCATAGAAATATAAACACCCAGAGAACAAGCAATGATGTTACTTCTCTTGATGTCTCTCGCACCACTTTATCAGAGTACTCAAGTGCTTGTTGAATGTCATGAGCAGTGGAACATTCTCTATACAAAACTGGGGCTACTTTTATTTTACCTCTGTTTGGGAGAAATAACTCATGTCCCAAGTTGCACTCATTAGTGACAAAATCTCCTCTCCCTCCCCACCCCCCTTTTTTCTTTTTTTTTTGCTAAGAGCTTTATTTTATCCTAATGCAAGTTGAACTCCTGGAAGGTTATTCTGGTAAGAATTCACAGTTTGGATACATAGATTACTTTCCCCCTGGAACCTTCTTTAACTTTACACCATGTAATAGGTAATGGGAACTCTGATAACATAACCCACCTAAAATCAATTATACTGTGGATAATATGAAGCTCAAATTGTCTTGCTAAATAGCAAAGGTGAAACATTGCACGGGCTTTTAAAAAATGTCATAGTTTAGATTAAAATACCATAAATTTATTAGATAAATATCTGTTTTGGCCAAGAACATTTAATTTTGATTACATAAATCTTATATTAACAGTAACTATCTAAATGTGATACTGTATGAATTAGTAAAAAATTTAAAAAATCACCAGAAAATTAAAGCAGGTAAAGGTTGGTTGCAAAGAGAGCAGGAAACAGTAACTCAGGTGGCAGTAAGGTTCATGTCACCATATGCCCTGAACCTGAGAATATCTTAGGACATTTAGACTTATAAATCTTGGATTATAAAACTTCTGATTTTGTTTTTTGTAGAATTGGATTTTCATAGAAATATGAAGTTGGTTTGTTTTTGTTCTTTTTTGTTTGGTGTTTTTTATTTGGTCCTTCGTAAATATTTTTTTTTCTGTTGTTAGAATCCCATACTTTCTTAGTAGTTTAAAAATGTGAATCACTTTCATTGACTTACCAAAGTCAATGGGACCCATTTCTCTGAATACTTTTCAGCTCAGGAATATTTTATGTTATAGATATTACTGTTCTTCTGTTTATACTTATTTTTTTAATCAGAAATAATATTTCACCTGGATGGGCTCTTTATTTTTTGTCATCCAGATCTATTTTTTTCTCATAATTTTTATATCCATATCTTTACCTTGAGTTATTTGAATACTAGTATTTCTCAGGTATAAGTTATGCATTTGTGGTTTTCTGCACTATGAAGTTTGCTTTATAAATGTAATATTACTCAGCCATAAGAAAAGATGAAATATTTCCATTTGCAATAATGTGGATGGATCTTGAGATTATCATGCTAAGCTAAATAACTCAGAAAAAGTTGAGAAGCATGACTTATGTCACTCGTATTGGGATATAAAACTGAAAGCAACAAACAGGCCAAACAAGCAGACTCATAGACAAGGACAGTGAATTAGTGGACTTAATCTATTTTTTTCCCTTTCGATTATTTCTTTATCTGAACTGGTCATCCCCCCCCCCCCCCCGAAGCTGTTATTACTGTTTAGTTTTTTTGTTTGTTCATTTAGTTTTATTTTCATGTTTTGTAAATTTACTTTTTTAAAAAAAAATATCGAGGTAACATTAGTTAATAAAATAAAATGTTTCAAGTGTACAATTCGGTAAAATGTCATTAGTGTACTGCATTGTGTGTTCTTGACCCAAACTTAAATTTCCTTCCGTCACCAAATCTTTCAGCCATTTTATACCTATCTACGTCCCTGCTCCTGCCTTTCCTCTAGTAACCACTAATTCACTGTCCTTGTCTATGAGTCTCTGCTTGTTTGGCCTGTTTGTTGCTTTCAGTTTTATATCCCAATATGAGTGACATAAGTCATGCTTCTCAACTTTTTCCATCTGAGTTATTTAGCTTAGCATGATAATCTCAAGATCCATCCACATTATTGCAAATGGCAATATTTCATCTTTTCTTATGGCTGAGTAATATTTCATCGTATATATGTACCACAGCTTCTTTAGCCAGTTATCTATTGTAGGGCACTTCAGTTACTTCCATGTTCTGGCCACTGTGAATAATGCTGCTATGAACATAGATGGGACACAAATCTTTGTGAATAAATGTTTTCAGGTGGTTTTTTGGTAAATACCCCAAAGAGGAATTGCTGGGTCATATGGTAATTCAATTCTTAGTTTTTTGAGGAACCTCCATACTGTTTTTCATAGTACCTGTACCAGTTTGCCTTCTCATCCACCAGCAGCGTACAAGGGTTCCTTTTTCCCCACAAACTCTCCAACACTTATTACTTATCCTTTTGATGATAGCCATTCTAAGATTTGTGAGGTTTAGGGTTTTTTTTTAATCTCACTATATGCTCTATTTATTTTTAACCTTTTCTTTTATTTAAGGAAAGTTATGAGTTCTGTTGTGATCAGTGAATAATTTTTCAGGGAACATATTTACTATAATTTTTTTTTTCAGCAACTTTCCTTTGTTGTGCTGTGGAAATTTTTACAGGACTGCTTTTTTTTTCCTTTCATTTTACTTAAGTTGATAATGTATTTTCTATCTAGCCATATGGGAGAAGATTTGTATGTTGCCCTTATCCCATTCTTTGTTCTTATTATACATCCAGGTATTTACTCGGCTATAAAGAACTTGGGAGCCTGTGAAGAGCCTTAAGTGAGACCCCTGGTGAATGAGGCAGGAAGCCTTCTGTTTTCATGGCACATTCTCTGACCAGGAGAAGGATCCTGACTGTTCTTAGGAAGGAGAAATGGTATGTAACTTTAAAAGTTAATAATTCTATCAATTACACACCAAACAGTACAATTTACAGTCACCTGCTGTGTGCCAGATGCAATACTTCGATTGACTGACCCATTTAATGACCCCGAATTTAAGGTATTATTATTATTATTGAATGTTTCACATGAGAAGAATGGAGATGGACTTAAATTGATCTATTTATTATGTTGAGTTTTGATGGAAGAAAAAATATACATAGTCAATTAATATTGGAAAAACGAAGGCTTTCAAACAAACATGGGGTCAAATGCTATAGCTATATGGCTTTCAGTATCCATTTAAAAATATTCATATGAGGAAAGTGCAAATTAAAATGTGTTATGATAAAAACTAAATATTTCCAGATTGGGTAATATGTTTGTAAAACTTAATCTGAAGCTGTATTCAATGAATCTTCAAGATAATCGGCTGTGTAGTTTTATTTCTCTACCATCATCCAAGGTAAGTAAATATTTATATTGCAAAACTACTTTTCTGTTAAACTACTGCTATTAGAAAAAAAAGTAAACTTTTGTTTTTGCTCTTTTTCCTAGTAAATTTGAAATTTCAGTCTTCCACATACAAACACCTTTGGAGTTTCAGTTTATTTTGCATAACATGGGAAAATGTGCTGTATATTTTTGTTTGATAATATTTGCTCTTTCTATGTAAGCGTCTTTAAAATAGGTTAGGACAGTTAAATGGATCAGGATTAGGTTGTAATTAGTAAAATCTAATATTTCTTTAACTGACTCACAGTATGACTTTCCTCAACTTACTTTCATCAAAGTAAGTCATTATTCAAGAACATATAATTAGCTTGTTTTAATCTTATCATTTTCAGATACCTGCTAAAGTAATTAGCTTTCTTTTTTCTTCTTTATAGTTAGAGAATTGCTAAAGGATCAATGAATGATACATCATTTTCTGTTCTACACTACCAACTACTTTGACTCTCAGTGTAAATATATTGATTTTTCTTATTAGTATATTATCACCAGTTACTCACAGCATGGTGTTTATTAATTAGTAAGAGAGATATAGATTCATTTGTGAACAGTTATCCTTTTAAGTTTCTTGCCCAGAACATGTGTGATTGTATTGTACCTACTAATGACATGTATAACTTAAGAATAGAGTTTATTTCTCATTCTCAAGGTTTCCATATTTTTTTCTATTGAGATATATCATAAACTCAAAGCTAGCCAAAAAAACCAGTAAAATTTCTTATGTAAATTATGAAGTTAGGAAAGTTAAATTTTTTCTGGCTTTTACTCTTAATAAACTGATTTTATTTCTTATGATCAAGGAATACAAAGCAAGTGCATGAACACCTCTTTATAATTTTGGTTATTGCAATATTATATTAAATAGAAATAAAGAAGTAAACATAACTTTATATTAACAAGCAATATACTTTTGATTATTTGTATGTTAGCTGTATTCACCAACTAGATTGAAAGTTTCTGAACAACAAAGAATGAAAGAGAAGGAAATATTATTTAGTAAGCACAAAATTATACATGTCATTTTGTTAGACATTCTTATATGTCATATATTTTAGTCATTTCCTTTTATGTTCAGTAAAAATTCAAATGCTTACTATGTGCGAGGAATTCTAGGGTTCTAGGAAACACTGGAGAGCAACATAATATCCATACTTCAGTGAACCTTGCATTCTAATATGAAAGGTATCAAGAAATGAATAATTATATAATAATTCAAGTAGAGTTCAGTTCTAGTCAGGAAAAGAAAATTGGATGAGAATTTTTAAATTTTTTGTAGAAGGACAGGCATATTTTAGGTAAAATAATCAGAGAACATTTTCTTGTGGAGGTGAATTAGAACAGAGAAAAGATTGAAATAAGAAAAGTAACAAGGCAAAAATCTAAGGGAATGAAATTCTAGAACTGGAGTACAGGAAGTCCAGATGATTTGGCTATAAAGTCCACTCAGTAGGAGAAATAGCAACAAGGCCAAGTAAAGTCTCACTCCTACTTTTTTTTTCTTCTATTGGTTTGTTTCTTTCTTTCTATCTATCTATCTATCTATCTATCTATCTATCTATCTATCTATCTATCTATCATCTATCTATCTATCATCTATCTATCTGAGTTTCTAGGTTGATGTCCTCAAATTTAGCAACAGTTTTCTTTATGTGCTTTGCTTTTTTTGGGGGGAAGGTGTGTCAATTATACTTTAAAAGGCATCCCTCAATCCAAGGTTATATATATATATATCTTCTACTCTAAATTTTCTAAAACATTTATTCTTTTGTTTTTTTTTTTAACCTTTCATTTTTAAACATTTAGAATTTATTACTGAGAGAAACATGAGATAAAGTTTGCGGTGATTATTTCTTTTCTTAATTAAATATCTAATTAATCCAACGTCATTCATTGTACAGTCTTTCACATCTAGCTTGAAATAATAACTTTATCATATACCAAATTCCCACTCACATCAGTGTCTATGCTGTTATGTTTCTTATTTGGTCAATGTCTATTCTTACTAATTATCATATTTTAAATACTATATATTTGTAATTTGTATGAAATATGGTAGAAATTTGGTTTTATTTTATTTTAAATTACTTATTTATCTTTTTTCAAATTACTTTCATATTTAATTTTAAGAGTCATGCTGTCAATTTATATATGTTAAAAAACTAGATTTAGACTGGGATGAAGTTAACTTAATATTTTAATTAGTCAAGAATTCCCACTCACATAATTTTGAATTTTCTTAATCTAGAATTATAGCTTATTTTACCATTAATTGAATCTTCTTTGCTTATCTGTCATTAAAGATGCATAGTTTTTGCCATAGAAGTCTTAGACCTTTCTTATTTGCTTTATTTTTAGGTATTTGATTGATTTATTCTTGTCATGCATGGGATATGTTTATACAATTGGCTATTTGTTATGTAATTCTTTTGCTATTTTTAATAGATTCAAGGGAGGAGAAGAAAGCAAAATGTCTTAATTTACTATTTGATTCTTTCATTTTCATTTAAATGTGAATTTTAAAAACATTAAAACTTTTTTGAACAACATAATTGTAAAGATACATAATTTAAAATTCATATTGCTCCAATAAGCTGCAGAGACTATAATTCAATATTGAAGGCAGTTTATAGCTTCAGAAGACTGCATTGATGGAATAAAGTTCGTATATTAGGAATGTTAACATTAGAGTTACTAGGGTCTATATATTTTCTACATTATGTTTTATTGAATTTACTAAGAAGAATAAGTTCCTTATAAGTAGCTTTGAGGGCCAATGTACTATATATTCTTTTACATACATCATTACTTATTCTATTGATCTTGAATAGAATTTTTATTTCTCCTGCTATTAAATCCATTATTATTGATGGTTATGTAAAACAGAATTGGAAGGACCATTGAATGAGCAAATGTAGATGTACTCAGGCATTGCTGAGCATAGGATGATTTTTTTTTTTTACATTTTGATTACTAGAAAAATGTAACCGATGTGCTTATGTCTCAACATAGTTAACTTTCATGGGCTTGGTACCCTCAGGATTTCTTCAGATCTAGTGTTACCAGTTAGTAATTTTTGACTAAGTAACAATGTTAACTCTTGGTTCTTCGTTTGTCTGAAGTAATTTTGAAAGGAAAAAAAAAGTCTACATTCTATTATGCAACAGTAGGGCACTAATTTATGTCATTGATTCAGTGAATGACTGTTTATCTCCCTGTTTTATGTGTCTGACAACTTCTTCTAGAAAGTCCTAACTTCTATATAGGAGAGTGCTCTTCTGTATCTCCCACTCTCTAATCATTCCTTATCTCTTTCCAACTATGACTGCCTTGATGTTCTTGCTCATAAATATAATGATTTATCAATTTTTTTTGGGGGGGGAGGGTGGTACCGTTTCAGAGTTCAGGCTCTAGAGCTAGACTCTATGTTTCAATCTAGATCCAAACACTTCTCAATTCTGTGAACTTGGGCAATTGAGTTAACTACTCTGTACCAGTTCCCTAATTTTTAAATGACAGTGAAATAGTAATTGCCTCATTATCATATTTCTATCATTAAATATGTTATTTTTCATATATTGACAAGTACAGTGTCTGGCATTTTAAGCAATATTATTATTATTATTATTATTATTATTATTATTATTATTATTATTTTTGAACTTATTCCCTCCCTTCTGGGCTCTTACCTTTTATACTGGTTCAATTTTTGTTATTACAGATAACTCCATCAAATGAAAAGATGATTTTATAGGTTTTAAGTCACTTTCCCAGTGTCCCTGTGTGTCACGGTCAATTATTTATCCATCATGGTTAATATTGCTTTTTTATTTTTTCTATTTTTTCATACTTTTGCATTATTTTGACTCTGTTGATATTTTTTATGATGTATAAAATGCCTTTTCACTGCATTCCAACTTTTCCTACCTTTGAGGAAACTTGTGTTATGTGGCTTCCTGTCCATTATTATAATCTCATCATAGCACTTAGATGTGCCATGGAAAAACTGTTTTTCTAGTTTCTGATCATGAAGTTGAATGGAGCTCATTCTGTGTTTTGTTCAGGAGTTGGTACAAATCCTAAGCATGCTTAATCCATCAATCGCATTCATATTTTCAAAGTGATTGGTTCAGGTATGGACACATATCTCAACGAGAGCTAAGCCTGTATATTTTCTGAAGGAAAGAGATGCACTTAATTTTCTGATAGATCTACTGTGGACCAACACATGGATGAGCCTCTTTGAAAGTTGAGTCAACATAGAGAAAGGAGAAACAAGCTATGGAGAGGGAGAAAAAGAAGTAGAAGGAGAGGGAGGAGGAAAAGAGGAAGTAGGAAGAGAAAAGGAGGAAAGAGGAAGAGAATATATAACATCTCTTAATTCCCCAAATCTATAGATTTTCATTTATTAAAGAAAATGAACACCCCTCTTTACTTGAAATGATGAGTTACTTGAATTTGTTAAATAAAAATGAAATAGAGAAATTCTGTTTACATAACAGATGTTAAAATGCTTAGTAACCAGTATAGTAGGCTCTCAATTTTTTAAATGTTTATTTATTTTTCAATTACAGTTGACATGCAATATTATATTACTTTCAGGTACATCATAGTGATTAGACATTTATATAACATGAGGTGATCGCTCTAATAAATGTAGTATGCATTTGACACCACGCATAGATATTACAAAATTATCGACTTTATTTTTTATGCTACACTTTACATCTCCATGACTATTTTGTAAATACCCATTTGTACTTTTTAGTCCCCTCCCTTTTTTACTACCGCACCCTTTTTCCCATCTGGCAACCATAGAAATGTTCTGGATCTATGAGTTCCTTTGTTTTGTTTATTTTGTTCTTTGGATTCCACATGTAAGTGAGATCATATGATATCTGTCTTTCTGTTTAACTTATTCCACTCAGCACAGTAACCTACACGTCCATCCATGTTGTTGAAGATGACAAGAGTACATTTTTATTTTTTTATGGCTGATTATATCCCATTTGTATATGTATCACCTCTTCTTTACCCATCCATTCAAGACATCTAGGTTGCCTCCATATCTTAGCTATTGTAAATAATGCTCCAATGAACATATGGATTCACATAGCCCTTTGACATGGTGTTTTGGGTTTGTCTGGGTAAATACTCAGAAGCAAGATGATGGGGTCCTTTGTCTCTTATTATAGCCTTTGTTTTAAAGTCCGTTTTGTTTGGTCTAAATATTGCTACCCCAGCTCTCTCTCTTTTTTTTTTTTTTTTTTTTGTATTTTCATGAAACATCTTTTCCATCCTTTTACTTTCAGTCTGTGTGTGTCTTTCAATCTGAAGTGAGTCTCTTATAGGTAGCATATTTAATGGGCTTGTTTTCTTATCCATTCAGCCACCCTATCATTCGATTGGAGCATTTAATTCATTTGCATTTAAAGCAATTGTTGGAAGATACATAGTTATTACCATTTTATTATTCATATTTTAATCTGTTTTTCTTAAAGAAGGACCTCTAACAGTTTTTGTAGTACTGATTTGGTGGTGATGAACAGCTTTAACCTTTTCTTTTCTGGGAGGTTCTTTATCTGTCCTTCAATTCTATATGAAAGCTTTGCTAGGTAGAGTAATTTTTGTTGTAGGTCCCTACTGTTTATCACTTTGAATATTTCATATCAATCCCTTATATCCTGTAGAATTTCTGCTGAGAAATGAGCTGACAGTCTAAAGAAAGGTCCCTTGTAGGTAACCAGCTTTTAAGATTCTCTGTCTTTAAACTGGCATTTTTATTATGATATGTCTTGGTGTAGTCCTCTTTGGTTTCATCTTGTTTGGGACTCTCTGTGCTTTCTGAGCTTGTATGGCTATTTCCTTTGCTAGATTATGGAAGTTTTCAGTTATTTTTTTCAAGTAGATTTTCAATTCCGTGGTCTCGCTCTCCTCCTTCTGGTACCCTTATGATACAATTGTAGTTTCTCTTGATGTTGTCCTAGAGGCCCCTTAAACTATCCTCATTTATTCTTTTTTTTTTATTATTCTTGTTGTTATGATTGGGTATTTTTTGCTACCTTATCTTTTAAATTGCTAATTCGATCCTCTGCTTTGCATAATCTACTGTTCATTCCCTCTAATATATTCTTCATCTCAGTTACTTTTTTCTCTATTTCTGACTGGTTCTTTTTTTATGTTTTCTACTCCATTTTTATGTTTTCTATCTCTTCATTCAAGTTCTTACTGAGTTTATCTGCTCTTACTCTAAGTTCTTTGAGCATCCTTATAACCAGTGTTTCAGACTCCGAATCTGTTAAGTTGCTTGTCTACATTTTGTTTAGTTTTTTTTCTGGAACTTTGTTCTGTTATTTATTTGTTTGTTTGTTTGTTTGTTTGTTTGGGGCATATTTCTTTGTCTCTACATTTTGGCTGCCTTTCTGTGTTTATTTCTATGTATTAGGTAGGGCTGCTATATTTCCTGGGATTTGTAGGGTAACCTTATGTAGTAGGTGTCCTGTGAAGCCTGCTGGCACATTCTCCATGGTCACCTGCTCTGGGTACTCCAGGTGTGTCCCTTGTGTAGGTTGTGTGTGCACTTCTATTGTAGTGTAGCCTTGGTTGCTGTTTTCCCATAAATGAAAGGGATTCACCCTCGGGATGATTGGTTGTAAGGACTGGCCATGACTCCAGTGGAGGAGCCGTTGTGCAGGACCTGACCCTACAGAGCAGGATTCACTTTAGCAAGGTTCTGGTACATGCTCAGTCTGCCCTTTGGGTGTGCTTTCCTTAGATGTGGCCTTGGGTGGTGCTCCTGCTTTGGCATGCCAGCCCCTGGGCCTCCTGTGACAGGTCCTCTCACAAGCCAACTTTAGCCACAGCCTATGCCCTGCCCAGGGCCACCTGGCATGAGTCATCAAGTAACCCACAGATTGCTGCCATCCTCACTGGACTTGGTGGTGCCTCAAAAGGCCAGGCTGTGAGCTGATGCTGGCCACTCCTAGTGTCGAGCTTAAGGCTGCTTAGCAAGAGGTATGGGGCATGCCAAGGCCAGATGCTGCATGTTTGGGGTTTGTGAACCTTTTAGAGATTTTAGGAACATTTGTAATATGAGCCAAGACAGGCTATTTGTATGGAAAAACTACTGGAAGTGGCTTGGGCTGGCCCTTAATTCGGGTGGGGCAGGGTCTCAGGGAACCACCAGGACAGGACTAATGGTGTTAGCCAGGTTGATGGAGACTCAGCTGTGTCAGCTGCCTGAGTCTGCACACTGAGTGAAGAGGCAGAGCTCAACAAATAGACAGTGGCCTCAGCCGGCGCTTCTGTCTCAGAGAAAACTGCCCCTTTAGCCCGTACCCCAATGACACACAATTCGGTTTCTCTCCATATGTCCCTGGTGCCTTTCGAGCTGCTGCCCCAGCCCTGGAACTCAGCATGAATGAGTCTGTCAGTGAGTAAATCTGTGTGTGGGCCCTTTAAATGGAGCACCTGGGACTCTCACAGTTCTTCGTCCCATTCAGCCACAATCTTCACCGATTTGCATACCCAGAAGTTGTGGGGACTTCTCTTCCCAGTGGTACCATGGGCAGGGGAGTCTGGTGTGGGACCAGGACCTCTCGCTCCTCCTGGGGTACCCCTGTAGCCAAGGTATTCCTCCCAGTTCTCAACAGCCACATATGGTTGTGGGACCAGTCCATTTAGCATTTCAGCCCTTCCTACTTATCTCAAGGTGACTTCTTCTCAGTGTCTTTAGTTGTAGGACTTTTGTTCAGCTAGACTTCACATAATTCTCAATGATAATTGTTCTATAATTCAGTTCTAACGTTCATGTCTTCTTGCCAGGAGGCAAGCACTGTATTTTCCTACTCTGCCATCTTCAGCAGAAATCGTATAAGCTCTCATTTTTAAATTGAAATACATTTTTATAAGTTTTTAAAAGGTTAAAAATTCATATTAAAACATGCATTTCAGGATTATTTTTTCTTTCTAATGCCATATATAGTTATTTGTATAAAATAAATAACAGTATCTCCTTTTATTATCCCGCACTTTTACAATTTTTGCTTATTATCGATATAAAGTATTTTTTAAATGTGTAGTCTATGTAATTTATCTGACTATAATTTATCTGAGGATTTAGCAATTTAAATTTAGTGTAGGCCACTTTTTTTTTTCTAAAACAGCAAATATGAAGGTGGCGGAAAAAAACTAAGCTAATAAGTTTAGTGTGTAAGACAGGGAAGAAGGCGCCATATGAAAAAGACACGTGCTTAGTCTCTGATGATCAGCATTACCAAATAATGTGTTTCTGTATTTCTATTTCTTAGGCAGCTCATTCTGTTTATGATAAGGCTGTGTCACTTTTAGGGGGATGTGACTTTATCTTACCATGTTGGGAACTTTTGTTCCACCCTTTTCTTTCAACAAATCTTTTTTTGTGCTGGACAATAAAGTCCATTTTCTAGTAAAGCCGATAGGAGACTGGCCTGTGAGGTTGGTTCTTTGTCTTTGGCTGTGTCAATCCAGACAATTAAGATGAAAAGCACATTTACATGAAAGTAGAAAATTGAGATTACAGAAAGCAGTGTTAGCTTTTGTTATCTTAGTAATGTTCTAAATTTTCTTTGCTCTACTTGTCAAGAATAGACTGAGTTCAAGGAACTTTTTTCACAAAAGTCAGTTCACCTGAAAGTGAGGTCGATTTATTTAAGAGACAGGAAGAACATAACCGATGAGGCGTGTGGCCCTGCTATCTATTTCGTATGCTCGCATGATTTTATAGGGTTTCTTCCATATAAGAGGCTGTTTTTTCTGTATGTTTTGAAATGGTTGAGGTCAGAAAAAACAGCAGGGGGTGTGGGAGAGGAAGAAAATTATTGAAAAAAATGCATAATCCCAAAGGAATTGTTGCTCCTGGATTGTTGCCAAGCTAATTTCCGTTTGTCTTATTTGTTGTACAGGGTCTGTGCTTTCATTATGAAATGATTCTGCAATGGGGTATGTTAAGTATCGATATTATTTATTTTTAAAGGGTAAATATATATATGTGTGTACATATATATATATATACACGCACACATACATGCAGATATATGCATATACATATATGTGATTGCACATATATGCATCTAACACAACTTTTCCATTTTTCTGTATGCGTATGTACACATACACACATATATGTATGAATATGTATTTCTCTCTGTGTGTGTATATATATACATACACATACATTCCTGTCTATAGTAATCAAAACTATATGCATTACTATATTTCCTAAAAAAATAGTATTATATGACTGTTTTTCTTTATTAAAAATGGTGTAGCAGAGACTTGGAATGCCAAATCAGTTTCAAATCATGTTTTCATTCTGAATTATTGTTAGTTTTCTGAAACCTTCTATTAAAAAATTCCGAGGCCTTGTTTGGGTAAAGTTAGACAGAACTGTGATCAGTGCTCAGTATCTGAAAGATGTATAGCTGGGCTACATGCCTTCTATCCCCTGTCTAGAGATGCAGGCATTGAGAATTGTTAATATCTTCATATTTTTAAAATACTTTTGATTTTACTCAACACTCAGCCATTTTACATTGCATATTCAATTCTTTATAGACTATTTATGCTTTCACAAGTGTTCTCACAAGTACTTAATGTCTATGACTTTCAAATCTAGAATCATCATCTTTCTATCCTTTCATTCTATACATGTTAGAATTCAAATGTTAAACCAGTATGCCTCTAGGTAATCAACTCATAAACCTACGTCATCATACTTGACTCCTCCCACTCCATGAGTCTCCCACCATGTTAATTACTGAGGAACATCAACGTAATCTCTAAATAAAGATCCACAGATGTGTGGATGACACCTTACTGAAAACTCAGATCATTCATCAGTCAACATTGTGACCCCATCAGTGATGGTTTACATTTCAAATAAAATTTATTTGTCATTTGGATTCCAGATATTTATCAACCGTATCTGTACATTTCTAACTAAATTCCCACTGTCCTATCCAGGCCATCTGTACCAGAATCGTCGTAACATCTTTCTCACTGATATCCTTGACTTCACTCCCATAGTCTAAGTTAATCTCCAGAAAGCCACTAGATTGACCTTCATAAATCCGAGCCCTAAAACGATACTCCCTTTCTGAGAGAACTTCACGGTATCTTCATTGTCTTCAAATACAGAGGAACTCCTTAATGCTCTCATGAAAACCGCCATGGTCTGAACCCTCCCTGCCTCTTCATTCCCATGTCACCCTTCGGCCTGACTCTTATTCTTCACTCTACATGCTCCACGGTATTTGTCATCTGAGTTTTGGTTGTGCCACCTGCTTGTCTAAAATTAGTCATTTGTTCATTCAAAACCATATATTGAAGACCTTCTATGTATTGGGCATGACATAAGATGTTAGGAATGCCTACTCTTCTCTCATTCTCCAAAATTTTGCCTAGTAAATGCTTACTTTTCTAACATCACTTCAGCAAGGGAGGCTCTCCTAAGTTTTGTCTCCTCTCTGCCAGTCTGGTTATGTAACTATTGACTATACTCCCTTTGTACCATAAACATCTTTTTCTTTGTGTAACTGGCATTTCGTTATTTAATACTGCATATTTTACTAATAGAACATATATTGAAGTACAGAGGATGCTCAAAATTTTCTTTCTGAAATACATGATTTCTAATATTACATATACAATATAAAACACTTGATAATTTATATATATCATGCATCAAAATAGTGTGATGTTATAATATTAACTGGAAGCAAACCTTAGTTTTACCAATTACCTCTGCAGCATTGGGCAAGTTATTTGAATTCTATTTCATCATTCCTAAAAATTATTGAAAGACATTGCTATGTAAACATAATAGACAATAAAATAATGACATATGACTGAATCCTCTTTCAAATTTAATGCCATGTAAACTGAGGCAAGTGAATTCATCTCTCTGAATTATAGCATATTCGTATATCAAATATGGTAATAGTATAAACCATGCATGTAGTGCTCCTAACAGTAAATAATAATGTAATGAACAGAAAACTATTCTGTGAATTGTAAAGCATTACTGATATATAATATCGCCAGATATTTTGGTTTAATATCTCAGTGGTAGTTACAGTGGCAGCATTATGGGTGTCCTGTTCGGCTCCCGAGGGCATCAGTAGCCAGTGTACCGTGCCCCAGCTGCTGTTAGTTTTGGCTGTTAATAGCAGCCTTGACTTGTCCCTGTTTCTGCAAGTTTGCCTCAGGCTGAACAAGAACAGTTCCTCATGGTTGCTGAGAAACCATCCCTCGCCCCAGTCTGCATGCAATAACTGATGGACAAAGGGATGCAAAATATAAGGTGTCCTTGCCTCAAGGTGAAGCTGACTGTGAGATGCAGTCCACATGAGGAGATCCTACCTGTGCTCAGCTCCTTAACCTGCTGCGTCCTGCTCCCTTCACATCTTTTCTCCTAAGAGCGTGCCCTGAACATGTCCTTACCTGTTATCTCTGGGTCTACTTCTGAGGACCTCAGCCTAACACAGCGTTTTATGTGAATTAGCATCCCTCATCTTCCTCTCATTTCTCCTAACCCTCATAACCTCCTTGTTGAATGGGTAGTGAAACAACTTTGGAGAGAGCAGAACATTTTGGAATATGTAAAAAGCAATTTGGAAAAAAGTGTCAGTGCTCTCACCTAAAACTTTCAGCCCTTCAAAAGACTTTAAAAAAAATGATGAAAAAGTAAAACTACATCTGGATCAGAAGACATATACAGAGAACTGGCATGCTTATATTTTGTAAAAAAAAATCATTTTTAGTGGATCTTTTAGTATATATGTGAAAAGAAAGAGACTTTTTATGCGAAAGACAGTCTCCCAGATTCTATTTCTTGATCTATGTGTATTGCTTTCCCCAATCCTTTTGGTTATTTTTAGTTAAGCATTAAAATAGGTAAGTTCTGCCTACTTAAGAGATTCAGAGTATCTAAAGAGCTCCACAGATATGCAGAGAACGAAATAGCAAAAGAAAAATCATGAAAAAAATATAAGTACATGAAAATATAAGGCAAGCAAAATATACACGCATGAAAAAATTATTCTCTCTATAAGTTAATTCCAAAATATTTAAATGCACCTTTCAACATTAACAAACAACTAATCCCATTATCATAATTTATTAACCAGATCTTTTGTTCTATGTAGTAATACACTGCAGTTTCCATGCTGTGTGTTTTTTATCCAGTGACCTAATTTGCTTAAAAGGAAACTCTTAAAACTCCCTTGTTGTAATGAATAAAATGTTAATGAAGAACTACAGAGAAATCCCCTTTGCATTAGTTCCATATTCCCAGGAACATCATCATAAATTTGTTTGCCTGGTTCTGACAATGGTTGTGATGTTCCAGCTGCGCGGAAGCATAGTAATGCTAAATGGTTCTGATGGAAAAGTTAAAGATGTTCGAGGCACTATCATCTGGGATGGACTGTGGGAAGTTATCTTTTGGAGAGAGTATTTGATGGATTTGGCTCTCATCCAGTTTTTTTTTAAACATTTATTATTTGCATTGATAACTACATTACGAGAGCTTTTACAGAAAATTGCAAGTGGAACCTATTCGAGTAGATATGTTTTCAGCAGAAAATGTAATTTTTAAAAATTGGTGCTGTTTTCTCCTCCAAATTAGTATAGACTGCAGTAATTTCTTAATCATGTTGGTATAAATATAAAATTTAATGAATTTAAACCATTAAAATCTTTTAAAATTTTTCTTGGTTTTACTACCCAGGTTATAGCTAATGTTAATATTTCTGTGTCTAGACCTTGCTCTGCATGATGAATGTACAATTAATAATTTAAATAGAAATTTGTTAATATTGATAGCTAAAATAAACTGCTATATATATTTTTCAATTTAAATGTTAACAAGTTTGTGTCGCTGGTAAAATTTCTAAATGCAGGTGGAAAAATTGAAACTGGAATGTCTAAATTGTTAAATACTCAACTTCACTGTATCAAAATCTAAAAAAAAGAAACCATATATTCCCTATCATGTTACAGAAAATGTTTGATTTTGGAATCATGAAGGTCATAATGTGCTGATATCAATTTTAATTTATCTAAAAAAGTATAAGCTGAATGACAGGCAAGTGGCTACATTTTTACTCCCAAAAATATATTCAACCTGTGTTTATACATTTGAAAAGAAAAAAAAAAAAAAAACTCACCATCAAACTAAAATAGCAACTAAGGAAACAGAAGCTCTAATTCAGATTGAAGACTATCTACATAACTAATCTCTTTCCCCATATCCCCGGGGTTATTAATATGTGTAAAGGGAGATATTTTCAATACTTTTGCTTTAGATATAAAACTCTAATATATCCTTTAAGTTTGGGTCATCTAAATTTCTATCAACTTTCCCCCTTCCATCAATCAAAAGCCTCTTTCTCCTCTTGTTCTATACTCAGAGGAAATGTATAGTCACTGAGTTTTTCCTAACTTCAAAGAGAGTGCCTTGTTTATATTCACTTTGAAACAGATGCAGGATAAGTAACAAAGAGGCCTATAGCGTAAATGACATATTTACCATGGTGAAATATTCAGAGAAGTAAAGGAGTTATTCCTAAATATGTGAAAAACGATCTTGTTAATTAGTCATCAGTGATTCAAGTTTACCTTAGTTAAGAGCTCGTGAATGATAGGGAATAACAGAACGACTGTAATATTGAACTGTAATCTTTCACAGTGTAAAAGTCTCAACATTTCTATAGACGTTTGTTAGACATACTTCAACCTTTTATTTATAATTGAAAATTCTGTTGAATTGACAAGAAGTGAAGGTGAAAGAAAATATAAATTTGATGACTATTAAGAAATATGAGGTTTAGCTATATTGTCGATTAACTTTCAAAAAGATTCTATTAAGTAGATATTACTGTACACATTTTATAATGGAGGGAACAGGATTTGAGAGAGTTATAACTTCATACAGGTTTGCAACTCTGAGGACTGCAATTTGTACTCCAGTATATTTGACTCCAAATTCCATATATTTCCTACTGTATCATAATGCTGTAATGTTAATAAAAGGAGAAAGTTTTTAACATATATTAAGTCTGAATTGCTATAAAATTACGAAGCGTAATCATCAGTAACTTTCAATTGCCTTGGTTATTAAGAGTGCTACAGGGCCTATGTTCACATAACTATATATTTTATGAAATTTGTGAAAATATGTTCATACAATGAGTTTCCATTTATTTATTTATTTTTTGATAAGACTTGCTTAGAAAAGAATGTAGCCCAATCCCTATATTTTTAAGACAAAAGCTTATAGCAATGCTACAAAGAGTGTGTCTATGTGAAGTTGCTTGATTTCCTCATGCATAGTAAGATACTTAGGATTTATTGCCCGTGACTGAGATTTTGAATAGTAATTAAAATTTTTATTTTATATGTCATGTTTTCACAACACATACATGTGAAAGGTTATATTTAGAAGAAACGGTATGTAGGAAAACCTAGAATGTAGTAAAAATCCATCTTTTTTTTTTTTTTTTACACATTCACATTTATGTATATATACACATGCACACACACATGATGTAGACAGAGGTGAAACAAAGAAAGCATGATTCTTGTTCACAAGGCCATGGAGTCTTTACAGTAAAATTAGATTCAAATGGAAAAACAAAATCTAGGTAAAACAAAACAAATATAATGGAAGGTGACAGGTATTATTATTAAATTTCATAACAAGAAATGAGAAAGCAAAGAGGTACATGGAAATGTTCATGGTTTATCATGGCCAGAATCCAAGGCAAGAACATGGATATTAACCCAAGTAAATTAGATTTTTTTTTTTTATTAAGCTATTCCTATGACCGGAAACTGATGGAATGGTGTGCAGCAATGGAAGAATTTATTTAGCTTAAGACAAGTTTAATATTTGTTACAGGTGTATATCATATATGAATAGAGCATATTTATAAATGTAAATCCATGGAAAATCCTTGGAAAAATTGAAATAACTGCTATCTCTGTGTTTCTATATAATAATGACAGGCTTCAATGACACAGAATGGTCTATAAGGAATTATCATTTACTGAAGCATATAGTTGGTAAATGTTGAACTATGTCAGTCAGTTAGATTCCTCCAAAACATCCAGTTTCTGTACCTATTGTGAAACAGATTTCAGAATTCACCTCTTTTAGTGGACCAAGATACTGGAATATAAAGAGGTCAGATTTTAGGGTCGAAGACTGTCAGTTGCAAACCTGGCTCAACCACTTCATGGCTGTGTGAATTCCCTATACCAAAGCTTCTTCATCTGAAAAATCAAGATATTAATATGTAACATGTATAGTTTTAATCTGTCGTAAATGATTTAAAAGATGTGTATGAAAAGAGCCTGGCAAGTTGGAGGCCAGTGATACATAGAGAAGAACATATCTGTGCTCTGTACTCCCCTAATTTATTCAGTTTTCCTAGATTCATTTTTTCTTCATTCATTAAAATTGTTTTTGTATTGGTATGTGTTCAGGCATGAAGGTGCATGAATCAGAATCTTTCCTCTCAAGAATTCCACAGATTAGTGTCAGCTGTTGGACTCATGCAAATCTAACCATGTAACTTAAGTTTTCTTTTTCTTTTCTATATTTCAATGTATTTATAAAATGGAGGAAGAGACAGTAGTGCAATAATTTTCCCTTATAGGTGCAGTTGACCCAAGAAGTTCAACTACGTATGTTTGTTTAGCAAAAGTCTCATAAACCAAGCAAAATAAAATACCCCAGGGGGAAAATTTTTTTCATGAGAGCATGTCTTATACTAAAGATGAATAGGAGAGCTTCTTTCTTTCCTCTGTCCTCTCAGAGAGCCTAAGATTCCGCATGGCTCTGCTGCTGAGGGAAGTGATGCTAAAGACAACTATCAAGGGTTTGTAGTTTTAGGTTTTGTGGTTTGGTTGGTTGGTTTGTTGACTGGTTAGGATATAACATTACTCTTCATGTGAATTGACTAGCTTGAATTGTACTCATCTGAGGAAACATTACCTTCTTTGAAGACTTATACTGAGAAATAAATGAGATTTTAAAGCAAAGGAGTAGCATGTAATGAACTGAAGGCTTATTAAATACTGGAGTGTTTTTCCTAATAATAAATTATATTTTAGAAAGAATTTATTCTAAAGATGGAAGGGAGAGCAAAAAAATTGCATGAATTCAAAAGAATAACATAAGCTCAAATAATTATTGGGCAGTAGTAGCAGAAATACTATGATTCTAAGTCAATAGTAATTTTATTCTTAAATATATCAAGATTAATAATAGGAAAGAAATAGGACTCTAGATTAAGATATATGGTGTGTGATGCTGAAAGCATCTAAAACATGTAATGTGCAGAGGGATAAAGCAAAGATTTTGAGAAAACCGGGACAGTGCTGGCTGTCATCAAGATTGGGAAGTGCCATTATGGAGAGCAGCTAAAATTTTTGTGTTGCTTCAGATAGCAAAACAACAACAACAACAACAACAACAACAATGATGACAAAAAAATTTATGATTAAAATTGTTTGGAATATAATTAAGTTCAATATGAAAATATTTTTAAATATTAGAAATTAGAAATACAGTTTTGCAGAAAACGAGTGTCTTAAAATATTCAAATAGAACATGGGCACCCATTTGTAGCAGGTTTTTATAGAATAATAACTAATACAGTGTAGAGGCTAGACTAGATAAACTTTCATATTTATTTGCCTTTACAATCCTCTGTCTCTAAATATCCACTCTGAAATTTAAATTATTTTGAAGTCATTTCATGTCTATGATTATTTACATAATCTGTGATTTGCTCTAATGTTCAATTTATTGGAAAGACTAGATGCATGAGGCAAGAGTACCTTTAGCTATCATATCATATGTTATATTTACTATTAATAGTAATATATAATATATTAATTGCATATTATATATTGCATATTATATATTATATATTTAAATGTGTATATGTGTATATCATCTATTATATATGCATATATGAGGCACATCATAGATCTCATATTTAGTGTAATAAATATTGAAAGTACTCTGATTAAAGATGTAAATCATTATGGGAATTCACAGAAAGGGCATTTAATTCTAATTTTGAAACTGAAAGAGTCCTTGTAAATTTCCAAGATATTCTAAATTTTCTTCAGGAGATTTCAGCAACCTGGACAAAATGAAGCAGAGACTGCTAAACTGGACCCTAAATCTCCTATATATGTAGACAGCCAGTAAAGTGTTTATTTCCTGCCTTCCGTAAATACTACATTAGTATTTTAGATTATTTTGATAGACAACTTTGTAAAAAGAGGTCAAAGATTGAGATCTAGTTGGATAGAAATATCTAAACATGTGGAACATTTGAGATGATGAGGATGGTGATAAAGGGAAGCATGATAATGATGTCAGTTGAAAAAGTGATATTGATGCATAAGAGATTCTAAAATCCCTCCTATATTTAAAACATTTGTTAGACACTAATGTGCATTTTATTTTAGCTTTAATTTTAAAATGTTTTTACATTATAATTTGTGTTATATAGCTTTCCAGTTTTGTTCTCTCAAAATCATACCCAGAAATATTTTGATTCAAATTTTGAAATTGACAGATTAGGTGATTTGTTTAGGATCATGTAGGTCGATGCTTCTACATATAAACTTTGATCTTATATCTTAAATGCTATGTTCTTTCTCATCAAATGAAAATATATAGAAATACAGACTACATACATAACTTGTATGATCTAGGAAATTCATACGGAATAAGCAAATATTGACATTGGTCTTTGAAAAGAAGAAGATGCTATCAGGTTAGGATGGGAAATGTTTTATCTATTTTGTATCACTTACAAGGGTGCTCATAATTAATGCCCATTATAGGCAAAATAGTTATTAGCTCATAAAATATTAGGTTAGAAGGAGTCAATCCTTAGACATCTTTAAGTATAAGTATGCCCAATTTAAGATTTATTTGCAATTGCCTGTTTATTTCTAACTAAATTGTAAAGTGAAAACTCCTGAAAACTAATATGCCCGCTTCTAGCCTAAAATGTATAATTCTACAAAATAAAGGTTTTTAGATTTTTTTATTCTGTTGTCAAATACATTAACTGTTTGATTACTTTTGCTTAAATTGAAATTTTCTTTTTACTTACCTTATTAATATCGTTGATGTTCAGTATCAAAGTAAATGAAAAGAACTTTTCACCAAGAGGGACTAACTTAAAATAGTTTCGTGAAATTGTGTGTCCATTTAAAGTAAAGTTGAAATAAAAGTATAACCTTGATTCCAAGGCATAGAGAAAGGCCAAGAAAAGAAAAATTCAGTGAATGGCTCTTATTAATCTAGCTTTAAAATGGATGAATGATATGTTACAACCTCTCTGACATACGGTGAGGTTTGCAGCAGTTTGGCATAATGGTTTTACTTAATAAACACCTGATTAGCATTGTTTAACAGGTTTGGATTGCATGAAAACAGTCAAATAGCAACATTCTGTCTAGTTAATTCCTCATTAGCAGACTCACAGTCACTGCATTTGACAGATTGTATACCAGTCTTGACACAAGGTGACCTCTTGCTTGGACCTGTTCATCACCTTCAGTCTGTCATAAATGAAGTCAGTATAAATGTCAGAGTGAATGTGACATCACCAGAGACTTCATTTGATGCCTTGAATGTTATTATTTTCCCAATATCATTATTATAGACATGGCAACACTATATGTAGCTACAAATAAAAAGAGTGATAAAACAAAAGGAATTATCTATATTTGAAAGATTTGAATTAATATATTCTTATAATAATGTATGTGACCCATAAATAAAATTCAGCAATCTCATTATTTCAGTTTCCTGATATCAAATATTATTAAGAGTATTTAATAGAGAAGCTTCATTTATTAATAATGTTCTATTTAATATATATACCGATGTCCTTCCTTCACAGCTTATTTTTTAAATGAAAGAAACCAAACATTGAGATAAAGATGAAGAATTAAATTGAGTTAAAAATTGTAAATATGAGGAACATATTTTGTGAGAAAGATCTTTGATCATTTTAACATTGAACAATTGTGAATTCACTATTTTGATTAGAAAATTCTCCAGATTCCAAGGAAATACTCATTTACTACTTTTGTCAACCTCGATAAATTATCTCTACCAAGGAGCTCCTTTTGAATCACGAAATCAATTATAAAATTGTACATTTATATTTTTCTCCTTGACAAGAGGAAATTGAACCACTTTCAATTTATCTGAACAAACTCTTGATTAATGTAATATGTTATTATAAACAAAATAAAAATAATGTAATCTTACTTTTTCCATTCCTCTGTAAATTTTCACAAAGAACTTTTAGATATTATTCTTAAATCGTGTAACCTAAAACAAACAAATACAAATTTAAAACCAGAAAGTATATATTGCAAAGGAAGAAAAATAATCATTTGATAAAGGCCAATTTTAGTGCATAGAAAGGATTAGAAGAAGACTGTGTTATCCATTGAATTGGAATTTCTTTCTAGTATCAAGAATATAATTAAAAATAAATCTTATTTTCATTGTAAGAAATAGCTGTTAAGATATAGATATAAATAAGATGAGTTTGCAAAAAATATTTACAAGAGGTTATTTTTAATTATATTTTATATAAAGTACCCTTTCTAGCCTTTCTAATTTAAGTTTTACAATTTTTAATAATATTTAAAATGGTTATAATAGTTACCATTTGATTAAGATAGTTATTGGGCTATCTTTATGCCCCCTTTTAATGTTATGCATTATTTAATCTAAGCTGATATGTTTCAGAAACACTGATATTGAGGAACTCAGAAAAAGAAATTGTAAAATGAACAGATAATCTGAAGAATGTATGAGTAAAGTAGAAATTAATCTTACTCGCTTTTGGTTTAAATCGAATCCATGCATTAGTTTCTCCTTCTTAATATATTAAAGAGCTAAGCCTTCTAATACCTTATTATATCGACCCTTAATGCAGATCTTAGTATCTTTATCAGGAGAGGAAACTAAAGCTCAAAAAATTAAGCAGTTCGCCCCAAATCCTGCAGTTAGTAAATAACAAGTTGGGATTCTGAACTTCACTCTGGGATCCCAAAGGTCGTGGCTGCAGTTATCGACTCTACCCTTTACAAGTAACTCCACTCCATACAGCTTTCATATTTTTTTCATAGCTTATTCTATGTTATATGATTTTTTCTTATTTATCTTTATTGTTAAATGTATACTTTCTTTCAATAGTGTTTATCTATTGCTTTCTTGCTAGGTTTATATGTGTATCACAAATGTAGAGCTATTTTCTTAGTTTTATATGTTTTTTATCTCTTTTGTAATTTATACACATTTTCCATTAAATCAACATCTTTCATTGTCATTATTAATTAGGTGTGGTCCATTGTCATTATTAATTAGGTGTAGATTGTCCCCAAACTAATTGCAAGTGATTCAATATACTGGTGTATAATTTTCTTAATAATCTATGATATATCACATCAGGGGGAGCTGATCTATAAATGCTCATTTTTTCAAGTGCAATATTTCCTTATCTGCCTTTGTCAAATGTCATTCTTGAATGCTTTTCATTATTTTCTAATTGTCCAAATGTATTTTATTCATTTTTATTGTCAAAGGCTTACCTGAGCAAAGGAGTTAAGGACCTAAGGCAATTGAGATTCATTAATAATTTTATATACCAGCTAATTAATTATTTCACTGTCATTTTAGAAGTTATTTTCTAAACATGAAGATAAATTTATAAATAAAAATCTTTTAAAACTACCTTTTAAATGTGCCTCCAAATCTTCATGAAATAGAATAAAAATAAATTTCCCTTATCTATTCTTCATAAGAAATGAACATTTAAAAAATAGGAGTTCAAGAATCTTGCCTTATTGCTCTGATGGTAACTAGAAGCTTAAAGGAAAAAAGATAGTAAACAAATTGTCTTCTTTATATTAAGTAAATTTTCCTAGAAAAAAATCTACTGTATTTGTTTTTTACTTTTCATCATCATAATCATTGCTATTTAGCTTCATTTACTTTGGAACTTTGGGTAAGAATATTTAAAGGATAAACACAAACTTTTTTTGGTAAAATTACTCTTTGATTTTCTTTATTTTGTAGTGAAAAGTAGAGCTGGAAATGATGACTAGTCCTGTGCTCTACCTTTATATAAGCTCAGAGATGATTATTTTTATTTCATGATTTTGAAGTTATTTACTTTCTACTTCAAAATAGTAATAAAAATTCAAACTTGCTTTAGGCTATAAGCTGTTCCTTATTTTTATTTCATTCATCATTTTATTTTCTGGGATGCTTGGTGTATCTGATCAAAGTTCTCATACTGATCAAATCTGGATAGAATTAATCACAAATCTTGGTAAATTCTTAATCAATCTCTCTCTTTTCCCCTCTCTCTCCCTCTCTCCTCCCCTTTCTCCTTCTGCCCTTCTCTCTCCCTCCCTCCTTTCCTTCCTCTCCCTTCCTCCTTTCTTCTCCTCTCCCTCCCCTCTTTCTCACCCCACCCCTTACATTTGTTTTTTCTTGTAAAGTTAGAGACTACATTACATAATTATTTTGATTCTGCTCTAGGTTCCGTGTTAGAGTCTGTGTATAAACTAATATATAAACTGTTGCTTTATTCACTAAATATTTCACTTAAAATGCACATGTTGCTATATTAGTTTATTTTCTTAGTGGTATTATTTGGTTAAAATAGAGCCATAAAACAGTTATATGTGGTATGTGGCTCCTCATCTTATGGGATAAATATCTATTATTGGATTTCTATTTGCTAAGAACTTACATAGGACTGCAGTAGTTGCCTCAGGAAAGTTTTACAAAACATTTCTGAAATTTAGATGACTCAAGTGTTTTCAAAATGCTAAGTTGTTCAAAAGTTTTTGGCAGAGAAGTATGAGGAAAGGTCTTTGAAAAGAGTTGAACCATTTCTGAATCTTATGATTGTCAGTACAGACTGAGACATTTATGGCAGCGTGTGTATAATACATCGTGAGTATTATGAAATATTACTCATTTCTAATTCATTACAAAAATACTTTCCTAAACTTGCATATGTGATGGATGGCAAGAAACCAGGTATTCACATCTAATTATAAGGGTTTTTCTTTGTGCTAAAATGGACTCTATTTATCTATCAGTGCAATCAATCCATGCATTTTTCTTTGTGTCTGTCACCGTACTACCTAAGCACTTAGCAAAGATATTAAATTAACCAAAAACTGTGGAGTGGGATGTTTTTCTTGTCTTTACTACATTTATCTAAGCCAACCTAAAGCTAAGCAGACTGTGACTAATATTGGAAGCCTTATTCTTATCGCAGACAGAGTTGTTTTCATTCTTGTTATTATTAATTGGTTGAATGCCAACAATATATTCAGCACAGGACATAATTGCACAATATGTTCTTTCTCCTGCAGCCCAGAAAGGGATCAACTGCTTTCATCCACTAACATTGATGCCAGAGTGATGAATTCCCCTTCATAACCCCCAGTTTCCTCTCCTGCCTCTCTTTCTTTATCTACTTCCCTCATGAGTTTTCTTTTAAAAAGAGGTCTATTCATAGTTATTTCTTAATTATAGAAAGGATTTTAAAAAGAAAAGTGGCTATTGCCTTTTAAACTTCTACTTGTCACATGTTGAGGTATGAAAAGGAAAATATATTCATTTTTTTTTCTCTGATCATAATAAATATATGCCTACAGTTTCTACTGATATGTCTAGAAAACATTAATATATTGATATACAGTTAATGTATAAACTATACTACATAATATAAAAAGTATATATGTATTCTATATGTATTCTGTATATAATAGACATAAATCATGTTTGTGATACCCCATAATATCAGAAGATCTTTAGAGACATATTTTCATTTAGTCCCAATTGCTCAAAGAAGTTAATTTTCTCTCTTACATCTCACCATATTTGACTTTAAATGCATCTTTTAAGGACGAACAAGAGCTATTTTTTGTTTCTTTTGTTTATTTTCAGTGTTTCTTTTCTGGAAAGACTCAAAGTTTTTTGTATTTTGTCTTGTTTAGCTATGTAACTCCTTGAGAACTGCACTTATATCTAAAATTAACCTAATGTCAGATTCGTTAGATATAGGGAAAAATAAGTGTATTTTGCTCATATTTATATGCACAAATATTACTTTGAATTATTTGTATTGATTATGAATGATTCTGACCTTTAGGAAAGTGAAGTATATCTTCATTCTGCATACTACATTTGGCCAAGTGGGAATTCAGACCGAGCAGATCCACAGGGAGTTGGGGGCTGTCGAATCTGGGAAATGGGGACCAAGTAGTAACAGAGATGCAGACTTTTCGTTACACAGAAAACTCAAGAAGTGAGATGTGCTGATGGCTGTGGTGCAGCCATCGTCATACAGAAGTTATCTTTTGTGATTTGTACTGACATGATATTCTGAAAGATTTAGCTTCAGTCACGTTGTGGTACCAGGCAGGACCTGACAGAGGCCAAGTGAAGAAATAAATGTGTTTCTTAGTGTAGACTATTTTACTGAGCAAAATAAAACTTCTAATTTTAATTCGTCGTAGAGGCTTGAAGATAATAGGACAAAGGATGAACAAAGAGTGAAAACATTCAAAGAGCTTTTTATAATATTAATAAAGAGATTTATAAAAGTAACTATAATATATGGCAGAAAGTATAAAGTAATATAAAATTATAAATTGCCATAGAAGGTCAGAAGATTGTAAATCACCTCACTGACATGATCGTGGAACTCATCTATTTAAACAGGGTACGTGTAAATAAATATATTTTAGAAGTAATAATATTAGTGACTTTCTGTGAATGCAATAAAATCAATTCTTAGATGAACTTTCCACAAAATTGCAAAGGCATTATTATACTATAACTTAAATTAGAAGTAACAAACTAAGAGAAAACAATTTAATTTAAAATTTGGGGAAGAAAATCGATTCATGTATTATAGAGATAGACATAGAGATTAGATTATAAAGAAAACCAAAATGTAAATCTTTTTATATATCATATTTTCTTTATATTTCAACATTTCATGTAAATTCTGAATCATAGGTACACCTACACATACAAAAAATGTTTGACATTCTTTGAGTATTTTAGTACTTCTATTAGTTTTCTTTATTTTTTTTCTTAATTAGAGTTGGTTTAATCATCAGATAGAGGCTTTGCACTTAGAGTCTTATTATCTTTCTTTAAAAGTTTCGTTTCTGTCTTTAGTAATTTTTTTTTGATAGAAGGAGAACCAAGAAACATTATTATGGAAAATATTAATGTTAAGTGTCTAAAAATTCTGCTCCATAAATCTTTAATGCCTAAAAACATCATTTCATCTCACTCATGTAACATCCTGCACAGATGTAGAGAGGCCCTTTCCCACAAAATGATGTAGAAACCCAAGAGGAGAGGTGGTCTGCCTTATCTAACTGTGACTTCCAAATCATAATAGTCACCTACTAGTGGTCACACCACCAGACAGAAAAAAAGAATAGAGAAGAGTAGAGTAGGAGAAGGTTTTACAGTGCCCATCACTTCTGTTCATATTCTTTAAGAGGGAAGTCAGTCACATGTTCATACCTAACAAGACAAAGAAAGGCGGTCGCCTATTTTCTGAGGAAATCAATCCAGAGCGACTTATCCAGTAACTGCATACAGCTCAAAGTCCCGGATCTCCACAATTCCTCATGGTTGAAGGAACATACAAACTATATAAATTCTAGTTTATATGGAAATGTATAAAGAACAAGATGAGGTAAGTTACTCTACTTTTCTTCCAATATACAATACAGGAACGAGTATAGAAGCACACACATCAAATTACACAGCTTTAGTTTAGAAAAAAGAAAGAATAAGAGACAGAAAATCTTTACTGGTTCATAGCCATAATAGAATCTGTTGGACAGGCATTGTAAAGATGCCTCTTATCTGGAGAAAATTCCTTTATTGTACCCAGTTTCTGCCTCTAGTATAAACTCCCTTACCAGTTTTTCCTCTCTTGTGCCCTAGTCCCACTCCTTGGGAAGCCCTGTCTCATCCATTACCTTTGCGGGCCACATCTGAAATGGCACTGGGATGTGTTCTTCTTGAGGGCTGCAGAGGTCACATGGTCTACTGTCTTCTGAGTAAACCTTGGGAATCCCATGTTCATTTCATTCGCACAGGGTTTGTCAGGACAGAGTCAGGGAAATAAAATTCCTCTGATATTTGATTTATTTTTGTCAGGGCAGTTCTAAGACCAGTAAACAGACTCCAGACTTTTTCCTCGGACTAGTACTTAGTCTTTTTTATTTCTTGCTTCTTTGTGTTATCTCATCCTCTTAAAGTATGGGTAACGATAGGCTGTAGTGGGTAGCTTTTCACTAAGCACCTGATCTTTGTTCAAAGCTGGATCCTTTTTTATTTGTTTGTTTTTAGTCTGATGCCTCCTTATGGAATTTGTTGCTCTAAAACATTTTTGATTCTATCCTACTGTTTAGGATCCAGGAGCTGCTGGTTCTTCCAATCCTGGGAGTTCCCAATATTTTGAATGTTCTCTATTCTTTTTTATTTGTGTTTGCAACCTGGCCAGTTTCTTTTTTGAGTTATCTCTTTCTTGCAATATGCTGCTAAAAGCAACTTGTAAAAACAACGCATAGTACCCTTCTGGCTCTTTCCAACATTTTCCTGTAGAGTTGCAGGCCTGGTAAACACTTGTCTTCCTTTCAAACCGTTGCTAACAACAGTTTTACCAAATGTTATGCAAGAGTATAGCAAACCCCTTAAAATTTCCAGTCTACTCTATTTCCTTGTTGTCTGCTGCCTGCCTTTCAAGGCATAGAACAATCAACATCCATAATTTAGGATTGTTTTTACAGCAATATTCTAGTTCAAGTGTAAATATGTATATGTATATAGTATTTAAAGAACAAAATTCTGTATTAGTCAAGATAATGCTAGCTATTCTTACAAATAATAGTTCGAATATAGTGAATTTAAAATGTTATGCCATCTTCAACATTTGTCTTTTACTTTTACCTTGGCCATTTCATTGTGGCCAGCTGAAAAGGGAACATAGCGCGGGTTAAGTACAGAGACAAACCTTTGGTGGCCTGGGATTAGCATATGTCAGTTCTCATATTCTCTTGGGTGCATCTTAACCACGTGGTCATATTTTACCAGCAATAAGTCTAAAAATGTAATCTAGCCTTCTCTCTTTAAAGAATTTGAGATCAGTCTCAGAGATAATCCACATACCTGGTGAATTAAGTGACTCTTGGATTCTAACTCATCTACCAACAATTCATTTCATAGTTAATCTGTGAATTATAAAACACAAGTAAAAGCAAAATATGTACCTTCTAATGACCATATAATATTTTAACACTATTGAATTCTATTATATTCGGTAGCTTATAAAACTACAAAAAAATTATTAGTCTTATTTCAAATTTATCGTATAAAAGTCATAGCAAGCTCTGTCACCTCCATTAGCATGTTACGAAACATCAATAAACAGTGATTCAGTGGTAGATTGCTAAAACTTCTCCTAAGCCTACAGCACTTTAGGGCAATATTCACTGAAATAAGTACAACTTACTGAAATAGTGTGCATTGGCTTTCTCTTCAAGTATCATCAACTTTCAAACATATCCATATTTTATTAGAAACAAATCTTTCCCTCTTAAACACCTTAGGTGGTGTAAGCTGAAGGAATTGTTCTTAATATGAAGTATTTTTATTGCTGGGAGAACATCGACTGTAATTTTAACTTAGTTGAATAGATTGCAATTTCAATTTAGATATTAAAGGAAAACCTTCATTATAGCAATGAACTCTTATTCTGTTGGTATAAAGGATGTTCCTGACAAATTATACTTTTTACTCCATTAAAGATGATTCTGAAAACTTCTGGACCAGTGGAAAGTACCATTCAGTTGCAGTAGATATGAAATGGGCTTTTTAAAGTGCCATTTTTCTCCTTAACAAAATCAATAGTCTTTATTATATACAATAAGCATAACCTGCTGCCATTTCCCAGATCGATAAAATCTTCTCTTCCTTTTTGATATTCAAGTGCCTTGGAGACAATGTAGCCATTTGAATATTAATTCTTCTAGTGGATTCTGTCTTTATTAACTCTTAAGTCAGTAACATATGTCTTAGTTTTATACTGTTTTACTTTCCGCAGAAATTACTTGGAAAAAATGGTTATCATATAAAAATTAAATACTTGCCACGTTCATTCTATTTAGACAGATTTTTTTCCTGAGGCCATTATAGAGGTTTCACTTGTTGGTAAGCAGAGTAGTATACCTACATGTCTGCTTTCGATGTGATAATCAACTGCCCCTTCATTTAGATTTACTAAACAAAATCCATTCTGGATTCAATACGTTTTCCTCTTAAAGTTCCTTTCTTAATTACAACTTATATGCCACTGTCGCAGAGTAGGGTGCATTATGGATAGCAATACGTGAATTCTAGACTTCTGCTAGTTTTTCTCAGGTCAGAGAGATATTCCATCTCTTCGTTTTTCTCTTATTTGCAAAGTTCACTGGCTTATTTTGAAAAGGAGAAAGTATCTTAAAGGAATTGTTAAATATGTTCTATTAAAATATTATATAGGATTCTTCACCTCTATGCAGTTTCAATCATAGAAAAAATTTGTTTATTGCCACATTTACATATTATTACATTTGTATATGCTGGAATACTTCTTTATTAGTTGTGTACAGTGAGATTTTAATTATTCACCTATTTTGAAATCTATCAAATGGGTAGGTATGTAGCATTTTAAAATAAATATTTGCTAGGTTTATTAAACTGTATAAAATTTTGTCTGGTAAATTCAATATATAGATGACTAAAATGAGAACTAGAGAGATTACGTGACTTTTTTAGGATCACACAGTTACTTTAGAAGACAGGGAACTAGAAAACAGTTTTCTGTGCCTTAGCTGATACTCCTTTTATGTTATTAGGTCTATTTTTCTGGAACTTAGTAATCCTGTAGAAAAAAACCCCTGCTAAACAAATGTATTGTTGATGGACACAGAAAAATTGATGGATATAAAATTATTAGCTTTGTAATTATAATTTATAACTTTTATAAATTATAACCTATAAGTTATAAATCTATTATTTTTATTGGAAATTAGAATGTAGACAATGTATTTGTTTTTGATTTTATTAATTATAGTGCCTATGATTATTCATTATTAAAATACAAAAACATCATTGGTGTTAATTTATAATTCATATAATACCAAGGTTCTATCATGGTCATTCATCTGCAATGAAATTTATATGACCGGTGTTTAGTTTTTATTTTCTTTTAGAACTACCTTTTGTTTAATAAGTTAAAAATGCCTTTTTCATATATCCCCTCTACCACCACTCTGTTTATTTGGGCAGTATATATGTTCTGCAATCAGATGGGTTATTCACGTTTAGAACATTATTTTGTTAAGCTAATAAGTATTAAGTTGATTCTTAAAAAAAAAAAAAAGATAAACACACCAAATATAAGTTTAATAAAATACATTTTTTAACAATGAATACGTTGATTTTAACTATATATATGTTGATTTTAACTATATATATATTTAGCAATATATCCTATATTGCTAAAAATGCATACTAGTTTGCTAATGTGTGATCTTGAAAGTTGGAGAGATGGACAAGGAACCAAAATGTGTTCCTTCTCTGATCCAGAAAATTCTCATTTGCTGTGATCCTCCAGAAATAATAATTATTTTTTAGAGATGGTAATTGACTAACTATTTAAATTACCTAAATGGCAAAAGTAGAAAGTATTGGAACTAGAATTTGAGTGGGTAAGACTGAGACATTCAGGCTTTTTCACTATATTACGTCCATTTTACTCCGTGTTCCCCAACTCTCTTTCTTCCTCCATCTCCATAATTGGGCTTCCTCTAAAGTCTCTGTTTTATACTGGTAAAAGTGTGGCCTTCGGAACAGACAGAACTGGGGTCGAATTTCACATATGGCACTTACCAGCTGTGCTGCTTTGGGAGAAGTGACTTAACCATCCTTAGTCTCTTTCCATATCAGTTAAATGGCTGCACTAATAACTACCAAAGATGATTGTCATATGTATTAAGGATGATTAAAATAAATTTCTTGGAGTTTTCTCAATATGGTTTAAATTCAACAAATTCTGTTGAATACAAACTGGCCATTTTTATAATTAGCCTCATTTTTTTTATCTACGTCATATACTTCATAGCATTACCGCACGATAGAACGAGATGATTGATTTTAAAAAAGCATACTAAAAATGGAAAGCAATTGTGTCAAGTTCATTTCAGTAATTGAAACGACCTTGAAAGAACTCTATGTCTTTTGGGCAGAAAGGAATTTAACACAAGATATTTGGATACTTACATAATTTTTGGAAGAGCTAAAGAAGAAATTCATTTGTGCATACTTTACTAACTCCGTGGTAGAGAGATAAGACAGATTCTCCAGTTATCACCAGCACCTGTCCTTGCCACAATCACCTCTTGACACCACGAGTCTGTTACCCGTAATTGGAACACTGGCCACTTTTCCACCACCTGTCCATGATCTTGTTTTCCAGAAGAGATAGGTGCAGGAAGATGGTCTCAGCTTTGCTTCTCTATTCAAACCTGGTTCCAGTATCCTTCTCTAGAGAAACTTGAACACAGTAGAAAACAAGAAGAACACATTAGGAAAGTATTAATGATCAAAAAGATAGGTGGTAGACAGGAGGAAATTATTATTTTTATTACTTCTGTGGTTTTGACCATCTTAATCTTAAAAGAAGGCTATTGGCAACACTCTCTCACTTCTTATTTCTAATTGTCACTTCCATAAACGTCTATGATATGTTTATATATTGACTAAAGTAAATCTTTAACAAATTACTTGATAAATGTATTGCATTCAAATTTTTTAACTATCATCATTGTGAGCCAAATTTTTAATGGCATACACACTTCTGCAAATTGTTTATAATAATTCATATATTTCCAAACCAGAAATCAAATTTAAGTGAACCATGACTGTTTCAAAATGTTATACTTGTTATTCATTAAATTAATCTGTTTCTTTTCTTAGTTCAATCAGAAATAAGTACTTTCTGTTTTACTTATGTGATTTTTTTAGGCAGATCTTTCTGTAGGGCCAAATTCTTCATAGTATATCATATAGTTTAAGCCTCAGTATCCCTTTTGCTTGTAGCTTTGACAAAATTCATTTCACCATATGTGATTATATTTTTAGGTCAGGAATATTGGGAATTTAACACTAAACATTCTGTATTTGCAGTTTAATTTGGAGATGATATCAGTACATAATAATATTTGACTTTTTCTATTTATTTATTTTTTTATGTTATTGAAGTAGTCAGAATTACCTTCTGTGTAGATTTTGATTTCTGAGATCTGAGAGATAGAGATTCAATGGAAATACTTTTGTTTCATCTAACAAAATGCATTTTATTAAGGCTATAAAATAGATTTTTATACTTTGATACTATAGATGTGTAAGAGAGTAAGATACAAATTATAAAGCAAATGATTTGAGAAAACATAATTCTGAAAGAATTTTAAGATTATTTGACTAATTTTGACACTTTGACCTTTTAATTTTCTTTTCAGTGATTGTGTTTATTTTTATTTTTGCATCCCTAAAAAAGGATTCTTTTAAATATCTTTGCAGTCATTTAAGTCAATTATATTTAGTTGTACTAAAGAGAGGCATAAACCTTAAATATTTAATAATAATCTCACAAACGTGGTCCACATTGTGAGACAGTCTTGTTTTGTTTCCCAAGTACATCAATTTTTACATGCTTAGTTCAAAATTTTCCTCTTTTTCCATCTCAAACATCTTATTCCTTCTTTCAATAGGATCTTTGAATCTAAAAATAGCATTTTAATTTAAAAAGTAAGAGTGAACACTAACTCAACTTTACATGATCAACTTTATCAAATTCTTGATATGTTTACTCATATTTGTCTTCCTTTCTATTCAGACTAAATATGTATAGTGACATTAAATTGTACTCTTACTTTTAGTCAAGGATTTATGACAGTAATTTCTTCCTTTTTCTCCTTGAATATTCCCTCCCCTCTTTTATCATCATCAATCATCATCATCATCATCATCATCATCATCATCATCATCATCATCATCTTAGTAGCTACTAGCTACTATTTGATTACTTTCTGTAAGCCAGGTACTATACACAAGTACATAAATTTTATTCAATTGTTGCAGCAAACCATGATTTTATTTTCACCATTTTAATGATAAAGAAACTGAGTCATGACTTTTTCACTAGATTTTCCCCATCTTCATGCAAACACACTTTAAAATTAACCATCTTTTAAAAAAGAATCACTCCCTTGAACCCTGTTTTTCTCTATTTCCTCTGCTTATAGCAAATTTTACTTAGTAAGGGATAAAACCTTAAAGACATCTCTTCTTCTCATCTCAGTTTGAACAAAAACTAAATGTCTTACCTTAGACATAAGGCCCATTATAATCTGCATGTTAAAGCTAAAATCGTGCTGGGACTTAGTAAACATTGAACACAAGTTAGAAGACTTGGTGTTGTTATCACTGCTGTTTGATCCCAGCATTCCTCTTACCTCCTCTTCTTTCTCATGATCTCTTCGGGCCACACTGTCTCTCTTACACACCCAACTCCTTGATCTCAGAACTTTTATAATTCAGTCCCCTATATCGGGGAAGCCATTCAGCAGCATTTATATGCCTTTGGTCCTTGACTACTTTGTCTTAGCTTAATGTTAACCTCCATATAGGCCTTTTCTGTCTGTTCTTGCTGTCCAGCGTCTACTTTGTCATGTTTTATTTTTATGGTACCACTTCCTACAACCGAAGTTAGCTTATTTATTGATTATTTTATGTTAGTTGTCTTTCTCCCCTGATTATGATGTAAATTCCATGAGAGCAGAAATGCTACAAAATGGGTGCAGCATTGAACAGACTCAGAAAATTTTTATTTAAAAAAATCTAATGGCATATATCAATCTTAATATCTATTATGTAGGAAGTCTGCATTTATTTCATATAATATAATTAATAAGAAATTCTATTGAAATTAATATCAAATAAATACAATGTCATTTTATATTGTTATATTCATACACACTTTTTTCAAATCTGGAAACGATGAACAGCAAGGTAATTTATCTTCAAATTATATCTTTAATTCTCTATTGAAACATTCACTACAGAATTATAGATCCTTTGCTTTCCAAAATGTAATGTTTATATGCCTAATATATTTTTATCTATTAAGCCAATGCATGTGGCTAAATTGACTACAGTATAAAATTAGTAAACCTAAAGAACTATAAACTAGTTCAATATTTAAATCATAGAATTATACCTTGTTCTCTCTGAAAATTGTAGTATATTATAGAATTAATAATATGACTTCATTAAAATATAAATTATAGCACGATGTTCATTTTTTTCATTAACTTCAAGTAGAAACTTAAAATGAAGCTGGAGATCCAATCATTTCAATAGACTGCCTGTTAGAGCAGAAGCTTTAGGGTCTTTTCTAACTAATTCACCTGAAATTTTAAAAATCAGTTACTATCAACATTATAATCCTAATCCATATGAAAATACTTGTAGATAAATACTTGTTCTTACCTTTGTATTTATAAAGCATCTTTTTTTTTTTTTTTAAGATTCATAAGACTACTGTTCCATTTATCACTTTGCTATCCCTATAGAGCAGGGGTCCCCAAATCCCTGGGCCGCAGACGGATACTGGCACAGCAGGAGGTGAGTGGTGGGTGAGCAAGCGAAGCTACATCTGTAGTTAGAGATGCTCTGCAGCACTAGCATCACTGCCTTAGCTCCACCTCAGATCATCAGGCATTAGATTCTCATAGGTATGCTGGCCCCTGGTGCCAAAAAGGTTGGGGACCACTGCTGTAAACAGTCTTTTATTTTAATTTCCTTTGAATCTTCCATTGAACCTTTCAAAGTATTGTGTTTTAACTTCCTAAAACTTTATGTGAATTTTTATTGGTGTTATAGAGATAAATGTTTCATACACATTATTTTTTAGCTATTTGTATGAGTGGTGAGCTACTATACAGAACAAAATTTTGCAGTCAGCATTCTTATTGCCAAAATGGAAATGAAGATTTTCCTATTATCTTACTCTCTTTTTACACCTTGAAGATGCTATTAGGTTGAACATGCCAGGACTTAGATGAGCCTTGCAAAAGGAGGTGATTCTTTACCCTTCAAGCAAACCAAGAGAGATATTTTTAAATGTTTGCCAAAGTATAATTGTTCTACAGCAGAATTAAAGTTCTGAGTTATAAATGTAAGATCTCACATATTCTCTTAAACAGTTAATTCCTTAGGGACTGGCCTTGTGAATACTAAGCTTTGACTAGCCCTTTGATAAATGGATACGTAAATTTCTTTACAAGGTAGTCATAACTATGTGAGGGTTCCTTGGGAAATCATTCAGTATATGAATCTTATACCACCAGTCTATCTAGATTGCATTTTTCATGGGCCTTATAATTACTAAATTGACACCTATATTATATATAAGGTCACTGTAATTGTCTGTTTGATACTAATTTATACATTTTTAGACTAATCGAATTTAAACAAACAACCTTAAGCTAAGTGATTGAATTTTTATAATTCACAGTATAAATTCAAGTCTAGATCATGAATGATTCAAGAAAAAAAATGTCCGCTATATAATATTTTTTTTTGCCCTGGATTACCTAGGTAATTACTGGTATGTAAACTGGCCCTTATGGGAGGAGCAGAAAAAAAACAACAAAGTGATTTTCCGCTCAAACAGAAATAATATTATTTTAGTAAAAGTTATTCTAGTTTTTCACCTTAATGTTAATGGTTTTGGCATTATGTTAAAATTAAATTTAAGTTTAAACTAGTAACTTTTCTGGAAGTCTGTGGCCATCCATCTTGAACTCCAAGCATGTAGGAAGACATAGGTAGAAGTATATTAAATCTGACAAATGACCTCCCATGTGCAAAGGAGGAAATAAAGATTCATTCTCCGTGTTTGTGAGATCATTTTGATGAAGGAAAGGCTAATTGAGGATGACATACATTCTAAATCTAATTCAAATCAGCATTTTTACATGAAGACTCATCACATTTCCAATGGTATACACTACCATAAAACAGCTTAGTAAAGACATTTTGAATTTGATTCTTGGATTTTTTTTAAATGCTTCATCAGAACTGACATTTTTAGGGGTAATGAGTTTCCAGTCTTAGTATTAGTTCAAACTGGATACCTATGGTACTTTACACCTTTTTATTTAAAAAAGAATTTTTCTTTAGCATAATTAAGTCTTATGTTGCAGAGAAAATTGCAACTAATATGCGATTATTCCTAGGAAATATGTGGGGAAAGCGCCAACACAAGGTTTCTCACAGTTAAATCAAATCACCTTGAAATGATGAAAATGTTAAATTACGAAGGACTCATCTGCTGGCATTCAACAAAATAATCATATTCCTGACTAAGTAGCACTACCGTTGTTTTTAAAACAAAAAGGTTTTAAAAATTCTACAAAATTAGCATTGATATTATCTTATAAACACAGTTAATAGCGCCACTCTCTAAAAAGACTGCTTCGTCTTTTATCTAATAGTTGGTTTCGTTAATTCTGCAAATTTCATATTTTAAATGTCATTTGTTAAAAGTCAAGGTCACTGATATTTTATACTTAGAGAAATTTATATCTTGACTATACATACACAAACAGCTCAAAACATGGAAGGTGGCCACTTACTAAGAGGTTAGACAGAAACAGTATTCAGGAGTATCTACCTTTAAGATTATATACCGCATGCCAGTCATCCTAATTAAATTTAGAAACAAACATTCGTATGCAAGTCACTGGTTATAAACATTTCATATACAAAGATCATCAGCATGGCCTGTTTATGGCGCTACATTACCATTCATATTATGACTGTTTGGCTCTCTTCCAAGAGTAAAACAAAACAGAATGCCTAGATATCAGATTTTGGATTCAAGAAAATAATACTTTTCTGTAGTAAAATTTATTTATGAGAAAGCATATGCCATCTACAGTCATCTTCAAGACTGGACTTTAAAAATATTTGATCCTTACCTAAGGATTGAACAATGGACTTCTTTCTGTTCTGTATATCTGTAGAATACCTCAGGTAATCCAATGGTCAATTGTAAAGTGTTATTAAGTGTCCTGCCTCAACTTGGATTCTAAAGTTCTGTATTTCTCTTTGAAAGCAACTGAGCTTATAACTCATCTTTTTATTTTCAAAAGTAATCCCTGAGCAATTATGCTATTTAATTCTAAATATTAATAGGGAGAAAATTATGATCATTACCTATGATCATTTACATGGATTTAACAATGTACAATTAAATAATTTGCTTACTTAGTGGCTCAAAAAATTTAAGAACCACAACTGTAAATCTATATTATTTTTCTCTAAGCTCTCTGTACCTCACGCATAGGCATAACAATCTGCCCCAAATAGTACCAGAGATTCCCATAACATTTTAATTAAATTTCTTCAAAACATACATTCATCAGATTATTTTTCTGAGAGGTGGTCACTAAAGAAATTGGGAGACACCCTGAAACACTAACTCTTTTTCATGAGAGCAAATTCTCAGTGAGATTCTTCATTACTTGATATATGTTAAATTTTTCTTATTTATTAGAGAGTTCTGAAAGAAACCACTCAAAAATGGACATTTTCTCTAGGTATGCATATAAGCCTTTTGTTTTTGTGAACAAACACTTATCAGATAACTAGATATATTTATTTTGAAATTGAGTGAAATGTGGATTTGGGGGACAGAATCTTTTTTAGCATCTTTTTTGTTAGCAACAGTATTGGAGGGAGAAATAATGATAAATATTGAATATTTACTGTTCTAGGTTTTTCACCCCAGATTTACACAATACACCTATTAGCTTATTATTCACAGTCTATATATAAGGAGACTAAAGCATAGAAAGGCTATGTGACTTGACCAGGGTCACAGATCTAGTCAATGACAAAGCTGTGGTTTGTTTTCAGTTATTTTGGCTCCAGGGATAATATTTTTCATTGATAAAAATAATTAATGAAAGGCAGAAATACTCTAATGTCATGAGAAAATACAATCATGAGAGCAATATATTTTTTAGAAAAGTTATGTGTTTGTTTATTCATTAATTAACTCGTTAAAAATGCATACTTGATATCTAGAACAATAAAAAATGACTCAAGATGAAAACATTAGGGGCAACCTAGGCAAATGGAAAACATAATGTGAACGAATATTTGGCCGTGCACAATAATAGTTTGTTAAGGAAACACAAGTTGGACCTTGGATGGGAATGGGTCATGGAGGTGATGTTTGATTTGAGTCGAAAGTTAGCAGCAATAGAGTGAATGTGAGGGGGTGAATTTGCGAAAGTGGAAAAGCAGAGGCTTAAAATTCTACACTGTGATCTGGAAATTACACATATTTCAGTATGGCTAGAGATAACATTAAGTTTTAGGGAGATGAAGTTGTAAAATTAGGTGAGAACTATGACTTCGAAGGACCTGGCTTAGAATGTGAAGGGGCAACTTTTTAGCAAAGTACTGGATAACAAGTTCAGTGTTTTACAAGTATAATTCTCGCATCCTCAAGTAAGGTAGATTATAAGAGAATATTCCTGGAAGAAGCAAGCCAGCCGAGAGACTGATCGGGAATGATATAATTGATGGACATTTTGAAGGTGCAATAAGCATCAAGACAGTGGAATTAGAATGGAATTAGTTTCATAAGACAAAATGACTGATTAGATTTGGGTATAATCAATGAAATAAATTTAAGATATCTTTCTGGTTTCTGGTTTGGGCAATTTGAAGGAAATTGGGAAATAGGAGTACAATTACTTGAGACATAGATCCAGAAAGGGGAATTAGTTTGAGGAAAGCTGGTGGGTTATAATTTGTCTATTCATTCAGATAAAGATGTCAAAAATACAATGGGATATATAGATCTGGCATCTATCAGGGTTCTGGGTTAAAGAACTAGTCTAGCAATAGAAAAAGAAGTCCTATGTTGACTGCCTAATAGGTGCAATTTGGGTGTTCACAAAGACCATAAAAATATTGCATTATATTTATATAATATGCATTTTATTAATTAAAAATTAATGCTCAGATACATTAAAAAAAACTTTTGCAGTGGAAGTAATAGTGTTGCAATTTAAACCATAGCGATCCCAAACCTATATGCTTTTAACATGCTCCCCTCATCTACATGTTGTCATTCATATAGAGACAACAGTTAAAGCTACAAGTATTAATGGGATTACAAAAGGGGAATGTTAAGGAAAAAGACAGGCACAGACAAATCATTGAAAATTTATAAATTTTAGGAAGTCAGAGGAAAAGAATGCAGTGAAAGAGAATGTATGAAATGAAGAAAAGAGAAAGTAGTGTTATGAAAGCAAAGGTGGAATAAAATTTTTCAGAGAGGGAAAGATCTATAGTATCAAATAATGAAAAGGTTAGAAAATATGCCTTTTTTGAGTTAGAAAGCATTTACTTGATACCTTAGCTGAAGCATCCTTGGGGTTAAAATTCTACAGTTTGGATGTACTATGACCATAGGTTTTGAGAAGCTAAATAAGAACTGTAGGTGATGCAGAAATTTCTAACTGGTTTCCTTTATGAGTGTGAAAAAAGGTGTCCACAGGATGGGATATGCAGGTCTTCAGCTCAGATTCCTTTTATGGGGGGTGAAATGTGAGGAAGGGGATGAAGATGAAGTTTTGAATCTAGTGCAAGTTTTTACTGGAAGTCAGATATGGATTTCTCACAGAAGGTGCTGTGAGTCTATTGGAACAGTTGACCATGGGACATGTGGACTTAAAGGTGCTATCAGTTCCCTATCTGTGAGTGGATACAGATTACAGCTATCAATTATTAAATTTTCAAACAAACATTTCCTCAAGGCCAGCTTTTGAACTTTTGAGAAGTGACTGCTACTTTCCCACCTTCTTGCTTCCTAAGAAATATCATAGCTTCAGCATGCCATGTGGATGAAGTCTATCTAGAAGTCCTCAAAACCCTGCTGTAGGTTCTCTTTCTCACCCTGAACTCTCAGCTTAGGAAGGCACATCCATGTGTATGTTTTTAATTATTTTCTATCCTCCAAGGACTTCAAACTGTATTCCTGCTTAGAAATCTTCTCTGATCACCATGGTATTATCTGTTCAACTGCTTTTTCAATTCTTGTATATGAATGCCTTAAAGGGATCATGCTTATGATGCAATCCAAAAGTCGTTATGATCCTCCCATCAAATCTTGGTCGATCTCTGTATTCTGAGTGAGTTGGATTATTATACACTCAGTATAACATGCAATTGCACAAGTCAGAATTCTAGAAGCCATCTTTTGGGGATCCTTTTATTTAATGGTCCTCACATCATAATTGATTACCAGGTCCTACTTCTTTCCTTCTAAATACATATTGAATATGAGTGCTTTTCTCTATCCCCATTATCTATATCTATATCCAAGCTCCTGCCATTTTTGGCTGGAGCTGCTGCAACAGCTTCTAGCTGCTTTCTTATAATATTTTTTGCATATACACACTCCCCCTTGCAATTGCTTCTGTACGTTGGAATCAATCGGATCATTTTAAAGTTCTAATAGAAATATATTAATTCTATGTTTAAAATACTTTACGTTCTTTCCTGTTCTTCTAAAAAAAGGATAGGAAACATATCTAAGAATAGCTACTCATCCTCATATATCTGACACAAGCCATACTATCTATTCATTACTTTACTCCGGCCATAGAGTCCTCATTCCCATATTTCCTCCTGCTTTCTTGTCAACAAATGAATTTTTCCTGCTTCCTTAAATGATCTTCACTGTTTGGCTAGTTAACTCCTGCTTGTCTTTTCATCTCAAAACCGAGAAATTTCCTAGGGAAGTCTTGGCAACCCCTTCGCCAAAATAGTTTAGGCTCTCCCAGTTATGTAACATTCAGAGCACCCTACGTTTTATCATGACACATTAAATTTATACTTATATATTTTAACACTAATATATTTTTCAATATTTATATCATAGATTGGAAACTTGATGAGGTCAGGGTCCCCAGTAGTTTTTCTAAATTATTGATTATGTCAATTAACAGTTAATTCACAGATCCTTCTGAGGAATATATATATTTAACCTGTGGCATAGAAAAGATTTTTATTGGGCACTCGGAAATTTTTAAGTTTGGTTTCTTTTCTGTCTTAGAATAGTTGCAAAATGCCATCAAGCACAATGAATTTTGAGCTATAAATCTCACATTGCAGGTAAAGTCGCATGCATTATTGGGTCATGCAGTTATAATTGTCTCACGTTTATATTACCTTATGATTTTTTTTCATTTATTTCATTTAAATCTGGTATGATATGCAAAGCAGGAACAGTAAGGTAAACCTCAATGATCAAAGAAACCACTTGTATCAATGCAAAAGATTCATTATTTTGTGTTAGAAATACGGATGTTGACTCCACCATTTATTCTACCCCTGTATCTTTAACATGTTTTCACTTGGACTAAACAAATTAACTGCAAAATCTGTTTTTACTAGGTTCTCATTGAGCAACAAGAGTGTATTTAAAATTACACATGAATAGCTCAGGTGCTTAGTTATCTGTTTTTGGTGCCTGAAGATGGATGCCTTAAGAATCTTTAGTCATTAATATCAACCCTGAAAACACTAAGGGTAAAAAGCCCAGTGTAATATATATCTTAAGATGCTCCACTTGTAATGATTGCATTGTTCTTTTAAGGCTTCATTTATTCTTGACAGAAACAATTATGTGAAGTAATTATATCTAAAGTCAGACAGTGTGCAGTGTTCAATTTGGAAGGTAAAGAGCATTGTTTGACTGTTGTTACCAGGCACATTCCTGATAGAGAACAAATGCTTACATCAATAGGAATCATGCACTTTGTAATTTATTCTTTTATTCGCATATGCTGTTATCATAATAAGTGCCAGGTTAACCATCTTAAACACAGGGACAAAATTACCAGAATAACATCAATGGGGGAAAGCAATATAGACGCAGCTCATCAGTATTTCACTTGCATGGCTTATTTTATAGGGCTCTTTTTCCTTGCGTGACCAAATGTTGCATAATTGACCAGACAGAATTATTCCACAGGACATCCAAACAAGATTGAAAGACCAGTGTCCTTGGTGAATAAACTGGATGATACTTAGAATTTTAAATAGTTAATTTGATCAGATCGTGGAAATTAAATGAGGTACTCCTTAAATATATTATGTCTTTTCTCAGAAACAAGTCTCATTTTTAAAAATATATAATTGGACCCAGATTGTTACCTACATTAATACATAGTTCCCTTGTAGTTTGAAAGTTTACAAATTCTCCAAAGTCGTCTAAATTATAACCAGCCAAACTGACATATTTGTCCTTTGCTTACATCTAAATAGCTCTGCGTGTGATGCAAATTTATTGAACAATTTATGGTGAGGGAGAGCATATAAACATGGAAATCTCAGTTAAGATCCCAATAAATACCCATTCTATACTAAAACTATTAACATAATGATCAAAAATAGTATTGTTGCCATTTGGGGGTGATTTGAACTCCGGCATCACCCCAGTGGCAATGGGAAGTGCAAGCAAGTCACAATTTTTCTCTGTTCTTCCCCACTAATGCAGCAAAAATTACAGGTCAGCGAGATTTAGAAAAAGTAATATTTATTAAAAAGTATATTTTAGAAGAAGACATCCATCCTAAGGAAGGCCATAGCCCTGTGGAAGTTAGGGGGTGAAAAGCTAAAAGTGCGTTCCACGGGAGGAGCAGATTCTCAGTGAGAGAGCCATGATAGAGCAGAAGTGGGAAGGCCAGTATTCTGTTAGGACTGCGATGGGTGGTTACAGATGCCTTCTTAGGTGAGTGGCACATGAGGTCATTTCGATCGACACGTGGCTGCTATAGAGTTCTTTGCCTAGTGCACATATGCTTACCCAGAATTCAATCTGATATAATTAGATTCATGAACTTTCAAGCATAAACATGGGATTATAATGATGGTATAATGAGGCGGAGGTTGTGGGCAGGTTAGGGTAGTACCTTTTGTGCCTTATGTCTGTGGCTGGATTAAATCAGATATAGATATGGCCCTCCTGTCCTTTGTCTCTGGGGATGCTAGAACGGTTTTTTAACTACCAGTAGGGTGTTCTTTGGGTGGTCTCTGGGCTAGGCTTCTGTTTCTTTGTTCCTCTGTCTCTCATGTCTGACTAATTACCTAACAGTATCAATGAAGTAAATTTTCATTTTTTTTTTTAACTTAGAGATTTTACTACTACCTTAAAAAGCAAACAATGCTATCCCTCTTGAAGGAATAGGGTTACTCAAAGAAGCTGAAAAAGAAATGGAAGAGGAAAGGTAAAACTAGAAGATATTAGACGAGAGAAAGCTAGATAAGAGAGCAGATAACATTTCGAAAATCATATTAACAAACTAGAGAAAAAAACATGTTAAAAATTTAATAGAATATTTTTTTTCTGGAATTGAAAAAGCATACTTGAAACTATAGGTTAAAAATGCACGTAGTGTTGTACCAACAGTTTCATCATGGTTATTCCTCAGATATATTTTAGTGAAACCTGTGAACTTCAAGTTAAAGAATTCCCAGAAAGAAAAAGAAAGTGAAAGCCAGAAAGGGAAACAAAACAAAGCAAAACAAAACAAAAAATAAAGCAAACATGATAAAAAACAAGTGAATGACACTAACTGCCCAGAATTAGTGAAGACCCCACAGGTCTTTGTTCCGAGAGATAGCCCACCAATCTCAAGTAGTGTTTTCTCACAACTTCTGAGTTACCCGCAAATAGGAGGTTCCCCACGACCCCCTTCTCAGATTTGAGCCTTTGCTTAAACTGCTCATAGAACTCAGGAAAACAGTTTACTTACTGTTAATGATTTATTACAAAGGCTATGAAGGAATGGATGAGGAGAGATGAAGGATGAGGTGTGAAAAAAAGTTTTGTACACAAGTGTTTGTGCCCCTGTGGAGCCTGGGTGGCCACCTTCCTGGTACTTAGATGTACCATTGTTCACCTACAAGGAAGACTTCCAAACCCCATACTTCGGGGAGTTTTATGGAGGCTTCATTACCTAGACAGGATTAATTAAGTATTTGGCCATTGGCAATTAATTTGGCCTCCAACTCCTTTCCCCTTCCCAGAGATCAGGGGTTTGTTGTCCAGGCAGCCAGCCCCTACCCTGTGGTTATCTAGGGGCTTTGGAAAACTCATCTTTTTAACATAGACTCAGCTGTCCTTGAAAGAAGCTTTCTATAAATAACAGAAGACATTCCTTTTAACACTTTTTGCTCTGGAGCTATTTCAGGAATTGAGGACAAAAGATCCAGTATTATAACAAAAGATACTCCCACTGCTCTTATTATTTAGGAAATCACACAGGTTTTAGGAGTTCCATGCCTTAAATGGGAGGAAGACCAAATATATATTTATTATAAATCACAATACCACACACAAAAACTGACAAATATTTAACAAAAATAGAAATGTCCAGTAAATTAAATGCAAAATTCTTAAGTAAAATAATAGGAAATAAATGTTAGCAATACCTTAAAAAATAAAGTTGTCAAATTAGAATTTATTGGTTAAAAAAACCCACTAAATTTGATAAATTTCAAATATATATCTAACTTAAAAACACTCAGGTCTATGGCCATGCTACCCTGAACAAGCCCGATCCTATTTGATCTTGGAAGCTAAGCAGGGTCAGGCCTGGTTAGTAGCTGGATGGGAAACCACCTAGGAAGACCAGGTGCTATAGGCATAAAAAATATATATTAAAAAAAAAACACTCAGGAAATAGGAATAACTGATTTTTCTTGACATAGAAGTCTTTAACTTGCTGCCATGCAGAAGCACAGAACATGTATAGTCTGAATAGGTCACCGAGTTGGTGATTTGTAAATATTTCTAGACTTTCATAAAAAGGAAATCATGCAGTATGCAGTCATTTTTTTTTTTTCAGTTAGCGCAATTATTTTGAGATTCATCCATTTTGTAGCATGCATCAATACTTATTCCATTTTCTTGCCAAGTAATATTCTATTGTATGGATATATTATAATTTGTTCATTTTTTTTTTTACCCGTCGATGGACACTTTTTCCCTAGTTTTTATCTTTATTTAGTTTGTTAACATGGCAAATTACATCGATCAGTTATTATATCGGAACTTAAAAAAGGCAAAGTGAATCTATATTTTATGATGCCCTTTTTATGAAACTTAAGACAATGCAATTAATTTATAGTACAAGAAAAGTAGTTCATTGGATATGGGGGACCGTGGGTTGGGGTGGGGGAGGAGGAAGAAGGAAGGATTATAAAGGGACACGAGGAAACTTTGGAAAAAAATGGTTATGTTCATTTTCTTTATTGTGGCAGTGGTTTCACAGATGCCTACACTTGTCAAAACATATAAAATTGTACACTCTACATGTGGTTTATTATACCTACTTATATCTCAGCAACTCTGTTAAAAAAAAGAAAAGAGAGAGAGAGAGAAATAAAACTTATTCCTTAACCGAAGCTTGTCGATGTCATCTGAATTCCTTTTTAAGCATATCTGCATTGATGAAGATGCCTAGGATCATCCTCATTTAAAAGTTTTCCCTCTCAATAAATAAGCCAAAGTCCTTGGTGACATCATCAAAGACACCAAGTTCTCTGATCTGTCAGGTCTAATGCCTGTCCTCTAAATCCTGAAAGTAATGGCTAAATGAATTATAGTGCTTTGTTTTGCAATAAATTGATTTTAATTTAATTCATTTTAAGAGGAAGGCATTTTTACCTTGTCAAATTTTTTTTTCAAATCTTTTTGTATTCACCTGTTTATTAAAGTTCACTATCTCCCTTTGGTTTATTTTCATCTGCAATAAATATTAATTGTTGATAATGAAGATTTAATGTATATCATCTTTTCTGTTCAGGAAGATGGACTTCTTAATACATGTTTTTACTTAATAAATACTATTTCCAATATATCAACAATAAACATTCATTTTACATAGTAAGCACATACTAAGTACTTTTTTCATAGTTAAAGTAAAATCAGAATTCCACGATCAACTCTAATGATTCTGGAATGTATATAAGAAAAAAATATATGTGATGTTGCATTAATCAATGATATTTCTTTAGTTACATCTTAGTTTTCTGAAAATTTATACCATGAAAAACTTTTTTGTAATACAAATGTATTTTCAGTCAATCCAATGAAAAAGAGGGTGTGTTTCTTGTTGAAAAAGTTAAATATGTTAAATGAAATAATATATAAAAAAGATTACAGTGCAAATGGATAAAATGATTAACATAACAAGGAGAGAGGTCGAGGTCATAGACAGATTAGAAATCTAGAAAGAACTGGCAATTGGCTAATATTCTTGTATACAAGTCCTGCTGATGTCCAAAGTGATATCAAAGGCCTATAGTTTTTTTTTATAGTTTTTTTACCCACGGCCTTAAAGTTTTTTGATCTTAGTATTTCCAGTGTCATTTATTTCCCTTCAACTCATGACCCTACAGGGACTCAGTCACCAACCAGATTAGCTTATCTCAGAAATAATACATTCAGACATTTCAATATCTAACCACTTCCTCTTTTCCTTCTAGCTCTTTCATTTAACTACTCTGACCTCAACAAGATTTCTGTTTCAGCTCCAGCCTGTATTCAATTCTCTTGTGAGTGTAGTCAGCAATTTGTTTCATTGCTTTTTCAATCTAACTTTCTTACAACTCTTCAGTTTTGAAGGAATCCAAATGTCTGCCTTGTTTGGCTTATACTCAGGGGTTAAACAGTGCTAGTGAAAATTTAACAGCTCCATATGGTGCATGTGCAACAATTCTACAGTTTCAATTATTTTATTCTCTTTTTTGCTCTCTCTCCCATATCCTATAGCTATTTCAGACATCTTCTCCTTTCCTTAAAAACCATTGCCTTACCTCACCACCTGAATCTCGTTCTCACTCAGTAGATAGTTTCAGCACTCGCTGCACTGCAAAAATAGTAACAGTCAGAGAAGCATACCCTAAAAGTCTTGCAACTAATTTCAAAAATTCAAAGTCATTGGTATTAGCATTCTCCCTCCCTACCTCCTTATTTTCAGATGAAGTGGAAACATTTGTACTCGCCTCTTAGCTTCATATTGTTATCTGTACTCCAGATGCTGTCTTCTTTCATTTTCTTAAGAAAATGCCTCTGTGCATTCTCAAGTTCAGTCTCACTCTGTCTCACTCTCCTCTCCTCCCCTCTCTCTTCTCCTCTCCTCTGCAAGCTTTCACTCTCTCCTCTTTTGATAAGGTTTTGTTACCCCTATCACTTAAGCACACATTTCTTAATTACGAATTGATCTCTTCCTTTCCTGTCTTCATTCTGCATACACTTCACTTTTTAAACTTAACCTCTAACGATTTCCCTTTCATTGTCATTACTCCAATAGAGACTGTCTTAATCTGGACTCTCACTGACCACAATGTCATTAGTCAAATTATAATATTTTATTCTTTATCATATTTGAGCTCTAACAACACTAAAATATTGTTCACCTGTTTCTCTTTTTGAAACTTTTCTTTACATACAAGATTTGCCTGAATATTTCTGCTACTGTTCTAGCTGTGCTTATTTGGTCACCTTTTTGCAGTTTTCTGCCTCTTCCACTTTCACATTTTTTGAGGTTTCTTTGGCGTATAACCTTGTAGCATTTTCTTTTCGCTCTGTAAACTCCCCTAGATGAATGTCATCCAAGTCCTGATTCCCATTACCATCTATATGATGATCACTAACCTCCAACTCAGAGGACTTACCTCTCTCCTGAACCATTTCTATACGGCTATTAAACTTGTCCATAATTACAAAACTAAAATTATCCAAATTAACTATTTATCATTTCTGTCATATTCAACCATAATAAAGAATCATAACACCATATACCCTGTTGCCCCAGAATAAAACCAATTTAGTTATGAATTTTCTCTTTCCCATCACATTCAGTCTTCAAGTCGTATTAACCACATGTTCTAATTTTCTCTTAGTTCCATCTAATTTTCTATCTTTCCACATTCCTGAGATTCATATTTCCAATGCTTCTCAGCCCGCCCCCGCCCTAACTGTTACACAGAATCTCTATTTTATCTTGCCTCATTTTCCTGCTTGTTAGTGGTCAGATGACCTAATCTGAAATCGGACTAATTTTGGGATTGAATCCTGCTTCTCCTACGTATGCGTTTGTGTGACCCTGGGAGTTAGTCTTCACCACTTTGTTTTGTTCTCACCCGTAAATGTAAATAGTGATGTTCATTTTATCATGGAGCTGTTAGGAGGTTATGTGAGATAAAAACCTTATGAAAATACCCAAATCCCAACTGTTAAAAAATTGGTCAACAAATGCTACCTCTTAGAAACATTTTATTATTATATTAAAATAGAAATTTCTCCGTGCTGTTTCCCTGCTGACATTGGATACTGGCTTCTATTATACTTAGGTAAAATTTCTAACTCCTTCGTATACCTAAAAATGTCCTGAATTCTGCTAGGACTTTTTAGCTCTCTACTTTCACACCTGAGGCCTATCCCATTCATAGCCACAGTGCATTTCTCTCTAACCCAAATAGAACAAGATAAACTGTTTTAGGCAGAAGCGATGACCAAGGCCCTTCAGTTAGGAAACAGCATGGCAATATAAAGAACCAGAAAGGAGGCTGGCATGGCTCAAGTGAAGTGAGTGAGTGAGAAGAGTAGTAAAGATTTTATCAGGTTGATGGGAAGGTTCCATATCACTAGTAACTTTATACACCAGGAATTCTCAACCTTGGTGCTATTGACACATTGGATCAGATAATTATTTGTGGTGAGGTGCTTCCCAGTGTGTTTTGGATATTTTAGAGGCATCCTTGGCCTCTACCCACTGGTAATCAGTAGCAGTCTTCCAGTTTTGACAATCAAAAATGTCTCCAGGTATTACTAAATATTCCCTGGGGGCAAATTCACCCTTAGTTGAGAACTACTGTTACAGGCTAAGGAGCATGCATTTTTTAATTTAGATGGAGAACAAACAAAAAGGCTGTGAAAGATTCTGAGGAGTAGTGTGTCACGTTCTGATTTACATTTTCTGAAGACCACTTTGACAATGAGGTTGGAGAAGCCGTTTACATAAAATTGTACCCCTCCAGATCGATAATAAGATTTCCAATAAGATTGATAATAAGGTGATTTACTGTGAAGTAGGAGCTATATCTTTAATTAGTAAGAAGACTATCAAGGAAGTTGCCCCAAAGTTAATAGACAACAGCATAAAGATAAAATAAGAACACCCTAGTAGTTTGCAGGAGGCTCAAAAGGAGAGAGAAGAGAGATTTTCAAAGAGGACAGATGAATATTTATCTGGAAACAGCAGTGGGGAGGATGGAGAATACCATCTTTCTATGGAGGTACCAAGGTGCCAAGGGACGGAGCAGCCTGCAGTAGAGAAGGCTGACCAGAAATCAAGGGAATGGATAATGCTTGCTACCAACGTTATGTAAATGTTGACTGTGTGTAGTTTGTTTACATTAAATTGATATTGCTGTAAGTACAGTGAAAAAACAGGAAGTTCACAAGGGGAAGGCATATCAGTGATTTAGAGCAGTACATACATTAGTCTGGATATGTCGTTCTCCCAAGAGAAACCTTTTCTGGCTTTGGATGTTCTTAGGAAAAAAAATCAAATTACCTGACAAAACTTGTAAGTCTTGAATATGCTTATGAGTCCTCCTACCTCCCTAGCTTCCTGTCCTTCTAAAGGTGCCCTAGAACCATCGCGTGTTTTCAGTTTCCCCGGGGCTTATTCATTTTACCTTCCTTCTTCTCTCCTCTCCTTTCCTTTCCTTCCTTCCTTCCTTCCTTCCTTCCTTCCTTCCTTCCTTCCTTCCTTCCTTCCTTCCTTCTCTCTCTCTCATTCTCTCTCTCTCTCTCCATTCCCCACTTCCTGCCTTTATTTGCAATGGTCATCTACTTTCCAATGAATATTTAACAGAGAAAGGGTAAAATTTAGAGAAAGCAAACAGGAAATAAAGAGGGAAGAAAACTGATAAAAAGGGAGGAGGAAATGATGGAGTTTATAAAACCTTTTATATTGTTTTTTAGGCCTGTTAGCATTTTTCATTTTGATTTACAGTCATGTTTGTAGTCTTTATTTATTAAAAAAAAAATTATTAAATACTTTTTAGCTCAAATATACTCCTAGTATGATTCAGTGCTCAGGATAAAACAACGAAATAGAGAGAGTGAGAGTGAAGGGGGGAGAGACCAGAGAAGAGAAAAGAAGAGAAGGGAAGAGGAAAAGGAGAAGAGAGATGGGCGAATATAGTGAGTGAATGAGGTTACACGGGGAGAGAGGGTGGGAGCAAAGGAGGAAAGAAGGAAAGGAAAGAGAATCAACGTGGAGCTTTCATTTTAGCTGAAGAGGGGCGTATTAAATTAAAGAGTACATTACATTAGATAATAAAAAAGGCAAAAAGGGAAGATGGTGAGTTAATGGGTATGGGGTTTTTCAAATATCAAAAATCCCAATGGCAAGTAATGCTTGAGAATGGGAACATGGATCTGTCAGCCTTTCAAGTTGCCAGGGGCCCAGCCTTTTTGGAGGCAAGATTGTGTAGGGGATGGAGGGTGAGCTAGCACAAGACTGGAGCATCCTGTGAAGGTCAGAGAGCCACAACATGCAGGAGAGCGGTTGATAAGGGAAAAAATGAGCATGGGTTTAAAAGCAGAGCTGATACAAAGACTTTTGTAGTCAATAGAGGCTCAGATTAGTATCCGTTCTTTCCATTCATAGTTTTTATTAAAATTTGGAATTACACACTCATGTATGTATGTATGTATGTATGTATGTATGTATATTTAAGTTGTTACCTTTACTGTCGTGAATTAGTTTGATTCCACCACTAGGCCAAATCCCCATTAGTTTAAGACTCGATCTCTTTACACAACTTTTGCATTCCCAGTACCCAGCAGAGTACCTGGAATTAAAAAGGTTCTTCCCTGAAAATTGTTACTAAATAACAGTACTTAAGGTGATGGGAATATCTAAAATGAAACTATTTATTTTAAGTTAATTTTAGATGATATAATGTTTGTCATAATTTGGACATTTTACATATGCTCATGAAAACTGCAGAGAATGTGTTATTTACCCCTTTTATATGGATTAGATTAATAAAAATTAAGCAGATCATTTAAGGTTATATATCTAGACTATTAAAATGGCCAGAATTTAACTAAAGTCTCAGCTCCAGCATCTGCACTCATTCCAGTATATCCCAGTGCCCCTTAGTATTGATAGGAGTTTGCTTTCAGAAACCTGTCGTGATATTTAAATTTGTCCTACTCATATCCTTTTTATGTATTTTCTCTCGAGATCTCTCTCTAGTGTATTTGAAATAACTTTAAGTTCAATTGGCACATGAGAATCAAAGCTAAGAGTATAAACAAAAAGTGCTGGTTACTATAAGAATAGGTATACTAGAATATGACTTTGAGAATACATAATAAAATCATAGAACTCATTTATTAACTAAGGATTTTATGCACATGCACACTGTTTCCCTTTCTTATACTTGGTAGTTTTTTTTTTAATTCTATTAGGAATTGATATTGATAATCTGTCATAATTTTCGCCTGAAAACATCTTTTTTATTGTTCTCGATTTTATTGCCTTTGGACTTAACATTTCCTCTCTGAATATCTGGTCCATTATTTTATTAAGTATTGATATCATTCTATCAAGTTATTTGAGATCACTCTTTTTTAACTTTTAAAAATAATCAATATAGCATTTGTTCTCCTGTCTTCCTTGTCTCGCTAGATCCAGAGATTTAAAAAATATATATTTTAAGTGGTTTAGTAAGTAGGTTGGCTAATACTTTTAAAAACCTAGTACATAATCCATCCATCACTGATTTGCTATGTATGACACCCTTCATGCAAACATCTCAGAATACTTTCCTGTTATTACTATATAACAGAATATAGAATTAAATGACAAGTTGCAATCAATAAGTCTAGACTTGATTTAAACTTAGCCAACTTTTTGTATCAATAAATATGAAAGAGGAAAGATAACAAAAACTAAAAGCGAAGATGAGAACGAGATTATTTATCATCCAAAACCATAAAAGCACAAGATTGGGATCCAGCAAAAATTTGCTTGGGTGTGTGTGTGTGTGTGTGTGTGTGTGTGTGTGTGTGTGTGTGTGTCTTTCCCAAACGTAATTGAAAAATTATATGCAACAAATTATTTTCTTTCTTGGATGATCATTTAGAAAACAAATGAAAGTTATTTTTATGCTACGTTTTTAATCAAATCATTGAAAATACAAAACCCTTAAAGTACATGGAAAGATGTTCTACATCTTTCATTTTATCCAATGATGTAAGGTTTTGCCTCTTTTGAATGGGAAAAATAACTTCTATCTCCTAGACATTCTTTTGGAAATGGTTTGGCAGTTTTCAGTGACTTTTTAATGTATGCCTATACAATTATATTGTCATCAGGGACCTATAGAAAAAAATTTTCAGAGAAACATGAAGACATGTCAAAAACAGTCATCGGCTTCAAGTAGTAAATTTTTGCCCAAATGTTTTATAAGGTTAAAAAAAGAGAGAGAGGAACTCCAGAATAGGCAGACTTATTTTTCTCCTTCAAATTGATTAATCATTCTTTCTTACCTGTCAATAGTGAATAGATCCAACATAAAGCATTACTTTTAAAAGAACCATAAAAGATGTTTAACTTTTCATATGTTTTTCTTTCTTGAAAGCTAATATTGCTGACTTATTTTGGTCCCTTCAAATATACTTTAAAAATAGGATTCATTATTTGTAGTAGCTCAGGCATCAACAAGGACAACCACTTTAAAGCAATTTGTTTTTGACTACAAGTGCAAGTAGACTAGGGAATGGACCGGACAATCTGGACTTTGTCGTGGTATCCAGCTTAGGGCTGCACTTATATTGAATAATTATTTAATTTAACAGGACTCAATGATACATAATGTATACCCTGACAAGAAAAGATAACAAAATTTTTTGTTATTTGTTCTGAAATCCTTTTTTCTCAAGTTTCTCTGTCCTCTGAATTCCTCATATGTCTCTTTTTAACTCTTTACTGTGAATTTACTTAATACAGCATCACAGTAGGAAAGACCACTGATGAAAATGAGCTTTGGGTTAATATTCCAACCTGCTAGACTTAATAACAGATTTCTATACTATTGACTTGAAGAGTGGGTACATGTGCGAAGTATCTAACTTGCAAAGGTGCTGTTTTCCCAAGAAAGTACATTAAGATTTGCAAGCATCTAGTTGTGTATAGACTGTATTTAAAAACTATGGATTAAATTAGAATCACAATTATTCATCTTTGTACATATTCTGCATGTCCTGTTTTATTCTTCCACACTTTCATACTAATTTTTCTGGTTTTTTTGGGGGGTCACTACCAAATTTTATTCTCATTTCCAAATACTTTTCTTTCTCTTTTTTTAAAATTTTATCTGTGCGTATGAAACATTTATATAAGAATATTTGAATTAAATCTGAACCTAATAATCTTTATAGGGTATAAAACATAACACAGGAAATATGCTTCAAATTTAACCAGTAGAAATTTATTTTCTTCATATTATAGTCATGTTTCATGAATTATTTAATTATAGTAAAGGAGAATAAAAGGAATTGATTAAACTGCCAGTGAATGTATATATATTTTCATTTGATAAGGGCTTTGAGAAACCAAAAAAAATTATCTTTTTCTCTTGAATAATATTGCCTTAGTAGCTTGGTGATATGATAAAGAACATGAGTTTTTAGTTCAAGTTCCTATGGCATTATAACTTATGCAGTTTAGGTTTTCCTGGTTTTTGTTGTTGTTGTTGTTGTTGTTGTTGTTGTTTTGCTGGGTTATATTTTCACCATTTTAAAATGACACAGTTGGCCGAGATTATTTCTAAGTTCATAACTAAGAGTCTATGATCCTTCTGTTTTTTTTCTTTTTTTTTTCATTATAACAATATGTTTTTACCATTATTTCTTTTAGGTCATTTGGATAATCTTTTGTCTACATAATTTCAAAGATGTATAACTTGCACTTAGGAAATACAAATATGGCTTACACATTTAATTTGGTAATGCATTAAATATTATGGATTTCATTTTGCCACAATTTTATTTCCAAAACTCCATTACTTGGTGTCAGTTTTTGCTTTATTACTTAACTATATGCTTTCTATCACAGAGTTGGAATAATTATTTTTGAAATAGTACTATCGAAAGGATAAAACCATAATCAACCCTGTTCTTTCTTTTTTTTCAAAAATGGTATATTGCTCATGATTCAGAAAGAATTGTAATAAAGTTGAATATTGTTTTTTCTATTAGTTAATTCCCTCGTGTCCATTCGTCCATATCTCTGAAATTCATAACAGTGGCAATGAGGAATCACTGAAGTTGAAAGCTAACTAAAGGGTAAGAGTATAAGTAACATTATGTTTTGAATTAATTTTATATAATAGAGCATTGTGACATTTGTATAAAAGTTCAGAGAGAAATGTAGGCTATGACTTCATTGAGAATTTATTTTTAAGACTCTTAGATAGTTCAGCAGAGAATTCAGACCTGGAATTCAAAGGGCAGAACAGACCTATTAAGTAATACTGTTCATCCTATAAAGCCAAAGAGAAAGGGTAAGAAGATATAATCACTCATTGTCTGAAAGCTGAGATGTAAGAATCAACTAAAGGATGGCTAGGATATTAGTAGCAGATAGAAAGATTCAATGGCTGCGTTAAATTGACAGCAATTGTCTGGCTTCTGCTATGTATCGAGGTTATTAAATAAACTTATGCTTACTCAGAGAAATCGTAACCCACATCACTGAAACTGAAAACTATGATGCAATTTATTTTTTGCATTAAGGAAATACCACACAAAGAACTCCATGATACATTATTTTCCTGTCATTAACTTCCATCCATAAGTTGACTTAGGTCTATGATGAACTCCATTATATCATCATTTTTTCAGCATTAAAAAAGGGATAAGAAAAAGAAAAGATAGAACTTCCTTAAGTTAATGGATATCCAAGGCTTGGTTTTATTTTTGCATATGAAGTCATGTAGTTCTGCAAATATGGTTTTATTTTAAAAGTAGTTAATCATTTAAGAAATAAAGTTTCAGAGATAGACAAAAATGGTACAATATCTGACATCATGGTCACTAAAAGGCAGAAATTAATTTCATAATTATAGAAAATCTTCTTGAAAGGCAAAATTTGAAAACAATGATTTGTATTTTCCCAAATTTTTCAAATTGTGAGTAAGCATAATACACTTTGAGGAATGTGACTTGTCTTCCATGTAAATTTAGTAGCTATCCTTTGATTATTATTAAACTATGGAACTATGATAAACTATTTTAAAAAGAGTCCAGTTTCTTAAAATTGTCATTGGTTAATGATCATTTTATATTCCAGTATATGTCTCCAGTGTGTGTGTGTGTGTGTGTGTGTGTGTGTGTGTGTGTGTGTGTTTGTGTGTGTGTGTGTGTGAGAGAGAGAGAGAGAGAGATCTCAAAAAATATTTATGAACTGAATTGAAAAAATATATGAGGTAAAACTTGGATAATGTACTAAATTATACTATGAAAGATTAATAAACCATTTCAGTAGTGATCCTCTATTTATATTTCCATCATGGGCTTTTAAAAGATATATTTTTGACTAAGTCACATTTTCTTCATATCAGCTTTTGGTATACATCAACGAATGTTACTGCCCCTTAATTTTATAAATACATTTAACTCCTTTTTCTTGAGTATAGAATAATATGATTTAAAACATACTGTAACCTCTTTGAGGGCAGGAATTAATAATATACTCTTCAGTCTGTAAAAGTAACATTAAAGATTCTGTTATATAAATTATGATCTATTCACAATGATTTACAATAATAAGGTAATAAAAAAAGATACAGAGATATGTTATAAAATAACTAAGATGTACAGATTTGTATATGTATAAAATATTGCATTTTGTATTAATAAAAAACTTTTGCACACAAAAAAAACAATTTGGGAATGTAGCGTGCAAAAATGATAGCTATATATTTTGTGTAAAATAGCATATTTTCCTTTTTTATTTATAACAATTTGTACATGAAATTATGCTTGCTTTCAAAGACTTTAGGAGCAAGTTGGCCTTGTAGGATTAGGAAAAACAATATGATAGAATGTTTTAATATTAAGTTAATTAATTTTTCTATAGAAAGCAAACATAATTTAATTCTAAAATTTTTCATATTATTTTTATTTCATTAGCTTACTGGTGATATACTTTAGCCATTAAAGTAAAAAGAAAAGTCATAATTATATTTAAATATATGTATGAAAACAGTGTAGTTGTTTCTCAAAAGAGCTAAACATAGTCTTCTAAGTATATATGCGAAATAACTGAAAGCAGAGAATTGAACACATATTTATACACCAGTATTTATAGCAGCTTATTCACAATAGTCAAAAGGTAAAAACAACCCAAATTCTTCTCATCTGATTAATAGATAAAATGTCATATATATTTATATATAATTCAGCTTTAAGATATTATTCAGCTTTAAAATAGAACGAAATTCAGATATATGCTACAACATTAATGAACTTTGAAACCATTATGCTAAGTAAAATAAACCAAATCCACATGAAAAATACTGTATGATTTCTTTAATATGAATTACATAGCATAGGTGAATTCATATGATCAGAAAGTAAAGAGCAATAACCAGGGGCTAAGGGGAAGGGATAGTGGGGAATTATTGTTCAATGAGCACAGAGTTTTAGTCTTGAATAGATTATATTGATGATTGCACAACATTGTGATGTAGTTACGGCTTCTGAATTATATACTTATTAATTGTTAAAATGGTAAATTTCACATTATGTGCATTTTACTACAATAGAAACAATTAACAATGTATGTTATTTTTTTAAAATTTTTAAAACAAGTGATTGTGTGTTTAAATTACATCTAACCTGATGCCCAAAAGACATTATTTATATTTTAGTTAAAATTATTTTAACTCATATTCATTTAGAGAATCATGGCAAATTAGCTATATATATATATATATATATATATATATATATATATATATATATATTTTAACATATGCTGGCTAGATTTATTGTCAGTTGGATAAATGATTCTGGCAGTGTTTTACCTAAGGCAGTTGTATGGACTGTGAACCTTTAACATTTGTTTAGCCTATAATAAATGCTGTGCAAATCAATCTTCTTGATATGGTATTACAAACAGTCATGCTTTTATTTTTAATGAATTTTCTTGCCAATTTGACCAAAATCCAAGGGAAAGTTAGTTCTAAGTTCCAAATAATAAAAAAAAGAAAACAACAAAGAATATAGTCTGAAATAATCATTATTCATGAGAATAGAATTTTCATTATAGCTTTGCTAATTCTAAAATAAAGGAACTTTACTAAATATAACATTTTGGTTTCAAAAGACCTATTCATTTCAATGTAAAAGATTTTCCCCTTCAATTCTATTCCACACATTTATCAATGTATATAATATGTTGGAAATTAAATTAACCTTGAGGAATTATGTGTTTTTTTTAGTTGTATTTACTATTCTTCTTTGATGTTTGGCTTTTTGCGTGTGCATATTTGTATTAAAATATTTTATGTATTAAAATGGATATACTTTAGAGCTTTTTGAGTCAACTTTTATACTCAATATTTAAAACATCATGGCTAGATAATTGCTTTAACTATTTACAACAATGAATATAATTATTATAATTTGCTAACAAAAGTGGAAAAGAAAGGACATTATTGTAATTTACTTAGGTGGACATGCTGTTGGATGAACTGAAGTCAATGTGCAGATAATGACATATGTATTAAGGTTAATCCCTAGGGGGATTTCTGAGACTATCCTGATAACTGCCCCTTAAAATTTTTATATTACTCTTAAATCCTGAGTGAAGATACAGAAGACATGTTTACTAAGTCAAGACTGATGAGGATTTCAGGCTGTCATAGAACTGTAGATCCTCATAGAGATAAAAACAAACAACAAAACATACGTAATTGACACATTAAACATGTGTGTGACTATGTTGGCATAGTTTTCTGAAGGAATAATAGTCCTAGAAGGAATAATAGAACCTTCACATTGATTAGGCATAGTATGTATATAGGAAAACAGTCCTAGAACAGATTGTGTTTAACTTAAACTGCTGAGTTTTACATGTCAGCCAAGGCAAACATTTAAGTCTCTTATTAAGGAAAGAAACTCCTATAACAAGCCTAATTCCTAAGCACAATGGAGCCACATATTTAAGGTAGTCAAAGAATAGAAGTATGAAATAAGATCTTTATTTCAGCCAAATTGATTTTAAGGATAAATAGCCAGAGACCAGTAGTTTTAAGTTATTAACATGTTAGAAACAAAGTATTTGTTCTCTTGAGTGCTTCTTGAACAATCTCCTAAGAATGAACCTCAGACAGCCAAGAAAAAACCTAGAACAAACTTCAGCAAAATATCTGGTGGTATTGTTGAATTATATGTAAACTAAATTATGAGGCTAAAAATTATGTGTTATGTTCTAACAGAATTATATGTTCTAACAATGTATATAGAAAATGTTGTTTTTAAAAATAGGTTGGTATTTTTAAATACAATTTTAATTTGTCAACTATACTTTAATAAACTGAAAAGTAAGATGAATAATTACCACGTTAGTAAGATGAATGATTACTCTCATAGCTTGAGAGTGAAAAAAAAATGAAATAAATGTGAAGCAAGTGAGTGAATGGTGGTTACTAGCAAGTTTATTGCATACAGTGGGGTTATAGAAAATTTGAAAAGCAGTATCTAAAAGAGCTAATTAGTAGAATTATAATGTTGAGAAAACCATCAGTACAAATAGATATAACAACAACAAAGAAGAGGGGCAACTAATTCAAGCCACTAAATTGGTCCTGTTAGTGAATATAAATGGCCTTAATCTTACCAATTAAAAGAAAAAAATATTTATACGTTGCTAAAAAAGCAAACTCCCACTCTGTATTATTATAAGACATACATAAAATGAAAAACACAAAACCATTCATAGAAAAAAAGGATATTCCTGAACATACCAGGAAATTAAAATTAAAATAGAATAGAATAAAATAAGATATAACTCCCACAAAAAATAATTATATAAGACAAAGAAACTTTTTATAGTGCCAAGGGTTACAATTCATAATAAAAACACACCAATATCTTTCATATAAATGAAACTACCAAACAGGCTAAGAGAAACACATAAAACATCATAATATGAGATATAAACATACCTCTTTCAGACCTAAATGGATTTAGTTGGCAACAAATTAATAAGAATGTAAAACACTCAAACAGCATAATCAATATGGTAGATATTAATAGTGATATTTATCTGACTCTGAGTCCCAGCTGTAGTGAATGTCTTTCCAGTTGCACATAGAATTTTTGCAAAATATGACTTCATATTACATGAAAGAAACATTATAATCTCTCAAATGTAAATAATGCAACCAGCATTATCTAATCACAAAGCAATAAAAATTAATTTCTAAAAATATTAACGACAAAAATATAACAATGAAAAAACTCCTTTTAATTGGAAATCCAAAAGAAACACTACTGTACATTATTGGTAAAAAAATAATTTGGAAAATATCTAGAAAAAATAGTAAAAATCTTATATATATGAGAATCTATGGAACATTGCTAAATCAATGCCTAGAAATAATTCATAGAAATCAATACTACAATTTAAAATGAGCAAAAATGTAAACAAAAGGCTTAAATTATAAAAGAACAAAGGAAAATAAAGAACATATAAAGAATCGAAAGTAATTATTTGAAAAACAGTGCTAATTTAAACAATTTTTGTAGTTTGTTTACTTCTTACGGATCTCATAAAGCAAGAGGGTAGGAGGCTTAAAACTGCAAGGAAAAATGGTGAGGAATTCCACATGGAGGGGAATCCTGGTATATTTCTAGGAACAATGATGAGTTGAATTAGATTCAAAATTATTTCCTATTTGAGTGATAAAACCTTTATTTTGTATGTAGAAAGTCAGTATCAGTCTACTACACACCTAGTCCTGCAATAAATGAAGGAAAAAGAATGAATATCTTGGTATTCCAGGCAGTGACCAGTGATAAAGTTAGCAGAAGCCTGAGGCTGACTTGGGACAATAGTTATGGGTTCAGCAATAGTGGGTAAGTGAACTGCAGAGAGAGGAGACTCAGAATTAAGCATTAAGCCAACCAGTCCTTAATTATCACAGGTGACCACTGACATGTGTAGTAAGGGATTGGTGGGTAAGAGACATGGTCCTCTACGTATAGAATGAGTACTTAAGCAATTTAATTTAGTTGGTAAAGAGAACAGTGATGCTATAAAGCAGGAAAAACTTTGTGATATTCCAGTATATGTATACGTAAGTTGTATAAAACGTTTTGACGTATTTTAATGATTTGGATTTATCAGAGTTGGAAGTCTTCATCAATAAAGAAACAAACCAAGAAAACTCAAAGTCTTCATTGTTTTCTCTAGGGAATCAATTACCTTTGGGATAAATAAAATAAATAAAATTAAAACAAAATAAATAGAACAAAATAGGTTATTTTTCTCCTGGGGGGTTAGGTAGAACAAAGTAGGTCAATTTATAAATGCAAACACATATTCTAAGATAGTATATTGTTTTTTCCACTGGTCATTTCAGTGTTCAGGAGACTCATAGTTTGATAGACTCACATGGGATGTTCAGAATATTTCTGTTTTCCTTTCTGGTCTCTGACCACTTTGACTAATACTCTTTATTTACAGTAGATCAGTCATGCACTGTACAGCTGAAACAGTTTGCAAGTATCAAAGGGAAACTGTCACTGCTTGTTATGTTCTAAATCATGTGTGACAGAACTATTTTATTGTTCTCCAAAATCTGAAATTGTTCTCTATTTAACTAGGAAATGTTTCCCTATCAATTGGCTTCTCTTTCACATTCCTACTCCCCACAGCCACGATGTCTGTCACTGAGAGATAGGCAGAGCACCCACGAAGGGGATGATATTGTCAGCGCCTCTCTTAGTAATATTGTCTTCAGCTTCCTTAGCTAATATTTTTTTTCATTTACTGTTTGTTTTCTTTCACAAGATATGTATGACTTACGAATTTGAATTTTTGTGAAGGAATTCAGAGTTGACCATATGTCAAATATTCACAACACTGAAAAAGTTCTAAACTGCTACAGTTTGGTTAATTCAGCTTCTTAGTTAAGGTATTGTTATTCATCAATCACTTTTACCTCTAATCTATAGTATTTTTTCTTTACAATAGATGAGTCCTTTTATTTAAATGAATGGCTGAAATATCTTACAAATACTGATTTTCTAATATATCTGGATGTTTATATTATATGAGCAATTAAATTTATATGAAGTGCATCCGAGAATGGGATTCTCTCCTGTGACTCATGCGATTACCCTATAGAGCTTTAATATCTGATGATGATTTTTCTTTTTGTAATTAAAATTTAAGTACCAAGTCCTACAACTCTTGGCATATAGTGAGATGCCATTTAACTGAGTACTGCTCCATCATGACTCTGTCATATTCCAACACAGTAAGACTTAATAGAAAGACTTTGGTTGGATGTAGTCATATAACTCCAGTGCTGAGTTTTAGTTATCAAATTAATAACATGTGATATCAAGAATAGCAGAAAAAAATCACAATTAAATGTGATTGAGTTAACAGTGCTGCAACTAGACACTTTTTATTTTCTCTTCATAAAAAAATTCTAAATTTTAAAACTTTTTTTTATAACTTCCAATATTCTATTAATTTTCCTTTGGCATGATTGACATGATTTTTCTATCTCATTTCAATTATATTCATGTTTACTGATTCATAAAATAATATTATATGTCTATCCTATGAAAAACATTTTAAACACATTTTCTAAAGCATGGGACAATACATGAATACTTTATGACACGTGTGTATGATATAAACCATATTAAAAGAATTATGTGTACAATTATTTAACTAGGAGTAAATTTACTATTAGTCCTGGTGAAGAAAGTGATATATAACCTGAGGCTGGGAAAAACTTAGAACAATAAAGGGTTAAAGAGGAGATGAAGGCAGAAACTCTGGAGGGACTCTGGGAACTAGACTAAGGAGGAAATTACCAAAAAACAAAACAAAACAAAACAAACAAACAAACAAACAAACAAAAACCAAACCTCTATAGAAGGAGATGCTTAATTCTGTATATGGATTAATACAAATTCTGTGCTAAATCTCAAGTTGTGTATGTATGCAACAGACCTGAAGCAGTGTAAAAAGATTTGATAACTGAACTACATACAGTATAAACTCTGATCATGTGATTTCAGTCATATGTGGGATGTGAAAATGAAAGAAACAAATAAATTAGACAGACAAACAGACTCATGGACACAGACAACAATTTACTGATAACCAGAGGGAAAGCGGGGAGAGGAGAAGGTAGATAATGATAAAGGGGGTCAAATATAAGGTGACGGAAGGAAACTTAACCTCAGGTGGTAAACACAAAATGAAACAAAAACGGAAACAAAAACAAACAAAACTATGACAATTCTAAGAATAACTCATGAATGGTGGATATGCAGAGCAGACCCAAAGAACAATGCAAAGGTTTCGATAACCGCACTGATATTTGAACCCATAGAAGATGAGACAGAAATTGCCGCCTGAGCCTCAGTAGGATGGAAAAAAAGATCTAACAAACAAAAACAACACAACAACCATAACAACAAAAACCTTCTCTAGAGAATTTGTAACAAAATCCAGAGCCAATATTATAGTACTCAAAATATACAAGCTACAATCTAAAATGACTAGACAAAGAAAGGCCCAGAAATATCTAATAACATTCAAAGGAAAATTCTGTCAGTAAATGCAAACCTGAGAACCTAGATGTTGGAATTATCAGAGTTCAAAGCAGCTGTTTGTTTTAAGCATACTCCAAGAAGTTAGGAAGCACATTTTTAAAACAAATTGATGCAGAAAGTCACCCTAGAAAACTGAAAATATATAAAATAATACAATAGCAATTTTAGAACTGAAAAATATAACTCAAAAAATATCACTAGATGAAATCTGTAATAGAATGGAGAACACAACTGAAAGAGGCAATGACATTGAAGATAGAACAATTGTTAACCAATTTGAGGAGCAGAAAGACAAAAGACTGGGGAGAAAAGGAATAACGCCTCAGAAACCTGAGGAATAATATTAAAAGTCTAATATTGATGCCATTGAAATCTCAGGGATTTCTCAGATTGCTGCAGAAAAAAAAATATTGGAAACTTCCCAAATTTGTTAAAGAATATGACCAAGAGGATCAGGAAATCCCAAACAGAATAAACTGAAAGAAAAGCACACCCAGAAATATCATAATCAAACAGCCAAAAACCAAAGATAAAAGAAAAATGTTTTGAAAGCATCCAGAAGAAAAAATAAGTAATGCATGTAAGAGAATAATAATTCAGGTGTCTGAGCTTCTATTCATAAATGAAAGAAGCCAGAAGACAGTGGAACAATATTTTTTAAAGTGCCAAATAAAAACATTGTCAACCTGTAATTCTCTATAAGGCAAAAATATATTTTGAAAATGATGAGGGAGATAATTGTCATTTTCAGATATGGGAAAACTTAGAATTTGTTACTGACCAAACTGTTCTAAAAGAAATTCTTAGAGAGGTTCTTTAGTCTGAAGGAACCTGATATAAGAGGGAAACTTGGTACTTCTTGAATAAAGAAAGAATCATAGTAAAAGTCAATATCCGAGTAAATATAATAAACTGTTTTTCTCAGCTCAAATCTTGAAAAATATGTGTGACACTGAAACTAAAATTGATCTCTAGTAATATCCTGAATATAATATCTGACATTGGCGGTGTTTAGGTTTTCTCTCTTCTCTGCTTAGAAATGTGTCAAATGTATTGATATTCTCAAAAAATTAGCTTTATAGTTCCATTGATTTTTCTCTATTTTGTTGTTCTTTGTTTTCTATTTAATTATCATTTTCTCTTTATTGCTTTCCTTCTTTAAGTTTAACTTGATAATTTTTTGAATATGTCATTTTATTTATTTGAGGTATTTATTTTTATGGAGATTCAGTGCTATATTTTGTTTTTGTTTGTTTGTTTGTTTTTTTAAGTGCTGGTTGCTTTAGCAGAATACCACAAATGTTTATATAGTTTACTATTTACATTCACTTCAAAATACTTTCCATTTTCTTTTGATTTCTTTTTTGATGCATGGATAATTTAGAATTGTCATTTACATGGCAAATATTTAGGAGGTTCCAGATATCTTTTCATTAATCAGTTCTAGTTAATGATATTGTGAAGAGGGTACACATGTTTCAGATCTTTTTAACGTATTGAAATGTGTTTTATGTTTCAGAATATGTTCTGTCTTAGTAAATGTGACATGTACTTGAAAAGAATGTATTCTATTTTTAGGTGGAGAATTTTAAATAAACATCAATTAGGATAAATCAATTTTATTGTTTTTCTTATCTGCACTCTTACTAATTTTCTGTTCACTTAATTTGTCAAATATTTAGATGGGGTGTTAAAATATTTCATTATAATTAAGAATTTGTTTATTTTTCCTTTGAATTCAGTTTTTACTTCATACGGATCTCCGAAGTTATGTTTAAGTGTTTAGGATTATAGTATTTTCTCAAGGAGTTTACCCCTTTCTCATAATGAAATAACTACCTCAGGAAATATTACTTTTCCTTGAAATTTTCTTAATTTTAATAGAGCAACTTCGGTGTGTTGATATTTGGATTAAAGTTAGAGTGATATATCTTTTCCCATCCTTTATTTAACTCCTTTATTTATATTTAACTCCTCTGTCTTTGTATTTAAAGTAGCTTTCTTGTAGGCAGCACATCATTTGGTCTTGCTTTTTTATTTAGTGTTATAATCTTTGCCTGTTAATTGGGGTGCTTAGACTATTCATATTTAATATCTTATTGAAATGGCTGGGTTTCCATCTCCTCTCTTGCTATTTGTTTTCTATTTCTTATGTTCTATTCTTCTAGTGATTTTTATATTTTATATCCTTTTTGTATTTTTTAAATATAAATGTTGAATAGGAAGGTAAAAAAAAATAAATGAATACTGGTTATTCACCATAGGGAGTTTGTTCTACAATGAAGATGTTAATATGATGAGAAGCTTGGTTGCAGAGGGAAGGAGGTGATTATGCTGCCAAACAGTATAGATCAGGTTAAGCATTTAAATTTTATCTTAACAGAAACTTTATCCAAAGTCATTGAAATTCGAATGTTGAAAAGATGAGGTTTCATTTTAATTGGACCCTCCAATTTATGTTTGAAGAAAACCTTGTAGATGATGTCTATAATACCGAGAAACTATTTAAGGAAGTGATCACATAGAAGATTACTACTATGTGACATAAACCAATAGAAAACAGAAAAGCAATAGAGAAAAATCAATGAAATCGAAAATCAGTTGATTGGGAAAAAAAGATCAATACAATTGACTAATCTTTAATTAGACTGATTAATTAAAAGTGAGAGATACAAATTATTAATATAAAGATGGAAAGAAAAGACATCATTACCAATCTTATGGAAATTAAAGGTTAAAAATTATCTTGAATCACTTTATGCTAATAAAATAGATAAATGGCAAAATTTCTAAAAAGGCACAAATGATCATAACTGATTCAAGAAATAGAAAAATATGAATAAATCTATACATATTAATGATATTGAATAAAATCCCAAGGCTCAGATGACGTTATTGTTGGATTCTTTCAAATATTTAAGGAGGAAATAATGCTAGTTTATTCTATGAGACCTATATTACCCATTACAAAAGCCAGGCAAATCTATCACAATAAAATGCACAATAAAACTACAGAGCAATGTCTTTCATGAATACAAATACAAATACTGAACAAAATATTAACAGATTTTAATAAAACTTTAAAAACATCCCAGGAATGAAAGTTTGTTTTAGCATCTAAAAATTAATTAATATAATATACCATATTGATGAAATATGAGAAAAATACCATCCCAGTAAACACAAAAATATGTTTTAATAAAATCAAGTAATTATTTATGATAAAACTCACAATAAATTAGGAAGAGAAAGGAACTTCTTATTCTGACAAATTATATATATGAGATTCTTAGATCTAAGTCATACTTAATCATGGCACTGATGATGTCTCCTCTCTTCATAAGTGTCAGGATACAAGGTTACAAAAATCATTTGTGTATCTCTATGTATGCATCTATCTATGCAAATGGAAGGACAAAACAAATCACAGATCCAGAGAAAACAAGTGTGTATTAGTTAAAGGATTTGTATCCAGAATATATTTCTATTATTATTCTGATATGTCAATGTTTGATTACTGTAGCTTTATAGTAAGCTTTGAAACAGAATATAACAAGTTTTTTAACTTTATTCTGCTTATTAAAAACGGTATTGGCTATCTTTGGTTCTTTGTACTTTAATGCCAATTTTAGGGTCAGCTTATCAATATTTATGTAATTTGATAGATATACATTAAATTTATAGGCAATTTTGGGGATAATTGTCATCATAATATTGACTCTTCTAAACCATGAACATGGCGTGTCTTTTCATTTCTTTAGATCTTCTTTATCTTCTCTCAACAATGTTTTGTCATTTTCAAGGTATATATCTTGCACTTCTTTTATTAAATTTATTCTGTAGTATTTTATTTTTGAGACTATTATAAAATGAAGGTTTATATTAAGAATGTTAGTTGCTAATATATAGATATTTCATCTATAAGTATGAACAGCTAATAAGTACATGAAAAATGCTCAACATCATTAGTCATTAGGGAAATGCAAATTAAAACCTCAATGAAATACTATTCACATCTAAAAAAATAGCTATCACCAAAAACTGATGGTACCATGTGTTGGTGACGATGTGGAGAAGGAGCTGAAAATGTAAAATAGTGGGACCACATGGAAAACAGTTTGGCCTTTCCTCAAAAAGTTAAATGTATAATGTAGTAACATACAATCCAATAATTCCTTTCTTTGATATTTATTCAAGAGAAAAGAAAACATTTGGCCCTACAAATTCTTATACATGGATGCCTATTGCAGCATTATTTACAATAGTCAAAATCAGGAAATAATATAAATGTCCATCAACTGGTAAATAGACAAGAGCAATGTGCTATATAATCAGAAATGTTAAAACATAGATAAACCTCAAAGATTTTAAGTAAAATTGCTAGACACAAAAACTACCTAATGAATATAAAAATTCTATAGAAGGCAAATTTCCAGAAAATGAAAGCAGATTATTTGCCCAGAACAAGGAGTGGACAGGGTGATTGACTGCAAATGGCAGAGTGAAGTTTTGATGTGATGGCCATGATCTATAACTAGATTTTAGTGTGGTTATGTAACTACAAATTTGTTAGAGATCACTGAAATATCCACTTCTACTGAAAGAATTTTATGGGTTGTAAAAGCTGTTAAAAATCTTTTAGTGATTTAAACATAATTGTAATAGTTCTTTGAAGATTGTCGTAATACATGCTTTGAAGTCTTTCCTATCCCCCACCTTGCTGCTGGCTGAACTACACAAGGGATGAGGGAACTGCCTGGGCAGTTAAATCGAGACTCGTCTCATGTGAGACTGCTGTTTTCTTGGGGATTTCGACACATGTATAGTTTGGGAATCAGTTGGGGACCTGGAATAAGTTTGTACTTAGATTTTTCATCCTATTCCTGGGATTTTCTCCCTAAATTTTCAGCAGCTCTACTGTTTTATGATTGTCTTCTGATATCCAGATCTAGCAACGCTATGAGTTTTCACTGCAAGATCTGATAGAAATCATAGTACCTTCAGGCCCCAAAAGCCACAAACTCACAATTCATATATGTCATAGTCTCATTCGTTTAAGAGGAAATGCTCTGCCAACTGCTTAAGCACTTTCTAGTATTTTAAAATCTTTTTTTTTTTTTTTAATATATTCCTAGGGGATAGGTCTTTATTTTCTTCTAAATTGATAAAGCTTGTTCAAGACAAACACAAAGCACTCAGATCTGACTGGGGAATGAGTGAAGGTATTTTACCTGAAATTGTATGAGAACATAGAAAAATGATCTTTCTAGTGCAAGTGTGGTAAAGAAATTGAGAGGGAGTTTTTTAAAAATATTTTTAGTTTTTAATTATAGTTGGCATACTATATTATATTAGTTTTAGATGTACAACAACATAGCAATTAGACATTTATATGACTTAGAAAGTTATCACCCCAATAAATCTAGTACCTATCTGACACCAACATAGTTATTACAATATTATTATAATATTATATTCCTTTTGCTATACTTTACGTCCCCATGACTATTTTATAATGACGACTGCTTTGTACTTCTTAATTCCTTCCCCTTTCCCCCTCCCCCCACCCTCCCATCTGGCAACCATAGAAATGTTCTCTGTATCTATGAATTTGTTCCTGTTTTGTTTATTCCTTAGAGTCCACATGTAAGTCAAATCATATGGCATTCGTTTTTCTCTGTCTGACTTACACCACTCATCACAATACCCTCTAAGTCTATCCATGCAATTGAAGATGTCAGGATTTCATTCCTTTATTTATTTGATTGTTTATTTTTACCACTCTTTCTTCTCTATTCATTTATGCATTGATGGACGCCTAGGTTGTCTCCATATCTTGGCTATTATAAATAATGCTGCAATGAATGTATGGCTACACATGTCCCTTCACAGTAGTATTTTGGATTTCTTCCAATAAATAGAGAGCAAAGTTTTGCAACCATACCTTGGTAATAAAGTACTCTAGAATATCTTAATTTCTCCTTCATCTGTCTGTATACAATTAGAAAAATGTTGGAAGTTTTGTATAAACTTCGATGCTTTAATTACAAGAACCAAGAAGAGAAGTCAAGTTACCTTAAATAAAAAGGAATTTATTGGAAAATATTAGGAACACATGGAATAGATGGCAAGGCTGGCTAAAGTAGGCCTGAGTTTGACAAAGGTACGAATAGCTTCCAGGAGGCACAGAAGGAGGAAGTGAAAAACAGTTGACTAGTCAAGGTGCAGGTAGGTACTTGGTGAAGGAATCACAGCAGACTTGTCTTTCCCTTTGTCATTCATTCACTCAAGATTCAAGTGGTAAAAACTGGACGGGCCATCTCAGGTCATATATCCACCTTGACTTTACTAGAATTCGCAGGAAAGGCTACACAAAGATTGCTTTCAATACTCACAGAGAAGTACCTGAATTTAATTTTCTCCAGTCTACACAGAAGGTAGAAGAGGCACCTAAAAGACAGTTGTGATTCTATAAGGCCATAGATACACAGTCCATAAATTTGGTGTTTTTTTTTTCTCTCTATCATTACAATGAAGTTATATGGTCTACTTATGCAATTTACAACTCCCAGTATATGGAAGTGCCTATTTGCATGGTAAGTAAATATGTATTAACCGATTTACCATCCTATTCATTAGAAGTCCCTAAAATCGAATGAGAAAAGTTTTATTCATAAATCTTAAAGCTGATAGAATTTATGATATTCTTATAGTTTTATTTTAATATGATTAAGCAACCTAAATAATGAGTAAGTTATTCCATTATGTAGCTTTTTCACTTAACTTTTAATGTTTTAATAATTGAGAGGAAAAAAACATTATAAATTGACTGGAAAAGCAGAAAATGAACTCAGGCATGTCTGTAACAGATGGTAAAAACAAACACATCATTGTTATCATTTTATCATTTCTCATTAAATTCATTATTGATTCTAACACTTGTATTTGCTCCATGCTTCCCAAGGTGGAAGAAAAAATGATTTGTATATTACTCAAGGGGAGAGAGGAATGCTTTTGATAATGTTTACACATAAGCAATCAAATGTGATTACTTATAGTTACAGACCGTTGCTATTCACTTAATATATCTGGAGACACATAGGGAACTGAGTCCTGAAATAGGCTGTACGAAAGATGTAGGAGAAGCATGGTGAAGGCAACAGGTAGAATGAGACAAATTCACCCCACTTCCCAAAACAAGTAGTAAGTGTCTAGAAAAATGCTCAACTATGCTAATGTTATTTTACTGAGAGCAACAGTGGAGAGTTTTCATCTTGCTTTATTGAAAAGGTCCCTTAAATAAGAACCACTGAAACATTCTAAGAGCAAAGTGACTTTTAACATATTAATCTTTCGAGGAAGCAGGTAACATATTAATTTCTGAGGACGTGCTAAGTAAGAATTATATGTATATAACATTTAAAATTATTCAATCTCCTGAGTTTTGTTATAACCCAATCTACTTTATGCTTACACGTCCTTCAAGTTATTCTTTGTCAACATGAATAAGAATTAACACGTTAGTTGTGTTAGCCATAACTCATCTAAAATGAGTTTCCCTACTTTAGGTTACCAGTGTGAAATCTTCAAAAACACCATTCAACCCCATGAGAATCATATAAACAACACACTGTCACATCATTATGGAACAGACTTTATGACATCTCTTGGATCCTTTACACATTAGGTGGTTTGTCTTATGGATTCAAAACTGCCCCAATATCTGAGAATGTCAATATTCTTTAAAACAAAAGTAGAGAAAGAAAAGAAAAGAACAAATGCCAAAAAAACTTTTGGTTTTTTTTTAGGCCAGAATAGACTTTGGGAGGGCAAGGGGAGAAGAAGAAGAAACTGATGGGAGGATATATATATATCTCCACGGACAGTCTTTACAGTAGTGAAGAACAAAACAAAAACTTACCAATGTAAAATTAAATATTCATTGAAAATTCCTCGCTGAAAATACGAAGATGAAATGAAAATGTTTTCAGACAAGCACTAGCTGAGAAAATTCATAATCTAGCAGGCCTATATTATGGGAAATTTAGAGTAAATTCATCAAACAAAGGAAAGCAGTGGGAGATGGAAATTTGCATATATGCATGAAACAAAGAGTAAATAGAAAACAAAGCACAAGATAGTGTGTTGGAACACAACCGTATCAGCAATTCCAATAAATGTAAATGATATAAATACTCCAGTTATAAGGCAACAAATATCAGCTTGGATAAACACATATGTTCAATATATACACTGTTTATGAGATGCTCACTTGAAATATAAATATTCACATTAAAAGCAGAAAGACAGAAAACTACCATAAAAATAGTAACTCAAACAAATTTTGAGTGGTTATATTAATATAAGCCAAAGTAAATTTCAGCTAAGAAATTTTATCTAAGATAGAAGGGTCATTCCATTCAGTAGAGACATAGCAGTCTTAAATATGTATTCACCTAATAATAGTGATTCAAAATACAAGAAGTATAAAGTGATAGAATTTAAGGGAAATTTATGTATTTTAAGTGTTTATATTGTAAAATAAGTATTAAATGATCTAAATATCCACCTTAAGAAACTAAACAAAAAGAAAGATAAAAAATCCAATGTAAACAGAATGAAGTATATAACAAAGATTGACAGAAATCAATAAAATAGGAAAAGAATGATAAAAATAAATATTAAAACTGGTTCTTAAATAATCAATAACATAGATAAATCTATAGCCATATAGATGGATACACTCACAAAAGTCAGAGACAGAGGGGAGAGATAACTGCATAACCTACTGATGTTAAAAAAAATAAAGGAATAATATTATAATTATATATCAATACATTTGACATGATTTTAAATGCCTTGGAAGACATAAGCTACCAAAGATTTCTCATGAAGAAACAGATAAGCTTAATGGCTCTACATTTAGATGCTAATACTACCTTCTTCAAATTTGCCATATTATATGCTTCTAATAATGGACCCCTGTAGACTCACAGTGAATTGGAAATAATTGAACCTCTTCGTAATAGAAAGTTTTTAACATAGATCCATATCCCCTAATACGTTTATCTATTTAACTGAAACTGATATTTGAAAAATAAACTACATTTAATGTAACATTCGTTTCACAGTCAATTTCTTTTCCATTCTAACATTTTCTATAGAGAAGATTCAAAATTACTTTATTATATGCCAAAATATTTCTGTGAATTAGAAATTTTAATGTGATCTTGATGTTATACTCTATAAATCTGTGTTTCAAATAATGTCTTTAAGTACAGCAATCTCCCTCCTGGGTATTTACACAAGAAACCTGAAAACATTTATCCTCAAAGATACATGCACCTCAATGCTCATTACAGCATTATTCGCAATGGTCAGGGCATGGAAGCAACCAAAGTGTCCTACGATGATTGGATAGAGAAAATGTGGTACATATATACAATGGGATAAGTTGTGTATTTTAAATGCTACAGGTCTAATTAGTATATAAAACAGATGGTCATTTGGCACTACACCAAAATTATAATTTAAAGAAGACTCTTGAAAATTTTAGCTCGATTTTTTTCTGTTTTCTGTGGCATAAGCTTCTTCTGATGGAAAATTATAATATGTGATTAAGTGAATTATAAATAAGGATATATAGTATATACCTACCCATTTTTAATGAAATCCAAGAGTTTAATAATTGTGTTTATATGCTTTAATTAATCCCAAATTTAGCAGTCTATTACAGTACTCATCTTCTTTTCTTTTTCTTCTTCTTCTTTTTTAAATGCCTACAGCGCCTATCCTATCCAAGTACTAACCAGGCCTGACCCTGCTTAGCTTCTGAGATCAGATGAGATTGGGCACGTTCAGGGTGACATGGCCACAGACTCACCTTATTTTCTTTTGCTAATTATGAAGTTATTTTAATAATTGTTATCTTTAATTATTTTTTAATAAAACTATACATTCTAGAATATAATGAAATATATTTTTTAATATCAAGAACAGTAAGTCCAGATAGATTGGGTTCATAGAGTGTGCCAGTGACTGGTAAACTGTTTGATCCTGTGTTATTTTTTAGAATGGCATTTAATAATAACTCCTAGGGTGGTGTTGGTGATTAAATAATTTATTGCATGCTAAGGATTTAGCAGAATAAATTTTGGAAATATTAAATAATCATTTTTAAAAAATTAATTTAATTATTAGTTTCAAGTATACAGTACATCAGTTAGACATTTTATAGTTTTTGGAACTATCCCCCTGATTACTCTGTCTTCCCTCTGGCTCTACACATAGCTATTATATGCCAAAAAAAACTGGACAATTTGCAAGAAATGGATATATTCCTAGAAACATATAATCTTCCAAGACTAAATCGAGATGAAACAGAAAACCTGAACTGACCAGTTCCCACCAATGAAATCAAATCGGTACTCAAAAAACTCCCAAAAAACAAAAGTCCTGGATGAGATGGCTTCATAGGTGAATTTTATCAAACATTCATAGAAGAATTAACACATATTCTTCTCAAATTATTTCAAAAAATTCAAGAAGAGAGAACACTTCCTAAATCCTTTTATGAGGGCACCATTACCTTGATTCCAAAATCAGGCAAAAATATCACATAAGAAGGAAATTATAGGCCGATATCTCTTACGAACACTGATGAAAAAATATTCTACAAAATATTACCAAACTGAATTCAGCAATATGATAAAAATATACACCAAAATCAAATTGGATTTATTCCTGAGATGCAAGGTTGGCATAATATCTGCAAATTAATTAATGTGATATGCCATATTAACAAATTGAAAGATAAAAATCATATGATATGTCAATAAATGCAGAAAAAAATGTTTGACAAAATCTAGCATTGATTTATGATAAAAACTCTCAGCAAAGTGGGAATAGAGGGAACATAGCTCAACATAATAAAAGCCATATATGACAAACCTGCATCTAACATCATACTAAATGGGGAAAGGCTAAAAGTGTTTTTCTTAAGATCAGGAGCAAGACAAGGATGCCCACTTTCATTATTTCTGTTTAACAATGTTTTGGAAGGCTTAGCCACAGCAATTAGACAAGAAAGAGAAATAAAAGGTATTTGAATTAGAAAGGAAGTAAAACTCTCCTTATTAGCAGATAATACTATATAAAGAGAACCCTAAAGATTCCACCAAAAAAGACTATTAGAATTGATCAGTGAATTCAGCAAAGTAGCAGAATACAAAATTAATATTCAGAAGTCAGTTGCATTTTTATACACCAATAATGAACTTTCAGAAAAAATAAGAAAATAATCTCATTTATAATTGCATCGAAAACAATAAATACCTAGGAATCAAATTAACCAAGGAGATAAAAAACCTATTCTCAGAAAATTATGTCATTAAAAAAAGAAATTGAAGAAGACGCAAATATATGGAGGAGTATACTCTGCTCATGAGTATGAAGACTCAACATCATTAAAATGGCCATGCTACCCAAAGCAATATAGAGATTCAATGCAATCCTTATCAAAGTACCATTACATATTTTAGAGAGCTAAAACAAATAATCCTAAAATCTATATGGAACCATAAAAGACCCCGAATAGTCGTGGCGATTTAGGGAAAGAAGAACAAAGTTGTAGGTATCACATTACTTGATATCAAACTATACTACAAGGCTCCGTAATCAAACCAGCATGGTAGTGGTATAAAAACAGATGCATTAATCAATGGAACAGAACAAGGATCCCAGAAATAAATCCACATCTATATGCTTATTTATTACATGACAGAGGAAGCAAGAAAACACAATAGGGTAAAGACAGTCTCTCTTCAATAAATAGTGTTGAGAGAATTGGACAGATACATGCAGAAAAATGAAACTAGACTACTTTACACCACATACAAGAATAGACTCAAAATGGATTAAAGACTTAAATATAAGACTCCTAGAAGAGAACATAGGCAGTAACCTCTCTTATATTGCTGGTAGTAATTTTTTTTCGGACATATCTCCTTGGGCAAGGGAAATGAAAAATAAACAAATGGGACTACACCAAACTAAAAAGTATTTGCACAGCAAAAGAAATTATCAACAAAACAAAATGACAACCTACTGAATGGGAAAAGATATTTGCTTATGATCCGTCTGATAAAGGGTTACTAGTCAAAATATATAAATAATAATTGTATTATTATTTTATCAACTATTCTACTGTTATTTCATCAACATAATCTTATAAGTATGTGCTGTTTTGTTTATACAGACAACATGTTTTCATTTTGTTTAGTGTAGCCACAGAATTTTCATTTTGTTAGACATCTGTTGAGTTGGAATCGTTGGTTTGCTTAAAGATCCAGCAGTCCCTAAGCAGCAGTGACTACTACGGTTTCTAGGTAGATTAGCTAATCTTCCATATATTTGACATGTAAGGAGAAATGAGCTAATGGCTATGGGTAGTTTATTACTTACACAGACATAAGAAAAATCAGCATGGTATCTGTCACTGATGTCATGGGAGGACAGCAATGAACCAGAGGGACCAGATAGTTGATGGCATGAGCAATTGGTTTGCTCTGTCATCAAAATTCTAATTCTATAGTTTTATAAGGGAGTTAAGGTGGAAATTCCCATGCTTCACTAGCAGTAGAGAAGTGGGTGAAAAATTTCCTCATGGCAGTTGCCTAGAAGAGACAGGGCTGCCCACAACTTAGAGAGGTAGATGAGAAATAACCTTGGCATAGCTTCTCACAAGACTGCCTATCTTGACATTTTCTTTGGAGAATCAAGGGTGTCCACCAAGTCTTTGATGAGACTGCAGTTGAGCTTTGACTGTTTGGCCTCTATATAAACATACGAGGTCACCGTCATGCCAGGACACATCCATCTACATATGCATGAACTATCTTTTCTCTTTTTTTTTCTGTGAATTTGGCAATATCTTTAGAATATTATTTTTTGATAGAAATTTTGTCTGTGTTCTAGGTTATTGTACCTATACTGTCATCACCACCACCACAGCTGTCATCATCATCATTATTATTACAAAATCTATCATATGTTCATTACCTTCTGGATACACATATCAACACTCTTTAATATCACAATATCCCTAAATAGTTGGCATTTTTAATATTGCTAATCTACATAGATGAGAGATTTAAGTAAGTTCATGAAGCTTGAATGTCAATATGTGGTCTTTTCATAAAAATATTTTTATCAGACTCCTCAACTTTTATGAAGTATCAGCCTTATCTCCAGGCTGATACTTTAAAGCATATAGCTCTATTATTAACCAGCCATGTAGACTAGCTGATAAGGGCATAGATGACATTCATTTATCTCTGTGGTTTAGAAAATAAAGTATATAATGGTCAGCATGATGGACATTCAGTCCACTCTTTAAATATGTGTGTTCTGTCTAGTTATTGTTTTCCACCTTGCTCAGGACTGGAAGAAGCCTTACTACCTAACCTTCATTAGTTTGCTTCTTTTAATATCACTTGTGATAAATTATACTCAGCCTTTATATTATTGACCTATTTTGAAAGCTCTAATTAAAAAAAAAAAAAACTCTGTAAAACTGTTTGCTATAATCACAAGTGCTGTTAAGACTACTGTTAATTAAATGTAATATTTTATCTTTACATAAACATAGAAATTTCTGCTTCTCATTGCAGATATTTTGTCCTTTTTCAAGTAACTAGTTTTTTTCTCTTTCTGGTAATTGTGAATAATTTAATTCAGGTTTTCCAAATGTCTTTTTGGAAAGTCTGTTCTGGGTATTGATAATAAGTGTCTTAGGGTTCAAAAAGAAATGCCTTTCAGTAATAAGTATGTTGCGTTAATAAGAAGTAAAGTTAATATAGATTACATTTTATAATGTTTTTTCCAACCTTTACTATATAAAATTTGAACCTCTTTAAAAGAATGTAATGTGGTTTGAGAAAAAAATTTACTTCCTTAAATTATTATTTTTTCTCAGTGAATCAGCCAATATTAGTAAAACGAATTTCATTGAACATATTTTTCTTTAACTGCTAAAATGTAGATAGCTTAAGTTACATCTCCATATTAGAAAATAAGACTACATAGTAATCTTGACTGTCTGTTTTCAGTGTTTCTTTGCTGAGTTTCTCACATATTATTTTCAACTGCATATTACTTTCATTTTATGTTATGTGCTTAGATACTTTTTATACATTTTTAAATATAAATAATTTTAAATATAATACATGTTGAACTGATAACCTTGTTCCAGTTACAGAACTCTCTCTGTTATCACCTCTAGCCACCTAGAACTCATGGTTGTGCAGTAATGGTATATATAGTTTTCTTTCTTTTCTTTTTTTTTTCTTTTAGTACAGTTTTATTGTCTGGAATATTGTGAAATTTGATTCAATTTTTAGACTTGCATAAACTGTACCACTGAGCCTAATGGAGAAAAAAGTATTTTTCTCTAAAATACCTATATTTTTTATGTTATAATAAGATTCTGAAACGCATGCATTATTAGGCCAGTTAAATTCTCTTAAACATTTTCAGTGCATACCACAAGTTCACAATATCAGCCTCAGGCAATAAAAAACTTAAAAGCCAGTCTGATAATGTTTCTTATAAATATTCTTTGAATTTTATGACTTGTCTCCCACATGAGGCGTAATAGTTTCAATGTTCTAATTAGTACTTGTGTATATTGCTATTACTTTGTCTCTTTAATCACATTATTAAGACTGTTATGGAGATTCCTTATAGAATCACACTTTATAATAGTGTTTCTAATTTGAATATGTCCTTTTTTATGTTGTCTGATTCTGAAACATCATAAACTCTTTTTATGGGTCCTTTGATAGTACTCACTTTCCTTCTTTATGCTTGATTAGAACATACACTACTAAGTAATAACGAAATTTCCTAAAGCTTTAGAGTTTTAGAGTCAGGAAAAAAAATTGAACTTCCTCCCTTGTGTTTTTATGCTGGCACAAGAAAAGGTATTTTTAAACCAGTGCCATTCTTGAATGCTGTATTGGGATGTATATAAGAAATTCGGCTGCATTGATATTTGACTATGTTTGCAAAAAGTTAAATCTAATTGTCCGAGCCCTGATAGCCTTAAAGGTCTCCTCTGTACTATGTGAGACAACACATATCATTTTAAAAAGAAATACTTTAAGTATTTATATATTGAAAAGCAAATTACACCATAGAGTAAAAGCATAATAATCTTTCTAAAGGGTCCTGAAATGAGATATCAAGACCATTGACTAGAATAGACTCTTCCTTTATTTCCATCACTTTCTTTGAGAAGGAAAATAAGTTGGAAAACTGAAAACAGAAAAAAAATTATGAAACTTCTAGATGTCTTCACCCATATGAATTCAAGAATAGTTTCACAAAACTCTTTCCCAGTATAGGGAATTTTAGTCCAGATTTTCAAATGTTTAGCCAATCACTTGGAACATTCCTCATTTATACCACGATTTAGTTATAATTTCTCACTGGTTTCTTGCATTACTTTGGAACAGAACTTGATATAGGGTTATCAGATATGGCAAATAAATACAAGACACCCAATTAAATTTGCATTTCAAATAAACAACAAATAATTTTTTTATTTATAGCCTATGAAATATTGGGACACATTTATACTAAAAATATATAGTTGTTATATATATATGAAATGCAGATTAACTGGGCATCTGTTAAACCGTAGCTTGGTACAGAGAGAGCGTAGATTAACTAACTACTTACATTCTTAAGCAAAAACACGTGAGAGTAAAGATAAAACTGCTGTATAAGTGTTTCCTTGTTTGTCAAGATAGTTGGATTATCCTTGCCACACTCTTTCTCATAGCATATGTAATTTAAAATGTAGTGAAAAATCACTTGAGTCATTAGACTTAAATCTTGAAATAGGACCTTGGAAATCTAAAACAACAACTTTCAATTTATCTATTTAAATCAAAGATGAGAGAATGATAGCCCTGGACAATAACACACACACACACACACACACACACACACACACACACACACACACACACACACCACACACACACACACACACAAAACAAACAAACAAAAAAACTTTCTGAATCTTAACCAGAGACACACTGAGCTTCAGTTAGTGAGTGGACTATGGATTTGTACTATGGTTGGAGAATGAGAGAGGCCAGGACCACCAAACAGAGCACAGCTGGAGAAGAGTTAAGACACAGCTCATCACCGCAAAACAACTTGAAAAGACAAACCAACCAGTTAACATCAGCTAGAGCACAGAAAAATGTCTTGAGCTATGGTTTATAAGTGTAGTTTTATGTCCATTTACAGAGTGAAAAAGTCTAGGAAAAAGCAGATTGGTGGTAAAGTGGAGTAATTAAAATGCCAAATTATACATATCTGGCTTTACTGTAGGAGATTTGGTTTTACCCTAGCAGGGCAGCGATAGTTTTTAAAAGTACCAAAAGGAATTCAGTTTTGTAATCTTGTTTGAGATTTCTAGGAATATCTGCTTTGTTTAAAATATCTTAGTAGTAATATACTTTTTTCACAGTATGTCACGTCTATCTACTTGGTTACTCCTTATTGAATGATTATATTGTACATTCCATATACATTGGAATTTACATTTGTCTCTACATGGTATATATAAAATAAAACTTTATTATTTACAACTTTATTTTCCTCTATCTGTAGTTTCAGAAAGAATTTATTGTGTCAGGCCAGGATCTTTTTCCAAGTGTTCTTCTTAGATATGATGCACAAATGAAATGTGCTCTGAGTTTATGCATATAATCCTATAGGTTGCTTTTATAATGATAGGTAAATATCTTATCTAGCTATAAGGTTTTAGATTTCTGAACTTTTCTCTCATTAGTTGGTACATGCTACCATATTCTCATTTAGCTCACAATGTTAGAGAATAAACATAGAAGTTTAATGCAAATTCCTTTGTTAGTAAGTTTTTTTTCTTTAAGCTAAACAGGCTGTTGAAGAAACCCTTTATACTTAGATTTTAAGAAGTATAAATGATTGCATTCTAATAAATTTTAAAATTTTCTTTGTTGAATTGGGAGTACATATTACTATGCACATGTTTTACAAAGTGATATTTATGTACCTAAGCCAGAAAGAAAATCTTATTTGATCGATAATATACTGTAGAGTTTAGAATAAATGTTCAATGAGAAGACTGAGTTTCACTTGAGAATGCCAACTGGCCAATGAGACTAGTCCACATTATTATTATAGACATAGAAAATAGTCTAACTTGGGGGATTCACCATTGTCCACACTTTGAATCTTGGAGCTAAGAAAATTATTTTTATTATTGATCCAAAGTGGATCATGTCTAAGATATTAGTTCAGTTTGTAAAGTTCATGAAGCTTGAAGTATATAAAACAAAATATGAATGTATTATTATAAGTGGTAGAATAAGTGGAAACATGAGATGTTGGAATTAGTTTAGCAATTATATTCCTCTTTCTGTAGTTATACCATACCTAAATCCACATTATCTAGAGGTCATATACTGAGCATTCATTCATTTAGGAATTAAAAATACTGAATGTCTGCCATGTGTCAGATACTATCCCAGGTATTCAAGATACAGCATTAAACAAGATAGACATTATTCTTGCCGTAAGTTAGCTTATATTTCTAGTGGGAAGGACAGATATTTTACAAATAGCAAATAAATAAATGTCATTACTGTAACAAAGAGGCTTATAGTTATTATAAAGCATAGAATATGGGCATATAACATAGTTTGCAGTCAAAAGGAAGTATGCCCTTGAAAAAATTATGTTCGGGCTAAGATCTGAAAATGGTACATTAGGTGAAGAGGTTAGAGAAAGCGCATTCACTATAGAAGACTGTTGTGTGCTGACCCCAAGTTAGGAAAGAGCTTGACTTTCCAGTCTACTGGGTGAATGCCCCTGGAAGGTATGCCCGAAAGGTAGAAAGCAAGAGAGATAATGGTGGGAGATGAGAGGAATACTGAAAGGCGCAGATTCTGCAGAGTCTCCTAGGCAATATAGATTTCACCCTTGAAGTAATAGAAAGCTGTCGAACTCTTTTAATCTAATGAATAATATATTAGACTTGTATTTAAAACAACAACAACAACAACACTTGAGCAGTGGATGGAAAGCAGGGGCAAATGTCAATGAAGAGACCAGAAGAAGAAGACACGGGAGCCTGTGCAAGTTTGAGTAGGGTTATATTGGTAGAGATGAAGAGGAATGGAAAAAATGATAAAAACATTTAGAGGCAGAAGTCACAGAATTTGGTAATGGACTGAATATGAGAACTAAATAATGAATAAAGAAATAAAGAAGTTCATGGTGTGTTTCATTAATTGGATAAGTGGAACGTAATATAGAGAATACAGAAAGTAGAGAGAGTGAGAAGGGCTGATGATATCAAGATTCTAATTTTGGAGAAGCTGAGGTACAAATATGAATGTAGAAATGTTAATTAAGCATTCAACTATATGTAGCCAGGTCTAACTTGGCCATACAGTTTCAGAACTGCTGGCATAAAATAACATTTACACACATGAGGATAGACAAAATTTCTTTTTGAGACCATGGAAAATGGGAAATAAAAATACTTCAGGACTGAACCTGATGAAACGCCAATATTTAAAAGGTGGGAAAGGAGCAGCTAGACAAAGGAGACTAGGAAGGAACAGACATAGAACTATGAAAGAAATAAGGAAAATTTGACAAAACTTACTTATAGGAAATTGAGAAGAGACTTGACAAGTTACTCGTTCCTAAGGAAGGTAATAGTCTTTAATGATCTTAACGATTGTTAAAGCCAAAATAGATTGAGGTGATAGGTGAATCGGTTAATAGATGATGAAATGGAAATTATTTATGTGAATAACTTGTTCAAGAACCTATGCCGAAATCAAGAATAAAGAGAAAACAAATGGAACGAGGTTGGAGGGCAAGTGTGGGATTTTGTTTTTGTTTCTGTTATTATTATTTTTTTTTAGAAAGAAAGATTATGGCTGGTTTGAATATCACTTAAAATATCTACTAGAGAAAGATAGCTTTTAAATGCAGAAAAGAATGGAGACAAATGTCGAGAATGGATGAAATCTCAACGTATGTGGGGTGGGGACATTTAAAAGGAGTCAACTATTCGTTCCTGTAATTGGAGTGAAGAATATGATGAAAAAATGATACTAGATTGTTTTTATCTTTGAAAGAAGACGAGAAGTCTGAGTTTTGTAGCTATTGTTTTTTTCTCACCAGAATATGAAAGTAGCTAAGAGTTGGGATAGGGCAGGCATAGAATAAGTAATTAGTTTAGGAGAAGTCAGTAAAGAATGAAATATTTGATGTAGTTCATGAGAGACGTTTACAACAGAACTTCATTACATTGTCGTTATTCATGAATGTTTGAGAATAGTGATTGCAACCATATAATAATTTTAAATTTTCCTATTTTCTGACTTTCTTCATCAGGCAAAGAAGAGAATCTTTTGGCTTAATCTGAGATTAAAATATTACAGGTAGTCGTGTGAACATAATAGTTTCTTTTACATATAACTCCTATTTTCTCCGTAGGGGTTTAAAGTTATATGTAAGAGGAATGATTAAAATAAATATCTGTATTAGGATGCCATTTTAGTGGTAGTAAATAATGATCAAAGATGTCAATGGCTTAATTAAGTCATAATTTTTCATGAAGCAGTGTAACATCATTAGTCTAGAGTTTATATAACCGATGGTAGGTACAACAATTTTCCATGTCTTTGCCATGCCAACCTCATTATAATCTTCCATATTATATTCTAAGAGGTATGCACCAGCTGCTGCCATCACATTTATCCTCTGGAGAGAAGGAAAGAGAGAAAAACAGGGAGCTTTTGCTTTCCAATGAAGGGTTCAAGTCAGAACTTGAGCTCAGCAGTTCTGTTTGTATCCCATTGGACAGAACATTTGCGTCTGGCCACATATAGCTGCAAGAGAGCTGAGAACGTGTAATCTTTTTCTTTTTTTCTGATCACTCATGTACCTAATTACGACTATTACTAGAGAAGGGGAAAGCTAGCAGGTTATGTCACAAACACTGTGGAATCCGTGTTCAGAAAACAGAAGGGATTGGAGGCTTCCCCATGTAATTCATGTTAATAGCTCCCTCATGTAGTCATTTTACTTTTCTTTAGGGAAAACCATTCAGCAAAATAGCAGGAGTTTCACCTATAGGTGTTGTGCAGTAAAGTCATTATGTTTGGGATATTCAAATTCAGCATATTCTAAAGAAAATAATCACTAATTAGAAATGACATTTATTTTGGAACTGAAGGGAGTTTGGAGTTTGACAAATTCAAAATAAATGTAAAATTCGATATATTGTGATGAGATTTTAAAATTATGACAATGGTTTTGTTTTCTCTTGAAATATGTATTTATGTGTTTTGACCTTATTTTTGCTTACACTTTATTTAACAATAAAACCATGAATTAGTCCATAATAGAACTAAATTATTAGAACTGATAGAGCCTCAAAGGTTAATGAAAATATAATTAGTATCGCTTGTGCTACATGTAGCTGAAAGGAGATATAAATCCAATTAATCCTTCTTAGTTTCACAAATTATTGACCTGATAGGCAATAATCTCTTAGCTTTATTGTATCAGTGTAGCTAAAGTGTTTGAAAACTATCTAAATTCTTCCCCATTATTTCAGTGATTTAAAGGAACAAAAATAATTTGTTGATGAAGAACAGAAAATACAACAGAGGAAACTTTATAAAATTATATATAAATCTACATGTAAACATGCATTTATGTACACACACACATATATATAGCATAAGAAGCAAAATATTGAGATATATAATATTTAGCATCAAAACTAAGAAGTTTTTTTCCAAAATAGTTCTGAGAGCACCACATCCTAACCACTAGACCATCAGGGAAATTATTTGTCCTGCAATATTTCATTAATATTGAATAAATGACATGTGGAATGCATTCTCTTCTCTCTCTCTCTCTCTCTCTCTCTCTCTCTCTCTCTCTCTCTCTCTCGCTCCCTCTCCCTCCCTCCCTCCCTCCCTCCCTGCCTTTCTCCCTCCCTCCCTCCCTCCTCCTCTGTTTCTCTCTCTCTAATCAAATTAGAAATTTTATATTTTGGAAACTGGAGTAATAAACTCTCATATAATTACTGTATTAGAATTATATTGTTGCCGTGACAAATTACAACAAATATAGTAAACAACATTTAACAACACAAGTGTTGTTAAACATTTAAACAACAAAATATATTTTCTTACAGTTTCCTTAGGTTAGAAGTCTGAAATGGTGTAGCTTGTTTTTTTGCTCAGTTCCTAGGCATAATAAAATAGAAGTTTTAGCCAGGATTATGCCTCTCACCTGAGACTCCAGTTATTCTTCCAAGCTCACTGTTAGATGACCATTTATTATTTCCTTTTCACACCTTTCATTACACCCTCCTGTCAAACCACTCTTCAGACTGCATTCTAATGCAAATATAACTGTATCATTTCTTTGCTTCGAAGTACCCATTTGATCCCAATGATTTTTAAGATAAATTTTATAGTCCCTGCCTTAGTACTCAGTCATATACCAAGACATATACTCAATTGCATGCTTTGATTATTGTCGTTATTTTTAATATCTAAATTTGTATTGTCCTTGAAGGTGAAAATGCACTTACTTGTCTCCCTTTTTCTCAGCTCTATCTACACCAGTGATACTTACAAATCTCACATTGGGGCTGCTTTTGTGTTCCAGACATTCTGCTGGGTGTTTTCTATGTACTACTCTACACTGCTGTGGCTAAGCTAAGAGCTCTCAAAATTTTCCTAGCTTATGTGAACACTTCCTTGTGAAAGGCAGTCTCTTGAATGTAGTCTTTCTACCCCTACTTAGTCAGATAAGAATGGCCCTTGGGACTGAAATATTTTTTTACCAAGAGATAGAGTCCACATAGCCAATTCCAGGCTTATCATTTGTGTGGAAATGTCTTTCCTTGTTTCAGGCCCAGTGAGTCTCTTTTGTCTTTGCTTGGAGCATATGTGGCCTGTGGCTCCTGGCCAATGCCACTGCTATGATGTCCTCTTAAGGGAGGGAACTGTGCCCCTTCCAGTGCAGCAGGAAAGGGATGCACCATGGACCAGTCTCCCTGTGTTGGCCACAGGGAGAGACCCACTGGCCATGGGGTAGGCAGTCACTCACTGTTGGAGCAGGTGTGGCTCTGTCTCTTTTCTAACTCAGTAAAATATCATTCCATCCTGTGCTCAATCGACTCTGTTGTTTTCTTTGGTGACTTTGATACCAAGGTGCAGTGGACAGAAAGGTTTTGAGTCCTCCCCTGGGGTTGGCACACAGTACTCTGGTTGACATACCCTTAGTTTAAGACCGAGACCATCTGGAAAAACTTAATACCATGGTTTGCAATTTAACATTGTTATTAGCTCTTCCAGGATGCAACTCTAAGACTTCCGTGATTGATTAAACTCCTGCTCTTTTTCCTGGCATTGCAGTCCTGATCAGTTACCCACCTAGCACCAAAGTTCCTCCAAGTTTGCTCTCTTTGTCTAGCTTTGAACACTTACTCCTCCTAGAGTCATTGTCATCCTGCTTTCCATAGACTGACTTCCCATATACCAACTATCTGAAATTCAAAGTATTTCCTGACAGAAGAGTACAAATTGTTTCTTTCATCTTGTCTCAGCTACTTATTAGGACACCATATTGCCATGTAGTGAATCTACTGCCCATTGACTTGTACTACCTGATTCTTTGCTCTTCTGATGCAATTTTCTGCCATACAACTGAGCTTTTTTGCAGCTTTTAGTTGATAAGACCCTCTATGAGACTCTTGACAAACATCCAAAATTATCTAGTGTGTTCAGTAAGTCTGGCCATTTTAAAACACGACATCTGTGGAAAGGCACATCACAATTTCTAAAGTTCAAAGCAATGTTCATTTACAGAAGAGATCAGAAAAAAAGGGTTTTGCTTATTTGTTTTTCTAAGCAGTGATCATGAAACTTATTCACAAGGAAAGGTCTGTCTTAGTTGAAAATCTTTGCAAAAACTAATTGGCATAGAATATCTGATCTCAGGGGTCCTGGAATTGCTATACCTGAATCAAGAGAGGATTTATTTTACTGCATCAGGTAAAGGAAAAGAAAAAGAAAAAAATAGATCTTAGAGACACAGGAAAATGGAATGCTTTAAATGACATAAACTTCCTCATATCTAAATCTTCAGTAATTCTAAAACTCATTAAATATTTCATGTGAGTGAACATTTTTCTAGAAACCGCTAAAGGGGATGAGCTCTGAATCCAGGTCAGTGTGAGAAAGAACTGATTTGGGAAATGAGAATCCAGAACAAGAAACTCGTAGGTCATGAGGAAAAAGCTCTCATAAAATCACAGTATCTAGCTTCTCACAAGTTGTGAATTTGAGAATTGAATCAAATTTTTCACAATCTCCTAATGGCCTGGGATCTCCAACTAACTCCGAATTACATGTAGGGATATGGGTCATTTCCAGATATCAGACACATTTAGAAAGGACCACCATACTACTGAAAAACAGTGTATATAATGGATTATGTTGTTCAATTATTTACAAGTAGTTCAACATAGTAATATCAGAGAATTTGTCTTATAATGTTAATAATAGATGTATGTACACATGCCCCATGCAAAAATAAGTAAGTAAAATGCATTTCTGTTTACACAGAATGGGCAAGTATCTATGTGGCTAGTCAGGCATAATTTCAGAAAAGATGAGAAAAACAAAAAAAGGATTGACATAAAAATAGAACATGTAAAACTCTTGGCCATTTTTTTCTGTAATGTCTACTATGTGTCAGTCACTTTTTAAAACATTTTTAAAGTATTGACTCATTTAATTATCAATAATTCAAACCAAGCATTATAGTTCAGATGAGAAAAATAACACAGTGGGAGATGGAAAATTCAGTCTCATAGCTCGTAAGTGACAAAGGCAGATTTCAAACCCAGGCCATCTGACTCCAGAGTTCTTGTTCTTAAACGTTGTTTATAAGAACTTGGAAAAGTAAGTTATGAGTTATTTGTTTCTAAAAACAGTGTATTTGAGCAGAGCAAGGCATAGTAAAGTATGTGAAGTAGTTATTGCTGAGGTAGGGAATGGAGGTGTCCCTGGAAAATAAAAGCAAAACAGATTGGTAGCACCCTAACGTTTCTACTCTTGTGCTGCCATCTTCGTGTATTTGTGAATCTCTAGCTCAATACAGAGATCATCTCAAAAAAATAAATATTTTATTTTTATTTCAGTAGGTATTGCTAGAACTAGCTCCAAACTATAACATACTATTTTTAAAAATGGTCAAGAATAAAAGACCTAGGATGATTTAGAAAGAGAATAAATTAATTACACAGAAGCACTCTTAATGAAAGGGAGTTATTGACTACAGTTTTACTGACTGAATAGGTTCATAATGTAATAAGCTTATTTTTAAATAGTGTTTTCTCTTTACACATTCTGAATTTATATACTACATTAAAACGTGTTACCGTAGTCTATAATTCTATAATTCTCTGATTCACTTGGACAGTGAACATCTCTCATGTTTATAACATGGTTATTTTAAGTTACTCTCTGATGATCTTTTCTAATTGGAGAGATTATTTTAACAGTTGTTTGTAAAATAAACTCAACTACTTATGTATAGTAACTAGTGAAACTAATTTACAATCTTTCTGTCACAGTTAATTTCAAACATCTCTAATGAATCTTTTGGACAATTAAATGAATAAATTCTTAGTAAAAGAAAAGTAACTGCATTTATAAGACAAATATTAGATAATTCAGTACTGATATAGTCAGAAAGCAGAGGTGGCTAAACTGTTAATAACTGTTAAAAATAACAAATCTAGAAAAGTAATCAAAAGGAAAAATATATACAAATAGAAATAAATATTACTATTTCAACTATTTTTTGTAGCATGCTAAAATTCTAAATTATTTTTTAGCTATAAAATAAAAAGATAACATACAAATGAGTGAAATTCATGAACATGAAAGAGGAAATATTTAATGAATATGAAATGAAGTAATACTTAAAATTTTAGTATGAGGGCCAGATTTTACACACATATATAAACACATACCTATATTTTTAACTTACATACATGGGAAACTAAATATTTTCTCTTACCTATTTTAATAACATTTGATAATAACACTAATTAATATAAATACTTATTAAAAAATAAGGGGTAGGAAAACAGTGGAAAGCAATTGAACATCATAACCGATAGCTCGATTGTGATCAACTATTATACCTTCATACAGTAGCAATATTGATTTAACCTGTAGAACACAGTACTGGCAATTTCTTTCTATACTAAGACTCAAACATGGTAGTAGGCTACATGAGTAATTTCTACTTATCAAGGATAAATGCAGATCCAATAATTTTCTTCACCTTTAAAATGTATGTATGTATGTATGTATGTATGTATGTATGTATGTATGTATATATTTATAGTAAATTTATTGAAGTGATGTTGGTTAATAAAATTACATAAATTTCAAGTATACAATTCAATAATATATCATTTGTCTGGTGGCTTTTGTAGAACTATGTCAAGTTTTCCAACTTTGATGATTCTAATATTTCACAGTGTGCAGAAATAAAACTTTTCTCATTTTGCAAAATTGATGATAAACCTTTGAAATAAATTTCCCTTCAGTTTATCTGTTCCATTTTTTTTCATTTTAATGAAAGATTTGGTGTTTTGTTAAATGAATTAATAAACCACCTCTTCTTTTGCTTGTGCTAGCTTGATTTGAATTTCTGCCATGATGAGTTATTAGTCATCTAGTAAAATGATGGTTTTGAGAAGAGTGTGATACAACAGTACTTGTGACTAGTCTAAATCTTTCCTTTTCTCCTGTGTTTTGATTAGCATAGACCTGGCTTCATTTTAAGTTTGACCTACTTACTTATGACTCAGGTTTATTCAAAAGCTCTCAAGTTACCAATTATGTCTTTTCGTTTGTCTTCCCAGCTTCTTATGCCTGCCATCAACTTTGACTTTCTTTAAAATTTACATTTCTTGGCAAAAGGGATCTAATTTGTCCAATTTAGACATACTCTTTATGTTTGACCGAATGCCTCATGATAAGCCAACTAGTAGACCCATCGATAACTGTATTTAGACTAACTTTAGGTCTTATTAGTCATATAAGCTCCCTGAAAGCTGTGTAGTTCATTAGAGAGCTAAAAGCAAAGCAGTTTTCCATAGAAGGGGTAAATTCCATGATGGGCTTGTCAAGCTTAAGCCATTTCTAGGCATTACACACAAGGTTCTGACTTTCCACTCACTCTTGTATCTACCGTAATCCTAAATTCACTCTTCCCACTCGGCTTCTGTTCTAGAGGTTACCAAACACTCCCTAATGCCAGATCTTTCTGACTCCTGCTAGTTTTCTCTTTGACTGATCTTAATACAGCATTACATTAAAATCATAATGAGCAAACGATCCAATTAAAAGTCAAGAATTTACAGAATGGATTAAAAATAATGAATAATCTATTTTTTACAAGAGACACATATGAAATAAAAAGCTACAAATAATTTTTTAAAATGATGAAAAATGTTTATAGAAAACATAAGAAGCCTGGTGTTCTGTTAGTAAGAACAACATATATGTCAAAACGAAAATTATTAACAGAGAAAATAGACATTGCATGCTGAAAAAATAAGTCGATTCATCAGGAAGGCATAGCAATTATGCATGTACTTGCAACTAATTACAGATCTTCAATATACATGAGAAAAAATTGACAGAATCAAAGGCAAATAATACCATAATCTTTGTTAAGGGTTAAACCCCTATGTCAATAAATGATAGAACAAGTAGACAAAGTCACAAAACACACAGATGAATGAAAACACTGTCAACCACATTGATCTAATTGATAGCGATAGAACAATATAACCATCCATTTCAGAATAATCCTTATTTTTAAATATACATGATTGACCATAGGCTGGGACATAAATCTAGATACATTTAAATAATGCAAATCATTCAGTGTTAAATTCGTAATAATTATCAAAAAGACATTTAGGTAGATTCCTCAAAGCATTTTAAATATAAAGAATCATTAAAAGTAAAAGGTTGGGACCAAGTTATACTGTGCAAAATCTAATCATAATAAAGCAAATAAGGTTATATTTATATCAATCAAAGCTTAAGACAAAGATCATTACTAGAAATAGAGGGACATCATATAAAGTAAAAGCATCAGTCATTAAGGAGATAGAACAATCCAAAATTTGTAGCACAGATGGTTCAAAATACATGAAGCAAGAATTGATAGAGCTTAACCAGAAATAGAAGAAACCATAGTTAAAACTAAAGTTTCTAATATTCTTCATTTTATATTTAATAGATGTATTAAAAAACAGAAAGGATATAGGATATTCAAAGAACACTATCAACAAACTAAAATTAATTGACATATATCATTATACTCCATAACTGGATGCTGAGTTTTTTTTCAAGCTTAATGGGAAATAGGCCAAAGTCTGCTCCATAAATAGATCTTCAAAACTTCTGGAAAATCACACAGTTAACTTTCTTTCATTATAATGGAATCAAATTATAATAAATATATAGTAAAAACAGAAATTGGTTTTTGAAATCATTAATAAAATTGATAAATCACAAGAAAAGCTAATTAAATAAAAATTATTACAAATTACAAATATTAAGAATGAATGAGGGTACATCATTGAAGACCATTAGACAAAATATAATCAAGGAATTATCTAGCAACTTGCACTGATAAATTACCAGTGTAGATGGAGATAATTACATTAAGAAATATTTTTGAGATAAAATAAGCAGTACTTATTCATGACCAGGTCACATGACCTTCTGGTTATGGAAAATCATAAATATAATCAGTTGGAGAAATCAGCTCAAGGGTTATAGATCTAATGCCATCTCACAAATTGTGTCTCTAATCTTTCTTTTTTGTGCTATAGAGATTTGTTTGGCTCACAAACATTAATATTTTGCTTTCACAGGAGTTTTGTTCAGAAAAACTGCATCGATCTATCAGATACACATCTGGTTATTTACGTTTATAATCTTTTTGTCATGATATTTTATTAATCCTTTCATTAAAACAAATGTATTATCTAATTATTTAAATTACTTATTTTGTCAAAGGTAGCCTTTGGTAATGTATGTGGCAATCAAGAAGTTTAATCTTACTGAATATTATCGCCTTGTCCAGTGAATTCTGAATCATGGGCTCCTCTTCAATCTAATTGTTAGTGATAGTAACTGGTAAATTATTTTAATTTTATAATACTGAGAGAATAATAACAAGAGAAACCGTACTCCCTCAGTGCTTTCTCTTCCTGAGTCAAAAAATGAAAATATGATGTAGAAGTTCAGTCTCTCCTTCCTCTGAAAATTTATTAGGCCAGTATAGGACTGACGTTGTGAGTTAGTACTATGAATAGTCAAGGAAAAAAAAAAAAGATTTTATGGTGTACAAAGAAAATACAGCATAGGAGGCTAAAGACTGAAGTTCTAGTTAACTTAGATATTCCCCTGTATCAGTAAAAAAGAAAGCAGGCTTTCCCATGGCTATGACCTCCTTGCCAGACCTTCTTTAACTCTGAGTCATTTCCAATCTATAAATTACTTTCCTAGGCTTTAAGTGTAGCGCCTTAGCAATTTCATTCCTTCTTGTCCCATAGAAGACATTGTCCTCCCTCTATACTCAAGAAATAAAAGTTTTTAACAACAGTGATACAGAAGTATTCCCTGTCCCCTTTATTATTTACCTCTACCATTGTGGCAAATATGTAAATATATATCTCTTGGGATAAGGAGCATAGACGAAGAATAAATAGCTACAATTGTGTCCCTTCTTTATCCCCCAATACATTAATGGAGCAGCCACACTATAATCATGACAACAGAAGTCATAACATTAAAAATGGTGGAACAGAAAGACAAAAGTCTGGCTTTATCTTACCTTTACAAGGATGTGTTAGCTGTAGTCTGCCTAATCCCAGATATCCTGTTAAATAGGAGCAGCAGGGGGGAAACTCAGGTTAGAAAAGATATTTATATTTTTACTCAACACCAAGTTCTAATATATATTAGTGAATAACACCAACTTCTAATTAAATTATTTTCATCGACATTTTCCTTTGAGATGAGGAGATGGTGTAATTCACTTCTCATATAATTTAACTTTCAAAAAATTAATAAAATTTAAAAAATCAACCAACATTAGCCAGAAGTAGGGAAGAAATAAATCAAACACTAAATTCAAAATCTAAATCAATAGTCTCTTTATTCACAACAGTAAGAGTGATCCTTTAAATAACAGATCATGTTGCTTCTCTTCTCAAAATGATCTTATGATTTCACATCTCCTCGGTAAAAGCCAAAACCTTACAGTGGCTTATGGGACCTGTTGGTGTGCCCATTTATTACCTGACTTCGTAAATCCTTTCCAATTTAGGACTGTCTTTTACTTGTGGGATACAGCTATCTGAGAATATGTTTTAAACTCCTAACTTGAAAATTATAACTTCATTATAACTCTGTGTATGCCTATCTGTGTAAAGCTAAGTTGTTTTTATGCAACTGAAAATTGGCAAAATATCAAAGGTCATTGGATTTAATTATTATTGTCTATGTGTAGATGTTTAATTATGGTCTGAGTTCATAATATTTAGATGAGTAATCAAATAAAGATACATAATTCTCACATTATTATATATTTATTCCATATTTTTACCTCTCTTTTCAGCAAAGTCACTAGTTATGTTATTTTAATCAAGATTTTCACATAATTTCTATTCTATTGACAGAAATGCCAAATTTAATAAACTAATCTGATTTGTTCAATCTGTAGAGATTTCGTTCTGCTGAAGCAGTAGTAATGGGAATTGTCAATAACATTATTTAAAGCAATATTTACATTGAGAAATGAACAATGAGTTTTACATATTCTACTTAAATATTATTGTTAGGTAGCTAACGATTAATTATTACGGATTAAAAGTTACAAAATATTTTAACATCATAATTGTGATATTTTTTATCATATCTTTTACATTCCTTCAAAGCATATCTGTATCCACAAAAAAAATAAACACCTTAAATTTGTCCTTATTTTTAATTTTTCAATGCTGGGATTTATAATCGAAACCAAAAAATAATAATATATTGCTTAATTTATCCAAATCTATCACTGAAGATAACCATTTGATCTACAGTGTTAGAATATATAGAAATTACTTTGAGGAATACTGGTACATGTCTTCATAGTCATGCAGATATTTTTGCTTCCTTATTTTTATTTTCTTAACTTTTTTTATTGGAATGATTTTTTGTTCACATATTTTACATACTGTTTAAAAATTAGTTTTATCATGAAAAGAATGTTAATCCTTTCAAAAATGAAATAGCAGATCTAGATATGTTAGGTGTTTTTTTAAATAAAATTTATAATATCAAACAACTCTTTATAATGACATAACTGTGAATAACTTAGGATCAATTTTAATTTCATTTATGTCATAGACCACAACTTACTATTTATTGCAGGATCTTCTATTGCTTACTTCTTCTACTTACCATGCATTTTATGTAAATGTAAATCAAATGCAATTGTCTTACAGTGTTTAGTTGATATTCTTACATATTATATCTGAAAGTGGTTGTCATGTCAAATGTTATATATCTTACATATCTCACTTTTCGAATATCATAAATTTTCTTCCCTATTTCATATAAAATTATAAAATTAGTAATATTCCAGTGACTCCCAGAGCATGAACCATCCATTGGGAAGTTAAGAATTCCCTCTACAACGATTGTTCATATTCATGCACAGTTCTTTTGATATTTTCTTACAATATAACTTATTCTTTTTCAGTCATCATTCTCAATTATTTGAAATGTTTAAAATGTTTTGGCAAAGGCATAGAATCACATGAGTGACTTTTTCTCAGGCCAAATTCATTTTTTTTTCTCTTGCTTTCCTCCCTCCCTCCCTCCCTCCCTCCCTCCCTCCCTCCCTCCCTCCCTCCCTCCCTCCCTCCCTTCCTTCCTTCCTTCCTTCCTTCCTTCCTTCCTTCCTTCCTTCTATCCACCCACCCATCCTTCTTTCCAATCTATTTCAATGGCTACTCCGTTAATACAGGCTTCAAATTGATATCACCAAATGTTTTGTCATCCTGGAGTAGTATTGTCTACCTAAGACTGATTTTCACTTAATATTGCCTGTGAGTTTTTAAGCCCTTTGTTTCACTATATACTCTGGAAGAGAAAGCACATATTAGTAAAAATTACTGTTGTATTCTCCATTTCTTCCCAATAGAAATGTTTTTTTCCTTATACCTCACTTGCACAATGATTGCTGCTGTGAGTAGAGGCCATTGCTCAATAAATTCTACAGTTCCTTTATTTGTACATATGTCCCAGATCGGACTACAGTTTTTTGTTTTGTTTTGTTTGTTTTGTTTTGCAGAAATAGAGATTATAACATGGGAATCAAGTTAAAATTATAGTAAACTACCAGTCAATTGAGGCATTCATGGGAACTATGTATTTGAGTTTTTTTTTTTTTCCTAAATTAATGAAATGGAGCTCACAAATCCACAGCAGTCTAATTCCTCTTTTTCGGAGAAAAGAAGTCCAGTGTTTCTTCTCAGTATCGGTCACCAGTGAGAACCTGATTTGAGAAGTGTGTCTAAGAATAGTATCTTCTCGTTCTGAGGTCCTCTCATGGGAAGATTGGAATTGTGTTGGACTTTTCCCAGAAAAAGTTGATTAAATATTAAATAATTTAATGGGTTTTATAAATTAGTTGATACATATTTTGAAATTTAACTACCAAAAGAGGTATTATTAGGATGAAATATCTCGATTCTCATACTGTATTGTAGTAACTCTAATAACCAGTCTCAAGGAGAAACAGAAATGGAAGAAGATCACAAAATAACTGTCTATATGCAATATTGTAGCTGCTAATGAGTTTATTCTTTAGCTAGTTCCACCGTCCATGACTGCATCTCATGTAAGCTGTCAGGGAAGGCTGAATTATCAATGTAAATAACTATGTTTAATAGCTAATTATATTAAACATTAAAAGTAGACATGTTATTTTAATTATTGAACATACTTCCTATTATTAAGATAATTTAAATCTATATATTCAGAAAATTTTACCTTTTATTTAATGAAGCAAATGAATCCAAAAATAAAAAAAATACGAGACATGTCCATGTTTATACTTAATATCTTTAGTAATCTTTTTGCAAAAGTTCGAAGTTCTATCAAAGAGTAGCTAATGACACCAGTTTTTTAACTGGAAACATATTGAAGTAATTATAGATTCACACACAGTTTTAAGAAATAACGCTGAGAGATCCCTATAAGCATTGTCCATTTTCCCTCGGTGGTAACATTTTGCAAAACTACAGTGTAACACCACAAGCAGGATATTGACAGTACTACAATCCACGCAGCTTTACTTGCAGTCATTTATGTTTATGTGTGTATTAACTTCCATACAATTTGACAACTTTTGTAGGTTCTTGTATCCACCAACACAGTCAAGAAACTAAATTGTTCCAACGCCACAGAAATTCCTCATATTTCCCTTATGACCACCTTGATTTTGCCCTCCTCCACTCTCTTGTTTTTAATCTCTAGGAATACTTATTCATGATAAAAAATTCTCAAGTTGATATAGTACATCTAAAAAAAATCTTATTGCTAATATTATACTTGACAGTGGAAACTGAATCATTTCCATTTTTTCCTCACATTAGGGGCGAGACCAGGATGTCTGCTCTCCCCTCTTTGTTTTTTTTTTTTTTTTTGAACACCTACAGCACCTGATCTTTCTACGTGGTCTCCCATCCAAGTACTAACCAGGCCCAACTCTGCTTAGCTTCTGAGATCAGACGAGATGGGGCACATCCAAGGTGGCATGGCCATAGACTTCACCTCTTTTATTTAACTTAGTGGAGAAGTTCCAGTCCCTGCAATAAGGCAAGGAAAAGAAATAAAATTTATCTATAGGAAAGGAATAAATGAGCCTATCCCTATTTGATTGTCTACACAAAAATACCCTACAGATAATGAGGTCAGTGAAATTGCAAGATGCAAGATTATCATATAAAAATATAAATTATATTTCAATATACTAGCAATATGAGAAACAAAATTGAAAAACAATACTATTTAGTTTCACTAGAAGAAAATTAAATGTTTAACCAAGTATTTAACAGAATTTGTACAAAATTTATATGTAAAATATTGCAAACTGATGATAATAGGAATTAAAGAACACCTAACTAAATGGAGAAACATCCTGTGTTCAGGGGTCGGAAGTCTCAACAAGGAGACTATGTCAGTTTTTCCCCAAATAGATCTATAGGTTTAAAGCAATTCCTATCAAAATGCCAGCAAGTTTTTCTGTAAATGTAGACAAAGCTTATTCTAGTATTTATGTGGAACAACAGTTGAGCAATCTTATAAAAAAGTATTGCAACTGATAAGAACTAATTGTTAGAAAGACCTCAAATGAAGTCTACAAATACTAATTCTCTTTATGTCCTCTTATAATGTGGTCACCGTTTTGTCTCCTCTAATTATCAAATTCTACTGTTTTATAGTATAAAGTGGGTACATTTTACCTGTTATAGTCATCACATTTTGCTGTTTATTGAACATGGGGGTAATTTTGTCTGCAATGATTATCTCAGTAAGTCATCAACAAAAATCACTTGTATGAGAATTTTATGGGATATCCAGTTTTATGTTACAAATTTAGATAACATGAAAAACTTTGCTAGGATTACAAGGACATGTGAGTGAGCTAGTGGAAACAATCATGTTATCTATTCATATCATGTTAAATTTTTTAAATTATATATTTTAAAGAGAAATACATTTTTAAAAAACCTATAGTTAAAGGCTGTTGTACTCTTTAAAATTGCATTTAAAATGTGTTTTAGAGCAAAAGAAGCATCAGATCTATGAAAATTTTAGATGAACTGGAAAAGAGTTTATATTTTATATATGCCAGGAAGCACATGTAATAAAAATTGTCAGTGCGTGGAATGCTACACAGGAGTGTTATAGTGAATTAGTTATATTTAGAAATTATTTAGAATAATATCATGCTCATATAAGTATTTATTATGTTGATAAAAATAAATATAGTAAAAGCAGTAAGCTGAATAAGTCAATTGAAGTGGGTTCAAATTGTTACTTTACCACTTATTAGTTATATATCATTGGGAAAGTTACTTAAAACTCTTTATTTTATCATCTGTAAATTGAGAAGAATAATATCTAAGGAGTTCTATAGGGAATAAATTATATGCTATTTTAAATAATGAGTACAGTGCTAGGTACATAATATATGCTTATTAACTTTTAGATGTTAGGATAATATATGTTATAGCATGATTGCAATTTGTATTTATATGTAATTATTTATTTAGTGATTTATTCATTTAGTATTGAATTAGATAGTTATATACCTGGATTGAGCTATTGTATCCACAGGTAGGATCAGGTGTAAGTTAAACAATGGCTTTTTATAATTTATGAGGGCCTCAAAGCTAAGTGACTACACAATGAGAGAAGGTTGTTACAAAGCTTTCTCAAGAATGATTTTAGTAGAAAGAGCATTAGACTAAGATTCGTGAAACATGAGTTCTGAACCTCAGCCTAACTGTGTAAGTGTCCCTTTCACAAGTCACTTCATCACTCTGGATCTCAGTTTCAACCTCTGAAAAAATGTGGAAATCAATACCAGTTTTATCTCTTCCATGGTTGTGGAGATGGCCAAATCAGAACCATTAATGCATCCCTGTGAATTTTAAATGTCACAAAGCACAATATTATGAGAAGAAAGCCATGCCGAGAAGTTATATGAATAACAGCCAACATATCAAAAACTGAACCTCCTCTCTGGTAGGAAGAGCAGCTAGTCGTGCATCTGGTGGCCAGAGGAGGCATTAAGAATGCTGAACACAAAGTATGAAACCATTTTTTTGGTTTTAAAAAATAAGAAAAATCAGAGACAGTATAACTGGTAAAGAACGCTGGTAAGATTGTGTTATGAACAAAATAGTAATTTGTATGAGAAAAAAATAGTCACTAAGATGAAGAGTCAAGGTCCCTCTGGCGGCAATATCTAAAAGGTCATTCGGTTTAGCAGAATGTAGGCATTTACAGGTGCCAAAATATTTGTCTTTTCAAAGTGAAATAGAAAATCCAGATGTTGATTTTGATAGAGAAAGAGATAGTAAGAAAGAGGATAGTTACATACATACATACATATATGTGTGTGTATTGTTTTATGCAAATGTAAAATACACACACTTTTTCCTGTAAAATTACTGTATCATAAAGGACTCTGACGAAAATCGATTACAAAGCAGATATTCAAAGTGTTGATGGAAAACACTTATTTGACATACTACTGTAACATAATCCCACTCATTTTCAGAAGACAACTTTTGAAAACGGGGTCAGAGGGTATGATGAAATTTCCAGTGAATAATCCGTTGTTAGCATTCATGTGTGTACATTTATGTAGTAATTATTGAATGAAGATCGTTCAACTGCCTATGTTTAAATAATATTTTAAATGTTTTTTAAAAATATTATTATTGCTATATACTTAACCTTTAAAAATCTATAATTCCCAATATTCACATACAAATAACAATTAGAAAAATGGAAACTAAAGAAAAATCAATAGAAGAGAGGAAAAAGGAACCCATATTCCCATTTTCAGTTTTGAGAGATGGTTACTCTCGTACAGTGATGATAGGGGGGTAAATTGTATCCTTTGGAAACTCAATGTGTATGAAGATCCAACTCTGATGTTGTTTGAAAAAAAACAAAAATTTATTAAAATTTTAGAAGAAGTATCAAAATCTAAACACATTAAATCTTAAATATTAGCATTACTGCTCAGGTTTGAGACAAGTGATTTACTTCTGTTGAACACATGTGAGATTTCAGCTAACGTATATACAGTATTTAGGTTTTTGTGTTTTTATGTGAAGATAGTACAATACAGTATAGCTCAAAAATGACATATTTTGGACATTATATTTATTTCTTAGACTTGTGTGACATCATATCCTGCATAAATTAGTGAATACTGTGATATCTCATTAATTGTCACAAAGGGTACAAATAACCTGCAAGCAAGCAAAAATATCACAAAACCCAGAATGAGCATGCAAAAAGCAAAACATCCAATACGTATACTTTGCCATCTGCCTAGTTGTCCAAAACTTTGCCCTCAAGGAAATTGCCAGAAGATATTTTGAAAGAGTTTATATATGTTTATTACAGCTATTCAGAATCAAAAGCTTGGAAGAGAAGCTTTCACTTTATAGGCTATGATGATTTCCAGCTCAAATAGTAAAATTTTTAATAAGTGGTGAAGAGGAATTTGGGACTGAGTCCCTCATTTATACGTTGCTCCCCAGGGACTTCTGAAATTATCAGTTGTCTTACCTTTTTTTTTTTTTTTTTTTCAAATGTTCAATGTATAGTTTTGATAGGAGGAAAATATTGATTTAGCTTTTAGTCCATATATATTTTACTAGCCAAGAGACCTGAAGATTTATACATCGCCAACTCTTTAAGCCTAAACTCATTCATTCATATATTCATTCAGAGTCGGTTTTGAAAAACTACTATGTACTATGTCCACATTTTCAATGGCCTGGTTATTTTGAAAAACACTTTCAGTTATATTACATTATTCATTTATTTTCAATTAGGAAACACCTGCCATTTCTTAAACTACCCCAAATTACTCCTTTTGATTTGTGCGAGGTAGCAGGGAACTATTTTCTTTTCCTCTCCCAGCTTTATTGTATTTTTGTTTAAGTCATTAGAGACAATTTTACTGTAGCATCTTACGAGGTCATTTCTAAGTGTGTTGACATTCTTATCTCTCAGACTTTTTATTAGAATAATGGAAGACCTTAAATGTCTAAGAACATCTAACACAGATTTCACCCGATACTTTTGAGCACACATAAATAAGCATTCCAGTGACAAGTCTTCTGTTTAATGGTAGCTTTTCCTAGAATAACAGTTTCACAGCACAAATGAATTAACTCTTATTTAATCAAATAGTCAATTGAAACTAAGCCTTGTTTTCTTAACTATGTTTTTCTTATGCACTGAAATAAAATGTATAAAAATAAAATATAAAGCAAAATTTAACCAACAAACTATTTCATGTTGAAGATATGTCTAATAAAACATGGCCTGTGGAGCAAGCTCTGCCCACTCCAGCTCTTAGGATCATGTCATGTCAAAGATGGTCTCTCTATTTTTAGAACTCTTAGAAAACAGCCAAGCCAGTTTCTAAAAGATTAAATTCAAAGGTTGAAAAACTAACTTTGGTTTATTTGTAGCATTTCCACTAATAGGGTGATAGAGAGAAGGAGAGGGGGTGATACTCTGCAGTAAATAGGAAGACAATTCGTATTATAAGAATAACTGATAGAAACTGCACCTAAATTCTTGCTTAAGTGAAGTGAGTACATTTTAATCTAGTTTTCTCCTTAGAGACAATCAACCTAAAATATAGACGTGAAATTCTCTTGTTCACGTTGATGATATGGATGGGGTTCTTAAACTCCAGATAAAGGTGCCAGTCAATGTTAGGAACAAGGAAACCTGGTCAGTTAGATGCTTCCTCCGCCACAATCTCTTTGTTTCTATTAAACCTTAAAGAACCCAAGCTTTCAGTTATATGATCTATAAGTGGAGGTAACACCTCACTTTCTTTCACCAGTTATATTCACTTATTCAGTGACTACTTAAATGTGTTATTGTTTCTGAACAATTTTCCATGGGTCTTATGTATTTCTACTCATCTCAAGAAGTAGAGTATTGACTGCTCTTTGTATGAATCTATCTTTTTAAAGATATTTATATAATGAACATCTTTGTATGATAGAGGTAGGGTCTTCCTTCATGTTTATTACAGTCTAGTGTAATAAACATAGTACCTCTCTTTGGGACAAAGGATACTTATGTTTATGACCTATTATAAAGATTTTTGTCTCCTAAATTCAAATGTCCTGTCCTGCAATGTAACTCACTGTGTACAGACATCCATCTGGTCATTCATATTGCTTCTGTGGACCTTGGAAGCAAGAGTAATGACCCCAATGAGCTGACTTCATGCTACTTTCTCTGAATCATGAGTCTCCTCTTTCCCAGGAGATATGTGCCTTATGCCAGTATCCAAGAAGATGTGGCAGGCTAACTTGTAAGTAAAGTAATATAAGTAAGCAGCTTGTAAATAGGGTACTATGCCAAACCCTTTGCGTTGGTAAATATGGGCCAGACACCCAAGTTGATATCAGAGTAAAAAAATGAATAAGATAATACTGCCTTTGAGAATCTCGATTATTATAGTCCAGGTTATACTGCAAATGAGTTGTGAATAGAAATTATGAGATCACAGAAGGAGGTTTGATCTCTCCTAGCTACCAGAAGGGATGATATGTAATGGGGAGATGCTATATTCCATATATAAGTCTCATTCTTGTAATTAAATATATTTATAGTCTCCTTTTTAAAAAGTATTCTTTCTTTGAAAAATTATTTGTCAAGAATAGGTTATGAATTTTTCCAATTGCCAGTTCAAGGTTTATGAAGATAATGTTTTTAAGACCATTATGGTGATAAGTATATCATCATATGAAATATATAGTAATATAAGATACATCCCAATATCACAACGTTCTTGCATTCATAAAATAAACCCTTTTTTGAAACGGTTTACTATACTTTTCTTTTTCCTTTTAATTTTATTCAGATGTAATTGGCATACAGCACTGTAGAATTTTAAGATGTTCAGGATAATGACTTGATTTAATGTATTGTGAAATGATTACCATGATAAGTGCAGGTAACATCTATCACCTCATATGGCTCACTATGCTTTTAATATGTGTGTTTTCTTTGTGAATATTTTTTACATAAATAGTCATGGGAGTTAGGGGTTGTCATTTTTTTTTTTTATTTGAACTTACAAGGTTTTAGCATTGATTTTTTTTTTTTTTTTTTGCTTATAGTGTTTTGCTTTCCTTTTTATACAATTTGTAGCTAGTTAAATATCACTAGTTTTATCCAGTCTAAATTTTTGAAAGAATAGCTCTAGGAAAATATTTATGCTTAGTGCTTTTGACAGGGGCTAGGATGGAGAGGGTTGATCTTCAAAACTGTGTGTGTGTGTGTGTGTGTGTGTGTGTGTGTAAGTTATTTATTCTGTCGATGTTTTAATACTTTGATATGCATTTCATATCAAATAAATATGCATATTTGTTTCATTTCCACTGAATCACTATTAATTCTCTGAGTTTTTACATGTTTGCTTTGCAGTCTTGCTTTATGAGTGCATTTTTTGAGGGATTTTTGCTGTTTGTTGCTTTAACTTTGTAATTCATGATTTAAATTTGGTCATAAATTTTGACTCAGTCTGTTCAATTTTTCTTTGTGAGGAAGGTTCTTCATAATTACTATTATTATTATTTATTTTTATACTGGGTCTTTCGTTTTTTTCTCATGTACTATCTTTATTATGTAGGTAATGTATTTGCTCCTTTTTTATTACTCACCAATGAAGGATGTAGATTACTCTGGCTGTTTGCAGTAGAGTTTGGTTTGGTGTTGTGTGGTGTGCTGGTGTTCGGTTGTTGGTGGTCGTACGGTGGTTCAAGGCTATACTTCAAATTAGCTGGCTTTCCTTCTGATAGATTTTTTTTTATGTATTTCTGAAATTTTCACTCTTTCCTTACCAATGGAGATTTTATTTTCTTATTTAAACATTCTCAGTTTCTCCATTGCAGCAGAGACAGATTGCTTTCTAAAATATGAGGTCTCAGTGATACTTTTTGCTCAGCCTCATGTCAGATTTTATTTTAGAGGCCCAATGAGTCCCATTGTTCTTTTCTGTAGTCCCCTCCACCTCAGTCTGGGCAGACCCTGCTTTAACCAGCAGAATGTGGCAAAAATAACAATGTGACAAATCCAAGCTCAAGCTTTAGGTCTGGAAGCTTCCACTTTTAACTTCTTATAATCTAGCCTCTATGTAAGAGATCTTGCTAAATGAGATCTTCATTCTAAAGGAAATCCTGACAGCCACATGAAGAAGGTCAAAAGCGGGGGGAAGGGGAGATGGGGAAAGCTATGGCAGAATCAATTGCCAGCCATGTGAATGAGGCCATTTTGGGCCTTCCAGCCATCTCATCTTCTCAGTTGTCACCATCTAAAATACAAAATAAGCTAATTCATCTCACATAATGATGACGTATAAAGGTGTTGTTTATTTGAGCCCCTATGTTTTAGAGTGGCTTCTTACATTATAATAGAGAACCTACATGATCAGGTAGTTGAAGGACACTGCTGTTGTCACTTCTGCTCTTGCTATTAGACACATTTGGACATCAGTAATAGAATTTAATTTGTGTCCCATAGCTGCAACTGTTAGTTTCTTTCATTACGTTTTACATATTTCTCTTTTGATAATATGTTTGTTGCCATTTCTCTCTGCATGGCTTCTTCCTATTCATATTGTATTTCTGCTGATTTTTAGCAGCCCTTACATTTGCTTTAGAGCCCAGAGATTTTACAGAAAATAAATTCTTATTTTTACATACTGTGTTGTTGCTGTCGTTGCTTTTAGATGTTTTTTTAAGAGAAGGATGAAACGTTACATTTATGATACCATGTTCATACTGGAAATGGAAGTTGACACACAGGGCTCTCAAGATTAAGGTTCATTACACATTCTAGATTTTATTTTAGCAGACATTTGTTCTTATTCATTGTTTTCTGTTGTTATTGTTTCACTTTTCTCTGTGATAATCTTTTTAAATGTATTCTTTTAATTTGACAGCAACTTATTCCAAATTCATTAACTCAAATTCAAAACCAATTTGAAATTTTGTGTAAAATGACAATATGAGATTTTGCTATTTTTTTCCCATTGAGGTATCAAAAATATCCCTGAGCCAGTGAGTTGCTTTGTTTCAATCTTATCCTCAATGATATAACTTTCTCTGCCCTTCTTCCTAAAATTGAGTTTTATTTTATATACCTAAGGATAAAAGAGGGTCGTGATCAAATTTCTATTTAGATAAACAAATCATTCTGGCATTTCCTTTTTTCTCCAAATTGCCTGCTCCAAATTAAGAATGAATCTCAGAAGTGTTTTTATTTTTTTTCTTATTGCTATCTCAGTAAAAAAGAAGCTCTGAAAGTCTCGAAAAATATTTCAGATGCCTTCACAGAAATTTCTAAATGAAACCATAAAGAGGATATTAACCAGCATTAGTTAACAATATAAGAAGACATAAAGGGAAACATGAGTAGGCCCTAATATGAAAAGGAAAAATTAGAAGAAAATGTTAAGATACCACTTCATTTCTACCAATTATCAAAATGTAGGATAAAATAACTTATTAAGATTGCAATTCCTCCCACTATTCTGGCAGGCAAATGAATTACAGCACATGTATTAACCTGACATGTGTACACTTTACAAAACTGCTTAGTTTCTTTGTCTTCTCATCAACTTTGTGTGTAATAATGAATAGTATAACCATGATAAACAACATTATAAACATTTATTTAGAACTAAATATTTGGTAGACAGTTTTGAGAAACTTAGGATGAAAAAGATCATTAAATTCATTCATCAAAGTGCTTTATTCGAGTCTCACAAAAATTCTGCAGAGTTGACAGGTCAGCCACAGCGTTCACATCGAAAGTAACAGAGACGTGTAGAATAATGTGGAAGGACCATGTGTCCTATGAATTGAGGAGCTTCCTTGTCCCTGATAATGAGTCGTCTTATAAAATCCAGCTTTAGCATATATTCATAAAATTAATCAGAAAATAATATACAAGTTTAACTACCTTTAATTTTTTGACAGAGAGCCCTGGAGGCAGATACATTAAGAAAGAGCAACTATATCCTTAAAGAGAATAAATCACAATGATAAAAGATAAATAAACAAACATGCGACCATTTTGGACCAAAATTGTCTGGGTTTCTATCCCATTATTTTAGTTTACTTTCATCGGCTATACAATTTTATTGACATACATGGTAAGATGATTTTGAGTGGAAAGTATGATAGTTAGAAATCTAACTATACGTCATTTTAATTACACAGACTGTTCCTTATATAACAAACCTCAATGTACCCCAATTACATCTTATCATATGCCTGACCGAGCATAGACCTTATAGAATTTACCAAAATAATCACTTGACCTATTTAGTGTGCCATTCAGCAGACCACAAAAGATGAAATGCTTTCCTGTCTAAAGACTAGACAACTCTGAAAGAACATAGTTTTATTATATAATATTTCTGATTGCCTTTTTCCAGAATAAAGAATCCGTGCTGAGAGAAATACACACTTATAGCAATAATAAGTGATTAAGTACATTGCCATGATATGTGTTGAAATCTAGAATAAGCACATTAAACATTATTAATAGAATGAAATCAAAGATATTAAAATGCCAAGTCCAGCAGAACTGAAGGAAGATGAGGGAAAGAAGAGTATTTCTTCCAACTCTAGAGCATGATACCCGTGAGACAGAATATCCACAGGTACATGTGGAAAAAGATTGGGATCCTTATATCTCTTCACATTCTTAGAGAGTGTTTTTAAAAAAATCAAATTACATTGTCATTATAAAGTCAGAGATTTATCTAATTTCCCAAGAATGCTCAGAGATATAATGGAAGTGATGGAAAGACTACATAAAATGTACACTCATAAGTCAACTCATTTGAGTTTGAAGTATTGGAAGATACACAAAATTTTAATTCTATTAGTGTAAATAAGACAGACTTCATCATTTCTCTAGTGACATTTATTCTGGATTTAAAAAAAAAGTTTTTAAACAAATCACAAAAACTCTTTGCCTCACTCCAGCTGTTAGGTGACTAGAGAACCAGAAATGCAGATATTTGTTTGTACACACTAGCACAGTTGCGTGCTAGCTTTATTTGTATGCATTCTTGTAATAAGATAGTCCTAATGTATTTTACCTCATAAATTTGTATGCAGATCTTACAGCAAATTTTTTGATCACATGTTGGAACATTTGTGCACAAAAAATTCCCATCTTTATGTTTGAAATTTATGGGAACACAATTAAAATGAGAGGGGTCCAAAGGTATCAAGATAATTACATTTTTCTAATCTTACTAAACAAGATAAATTACCTGCAGGCCCTCTTATAAAAGATGAAATCTTCATAATAAGTGAATTAATCAAGCAGCAGCTTGCTACTGCACTTGCATTTATAACAGAAATGATTCAAAGACTTATTTTATGGGGAAATTAATGGAAGCAGGCTTTTCATTCTTCTGCACCAATTGAAAACCTCAGCAACCAGCTGCCCACTTGTCAAGAAAACAGAAAGAAGCTGGAAACAAAGATAAATAAAAACACCTTTTTCCTGGCACTTTTGAAGAGAAAAAGGAGCTCTCATTTACAGCAGCCATCTGTTTGTTATTTAATATGGGTGAATTACATGCTGTAATGAGTTTGTTTCTGCATCACTCAGTGCAATGGAACACAAGTTCACTCTCATAATGTGCAGCAGTTTTTAAAAGCTAATCATTTAATTGGACACAATCGTCAATGACAAATGGAGATGTAAAAACTCAGCCAGCTGTAGAGTGAATATGTAATCATTGTGAAATCATATTATTTTACACGCTTGAAGACTTCTTAATCGTATCTGATCTTGGTCATCACAGCAGACTGAAGAATTGAAGAAACATGGTGAAAAACAGCTTTCCAAAATGGCTTTATATAATTGGCCCACGTTAACACTGGTGTTAGAACCACCATTTGACATAGGTACAGAAAATCTCTCTAAAGTGTTTATTACTGTCCTAATTTCAGTTTTGATTTTCATATGTATTCTTTTTTCAAATGTGCCATGGTTCAGATGGCAAGAGTTATTGTTTAGGAGCAACTTGAGTATTTTTTTTTTTTTTTAATCAGCTTCAGTAGAGGCATCCAATGATTTGTTACTTTTGCACATGACATCGCATGCAGATAAACATGAAGATCTGGGAGATTGTGTATCAGCAATTTTTTTTTAATCTCTCACACACACGTGTACACACACAAGCTGCACTTCAGGAAACCGAACGTAAGTACCTACACCTGCATGCATTATAGTCAGAATTTACACAATGCTGCCATAGTCTTTAACAGAAGAATAAAAATCTCCATTACAAAGAATTTTCCCTTTGGATTTTCCATAAAACACTGAGCTTATTAACAAATTTCCACAATGAATGTCGTCTTTCAAGTTTTAGGCATCGCAAAAAAACAAAAATAATCAATTTTTTAACTAGAGTATGTACTTAATTATGCAATTTATGGATGTTTTATATGTTTTGTTATTGTTGGCAATACTAAACAAAATGTTTTTAACTTTATTGTCCTTCAGTAAAAAGTTCTCGTGACTGAAAAAATGCATTGGGCATATCAATGTATAATCAGTTTGGATTATGTATCTACTGGGTTCTCCTATGCTCTACTTAATCTTAGGCTTTTAAAAATATTTCAGAAAGGGAGATAAGAAGTAACCCCTGTTTCAGAAATCTCCTGCTAGCCTATCTCCACTACAGAAATATTTAAACTGTTATCATTCAATTCTAATAAAACACAAAAGAATTCATGTTTTTATAACTATCTCAAAATATTACCTTTCACTTATTATATAATATTCTTTATATATGCTTATAATTGTATATGTTCTCTTTTTATATTCAAAATCAAGGTTTGTTTTCTGGTTATGTAAGCCTTTAAAGAACACATGTCATACCTTGGTTTCTCTTTATACCTCTTAGCAACCTTTTAACATGGTGACCTCTTAATAAATAGTGTTTAAACAAACTTGTAGTTTGTTAAAGAGAGAGAATAAGCAAGCTTTTCCTTTTCTTGAAGAATTAACACATGAAACAAGGGTATGTTTTAACTTTTTATTTAAATGTCACATTATTTATACATATATAGAAATTATTTTGACATAAAAAATACAATAATAAAAATGTAAGTCTGCAACTAGAAAAGAAATTATATATACAAAAAGAAACACAGATGTTTAAAGACAGCATAAAAACAACTTGAACATCCTGGAATAATCACCCAGGAAATAAAGACAGATGCACTGTAAATTAAGAAAACAACCTAAATATGCAGTGCAAGTATGATCTGGAAAAAAAAAAAAAAACTGTCATATTCTTTTCTAACAAATGATTAACAGGAAAACTCAAGATGTGAAATATAGTGTTTATGAAGAAACCAGAATTTAGTAGCCATAAACATAAATTCATACAAGCGCAGTTAGTTAGCTAGATAATTATTCTTGAGTGAACCTTATCTGATCACAATTTTGAAGTTCCTCCATTCATTTGGACAAACCTATTTTGATGTGAAGAAATTATAATACACCAGAGAGGAACTCCTTGGAGCAGAGACGTATGGACTGGGACATCACTTAGTATGGTGACGTGCTGAAATGCAAATTACCCACAGGAGACAGTGCCTCATTTTTCATTTTGCCTTGACTTACTTTCAGGACTACTACTAGCAATAGATATCAAAGAAGAATCCCAAGAGAAATAGTAATTTAAAAAGGAGAAATTCCAGTTGATTCTCAAACACCTCTGCATGGAGGAGAGTGAAAGGAATGTTCTAGAATTTATACTCTAGAAAGATACATGTGATCATAAGACACCTATGGCTGAAAAACTTTCAATAGCTCACCATTGCCATACCAGTTTCTTTCATTTATAAAGACCTTTCATAATAAAACCCTTTCATACATCTTAAATTGTATGTTGACTGCTCTGTACAATAATAACTTACTTCAGCTAAACTGGAATAGGAAGACATTAAACACATTTGTGATTCCGAGATCACACAAGATTGTCTTCCTTTTTCAAAACATTCGATCCTGTCCCCAAGGCTAGGCTTGTATATCATCTCCTGTGTTGAGATCTTTGTCATAGTCTTGGCTCATGGTAATTTTGCTCTACCTTAAATTTCCTTTCTTTTTTTTTTTTTTTATGGAGAGAACATTGGTTAATAACATTATATAAATTTCAAGTGTACACCATTATAATTTGATATTTGTGTGCTCTATGCTCTATTGTGTCCTCACCACCAAAAGTTTCTCTCTGTTACCATATATTTGATCCCCTTCAAGCATTTTGTCTTCCCCTCCTCCACCTCCCCTCTGGTGACCACCATTTTATTGTCTGTATCTGTGAGTTTGCTTTTGTTTTGTTTCGTTAGTTCTTTTATTACTTTTTTTGTTTTGTATTCAACATAGTGAAATCATACAGTTTTTGACTTTTCACATCTGATTTATTTCACTTAACATGATACCCTTAAGATCCAAACACTTTGTCTCAGATGGCAATATTTCATCCGTTTATGGCCGAGTAGTGTTCCATTGTGGGTGTATGTGTGTGTGCATATGTGTATGTACACATACACAACATCTATTTGTTCATCTACCTATGTTGTTTTCACATTTTGACTATTGTAAATATTGTTGAAGCAAACATAAGGGTTCATATACCTCTTCAAATCAGTGTTTTCATATTCTTCAGATAAATAACCAAAAGAGGAATTGCTAGATCATGTGGTAGTTCTACTTTTGTTTTTCGAAGAACTTCCTTACTGTTCTGCATATGTATGTGTATGATGATTTCTTTTTCTCCACATACTCTTCAAAACTTATTTCTTATCTTTTTGATAAGAGCCATTCTAACAGGTATAAGGTGATATCTCATTGTGGTACTGATATGCATTGCCCTAATAATCAGTGATGTTAGATATCTTTTCATATACCTGTCTAACTTAAATTTCTAAAGGACTTGCTGTCTACAAAATTTTTATGGAGTTATTGAATTTTTATGGGCATATTTCATTCTGCCTATGCTTTGCATACAGAAAGTGTTCAATTAATGTTTGATTAGATGGTTTTTGAAATTTTGTGGAAGACAAAGTTAAACACTATTTAACACAATCATGTAAATATATTCACTCACTGATGTTAAAAGTGCTGATTAAAGTATATCTAATGAACATCTCAATCTCACTTTTTTCAAAAGTTCATGGATCTTTTCAAAGTTAGCTTCCCTATTGTACCCCCACATTAAACACATAGTACTTATCATATTATAATGTAGTTCTTTATCTAACAGAGTTCAGAGTTTGTCTTATTTAGTTTTAAATTTTAAAAGTCTTCCTCAGTGCCTAGCATGTAACAGTAATTAAGTAGTGGCTCATTTATCTAAATCCCCTAAAGTTGTTAAGTAATTATTTTTTTTAACTTTTTAGCATATTGTATAGAGTCTAGTATATAGCAGGTACTCGATAACATTTGTTAATTAAATGTTGAATAACTAGTTAGACAGATGATGAATAATATATGGATACTATAAAGATGCAACAGAGACACTAAACATTTAATACTTAAATATTACCTTTAATATTTAAGAAGAATTTTAATATTTACATAAAATTTTAAATCTTAAAAACTAAAGGAAATCTACTCAAAACAACTGATTTTACACATAAGGAAACTGAGGCCAGATTGCTAAGATCCATTGTTGAAATTCATCAAGCTAAATAATTCTGACTTCCAAGCAATGTGGTCTACATCATATGATCTTGAGACTTTAATTTTATAGGTCTCATCAGTTCTATATTTTTATCATAGTTGAGGAACTTAAAATAAGAAAGAGTGTTTTGTCCAAAGTTCCTTTCTATAATAAAAAGTCAACATAGACAAATTTTTTTCAAATCCCAGGACATCTCTATAAAAATAGCAAGATAGTAAATATGTATGCACCTTTGTAATAATCAGTGTTCTCAAAATAAATACCTGCAGATTAAAATTTTGGAAAAATCTATAAGATGATTATAGTAATTAGGTACAGTATTATAACTAATTGGTGACATTCTTTTCTATTGAAAAATGAAAATGCAAATGTAAATTCATATATTTCTAGAAGTCTATATAAAGTAAGTAAAAGCTTAAGGCAGCTTCCTTTTCCAAACATTATCAAACGGATATACTTTATTTTCTGTACTATGAAAATAATCAGGAGTCTAGTTTAATAGCTCACCAATGAACAAATTTATGTAAAATAATCATTACCCTAAATTTGTAATCATTAATAAAAAAGGGCTAAAAAAATTTATGTGAAAAACATTTTGAAAAAAATTAAAGTTAATATTAGAAGAGGTATTAAACACTTTAGTACTAAAAACTATCAGTAATTAAAATTGTTCCACTATGGCTAAATATTTTAAAAATATATACTCTTCGATTGTGAATTTTATTTCTCTTATATTTTTCTGTGGTGTAATTATCATGGTGGCTTTCCCAACATCTTCTATATCACGGCCCACAAGAGAGAAAACATTTTTACGGAACATTGGCACAGGTAGATAAGGACGCTGAACATGGCACTCCAGGAGCTCAAGTGTCACGTCATAGCAGCAGCACTGTTAGGCATTTGAAGAACATCAATAAATCCTACATCAGGAAACTTTGGAGTTATTTAGGAGAAACTATGGCTATTCGCTCATATTTGTAATGAAGATAAAATTATCATGACTTCCTTCTCTTTCTGGAAAACTGAAAAAAACAGTGCCACCAATTATACATGTTCCATCATATTCCCTAAAGAAATAACATGCATTTATATGATGATTATTATAAATTTGGACACAAGGTAATGACTAAGAATTTTTTAACGAAGTATAGGTAGGCACATATCTTTTAAGTATCAGAGATTATTTTTATTCCAGTATATTGATATTAAAGAACACTACTGATTTTGAATCTTGGGTGTTTTAAATGACACATAAGGAAGTTAAAGAATTACAGATTTTCAAAAGAGAACTTTATCCTAAGCTATAATCAAAGGAAAGATCTCTACAGATGGAAGTCTTTAAGATTTGTTTGCTCCTCTGTAAAGATACTCCAAGGTATCTTATGAAAGTGTTGCCTAAGGATGTGCTAATCATTGTCACTGTGAAAGTGATAAACTTAAAAAAAAAAAAAAAAAAAGCAAATATTTGCAAGGATTTCCTAAAGCATAAAGGTGACTTTAGGAGAGAAAGAATAAGGTAGAGTCTTTTCTTTTTTATTTACTCCAGGCCCCATATGGAACAAAGTATAACATCTGTGAAAAGGCCCTACTTCAACTTATTTATGTATTTTATTCCACACATCAGACAGTAATGTATAATTATTGAATATCTTTCTTGAAAAAAATATATTTTCCTCCATTGCCAAAGTGAAAATGTTCAGTTTATTCCTCTTCAAATTTATATTTTATACAGCTATAATGAGCAAAAGTCATATTTCCAATAGATGTATAGTTTCTTTTCATCTGTGTAATTCATTGCATTATAAATGAAGTTTCAACAATTGCACACCATTTAACAGTCTCTTGTTTAACATTTATAAAGAAATTTACATCTGTCAATCAATAGGCTGGAGATCTATGGAAAGTAAGGTAATTGACCGTAGTTCGCACCTAAATTCAGGCAACCCCAGGGTAATAAGGATATTGTTCTGAGGGTAAATTATTTCCTTTAACTGAAGAATTATAAAATAATTCATCATAATGTCCAGATATTTTTCTTACTGATATTGAAACCCATCCATTTAACTGTCATGGACGTTCCTGCATCTCTGCTCCTAAAATAAGGGACTAGGAAAAAATTGGACAACTGCAATATCTGAGTTAAAACAAAAGAAGAAGCAAGACTGATTGTAATGCATTTGCTGCAGACAACAAATGTTAAATCACTTTAGAAGTACACTGTTAAACTGACATAATGCTTGTTTTCCTAAATGCCATTTTTTCAGATGATTTTTTTTTCTTTTTCTACATTGTTCTGAACTCTGGAAAAGACTGTCAGCTCCAATTGAAGAATGTAAAGAAGGACCTTTACTACTACTTTAACAAAATTACTATTTTCTTATAAAATTACATAACAGGTGCATAAATCACTATATAGTTTGTTTTTTTTATCTCATCTCTCTAGCTCTTTCTAATTTATTATCTCTTTCTAAGATTCAGGATTGAGACTGACAATTTTTCTATGTTTCTCAAATTATATGGAGAATACAACAATAAGAAATAAAATATAAACTTTATATGTTTTATAATAAGTGTAATTTTCCCTTTCTATTTCCAATGAATAATTTATTTTTTAAATTATCTATTGAAGAAAGTGACTAATATATTAAGAAAGAATTGCACCAGCTGTTGAATGACAGAGATTTAAATTCTCCAAAACTAAAAATTAAAAAAAAATAATTGATGTTTAGAGAGTGATTGTTATAAATAAAATAATTTTTTCTACAAATAAGAACAGAGTAAATCCATGTGAGGATGTGAGATCCAAACTCTACAATTTGAAATATGTGACCTTGGGCAAGTCATTTTCATATATAAAAAGGTGGCAACACTTTATTTTAGGACATTATTGTGAGGATTAAACACCACAATATCTAAAAAGCATTTAAGCACCTAGTAGTTTGTAGTCTAAACCTTTGGAATAAGTACTGTTCGATGGCAAAGAGCATAAACTCAAACTTGGGGTCATATCTTGGAGATATTATATGCTACAGGATTTTTGTGAATATCAAATACACCAGAATTTATAAAACACAAAATATATGTTAAATGTTAAATCTATCCTTGTATCAAAAGGTGAAGATAAAAGTAATCAAATGATATCTTTTGACATTAAGTGATATAAGTTTTCATGGTTTATTGCAAGTTTCATTATTTAACTTACATTGTACTGTTTACTCATTTTCTGCTTACATTTTAAATCACACAAAAAAATAAAATCTAGACCATGTTACTCTACTAGATTGTAGTTACAGATAGAAACTCAGTCTGATTGTGACAATTTCCCTATGAACTTCCAGGATATTTTCTGAAACATAGTAAGGACCAAACTATGACTTTGAAATGGACAAATAAATAAATCCCTTTACTTACTGGCAATATTACTTGTTATAATTTATTTATTCTTCTATTCAGTCACTAATGAATAACCTAATTGACTATCTACTGTGTACTTTGTTGGAAGATGAGGATCCATCAAAAATGGATGGTTTAATCCTTTGCCTAAGAAACATACTTTCCAGTGATGAGACAGAACTGGAAACACACACGCACACACACACACACAGACACGCACACACACACACACACAGACACACACACTTACACAGTGGGTGGACTATTGTACTAACAGAGGTACTATGAAAGATTTTTGAAGAGTATCTAGATAAGGAGGATGGGAGATTGCTTGCATAAACTATTCTGAGGAGCTGCTATTTTATTTGATATTGAAAAAAAAAACGTAGTTATTTAAGTAAAGAGTTGCGGGGAAGAAAGACTTCCAGGCACAGGGAGTAGCATGTCCGTAGTCAGTGATATTTGGGAGAGCTTGACTAAAAGTAGTTTCGTGTGGCTAGTTTATTAGTAGTGGTGCAAGTTTTAAAGCACCTTGTAAGCCATGTAATAGCCATTATTTAGTCTTCATAATTCAAGTTAATAGAGAATGTCTTAGTCCATTTGGGCTGCTGTAACAAAATACAGAGACTGGTTGGCTTATAAGCAATAAACATCTATTTCTCACAGTTCTGGAGACTAGGAAGTCCAAGATCGTGATGCCAGCTGAATGAGTGTGTTGTAAGGACCCGCTTCTTCATGGGCAGTGCCTTTTTGCTGTATCCTCAGGGCAGAGATTTCATTGGGGTCTCTTTTATAAGGTCCCTAATCACACTCATATGGCCTCTGCCCTCCTGTTCTAATCACCTCCCAAAAGCTCCACCTCCTAATACCATCACCTTGGGGCTTACGATATCAGTTTGGAAGGGACACAAACATTCAGTCTATAGTAGGAAGCTGGTATAAGGTTTTAAGTAAAGGAGAATTTTTTTTTTTATATATTGCCAGTAATTGCACCACACACATGGTGGTGGTGGGGAGGGGGGGCTTAATGTACACTCTTAATAGTAATAATGGAAACTTCGTAGAAATTAATCAAAGAAGAAAATATATAATGCAAAGCAAGTAACTAGACATGACATTTTTCTATTCATATTATCATAATAAAGTGTCCCTCAACTACCGTTGTTTTCAGTGGTCTCTAATAAAAACAAAACAGCCAATGAAAAAAAGAGACATTATTTCAATTGTATTGGGCTACATGAAGATTATCTTATGTTCTGTGATCAAAATTCTCCTTTCTTTTATGTATGAAGTATTGTGTGTCAATATCCTGTATTGCTCTAGTATATTATGTCACATTGCAGAGAAGAAAATCACAAAAGGATGAGTCCCATAACTTGCAATGAGGCAGAGTAGATGTTGTTTTGAGATCTTACTTTATTTAACTGCTGCTTTTATTAAATACTAGAATTGCAATTAGATCGACTTCTTCATTATCTGTAGTAGTCATAAACATCTCTAAGTTGGCAGATGAGGACACACGATAAGATTAGGCTGTATCTCACCCTGAGAACAGCAATGCAGAGTTTTGTTATTTGATAAAGAATTGTAATGGCTTCTTTTATTTTCACCCTTCCATTCTAAATGTTTATGACACTATCTTGATCCTGGTAAAACTAATGAAATATAGTACAAATAACATTTTGTGCTGGATTATTTGAGAGTAATGAAATATAAATTGCTAGCCAACACATATAAGTAGACCTGAAGTAGTGGATTGAGGGTAACTGGGAATCATCAATGTCTCTTAGTTTAGTATCTTCTTAGATTTACCAATCAGTATCATTATAAATTTATCATCTGAACTAAGAAACTTGTGAAGGAAAAAGGGGTGCAATTAATAACTATGCCAACACAAAAAGTTTAAATTGAGACTGTCATAGGCAAACTGGAATGTATGGTTACCCTACCAATAACATGTATTTTCACATTATTATCCTTCTTTAATATTTAAAGATTGACATAAGAAAGGATTTTTCTGAGGAGAAATATGTCTGCGGCATTTTAAACAGTCATTGAAACATTTAAAACTATCCAGTCATCACCACAAACGATTCTAAAGCTTAATGTTTGAAAAACTATTTTTTCAGTTTTATCCATACAACATCGATAAAATTTGATCTCTACCTTAGAAATGATTTTTTCCTTAGAAAGCCTCTGTCCAATATCAAAGCCTGTAGTCTTCTTTGTAAAGATCTCTAGCCCTGTGGAAATCATCAGTGCCCTCTGCGCTGAAGCTCCTAGTTCTTCCTCTCCTACAAAATAAATCCATAAGGAGCGAATGTGGGCAACTCTTCCCCACTTGGAACCTGTTCCTTTTCAGCGGGAGTCAAATGCATTCTGGCTCCACTAGAGTCCTTGCTTAACTACCAGTCATATCAGCGTAGAAGGAAATACAGGACCTGTCCTCAAACAGTGAACTCACCTCCACCTTGAACTCCAGCCCCTGAAAGCTGCCATAATTACCAGCCATATGAAGGTCCAATTTTACCTTCTAATATGAACTATCTTCCTTGTATCTAATTCTGGTATACTAGGGGCATTGTGTGGTTAAATGTGCTTATGTAGCTAAGTTTTGTTCTTCCATGAGTAAGGAGTCTGTTCTGCAGGTTTATGTTTTATTTTCTGTAGTCAAGGGTGAGGATACCGAGCCTGAGTTTTCCTGTCATTTTCTGTTAGAATATGGAAACACTCTTTTCATAAAGAAAGTCCCAACCGAAAGATTCCATAGCTCCTTTAATAGTGTGTGTGTATATATATATTACGACTACTAAGGAATGAGTTAAATGGGCTTTTATGAGCTTATCAAGAAAATAATAATTTTTATAGGAGTTTCCAGGAAGAAAAATTGGTTTGAGTTTTAAACATCAAGGAGACAACCTCCTTTTTACTAATGGAGCTGTATTTTCTAAAGCTGTTATAATATCCTTAAGGAATCTTTTTTTCTTTGCTATAGGTTCATTGAGAGATTTTTTTTATCATATTAAATGTTAATGTCTAAAACATACCCAAATTATGCACTTTTTCAGATGAGAATCTGAGTTCTTTGAAGCCTTAATTATATACAAGTAGTAGTGGGGGTACATGTAGTTTCTGTTTATAAAATAATGAAAAAAAATGTAACATCTACAAATTTAATTTTCCCTCAAGGCTGTGCTTCCATAAGTGATTATTTCACACAGATGTCACTTGGAATTTACTTCGGCATTTTGGTCTCCGAATCTTTGTCTTATTTTTAACCACAGTATGTTGGACTATCTGGTCCATGAGTTGGGCTCACATTCTTTAAGCCCTGCCAATCTTCTGACTCCAAGCAGCCACCAATTCACTCACAGATACATACACACACACACACACACACACACACACACACACACACACACACACAAACACACACACACCCCAGTTAGCCAGTGACAACATCTGTACCCAGACCTCTTTGATCTTGGTTCTTCACTAAATCTGTATTCTTTTGCTGCCTATGTTTTCATGTTGTTATGTACTATGCAAAGATGTATTGAGGAAGGCAAATATCTCTAGTTTTTATTTAGGTTTACAACTGGATGTTGAAATTTATAATCTTGAGTGATTTGCACTATCTCTTTGAGTCACACACTTGTGACCTTTTCCTTATTTGAAAACTTGAATCTCATATATGGTATCTTAATGATTCTTACACTGTGATCTTGTTTGTTAGAGTAATAGAAATTTCACCTATGTTGAATTTTTATGAAAATTCACATTAAACTCCATTATAAATACAAAATTTAAAGACATTGTCCGGCTATTCTGATTTTTTTTTAAAGTCCTGGTTACATGTAGATGCGCTACTTCAGAAGTGAGCAATATGAGATGCTTTTTTAAATGATCGATTTCTATTATTTCATTTCTTAAGTCTCTTATTAATCAAAAAAAACCTTTATGCCTTTATTATAATATACTGCATTGTTTTCTCATACTTCTCATTATTTGTCACCATACATTATGATATTAATATGGATTTTGAATTTGTCTCCACAGTTCTGCCTTTGGAGTAAAGTAATGCATTTTATTTGTTAGGAGAAAGTACCTAAGATTTTTGACTGACTAATATAATTACTCTTGAGAGGAGAGGAAAGCAGAAACCTAGTTTATTTTGATGTTTTCCAGCATATCTAAAATGCCAACATGGAAGGAGCTCAGAAGAAAAATGTTGGAATCTTTCAGATGTTAAAGGGAAGTAGGATAACAAAAAGTACAAAAAAGACAGCAAAATCAATAAATGTGCTGATCTATTCACTTTTATTACTGAACTTTGGGGTTTTGAGCTGAATTTCAGCTATTTCACATGTCCCTAGATATAATGAAGGGATGATATAGACTTCAGTAAGTTATGGGGTTTATCTCATACATGTGAGTGCCTCATAACTTATTAGTGCCTGAAGCTATAATGAGTTATGTTGCAGTTCTCATACTGAGCCTCCAAAACTTGTAACTCACCAAAACCTTGGGCAATTTCATTTATTTAATGCCTTTTTAGTATTGGAGCTCTAATCCAGAATTTGTTAATTTTTTTCATAGTTACTAGGTAGTGTCCCCTGTGGTATGTTAAATTCAGAAGGTCATAAGTCCCTATATATTTTGCTGAAGTGAACATTCTCTGCCACACATCTAAAGAATAATATTTGGGGGCGGCACACTAATACATCATGTCAAGCTGACATTTATATCATGGAGTTTACTATTTTCTGGTGATATTGTTCATAATATAAGCCTTTGACTTGTTTGCAATCACAAGTTGGTAGGATATAGTGTTCTGTTAAGCATCTCTGGTGGCGGTTTGCAATGAATATGTGACTGCTCTACAAATTTTCTGAGATGTTTTGCCCTTTCATTTTGGTAGGAGTATAGAGAAGATGATAAAAGGCTCTATTCATCAAATGCTGTTTCTGTGGGAGTATCTTCAAATTTTCCTGGCTTCTCTTTTCAGGTGGCCAGATGTGTATATCTGTGGTTCATCATTCTGAACAATAGCCCCATAGAAAATTGCATTTGTTGTAACTGATTCCAAAAACAAAGTTGTATTAAAAATGTTTTTTTGAACATAATAAAACAAGATTGCTTTTGGTTGAATTTGCCTCTCTACTGTATTACAGCTTTTAGTGAGATTTGCCATAGAATGCAACAGACAAAAAATAATGAAGATACTCATTAAGTGCTAAAATGCATCTGTCTTGTAAAAGAAGTGTAGAATTATTTTTATGAGAAACAAAAATTGTTTAGTTTAATAAATAGAAGTGTTCTTGAAAGAATTCAACATTTTATTACTTACATCCCTATAATGAAAGTACCATTTTAAGACCTAAAAACAATGACTACTTGATTGAATGTAGCTACTATTTTTTTATTCCTATCATTAATGGTTACCTCTCTGGTGAAGCTTACACGTGAGAGTCTAGCTATAATACATAATACTTACACATTTCACCGTATGTAGAATGGGTTCCTGCCCCCACTCAGTATATATTAAACAAATGCAAACCAATTTTGCATGAAACTGGAAAAAGTATAATTAAAAGCTTTCTGCTTGGGAATAATATAACAGTCTATTTCAAAGTCAAAAGTAATTATTGTCGGATCCTCTCCTTTACTGGAATATCTATACAATTTCTCTTTATTCCTGTGAGTAATTGAGAGATGATGGAATTTATATCTTACATTTTTAAAGCACTTAGTTTTGCTAATTCCAACAGCAAAAGTCCATTTAAACAAAAAAGACCTAATTAAAATAAAGTAGTTGAAATCTCTGGAGAAAACTAGTTTTTCCCCTAAGAGCTCAGCTGCATTCAAGAAAAGCAAATAAATATCCATGTCATAGAACTTGATAGATCTAAAATTTATTTCTTTGAGTTAAAGAATTTTTAAAATGGATAGTATATTTGTAAATAAGCTGAGAACAATTTAATATACTATTTTCCTTATTATAGATGCTTTCCTTCATTGCAAATGTGTTATTTCAATTTTATGTTTCTAAATTTTGGTCAATTTATTTTAAGAAGTAATTTATTATATTACAAATGCAATATAAAACTAAATAATTTAATGAGTTGCTGGTAAGACCAAATGAGAAATACAGGGAAACATTATAAAGGCAAATGAACAAGAACATTCTCCAGTAAATGCTAAGAACCCAACTACAAGGAAAATTGGTTGTTTTCACAATAAAGCATTTGATTCTTTTTTTTTTTTTAATTTCCATTGTCCTCTTAGCTCTTTAAAAAAACAAACCTAAGGAAGCCTGCTGAATACTGGCTTGAACCAACATCTTATTTTCCTTCTTGATTAAAAAAAAAAGCAAGATGAAATTTTTTTTTTTTAAGAAGGGAAGTTAAAGTGGATTATGTCTTTACCTGAAAGTATATATGAATACATATTAGTCACTTAAATTATTCGCAAAGTGTATGTAAGTTGTGGATCTAGGGCAAGATAGTTTATATGTGGGAAAACTAAGAATACTAAACACATTTAATCTTTTGGGAGCAAAACAAAGTTCCTAATACCAATTTTAAAATATCTTCCAGTTTTTAGATTATATGGGCAGTTTTTGTTTTCAAAGAGTACCTCATTCTAATTTGGAATATTGACTAATAGAAATTATACAATAAAAAGCACATAGAACAACATATAAATGGGAACAATTTATAAAAATAAATTTTTAAAAGATTATAAAGCAAATATTATAATTTTAGATTTAAAAATGATTAAATCTGGAATATCAAAACTAGAAAAAAGACCCAAAAAGTTTAATATAATTTGGTTAAGGTTATAGAATCTGTTTATTGCAGCAATTAGATTAGACCTATTACATTCCTATGATTTTTTTTTTTGTCTTACACCATAGTATAAAAAAAAGTCTTAATTTTTATACTGTTCAACAAAAATATTTAACATTCTATATTTATAGCTTTTGGGTGACTAAATGAAAATGTAATATCTAAGCCACTTGTGTGTATGTATGTGTATATATGTGTTTGTACATTAAAAATCATCAAGGAATATATTGAATAATATATCCACATTTGCCTTATTTCTCCAGCCTTAAAGTAAGACTGATTATTGTACCAGTGTAAACCTAACTATGTATTGTTATTCTTATAGGTACAGGGGTACAGAATTACTACTTTATTCTTGATGAACCTTATTATGCTATTCCTTTCAATTAACCTATATTTCCATATACTTTGTTTCTATAATAGTTGTGTTTAGAAACATTGATATTTGTAATAGAAAAACAAAAGGAAGTGTGTAAAATACATCCATTTCTATGACAAATATTGGTTACGTTGTGCCCACAACTGAATTGAAGAAGCACTTCAGTTGATCTATCTCAACCATCCTGTTTCACCAAGAAGCTGTCTCATCTCTTTAAGATAACTTAGATTTATATAGAGGATAACTGAATAGAGGGATCTAGAAGAATGCTGGGACTTTTATGACATTCCTGTCATAGGCTTATGCGTTAGTCCCTGCAGGCTGCTGTAACATACCATTAACTGGGTGGCTTATAAACAATAGGAATGTATTTCTCTCAGTTATGGAGGATGGAAGTTTGAGATCATGGTGTCAGCATGGTCAGGTGATGGCGCTCTTCGAGAGTGAAGGCTTCTCGTGTTTTCACGTGGTGGAAAGGACAGTCTAGCCCTCTGGATCCACCTTCATAGGACCACTAATCCCATTTATGTGGGCGGAGCCTCACCACCTCAGTCTTCCCAAAGTTTGCACATCCTAATACCATTACATTGACCATTAGATTTCAGCATATGAATTTTGGGGCGGTGGTGAGTGGAGACACAGATATTCAGTCCATAGCAGCTAAAGAATTGAAATCTTCACAAAACCAATCACTTCATGGTCTCTTCATCAATTATGTATATATAGAGAGAGAATGAGTGAGAGGGAGAAAGAAAGAATAGTAGATACTTTATTTTGGTTTTTAATAGACTATTTTTTAGAGAAGTTGTAAGTTTATAGCAAAATTGAGAGGAAGATATAGAGATTTTTTTATGTACACTCTACCCCAACAAATGCATAGATGTCCCTATTATCAACACCCCTGCCCAGAGTGTCATGTTTGTTACAATTGATAAACCTACCTTGACACATCATAATCACCTGAACTCCATAGTCTATTAATAGGGTTCACTTTGGTGTTATACATGCTATGGCTTTGGACAAGCATATAAGAGCAGATATCCACCATCACAGTATCATACAGAGTAGTTTCACTGCCCTAAAAATCCTCTCTGATCTGCTTCTTTTCTTCCTCCCCACCCGCAACTCCTGACAAACACTAATCATTTTTACTGTCTCCATAATTTTGCCTTTTACAGAATGCCATCTAGTTGAAATAATATAGTATGCAGCCTCTGTATACTGACTTCTTTCTACTTAGTAATATCCTTTTAGAGTTCTGCCATGTCTTTTAATAGCTTGATTACTAATTTGTTTTTAGTGCTATATAATATTTCATTGTCTGGATGCACCACAGTTTATTTGTCCAGTCACCTACATCTTTGTTGGTTCCAAGTTTTGCAATTTGAATAAAGCTGCTATAACTATCCATGTGCAGGTTTTTGTATGGGTAAAAGTTTTTAGCTCCTTTAGGAAGCATAATTGCCAGATCACATGGTTAGATTATATTTAGCTTTCAAAGAAACCATCAAACTATCTTTCAAAGTGTCTGTACCATTTTGTATTTCCACCAGCAATGAATGGAGATTCTTGTTAATCTACATCTTCATAAAGATTTAATGTTGTTGGTGTTTAAGATTTTGGCCATTCCAATGTATATAGTATGTGTGTATAGTATATACATACTGCATTGAATAGTTCTAGCTCTTTGTTTTAATTTGCATTTCTTTATGACATATGATGTGGAACTTTTTTTCAAATGCTTATTTCCCATCTGTATATCTTCTTTAGTGAGGTGTCTGTTAGGTCTTTTGCCCATTTTCTTTTGCCCATTTAAGTCATGTTGTTTGTTTTCTTATTGAGTTTCAAGAGTTCTTTGTATATTTTATGCAACAGTCCATGTTTAAATATATCTTTTACAAATATTTTTCCAAGATCCTGGCATATTTTTATTCTTTTGGCAGTATCTTTCACAGAGCAGAACTTTTTAATTTTTATAAAGTCTAGCTTATCCGTTATTTCTTTTGTAGGTCATGCCTTTGGTGTTTATCTAAAAAGTCATTGCCAAACCCAAGGTCATCTAGATTTTCTCAGATGCTATATTCTAGAAGTTTTACAGTTTTCTGTTTTATATTTAATTCGGGATCCATGTTGAGTTTTTTTTTTTTTTTTTTTTATGAAGAGTCTGTGTCTAGATTCCAGATTCTTTTCATTTTCTATGCATTTGTTTCTAGATTCCTGTTTTTTTGTTGTTGTTGTTGTTGTTGGAGCACCATTTGTTGAAAAGGCTATTTTATGTCTATCATGTTGCCTTTGCTTTTATCTCAAAGACCAGTTGACTATATGTGGGTTTAACTTTGGACTTTATTATTTTTTTTTCATCAGTTTGATATTTTTTACTTATGCCACATGGTCTCGATTACTATAGTTTTATAGGAAGTGTTCAAGTTGAGTAGTAGTAGTCCTCCAACTTTGTAATTCTCTTCTAATATTGTATTAGCTATTCCAGGTCGTTTGCCTCTATATGTAAACTTTAGAATCTATTTGTTGATCTGCACAAAATAATGTGCTGGCACTGTGATGGAAATTGCTTTGCATCTATAGATGTATTTGGGAAGAATTGACATATTGACAATATTGACTCTTTATTCATGATTATGAAAATCTTTCCATTTATTTCATTCTTCTTTGATTTCTTTCATGTGAGAATTATACTACTTCTCATATAGACTTTGTACATATTGTATGTACATGTATATTTAACTATTCCTTTTTGAGGGTGCTAATGTAAATGACATTGTATTTTTAATTTCAAATTTTACTTTATTGCTGATATATAGGAAATGGAATTGAGTTATTTATTAACCTTGTATCCTGAAACCTTGCTATAACTGCTCATTTGTTTCAGGAATATTTCTGTCATTGTTGGTTCTATCAGATTTTATACATAGGCAATCTCGTCCTCTGTAAACAAAGACAGTTTTATATCTTTCTTTCCAATCTTTATACTTTTTGTTTTCTTTTCTTGTCTTATTTCTTTAGTAGAATTTCAAGTGCAATATTGAAAAGTAGTAGTGAGAGGAGACATCCTGACCTTCCTCCTGACCTTAGTGGGGAAGTTCAAGTTTCTCATCAAGTATGATGTTAGATATAAGTTTTTTGTAGATATTTATTGAGTTAAGGATATCCCCCCATTTCTAAGTTATTGAGAGTTTTCTAATTATAAATGTATATTGGATTTTTATCAAATGCTTTTCTTGCATCTATTAATATGAATATTTGATTGTTTTTAGCCTATCAATGAGATGGATTATTAATTGATTTTTAAAAATACTGGACCAGCCTTACATACCTAATATACATGCTACCTTAGTTAGTGTGTTGGTAGGTATTTTCAAAAGCAGTCACTAGCTCATAAAATATTGTTTCATTTGTACAACGAATAGGGGAAAAGCTATTGCTAAATATGCATCAATAACTTTGTATGTGTGTGCATGCTAACACACATGCGTGCACGCGTGCGCGCGCACACACACACACACACATATATATAGAGAAAGAGAGACAGAGTTTAGAAATAGGATTCAAAAATTCTCCTATGAAATAATCTATATTGCCCATGAATGCACTCTTGAGAAGATTGAAGGGATAATGGTCAAGAATCTCTAAAGCCAGTCACTTTGGTTTCAAATCTCGTTTCAAGCACTCACTATCTGGTCTGGTTTCTTACTCTCTTTGTGTCACTGTTTCCTGTTCTATAAATAGGAATGATGATGATAACAATTGCTTCTTCTTCCTGAAAATGCTGTATTAAAGTGGTTAGTATGGGTAAAAGGGCTAATAAAGTGCCTGGTATTTAGTCACTCGTGTTTAGTATCCACGCTTACAGATAAAGCCATCAATAATAGAGCATTCAGTTCCCTGAAGATATTTATGATTTAAGAATATAATATGTATGAGAAGTGACAGATTAAAAGGCACAAACTTCTGTCCAAGGCCTAAATTTTCTCATTCTTTGTAACTTTTTAAAATTAAGTTACCCAAATTAAGGGCTTCACAAATATTTTCTAGTTTGTTCTATTATCTTTACTTACATTTGTTAGACTTTTCCAAAGCGTGTTTCAATCTTACTTGATTTTGAGTTAATCTGAAAATTCCCATGGATGAGCCCTTTTCAAAAACAAACATGCTTACTGGCAAAGAAATTAATTTTCAAATATATATAATAAACAATGTGTGTGCAGATACATACATTGGTGATTTAAAATAGATTAAGTGCAAATACTTGTAAGAAAACCTTTTTTTCACCTATTAGATAGTAGTAATAAAAGTGTTCATTGATATATCCAGCCTAAAACTGGAAGTTTGTTGCAGATGCTATTCTGTTAGAAATCATATTTGTTAGGTCACTACTATGGTGACGCCTTAGTACAGCAGAATTCTAAGTAAATGAAGCCACAGATCTCCTCACGACCCCATCCCGGTAACTTGCAATCAGAGGATTTTCATTAATTTGTTCTTCTTTTGTTTGAGAGAAGGCTTGTACTTTGTTTATTTCTAGACAATATATCTTTTCATTTATTTACTTTTCATGATAGTTGTACTTTAAACTATGCATGGTGCTATATATAAGTGCTTCTAGCAGTGTATGCATATATCTCACAAAATTACATTCTTATTAATATCGAAAAGATTTAGATATTTTTTAAAGTACTTCCAGTGCAAGAAGTTGTTCGTCTGGTTTTATTTCTCCAATCATAAGATGAAAAAAAAAAAATTGCCGAAAGCTGACCAATCAGTACATCAGAACTATTGATGCAATTGTAACATAGTTAGCAATAGCTTTGGTTCTCCTGTTTGGTATATAAATCGAATGAGATATCCAGGAGCTATCGCCTGCTTTAAAAAGGACACCTCACACAATATTATTCCACTGTAATCATTGCTTATTGCTTTAGCAAGTATTTTGATCTTTATTGCTTCAAATTTTTAAATATATCAAGACTTTGGGGGAGCATTTATTTTTCTAGGGAAGATTTTCTGAGTCATAATTTACTCATAAGGAATGAGCAGAGTAGAAATTTGGACATCTTTCTTTGCTAAAGTTTTTCATTCTTGTGACTGGTATAGAGTGGTTCTTTGTTTTTTTGAAGGTCAGGTGACAATTACACTAACTATAAACATTCATTCTGTTTTCTGCTAAATGATTTCTACTTTAAATTGCTTCTAAATCTTTTCTCACTCACCTTAAATCCAATATTTATTTTAACCTTGAGCTGCCTAAGACCTTTAATAGGAAGCTTCAAAGCATTTTAAAAATCGTATCCTTTTTAAATCTTTCTCATTTGAATGCAAGTGCCTTGAAAGCTCAAACAGTGTTGGTTGTTCTTATTGAAGTTTATAATGCTTTAGATATTCAAATCAGCTCTATGTCTTCCATTTGTTATGCAAATCTTTAAACTTTATATACTGCATGGTTTATCTACATTAATACAGCTTTCACTAACAGGTCTTACCAGAGCAGACATATACTGTAAAGGTGCACATTTTTAGTGTCTTGAATTACCATAAAATCATAAAAATAGTGTGTATTGCTTTACTCTAATCAGACTCAGTTTTATGTGGTTGTTGAAAGCCCTTTTACATTCCATTCTGTGTCTGGAGGTCTCTGTATAAAAATGATTCAGAAAAGCAAAGTGAAGACACCTGCTGGCTTATAGCACAAATACTAAAATATCTTAGAGCCTGCTGAAAGGAGAATTGGAACAATATGTCATTACTGAAGGCTCACTTGCAAGTTCTAATGTATTATAATGAAAACAGTATGACAAACCTAATGAGACAGTGAAGATTTGGGTAATTGTTCCTACAATGTATGGTAACTTTTCCAGCCGTTATTGGCAAACATAAAACCTAATGAGATTTTATTAATTTAAATGCAGTACATCTGCAAAACATTTCCTTCCTTGCATTCTCTTCTGATAGTCTTTCTTTCCTCGTGGACCTGATCCTTTCAAGTTAATTGTTCTGTATAGTACACTCTCCAAACAAAACACTTGACATAAATTTGAATCAAACTTTTCCCCATTTATTTTTGTATACCTTATCCTGGAGCATAATATTGCTTGCAAGCCTGTGAAGAAAATCAGTATAATGTTTAACACATAGCATAATATTTTTAAGTATAATAAAAAACTATTTTTGCTAGACTCTTTTGAGTGTCCTTTTAAAGCACTAGAAATATCATTATTATCTTAATTTGTGAAGGGAAGAAATTAATTTCCTGTTATTTTCAGCCAGACGTTTTAAATTGTCGAAAGACAAAAAAATGAACAAGCAGTCATGTTCTGCCCATTGACTGCTTCCTATTCAACCGTTATTTATTAAATTTTAAAGTATCGAATATGATTGAGAGGTTCAGTCTACTTCCATTAGTATACATTTAAATTTTCTACATGCTTTTACATATGTAGGACAAATACGTTTCCATTTAGAAATGAAAATGTTTCATCACAGAGTTTTTTAAAAATAGCACTGTTTTAGACATGAAAAATCATGACGAGAATGCTAATTTGGTACCATTAACCTTTAATTCCTATCTGTTTTCAGCTTTATTAACTTTGCTCTGTGTCTTTTTTCAAGCTACAGTGTCATAAACACATAATAGGTGAAATCTTGACTTTGCAGTGTTAGGCGAAAGAACATTTCTCAGTGAAGGCACCGGTAACGCATTGCCAGCTCGTGGTGGAGAAAGCAATAGAGCTGTCAGGAAGTTCAAAAATTATATTGTCTCTGCTAGAATAACTGGAAAGAGATCATATTCACTTTCCCCCTGAGTTTCGCAGGTCATTTTGGATTTACAGTACAGCATTTTATTACAGTTTGAGAACTTTATAAAAAAACTTGTCTAGTTCATTGTCATCAAATGTTTTTTTTTAATGCAAGCAAATACGATTGGATCAAAATATATTTATTTATGTGCAATTTTTTAAAGTTCTGATTACGAAAAATATAATTTAAGAAAAGAGCTATTTTTCCTCTTTTATAATTTATACTTCATTTTTCATATTATAAATGGGATGGAATTTGTAGAATAGTGTGAAGATTGAAGAGGTCAATAATTTTTCAATGAACATTTGAAGGTTTGAATCAAAATTTAAACAAAAAGACTGGATTTATACTAAATTATAAATATTTGGATAACGCATTTAGAGAAACATGTTAAGTTTACCGTATGTTTTAAAAATATTACTTGTTTTTTATCTCTTCTAAAATATGTTTATAGCTTGGGGGAAGCATTTCCTGTAAGGAATTATAAAACGACTTCTACCACAGGAGAAATGTAAACATATTGTTCTCTCCTTCGTTGATTTCATGAGAGGCTATTGGGCACTTAATTAGTATACTGTTTATGTAAGCATATGATTTTATTAATACAGCTTAGAGTAGTTTGACACCACATGATATGATGGTTTCCTTCGTCTTGTTATAATATTTTCAGAGAGGTACATTTTTATTGGAAGAGATGACAAAGAAAAATAAAATTGAATGATCAAATATCTATGAATGTCTATCGCCAACCATATTTTTAATATTTACATTATCTGATGAAATTATTATTAAAGAATGAGATCTCTAGGTCATGATTATAAGCTTTGTTTTATATCGTTATCTACTGATGCTGTTTTATTTACTCTGAAAACATTTTCTAAACATACTCTGTACATGTCAGTCAATTCCCCATTTAATCTTGGCTACTCTCATCAAAAAGCACAGTAAGAACAGGCATGTAAAATATGTAATCACAAAAATGTGGAAGTTAAAATTTGCAGATTCCTGTGTTTTAACTGGTTCATAACAAAAGATGTATTAATTCTGACTTTATATTACCAATTGATACAGTTTTATGAAAAAATGTTCTTGCAGATGTTCAACGTAAATCACACACGCGCACGCATGCACACACACACACACACACACTGAATATACTTCAGTTGGAAGAATCATTTGATTCTTTGGTGATAACAGGATAACAGTCGAGGTCGAGTCTATGAAAATGATTTCTGTGTTAATCATTGTCCCTACCTTACTTAATCAGAGACAGTAATTCGTCCACTACAAACTATAGTAAGAATAACCATTTTTGAGTATTGCTTTGGTTTTCCCATAAAGAGAGAGACCTTTACCTCAAATCTCATATGTATATTTCATTTACTCTGCATTTTTGGTGCAATGAGAAAATAGATTAATCTTGACAGAAATCCTGTATGCCACTTACTAGCTATGGAAATTTTTACAAGATATTAAAATTTTCTGATATCTAGTTTACCTACCTGTAAAATGGAGATAAAATAGAGATAATGGTGAATACTTTGTAGAATAATTAGGGGCATACATGAAATAATGTATGTGACATACTAGTCAAACCATGGCACGTAACAGTCTAAATTAATGCTGCCCCCTCTCTCATTTTAAACAACCTTTTGCTGATTTCATCACAACTTTAATCGTAGGTTAGTACAACTCAATTTCCTGCTCTTTCCATGAATATAGAAATGAATACAGTGACCAAACGTTACTTTCTTACCAGTTTCTACATCCCACGCTCTCTATAAACTGAATAAAATGCATTTAAAACATTTCTACTTTTTCATTAAGAAGAGAATATTCATTGATTCAGTTAAAGCTTCTTTTTTTTCTTTTTCATTTTTTTTTTTTTCATTTTTATCCTCCAGCAGCCACACAATTCTTGCTTTTTCTTACCAGAGATAAAACTACAATGTTAAATGCACAATAGAGAAATACTGACATGGGGGGTGGGGGGAAGTGGCAATGAAGAAAGTTGCCAATGGACAAAATAAATTCCTTTCTTAGCTGGATTTTTAATGGAAATGTTGCAGTTACCATATTTTTCTAAAGACAAAAGGATTTTGTGTTTTATGTTGTTATCAGTTGATGCTGTTTTATTTACTCTGCAAACATGATAAGCAGTGGCATACTAATTAATAGTGGAGAAAGCGGTCTTCCCTGGTACAGACAGTAAGAAAGTATATTGTCAGTAGAAAATTTAAAAACAGTAACATTGACTAAATGTCATCTACATTTTATCATAATCACACTAGTAATTATAAACAATTCCAGTGATGAAATTCTTATTCAATTTGGGCAGACTGTATTCATCCTGCCACTTAAGAATCATGTGGATCAAACTAGTACATAAATATAGTTTGCTTAATTTTCTCTGGGCACATATTTTAGATTCAATTTTTTGCTAATGTTTATGTCCTTGATAGCACAGCAGTTTTATGCTTTACAAAAATAGCTTACCTCTTCTATAACAGCTGATCACATGGTTAAAGGAAGACTTCACAAAAGTATTGAGAGAGAACTAGTTTTTTTGTCCATTCACTTGAGACATCATTTCTAATTCATATGCCATTTTACAGTAGTTGAAAAATGTGTAATAAATTCATAGATTAAATACCACTCTAACTAAGAATAATCAATCAAAAATGACAGCTGATTGATTTCTTTTGTAAATGAGAATATACTTATTGTTTAATTGATTTCAATATGCTCAAAAGGTGATTTGAAAGTCATATATTCAAAAGAATATTGCTGCTGTTTTAGTGAGAATTTTAGAAGTTCAAAAATGTGACTCATTGACTGACTTGAGATCTTTTTTCCCTGTCAAGACAAGGAAATTTATGACCCAGTCACTCATTTTGAACTCACTGTGAATATAGATAAAATGAAAAAACAAAAAACAAACAAAAAAAACCCCCAAAAAATATAAACTCATGAAGTCTCAGTTTTTAATTTTATTAACAGTTTCTCCCCAGTGACTTTAGAGTTTGAGTCAAACTATTTCTTTTGAATGAAATATAGAATTCCTTTTATATCATGAAAAAAAATTGTGATCTCCCTTGAGTGCCGATTACAGAACTTTGGTACCGTAATAGGCAAGAAACAGATGGCTCCACAATACAGGAACATCTTAAAGTAAACATTAATACAAGATGGAATGAAATTCTTATTAAAAATGCAATTTTAATCATGTTAACTGTTGTTGACTTGCTATTTAAAACTATTTCACAGATCCTAGGAAGGGAAAAAAACAATTAGTGCAGAATATGATAAATGTATGGCATTAACCACATTATTTACAATAAAGTCATCTCCTCGAAAAAAGAAAAAGAGTTGTATTTTGGTTTCATGAGACATGGTCTATAAATATTTTTAATTGCATTCATGATATTTGAGTAGGCTTATTACATATGTCTACTCATATTATCATTCTAAAGTATGTTTGTTAGTTTATACGGTAGCTTAAAGCATAAGCATCCACACTAAGGATTTTTCCCCTCTAGCTTGGTCATCTTAAGTGTTTGATTGACTATTTTAAAGTGTAGGTCATTTCTATAGTGAACTAAGCTAAGGCATAATGGTTAAATATATATAGCCAGCTTTCAATGTCTTTGAAGGTTTATTTTCTTTTTAATAACATATTATACATGTAGATGAAATTTGGGTATTTCTCACTCTGATAGAGATTTAAGGTTAATGATGATGATGATGATGATGATGATGATGGTGATCCATATATGTTTTATTTTTGTCAGGTTTGATTTTCACAAAGGACTGATTTTGGTTAGAGTTTTTTTTAGCATAAAATTGTAGGGTATATTGGACAGTCCTTTGTAACTGATCTTCTATCTTCAGATCCAGTAAAAGCAACATTGCAGCATGTTAGAATATAATTGAATGAAAATGGACTATGGAGTTAGATATGGTTTGAAAATCTAGCTCCTGAACTTGCCTCTGCATGTACTTTGTCAGCTGCTCATCGGCTCCATGCTTGTTTCCCCAGTGGTAAAGGGGGGCTGATTATACATTTTGCACCCAATTTTGTGAGAAGTAAATGAGTTTGTTTGATGTTGTTCAGTATGAAATAATATTAGCTCCTTATTATTTTCCTGCAGTTATTTCACATAAAATTAAATGTGTGCGTGTGTTTTTTTTTTTTTTTTAATTTTGTAAAGTTCTACTTTATAATCTTAAAGTTCACTGTTTCTCTTGGGTCCAGACCCATTTTCACTCCCTTGGAGTTTGTCTACTGAATGGTAACTTTCTGATCTGTGCCCATGAGCTATGGCTCAGTGCTCTGCCTGAGTCCTGTGCTCTGCTGTCTAATGTAATTATTTTCCCACACACTAAGCATAGAATTTTAGGATATAAAAGGTTTTAGACATGACAAAATGAGCCCTTTGGATATGGAAAAGAAATGGGAGTGATTTGCCTAAAATCATGCAACTAGTGAGGAACAAATCTTAAATTCAGATCAGTATTGTTTTGCTTCACACCATTGTTTCATACCAATATACAATATAGGTGTCTTTAATATATTTTTTTTCAGGCAGGATGCCAAAGTGTGAGATAGTCACACCAAGAAAATTGTCATTTAGGAATTTAAACATAGAATAGTTGTCTACCTGACATAGCAATTTTAACTATCATTAAATAATGGTCCAAAAGTGGATGATCTGATATGCATAGGTGATTTTGGCCTTAAAAAAATCTAGGGAAATCATAATATTTTAGAATTTCACTAATGATGCTCTTTCAAGTGATCACCACCATCCTTCAAGAGGAATATTCATTGGTTTAACAATTTAATATTAACTGGAACATTTTTATTACGGAAATAACATATAATCACTAAATTAAAAAGTAAATAAAATGCATATACATACATACATACATACATACATTTAGGCCATTTATATTACATGCATTTTGCAACTAAAAATTGCTCTTGGAGTATTAATCTTACTTTCTCATACCACCAAATATGAGCTTACAACATGCTTTTTGAGTGTCCATAATATTATATTTTTGAATACATTATTATATATAAATATACAAGTTATATATACAAGTTATTTTATATATGTATGTAGTGATTTTTTATTATATAGTTTGGTTTTTTTTTAGAGTTCTTTTAAGTTATAAACCACTCTATAGATAATTTCTAAACATATGTGATTTTATTCCTATGGTAAATTATTGAAAGAAATTTGTGTATCAAAGTTATATAACAGTTTTTAATTCATTAAGTAAATATTCTTAATTTACCTTTTAAAAGATTATAACAATCTATATTTCCTTTTAATTAGTTAATTTAGACTCTGTTATTTATATCTTTGTCACTGCCTATGTTTGGAAGCCAATAGTTATGCCTAAATTTTATTCAACAATAGCATTTGTTTTTGTTTACAAGGGAAATGCATAAAGAACATCACGTAAAGAAATGGAAGAGTAGGAGTCAGATGACCTGAAGTTAATTATTGCTTCTGATTCTTGATAGGTATTTCTCTTTCTGAGTCTCCAAGTAATTTTTAAACAATAGAGCTAAAGGTTTTGTTCTTCAATCTAAAAGATAGTTGTGTTGTCAAAATTCGGTGCCTGGGTATTTGGGAGAAGGCGCTGACATAGTAGTGAAGGAATCCAGTCTCTGCTTAACTCTGCACAGAGTCAGGAAATTCTTGGAAAGGACATACTAAGCTGAACATGAGGGATTGTTTTATTATGTGCTTCATTAGCTTGTTATTGTTGTTATTATTATTTTAAAGGTTTAATTGATCTTGTACCTTACATATTGAATTTTCACGCATGTATTTGAAAAGGTCCAGACCATTTTAATCTACATTCTCACAAAAATGAAGATAGTTTTAGTCGCCTTAACAAGTATCAAACATTTGACTTACAGCTATAGCATAAACAAACAAACAAACAAATAAATTAAACATACCCACATTGTGCAGAACCTTTTCTCCGAATCAATAATGTCTGTCCTTAAGATCAGAGCCAGGATTCCTGTCCACATATGCCAACTGGTTGCTTGCCAGCATTTCTCTCTCTGACAGTTTTAACAACATACCAGTAGATTTTCTAACAGAACTCAGCAAGAAAAGTTAGTGATTGTATCTTTTAAAACGAAAATAGAAAGTCCAAGTGAAATAACACAGTCTTACATATATTTTCTTTTTTCAGTTAATTATCCAGGCAGACTCTATGCCTATATTCGACTTTTATCAGTGGGCTATTATTTTTCGCCTGAAGCATATTTTAGGCATACCTTTTCAAGCATGCTATTATTAGGGATACTCAGAAGTATCTGGAATCTCAGTGTCATAGAGAACTTGATAGATGACCAACCTCAGTGTTACACCCACAATCAGCTCTATAATATTGCCCTCTGAGTGAAAATTAGCTGGTTGACACCTGAAAATAATCCACTTTATTTTGAGTAAATGCAATATATTTTAAAATTCTTTCTTATTTGCCCAGTTTTCTTACTTTTAGGTAATACAGATGTCATTGCACTCCATTATTTATAAACTACTTCTTTCAATCTAAGAAGACAGTCTACTTTACGAACCAAGAATTCAGTCTAGGCCAAGCCTTAGCTTTGGTTTAATATCCCCATTTCCTTCAGTAGTTTTCAAATATTATTTTCAGAACTTTTTTTCTTCTATTTGATTTTTTTTGTCCTCAGTAAATCTTTATTGTGATACATTTGTCTTGTGACAATTGTCCTACTGAAATAGGATTAATTAGGGCTCTCTTTTCATGTGTTTTAGAAATCATTTACCACTCTCCCAAATAGAGCATGATAGGTTACATTGCCAAGACATAAGGTAGATGTATTTAAGAAACGATCAAAAACCTCTTTCACTTTTAAAATATTATTGCATTAGGATTCATACTTTGCTTAAAATCACAAACTCTTCATTAAAAACTCAGTAAACCTTAACTCTCTATATCAGATATGAATAATATGTAATAATATATAACAATAATAACATATAAAATGTGTAAAAATTAAAATAAAATGAATCCATTCTCTCTATAGTCAATTGTTAATTCCAAAAAAATTAATCTTATATTTTCTTGTTTCGGCTCGAAGAGCTTGAATCTCCAAAGTTGTAACTACACTGGCACCAGATTGTGTATGAAAACCGTCTTTGCATCTGCTGCTAGATTAACAGGATTTAATTTAATCACATGACTTATCAGAGAAAGGTTTCAGGATATCCCTTCGACTTGGCCGAGTCTTCAGTAAAATTTATTTTACCAACATTTTGCCTGTTCCAACATTTATTCTTTCTGTAAAATATCAAAATAAAATGAATAATGACTCATATCTCTTATCTATGAGTGTACTTTTAGCTCTGAGTGTACTTTTTTTTTTACTTTAGTCAAAAAAAAATTGATGTTTTGACAATACCCCCTCCCTCTGTAACATAAGTCAATTACCATATAGCTAAAGATTTTTTGAGAGCTTGCCTGCCAATAGTTTTAAAACTGAATTATTCCTCCCATTCCGCCAGAAAAAGTACAGAGGAAAAGTCATGTTTCAGTACTGACAAATTGAACTTATGCATTGAAGTGGAGATATGGAAAGGATATTTGTGGAAACTGAGTCACAGATAGAGTAGATAATTTGCAATGAACAAAATTGATAACATGACAATGAACAGACTACTTTTAAAAATTCATTTCAAGAAATAGAGAAATAGAGAGGACATTTACTTATTAAAAGAAATGTTGGTGTCTCAACTGATTGTATTTTATGACCTTGCTAGGAACAAACTAAAAAAATAGACAATTAGGAAAACTATCTCAATAGTTAATTGTATTAAAGAAATTGTTGCTAATATTTGAAAAGTGTGATAACATTGAGTTTTTGTTTTAAGAAATGATTTTATATCTTTTAGAGATGTATGTGAAATATTAACTGTTAAATTATGTGATTTTTGGTTTCTTTAAAATAATCTGTTGCCTTGGCAAGCAGTTAATTGGGTAGGGTCTAAATAAAATAAGATTAACAGTAGGTAATAGATACATGAAAAGTCTTTATACTATTTGTTCCACTTTACTGTGTTTGAAAATTTCCTTAATAATAAGTTAATGACTTTTTAAAGTACCTTTATTGATAGAAATACTGAAAAGCCATTTATGCATTTATTTCAGAAAGATATATCAATGTCATGATATAACAGAAGAGACCATCATCTCACTAAGCAACATTTACAAATTATTGAATAATACCAATATTTCTTATGTTACATTGTGTTCCTATCTACCACATTCCTTATGTTTTGGTAACATATAATCAAAAATAAAGAGACAGTTTCAAAAACCATTTTTAAACAATGAGAATATTTCCATTAATAAGAATTTTATATCAAAGACATGAAGTCAGAGTCTTTTTCGGTTTAGTGGGGGTGTCATATTCTGTCTACATTTTCTATTATTAGAATGAATGTCAACACGGAGAAAAGGATGTTCGTGCTGTCACAGGGCGTATACTTAGGCTACATCTGAACATTATTTTTCAGAAAGAAGTGTTCAATGATTTGATCACTTGTCAGAAGTGTCTCACCGAAAGATCTTGCAGAGCCTTCAGTTTTCTTTTCCATCTGGAAAACAAAGAACAAAGGCCCTATTCTTCAGTGAAATCCATGCATTTTATAAAAATCCTTTTGGATATATATCAGAAACTGTACTGAATTTTCTATACCTTGTTCTCACTTCTATCATTCTCTGCAAATTTTTGTTGTTACTATCCACAAGCTTAATCCAATTTGTTCAGATTTTTTTTGGGGGGGTGGGGGGTGGAGGGAGGGGGCTTGAACAGAGTTGTTATATAATTAGGTAGCAATAAACTTTAAAAAGAACTCTACAGCCAAGTTATACAGTAGGCAGTGCTGATGAATATGTTGTGTTGTGGAGAATATATTTAAGCAGATGGTATCCACAGTGGTATATCTACAATGTCCCCTAAAATTGCCTTCTGTCATTGAATGAGCCATACTGTAGCTATAAGTAAAGCATCAAAAAATACTACCTCTGAAAAAGATGTCACAGTATGATAACTGCTCCCACCTCACAGAAATGTTGGGTAAACAAATGAGATAATCGATGTGAAAATTTCTTGAGCATTTTAGGAATAAGGTGCAAAAAAAGTCCAATATATTAATATATTATTATAATATTATAATTTGGGAGGTGTATCCAATTTATACACCTCTATATTTCCCTATATAGATATGATTAGTTATGGGATATGAAAGAAAATTTTTCTATATTTTACAAAATTCACTGCCATCCTAGACTTCTCAAATTTTTCATATAAATAATGCGTGAATGTACTTTTGTGCTGTCTCATTTTCATGCATGTTATTTTTTATCTGATGGAGAAGTAACATCCATTTGCAAAGACTTGGAAAATAGAGTGTTTGACAAGTAAGGACTGGTCATTCAGATCCAAATCCTTCCTTACTACAAAGGTCCGAATATGTATGTTTTCTTAAGTAGAAAATAATATTTGAATTCAATTAGGTTTATATTGGCCCAAACACTTGAATCTTCACATGCAGAATTAGATTTTTTTTTAATAAAAGAAATAAAATATTTATCTGAATTCATAAGTAATTTTATAAAGCTTCGATTTTGGTCAGTGATTATATCTATAGCAAATCATACTACATTTACCAATTCAAAGATGTAACGAGAGTTTTAAGAAGCAAATTATTGCCTTAGAGCAAATGGTAACAGAGGAAACATCTGACTCATCTATACCTCTGTCTTCCCTATAGGCTACCTTTAATTTTTTTTAACTTTTCTTCTTATGTAGAAACTTCTCAGTCCAATTTAGTTCTGTATTCTCATCATCTCCCTACACAAAATTACTTAAAAAGAAATATGTGAAACTATCTCACACTGATATATAAATTATTGATAAAAACTTTCTTACAGAGATTTACATATTAAAAAGGATCAAAAACTTAAACTTGTTGCCCTGGATAAATTATTAGAGTTTGCTACTGTATGATTACAATTTAATTCCTACATGGGATGAAAATGAATCGGAGTAAGGGCAAACTTGTTGGAAGCTATCATTATCTAGGCTTTTGAAATTTAATTCTTACAAAATTTTTCTGTAAGGATTTGCAGAATGCAAGGGCTCAATGAGTTCCCACCGAAATGACTAGGGGAAAAAACACAGCAAGACATACCATTGTAAAATGTTAGAGTACCATATTTAGTGACAACTTCATAAAAATTTCCAGACAGAGATGAAAACTTTTTTTTAAATATGTAGAATGCTATCAGATTGCTCAAAAGCATCTAAGAAATTTGGAGCAAATGATACCTTAAAATTCTGAAGCAACATTATTTTGAACTTCTAATTTCATTTCCAGAAATCGAAGCAATTAAATAAAATGAGAGTATTTTCAAACATATAAGGCAACATATACATATTTTTCTCTATAACCTTTCTCACCAAAATAAAATTTTGAGGCCTGTCACACAGAGAAATATTGTAAGATATGGTATCCTCACAAAGATTTATAATAAAGAATCCAGGTAGAAGTTACCACCTAACTTCCCTTTCTGCAAACCTTTTGCTTGTCTTTTATTCTCTCACCTGTAATACTGGTCTATAGTGTTTACACTTGCATCTGTCTCTGTCTGTATATGGGAGAGGGAAAAAGCTTCCTACCTGCTTCTGTTGCACTTTTATTTAAAAGACAGGAAAAAAATCCTTAGACCTAAGCTAGAAATAAAATGTTCACCACACTCACACTGTGTCTCCACCTGCCTTTTGGGTGGATTACACTGTGTTTAAATCCAAAGACTTCGTATACATATATATATATAGATGTATATACACACACACACACACACACACACTATATATATATATATATATATATATATATATATATATATATATATATATATATAGCCATGCACCGCTTAACAAAAAGGATACATTTGGAGAATGTGTTCTTAGGTGATTTTGTCCTGCAAACATAGAGTGCACTAACACATGTGGTATATCCTGTTGCTCCTAGGCTACAAGTCTGTATCACATGTTACTGCACTTAATCCTGTAGACAATTATATCACAATGGTAAATATTTGTGTGTATAAACATAGAAAAAGTACAGTAAAAATAAGGTATACCATGAATCGAGCTTGTGGGACAGAAGGTTGCTCTGGGTGAGTCAGCAAGTGAGGGTTAGTGAATGTGAAGGTCTATAACATTACTGTACACTACTGTAGACTTTATCAATACAATACATTTAGGCTACACTAAATTTATACAACACAAGATTAAATTAAACACAAGAGAAAATTATGCAATCAATAGTCGCAGTAAACATGAGTTGTATGAGGTTTCTGCCAGCATAACAAGGTGTACTGCTTTATAGCAAACTTTTTTTTATAAATATAAAGCACATACTCTAAAATAATGATTAAAAGTATAGTATAGTAAATACATAAACCAGTAGACACAGTTATTTATTTGTATTATCAAGTATTATATACTGTACAAAATGGTATGTGCTATATACTTTTATATGACAGGCAGCATGGTAGGTTGTTTATACCATCATCACGACAAACACATGAGTGAGGTGTTGCGCTATTGTGTTTGTACAGCTATGTCGTCACCAGATGATAGGAATTTTCAGCTCCTTTATAGTCTATGGAACCACTGGGGTATACATGGCCCATTGATTGAAGTGTCATTATGCAGCAGATGATGGTTCGTTAGTGAAAAGAGTAGCTTTGGCCAGGGATTGGGGACAATAGAAAAATTCATACTGAATTTGGATACTTATGAGAAGGAAATTTGTGAAGATATAATCTAGATGTCCATAGGGGAAAAAATATAGTCAGGTCTTTAGACCAGAACTATTGAATTTTTAATGAGAGAACAACATCAACCCAACCCAACCGAACAAAAGAAAACAAATAAAATCATATCAAAACCTGAAGCAAGGCACTAGGCACAGGGAACAGGACAATTGATCTAATTACTGTGCCAAAGGAAAGTGTTCTATTTGACCCAACCTGTTCAATTTATGAAGGTGAGGTAATATGGCATATTTTTCCTTTCTTTCCTCTTTTTGGGTTGCATCTACCATGTTTTCTGGCAAAAATAATGCTTTACTATTGTATAATCCACTGGTATCTGTAACTATTTTAAACTGACTTGATTTGAAATGTTATGTCATTACCTAATGTAATTAGCATTTTTATTTGGGCTATTTACTGATACAACTATTGCCATTGCTTTATACCACTTCTGTATAAATACAGACACCTTCATGATTTTTAAAGTATAAAATCAACATTCAAATAGGAATCTCTTTATTTAAATAGACTTATTAGAAATTTAAAGCAGATGAATATGGTTTCAATGAAATGAATAAATAATTAAGGCAAATCTGTATACTTGTCAGAAACTCCATATTAAGAATCAGGTGAGAGGAGACAGTCTTCTGACAGAGCTGTCATTTTTTTAGTTAAAGGTAGTGTTAATTTTTTTTTTTTAAATCTTGATGTTCTTTTCAAGTTTACTTGATCAAACCAAAAGCCAAAAAAGAAAAGCTGCCAGATAACTTACACAGGTAATAATCAGAACCTTTAATCACACATAAAAAGGGCCATTCAGTTGTATGTATTGCAAAAATCATCAGCTGGTTGGATAGGCAGGGTTTTGTACTTCAAGCATTTTAATCATTGATCAAGTTGTGAAATAAAATAACGAATTGCATTTTACAAACTGGTCACTAGCGGTGCCTCGTCAGCAGACCTAGACACTAATCCCTGAGTGTTGCAGGACTGCAGCCGTTAATAACCTGGCTTGTTAGTTGAAAGCTGGCAAAGTCTCAAGCATTTAAGAGGATTACTGCTATAAACCATATTAATTTTTTCCCTTAACATTCAAGTCCATGGTGATGAAGAGCTTCTGTAATAGGAATAGTGAAGTCAAATACACAACAAAATCCCACACAATTCTTTTTTGTTTAGTGACTAATTTTATAAGAGGAAAATAAGTCAGGCTTCATTGTACTAAGCTGGAATATTAATTTTTGATGAAATAATATTTAATTGAAAATTCTGCAAAGTAAAATAAGACATTATTTTAGAGAAGCCTTGCTTAAATGTTTTATTTCTAATAAGACTTGTTCAGATGGATTTTTTTTTTTTAAACTGGCTTCTCTCTCACTCACTATGGAAAGAATTAGGCAAAAAGCCCAATAAAATCAAAGCTTCCAACTCTTGACCCCAAAGAAATTCATCATTCTCATGTCAGAGACATAGAATATGAGTTAAGAGTATAGACTTCAGGGCAGACTGCCTGAGTTTGAATTCTGGTTTCATTACCTTAGGCTACCTGCAAGGTCTTGAGTAAACTATATAGCCTTATTGTGTCTCACTTTTCTTACCTGTATCAAGGAGAGAATAATATCATCTAACTCTTAGGACTGTAATAAATTACTTAATTTAATATTTAGATAGTTCATTAAACAGTTCTTGACATATAATAAATGTTACATACAGTTTGTAAATATAAAAAAAAAGAATATGAACTGATGTATGTCAGAGATATAATAAAATCAGTACATTTTATTATATATTGGCCTCAATATTATTTAGCATTATTTCCTCAATTATACTAAAAGAAAGTTAATTTTTAAGGTCCTTTTCACCTTTGTGATACTTTGTATCTCAATTATTTGTGGCAGTTGCCCTCAATAAAAGGCATTTCGTCACTAGAGAGACAGAGTGTATGGACATGACCAGCCAGTTCTCTGCAGTTCACTTTTATAGCATGCTCAATTCAATTTGCTTGACGAAATTTAAATAATGTGCGTTGACGTTTATCGAGTGTTTACCCTGCATAGATGTGTCTTGTAGTATTGCAATTAGACTTCACAACAACCTTAATAGATGGTTTTTGTTATCCATCCTGTTTTTTAGATCAAATCACTGAGGCTCTGAGAGAGAAAATGCTTTGTTCAAGGTTACTCAGGTTATAACGACAGAGCCTAGGTCTTAAGTTCAGTACCCTTTGACAAATGAGAAGCTCCTCACCCTCCCCCATCTCTTGCCCTGTGCATCTCTTCTATCTGCCAGTTCCTGAGTTATATCCTTTTTTTAAAAATAAACCGGTGATATAATACAGAAAATGTTCTCTGAGTTCTGTGTGCTGCTCTAGCAAATTAGTTCAATCTGAGGAGTAGGTAATTGGACCTTCTGCTCTTATAGTAGAGTGGTCAGAAGCACAGATGACAACTTGGACTTTGACTGGCATCTGCAGTAGGACAGGGGATGGATAGTCTTACAGGATCAAGCCCTTAACTTGTGGAACCTTATTCTGTCTCCGGGTAGATAGTGTCAGAGTTGAGTTGAGTTGAATTGTGGGGTACCCAACTGGTGTGGAGAAACTCCCTCTACACATTGCAATTGGTGACCACAACTTTAATGACAATTTGATATCTGAATTATAATTAAGAGCATACTTTCTTTCATTCTGAATAAGGTAACACCCTATTTTGGTAGACTTGATAGCACCCACCCATTTTACTTTTATTTACTTATTTTTATTTTATTTATTTGATACATACAGACAAGTAGGGTCTATCTATTATTGTTATCCAGCTGAGTTTTAGGCAATTCTAATGGAAATTGAAACAGCCAGTTCAATGATTTGTATATCTCTAAATGTTAAAAATATATTCTTTATATTGAGTCAGCTCGATCAGCTATCTAGTTGTACTTTTATGATGTAAATTCATGCATATATTTATAAAAGGCAGTACAGAGACTAGCTACAACTTAAGAAAGTTCTAGCCCACAATATGCTATATGTTTTTCCAAAACCATAATTATTACTGTTTCATATTTTAAAATCATGCTATTTGTAAAATATTTTAATTTTTTTCCATATAATATTGTTTTTCTTGTTACTCTGCTTTCTTCACCAACATGTTGGTGCTTCTATAAAATAGTTTTTCTATAGAATTTTTTCGACTACATCTTGCCAGTTTATGCTGATTTCTGTCAATGGTAGGTAATAGTGGAAAGAGTGTGAACTTTAAAATTGGAAAAGCTAATGAATGCCTTGGTTCTGTCATTTACTAACTGTGTGACCAAGACAAGTTAATTAATTCACTGCACCTCTGTTTCTTCATTTGTAAATTACAAGTAATATATGACTCAAAGAAACAGTGTTTTGTGATTTTTGTTCATGAGAATACATTTAAGCGATCTCAAAAAATCATTGTTCTTATGTAAGGGTTATTTATTGCATGGGGAATTTTAAAGTAAAACCTTTTGTTTATTTGTTTATTTGTCTGCTAATAGCTCAGAGAGTCTGGGGAAACCAGTTACTGTTTCTTACATCAATTTTTTTAAGACTTAGAAATTGTGACACTATAAAATTTTGACGAGTGTAATATTCAATTCTGTAAAACTTCCTAGAAGTCCCACTTTATTTTGATCACTTTGAGGGTTATTACATCAATAATAAGAACGAACTGTGTGTGTGAAAGGGAAGAACCCAATCTAAAGTATATTTTCAAATCCCATAACAGCTTAGTGTCCTACCCTTTGAGGATCATTCATAAATATTTGTTGAGAGTAATGACTAGATGATACTATTCAGATGACCTCATTTTCAAGAACTATGTGACCTTGTGGATATTCAGAAATATATAACGCTTTAAAAATGTCCTCATAACTCTTACATTTTTCTTTATTGTTAAATAAAAAAAAAATTAGCACTCTCATTGCTGTTTCTCTAACTTATTACTAAGACTAAACAATGTTTATTTAAAGTATATTAATCTTTAATATCATTCTAATGGAAAGATTCACTAATGTAGTTTTTTCTAACTTCCAAATTAAATCTATTGCATTATATTGAAAAATATTTTATAAATGTACATTGAAAATACAATTGAAGTTCTTTCTCTCCAGAATCTAATTTCAGAATTGAATAATAACTATTTTAAAAAAATATTAAATACAACTAAAATAATATAGGATAGGGGTTGGTATGGGCAAATATACATTTATAATGTAACCTTTCACTTCTCAGTTCGAGGACAAATCTGATTCTATTAATTGAATGTGATTGTTGCACAGATAAATATTATCTAAAATTATAATTCTTTACTGATATAAGTGCAGTTATGTGTGTTTTTCTTTTTTCCCCAAAATCAGGCACATAAAAAAAGATTTAACTCTGTGTCAATAAAAGTTTCTTTGTAAATCAATTCATGAAAAAAAATCCCATAAGCTATATGTCATGACAGATTAATACGCAGTAGTTAAGAGTCAGATTACTTTAAACCTACAAGCCTGGAAGATAATTAAGCAATATATGGAAGCATTCTGCTGAGGAATTCAGCGGTGCAGTTGGGTCTGTGGGTTAGTACTGACATCTTTACTACCAGTTTAAGCACAGGGAACCTCATTTATCAGCCATCTGCTGTTTCGTATCTGTTTTCTAAGAATTGCTAACATGATAGCTAACAGATTTAGAAAATATATTTAATTTTCAGCGACCCAGTATGGGACAGTATTCATACGTTCTACTACAAAGTAGCTTTAGAAGAAGTCAAGACATTGTAACATATATCAGATTACATCTGTGAGAAAAATTACTGAATTAGCATTGCTCTGGTAGGTTATTTATTTTCAAATACATTGTCCTAAAATACAGATAAATTAATTCCAGAAGTATTATTAAAGAATTATTTTTGATGTCCTTTTGAAGCATGTAGAAGAGTTGTGACCGTTGTTTTATAATTAGTAGAAAGCTAAATTTCTAGACTCTTATTTTCTATAGGACATAGTAGAATTCATTCTACTTATCTCTTCCAGAGCAGATATCGGTTAAAGGATTTGGGACAATTTCTGGAGCTATTGGCCAATGGAAAATATAAAGAAAATGTTTTTGGCTAAGTGTCACATGATTGATCGTATGAAACAAAATTAGTCCTCTTCGTTAAGTTAAATTGAATGACCAACCATTAGTTATCTGAAGAAGACAATAGAATATGCTAAGTAATAAGCTCCGTATTTTTGTTCAGTTAAATCAAATTGAAGAACGAGGTTAATAAGCATTTTGAACTAACCTGATATCCAACCAGGTATTCCTGGGATGTGTCTCTATCTCTATCTCTGTCCCAAACATTCACAGCTCCTCTCTAATTTTATCTGTCAGAGGACCTGACAGAATGGAGTTCTCAATGAATATTTGGTGAATGAATTATCAGCATAATTTATATTCATATGTTTTGATTCGAAGCTGATTCTCTTTTCCCCACTCTATATGCGTTATACTCATTCATCTCTGTATAAGATGGTAGCATTCATTTGCGTGGCGAAATAAATTTTTCCTCACTTAAGCTACGGAGGGCACTCTACTGGTCAAGGGAGACAGGAGTAGAAGACAGCCTTCTTACTACTTCTATTCAAAAAGAGTGTTGGGTGGGAATCATAAGACATAGTCTTGGCTCTGCCACTGAAAACTGTCAATTACTTGTTCTTCTTGGAATTAAAATTATTCTGTTGTGCCCCTGCTTCCACACCTTTGAGATAGAGTTAATCAAAGAAGAAACTAAGTAGAAATCCTTTTTATCAATTTAAAAAATTTTATTTTCCAATTATAGTTGACATTCAATATTATATTAGTTTCAGGTGTACAGCATAGTATTTAGACATTTACGTAAGTTAGGAAGGGATCCTCCCCCCCAGTAAGTCTAGTACCCACCTGACGTCATACATGATTATTACAATATTATCAATTATATTCCCTATGCTGTACTCTACACCCTATTTTCTAACTGTAGTTTGTGTTTCCTAATCTCTTTACTTTTTCCATCCACCCACCTGACCCTTCTCCCATAAGCAACCACCAGTTTGTTCTCTGTATCTATGAGTTTCTGTTTTGATTGTTTATCTTTTTTAGATTCCATATGTAAGTGAAATTATATGGTAATTGTCCTTCTCTGTCCGACTTATTTCACTTATCATAATACCCTCTAGGTCCATTTATGTTGTTACAAATGTTCATTCTTTTTTTATGGCCAAGTGATATTTCATTGTATATATGTACCACATCTTTTCTATTGATGGACACTGAGGTTGCTTCCATATCTTGTTTATCATATGTGGAATGTCTTTTATTGTATCTTGTGACAGCCTTTGTTTTAAGATCTGTTTTGTCTGGTACCGGTATTGCTACCCTAGGTTTTTTTTTTTCATTTCCATTTATATGAAATATATTTTTTCATCCCTTTTAGTCTTTATGCATTTTTAGATCTCAAGTGGGTCTTTTGTAGGCAGTAATAGGTCTTATTTTCTTCTTTATTCAGCCACCCTAAGTCTTTTGATTGGAGCATTTAATTCATTTATATTTAAAGTAATTATTGGTAGCAGTATAGTTATTTTCATTTCGTTAATCATATTTTGATCTTTTTTTTTTCTTATTAATAAGGACTTTTAACATTTCTTCTAATACTGGTTTGGTAGTGATAAACTTTAGCTTTCTGTTCTCTGGGAAGCTCTTTATCTGTCCTTTGATTCTAAAGGAGAGCCTTGCTAGGTGGAGTAATCTTGGTTGTACATTCTCATCACTTCGACCGTTTTGTGCCAGTCTCTTCTAGCCTGCAAAGTTTCTGTTGCAAAGACTGCTGACAATCTTATGGGAGCTCTCTAAAACTAGTTTTATGTAATGAACTGCTTTCCTCTTGCTGCTTTTAAAATTCTCTCCTTGTCTTTAACCTTTGGCACTTTAATTATGATGTGTGCTGGTGTGGGCCTCTTTGGGTTGATCTTGTTTGAGACTCTATGCATTTTCTGGACTTGTATGTTTTTTGCTTCATTAGGCTAGAGAATTTTTTAGTCATTGTTTCTTCAAGTAAATTTTCAAACTCTTGCTCTCTCTCCTCTTCTTCTGGTACCACTATGATTTAAACATTATGCTTGATATTGTCCCAGAGGTCCCTTAAACTATCCTAATTTTTTAATTTTCTTTTTGCTGTTTCTGCTACCTTATCTTCCAAATTACTGATTTAAGTCTCTGCTTCGTATAATCTGCTATTGATTTCATCTAATGTATTTTTCATATTAGTTACTGTAGTCTTTATTTCTGACAATTGAGCAAAGAAAATCCAGACCAAAACCAACAAAGAAATTGGAAGCCTGGCAAGCACCTTTCAGTGGAATTTCAAAGAATCTTCACCATTAACAGTCATTGAAATCAATCTAAACACATAGAATCTATTTATTCACAACTCTTTCATGTTTTTCTAGTTACACTGTTTGAGTTTCCAATATAATTCATTTAATAAAATTGACAAAAAAAGTGGAGGGAGTGTAGTTCATCCTATGTACTTTGAAATAAACCTATTAAGAAATCAATGTGTCTAATTTGAATAACACAGTATAGCTCAAGGGAATGACTTATAAATTTAGAGATTGAAGTTCTAAAATTTCGGTCTACTCAAAGAGTTATACATTTTTTTTTTTTAATTTCTCCCCAAGTTAACTTTGGTAGAAAGTGAACAAGTGATCATGTACTCCAGAGCAAATATGTTTTGTTTATTATTTTTAAGACATTTAAGTGAATTGACAAGGTGGGGAAAGGGGACCCGATCTCTGGAAATCTTAGCTCGATCTTAGTGAAAATACTAGAAGGTAATCTCAAGGGTTCTATATTGTCTTTCTGGTTTAACACTTCTCTTGGTACATATACTGCTTTGGCTGCAAATAGATTCTATTTTAAAGAGAATGAGTTCTATTTTTCAATTCATCAGGAATATAATGTGTTTTGATAACAGAAGATACACCAGTCTTCCATAATATTTAAGAAAAAAATATCTTTGTTGCCTAATATTTTTGTCAGCAAATGAGAATAAAAGATATGTTTTTATTCTATGAAGAACACTGATTATTAGCTGTTATTCATAGTCATAGTCAGATTCAGCAAAGATATATCGATTGACTTTATGGACTTCGTTTTTGAAGTTTGTACAATGTATCTATGCTGTGTTAGGTGTTTATCTAGTAATGGTGTTTATCTAGTAATGGTGACTTAGTTATCCTATTCCATATGTAGAGCCTCAATCCATTTACTTGAAAGGGGAGAGATGGGTACGATAGTGTTTATGAGCTTATATTCAACAAGCTACAGAAAAATGTGACCAAAGTCTGGCTTCTAACAGCTATGCCAACTTGAATACAATGATTTAACTTCTTTAAGACTCATTTTTACTTCCGTAAAATTGTTGTAATATCTACTCCTAAGAGTTATTATAAGGATTCAATAATATGTTGTTTTAGGTTGGGTTCCACCAGACACACAATCTGAGATGAGAGTTCTAACAAAAGAAATTTATCAGGATGTAATTGTGGGAAACTCTGGTAGGAAACTCTGGTAGGGAACAAGTGAAGCGAGGCAGTGAGGGGAAGGTAGCCAATAATGTTTGCATTATCTAGAAAATATAATTGAGGGTCGCTGGAACTTAATCCTACTATATGAAGGAGGCCTTTAGAATTATTCCATTTGATGAGTAAGGAGCTAGGATGCTATTTAAGGAAAGCTGTTGTGTAAGGAGATGTGTGTGGAGGAGGGAAGGATGCTAATTCTCAGACAGTTCCATTTCATCTGAGTGTGCTCTTGTGGCAAAGAGACTTGGGTAGAGGTCTAGTTTGCATGTCTCAGACACGGCTGGGTGCCACTGAAAGCACCTACTACTCCTTGTACTACAGAATGCTTAACTGGACATAGAGAAGTAATAAATGGTAGTTATTAACATGTTTTCCGAGATCCCTTGGCATTCTCCACTGGGAAATGGAGATAACAACAGGACTCACCTCGGAGATCCTCTGTGAGAACTTAGTGATAGAATGCATGTGTTTGGCCCACAGGTAAAGGCTATTAACTATGCTGCTTATATTTCATCAATGTTATCACCTCTTTATTATTGTCAAACTATGAATCCAAAACTTCGGATTTGGATTTAGTTTGGATTTTAACATGTCCCACTGATTTAAGCTAATGAAGCAGGAAATAATTTAGTGCAATCATATATTAACCTAAATACCAGAATTTTAAAGATCAAGTGGCAATATTTTTATCACTATCACTTGACCCTGAAAGTAGAACAAATTAAAAATTTTACAAAGCTTTTCCAACAAGAATGATCCTATCTAAAGTTTCACTGTTATAGCTTACATTTCCAATACTTTCCAAACACTTTCAACTGCAAAGTTGCTGAAAAAAAATCCTTAACATACTTGTCTTAAGTAGTAAATATCATACACATAATTATTTTAATTTAAAAAATCAGAGTATCATATATATCATGAAATCTTTTCTACTAATTTGAATTTTTTCTTTTATATCATCTGTAGTTTTTAGAGATATAATAACCAAATACATAGTGGTTCATTTTTATCTTTTAGAAGTTAATATCAAATACTTTGTAGATTTATGTTTCTGAAACAAAATGTAAAACTGAATCTTTTCTCTCATATTTTAATCATATCAAATTAAAACCTTAGAAGCCATAAAATCAGAGGCCTAGGAGAAACCTTGGGAACTGTCTTTTCAACACACCATTGCATAGATGAAGAAATTAAGGTCTGGAGTGGGAGTATGCTGGCCAAGGCTGCATGGTTCATTGGCTTATTGTACTTCACTGAGCTGCATTTGCTGATCCTTTCATTTTTTTAAAACCACCATTAATATATTAATTTCCTTTGCTTTGGAAGAATTACTTAATATTTCTTAAACTTAATTTTTTAAGCTATTATGTGATAATTTATTAATACATATTTAGTTACATGAATATGCACTTATTATGTTCCAGGTATTCTTCAAAGTGCTTTACAAGTAAATGTTTTATGAATGTAAATGCTTCACAAGTAATCATAAGTATTTGATGCTCACATCAACCATATGAAGTAGATATTATTATCATCATCATGTAAAAGGTACGATTTTGTGACTTAACCTAAAGTCACATGTCAGCAATCTTCTACTACAATATTTTTCATGGTTTTATACTATTCCATCTTAGAGATAAAGCATACTATATCTACCTATTCCTCATTACTGAACACTTAAGTCATTTGCAAAATTATTTTAATCAAAATATTACCAAAATAAACACTATTACACTTCTTTTTTCTCAAAACGTTATCTGTTAATACAGGTTAATTTTTAACATTTTAAAGTTAAATAGTAAAAAATACAATAAAGACATTTTGGTATAAATTCCCATGGGTATGACAGAAACTTTATAACGAAATTCCCATGGTTATGACAGAAACTTTATAACAACAGGAAATATATTTTAATGTTTCAAAATATAAATTCTGCTACGAAGCTGCTCTGTTTAAACCTGATGCTGCCACTTATCAATTATGTGACTGGGGAGCTTTTGCTTTAGCTATTTCTTCAGCAAAATTGATTTTATAACAGTATTAACCTCACACATTTTTGTGACTATATATCTATATATGTGTGTATATATATATGTGTATATATATATGTATATATATATATATAATACATATATAAAGGGCTCAGAAAATAGCTAGCACATAGTAAGCACTACAGATCTGTACACTATTATTATCACAATTATTATTTAAACATAGCCAAAGCATTGATGTATAGAATTTCTCAGGCAGTATGTTAGGCTTTACTTAGGAATTTCATGTTTGTTTTTGTGCTGTGATGAGTAAAGAGATGATATTGTAATCTGCTTAAGTTGTGTTTGACATGTAATATTAAATATATGTCAGGAATTATTAATTATTAATTATTCCCACTGACTCTCTCTCTCTCTCTCTTTCTCTCTCTCTCTCTCTCTCTCTCTCTCTATATATATATATATATATATATATATATTTTTATGTGTGTATTTCATTGGAAAGAACTTAGCATGTGGTTATGCGTAACTTTTGGTGGGTAGGAGCTTGTAAGCTTTCTGATACCAGAAATAGAGAAGAACCAGATATCGCCTTGTATTTGTAATATATACCACACTCTCAAAGATCTAGTTTTTCAAATAAAAACATCATCGGTTAAATTTGGAAAAGTTTTACTTGAGTATAAAATAGAATAGTGTTCTTTCCAATTATATCTGTAGTCAATATAATATACATAATGATTTTTTACGTTAATTCAAGTCATTTCATATGGAGTAAGTTCATTTGCATAAATACACATATTAATAACTTTATTCTACCAATAAAACACAAGAGTCCAAAAATTCAATAAGTGATAGAGATTTTTTCTTTTAAAGTTGTATAAATTATTGTCCTGAAATGAAAGTTCATAAAAAGCTAAAGTAGTTTTCAGGAAATTATGACCTGTGGGCCAAATGTAGCCTGCTGCTTGTTTTTGTAAATTAAGTTTTATTAGACCACATTCACACTCGTTTTTTATGGACCGTCTGTGGCTGCACTTGTGATGCAACGGCAGAGTTGAATAGTTGCAACGGAGACCGTATGGGCTGCAAAGCATGAGACGTTACTGTTATGACCCTTTATATTAATAGTTTACTGACTCCTGCTCTAAAGACAGAGACTGACATTATGGGAATTAACAAATAAACACACAAACAAAAAGACAATGCAATAATCTGAAATTTCTAGGAACAAGAGTAAATTGATAGGGTTACGTGGAAGGAGGGATTGACTTTAATTACGGCAAGAATTCCGGTCTCTTAAATAACCAACAGTGTAACAGTACTGCTTCTTGGGCAACACTAATTCATAACTACTGTGCATTAAATTACTGGTGAACTCTACCACTTTAACAAAACCTGAGGTATTACTTAAATTATAATCCAATGCTTCAAGGCTTTTTTTTTTTTCCCCCTTCAAAGAAAAATGACCTAAAATACTGTTACGCTGGGATTTTTTAGAAAAGCCACATGAAGAATTAGAGTAATTACATGGAAAATTTGGGGGAAAGACACATTTTCTTCAATTACAAGCAATTTTCAAAATCACTTTGCATGATGTAATTTGGTAATTTCTGAGATTAAAAGAGAAAAGGATACTTTGGGGAGGGAAAATGCCATGTTTTAAACTTGAGGGGATTTGTGGTGTAATGGCTGAGGTAAATCTTGATCTTTAATGAATGCTAGTATTTTTAATGTGCCATAATTAAAATAAAAAGCCAGGAGTAGTGGTGGTATAAAAATTGTAAATTATTTTTATCCCCTTTCATTCTTACCTCTTTGTTTTATTTTTATTTGACCTCTGGTCATTAGTTAACTAAACTTTGTTTATCCTGAGCCGGAAACAAAGCAGAAAATGCTTAATGAGGTAAGAACAAGGCCTTGTCTTCTGCTTTGGCTTTTTACCTTTGTAGCGGAGACACACACACAAAAGGGTTTCTGCTCGAAAGACTCCCAAGAGTCAATCTTAGAAACCGTATATCTCTATAACATTTAGGTTTTCATCATGGTATCAAATTAATAAGTTAGACTAACTCAAAAGCTTTAATCTAGACTGATTAGATATTTTCTGTCCTAATTTTTACAGTGTTTGATATAAAAAGAGGTTTTCTTTCTATTTTTTTTTTTTATTTCTCTTTTACATTTGCTGAAGAATACTGAGAACTTTAATGTGCTGTATTGACAGAGTAATAAAAATACCAAATTGCATTTCAGGCCTTGTGCCAACATCATTTTACTCGCAGTCGTACCTAAAACAATAACGAGGGCAAAACAAAACTCTAAGCTCTTCTGTAACTCACCTGGGTCCCTATGAGGCTATGATCAGGACCCCTTGACTTGAGGGGTCCTTTTACATTGAGCGAATGAACAACAGCTCTAGCAGGTAGACTTCAGTTATGTAAACAGTCTGGCCCTCTTTCTTCCCAGTGTTTTTTTTTTTTTTTAAACAAAGTTTTATTGATACCTGTTCTGTGAGTTGACCACTTAAATGTTTACCATTACAAAATGACACACACACAAAAGGGTTTCTGCTTGAGAGACTCTTCCCTCCACAGCCACCAGCCACCAAGTTCATAATGATAAATCAATATTTTATATGTAAATATAGTTTTACATGTAAAGAATTTGGACATGTCAGAATTAATAACCCTTTTAATTGAATCAGCGACCCCAAAAATCCATTCCACAATTTTAATATTGCACTTGCCCATGGCAAATAGAGTAACAGAAATGGCTGTTTGACCCATTCTACCAAAATACAACTTTGTAAATTATCAAAATAAACTAAAAAGCAAGTTTTCAAAGTGGTCCACTCTGTTTGAAATCAAACAAAACAGGATTACATTTTATGGCTGCATTTATAGATTTCTAAAACTTTTTATTCCAGGTGGTACAAAATAATATTAAGAAAAAACAATTAAAATATGTTTTAAAAATGTAAGAGCTCTTAAAATTATTTTGGTATTTAAAAATATATAGATATGTTATAATATTTCCATAGTCCTTAATTCAAGCCAATGTTATAAAATATCTGCTATTTAGAAATAAAAAAAAATTAAATGCTTTTTAAAAATTGTATTCCTTTTAGATAGGAAACATATTTTACTTTTTAATCCCATAATTATTTTTAAGTAAATAAGTACTAGTGTAGATGTTGGAAGAAGAGCAAATCAGGAGAACAATATAATATATACTCAGGACAAAATTTTTATCTGCTACTTTCTAAAAAAAATTCCTTGTAATGGAGAGTGCTTGAGTATAACTGTTCAACATTACACCATGCCATCTTCAATTGCTTTATACAATATCTCAGGAAATGGTCCAGCAGGTTTGTAGTAGCTAAAATGAGATTCATTTCCAATATCGATTTACTTATCCCAGGATAGCACTCCCATCTTGAAAATCCTTGGATGCTTTGAAATCCTCATTTTTGTTCAGTTGACTGTGAACTTAGCTGCTTGTTCTTTCAAAATTGCAGTGTGTGGACAACCTTTCACTAAATTTCTTCATGAACCATTTAAACCAACCTACATTTAAGGACATGTGGAACTACAAACTCAACATTTTTAAGTTTTTTCTCTCCCCTCTAATTAAATAAAACTAATTGTGAAATAGTTCGTACATAAAAAAGTAAGACAAATAAGGAAATAAATATGTATCTTCTACTCAGTATAAACTAATAAAAAGCTACCATTCTGTTTCAACATAGCAAATGTGTGATTAGCATGTGATAAATCTGGAATGATAAATCAATATTTTATACAATCTACACTGAAAGAATATGTTTCTGTAAACTACTTTGTCCTGGCCTAAGAAATGAGTCAAAAATAGGCCTAAGTTATCTTACTGTAAGTCATAAAATAATTGCAAAAATTAGGAACAATTCTCAGGACAAATAAAGCCCAGAATAAAGTTATACTTTAACTAACTTGAAAACAAGGAATAAAGAGTAGAGAAAAAGTCCGAAAGTCTAGGATTAAACCACAGTTTGAAGAATCAGATGAGGTTTTCTATGGATTTAGTTTGAAGAGAAAATGAGAATTGGGGACTAAATAAGAGCTAATGCTTTTATTGAACTGGAATGGTTTATCTTGAACTGTAGTTAAAGGCTGAATGAACTTAAGGTGAGAATATCAGTTTTCTGAGACCCCAAGAAAAGAGAGCAAAAACATCCAGAATAAAGGGGTAGCAGATGAGATAGAAATCCTTTGGTTTAGAAGTATAATGGACTACCTATAGGGAAACTTCCTTTTAGAAAATACCCTGAAATTATTTTTGCTAAAAGTAAACTTCTTTGAATAGGGTGGTTGGAAAAATCCATAGGTGTTGCATGTGTGGGATGATAGTTGTAAGATATTGTATGAACATCCCCTGCACCTGCTAGTCAGAATAAAGTAGCCCAGAGGTAAGTTCTATCAAACAGACGTGTATAAGCGTTGTAAAGTGGATTTATGTTGATTTTTCTTGTCATCCGTTTTCATTGTTCTAGTAAGAGATCCAATCTTTTGTCGGAGACCTGGTTATGGTATATATAATTATTAGATAATAAGGTATTCTATAATAGTTATTATAAATATGCAATAAAATATAACATAATTATAAGAAATAATTATTATACTGAAAATAACACATATAGCTCTCATTGTATACCAAGAACCATGTTAGGAGTTGAATCCTATTATGTTGGTGCTATACTATCTCCTTTCTGACTAATGAGACCATTAAGACAGGAATTTTTAGTATCTTGCAAATTCACTCAAATAGTTAAGTGGTGGAACCAGGATATAAACTCAGAAAATCTAGCTTCATCTGTGTAGATATATGTGTGGATATATGTGTGTGTGTGTGTGCACGTGTCTCCCCTCCATATCGATTAGTTGTAATGTCACTTTTTTTGGCTACTGAGTTAATTATTTTCTATTGTTAGGAAAACTTTCATAAGACTAGTTGAAGTTTTCTCACTGTCATAATTACATGATATTGGTGTGGACGTAACAATTTTATTAATTCATTCCTCATTAATAAATATTTGTTTATTTTCCAATCACTTGCTAGTACAACTAATAATAGAATAAAACTTTTATGAATAACATTTTATACATTTCAGAATGAATCTTTAGTCTTCAGCCATGCTACCCTGAACAAGCCCAATTCGGTCTGATCTCAGAAGCCATGTAGTAACCAGGGACGAGTCTGGTTACTACTTGAATGGGAGACCACCTAGAAAGACTAGGTGCAGTAGGCATAAAAATTAAAAAATAAAAGATTGTAAACTGACAAAGTCCTTGCAATCAGTGAGGTCAACCAAAGGTTGCCTCTCCTAAAAATAAATAAATAAATAAATAAATAAATAAAGAATGAATGAATCTTTGGAATAAAGTTTTTGCACTATCAAAGAGAATATTTAAATGTAATTTTGACTAGTAGCATCAAAAAACTTCCTAAAAGAAATATAGAAGACTACCTATTTCTGCACAGCTGGCCAGAAGAGTGTTTTATCAAATGTGGGTTTATTTTGTAATCTTACAAATGAGAAATGAAATCTCAATATGGTTTTACTTAAATATTCTCTCATTATTGAGTGAAGTTGGAAGTTGGGCACATGTTTATATCTTGAAGAGTCATATTTCCTTTTCTATTCATTATCTCTTCATATCATTCTTCCGGTTTTCTATTAAGTCAGTCATTTTTTTTCCCCTAACAGCTATTTATACATGAATAAAATTAGCCCTTTGTGATATATGTACATCTTTTCAACCCATTTCTCATTTGCTTTTTGATTTTTCCTACCACTCAGGAGATTTTTATTTCTTTCTCTGTTTGTTTTCATATAGTCAACTATAGCAATCTTTTCATTTATGGCTCAGAATTTTGTGTTATGTTTTGAAAGAAAGACCTTTTTTAATTTGACTTTGTGAAATAGCGTTCCCATGTTTTCATCTAGCACTTTTATTATTCACTTTACTCTAAAACATTTAGTCCATTTGGAATTTATTATTTAGTGTGTTGGGAAGTTATCATATGTTTTATATTTTACATAATTTGGGCTAGGTTCAGGTAGGATGTTGTATTCTTTCTTTCCATCCAGCCAATCTTTCATTCATTTACATGCATGAATTGAATTCTTGTAATATGTATGGATTGTGGCCACACAAATATGTTTGCCAGTCAGACGCAAAGCATGTTAAAGGCTGTGAACCAGTAGTTTCTGCTCTTTGGTTTCTATATTCCTATAAATTTTACCTCATACTCATACACAGAATTAATTTTTGATGACAGAATGCTAGGTAAAGTCACCAAAATATCTAATCAAGAGAAGTTTTTAAAAATATTTGAATATTATAAAACCAGAAAGTTTTCAATCACTAAAGCAGTATTTCCCCAGAATAGTGTCCAAGCATAAGTGATGGCTAGTTCAAGAGAAAGCCTTTTTAGTGGCATAATGAAATTTCTATTATTTGGTGTAGTTTCTCTTCAATAAACTGGTTCTAATGAACTGTTTTAACTTTCTTCATCATAATGAATTTAATATTTTGCTTAGGAATGGACAGTTGTACAAAATTAAAGTTATCACCTGAACTGGTGAGATTTTGTGTCTGTAGACCTGATACTGTCTTGAGTGAGTTTTGAAATTTCAGGCATATGATCCTTCATTTGTTTAGAGAAGTTCAAGTAAATAATCTCTAATTTCACTCCAATTAGAAAATGCTATGACGCTTGTCATGATTCATCTGGAGACACTGATTACTGGATAGCTTACTTCAAACAATAGAATTTGACCTTAGCACAAATTTCTTTCAAAGCCCAGTTGCCAAAACAAAAAACAAAAAACAAACAAATAAACAAAAACCCAGTAAAATCTCATTTTCTCTTTTTTTACTTTCTATTTTTACGAAATCTAAAATAATAATCATTTGAGATTCTGCTTTTTGAGCCTAGGCATAATTTACAAACCTACAAAAGAAGAGTAACTTGATTGGAACATTGTATAACACTGGAGAATAGAGCATTTTAAAATATTATTGAGTAATTTCTTAACCACAAAAACCTAAAACCAAATATCAACTCACGAGGCTTCTTTTTCAGTTTCTAATCATTCAAAAGATTCAAAAAAGCATATTCTGCCACGTCATTTACTCTGTTCATAGGGGAGTAACCTTAGTGAACTTTGGCCCATCCGGACTTCTTAACCATCTGCTTCCAAAGGAAAAAGATGCTTTCTTCAATGAAAGACATAAAGACATGGAGTATATTCCTAATTGCCCAGCTGGCTGAGTTTAGAATAAAACATTGCAAAGCTGATTGGTGAATTGATTTTGCCATTTGCTGTGGTTTTCTGCAAGCATCTAATCAATTGGTAGTTTGTGCTGACCCATTTTTGGGTCATTGTGTTCTCTCTGTAATATTTATCTTCAATACCATTTTAGCCTTACGTATTTTTATACATTTGCAAAATGAAAGCACTCTCCTTATGCTGATTCCAGAGGTTTTGTATGACAGGCACATATAATGTACACGTATACATAATTTTTAAAATTAAGCCGGTGTTTGACATAATAAAAAGTTTCTACATCAGATATATATATATATATTTGGTATAGTTTTTTTTTTTTTAATTAAGCTGAAGGACAACATTTTGAGATGCAAGAATTTAGATACGATATCAATGACAAATTCGACACTTTTTCCTATATATTTGATCCATTAATTCATAGATTTCAGAATTTGGAAGTAACCTCTAGTGTCCTCTATTCCAAAAAGCCATCTAATGCTGGGATTCTCTCTACAACATCTCCACCATGTGGTTATTCGGCCTAAGTCACCACCAGTAACAAGAAACACAGTATGCCCAAAGAAAATTAATTTTATCCTGGTTCAGCTCTGTCATGTAGCCTCTCTTCATGTTAAACTCAAACTCATCTATATGAAATGCCTAACAACTGGTTTTAATTCTCCCCTTTAATGCTTAGTGCATTGATACTAAGTCATCCTCACTAACATTCCCTTTCCATTGAAAGACCTTTCTGTATTCAGAGAGAGAGATTATTGTTATCTAAATCCCTGTTTGTTTTTGACCCATTTCTCCTACATATTCTATAGTGTGTTTATATTCCAATTAAAATATGGAGCTTAAAACTGTACATTATGTACTTGGTGGTAATTGATTATCAGAGTAAAGGCAAATTATAACTTCTTGACATGATACTTATATCAATGCAACCTGAAGGGACAATAATTAAAACCACACACTACTGAACTATTGTCTATAACCCCTACATTTCTATCAGATACAGCACTTTTCTGTAATTATACAGTTTACTTTCAACTTTCTGCACCCAACGGAATACATTTGTTTTCTAAGATTAACTATGAACATTCAACTTTCAGCCTTTCATTCAAATTAAAAGCCTAATGAATTTGATTTAAAATCTTTAATATTTAATACCTGTAATTCTATTAGTTTGGCTACATATAATGAGAAGAAATAATAATTATGACTTAAACAAACTAAAAGTGTACTCCTGTCTCTTGTGGAAAGCATCAGAAGGTATATAGTCGAAAGCTGCTATGGCTGATCCGCAGTAACACTAGTGGCCCAGGTTTCCATATTTATTTTGCACTCTCAGCCATGTGGTTGCCTTCTTTCTGGTCACCTCATATTCTACAGGGACCACTGAAGCTCCAGCTATTACCCCCCAAGTAGCCTGTCAGAAGAAGAAGAAAAAAGAAAAGGCAGAAGAGGAAAATTAAGCCTTTTTCAGTTGACTCAGTTGTACTCTATTTTTCTTCAGTCTATGGTTATACATCGGTGTAAGGAATAAAATAAAATGTACTTTTATTCTGGTTGACAGTGGTCTCAACTAAAATTTAGTTCCTCTTACTAAGGAGAAAAGAGAGAATCACATTCTTTCCAAGCATATGTGGAATATGAACAAAAATTGTTCATCTGTTCCATCATAAATCGAGTCACAACAAATTCCAAAGGATTGAGAGGCACAAAAAAGATGTTTCCCACTCATAAAAGTTAAAATGCAAAATGTATAGCAATGAAAACTCCTACATTCCTGGTAGAAGTGTAAATTTGTTTAACAATTCTGAAAACCATTTTATTATTATCTAGTTGCATCGAATATCTACAACTTATAACTCAACAGTTCCATTCCTAGCAGAATCTCTTGAATATATTTACCAGGTGACATGTGCTGAAATGTTCCTGATAGCATGTTACAAAAAAATGATTTCAACAGTAATAGGAAATATGAATAAATTGTTTTGCATAGCAGTCACATCTATAAGGATAAACCTTGAAAACATGATGCATCATATTAATATAAAAGTCACTTAAAGACTATAAAGATTATGAGACCATTTGTATAAAGAAAACAGGCAAAAAAATTATTCAGTGATGTAAATATGTACTGCTTTTAAAAATTAATAAAAGTAAAAATAACAAAATCAGTGAAAAATATTACTTTTACTTTGGGGAAAAGAGTGAGAAATAAAGATTATGAGAGGAACATAAGAGAGAGAGTTACTCAGTGAAATTACATGTCTCAGGTTGAGGGCCTTAGGTAATGTGAAAACTATGTATGCGTTAAACAAATGTATGCATCAGCGCTTCACTGGAAATGAATGTACTTGAAAATGTATGTAAAAGCCAGTTGAAATGTAGATATGTTCTGATTAAAAGAAACTTACATGAAACAATGTGATAAAGTTTCAAAATAAAAAATAAAAGACATAAAGAAAATGCACAATAAGTATAAATAGTTAGAACTTAATTATGAAACTGCCTAACATTTAATATTTAGAGGACTTAACCCATTAAAGAGACATTATACAATAATACGAGCAAAATTTATAAATACATGACAATCCTCATTCTGTATGGAACATATAACACAAGCAATGAAGTAAAACTGTTAGAAAGTCAAGGAGAGGTGTTTTCCAGTATTTTACGCATTTATTGATATTTCTCCAATATCTAAAACAAGACTTGTAACACTAGGCATTCAACTTTGCTTTCTTTAATGAATAGAAGAAATAATTATAATGGAACAGTTATTAAATCTGTAAATGCAAAGGAGATTATTATAGAATAGAGGGAATTGAATAATTCCAGAATAACACATTTGTATATATACATAGACACATTTGTACATATATTTCTACATCTAAATTATCTGTAAGTAAGTTATATAGAAAACAACCACATTTCATACCAGACCACCTATGATTAGAGACATGGTGCACTCTGGATTGCCAGAAAGATGCACAAATGGGTCCCAGAGCAAATTAAGCCTGCAACATCGCTTGAGGCATAAATGACAAAACTAAAGCTGTATGACCTCAGACACATCATGGGAAGGCCCAGGTTCTTTGGAAAAACAATAATGCTGGGAAAAACAGAAGACAGTAGGAAAAAAGAATGAATCTCAGAGAGGTGGACTACATAAAATAAGCCATAGTCGTGAGTACAGGAGCTGAGCAGGGCTGTCAAGGACAGGTCACTGTTGACGCCACTCATTCACAGGGTCACCAGGAGTCAGGGCACACTCAGCAGCGCTCAGCATAGTCAGAGGAAAGTGTAAAGACTTAATTGCTTCCCTTATTCAATGAAATAAAAAACTAAAACTAAAATTATTTTATTTTTCAAGGGAACTAGAAAGTGGAAATTTTAGAACAGCTAAAGCTTAATAGAAAAAGAAGAAAATAAGCATAATCACTGGTTTTCTGAAGATGAGAATATCATTTCAAAGTTTTGTGAGATGAAGAAGCAAGAAAGAAGACTTAAATATTAACGGAAAGTAAAATAGGTATAACCATAGAAGATTACGATAAATGACACAACTTAGTAATTAAAAACCTTAAAAAATTATGGTAATTGAATAATTTATTAGTTAACAAAATACCAACATTTACAATATAATAATTATAAAATATAATAGGAAAACTTAAAAAATAGATTTAAAATCTGTTAGTACAAAATACACTAGATAATAATTGTGCAGCTGAGGTTTATATAAAATTTACATAGTAAATTATTCAAAATATGAAAAAAAATCTTTAAAGATACTGATACTGGATTTGTTTTATGTACCTGCATAAATTCTACAAAAACGTAATAAAAAATAAATTATAGACCTGCAAAAATCATTTAAAACTAAAATATACTGATATTAATATCAGAAACTAGATCACAGTTTTTGCTGACTACCACAGTTGTATAGCAATTGCAATAAAAAAACAAAATAAAAATATGTTTAACAAAATATTAATTTATACTAACATACAATATTTAAACATAATATTTAAATAATAATTAAACATAATATTTAAATATTAATAAAGACATTTTTTAAAAATAAAATGCTTGAGAATAAAACACGCTATACCTGGTGACTATGAAATGTACTTTTAAAAATAAAATACTCAGGGACCTACTAGAATCTTTAAAGTGATTGAGTATGAGGTAATACTAAGTATAGCTGTTCTCCTCAGCAATAAACACTTAAAATGTGGGAAATGTTTTATACACAATGGAAACAAAAACATAAAGCACCTTGGGAAAAGTTAACGAGAAAGACTCAGGACCTAGATAGTATGTAAAACTGTAGCGACTGCAAGACATACATCAAGATAAGAACAAATAGAAATATGTAACACATTGAATAAAATCTAATGTCATAAAAATATAAATTTTCTAAAATTCACACACTGTATTCCACTAAAAGAATTAGTACACTAATTTATTTCCATAGATATCCCTCCACGGTTGCTATGCTAAAAAATTAACTTTGGTATAATTCGAGGACATGTTAATGTCAACCGGCATAAATATGACACCTGGCAGTGAGAGTAGTCGCCTACTACACAGAATTGTGTGTGACCTTGATCTACAACACAGTAGCTATGAATTGAAAGGTGTTTGAATGAATGGTTTTGGAAAATAATGTTTTAGAAGTTTCAGGCTATTTCTAATATTTAGGCACTACTAGAATTTATGAAATAGTTATTTTGAAAACAATACTTTGTTTCATGTATAATAATTGTCAAGTACCCTGATCATTACTGTCATTATTCCCTTATTGTCACTCAAGAAGTAAATAGCAAGTATACAAGATATGGAATCTTTCTAGAATCCTTTTTTTTTTTTTAATTGTCATATAAAGACTATTATTGGAATATAATACAATTTGATATGCATGCATTTTATATAATACAATAAAAGACTATTATTGGAATATAATACAATTTGATATGCATGCTGATATGCATGTCAGCAAATGACATGTCAACTGCTTTGATTCTTTCTTTAGAGCATTATCCAGTTTCTAAAAAAATGATCTGCCAGTATTTGAGGTCCATAGACTAAGGCATACCTTCATCACCAGCTAATGTGGTACTCACTCTCTCAGTAGACATGAGCACGAACAATGGAGGATGCCTCCACATCTGTCTCCTCCAGGTGGCAGTTGTGCTTTCTTCCCCACTGTTTTCTTCATTAACACTAATGTAGTCTTTTCAGAATTGGCAACTGTTTTGCAAAATTTGAACATTTTTTTCCCTTTAGAGAAATAGATCTGAGAATTTGCAGGACTGATTAAAATTTTAAAAAATAGTTATAGAGTAAGTTTCTTGGCCTCACAGACATTGCTCTCTGTTTCTCAATCTGAGCGTATATAGTTTCCTGGCATGAACTCAGCACTGTAAACAAATCTTCATTCCAAGAAACCTCATTCCATGAGGAATTTGGATTAGTAGCTTGAGAAATAGAATATGTATGTTCTTTTACAAAATCAAGGAAGTCTGAATCTTATCCTAGGATGAAAAATACCCTGCCCTCAATCTTTTAGTGTCACATTTATACAGGGTACATATGCTGTTGCATGTAAGAGATAATAACTGTGTAGTCTTCATGTTAAGAAATGAAAGTATTTTAAACTTAAAAAAGGAATGCAAAGAGATTTTCTACACTCCTTTTTTGAAAAAAAAAATAGAAGACTTGATATTCTTTCATTTTTATTTATTTATTTTTTCACTCAGGAAATAATTCCTGAGTTCCTTTTATATTCAAAGGACTGTGCTAGTTGCTAAGGGGATCAAGTACTGTTTTTAGAAAATTTAGGCTTTAGTAGGACAAATTGTATGGTTTACATAGCTTTTGTATGAAGTGGGCAGTAATAACTTTAAAAGGAATGCCAACTGAAGGGAGTTAATGAGATGATTCTCATAAGATAGACTGACCTGCAGTACACAGCTTCTAAAATGGTTCCCTCTTGGATTTGTCACCATTCTCCTTACGTGTAGGTTGGGCCTAGTACCAAGCTTCTATCCAAAAGCATACAGCGAAAACAATGAAATGTCACTTCTAAAATATAGTTGTAAAAGGCTTTGACTTCCATTTTGCTCATGTTCTCTCAAACACTTCTCCCTTACTTGTTCTGCTAAAGAACTGCAATATTATGAGAGCCCCAGGTGGCAAAGACCTGAGCTCATCTTCCGGCCAGGAGCCAAGAGGAACTGAGGCCCTTAGGCCATGAGGAGCTGAATGTCAACAAACTTGTGTATGAACTTCACAGGGAAGTCTTGAGATGTTTGCAGTCCCCGTGGACACCTTGACTACAGCCTTGTTAGAGACTCTGAGCCAGAGGTCAGAATTGTGGCTGGATTTCTGACCTGCAAAAACTACGAGATAATAAATGTATCTTGTCTTAAGACACTGTTTTGGGATGATTTGTAAGCAGCAGTAGATAAGTAATACAAAGCTTAAGCAGTACGGGGAAGAAGAATTTGTTAATTCAAATAATAATCTTTAGATACATTCTATATATTAGGCACTTCGTACACAATGAAGGACAAAGCAGACAAAGGCCTATGCTCATCAACATTAAGGTCTGCTAACAAAATACCCAACATTAGTGTAGATAATTATTTAAGTTGTGTTAGGATCAATGATAAATGTGCACTGTGCAGAGAGTGTGTCAAATAAGGGTATTCTATCTAGACTGGAAAGTAAGTGATGACTTTCCTCAAGAAGTTATAGATAATGCTATGAAAAAAAAAAAATTAGTAGGGAGGAGAAGATAGCAGTTGGGATAAGGAGAAGAGAATTTTCCTTATAGAGACGCGGAAGCACATGTGAAGACCCTGGTGCTGGAAGCTGGTATGACCAAGACTGACATGTTGAGTTTTATACAACGTTAAGTTCTTGGGATTGTTTTCTAAGAGTAATAATAAGATATTGAGGTTTAAGCAAGGATACTACATAATCACATTTGGCATTTTGGAAAGATCACTCTGGTGGAGAAAGTGTGGGTACTGGGGGGCCCATTATGAAGCTGAGAGATAATGGTGGTTTTATCTCAGGTGTCTATGATGGGTATAAAAAGTAGAGAGAGAATTAGATACTTTGTAGAATGTAGTCAGTAAGAAATTATAAAATACCTAGATTTTATATAGAGACACAAAATATTTACTAAATATAAATGTATTTTGTTTAATCAATCGGAAGTACTTAATGATGCCCTGTAATACATAAAAATATTCTTTGCATTTGGAAATACAGATAATGGCAGAAAAGTAAAAAGGGATTGATTTTACTCTGCTATAGATTTCACTAGTACAATACTATTTTATTCCTTTGGGGAAAAATGATTATAATAACTTTAAAGACTTAATTTCTACCAAAAATTACCTAATTATGTTTATATTTTTATGTTCATTCTTTTCAATTGCTTCAATTTTTTGTTAGCATGGCTACAAAGATAGACAAAAATTGAAAAACAATTTTTTTTTTTCAAATTCATGTGAGGATGAGATAAATGCATGGTATATAACAGCAGAATAATTTCTCTTTTCTTTTCCAACATTTCTCCCAGAAAGATCAAAGTTCAAGTCATCAGTAATGTAAAATGATATAGTGCTAGACATTTTAAGAAGTGAAATCTGTCAATGGATACTAGAAGGAAAATCACCTTCTACTTTAACACAATAGATTCTAAGATGCAACCTAGTCTAATCGCTCAAAGGAAAACTTTCCAACCTAACTTTGTATAAAGAATAATAGTGCATATTATAGAATATTCCATATTATGGTTATACAAAAATATTATAGTCACATGAAATGATTTCCAGACCACATCTTTGATGATGAGACCAGAATTTTTTTTCTGCCTTATTGTGCAACCATAGGGTCATGTAGAGGGAATTAGAAATAGCATTTTTTTACCCTGATATGGTACTTAGCTTTTCATCTTATACTCAACCTCAGATAGATAAATAACAACTATAACTTTTCTCTAGTTAGGTCCTATGTTGTAAAGATCAACTTATGAAAAAGAACATACTACAAAATGCAGGTCGGTACCATGGCTATTATAAAACATTTTAAAAGATAATGTATATCCATTCCTCTCCAGAGGACTATGAAATTGTTAGCTTTCCTAATGTACATACTTTATCTGTGGCAAGTTTTGTAGAAGAATCATACTTTACCATGCCCTCTTAATATGCTAAGAGACAGCATCTAGAAATTGGACTTCATTTTGAGTTTAATACTACCTTTCACTCCAAATTCTGTTATTCTCTTAATAAAAACACATTTTGTTTTGCCAAACGCTGGCTCCTTCCCAGGAGTCTAGTTCTCTGCCTTCATTTAATGATTATTGGGCATAATTGTTCAGGTTTCACTGATTAGCGTCTGTCACCTTGACAGCCGTTTTAACCTTATTCTGATAAAGGGCAAATACTGTCTCATCATCTTTGGGTTATTACACTTGGTTCATACTCTGTGATTATTGACTCTGTACCACCAACTCAAATTTAAATAAAAGGCCACTTACACCATATTAGACAATTCCATGCTTTAATTTTATGAAGGTCATACTTATGTCAGAAGCTGTTAAGCTATCAACCTAGACTCCAAACATCTGTTCAGGGTTAGCATTAAACAGATCCTTAGAAATCCACAGTAGAAATAAAATAAAATTTTATATGAAATTAAAAAAAATTAGAATATATTACTATTGTGTCGAACAGTATTGAAGATAAAGCTTTTTGAAAATTTTATTTAGAAGATTGTTCTAGTCACTACAACTCAGGGTGAATAGACATTTAGTAAACAAACATGAATGATTTTATTCTTTTTTCTTCACCACCTAAGGAGTTGTAATAAAACAAAAATAAAAATTAAACTATAAGAAGAATATTTATAAATATATTTTTAATAAATTTGTGATGCCATATTTTACCTAATACCTTAGAGAAAACATTTATGCCATGTTTTTTCACATGATAATATAGTTCTGTAATACTGCCAAAAACACTAAGCAAGTCAGTCAAATATTATCTTCTTCCTCAAAGCTTGGCAGAGGGTAGTCTGCTATTGAGATGTCTGCCTTTGTCATTTACAAACTGGTCTACTATTGTGAATTCTTACACAGTGAAGCTCTTAAGTGGAGAATAACTAATAGAGAAAAGATAAAACGGACCACTCGTTCTTACAGCTGAGCTACCATCAAATCACTGTTTCTTATTTTGACAAATTAATCTGTTATCGTTTCCATTCACTGTTATATTATCCTGATAACAAAATTGAACCATGGGCATTTTTATATCCTTTTCACAGAGAAGACAAGATTGTAAGACCTCAGAAATTTACCTAGATAGTAAGGGCCAAAGCCAGAATTTAACTCAGGCTGACTTGGTCACTTGTAATGTAAAGCTGGTGAAACTATTGTGTTTTTTGTTTGTTTTTTGCTTTTTTTAAAAATTAAGTCTCTAATAAATTCTCTTTCTTAAGGAAAAAAAAACATTAACTGGGCTTGTCAAAACTGAATGAGGTACACTCTTTCCTCTAAGTGCTCCAAGATACGAATTTCTGTCTCAGATTATTTATTAAATCATTTAAATGATACAGGGTAACCCAAACATTTTGACCTCTATGAAAAACATTTGTTGGAATCCTTGGTTCTAATACTTTCAGAAATTTAAATCAATTGTAAGTTTTTAAACTTTTTGTGCAAAAGTTACAAACTTCTATTTAATATATAGCTAATTCCAGTTATTATAAGATATTACAGGGATGTGATATGTGATATAGGTGATACCACAAACCAGAGGGAGAAATAAAGGCTGCATTTGGGGGAGTGGGGTGGGAGGAACAGAATTATTATCTGGCAAGAGGAAAAAAAAACTGAATTCCTCCTACCTTTGCAAAGATAAATTATTAAAATATTAAAGACCAAAATATGAAATATCAAACTCCAAGCCTAATACAAAGAAGTATAAGAGATTGACGCTGGGAGTAACTTCTTAAACTTGACATGAACTGCATAGTCTACAATGTGAAAATTAGGTAGATTTGATTACATTGAAATTAAAGACTTCTGTTAATGAAGGACACTATGAATAAATATAGGAGTCCAATGACAGATTAGTAGATGTCATATACAACACTGAAAACTCATGAGGAATTAATATCTTTTGGCTCTACCTTCAAAATTTAAGAACCACACCACTTCTCACCATCTCTTCTGTTAACATCATCTGCCCTAGCTTGGACATTAGAATAGCTTCTCAACTGGTCTCCCTGCTTCTATACTTGCCCATTCACTATACTATCTCTTTTTAACACAGCAGCCAGAAAATATATTTTCTTAAAATCATAAGTCAGAGCATGACATTCTCTCTTCAACAATTGATGCTGGTGTCCCATCTCATTCCGTAAACTCTTTTCTGACTGGATCTCCTACTACCATTTGTCTTTCCTCTAGCTCTCACACTCTTCCTCAAACGCTGACATTACGTGTCTACCTTAAGTCTCTGGTTAGTGTTCCTGGAATGCTTCCTCCAGTTATCTTCACAGATAATACCTGTGAATTCCTTGAGTCCTTATTTAAATGTTGCCTGCTCAAACAGTTCTATGCTAATCATCCTTCTCCCAATTTCTGATCTTGTTCTACTTTTCTTCCTTTTCTTAGCACTTGTCTACTTATCTTCCTCTAACATACTATTTAATTTTCTCATTTATTATTCACATGTTTATTGTTTCTACTCACTCGAATCCCCCCTCTACTGCTAAGTAGAATGTAAGCTTTTGGTTAAGATCTTTTGTCTCTGTTGTTCACCAATATGTTCTAAATGCTAAATGAAAAATCTTATTGGTGGATGAATTAATGAATGAATGGATAAAAATAATAATTTAGAATAATTTGGAAAATCAACCTGGTAAAGACTAGAAATTCAGTAGAAAAAAGTGAGCATGGATGTGTGCAGGTTATTCATGGAGAGTAAAGAGTAAATTCAAATGTTTAACAATATAAGAGATCCTCAAATTCACTAAACTAACACAAATTAAAACTATTATTTAATAAAACATTCGATGTAGAAGATTGGCAAAATTAGAAAGTTGGATAGCATCTTGGTTCGATGATGTGAAAAAAGGAGCCATGTTTATGCACTATTAAGGGATATAAACTGGTACAGCCATTTTGGGATATAGTCTGGCAGTTCTTTTTTAAGTTAGTTATGTTTATCACCCATGGCTCAGTGACTTCTTATCTTGATAGACATCCTTGAGGGGTATATGCTTGTATTTGTCAAAGTATTATTTGAGGCATTAGGGGATTAGATGTGATTTAGTATACATGATTAAAGGGGTGAATAAATAAAATACACAGATAGACACCATGGAATCTTATGAATGAGTTAGAAATTGGAAATTAGATATATATCAAACAAATGAGAAAGATTATTGAAATGAGTGTTGGAAACTATGAAGTGAGAACATACACAATTTTAGTATATGCAGATTAAAAATACACAGTGTTTATTTTACCAGAATATACATCTGTTCAAGAATATGGTTGTCTGTTATGGAGAGAGAAATGGGCATGATGATCAAAATGAACTCTAACAGTATTTCTAAGAGCACAAGAGCAAGATCAGGTTCCTGAGCTTTATTCCATGGGTCTTAGCAGTGTCGTTTCTATAAGCCTCCTTCTTCTTTAAGCTTTTGAAGTCCTCCCAATAGCTTTGAAAAGAAATCCTTGAATTAAATCCTTTGTATGAAATATCTAGAACAGTTTCTCTTGTCCTGACTGTATGTTAAATGGTTCAGTACTTGGTAACATTAGTCGATAATGACTGAACATGAATAATTCAGTCTCTAAATTGAGAGAAAAGAGAGAAAAAAAACAGAAAAGATAGGTACAACAGGAATCACTCCTATATAGAAAATATGTTGAATAAAATATATTCATAAGCTATAGTATATTTAAATATCACTTCACTTTAAGTTTAGGGTTTCCAAAAATTTATTATAAGACTGCACACACAAACACATATGCACATATGCACACACACATATATTTTGTTTTACTGCAGCACTTTATTTTCCTCACACAATGACATATTGCTGGGGCCTAATGTTCTCACATGACAGTAGAAAACAAAAATTTATGTCATCTCTTAAAAATCGGTAATTGCATATGAGAGAGAGAGAGAGAGAGAGAGAGAGAGAGAGAGAGAGAGAGAGAGAGAGAGAGAGAGAGAGAGAGAGAGTGTGTTAAGGAAATAATAGTGGAATATTATACCAGTTGGGCTAAAGGGCAAGTTCAGGAATGGGGCATACTTTTGAGTGAAGAAGTTCTCTAACATGTGGAAAATTCCTGGAAGAGTGTCAGCTGTCAGATCTCAGCTGTCAATACTTCTGGCAGCTGATCAAGTGCCTTGGTCATATGGGAGCATCTGAGCAGCACATGGCCACTAAGGTATTTTCTGTCACCCTGATTTTTACAACAATCTGTTTCTTCTCCTTTACCATTCACGCTGACACTGAGAATGGGTATATAGGTAGAATAACAGCTGGAAGAGTGACCCTTTATGTCTTTCCTTCCCTCCGTTCCCACCCCTTGCCTCCCTTCCCCTTTCCTCCCATTTCCTTCCTTCCTTCCTTCCTTCCTTCCTTCCTTCCTTCCTTCCTTCCTTCCTTCCTTCCTTCCTTCCTTCCTTCCTTCCTTCTTTATTGTTTTCTTCCCCCTTAATGATGTTCTTCTGAAAAATAAGGTGGGGATTGTGTTTCTTACTGATAGCACATAAAATATTTTTCTTTCCACTTCAAAAGAATAAAACATTAGTTCCTTTTTTAAAAATTCTTTTGTTCATCTATTCATTCCATGCAGTATTATTGTATAATTACTATGTACTTAGTACTTAAGAAGTAAACCTTAATTTTACATTTAGTTTTGAAGGCATTCTTATTCAGCTATTTCCTGTTTTCTTTATATAAACATGTGTCTTGATTTCAGGATAAAATAATGCAATGTGATAACAGCCTAATGACAGAATTCCAGGAGCTGCCAAGAGGAAATGAAATGTTAGTTACAAACTATCCAAATCTTTTTACTTCACATCTAGTTTGTCTTGTAAGCTAAGAGAAACTATCTTTTAGAAAGTAATTTGTAGGCAAGGAAGTTAAAACATTTCTGACTTTTTCTAATAAACATGAATTATGATCTTATTCAAAGGAAATCTCAAACTCATTTAAAAAAAGGTAAACTCATTAGAGAATCATAGAATGAACATTCAAACCTCAGTTACACTAATATTGACAGCCAACTCCATATGCTAAAGTATCCGGTATGTGTATAGTATCTCTTGACTTGTTTTTTTCTTATGTATCAGTGTAATAAATTAATATTTTGGTACGAGGTGTTTCTATGCTCAACTCTAGTTAGGTAATGTTGAGGAAATTAATTTATCATCTCAATTTTTTGTTTTCTCCCTATAAAATGGGGATAAGAGTGCCTGTGAAAAGAGTTAAATTAGATTTATCAAGGCATGGATTGGTTTGACATTTTTAATCTAAAGAAACAAAATTTAAATGTCTGGAAAATTAATTTGTGCAAAATTCTTAGATAATACAGCATGAATAAACAGCTATTCTGGAATTAAGGAATCATCATATCTTTTATATTTAATTAAGATTGCTAATTCTTGACATTCTTAGTTTGCATAATAAAAGGTCATGTGGATCTGAGGTCAGTGCCCTCAACCTTGTCATTCTATGACTGTTATGGGCCAGGGTGTTCCTTATCAATGATCGGCTGCAAGGACAAACAACTGAGCCCATAATATTAATTTTGCTTAAACTTGTCCACTTAGATTTAAATAAGGGCCTAAGTACCCATGGACTCGGACATGGATACAAACAAGTTTTGTCCAATAGTGAAAATTCTCTCAGACCTGGACTCCTATATTTAAGCTCTGTGTAGCAATAGATAACCACTAGAGTATCAGTTGAAAAAAAAAATTTGAGTATAGGTTCTTCTAGATTGAGTTTGGATCTGGGAAAGGACATTATTCTATCTCAGAGATGAGAGACTCATTTGAGAGCTAGGATTTTGATGTCATCACAGATCAGACTTTGCGTATATTGCTTTAAGAACAGATTTTATTTTGTGTTTCTTCTTGCCTTTCATAATTCCTTCCTTTCTTCTTTCCTTCCTTCTCTCCCTCCTCCCTTTTTTTCTTTCATAATAACATGCAGTGCAAAGAAGCGATGGAAGTAGTGCACTTATTGGCTATTACTAGAAAAATAGAACTGTTATAACTTTATTTACTCTCCAGAATTGTGGGACATGTCATGCTGATTATATAGGAAATGATTATATACAATCAAGCACTTTTTAATATATGGTTCAATAATTGCTGAAATGCTCAGTAACATCATGTTACATCTGTATATAATGTGATGATATCATCAACCAAGTAGTACCACAAAATTAATTATTTTTCAAGCTTTATTTTACTTTGATTACAATTTATGTTGTGGTTTAAAAATTACCTACATTCAGTAAGACATAGGTTCTATAGTTTTAGGAAAGTCTATCTAAAATATAATTTGTTTTCAAATTGTAGCAGACTATATGGATGGAGTGGAGATCAGGAGTGAGAAAGAAAAGAAAATAAAAAGCATGATCCCTACTACCCAGTAGAAGAGACCACGCTAATACTATTACACCTGAAATTGGTACATTTGCTTCTTTCGAGGCACTTTTAAACTTATGATGTCTTTGTTCATTAAATTGAAAGTCCTGACCTTAAACATAATAGTAATAGTAATAGTAATAGTCATAGTCATAGTCATAGTAATAGTAATAGTAATAGTAATAGTAATAGTAATCTAAAGGACAAAGATCAGTATGAACTAGAGTAGTTGAAGGAGTTAAGGAAGAAGTATAATGAATTAGATTTATGAAGGATAAGTAAAATTAAATGTGTGAAGAAGAAAAGTGAAAGAATATCTATAGAGAAGAAAAGATACTCAAAGCAACGGAGTCAAAACTTTGCATATATTGCTTAGTAGCTCTTATAAGTTGGTTTCTCTTAAAAGCAGACTCCAAGGTAGAGGTGAGAGCATGGGACAGTTGTTAGGGAATGCCTTTGGAAATGACATGTGTGGATGGACAAGGAAGGAAGCAGGATTTAGCAGAGAAAGAAGCTGAACTTGATTCATTCCCACCGAAATACTCAGGTAAACTTATAGGAACCTCATGTGGCCATTCAGAGTTGTCCAGAGTTGGAGAAGGAGGGGGATGATTTTAAATACTAACTCGATCAGTCACTAGGTGCCATTGGCCTGTGAAAAGAGGTATGACTTAGGACAAAGAAGATTTCTTTAGCTGAGATAATCCTCAAAGCTGCCAATATCTGAGTGCCATTTTGTGTCACATTCACAGCAGTTGGGGACTAATAGCTATTTTGGAAAGGGGGTCTTGACAGCACATTGAATTTTATACTCTCTTAGGACAGTTTTATTTTTTTAATTTTATTTTATTAGTGATAACACATATTTAAATAAGAGAGTATGAGTCCAAAGGTATGAATATATTATGGTTGAGAATTGGGATGGTTTATCTTTGGAATTTTAATGGGAGAGGTGCTTAATATACACTACCACATCTGTTATTTAGGGTTATAAAACCTGGGAAAGAAATCTGGATTTGATACAAGTAGGCAACAGGGACCCTCATGCTTTTGTGATTAGATTATTACAATAGTGGAGGGCAGGGTAAGTTGAGGAACAGAATACTGGAAGTAGAGAAATCAACTAAACGACTCTCACCGTAACAGGTTTTGGTGAATGTGGGCCTAGATTCATTGATGTAGATAATAAACACAGAGAAAAATACATGTACAAGAAAAAAGGAGCACAGTTAAATATAGCAAGAAGAGAGGGAAAAAATGGATTGGATTTTGTTGTTATGTTAATAGACAAAAAATATTGACACTGTTGAAAGGACATTTGTATTATTAAAAACTTTTATGGTAGAAGATGAAGTTCTAATGTTGAAAATCGCATTATCAGCAGCATGTAGAAAAATTGGGATATTCTAAAAGATAAAGGATTTTTAAATATCCTAATATAGATAAACTTATACAACTATGTATGGGTAGTATTTTAATAAATTGATATTACTCTAACAGTACACTTAGAAAAATAAACACCTGGATTAATTAGCTTTAGAGGAAAAGACACCAGTAGACATTAATAACCTATGTATTAGCTTGGTGCTTGGAATGGTGCAGATGGGGTTGGGTTGTCACTGAATAGGGTTGTCACACCCTTTGACTCCTATTAAGTCCCCTTTCTGTGGGTGTGGCACAGACACAGAAAGGCCAGAGGAGTGTCCTCTAGTGCATTTGTTCCAGACATTTCCACCTCATGTTCTACTCTGTGGACAGTACAGGCAATAACCCAACTCTGGGACAGGTGTTTGGGAAAAGTCCTATTTACTTAAGGGATCCTAATGTCTCTTAAGTCAATCCATGTGTAGTCCTACCTAAATTAGTCAGGCAATGTATTCATCAGAATTTCCTTCATCATTAAAATTATAAAATGTACTCATGTTGCAATGAACTCATTTTTCTCATGTCATATTTTTTGAAAGAACGATGAAACACAAATTATGGAAAGGTTATTACCAGAGTTAAAGAAACTTTAGGAAGCTAAATAATTTATTGAATTCATGTGACTCTTAGTGATCACTTGGGACTATTTGAAAAACCAATGAAGCTTGCTTTATTTTCTAATTCTCTTTATGGCTGGAAAATAAAAAAGAATAATAAAAAATGAAAGTAAAGAAAACCAAAACCAAATCAATGCAAACATAACCCTCATGATTTCTTGATTTTTAGAGTAAATTGAAATCAATGAAAACAAATGAGTGATAAGTTCTCGAAATAAGATGCTAATATTTTATTCTCCTGAAGTATAAACAGTGAGAGCCAAGCACACTTAACACACACGTCAACAGTGAAGCAGTTCAGATTTCTCTATCCCTACAGCAGTCCTGAGACGATGATATATGAAAATGTATTGACTTGAATGAAGAAATTAATTTAAAAATGAGAAATTTATAAACATGGAGATTGAAGAATTCTTTGGGGTCACTCCCTTCCTGCAAAGTAAAGTTTCTTCAGGTTCTCTGAGTGATACTCTCTCTCTGCCAACTTTGTGCGACTAAAATGGATGCCCTAGTCAGCTCTGTGGCTGCCTTTTATTCACTACCTATTCGGATAATCAATCAGAGAACAATGCGATTGCTGTTGCCTATGTCAATTAAATTAGGTCAAAAGTGTAACAGCAGTAGGAAAAAATAGAGAGAGAGAGAGAGAGACCAGACAGTAAAGCAAAAGCCCAAGACACTGAAGCACCTTATGGTAGGAGCGAACAATTCACTACACAATTTCTAGAGAGAGTAAGCTCACACACTGTTAAATACTGTTTTCCTTTGGGTACAATTTTAATTAAAAAAGCAGCATGGATGCGGATTTTAGATCGTCACTATTCAAATAGCTGAGAAAGCTGTTTGAATTTTAAAATCTCAGACTATGCCATTTAAAAATATTTTTTGCATGTATTTAAATATGATTTGATCGGTGCTTGTAAGATCACAGAAGAACAAGAGAAATACAGGATAAGGTTAGTATTTGTATGATGCTCTGTGGGGAGCTGTTAGAGGCTGACTCACTCAGGTCTTGATGATATTGGTTATTTCCTGAGGAAATTATAATGTTAGGTAAGTATTCTTAAAATTGCTATAAAATAGCCTAATCAAATATCTCACTTCTTTGTAAATCAGTTATTGTATTGAAAAAATTTGAATGATAAGAAATGTAATAATCTTAATATCTTAGGAATGACCTATATAAATAACTTACACTGAAGAGGAAAAAAAAAAAACAAAACAATAAATGACAGAAAAACAAACAGAAATTGACTAATTGAACATCTTTCATTATTGCAGAGATTAGACACTTGGAATTATTTATGAAACTAGGAGTTTAGAAAGCGGCTGTTGTTGAATGATGTTTCCAAGGAAATTTTTAAAAATCACCTTAAAAAGTTAGGTAGAATTCATACAGTTCTTTCTTTTACTTTAACATCTTTCTTTTGAAAATACTATACTGTATCTAGAAATAAACCATATAACTGGACGATAAACATAGACTTTATTTTTTCAATTTTAAGAAGTTTCACTATTATGCCCAGAGCAATATTTATCATTTCAAAAAATGTAGTATGTAAGCATTTAATTTAGTGTATAGATTATCGAGCTTTCCTTGTCATTCCTTTGATATCATTGCTAACAAAAACATTTTCTACAATGGAAAGTGTAGGTAGTCGAAAATTTATTTATATGAATTATACACATACATAAACTAGGCATACAGATTTATGTTTTTTGTGACCCTTTTAACTCTCTGTACTTGCTGTTAAGTTGTATATTTTTCCATAGGAGCACGTAACTCATGAGAAAATGACTAACATTGAAAACTCAGTTAAGTCTCAAAAATAGGCATTAGTTCTCAGACATGACTCTCCTTTAGGGAAATCAGAGTTTTTATTGCTGGATAAATTAATGTTTCAAATGTATGAATACAGATGCTGTTTGCAAATTTGTCACAATCTGTCTTCCAGCAGAATTTATACTGTATACAGTAATAGAAAACAGAAAACTGCATATTTCACTAAATTGCAGCTGTGTGTGGAAGATTTATGTGATTATTTTTTGTCAGTGAAACATGTAGTGAAACACCCATGTATTTCGCTGGAGTATTGTAAATGAACTGGGTATATTTATTTTTAAACTTATTCTACATTTATTTTTACACAATATATAACACCCTTATCACATTAAAAAGAACAAGCATATTAAATCTGTTCAGAGTAATTTCATATACTTCAAAAGCCAGTTTATATTAAAAATACTGAACAGGATTTTAACTTTCAACCTTAAATGAGTAACCCATATGATTTTCCATTTAAACATTTTCTTAGATCTTGAAAATATGTCAACACCCAAAAGGATGAATTGTAAATATATTCAATATGTCATGACTTGATTATTACTGGTAACTAAGCTCAAACATTGCAGGCCCAAAGGCAAGCATTCTATGGAGAATTATGTAATTGTCCATGTCATCATGTGTATACATGTGAAATTCACCAAGTCATTTTTGCATAAATTGGTTACATCCTATGTTATTATTGTGTGGGAAAAGCTTAATATTATACAATATGTCTCATGGTGCTGAGGTAATGAAAAAAATCTGTTCAGGTTCATATTCCAAACCAGAAGTGAAGGAATAGTTTCTTTCCAAAGAAGTTCAGAAATTAGCTCTCATCCAGTTTTCCATAATATTAAACTATAGATAAAATTGATGCCACTAGAACAACAGCTCAACAGTGACATAATATCCAGGAGTCATGGAGAATTCTAACTAGAGAACCAATAACGAAGACATTTTTAGAGTAGAAAGGAAAACATAAATAGGTCAGAATTTATACTAAATCAAATTGGAGATAAGCCTTCTAAAAATTAATTGTTAATTTGCATTTTGAGAAGAAACTGTCTGGGAAAGCTGAAAGAATAAATCGAGTCATAAATATTTCTTGCTCCAATATCTAAAAAAATAAAATAGCAGTAAAGGAAAAAAAAATTCCAACATTATTCAAATACTTCAAAGGTGGCAGCAACAAAAAAAAAATAGATCTCTTGTTCAAGAGAGAAGGCTCTACTCCCAACCCAAACCCCATTCTCCAGAACAGAGATTAGAGAGTCAAAATAAAATTGTGAAGAGTTTCATTAAGGTTCCAAATTTGGAAAACAGTGAATATCATGAAGTTCCCTTGCAGATTTTGTTTGTTCGTTTGTTTGTTTTCTATAACTTTGGTGCAGGAAGGAAGAACTAGATGGGAGAGGAAACTATAAAACAACGATGTGGCCAACCTAAATTTACTTTCATTGATAAGACCATGGCATATGGAGTATCACAGTGAAGTGGGAAAAAATGATTTATAATTCTAAGTATTATCTTATGGTAATGAGATACAAGCCATAGCAGAAGAATGAAACATGCTAGTCACTTAACTAAATATCAGAAGAGAAAGAAGAACCTCAGGCCTTCAAGAAAGGCTCTTTCAGGCTGTAGAAAAGTGGCATAGGTAAAGCAAATGGTCTCAGAAAAATGTAAAAGGAACCAAATAGATTCTCATAGACGTTATCTTCTCAGTTTAAGTACAAGCAAGATGCAGGATATGGCATGATAACTATGAATAAAACAAAGAAAAAGCAAAAATAGTAAGACCTAGATTAAGATGGAGGGGGAAAAAAAGGAGGAAAAGAAGAGGAAAAAGAAGGAAGAAAATGATGGAAGAAAATATCTAGCATGAAAAATTTAGAAAAATAAATACTTTTTGAAGAAAATATGACCCAAAGTAAAAATAAATGTTCAATAAGTATTTTATATTATAAATGGAAATAGTAAGGTAACTCATTATAACAAGAGCTCACAAACCACATAAACAAAACAAAAACTGAAAGGGAAGACCATGAAGCAAAATATACAAAAGGAAATATCAGCATAATAAAATAATATATACCTCAGAAAAAGCTAGAAGGACTAACATTCAAATAACCGAAAAAAACTTTTTTAAGATAATGACAGTGAATACACATGAATATTTTTGAGAAATTAAGGTAATGGGACAATATAGATATGAGGGATAAATAAAGATAACATAAAGTTGGGAGGACTAAACAGAAATAAGACTTATTCAATATTATAATAAAAGAAAATTTAGCTGCAGTATAAAAGAAAACAATTGAATTAATCATGTGAAAGTGTGGAAAGTCCCAGACGGATGTAGTGGGAGCACAGAAAATGTTGTTTGAGCCACAGTGATTAAAGGTGATTTTGAATTCTTCTTGAAATAATTTTTTTGACAAAATTTATTCAATCAAGAGAGAAACAAAATTAGATGGAAGAAATCGAGCCTTATGCAGATATGTAGTTGGAAAAGAGAGGAAAATACTTATATCTGATATGACACTGAAACTCTGCAAGAGGGAGGGGCTTCGAGACGGTGCAGCGTGAAACCACAGCAGTGAGCTCTTCCCGTTGTTACGCTGAAGCCCTGGTCCGCCTTCCACTTCGAGTAGCTATTTAGCCCTGCATGATTTTGTAATGCCGCGATCATCAAGAAAATGTTCGTTTCACAGTTACATAGGTCTTACAAAATATTGACATTTTCCTATACAATATAAAAATGAATCCCGCTAATTTTGCCCTTGTTTACATCAGAGACATCTATAAAAACTGAGATGCTATCCGTTATACAGGGACAGACATAAGGTTTCCACAATTCTTATTTTTACTTGAAAGCTAAAATTTTATCCATGACAATAAAGATGATCTATTTTCTTGTTTTCCTTGGGTAACAAGCTCTCATTCACCATTTTTGGGAAAATGTCTACCAGATACCTAAACTTGAATAATTATATTTTGTCTGTGAATCATTCTTTTAAATAAAAACATTGTTCTATGGAAAATAGGGCTACTTTAGCATAGAACTCAAACAAGCACAAAATACTTTTCTTCGAGATAACCAGAATATTTGGTACACTCCACTTTCAAGAATATTTTTAAGTGAAGGTGACCTTTTGTTTTTCAACTGCTGGTGCATTTTGCTGAAGAATACAACGACTATAAATACTGTTTGGTGGCACTGCCTTTATTTATGCTAAGGAGTTGGCAGTTTTACTGATCCTTGTTTTAACATCATCAGTGCAGTGACTATATAGAAAAAAAAGCAAATATTGTTTTAATGGTATAATGAAAATAGTTTTGGCCATGCATGTTCCCTATAAGGATTTTTGAGGATAACCCAGGGCATTTCAGACCAGAACTGCTGATGAAATGATAGTCTTATAAATTTGATAAAGGTTATTTCTGGTTGGTGGGATCTGGGGTGTTTTTTATTTTCTTCAGTGTGCTTTACTATCTTCCTTGAATTATTCATAGTAAGTAATATTTTTTAAAAGATTGATGTCATGTTCCTTAAAACAAGGAGTCATCACAGAGATCCATTGCTTAAAAATGACTCTAGAATAAAGGAAATAATTAACATATATATATATATATATACACACACACATACACACTTATATGTGAGTGTGTGTGTGTGTGTGTGTGTGTGTGTGTAACCATGAAGGTAAAGCAGTGGGAAATGGTTATTCTAGAAAAAAAATGAGACTAAATGGAACAAGGGCAATATGAATGTGCAGAAGAGGTACCAAACCAGAGAGAATGTGAAGGATTGCACACCAGGGATGATCCGTGCTTTATTACTGAGAAGGAACTAGAGACTGTCAGAGCCACCTGTGCGTCACTTATCTCTTGGTACACAGTAACTTGGAAATATCCCTCCTTACAGAGTATGAGCTTAGTCATTTTAAGCAAATGTTTTTGTCGTCATCATGAAGATTCTGGAAAAAAGTCATTCTAAATGTCAAATCTTGGTGCCCCCTGTGAGCAAAATCGAGTTAGGCTCTCCTCACAATATCCCCACTATCCTCCTCTACCCCACCCCCACACATGTACTCACACACAGAGACTTTACAGTTATATTTAAATCAAGTTATTTGTTTGGATGTGAAACATATAAAGATCAGCATTAGATTCCTTATTTTTAGCCTGAAAATACCATGTTACTTCATTGGCAAAAAAATAAATAGAAAAAGTACAGCATTCATTTTATTTGTAGCATACAGAAAAGTACTATTTTAAATGATTTTGGGTTGTCCCTAACACAGAGATATACACAATTTGCAAACTTAATGGACTGTTTTTATATTGTATTTCAACAATTGCCTCTTACAGAGTTCTTGTTTCCTAGTGTCATCCTTTTAGTAACAAAGATTAAAATTGGAAGCCAACATTTTTCAACTGTGAAGTACTGGATCCAATTACTCATAGCAACTAAAAGCAGAGTTTATTTTAATAGTATTTGCAGTAAAACAAGGCACATAAAAATCAGATGCATAGGCAAAGACTTTTTCATCTTTAATCATTAAGCTACCAGTACAAATTGAGCCCTGAAGTTATTTCATTCCCAAAGGAGATCAGAGATTTAAAGAATTCAGGGGGATTAAACATTCGTGTCTGAGTGAACATGCTAAGTGTTCTTGTGCTTGCTATCATTAAAATAGTATTTCCAATACTTTATTTTAAATGAATAGACCATATTTATTTTTCTTTTCTACTTGATAGCTTGCAACTCCTACGAGTTTGCATGAAGAGCTGGCAGCGTGTTTTATTAACTCTCCCAAATATAGTCTTAGGTATATTTAAAATAAAGTTTTCTTCAAGATATCATTCTTCTTCAGACATTTCTGTGTCTCTAATTGTTCTATTTACCTTTGATCTTATAATTTTTGTCTTAGGGAAGAGAAGTTAACAATAGGAGAATAACTTCCCATTAAGCTAAGGCTTCCGAGCATAGGTTTTAGTGTATGACAGTATTGGAGCCTAATACACAACTCGTACAAAGTTTTAAAGTTTGTATGATAAATATTAGCATGTGAAAGCTTTATTATCTATAAGTATATAATTAATTTTCCATTTATTTTATTGCCTACATAGGATACTTTGTATAAATGAATGATTTTCCTGTAGGAACCTCAGTAAATCAGATGTATAAATAAAATAAGAATTATTCTTATGTGTTGTAGGGGTCAGGCCAGTGAGTTTATTCATTAAAAGTATATTTATATATATTCTATATGTTTTCTATATATGTTATATATTTATATAATGTATATATATGTTTTCTTTGTGTCAGGTACTGTTTTAGCCACTGAATCATATAATATGAACTAATAATATTAATAACAATGCTGTTTACAAAATAGAATATGAATGGGCAAAGTTAAAACTGAGGAAGAAGGCAAGGATTGTATGAAGAATAGACTAATTGATAAAGGCTACTTACCTAAAATGAAGAAGAAATGTGTTGACAAAGGAGGCATGAAGGCCATCCTGTTCTAGCTAAAAATAGCTATGTGCTGAGCACTTTGCTAGGTGCATTATAAATTTTTTCTCATTTATTTTTACAGTTCAATATATGAGATAGTGTATCAGTTATTGTGTTCTTCTGCAAGTAACAGAAAACACTAAGTCAAATTGGTTTAAATATTAAAGAAATTTAATATCACAGAATAATTGGAATTTCAGAGATAAGGCAGGCTTGGGTGCAGTTCTGTCTAGGGCTAACTCATATCATAAAAATTCAGAATAGTTCTGTCCCTCTGCTCTGCTTTGTTAACCCTTCATCTTACTTCAGTCTAGTTCTCTTCATGGTACGAAGTGATCACCAGTGAATATTAAAGGCAAATGGCTTCCTGTTTAATTCCATTTAGAAGGGAAAAGAGTACTCAAAAGTAAGTCCTTTTGATATCGTATAGCCCTCCATCCAAACTTCCAAACTGGCACCAATGATTAATTTGAATGGTGTAGTAGACCATTTAAATGGACCACGAAAGCCAGTATATATTAACGTTTAACTGGTCCTTCAGCCATAGCTCCACTTCAACCATTGCTCATCAGGTGTCTTGGAGACAAAGTAATATCAACTTGACAGATCAGTTCTAACACCCTTGCAGTTTGGATATATTTGGCATTCTATTAAGTTAGTAGGACATATTTGAGGGGAAAGGCTGAAAAAAGATGCATGCTTATACTTCATCAAGTGACCATTTTTTATCCCTTCTTCTCAAGGTCATTTGTCTTTTTCAAAGAATTATTTCTCAAGGTAAGTTAAAGTATTCAGAAACAAAATAAAGCCATGCACGTACTTCAGCATCTACATATTTTCACATCCACAATCACTCCTCCACCCACCCACCCAGTCGCATCACCATAAGTCTTTGAAAGACAGCTGGTAATCTGGAGATGCTCAAGTTATTTCCTCCATCTGGAAAACAAATAAATAAGCAATAGATAGAAGCATGAAGTCTTTTACAGAAAAATAAAGACTTTACTTGTCTTATATACATTTACCCAACATACCCTGGAAGACATACTTAGAGTGCTTTTTGAAGCAGGATCTTTCTTTTGAACATCTCAGTTACATTAACAAATCAATAAATTCACTTTAGTAGCTGCTATTTAGCTAGAGTTGGATTTTTTTTTTTTTTTACTAATTTACTTTTCCATGAAAGTTGAATTGAAGAGTCAGCCTCTTTTATAAAATCTTAAGAAAAAACATCCTCATTCTTGGAAAGAGACATCAAAGCCTCCTGGAGGTTATGATGATTTTAGTCAAGTATTCTCACACAGAATTAGAAGCTGCCTCCCACTACTTGATCCCATAAAGTGGACACAAAATTAGGACGTGCCTTTGAGAACTTTATTCTACATATCACTGAAACAGAATGTTACTAAAAGTTTGGATATTTTTGAGAAACGTACTCTAACACTAGAGGAATAAGCAATGTACACTCTGAAGTAAACACATTTGGATGTTTAGCAGAAGGCTAATAGTATGTCTATATCTATTTTGATGTTTGAGAATGTTTAGAGAAACCTCAGCTCTTCAAGGATTGCTATATGTAGACATGTGGATAGGGCATGCTTAGAACATATGGGAACCAGGACAATTCTGGGTTGACTTTAGTCCTAGCCTCGCAATGATTTTACCTCAGCATCTGGTTACATCTTAGGAAGGGGAAAAGGGTAAAAGAAGAATGGCAGGGAAGAAATGTGTCAAGGTTACTGATCAAGACATGGGTGGATAATGGAGAAATACCATTGACTATAGGAAGTTCAAAACTTTCCAAGTAATTTTAGAGGGCTTTGGGAAACTGACTAGGGACAATTTCTTCTAGACCCTTGGGGAGCAGCATGCTCAGGAGTGTATATCACACTCTCACATCTTTTTTTAGCATTTGTTTATTTTTTAAGATTTAAAAACTTTTCTAAAAGTTCGCATATTGCTTTGTACAGGGGCTGTATTAATCTCTGCATCCACTTAAGTTTTAGTTTATGTCCTGTAAAACTGATGTGTCTGTTCCTCTTTTCATAGATAAACTGAAACTTGGTGAAATCTGATAATGGAACACATTTCACATAGCTAGTAAAGATAAGACACACAAAAGATAACACCTACCCTAAAATACTTACCTTGCAAAGTCTTTAAATCATGGCTCAACTGCAAGCTCGACCTTAGAAAAAGCCCAGGAAAATATTCCCCAGCTACTTGAACTCCTAAGTGTCTCATTTTAGAATTTCCACTATATTAATTGCACATCACGTATGTGTGGTGCAAGTCAGAGTTAATATGGGTCCCTGATCTGTTTTCATAAAACAGCAGGGTTTATAAGGGGAAAGTTACAACTCAACATTTTATGCACAGGAATCTAGTGGACTCAGGTCTAATATGAAGCACAATAGAATAACTTGAAATCATCAATGCTATATCATGTTGATAACTGGATTCTTTCAATCTTCTGCTCTTGGAGGTAAAACGTCTTTATTCCTATTAATTAAATGTATGAATAGCCAAACTGAGGCAATAGGAACCATAATGATACTGTACTGTTAGCACTCTTAAAGCATTTTGCCCTAGTACAAAGCCATGTGTTTTTGCCTATGGTACCCTAAAAATATAATAATTAATCTGGTCAGGCAAAATGAGGGGAAGATTAAATTTAAAAAAATCAGTGTTCTACATGAAAGATCAGGATCAGTGAGCAGAAGACATAAGAAATCACATTTTAAACACAAAGTGTTTTCACTAATATTTAATATGTCAGAAATTTCTTTCCCATCTCTAGTTTAAGAATGCTGGAAATTAGATTTGTACATGAAATGGAAGATTGCATACAATGTCACCAAGATCCTTAACAATTCAAGATAATTTTGGCATGTTCATTTATTTATTTTTTTTCTCAGAAATAAAGCAACCTAGAGACACAAACTATGTGTAATTTTGTACCCAGTTTTAGCGGCATCTGAAACTAACAAAACTAGTTCAGGAAATAGCAATTTCCAGAATAAATGGGACTAAATATTCTAGTTTACTGAAAGAGCTGGATACCATTCAATGAATGAAACTTAAATAATGTAAGGTTATTGAATGTAATCTTTGATATTAAGTAACATGTAAAGTATATTAAGATAACCTTTTAAAAAATATTGACCTTTTCATATTTAATTTTTTTTTTATGTTTGCTTCTGACTGGTATTTTTTCAGAAACTATGACAGCACAGAGCACTCACTTGATAGTTTCCACAAAATCATGAGGGAAAGTTCAAGACTAATTACTAAAATTCACCTGAATAAAGTTTAAATCCTGAATAGTCTTATTTATCATAGTTATGCACATGTTTTTCTTTACAATGTTTCATAAATTTAATATTTAAGCCACTTGCCATTTTGGGGGAATTTAGCTTGACATTTTATTTGAGAGCAGTTCAGGCCTTTGTTTCTAATTGCATTTTTCAACATGCTTGCTTCTTCTGTTTTCTACTTTTAAAATTATTTCTGAGATTTAATTGACATCTTAATGAATGCATATTTTTTTCATGTCCTTTGAACATAAGCCAATTATAGAAGCTTTCCTTAAAAGGTTGAAGCACAAGAAAAGATTATAATTTTAAAAGTTTGAGGAAATAATAGTAATTTTCTCATGAAATAATACTGTTTAGAAATAGAATTTAGTCATTTGACTTTCTGTTTAAGAGAGAAAAGCTTTGTAAATTATTGCTAAAGGGTTGTTGCTTTTTGAAAATGAAAAAAACATTGGAAAAACAATTAAAACATGTTATAGAGATATATGTTCAAAATATATAAAAATCTTTAAATGATTATCTAGTTTACAGGAAACATTTAAGATTAGAGCTGAGTTCTTCATAAGTATATTTATAATTACAATTCTAGTTTTCACATCCATCTGAACAGAAACCATTTGAAATTAGCTTTCATCAGTTGATGGTACATATTTGTCTCTGAAGCCTTATGAGCATTTAGTACAAAAGAAATATTTTTTTTTTTAACAGGTATGGCACAAAAACAAATTTTATTGTTAGACAATGTAAGTAATAGGCTAGAAAATACTCTTCATATTCATTCTTATAACCTAATTTAAATTTCTTACTAAAATAGGAACAGGCCATCATAATACAATGGTCATTCTGTTATACACACACACATACACACATACACACACACACACATACACACACATTTTAAGACAGTATAAATATTTCTACAGATGATGCTAAAACTGTATAGCTTTGGAATCTGAAACCTTCCCCTTTGACATAATATGAATTGAAATTGATTGAATTCTGTTAGTTTCATAATAAATAGTCAGAAAGTGTATTTGTAGGTGCACTATCGCTGCTTCCTTTTGTTGAGTACCTTACTGTTTTCAAGGTCGTGTCTCATTTGCTAAATAAAAATAGTACATCCATGGACTTGGATAATAATATTGTGCATAGGATTATTTTTTGCTAATTAATCTGCATTTTAAAATCTCATTTATTCTTTTTTCTTGTATATGTATGAATTTGTAACATAAACATTCACTAGCTAACAGGCTTTGGGGATACAGAAATATATAAGAAAATATGTCTTTTGCTGGAGAAACTTGTAATCTAGTATAGAGTACAATTATATAAATAAGTGTAATAAGAGAAAGCAAACAATTTTACATTAGAATCAAAAAGCCCAGAGTCTTCATTTGTAATTAGAAAGTCAACAAAGGCCTCTAAGAACTTACGCTTAAAATATATCTTAAGAAAAAGTAATGGTTGGCCAGGTGTTGGCATTGGGTTAGAACAGTGATTCCTTATTAACTGAAAATGTTGGATTTTGAAAGATATTTGTCATTGTTTGGAGACAGTTTTGATTGTCAAGAGTAGGTGATTGGGAGTATTACTTACATCTAGTGTGTAGATGTCAGGATGCTGCTAAGTGTTCTATAATTCTAAAGACCGCCCCATCCCCTAAAAGAATGATCTGCCAAGGTTGCTTTGAATTAGAGGCATTATAGACAAAACTAAGAAATACATGAGGAAAAACATTCTATTGATTTATAAAAATATTAATTTCTCAATGTGCATGGAGGGTTTGGGGACAGGAGCAGAGTGCCCACTGGATTATGGAGAAGAAGAAGGAATCTGTGTTCTATGACAGCATGGATGTTAATGAAGATACATCTATGTTTCTGTAAATCACAGCGATTTCTATACGCTACTTAAAGATTAAAATAAGAATGGGTCTTTAAGAGGATATACAGATGACCAATAGACATATGAAAAGATGTTCAAGGTCACTAATCATCAGAGAAATGCAAATTCAAAACACAATGAGATACCACCTCAGGCCTGTCAGAATGGCTATCATCAATTAATCAAGGAACAAGTGTTGGTGAGGATGTGGAGAAAAGGGAACCCTCATACACTGTTGGTGGGATTGCACATTGGTACAACCATTATGGAAAACAATCTGGAGGTTCTGCAAAAAATTTAAAATGATTATTTCTTTTGACCCAGCAATTGCACTTCTGGGCATTTACCCAAAGAAAACCCAAACAATAATTTGTAAAGATCTATGCACCACTATGTTCATGGCAGCACAACTTAACAGTAGTCAAGATATGGAAGCATCCTAAATGCCCATCAACAGACAATTGGACAAAGAAGTTTTTGTTCATATATTTAATGGAATATTACTCTGCCATAAAACAATGAAATCCTACCATTTGCAATAACATGGTTGGTCCTAGGGGTGATTATGCTAAGTGAAATAAGTCAGATAGATAAATACTGTATGATTTCACCAATATGTGGATTCTAAGGAACAAAAATAACAAAAGAATTGAAAACAGACTCAAAATTTTAGAGGACCAGAGGGTAGAGGGGTTGGGGAACTGGAATAAGTGGTCAGGAGTTAAAGAAGTACAATTTAGTAGTTGATACATGGTCACGGGGTTGGGTAGCATGGCATAAGAAATGCAGTTAGCGTTAATGTAATGATTAGGTGGGGAGACAGAGAGAGCAGTTAGGAGGATCCTTTTATAAACTATATATATGTCTAACCAATGTACTGTATACTTGAAACTAATAAAAAAAAGAATGGATCTTTAATTCCTCTATTTTAAAGTAACAAAAATTAACATACTTGGGCAGTTCAGTGAAATGACCCCATGATCTTAAAAATGTAAAGAAATTAAATGAGATATTATGCAGTTTATTATTTTTAGTAAAAAATTGATAGGAAAATTATATGTGTGTGCACACATATTTATTCAAATTTTATTTTATCAGGACTAAATGGTGGGCTTCCACATCACATGATAACATCTCCTGTTTCACAGTATGCTATCAGAGAAGAGGCTGATCAGATTGTTTCTAGGCCCCAGATAGAGAGATGGCAGTTATAGAATCCAGGCCATATTTTAGCTGATAAAATGAACACAAAGTAAAATCTATACTGGTATATGCATTTAAAAGACTAGTATTTGTTCTTAGTGTTTCTATTTCTTAAGTTGATGCCTTGCACGGTGCCTGGTAAATACTTATTGAATGGTTGTGTGTGTATGAAAAATAAATAGATAGATGATAGATAGATAGATAGATAGATAGATAGATAGATGATAGATAGATACATAGATACGTAGATAGATAGATGATAGATACATAGATAGATACATAGATACATAGATAGATAATAGATAGATGATAGATAGATAGATAGATAGATAGATAGATAGATAGATAGATAGATAGATAGATAGATAGATAGATAAAACAAGAGAAAGCAAAGGAAAGGAGTTAGATGCAAAGGAAAGAAGGGGAGAAGGGAAAGGAAAGGAGGGAAGGAGAGAGGAGGAGAGGGGAGGGGAGGGAAATGGAAAGGTTATACCTACTAAAATGTCAGAATTAAGCCCCATGAGGGTGAGTTTTTTAGTGTTTTGACCACTGCTGAATCCCCAATAACTAGAATTCTGCCTGGTACATATTAATGCTCAATAAATATTTGTTAGTTGAATGAATACCCTCCTCTCACTCTACTTCCTACCCTTCAGTATACATACAAAAACTGTTGGATGTAGAACGAGACAACGTAATAATCAGTAATTATATTACTGATGACTGCATATTTGGGCAAAAAGCATATTAATTATAAATTAAGCCATATTATTTAGAAGCGACTCAAAAAGAATATGACAATAAATAACAATTTAGTCATGCTTGGATCTTCAGGAATAGATTACTTTGACTGAATTGTGAATTGAGGGTTTTCAAGATTAGGAATTGTGTGTGTGTGTGTGTGTGTGTGTGTGTAAAGAGTGGTTGAGAGGGGAGAGAAGGAAAAAGAGGAGACATAAAGACATACTCCATTAAGAGAGAGAGAGAAAAAAAGACGTTTAAGAAGTAATAGGGCATAACTTCTTTCTGCTACTAAGTGTACCTTATAGGTATATTATTGTATAATATATTGGGGATTTTAAAAAGATACAGATTGGAAAGATTTTATCATAGCAATGCTTTTACCTGCTATTTCGTTTCTCAGATATGTCCTAATATACAAGTTTCCAAGAAATGTTTTCCCTTATATGAGCTTTTTATAAGCTTATCTTACTCTTTCTTTGGAAAAGTAGGGTATATTCTGAGGTTTTACATAACAAGTTAAATATTTAATTTTTTTCATATTAATTTTTTTGCCAAAAACAGCTCTTCAGAGAAGGAGACAGTAGATCTAAAATCTATAATATTGTTCAAGGAGCCAGAACAGTTAGGGTACTATGTTTTATTTGTTTGTTTCTGGCATATCAGGGATTTAACACTTCTTGTATAATGTCTATTTATTTAGAGGATCTAATTCTTAAGTTCTTTGTAGCTTTTGGGAATGTGGTCTACCGAAAGACTCGTTAAATACGAGGAAGGTTGACGGTCTTTCATTGTGGTACTGGAGCCACAAGTCTGTGATCTCCATTTTTTTTCTCCCTCAATGTTTTCAACTGTTGAATGGGGATAATAGTTTTGTTCCTGTTAACCTAAACACTGAGTGGATAACTAGATTGAAAAATAATTTTTAAAAATAGAATTTAAATTTTAAAAGCTTTATAGTAAAGTTTATGAGAACTCGATTATACTATATATTAAAATATACCAATTTTCCGTGTTAGAGTTTGTTCTCATTTATTTGGGAGACCGTAGTTTATTAATTCGAAAATGTTCTATAATGTTTTGTGATTTCTGGAATGCCGAGCACTTGAAATGCTTTTTTAATTGGGAAGCTTTTTGTCTTTGGCTATAATTCCCCTTTCGAGGAGAATCTTTAATATTATTAATGGTAGAATTCTGACAGTTAGAAACTCATTTAGTAAAAAAGCAATATAGGCTATCAATATAATTTTTCTTCAAAGCTCTTAAAATTTATATGAGAGGTCACTTCTGATGATATTTGGTGTTTCTTTTTCATAGCTTGCTCCATCTTTATTATTCCAAGAGTACATTATTAACAGGAGACTTAATTTGAAATTTCATATTACTTAAAATTACTAGTTTAGGTCGAAGTTTTACCTTGGTGCTCTTTTCTTTTTTTTCCCCCCTAGCATGGAATTTACTGATGGAGAGATAATAAGTCTGTTTGCTATTTCCTTTTGTTTCAGTTGTCACTACAATATCTATTGTGAATAAATGTTTAGGAGTAATTTTGCCTTTTAAGTCTCATAAACACTAACAAATGCTGTTTGATTCACTTACAAATTATATGAGAAGAGCCATGAAATTTTCCTAACCTTTTCTGTAGCTCAATAAATCACAAACAGACAAGAAAGTTAAGCACTACTTCAGTGGAAAATCAGCAGACAGATGTAGCACACATTCCCCTCAAAATAATTCAGAACCTGTTTCAATTTATCAAATGCCTACTTTATCTGTCAAAACAATGTCCTTTCTCAAATAAAGGGCATTGTTTCTGTAGCAAGAAAAAGGTTCTGATGTATTGTTATCTGCAAATGGATGGTGGAATAATGGAACAACAGGCAGTGTTTCAAACTAAGAGATCAAAGGGCAGAATGCATTACAAATCTTGTTAAAATAAATGAGGGTAAGAGCATAATTCCAATAAAGACATTTATAGTCTTAAACAATCTCTCTCTCTTTTAAAAGAGATCTTTAAAAATGAACCCAAATCCCCTCACAAACACCTAAAGGTTTTTGCTGCTTCTCTCGAAGAAGTTCAGTACTCAAAGAAATACAGATTTGTAGAACTCTCAAGCAAGCTAGATTTCAGTACGTTTTTTATGTGCTGACATTGTAGAATTTACTGAGGCTACTGATCTTTCTATTTGTTGTATTTATTCGTGCATACAGTATTGAAGGAGCAAAACATCTGTTTATAACACATCCAAATATAAAACATACATCATTATGAAAATGCTTAACTAAATATATACATTTATTTTGTAAAATTAGACTAAAAAAGAATCTCCCTTACTGTAAGCATTTTCTTCTTAAATGATCTTAATTCTTGAATATATAGAATCTAAAATAAAACTTTAATTTCAATTTCAGATGAAATATTTCTTTTAACATTGTCAAAAACTTCACATATAATTATGGCAATGCCAAGCATTACAATTGTGCCATTTTTGTACACAACCAGTTAGCTGTTATTTTCCAGCCATTGGCATGCTCAAATATTTGCTGTAACTTAAATATGTCAGATATTCATAATGATTCCTGCAGCCTCGTTGATCTGGAGCTGAAATATGACAATGTAGTCTGATGTATCTGTCTTCTGTATGATTGCAGGTTCCTCTTCTTTTAAAAAAAATTCTCTGTTTTGTTTAGTTTTGTTTTTAAATGTAACCATGACCTTTGTCAGTTGCCAGAGTATCTTCTTAAAACAAATCTATAACAATCATGTCTCGAAAAATTCTGTATTCAGTAATAACCTCTGGAATTGATGACTACAAAATGAAATGCATTAATTCACTATCATCAAACGATAAAACAAGCATTTGTGACTCTATATATATATAGAGTCACTCTATATATATATATATATAGAGTCTCTCTCTCTCTCTCTCTCTCTCTCTCTCTCTCTCTCTCTCTCTCTCTCTATATATATATATATATATATATATATATATATATATATATATATATTCACACAATCCTATAGTTGAATAGTCTTTTAAAATTACTGGATAATTATTAAAGTCATATTTACTTCATCAGTTATGTGAGAACAATTTCTGGAAATGAAAAACATTTTGTTTTATATAATGTAATATAGATTGTGATGTTTACTGCCCGATACCAAGATTTCAAGATAGAGTAATTAAATATAATTTTGTCTTCTAAAACTTAGTTTTCTCACTTACATCAATAAACATTTGAATTAAACAATACATGTTTAAAATAAATGTAAATTAAGTGGGCAAGAAAAAGCTGAAATTAAGTTAAAGCTACTAATTTTCTTACAAAAATGCTTCTTTATTCACCAAAATCTTTGGTAAGGAAAGGATTTCATGAACTAATGCCTGCTTATACTTTTATATAGCCTACAAAGGGAAAGTGTTAATTGATGTCCCTTTGGAACATTCAGCTTAAGGTTATGTAGTCAGTCATAGAAGTTGTACCAATTATTTTAATAAACAATGTAATCATCAATCCACACTAGTCCGAAGATCCCCTAATTTCCTATTACATGACACTGACTATGCTGGGCATTAAAAGCAGAAAAAATACCAAGATTTCATCCTTCCTTCAATGAAGCCACAAGCACATACTAAAAGAACAGCTTAAAGATTCTAATTATTTTGTTACATTCTTTCTACCATCTCATACATATAAGTCATAGCTTATGTAATATGAATTGAAATTAAAACACCAGGCTTCAAATATTTTTTAAAATTATTACTCTACATTTTTATTCATGTTTTGCTTTATTCCAAAAATAAATAAATATGTAAACATGCTGTATATCCATAAAGCCATTTATATAGCCACATATTCAAGAAATATGTATATTTGTATATGCATATGTCTATAGACATACATATGCATCTGTCCATGAGTCCATCCATTTATCCATCCATCCAACATCATTAACCAAAACTCTTCAAGCTTGAGTCAAGCAAATATGAATTCATATTCTGTCTCATGAGCTATGTGACTTTGAGCAAGTCATTAAGCCCCTCTGTTCACTTTTGCTGATAACATCATTCAGTGACATGAGGCAATGAGTGGTTAGAGACACAGATTCTTTCTTCGTCAATTTCTAGGTAGGGAGCTATTTCACAAGAATTTCTTAAAATGTATTAGTTTATTACAATATATGAAATTTGTCATCTGGGAGATTTGTCTACACAGATTCTTACATGTACTTGACTTAATCTTATTTGTTTCCAATGGTATGGTGAGTGTTGGACAGCTGTACAGCTCTAAGTGAGGATTTGACCAAGGGTATCCAAGAATATGCCTTTGTTTAACAGAATGACATATTTGATAGAAACACTGGGCTTAACCATTATCATAAACACTGAAGATTGAGATTTTTTTAAGCCCTCTTCACAGGGTGGAAGGCATATTTAAGACATGATATTTCAAGTCAAGGTACACGTGAGAGGAGAAAGCAGTTAAGGCCTGACATGGGAGAATCTTTATTGCGATGACCTCCCACAGTGAATTCCCATTTGTCTTAAAACTCTATTTAAAACTCAGGATGCCCCACAGCAGTACCTGCATCTGTAAGTACCCGAGTATAGGGTCAGCCAAGAAAGGCATCTCCAGATTTCAAATACTTCTGCTTCTTGCTTACCTTGATTCTGTGCAAGTATAAGGATGGGTTAGAATGCAAATATATTACTATTTCAAATTATAAAGCAATCCATATTAAACATGAACATTTAGAAACATACAGGCAAGTTTATCAGATTAATAAAATAGATTTCAAATAAAAATAAATTCCAAGACAATCTTTATCAATTCAAGATTAGGACAAATCAGCCAGAGAAAAAATAAAATCCCCTTTTACAGAAGACCAGCAGTAGAGGAGATGTGACACAAAGTGCAGCAAATGACATGAAAAGGGAGATAATGAGAAAAGACTGTTCAGGGAACAACTTTTGCCAAGTGCAACCCTTATTCTTAATCAGCATCTACAAAATGAACAGGCAACATTTGGGTTGAATTTGAAGCCTACGTAGTTCAGATAAACAGTGGTTGTCTTGGTTGATCGGATAATTTGGTTAATTTAGAGAACCTAATGAAGGGAGAAAATTTATTACACAAGTTTGAAGTATTTTGCAGTGCAAAACATTCATTGCTCTTTCAAATTTTTCATTTTTAAAATAGTTCCAGTAGCAGTACAAAATATTTTATTTAAAAGATGATAATGGCTTATAAAATTGAGTCATTTAAAACAATTGGTATGAAATAGTATTTAAATTGATTTATTTTGTCATATAAACTGAAAACAGATAAGTAGTGCAGAGACTATTATAGGTATTACTTACCTCTACCAGTATTCCATATTGTTAAAATGCTCGGTCATCTTTTTGATCACTTTATCATACTTTTTCAATTCTATAAACAAAATCAAAAATATTATCAAATCTTAAAGGAGAAGCTAATGACATTAAGAAATATTTTCCAACACTGTAAGAAAATATAATATTTTATTAACTATAAGAACATTTGACAGTAAAAATATATACTCTCCAAGCTTTTGATTAATATGAAGAAAACATTAACAGACTAAAGCAGCAGTGATAATGCAAAGATTTAAAACACAAAAACACCTCTATGAATATTAAGCCAACTTTCTTATGAAATATAAAATGTGCTTGGCACAGAAAATTAATATGATTTCTTGCATGTAAATTACCATATTTTAAACAAAAGATGTCTTCAAGAACCATTTTAATCTTTGCTATATTTTACATATGGTACTTTGGAATTCATATTTCAGTGTTGACATATTTCAAATAAAGAAAATGGACTGTTGTAATCCTTTGTATGGTGTTTTCATTCAATTAGCTCTATCTTTCTTTTTCTAAGCAAACAAGATGGCAATTTACTCAAAGTCAACCCATAATAACATATATCAGCCAGAGTCGAACAAACACGGTGCTGCTCATGCTACACCTTTTAAAATCAAACAATTTAAAATAAAAGCAAACATGAACATAAATAGTGTTTCCCTTTGGAATTTGACTGTTGACAGAAAAATGATAAAAACATAAGAATGGTTTGAATATGTAAGGAAGTTAAATAATTCAGGAAATGTTTTATTAACTGATAGCAGAGAGAACAAGATTTTGGTCTTTGCATTACAAAGTAATGAAAGAATTAAATATGTGATATGTGGCTTATTTTAAAAAAAAAACTCTTCCTAACTGTATTAAAATTTCACAAGGTAGTTGAAAACCACATTCTTATCAAGCACTCACAAAAATATAATTCCGTTTAAATATCTGTTTTTTCTTAAATGTTAGTTGCAACATTTTCAAGGTGAAAGAAAAAGTTGTGTGTCAGTACAGAGTTTTAAAAGGGGCTTGTGGTTTATATTTTCAACATATTATAACAGAAATTCAAAGGAAGCAGAATCTTAAACCACAAATAGTTACTTTTATTTCTTTTAATATTTTCTGTTTGAGATCTTGGACTGTTAGCTACATAGAAATGTTATTCTTATACAGTGAAAATAAAAAGTTATCATCTTTAAAATAGTCCCAAATTATTTGTTTTTTCTTAATTTAGATGAAATATATGGAAATCTGAAAAAAAAAAGTTAGGCAAATGGAAGTTTATAAATGTTTATAATTGTATATTTATACCAGATTTATGAATTGTAAGAAAAAAATGGAATTCCTTAAAAGTTAAATTACTTAATATAATCATGTCCCAAATCATGATTATATTAACAAATGTATTTTAAACAAAATTATTAGTTTACATCTATCCTCACATAGTTTAAATTACGTATTAATGTAACAAAGGTGCGGAATTATATATTTCCAGGGCTTGAATTCTAGATCCTCCGTTTACTACTTCTATGACATTTGATATATTACTTACTTTTTATTCCAAATTTCTTTATCAGAAAGAAATGGACATAATGAAATGACTACCATGAGGATGAAACAGTGAAATGCATTTAGGAGAGCTAGCATAAAAGATCTAGCATTAGTAATTGGTCAGCCTTTATTACTCATTTTAGTTTTTCCTGTATATTGCACAGTGTTTGCTCATGATGGTACTCAATGCACAGTTTCTGAAAAAAATAATACAAAAAAAAAAAAAAGAATTAACTTTACAATTTTAGTAAAATGTTTGTTTTTCCTTTATTCACTTAGTATCTTGATTGAAAATATGATCAAATTGTCCATATGTTTCTAGAACTTTATACCTGAAATTGCTAACTATTTGGATTAAAAAGTAGAAATTCTAAAAAGAGTACTCTCATATAAAGCTAGTAGCATTATAATTTGGTACAACGTGTTTGATATGTGGGACTTGGTACCAGTGTTTTTTACAATATATGTACAATATAAAATCAGTGCCAGGGTACATTTATAACTTTCAGCATGGTAATTCTGCTTCTGGTACTTCAATCTCAAAACATAATAGAGAAAATATAAAAAAATACAAGCATAATGTTGTCACCATAGCATTATTTAATATGAGGGATAACTGGAAATAATCCTTACATAAATTACGACATAGAGACTCTTAGTGTGATGTCTGGCCTATTTTTAGTGATTAATAAATATTAAGGCAAAGAGAAAATACTAAGTCTGCAACAATAAACAGTTCTTTCGATTATACTTTGGATGGGATATTATGCAGATCATGATGAATGCAGTTACGTGAACAAAGACTCCTAACATACTATTAAATATATATAGGAAAGCCTGAAAGCACTTAATAACAGCTAACATAAAAAATAATAAAGGAAAAAAATTAAGTAGGGTACTAAGATTTGCAGATGGTTAGTTTTCTTCTTTTGCATTGTTAAGTGTTTACATTGATTTTCATATTAAAAAAGAGAAAGCATATACAAAATCTAGATTTTTATTTTTGCTGTACTATTCATTCTAATTAATTAGGAGAAGAGGAGAATGACAAAGTTTATATTTGTAATAATTCTCAGTGCATCTACCTACCTTAAGTTCCAATCCCATAATTACTCCCATCATCATATCACTTCATTTATTTCCCATCTGGAGACATTAGTTTATAGCCACTGATACAGGAAAATATAACATTGGTATGATGAAATGGAATATAAGAATTCTCACTATTCAAGGTCACTATTCACAGTGAAAGAATATATATGTAGGAGAGACCACAAATTGTCATGTCACTGTTTAAATGGTTCACCTGAGATCATGGCTGTGTATGAACATATATGATATGAGCACTGGACATAATATTTACTTACCTAGATGAATTCATCTGTGTGAGCATGGCCTCTATAAATTTTGCTAGCTGACCATGTACTCACTCAGTATATTTTTGAGAAATACACCTGTGCTTGCTATAGAGCAATCTAAACATTGTCCTATCATAAGCATGCAAAATTTTCATATTAATAAGGGTATTTCAAGACGTATTCACCTAAATTCTGGTGGGTTTTTAGGAAAATTCTCATTTAAATTTTTTAGTAGATTGTTTTATATTTCAAGTGGATCTTTAAAAATATAAAATGATGCTAGTATGTAATTAGCCCATGTACTGTGGGGAAAATATTTCATTCACATATATATTATTATTATTATTATTATTATTATTTATGCCTATGGCACCTGGTCTTCCCAGGTGGTCTCTCATCCAAGTACTAACCAGGCCTGACCCTGCTTAGCTTCTGAGATCAGACATTGGGCATGTTCAGGGTGTCATGGCCATAGACCATGGACCATGTCTCCACTGGGATGTGAACCCAGGACTTTCTGCATGTAAAGCAGACGTGCTAACCGCTACACTGTGGAACCACATCCGATATTTTTTTTTTCTTAAATTCAAAGCAAAATAAAAATTAAACACAGATGGAATCAAATAAGGATAATTACATGATATAAATTAAACAGGCTTCATTTTTTAAGAATATAAATCATCCACTTTATCTTTAACCTAAACATCCTTCCCATTACTGAGTTGGCCATGTACCAAACAAAGCAAGAAAAGTTAGTAGTGCTTGAAATGAGTTTTACTATAGAGTATATTATTTGTGTTATTAATATATTTTATTATAATGTTGGGCAGACTTTCTCTCTGAATGTTGTCTATTTGCCAACTTTTTTATACTTATCAAACATCTACTCCCAAGTAGTATGCACTAAAATCTTAGGAACAAAAATATCTGGAGTAACATAAAATCATTGTTTGATTAATTTTTCATAATAAAGTTTTTGATCAAAGACATAACCCTAGAGATGTACATAGAAATACTAGAAAAATGTATAGGAATGATAATGAAGAATTATTAAACAAAGCTCAAAGAAGAAAGGATGATAATATTTGTTAAGGCTCTACAATTTTCAGGCATGGCAATAAACTTATTTATAAATAGCATGTCATTTTAAATTTATAAAAAAAAAGGTAAAGATTTTTCTCATAATTTGTCACATGATAAAAAATGCTCATAATTTTTAATAACTTACTTTAGATTTCTCAGCGATAAAAACATTGATTGAATGACACCTGTTGTAAAATATAAATAGTACTTCTAATGTCACAAAATGTGGCCAGTCATGAATATCATTCTAGCATATTTACCTGTGCCTGGAGCTAGCATGCTAAAGCCTAGTACAAATAAAGAAAAGCAGAATAAAGATGAAAGTATAAATATTTTATCAAAAATGGAAGAACTATAGACTGGTTAAAATATCCAATATTTTCAAACTTTTCAGACAAGTTTTACTTTCAAAACCTTCAATAGACATAATTGATTCTATGCAAACACAAAATACGTAAGTAAAATTAGAGTTTTTGAAAATAAATATAGAGACTGAGGTTTTATTGCATGAACCTAGATTTTTACCCCAAAGTTTAGAAAACAAAGAGTCTAAGATTCTTAGAAAAATTTGTTCTGACAACCATATATCTCTCAAAGCAATACTAACCATGACACTAAGTACTTTAGTATTTGGAAAGATATACAATAAAAGTGATTGCTTAATGGCAACTTTAAAATGAAAAATTTCTTGTCTAATTAAAAGAGTGATAATTAATGGTATACATATTGAACTCTTCTGGAGTTCTTATTCACTCTGAGTTACAAATCAAAATCTAGCAAAGTGCTATGCTTATGGATATGTCTCCAAGACTAGAGTCATTTAGTGATATATGACAATTCAACTATGTCTTATCTAAAATTTATGGCATTATGTGACACAAGATTTCTATCTGTGATACCTGAAACTACCTTCAGATGTTGTCCATGGTCCAGGCCCAAGAATTGCATGATGATATTGCTGCCTAGAAGGTTAAATATTGACTAGTGACTTGGTGAGACAAGCAGTCTTGTTAAGAGAGCTTATTCTGACAACGCTAAAGTAAATTTAACAAACAAAAACTGTTGTCCTCACGTACATGAATACACATAGTCTACAAAGCTGTGTACCAACGTGAGATAAAGCATCTCAGTTCCACACAGACTTCTGAATGATTGTTGCCCCAATCAACTGATATTCTTCTTCAAGATTTCCTCAGTTTTACATTATTTTTGTTTGTATAAAGCCATCAGGGAACATCAGTTCAAGTTACCAGAAGCAAAAGAGTAGATAAGACATATCACAATATGTATATCATTGTACAGATATAGAAAATTTTGGTAGGACACAGCATAAATCTAAGGAAATCCATTGCAGCACAGTAGTCTAACAAAAAACAAAAACAAACACAAACACAAAAAAACAGTCTTCAGAGTTTTAAAAAGCATTCAGAATTTGGAGAATCTAAGCATTTACAATAGAACTTAGATATTCCAGCTGCTAAGGGAGACAGGCTTTTAGTCCTCTTACTTGCTTTATGCTGCCTGCTACTTGCAACAACTGTGAGCATGAAGATGTTGACCATAAGTGGATGAAAAATATGGATTAATCTCCTAAGCAAGGCAGAGGAAAGTTGATAAGATCACAAAATCTTAGGGCCAGGATGGGGGCAGAGCCTTATGATCGTGGTTCTCACATATGCTAGTAATAAGTCTGGTGAAAAGTCTCCACCAAATTGACAATCTAACATGAATTTTAAATTGAGGGGTTATTGCATCACATTATTTTATATTGAAGGAAAAAGAACTTTGAGTGACAATGTATTTATATATTGTTAATAATACTGGAGATTAAAACTGAGTCTTCTGGAGTTTGTGAAAGTGAACAACAGTGCAAAGTACTTATTATTAGCAGAGTACTTAAAAGCAAAGATGTGTTTGACTTTGCTATGATCATGTATACTGTTTTTTAAAAGTTTGTCTAAGACCATAGAAAGAAAACTTTTACTTCTGTGCTGTTAAAAAAATAATTTCTAGTGGAATGGGGAAAGAAAAGATATATGACAGACACCCTGTTACCTGTCCCAAAACTTTCTATTCTCTAGAAAACTCAGAGACCATAAATGATCCATAACATCTCAAATATGTTTTAAAATACTTTTATTTTCTCATGTGTGTCCATTAATATACGACATCTCTGCTTTGTGTTTACTCTAGAAGCTTATACAGATGCTGAGTCAGGGTCCTAAAGGCCAGAGATATAAGCACTTGAAACAGTTTTAACTTGTTTTTTCAACACTTGGTAATAGTTTTATATAGCAGGTATGTAGGAAGTTTTGCAAAATCAATGAAAAAAGCTTCTGTGATTTTTTTTTCTTACCGTCATCAATTACTTATTGTTGCTTCTGAAACTACGTAAAGTCTTTTAGCTTTGATTTGATACCAGTGTCATTCCAACTTGCCATCACAAACTTATTTATAGCCTAAGCAAATTAAGCTCTCTTTTTTCTCTGAAACATGGTTGCTTTTTTTCTTGTTAGTGTTGTTTTATTTCACTTACATCTCAAAAAACACATATACATACTTTTAATTATTATATACTCTACCTTATCTTCTTTTGTCAAACATAAGAACTAAGTCTATTTTCACTTTTGTATTTCTAGTATTGCTTGAGAAATTCTCTTTAAAAAACGTAGACTCGAAATTAATGTACTTTTAACTAAATTGTAAAATAGATTCCTAAAATTTGATTAGGAAAATGGTATATTTTATTAAAAATTAATAACTAAATATAAGCTATTTTGCTTAAATTTTGAAAAGCATACCATATATAAAATATGAAGAACATCTTGTTTCATAAATATTACACAAAAAAAAGCTGTTGAAATTAAATTATACCCACAAAACTACATTGGGAGGTGATGAGTTTGAATGTTTCAATTTTAAATACATAGTGTAAAACTGGTGCTAGATTTAATTACTGACAAAAAAAAATTTAATTGTATTTTCAGGTGTTATTATGAAATAAAAATCTTGATAGTAATCAAAGAATAATAATAAATGACCATTCAGTGACTCACTGTGTTGTAGAAACCTGATAATTATTTACCCATTTATGCTAACAATTTGATAAGTCCTTTTATATTTCCTGAGAAGATATCACTTTACTTTTTATTTTCTTATTTCCACTATGGCTCCAGCAAACGTCTACACACAGATTACATTATCCCCCTACTATGGGGGTAGTTTCCATGTATTCTACCCATTATATATAAAGGCCTATCTCCTACTTTTCTTATACATTTTCAAATGGCTTAAGATTGACAATTTGAAAGTGATTTTTAGTGGGTAAAAGCATGAGCTTCAGTCAAATAGATCTTTATTTAGATCTTCATTGTTCTACTTAATAAATAGATGCTCATGGTCAGATGCCATTCTAAGTCCTGGTTTCCTCATCTGTAAGAGAGGACAGTAATTGCATCTACCTAAAAAGAATTTTGTGAGGATTAAGTAGAACTTGGTTATAAATCACTTTGAAATTTCCAGAGAGTATCCCATAGATACTTATATTAAATTGCAGAAAAGGGGACTGACTCAGAAGCACAATGTACTTTTTTAAAAAGGAGACTGAAAGCTCTAAAAATGTGGAAGTACTTCTTTATAAAGAGCTATGTCTGATAAAGTATAGCAAAAATTGAATATATGAACAAATGAGAATATTACTCTCATTGATACAAAAAGCTTTTATTATCAGATTCTAAGGAGAGCAGTTACTAATGCATTGGTACCTTTCTCCAAGATTTATAGAAACAGTTATTCACAGTTAAAACTGAGTAGGAACTCATATTCTTCCTTACCTACTTTATTTTTAGGGAGAGACTTTTTTTTTTTTTTTTCCTGAGCACATATAAACTAGTAAGTAGCTGCAGTTTTAAAAGTAGCCACAACCAGGTAGGTACAGGTGTGTGTTCTGGCTGGTACCTTATCAGTTGTTAGGTGTTTTAAATACTTGTGCTAAGTAGATAGCAGGCATTAAAATCAGTATTCTGTTTCATATTTGAGAAATGGAAATAAGATAACCATCAAGATAAATCAGATACCCTAGCAGGAAAATATGTAAAGAAAATTAAAAAATAGAATATTTCATATATATTTCAGGATTGAAAAGTGTAAAATGTTTTTAAATACTCATTTATCTATTTTTAATTAACAGGGACACATAAAATTTAACAAAATAATTATTCAAACTTAGTTCTTTCATGTACATCAAAAATTAGCATATGTTTTACAAAATACTGATCTAGACTTTAAAGCCTTAATTGGACATGGTATTTTTATTATTGGAAATTATAGCAATTAATACCTACTGTATTTACTACTGCTATGTTCGAATTGCCAAAATGTCAGAACTGGAACTTTTAATGTCAGTAATACACCCTGCTAATATCAATTTCCCTTTATTTCTACTCACTAGTTATAGACTCATAAATCATAGGATTTTGGAGATTAATTTTATGAGTAGATCATCTAGTTTGGTCTACTCTTTATATAAATAAACTGAGATTAAGGACATTTTAGTGACTTGGCCAAAAATTACACACTGTTTGGAGGACAAATAGGGGGTAACATATAGTAAAGGACAGAAGGATCAAAAAAAATCTAAAAGTGTCATCAAATTTCTATGTGTGAGTTGACTCATTTCCCCTGTTAATTGTGTTTACTTATTTCATAGGGAGGGTGTTACTATGTCAGACATCATAAAGATGAAGGAAGAAAGACTGATTACTATATTCTAATTTATGACTGGGAAAAAGGTCAGAGTTTGGAGATTAGAAATAGTATGCAGATTGACTTTGTGGCCTCTCTATCTTAACACCATTTTCTGGTGTTTTAGACAGGATTTTCTCACACTCCTGAATGCACCTGATGAAGACTTGTATCCATTGAAGTGTTCCTTTTACCCAGTGCATGCAAAATGCAAGATTACATAGCAGACCTTGAGAATTAGGAAGTACGGTATATTAGCAGATGTTACCTTTAGCTGCTTGTAACAAAAGCTTCAAATAATAATGAGTTAAACAAGGCATAACTCTATTTTATCTCAGTGAAATAGGAAAGGAGATAAATGTAGGAGCAAAATGCTGTGTATACAAGAGGAGCGAGAAGGATTGGTCTTTATAAGAAAAAAGACGTGAACCATCACAATAGGAGAACAGACAGAACATGTAGGTAAATAAGCAGATGGACTGGCCATTGTAGTGATGGGACCATAAGGCAGTCCACTCACAAATGATTCTTTTGTTTTTGGAAAATAAGATTGAAAAAGGATCATCAGCAGAACAGGGACTCGGTTGTGTGTATACATGCGGAAGTGCTGGCTTTAGACTGGAGACTTTGTGGTGACTTAGAAAGTATATAAGCTACAGAGGCCAATAAAGAAGTAGTGGACACAGTCTAGGAGTCTGAAATGTTAGCCTATCCTGGAGCATTGTCCAGATCTGCAGAAGCTAAAGTTGTGTGAATAGAATAGTAGTCGTGGTTAGTGATCATTACACCATACCATGACTGTTTCTTTCCTTTCCCTATCAGACTGTAAGAGCTTATTTAAATTCCATATTCTTGGCATTTCAGGCAGATAATATTTATTAAAAATGTTTTTGAGCAAATGGTCTACATTATTAAACATGTGAAATAATTGTATTTTGTCATGTCTATATCTGTGTCCAAAGATAATTCTCTATGAAATACAGACTTATGTGAATTGTGTACTAACATAACATAACATAACATAACATAACATAACATAACATAGCCCATGGTCCCCAAAATTCATAGAAAATAGAAAAAAGAAACTTTTATATAGAGTCTCTATTTTGGTTTGGATTAAGCACTAAGTCATTGTTCAAAAAGGATAGTCAGATTTCTGACTGGCCCAGGCCACTATGATTTCTACATAATAGTGTCTCTCTGAGATTTTTAAAGCATTGCTTATAATCGGCCACACTGTTTCATTCTAACTTGAACCCTTAATATAGTGGTTTGGTTTTGTTTGTTTTTCTCATCGGGCTGCATCATTCAGGTCTGTGGAAGGCCAAGGATCTCTACTAAATGGCCATAAAATCCTTCACAAAAGGAAAACAGAGTAGTTATATTGATTAGTTTAGTGCCAGAGATGTTCCATGGTTGTGAATTTGGCACCTTTTGAAGTTGCATTTACTCTTTTAGGCTGTTAAGGTGCTATTTAATGAATCAATTCAGTCATTTAGACAATAAGAGTATCCTTGTTTCCTAAAAGTTTTAATATAACTTTTTGGTGGTCCTTCACTTATGAAAAAGTAATAATTAAAACCCTTGACAAATCAGACTTAATATCAATTAAAATGCACATTTTTCAAAAGAATGAATTTTCTCCTAACTCAATGATATACATATTATTTGTGAACAAACTCATAGACCCACACAGCAAGAAGCTTTCTCTGTTTAGAAATGTCAACAGAATGAAACACTGTCATAGAATAATGATCTCTTGTTTCCACATAAATGTCCAGGGAGAACTAAGGTATTCATTTTCAGAGCAGGAAACATTGATCCACTGGGTATGTCCTATTAAAATGACTTTATTTTATTCCATCAAATAGCTGATGTAAATTCAGTCATTTAGTCTGATAGATAAGGGTTCCAGAGAATGACATTTGTGTGCTACAGTACTACTAAATAGATGAAAATCATTGCATTTTGCTTTGCTTATTTGTCAGCAAAGCAAAATTAAGTTTGTTCATGAACACTGTAAGGTTTAATATTGGCAATTTAGAAATGGTATATACTGATTTTATTTTTCTTTGATTTCTTTTTCAGACTTAATGGTCATTTAGTTACATAATTCTGAATTATATGCATTTTATTGAGAATTCCATATATTGTTATATATCAGAAAGTAGGCACTATAACACAACATGAGAAGATTTGTGGCCAATGACTTCTCAAATGAAGGTAAATGTTACCATAATAAAAAAATGATGGAAAATCATGCCTGGTTTTGATAGTATTTTAATCTGAATAGCAAAAAGAAAAGATGGCCAGAGCTCCAGGGGGGAAAGACAGAAAAGCATTGAGATTTATATGTTCAAATAATATGCATGTACATACATATAAGTCTGTGCACAGATGATCTGTAGGTGGACACTTTTGCATGATGAATAATCCCTTAGAGCAGTTTACATACCTGCTGTTATGGTATGGTACGCTGTGGTATATGCCGTGTCTTTTTGGCAGTTCGCAATAAAAGTTGTGCTAAAGGGATCAGAACAATCCTTTATAACAGGATGTCCTTTCATCAGGATCTAAATTTCTTATTACTACCATTTGTATGGCTGAGTAAATACAGTGATTGTTTTTTGTCATCAGAGCATATGAAATTATAGAAATAAAAGTTAGAGTCAAAGGAAAAAGTACCTTTTATTGAAACAATGTGCACTTCGTTTCAAAATGGGGTCATTACATAGCATTTTTGAAATGAAAGACTTTAGAGGATAGTGATTATCTATACAATGAAAGCTATACAGAATATCATAAGAGATGTAGATTTATCTCAGAGTTTAATATATTATTTAAAGAAAATAAGTCTCCCACTTCGTGCCAACATCTTTTTAAGAAAAGATGTGGTCACATTTACCATGTAGCATCCTTCAATTTAGCCACTAATTCTAAACTTTTCACTTCTCTCCCCTTTTGTACCTATAACAACTGGCTCTACTTGTGTTCTAGTTTTTCTGTATCTTCTCTATATTGCTTTAGCTTTCTGTCCAGATAGTGTCATTCATATAGCCATAATCTCAATAGAGATGCATGTTATTTAACCTAAAACCACACATCCAGGCACCTTTAAGTGAGGAAGATCTCGTGTGATTGAACCTGGAGGACTACACAGACACAAGACATTCTTAATAGTGAACAGAAAGAGTGGAAATGAAGATTTGTTATAGGAAAAGCAAATCAAGAACTTGGTTATTGTAGCTGGAGTAGAATAAAAAATAAAGCCTTACTATATGTTCAGCTAGGGTTCCAATGACCTTAGACCAAAAGCTATTGTAGCCCAAGGAAAGAGTTCCAATAGGAACAGAGTTCCAGCAGGTATATCGAGGCTATATATGCAAAATAAATGGCCCTTGCTTTACTGAGATCATTACTGGGACAGGCAGTCAAATATATCTTCACAGGTGCTTTCATATGTTCCTACATTGGCCAGTCACTGTTAGTGAGGCAATGTCACCACCACACAACCCACTCCTTTACAGTACACACACAAAACATTAGATGAGTCACTCTAAGGTACACGTGTGCTATTCACAATCATGTGTTCTGTTCAAAGGATGACACAGATTCAAACTGCTATCTGGTTTCACCCTGGTTTGACACAGGCTGATTTTTTTGTTTGTTTTTCTCATCCAACTCCAGATTTTGACATGCTGTACTTTTTGCCCAAGTTTATTTTGACTCAAATAAAATAAACAACAAAAAAAACTTTTTTCGCCTCTTTCCATCAGGTTTTCTGTTCTGTGCTCCATCCCTCCATCTGCTGCATTTCTACCACCTTACAGTTTGCTAGAAAATTTAAAATCCAGATTTTTTTCTGCCATTAAATATATTATTTTAATGAATTTTTACAATCATATAATACAACTGATTAACTAGAGTTTTACATGGAATCTTCTTTAAAGTCATAAATCAGAATAGAAGATGAATTTTTTAGCACATGACTATTTAAGAATTATTCGTGAAACATTTATTATTTTTCTACCTACCTATATTTTTACATATTTAACCAATTTCTCCAAATTATATGGCCATCTTAGCTACATAAGGGGGGACATATTTCTTTTCAAATCTATTTTTTAGTACTCTTTTGCTTCATGGATAAAAAAAAATGAGTTAGAATATACTTAACTACTCTAGTATCAAAATCGTGATCAGTAGTACTAACATTTTCTTCATTATATATCTAAATGAAAAGTGAAAAGGGATATATATTGGCACATTTAACTGGACAAATCAATACAAGTCCAAATCATTCTGCTTTATTTTAATGTGCTTTACTAAAAAAAAAAAAATCTATAGTGACTAATTTATGAACTCCTAGAATCATTTCATAACCTTATTTAACCTTTGAAATGCTCCGTTTATAACTTAAAAAGCCCAATGAAGCTATAATCTCAGAATTACTAGCTTCCTTTCAAGTAATGGAATACACACAAAAGGGCTTGGATCCTCAACTTCACTGAATATATTTCCTCATGTGACTCTTTCCACATCTTCATTATTTCTGCTATTAGATGTCAAGAAGCCTATCATGTTTATAAATGCTGAGAACAGGAGCGAATTTGTTACAGCTTGCATACTTAGAGTAAATGGAAAGTATATTGCCAGGAAATAGGAAAGTTTTAAAGATAACATATAGGCAGGAGTTTGTTTGCTTCCCATGTGTCATTCACCAAATGTGGATTTGTTTCCTAAAATGCACCAGAAACTATGTGATCAGAGTATTAAAAGTAACAAGGGATAGGTAAATTACTACATTCAAGTTAGGTGATTTTGATAGTTCTTTTATCAGTATGTTCTCTTAGTTCTCTATTGCCTTCATGAAGCATGAATGTGTGTGTGTGTGCGTGTGTGTGTGTGTGTGTGTGTAAACTCGTAGAAACCACAAACATTTATTAAAGAGCATTTAAACTTTTTTAGTCACACAGAAAATAAAACATGTAAGACATATTTCCAGGCCACAGGTATGCAGACTCAGTGAAGAAAAAAGTCAACAGACATAAATCAATAGAAAAAATATGAACAGATACGTTACTTAATGCCTGGCTTTGTGGCTTAAGAGTTTCTTTAGGAACTAAGAGGACGAGGAGATAATGGACAAAAGTCAGAAACGAGGTGAATGTCAGTGGCAGTGTTTCACTTTGTACCAACAGACAAGAATAAAGAAACAGATTAAAGATACACGGAAGGCTTCTCAGATTGTGAAAAGCAAAGTAGTCATTAATTCAGAGGCTCTTTACATCATTGCATAAATCAGTCATTCTTACATGGGGGTGACTTTACCCCCAGAAGACATTTGGCAATATCTGGAGACACTTGTGATTGTCATAACAGAGCTGAAGATGTGGGCATTGGGGAAGCGGAGTGGCAAAATAGTAGGTCCGACCTGGAACTCTAGTAGATAAAGGATAGGGGTGCTCCTAAACATGGAACGAGGCATAGGATATTGTCTCAGAACAAAAAGAATAATCTTGTCCAAAAGGTCAGTAGTGCCAAGGTTAGAAAATCCTTGAAAATATATGAGTTTGGCAATTGAGTTTCTTATACCTTGTATCTCTCATCAGGTTGGAAGGGTGTGGTAGGCTGAAACAGAGCTGTCATTGCATGACCCAGCCATACAATGGTGCTGACATGATGCTTAGGTCCCAATGAAAAGGAACGACAAGAAGGTTTATTCAGAGCCCCTTAATTTGCATTTCTAAAACATGTGAAGCTCTAGTAAGCACTTCACAGCATATATCAAAGTATCTACCATAAGGACTTGGGAGTGTCTTACCATTTATTTAGATGTTCTTTAATTTCTTTCAACAATATTTTGTAATTCTCAGTATCTGAATCTTACATTAAATTTATTCTTAATTATTTTATTATTTTTAATGCCATTATAAATTAAATGGTTCCCTTAATTTCAGTTTTGGAGTTTTCACTTCTATTGTATAGAAAAACAATGGATTAAACAAGCAGTTTATTAGGTATGATTGACTTACAAAAAGCTGTACATATTTAATATGTACACTTGATGAGTATAGAGATAAGTGTACACCTGAGAACCATCACCACCATCAACATCATCAATGCCATAAACTTATCCAGCACTTCTAAAACTTTCCTCTCGCCTTCTTGATTTTCTTGTGTGTGATAAGAACAGAAGACAAAATGTACTCTCTAGGCAGATTTTTAAGCATATAACACAATATTGTTTACTGTAGGCACTGTGGTGTGTAGTAGATCTCTAGGACTTACTGATCTTGCATACCTGAAAACTTCGTACACTTTGACCTTTACCTTCCTGTTTTCCCCGCCATTTCCAATGGTAATGACCATTCTCTTCGCTTCTATGAGTTTGACTATTTTAAATTCCTCATGTAAGTGGGTCGTGTAGTATTTGTTTTGATGAGTGATATACTTTACTTAGCATAATGTCCTCCAAGTACATCCATGTTGACACCAATGACAGGATTTCCTTCTTTTCTAAGGCTGTAGAATATTGTAGGTAAACAGCATATATTTTTATACATTCCTCCACTGGTAGACATTTAAATTCCTTCCTTGTATTGCCTTTGTAAATGATACTGAGATGAACATGGGGATGCAGATATAGCTTTGAGATTCTGATTTCAATTCCTTTGGATATATACCCAGAAAGGGATATGAATTGAAGAATTGTGTTTTTTCTTATTTATGTAAAAAATGCCATTGGGATTTTTATGGAAATTGCAGTGAATCTATATATTGAATTTTAACAATATTAACTTTTCCAACCCATGAACATGAAATGTTCTAACATTTATTTGAGTCTTTTAAGATTTCTTTTTATTAATATATTATAGTTTTCTTCGTTATTTGAATTTTTTTCTAGGGCTTACAGTGTACTTCTCAAAGTATCAAAAATGATTTTAGGTTTTAGGTTTACACTAACTTAATTCCAGTGAAATATAGGAAATTTACTCCTATGTAGCTCCTTTATCAAGTTTTTATTTGTTTATCTTTCCACATTTGTGATGTGTTTGGATGTGTAGCTCTTTGTATTTATTCTACATGAAATTTAATAGGGTTTTTTTTTGGTTTGGTTTTAGAGATAAAGTTGTTCAATGCATTTTCAAAGTGTTCAGCAGTTATTTTTTCAAATGTTTTTTCTTCCCTTTTACTCTCTCCACTGTTTCTGTTACTCTCATTGCACATATGTGGATATGTTGAATGCTGCCACACATTTCAGTGAGATACTTTCATTTTTCTTCATTGTTTCTAAAATCTGTTTTTAGACTGTATAATATTTATTATTCTATTTTCAAGTTTGCTGATTTCTTCTGTTGGCTTAAACGATTGTTGATCCTTCTAACGAATTTTCAATGCAGTTATTGTTCTTTTCAGCTCCAGGATTTTCATTTGTTTCTAACATAAAATTTCTATATTTTTAATGATATTCTTTATTTGGTGAGATATTGTAATTGTATCTTCCTTAATTCTTTGGGAATATTTTTTTGAACTATCTATGACAATATAATAAAATAATAGTGCTTTGAAATCTTCCTTCTCTGCTAAGTTCAACATCTGGACCCCTAAAAAAAATTTCTTTTAAGTTTATTTATTTATTTATTGGTCATATGTCATCATTTTTGTGAAAAATTGGACATTTTATGTGATATATTATTGTAACTCTGCATATTGATCTCCTTGCCAAAGTGTTGATATTGTTGTTGATAACTTAGTCAATTATTTATTTAGTGACAGAGCTGAATTCATTCTGTGTGACCTATTTCTCCTATAGTAATATAGCCTCTGATATTTCTGCTCAGATATTTTTTTATTTTCATCTTTTAGACTGATTTCCTAAGCATCACCCCCAGGTCAGTGTAAGCCACTTATTGGCCAAAAATTGTTCTTAAGCCTCGTTAGCCAGCTAGATTGTTGCCTTTCACTATTTAATATATGTATGTGTGCATAAAACTTGGATGCTGCTGTCACTGTGTAAGGGGTTGACTTTTTTGCCTCTTGTTTAATTTAGGAGTAGTAGCTTGAATTTTCTCTCTCTCATCACCCCCCAAAGGTACAACTTTAGGCTTACACATAAGCTTCCAGATATTTATGGATTCATGTGATTCTTTTTTTTTTTTTTTTAAGCAATACTTCTAAAAAAAAATGTTTCTGGGTCAGTGTTACTTATTTTCAGTCTGTTTGGTCAAAGTTTGTGCTTAAGCTGCTAGTTCCAGTGTGGATTCCACTTTGTTAATTGACCTATATGTCAGTTTGTGGAATGTAATGTTTTCAAGTATTCCCCAATGCCTTGCTCTGAATGCATATTGCCCAACATTTATGTACAGCCTTCTTAATCCTAGAGAGTGACTATAACCTCAGTTTGCTTCTTCTGGATTCTTTTTGACTGACTCTCTTCTTGGTTCTTTTTGCTAAACATTTGTTGTTTCTCCTTTCCACTTATAGCTATAGTATCGAGAAGCTACAACTACCTCCTTTATTTCTCTTCATTATTTTCAACAATGCCAGAAGGTATGGAACTCTTTATGCTCTATTCCAAATGAAATCCATCCCCTCAAGTGGAGCTGTGAAGCTCTGAGTTCTATGGCCTGTCTTTTGGGCAGAACGTCTGCATTACTTCACAAGAGCTGAGGGTGAGAATGTCAGCCTCCTTCTCCTGGAGTGACATACCTGCTATGAGCTAGACTGTGTTGGGTGGCTCCTAGTCCTGGTTTGCCTCTCCTGCTTGGAACCTCTGCCATAAGTGTTAGGTGAGTCATAAATGTTCAGGGTACACCTACCTACCATTTCTTGAGTAGAAGTTACACTCAACATGTTGGGGCTGGTGGAAGAAGTCTCCCCTAGTCATCTCAGCTGTGTCTACCCAGAACAGAGCTTCTAGAACAAGGAGCTGGCGGAGAAGAAAAGCATGAGCATCGCATCCCATCTGAGATGAAAACCTAGCCCCAGACTTGGACCTGGAGGGAGAGAATGCTCTGAATTTTTTTTAATTTTATTTTATTATTAGTTTCCACTATAGCATGCATTGGTTAGACATTTATATAGTTTATAAAACAATCCCTAAAACAGCTTTTTCTCTCCTCCGTCTTCACCTAGCCATTACACTAATGCTCTCTGCATTCCCTATGTCATGCTCTCCAACCCCGTGACTATCTATCAACTACGGATTTGTAATTTTTAAACCCTTCACCCCTTTCTCTCCGACCCCCCAAGTCCTCTCTCCTCTGGCTTTCACCATCTTGTCCTCTATAGTTGTGAGTCTGTTTTTGATTAGTTCTTTTTGTTCATTAGATTCTGCATGTAAGTGAAATCACAGAGTATTTCTTTTTCTCTATCTGACTTATTTCACTCAGCATAATAACCTCTAGGCCCATCCATGTTGTTGCAAATGGTAGGATTTCATTTTTTTAATGGCTGAGTAACAGTCCATTGTATATATGAACCATAATTTCTTTATCGAATCATCTGTTGATGGGCATTTAGGTTGCTTCCATATCTTGGCTACTGTAAATTGTGCTGCCATGAACATAAGGGTGCATAGTTCTTTACAAATTATTGTTTTGGTTTTCTTTGCATAAATACCCAGAAGTGCAATTGATGGGTAAAATGATATATCCATTTTTAATTTTTCGAGAGACCTCCAGACTGTTTTCCATAGTGGCTGTACCAGTTTGCAATCCCACCAACAGTGTATGAGAGATCTCTTTTCTCTTCATCCTTGCCAACACTTGTTTTTCTTTGATTTATTGATGATAGCCATTCTGACAGGTGTGAAATGATATCTCATTGTGGTTTGGATTTGCAATTCTCTGATGATTAGTGACCTTGAGCATCCTTTTATATGTCTATTGACCATCTGTATTTCCTCTTTGGAGAAATATCTAGTTAGGTCTTCTGCCCATTTTTTAATTAGATTGCTTTTTTGTTGTTGAGTTGTATAAGTTCTTTATATATTTTGGATATTAACCTTTTATCAGATGTATCATAAGCATATATCTTCTCCCATTCAGTCAATTACCTTTTCATTTTGTCGATGGTTTCTTTTGCTGTGCAAAAACTTTTTAGTTTGATGTAGTCCCATTTGTTTATTTTTCCTTTTGCTTCCCTTGCCCAAGAAGATATGGCTCCAGTACTACAGGTTCTTGCTTCTTGCTTAGATTTAGTAGATTTTCTTGAATGAATATTTCCCCATTTTCTGTATAGCTCTAGACAATTTTTTAGTGACCAAATACATGTATTTTCTTTGTTTCTTTTTTTATTTTGTTTTGTTTTGTTTGTTTTTCAAATAAAAGTTATGTGCTAGATAGAGAGTTTGCCTTGTTCCTCACTAGGCTATTCTAGAAGTCAGTCATATAACATATTTGTGTGATCGTTGACTGCATCTCAAACCCCAGAAATGGTAAATTGGTCTATGATCACAAGAAAACTATCTTAGAGAGTATAAACAGATTCTGTGGCAGGGGAAAGAAAGAAATGCATCATACTAGTTCTGTAACAATTGAAAATTTGTGGACATGGTAGAGGTGTGAATGGAGCGCAACAGAGGGTCAGAAATATGTTGGGCATAAGAGATCAATATCACAAAGTCCGCCGCTGAAAAAGACAAACTTTTCCACAAAGTAAAGTGAAAGAGTATTTCCAATTACTATTTTAAAATATCCACTTCATCGATAGTATTAAAATTATAAATAAAATTATGTATAAATATTTAATATAAATATGCTTATTAAAACAATTACCCATATCTCTTGTGTACTATTAAACCATTTAGAAAATTCAAGAGAATCGTGCTTTAAATATCGAATTATCTTGAGATTTTTAAATGTGTTTCTCATAGTTTCAGAGAAATATAAATTTCCTCTAACCTTACTCTTTGTGCATATTAAACATTGGTTAAGAATATTTCTTCATTGATAGTTTATTCTTCCCGAAATATTGCCTCTAAAGAAATTTCTAATGACAACCACTCTTCTAAGCACTTTATTACAACTGCTTATCAATTAATTAATGAACAGAGGGATATCTTTAATGAAGCTCCTCACCTTTTGGGATGGCTAGATTGAAATCAGCAATCCCCTCTACTGTGAAATAACAATTTTCCACTTTAAGCTAAATGATGTTATCGGAACCAAAGTACCAATTGGTATGTTTTTTGTTTGTTTGTTTGTTTGTTTTTACTGGCCACTTTTCCAGCATCTACTATTTCTGAAAAAAAAACAGGACCATGGGTATACTGTTAATCTAAATGCTCTCCATTTAACTCTCCAGAGTTAAACCACAAAGCATAGACAGCATGATTCTATGTCTGCCATTGTTAGATAGAAATAGAATAAAAAAATCTCTCAATAACGAGCTTCAATTCACAGCTGTGTAGCTGCTTAACATTTTTGACAGGCAAGGAATTATCAAGATGGCATAAAGAGTGAAAATTGATAAAGAAGTTTTTGTTCTAATATGGAATAATTTTTCTGATAGAATGTGTCTTCTGGCTTTCTATAAAAAATGATTACTTGTACAATTATTGTATCTTTATCTACCCAGGATATTAATCAGTCAATGAATTTATTCAGTATAAACTATGGATAATTTAGGATTCAAAAGTACTCTGTAGTCACATGCGAACAGCAAAATACAGAATAAACTTCTCAGTCTCTTACTTTTTTGTTTTTGTCATAATGGTTGTTACCATTCATTCAAATGTAATTTATTTTTAGTTAAAAATAAATTCACTTTTAAGTGATTCCTCTGTATCTCTAAATTAAGTATAATATTCTTTTAAAATATTTTAAAGTTATTTATATAGTACTTACTATGTGTCAGATACTATTTTAATTGCTTATCTAATATTAATTAATTTAATCTGTCTAATGATGCTATGAGATATTCTCATTTTTCCTCTTTCTTAGAGTAACACACACAAATTAAATGTGGCCAGAGAAGATAATTCTCTATCAGGAGCAACAATGAAGGTCAATGGCAAAGCTCAAGTTATAACTTTAAGTCTAGATTACATATCCCTACCCACCATGACTATTTTGGAAAAAAAGCTCTCTAAATCTTTTTATCTGATTTTTTTTAAACAAGATGTTTCATTATCATTATCATCAAACCATTAAGGACAGGGTAGTGCTATACAATCTGCTATGTACAAAATCAGTCGCATAGTCTTCTAAGAGGTTGCAGTTAAAATATGACCATGGATTATCTAAATATAATACGTATTATAGTTATCCTAATTATTAATTTTTGAAATATTTTGTTATTTTGGCTGATAATTTCCTTTTCCACTGTAGAGAGAAAATTGTGTCACTTAGGATACTCTCTGATATATTTTTTTTGCTATATCTACAAAGGAATTTTCAACTCCCTTTTCTTTAACTCTTTCTTGTCATGTAAATTTGAAGGTGTTTTTCCCTAATGAAAGATTGAAGGTCTTCAAATATCAGGTTCGAGAATTCAGATAGTATCAGTGGAAATTGAGTGCCATCAAATATTTTTTAAATCAGAATAATGTAAAACAATCTGTACATATATATGAATTTGTAAATCTTAAATGTCTTTTCATTATAACGACATATAATTGAAAATCACCTACTGTAAAATCAAATATAAAACTATTATTTTGGGCTTTATTTTAAAATAGACGAAAAGCCAAGAGTGGTGAATATACTAAAGATATTTATAATCCAACTTATGTTAGTGCACTGGGAATTTTGTTTCTGGTAAGAGCTACTGTTTTCTTGTTTGATCTCCTGATTAAGTTTCAGTAAAACATGTATATAATACTTCCTACACATGGCATCCTTTTTGATTGGCCAATATTTGTATGTGTGTTAATAACACCAGAAATATTATAGAAGTCAAATTCATTGAAATAACTTGAATTCTATCAAGAAATCATTGAGAAAAGAAAAAATTATAGATAAAGAAGATTGAATTTCTTACGGTTTCAGAAAACTATCTAAAGAATATTTTTTTTCAAATTCTACCTCTTTAGTCAAGATTCTGACAAGATGTCATCGAAGCCTCATAATTTCTATATTTATGTTTGCGTGTGTGTAGGTGAGAGTGACGGATCGTTAAGTCTTTAGCTAAACTGAATATCATTACCATGTTTTTAATCCTATTGTTTAATCATTTAAGTAATATATTTTACTCTTTCAGTTAGCCACACTTTCTGTTTTTGTTTTTTTCATCTCGTCATAAACTGAAATATTTGAGAGTAGTCACTTAAGATAGGTTTTATAATTTAAAGTTCTTTTCCTCAATTTATTTAGGCCATTACTTTTAATACTACATATTTTTTCCAAGTTGTAACCTTGGGAAATCCTGCAGGAGACCTTTGCATGTTAAGGTGATGGAGGCATAGTCTAAAGAAAAAACAAGCTTCCTTCTTATCCAGCATACTTATACTTTTTTTGTCATAGAGTTTTATTTACTCTTTTTGGACTCAGAGTTTTCTTCATTTTAAAAAGTCTCAAGATTTATTTCAGAGAGTTATGGAAATTAAATAATTTACACTCTCATAAATATGTATGTGTGTGTGTGTATATATATATGTATGTGTGTGTGTGTGTGTGTGTGTGTGTATAATCTTTATCCTAGTAGCTAAATTACTGTTACTATTTAGTAGGCTTTTATCTTCCTGATATCTCCTTACCATTTGTTTACTAATTTATTCATCTCTTTATCTATACATTTACCTGTTTAACCAACTCATCAGAGATTTACTGTTTTCATGCTGCATAATTTTGAAATATTCAGATAAGACAGTTTGGCGCCCACGAAACACACAAGCAAGCAGAAAAGTGTGAAAATGAATAAATATAATAAGTAAATGTGATAAATGTTCCAGAAGAGGTTTGTTCAGAGAGTGGATTAGTATTATTTTGGTAATCATGTGTTTCATTATCAAAATTATGTTTCTTACATTTTCTTTCCATATGTAAGTTATGCACTTATTAATAAAGTATATTTCTGTTTACTTCTTAATAATTTTTTATTTTAAGTGAAGTAGAGCAAAAGACATGTATTATAAATTCAGTTTTGGATATGCAAACACCCTTTTGACTTTTTCCTTGAAAAGTAGCATTTAAATACTCTATTTGGAAGGTTCTATTTGTCATAGCTAAAATTTCCGCATTGAAATTAATGGAGTCTGATTGACAACAAATGCTCCATTGAAATGAATGGGTTTTAGTAGTGATTCATTCTTTATATATTATATAGTTGGAGAAGGAGGAGACCTATTATATCAGTAAGTCTAGGCTGCCTGCTTGGTTAGAATATAATTCCAAAATAGAGGACAGAACATTTGATCTTAGCCAAAAGGCCATGAACAAAAGCTATTTTAATTTATTGCAATTAAAATGAATGGGATTCAATCTAACACATTTATGAGGATGCGATAACTATCGAATCACATTCATTTCAGTGGGGTGTGTTAGTCATCCAATTCTATTCATTTCCATGGGGATCCATTATTTATTGAATCACATTTATTTAAATGGGGATTCATTAGCTAAAAAATCTAATTAGTTTCCATGTGCATGCATTAGCTATCATGTCATCCTTCCTTTCAAAGACAATTCTCTAGTTATCAAATCCCATGCATTTATGTTTGGATTGGATTCTAGAGTTTGAAAAAGCTGTTACTCTTAATTAAATGGTTGCAATAAACTGTTATCGTTATTATACTGTTGCATATTTAAGAGTATTTTCAAAATATCCAAAGACTTAGTCACCCTAGTTTTCAATAGCTAAATGAAATGATCTCTCAAACAATAAAACATTTAATTTAGCCAATGTCCAAAGGACCAATATAATTTTTAAAAATGAGGATTACCTTTCTAGGTCAGGCTGTACCATTTTTTTTTTTTTCTGATGCTTAGCCATTTGGTGAAGTTTTCATATTCAGAGAGATTTTGAAAATGAGGGGTAAAAATGTCAACCTGCTAAAAGGCCATATGATTAGGTGCTTAGATTTATGAGTTTTGTACATTAAGCTAAAGCAATAGTATACTTGTCATTAGATTCGTAATTGGATGGATTTCATTGTCATTTCTTGGCCACGATTCCAGTTCCTCAGTTATTAAAAATAATCCATATTTTGGAGAAATCAGTGATTTCTTATGCCAGGTACCAAGTTAAAGAGATACCTAGAAATTATCCATTCTTGTGGTCGATTAAGCAACGAAGTAGTTAGTTTAGACCAACAAACACCTTTCTCAAATTATCTTGATACATACCAAATTTATGCAGAAAACTATAGCTTTTTTCAGCCTTAAAATAAATTACTTTTCAAATAATGATGTGATTTAAGTCGCTTTATGAAAAGTTTAGGGGCATAGAATAATGTGAACATTATATCAATAATATCTTAAATCTGTGTTGAATTAAGGGATCTTTTGGATTACTGTGAGTTTAATACTTAAAAGTGGTTATTGAATCATTTCAGTCTTATTCAACCTTATTACTACATTTCACAGGTTAAATAGTCATAAACACCATACTTGATTTACTCTTAAATTTAAGTGCCATTTTTTTTGTCTAAATGAGTTATTTTGAGAAAAATGCTCAAAAATGTAGAAATAATGTATAAGTATTTCTTTACAATAGCATAAACAAATAAAATTCTATGCATTAATTGCTAATAATTAAAGATTGATTTTTCCCATTTTATCTCTTAAAAGTTAAGAACAACATAATTTTATGTAAGTATTTCTGTAATATTTGTTTGGTATCAATCATTATATTTTAAAATTTTAAAAATAAAACAAATTTACAATAATATGCTGAAAAGTCAAAATGCCTAGGATAGAATTTGAGTGTTGCCATTTGTCACCACTGAGCCCTTAGTAAACTAAACTTCTGGTGCCTCTATTACTTCATCTCTAATATGCAGGATAAAACCAAAGTCACTTAATTGATTGTTGTGAGAATTATATCATGTAATCCTTCTAGGCTGTGTACCTTGGTATCTGTATGCACAGTCACTGTAATATCTGTGTAAATCTATAGTACCTTTATGAATATAGTTTATAAAACAGCATATAGCTATTTATTATTACTAAGTTCTAATAAAAGACAAGGAACGTAATTATTAATAAACTGTCATCTGAGGATCTTTATACTCCCTTTTTATCTCTTATGAAAATAAGTAAGATCAACTATATTTAAAATTGTGATGCCATTATAACTCAAAATATTCATTTTATATATACTATCAATATTTTATATACACAGTTTTTTATATGAAATTTATATTTATTACTAGAGGCAAATAAAGATAGTCCCAGATTTTTTGGTAAGTTGCATTCTACAATTGTTTTGGAACTTAAAATGTGAAATTCTACTTAGTCATTATAGCCTTTATCTCAGTGAAAAATGGTACTGAGATGAGGGTGCTTAGTAGCTGTGACTAGGAGGTAGACATATGACATATGAAAAGTGTCCAGGGGATACTGAGTTTTCTACTGCCTTGTGAGAGAACATAAAAGTGCATTGAGATGGTCAATAAACTAAAAAAAAAAAAAAAAAAAAAAAAAAAAAGCCTGGGGTCGAAATAGAATTACCACTTACTCAGAAATTTCAGTGCCAGAGTACTGACTTTGTCTACGGCAGTGGAAATAATAAGTGTGTTTGCTGAGGGACTACTTGTTGCACATCATGGTTAAGTAGTGGTTTTAAGGAGTAACCCATGCCAAGTCACATAGACTACACTCATCATCACCCATCTAATTCATATCCAGGTAATACATTAGATAGAAAGAAAAGACAAGATTCCGAAAGATTAAGTCTTCTAAGCAACTGAATATTTAAAGAGATGTTTCCATTTTTTTGTATCCAATGGAGACTATCAGTTTCACTATCTAATCTCCTGTTGCCCCCCCGTGTTTGTGAAGTGTTATTAATATATGATCAATTATAGAAAAGTACAGAAGCTTCATTTTTTGGCACACTTTAGACTTGTATAATTAATTTTGTAACCCTATCACACTTACCTCATTATGTAAACTACACATCATTTTGGTAAACATGCATCTTAGAATGGTAGTATTTGAATATTTTATTAGATTTTGTCCCCCAGACTCCACAATTTAGACACTTGGGAATCGATAGAGTCATCTCAACGTAGCTTGTCTCCTTACTGCTCCCATTTTATAATAGTAATCTGTTTTCATATTGTAATTATCTCCCTCAACCTTTTGTCTCTCTCATACTGCTTTTCCCTAATTATTGATATTAGACTCTCCTGTCAGTTCCCAGATGATGACTACAACCAGGTTATAATTTTTAACAATGTTTTACCAAATGTTTTAGGATAATGATAGACAGGAATTTAAAACAAGTACTGAAAACAGGAAATTGTATGTAGTTTTTCCTCAGGGTTCACAGAACTTGGCCACTCTTTAGGGATCTCCTACAAAATTGTATTCTTAATCCCCTACTTTGCTTTAGGTTGTGAGAGAAAGCTTGTTCTCTGTATTAGAAGAACCCTTGGGCCTTTCTCCATGACCTGGAATCTGGACGTCAACTTTTAAGACTCGAGTTAAAAACAGCAGTTTCCCTCCAGCCTTCTACTTAGGCATTGAGCAAAGCCCTCATGTTCTACCCTAACTCATCTGGCCATCTTCCAAGGGTGATTTACAATGGAAACCACTCCATTTTATCTCGAGGAATTGGCTTCGCCATTGAGCTCCTATCATGCAGCCTTGAGAGTTTTAGAGTAAGTAGCAAGATGAATTAAAAGATAAAGAAAGTATTTGGAATTTCCTTTGGGCATATCGAAATTTTATAATTCTAGAACAGACTTTCATTATTTTAGTCTCTGTCTGTGGGTGTAACGTATCCAAAACCATGTTTATATTTATATGATAGTACTTATATTTCAGCATATCTTAGAAAATCGGTGAGCATTCATAACATGATAGAAAAATCATATAGTCATAAGATCTGGGTTCTAGTCCCTATTTTTTTTCAAAAGTAAATTGGAAAAATTCATTACCTCTGTGAATCTTTCAATATTCTCAGTTGTAGATTGAGGGTGTTGAATTAGCTAAATCCAAGATGCCATATATTTAAAAATATTTGACTATGTGCTCTTCTAAGAGGAAGAAAACTGATGAATTGTAAATATTTTGTCATATATCTGATGACTCTGTTTGTTTGTATTTTAGAAATTTTTGACCCTCTTTTCTCCAGGCAATAAGATTCTTTACATTCTAGTCCCAACCTATCTCTTTAACTTTATGAACAAGCTTCTCCTATTTCTGAGATTCATTCATGCTGAATTTTTCATGAATGTCTCATATGCCAGAGTCTTCCCTATTCCCTAGGAAGGAATTCTCTGAGCATCATTTTTTTGCCTGAAAAAAATTCTCTACTTCCTGACACAACTCAACAGTGCTCTCCTTTAATCATCCCTGACCTCAGTGCTCCACATAAATGCCAGTGGCTGCCTCTTTTGTCTATATTCTCATTAATTTGGTTCGAATATCTATAAAAACACTGTATAAAACATGGTTGATGGTGTGATATGAAAAGAAACATTGCAGTCAAAGAAACCCAGTTCACACATCTCAGCATTGTCTCTTTGGATAACATCTATGAGGACAATTTGTTTAATTTCTCTAAATCTGTTTTTAATATTTAAAAAAGAGATATAAATTTCTGCTTAAAAGGTTATGATTATTAAATGATAGTATATTTAATGGTTATAACACAAAATAAATGCCCATTAAATGAATATTTCCTCCTCTCATTCCTCTTAACATAATATTCAAAATGTCTGTCAATACAAAGAAAAATGTTTATATCTTATTCATCACCTATAATTCAGGCAAACAAAACTGTCTTGTGTACCTTCTAAGCCACAGAAACTACTTTTATGCTTTTATCCTTGCAGACTAACTACAGTTCTAAATGTCACACCCTATCCCGTCAGAAATATAATCTCTCAAAGAATGTACCATTTATCTTGGCCAATCTCTGTTGTGAGCTCAGGTAAAACCCCCTTGTATCTCATGCTCTCTAGTCCAACTCTTGGGCTGTGAGGTATCATTTGTGCCATTTGTTATCTCCAAAGTGACAGCTTTAACTTTGTCCTGGGGTTCCTTTTATCACTACAATTGGATCATTGGGCAGAATTAGGATGCATAGTTGTAATAGTAAGGTATCTCCAGCAATTACTATGGAATCTTCAAAAGGTAAGGAATCCATTGTATTTTTTATTAAATTTATTGGGGCGACATTGGTTAATAAAATTATATAGGTTTCAAGTGTACTATTTAATAATACAACATATGCATATTGTATTGTGTGTTCACCACTCGAAGTTAAATTTCTTTCCATCGCTATTGTCTTTTAACTGAAAACTACTGGCTAAAAATGTTGATATTTCATTACAGAATAAAAGATTAGGAACAATGGTGAGAAAAAAGTGAAATATTAAGAACCCAAATTTAAACTATCTGTATGAATAAGTCTTGAAATATCAGATATTTGTAGAAGTAATTTGTCATTGATGAGTATGCCCCACCTAATTTTTTAAAGATTATTTAAAAAAATAGAATTAGCGATTTTTGATATATTTTGGTTATGACCTGAGTAACAGATTTAATTGACTTGTTATTGTACAAGGGATATGGGTGTTAGAATGTGGAAGGAAGAGTCTCTGTTTTATGTCTGTTGACCATTCAGTCCTGGTGGGGGAGGTTTTCATTCTTAGAGGAAAAAAAATATGCAAGTTATTTATCAATAAACATTTATTAATTACCCATTAAATTTAATATAATGAATAGCTATGACATAACAAGGAGCAGTAAAAGTATCTGTAATACAGGATTATTCCTGTAGACAGTGTTAAAATATATATATATTACTGTAAAAATCAGCAGATCTGATATTATAACTTTATTATTTAAGCATTTTATGTGAGCAAATTTTTAATAGAATTTTATCACTTATGAATACAATAACAAATGAGAATGCAAAAACTAGATCTTAATTTCTGATTTAGAGTATTCCTGGCTTTCATTGGTAACTCTTAGGAATTTTCAAAAGAACCACAGCCTGTATCTTAAATTCTCAAAGATAGAACCATACGGGATATAATTTTATATGTTTTTAATTAGCAATTTTTAATACCTTGTACTGAAGTGATGACTTTTTTATGCTAGAACATTCCCTCCTTTTTCCTTCCTGTGAAGGTAGACCACATATCATATGGCTGATTCTTCGCACTTTAATTTCAACCACCCTGGCTTTTGAAAAGCACCCTATATACTTCACGGTTCCTGTTTGCTATCACTGTAACAGCTTTTCCAGACATGCAGCAGTTTACACTATGCAATTTAGATTAGAATCTGCCCTCCCCTACACTTTTAACCATTTAGCTTTCGGGAGGCTTCATCATTTCTTTTAATGGAAAGAAGACACATAAACATTTGTGCAATCTTTGTGCTTGCAGTCCAATCCATCCATACACTAGCTCTAGTACAAGGACACTTGGTCACAAATACAATTGCAACTTCTTTGTACCTTCCTATTCATTAAATGAAAGAGATTATTTTCTCATCTAATAGGGTGATAAAATAAAACACTTATATTTGGGGGTTGAATTACCTGGACACAGTCACCTCAGAAATAATTTCCATTAGATAGCTGTGCTGTTATTGAGTGTCTAGTGGTTAACAAGGCATTCAGAAAGTACAGTTTGTCATTTGAATTGGCGGTTTTATTTTTACCAGAAATCAACATTAAAAGATTATGGAACAAGGTGTAAGAATTGTCTTGAAAGAATTTTATATTTTCTTAAGAGTAGACTCTCACCTTTCTAATTATTTTTAAAGTGACAAAATAATCAAGAAGCTCCACTAATATTTTTATACTGGCCATTTCAATAAAAATTTTGATTATTTAACTCAAAATAGCACAGGACTCAAAATAATAATAAATGCCCCTAATAAAATCATTTTTATAATTTCTTGTTTAATGACACATCCTTTAAGAAATATCTTGATATAGATAAACTATCTATCAGATGTGTTTTTCCCTTTAAGTAGTTCGGGGACAGTGTTTAAAAATACACATGATCCACAATAACTAATTTCAGTTTTACCTTTTTATTCAGCTGAGTAACTGCTGTAATCAATTAGAAGAAAAACAACATTTTGAAGGTTTTGCTTTTCAGAGCATTATTTAACAAAAATACAAAGTAGTTTCCAAAAACTGTCACTGTTATTATCATCACCAATTCATGCAGTAGCAATGAAGATAATTTGGGTACATTTTATCATGCAGATTTATTCAAAGAAAATGTAAATTTAAAAATCCAAATTTATAACTAATGTTTGAAATGTATGCCTAATCTTAGCAGTTTTCAAATACTCTATGTATTTCCCTGAACATGTTAGCTTTATTTGTTCTTTGAGGATGATGCTAAAACCTGATGCTTATGTCTGATTTAATTTTCTATGAATTAGTATAATTATAAACATGTGAGGCTGATAGCATGAAAGCCATAATGTTATACCAGAAAAGACTTTGACCATAGAGGGGGAAAAAAAGAAAAAGGTTCAGGGTAGTTTCTTAGTCTGTACTGCTAGATTGGTGAAAATACATTCATTTAGAAAAATACTTGATTGTGGTAGGAAGTGGAATGATGAAATGGAAAATAAAGGTCCAAATTAGGAACTATGGCAAAAAAAAGCAACATTTTAAATTTATTTCCAACAGAGCAGAACCTAGTCTTCAAAGACTTCAACATCCAGCCATTAAATAATAAGGTACTTTTTATTGAGGAGACATGCAGGATATTCAATATAATTAGATAGTAGGCCCTGGAGGATTTACAGGACTTAAGAATTTTTAAAGTCAAAGAGCTTAGTAAGCCAATATTAAAAGACCTACCCCTGATATGACTAAATCCCACATCTGTAAGTTGTTTTGCAATTTTGCTTTGAACCTTGTGAGGTACTGTAACTCAACAGTCTGTTCTCTTCCATGAGTTTCATCTACATTTAGCCTTATTTGTCTTATTCCTTTTCTCTCTCTTGTTCTATTTTATTCTTTAGGCTCATGCTTCTCTCTGAGTCATTTGAGTGCTAAAATATTTTCAATTACAAAAGATTATTTTCAGATTTCAAATGTTGCATAATAGAGAAATGTTACACTGTTCTTTTATTCCTCATTATTTGAAATGAAAATAAATTTCTTCCCCACAATTGCACTATCAACGTAGGTGTAATTTTCCAAAGTATTCATAATGAACTCTTAATTTAGAAAGGAAAAAGAAAATGAACCAATGTGATTCAACATGTGATAAAGAATTTTATAGACAGAAAATTCAATAGCTGACCAAAATATGTTTTGTGTTCTGATAGGCAGTCTGAGGCATTGTTTAGATTTATTATATTTCTCTCCAGTTCAATTTCATCTTGTAGCTTTTCTTGTGTCCCATGGGCCTGTTTCTCTTGGTTTGCTTTGTCTTCAGTGTCTAAATCTGGAAATCTCCTTTCTTTACTTTCCCCCATTCTTTCCTTATAAAAGGTTTCTGAATGTAAGCGCTTTCAGTCATTTTAATTTTTTAAACAAATAAAAGAGAGCTGCATGCATGTATTAATCCATTTTTAATAGCCACTACTGAAAGACAGGGCACTTTCGTGGGTATTGTCTTGAATTGCTATTATCTTAAAAGAGTTTTATTTTTATCAATATCTATTGTGACATTCAGTTAAAATAACAATGACTCCCATGCTGGGCAAACTGAAGAAACCCTTTAGTTCACTGAATAAAGGACTGAGACTGGCTGAGGAGAATTTTTAAAAATATTTTTGTTTCTATTCTATTGATGCTATAGTTCCTCTTAAATAATTTTCATGTACTATTTAGAGAACACGATATGTAGTATACAGATAACTTTTTTCACATGGTCTATAAAGTTATATAAGATTTGGTATGTTGCTGCCATCTATGGACAGAAAATAAATATTGATTTTAACATTAAATGTGTGACTGACATTTTCACGTCTATGTACATAACCTTTCATAAAACTCTAGGGAATGATCATGTACTTATTTATACATATAAGGAGACTTAACCTAACATCTTAAAACTGAAAAGAATCAAACTGAGAGACATGGATTCAGGGAGCACATGTACCATTATCATGGCACTGTGTGGCTACAGCGTGCAGTCGCTTTATCAATTGACAAAATATTGTCATAGAGTTATCTTTCAAAATAATGAGTAGAGAAAATGCAATTATATTATCAGCTCCGTTTTATAAATGAGGAAACTAAGAGAGGAGCTATGATTTTCCCAAGTCGTGGAGCTGACCTGGGAGAGCTCACTCTCACTTGACAGAAAACCTTCGGATTCCGGTCTCCAGGACTGCTTTCCAACACCTTGCAAGGCCTGGACTCTGGAACACTGGTTCCTACCTCTTGTCGAATTAACTGTGATACATGAACAGCTACCACCTAATCAGAATTCTGCCTCTTCATTCTTTCGACAAATAACGGAGGGTCTGCTTTGGGCCAAGAACTCTTCTAAGAATTGAGAATAAAAAAAAAAGAAAAAAAAAAAAGAGAGAGAGAGAGAGATTCCTGCACTCTGTGAGCTCCTGGTGCAGAGACAGCAAAAGCATGCATGTAAGTGGATGGACAAAGTCAGTTCAGAGACTGATATCACCAATGAAGAAATAAAATTGAGTGATGTAATAGTGAGCATCAGGACACCGCTAACCCTCATGGAAATGTAAAAGAAAAGTACAATCAATTCTTTCAAAAAAATATAGCCTAGTTGAGAAGACAGAACACATGACGCTATATGACATAATGAGGGTGATATCAGGGAATAGTAGTCACACACACAAAGTACTTTACTGTCTAGCTCACACTTCATTCTCTGGGCTTTGGGGATATAGAATTAGTAAAATTCCATATTAACCTCATTGATAAAGATGGTGTCACAAAGGATAGAAGTCGCAAAGAGAGCATTTGATTTTTATAGAGGCAGTACTGAGGCAGAGCGAACATTTTTGCAAAGGCATGAATTTGGGAAGAATGAAGGAATGAATCTTGTAGAATCAACATAGTACTTTTTTTTCCTCTAACACAGACATTTAGCGCCACATCAGGCTTTGCTAGATATTGTATTTCTAAAACCCTACTTTTTTTTTGGGGGGGGGGGGACTTGGCTGTGTCCAGAACTACATTCTTAAAATAATCTTTTTACTTATTTTTTATCACATAGGATTTCTTCATATATGTATATATTTATCACTATAATCTTTACTACTCTTATTCATTTGTTCTGATTTATATTCTACAACATGTAAGAACTACTACTGAAAAAAAACTTAGCAAATAAATCAGCAAGTAAAGTTAGAAAAATATAGCAAGAAAATATTTGCTGATAAATGGCATTCTCCATATGAAGTGAGAATTTCTTAATTGAAATATTTTTATTCTCAAAAAAACAACTATTTCAATAACTTTCTATGATAGATCATCAAATAGCCTTTTTGATCAATGAATTCAACTTAAATTCTCATATGAATAATTGATTACTTAGACAAAAATATAGTGTGCTGTGTTCTTTTAGCAGTATGAGAAACAATTAAGCAGTATGAGAAGTCAGATATTTTGGTATAAAAATACAATTTTAATTTTGTTTTAAGGGTTCCTCATTCCAGTTCGAAAGGGTGTCATCAAGGAATATAGCACCTACCTAAATTTTACTATCTTAGATCAAGCACCTATAATCAAAATTATATGGAAACTCTCTTTTTGTTGTTAGTTGTGAACATAGGAACATAGAAGTTTGAGACAGTATGATTTTATTAAATGATTTGTAGATATGTATTTATTTCCAAGTTGTGTCCACAGAGTTAGACATTTATCTCTGAACTGGTTAATTTGATCAGTGTAAATAATCCATCCTGAATCTAAAATCCAAAGTGGTTCTCTGAGTATGTAATCGAGCTATTAATTGACAAATTGTCAGTTCACCTCTCTGTGCAATTTGGCTGCGTTTGACTCTCTATATAAAGGCAATGATACTAATTGAAAGCACAAGTACATTTTAGTCGTTATTCAGACAAGACACAGTAATAAACCAAATTTTCTAGTTTTATTCATCTATCATGAATAATGTTATTACTATGAAATGCATTATGCAAGCTATATTTTATTTTCTCCACAAATTACATGAAGTGAAATCTGAACCACACATTTTACAGTACACACTATAATAAGCGTTTTTGACTCAAGCTCTTTCAATGTTTTTTGCCCTGCTCTTGAAACTTGACTTTTTTTTTAGACCATTACTAACTTAAAATGATTGACATTGTTACGAAAAGGACTATGATATACTGCATCTGACCTTTTTCATTTAAGTGTTAACGGTAAATAATCCTTGGCATGCCAGTAAAGCATGAATAACACCTCCTTCAATTCTGTTTCTAATTGTAAGAGCAAATACCAGGAGGTGCTCTTCATTTGTTCCTCTGTGATATCTTTGTATCATGATTTCCAATGTTCATAGATTTCTAATCCTCTTGCCTTTCTGAATATGTCTAATTTTTTTGTAACATTTGTTTGATTGTAGTTTTTAAATAGATAGATAGATAGATAGATGATAGATAGATAGATAGATAGATAGATAGATAGATAATTGATAAGAGGTAGATAGATGATAGATAGGACACCTATACATAGTTGACTTAAATTATCTTTGAAGTAGGATATAGTCAGGGAAAGTTTTCTCACAGGAGGTGTATTTCTGCTTTGAGGATTATTTTATGTAATGCACGGCGGATAAGGGTGTGGGGAGCGGGGGAGGAGAAGTAGAGCACTCCAGGAAGAGAAAAACAAGCTTGAAGTCTTATAGGAGTATCAGTTCTATTTTCTGGAGCATAAAATGCACAAAACAACAGGTCATTGTATACCACACTGAGGACTTTACAGTTTAATCATTTGTAATGAGGTGGAGGGAAGCAAGAAATGCTTTTTGAAATTATGACAGGATCAGATTCTACTTTTTGAAAAAATCATTTGATTTGAATGTGGACAATAAATTGGACGGAGTCAGGGAAATTAATAGTCCAGGTTATCGATGATCTAAAGCAGTGGCTTTAGATATAAAAAAGAAGAGATGGAAATACGGAACACTTAAGTGGCACAATCATCAGGGCTTACTCACCAAATAAACAAGGGAAACTGAAAAAGAAAGGAGGATTTAGAATGACTCCATATTTTTTTTGGCTTGAGAAATTAGGTGAGTGATGATATCTTTATAATAAATAATAAGGAAAAGGAGCAAGTTTGGAACAGAAACGATTCATTCGATTTTAAGCATGTTGAATTTCCTGAGTAGAGTAGATATACTCTGTTTATCACCTGGGAAAAAATAACAACTATATATATGTACACATTTTCTTTTGAGATATAAAATATGTAAGGACTAAGAGAAAACCTGGGGGATGTTGTGCGACAAGTGACGTGGGAAAAAGAGTTTATACAGTTTCTAAACACATTTTCAGTACCTAAAAGAGATTTGTTGGATGGATGAACAAATTATGTGTCGGGAACTGGTCTATATGCTAAGAATATAAGGGTGACAGATAAGTACTTTCTTTCAAAAAGCTCGAAGTCCAGTGAAGGAGACAGAAAAATATATAACTACAAAACAGGGCGACATACAATATAAATGCCATTAGTAGAGAGGATGCTCTCAAATGTCTTCTGGAACAGAGTAAAAGTAATTCCATAAAACTTCTAACAGGTGTTTCACCTAAGGATTCAAAGAGAAATAGGTGCAGGAAAGAGAATCCTCCTATGGTGTGATGAATGGATTCAAAGTGACCAAGACTGCCTAAACATTTCTCTAGGCTTGACCAAACTGTAAACATATTTAGTTGTATTTCTTCCTTACCGTAGACGCCCACTTCCCTTTTCTTAGAGCATTTCTTTAGAAAATTTTATTTTAGAAAAAAATTAAAATCTTACAAAATATGATTGTAAATTCTTTCTCTGCCTCTTTCTGATGTAAATCTTCTGCAACCCAGGAATGTTTTTCTCAAGGACCTGACGCCATCCATTTGAAATGGAATCATTAAGATGGCGTTTCTAAATCTCAGTCCCTGTGGGAGAAGGATAGGAACCTAACTGCAATAAGCCCCAGTTAGTAAACGCAGATGATCTAAACACATTGAGCAGCCCCTCACTGACCACCTGTGGCGCCTTTCTACTAGTTGCCCCAGCACCAAAATACCCTCCTGCCCTTTGTTTGAACAGAGTCGACTTCAGCCTCTCCCCTCTGTTGTAATAGACTTTGCCCTCACACAGATATCCCTCCAGTTTCACTGGTATTCATTTGCATGTGCATGTGTGTGCATGCGTGTGAGATTAATTCTCTGCAATTTTATCACCTGTAGATTCAGTCGGCCTTCTCACAGTAAAGATACAGAGTAGTTTCATGACCAGAAGGACCCTTCATATTGCTGTTTTCTAATCATGTCAACTTTCTCTTCCACCTTCTTTCTTCTCTCTGCCAGGTCCTTGACTTTTGGCAATCACTGATCTGTTTTCTAATTCTATAATTTTTCATTTCAATGTTGTTATAGAAATTAGAAATGGATTCATACAGTATGTAACCTTTTGGGGTTGGCATTTCTCAGCATGATTCTCTGGATATTACATGTATCGATAGTTCATTCCATCTTATTAAGTAGTATTCCATGGTACAGCATAGCACAGTTTAACCATTCACCCATTGAAAGGCATCTGGGTTGTTTCTAGGTATTGGCTATTACAAATAAAACTGCTATAAACATTCATGTGCAGGTTTCTGTGTGAACATAGCCTTTATTTTTCTGAGATAAATGCCAAGGAGTGCAATTGTTAGTTTCTATGGTAGTTGCATTTTTAGTTTTTTAATAAACTGTGTCCCAGTGGCTGAACCATTTTACACACCCACGAGCAAAGCCTGAGTGGCTCACGTTCTCTGCATCTTCATCAGCATTTGATGTTTTCACAGTTCTTTATTTTAGTCATTTAATAGGTATTTAGTGATATCTCATTGTAGTTATTACATTCCGCTGATGGTGAATGATGTTAAATAACTTTTCATATGTATGGGTTTGTAAAAAAGTAAATTTTCTCCCACCTTTCCAAATTATTCTGGCTGGGCTAATGCTCAAATTAACATGAGACAGAGTAACAGGAGAAAAATGAATAAATTTATTATGTATGTACATGTGGAAGTTTTATAAGACCTTGAGACCAAGGTGCATAGGGCTCTTGAGATTTATATCCCATTCTGGACTAAGGAGAAGTGAGGCAGGGGTCTGGGTTTCAAAGAGAAAGTAGGCAATTCACAGGTGGGTGAGAAAGAGCAAACATATGGCAAACAAATTTTTGCTGGGCCACCCAGAAACAATGAGACACAGAGGGAAACCCAATAAACAGACTTTGCTAGACTTCTCCCTGACTGCAACGCCTAGTTCATATATGCTAAGGTGTAGTCTAACGTTTCCTACCTGAAGCAGGTTTTCCCATAAGAATCCCTTTAGGCATTTGAAGAGGGGGGAGGTCAAATGTTTTTCTGAGTATTTCGTTTCTTAAAAACCACTGACTTAAAGTCAGTATCCCAAAAGACACACTTTGAGGTGATAAAACTTTGGTCCCCCTCATATGCTCGTTTGCCATCTGGTTATCTCTTTAGAAAAGCGTCTGTTCATGTATGCAAGTTTTTGAGACTGTAGACAAGTTAGGCCATTTTGGTAAATTAAAAGAGAGAAGATGGAAACCCATACCGGAAAAGTGTTAATAGTGGTTTGAGAAAAGGAATACATTTTAGGTGATCTTTAAGGGATGGTTATTTGGAAGTTAGGATGTAGAAATGAGTAAATTCATGGATGAGTTTCTGACCAAATCATTGTAAATTGAATGGCCAATTCAACCGCTTGCAGAGAAAGTACAAGGAAAATAATAAACTAATCAAGAGATATATTTTGAAGAAGTTTGAAGTAGTTGTTGATATATATGTGAATTCCTTTCATTATTTTATTCAAGAGACCTAAGCAGCATTTGAATATGTAATTAAATTCGTGCATTTTGTTTGGTCATTTCAACAGTAAATATTAGTAGCCTAGGAATTAATTGAGTTTTTCTGGAAAGGTTATTTGAGATGGAGAAATAAATGACTGTAAATAAAGTATAAAAACAGACAATCCTTATAGGAATGTTTAAAAATATACTACATGTTAAACTCTTACATTCCTTATGGTCAAGAAATAGTACTTGCTAGCTAATTCGCTGACCAATACAGACTCTCCTTGTTTATTAAAATGGATTACTACATAATTGTATGATCCTTCCCCAAATGTGCGCACGTGCGCGCACACACACATGCACACACTCACAGATACAAAACATGAATCATGTTCCCACAGGTAAAAAACATAGACAGTGAAGAGTATTTCTTGAGAACTTTACAAGCAGAACTAAAATCTGCATATTTTAAATCACTATAAACTTTGATGCTGTGTTATCTAAGAATTTGAAACAGTTCTGTGCAACAACTGGGGGAATTAGTGTCTTCTATACAAAGAAAACATTTGTGCGTAACCTTGCTGTATTAAGATGTAGGTTTTGCTTCTTGATCCATAGGAAATTAAGCCACCGGTGAAAAGATTGTACATGGGACATACCAAATCAATGTTTTCATGGGTAAATTTTTCCACAAAGTTTGCAATATGATTACGGTTCAGTTTATGCCACACCACCCAGTAAATGATTGTGCTCAAGAGAAGCCAGATACGATTTAAAGGTACATGGCTGCTTATATAAGTGTGCACACCGTGTTTACATATGCATCAATTCTCTTTTTTTTAAAAAAAGAAAAATTGTTCCAATGCAACTAGCAATTTCTGGTTACCAAGCTCTAAGTCTTGTCCTGGAATAAAAAGGAGGACAAGGTATCATAAAGAATGTTCTGACACATTGTCTATATTGATGTTGATGACTTAAACATATTTCAAAGTGAAAACAAAATTGACAGAGATCTCAGAATATTGGAAGTTTTAAACCTCCAAAGCATTGGCTGAAACATGGAGGCAAGGGTTGAGGGGAGGAAGGTTAATATAAGATAGTACAATCAAGAATAGCTAGGCTTTAAAAGTGAGTTGTGTTCCCTATAGTCGAGGAGAACTTAAATGTGTTAATTACTTTTAGAGTAGTGTTGTTTTCTGTGAAAATAGTGAATATAATTATTGAAATATGCTAAACAAAGGGAAAATGTACAAGACAGAAATTAGAAAAGAGCAGGAAAGGAAAAATCCAAGCACTGTCATCATTCATTAATGATAACCATCATTTATATTTGCCAAACATTTAATTTTTATAAGTTGTCATGTAAATATCATTCCCATTATGATGCACTACAGTTGTGTACATGTTAGAAAATAAAAAAAATAATTTGGAAGATTTTATATTTCATAAAATAATACACGTTGTTTTCAACGTGTAGTTTCTCTGATCTGTGAATTTTTGTGAAAATGTTAAGTGCCTCAGCACTCCTGATTTTAGTTACACAGGGCCCACCTTCAACAGAAAGTTTAGCTAATGACTTTAAAATGACTGTCCTTATTTGCATGTAGATATTGATATGCCAGGTATTTCAGATATTTCTCAGATACTGATCTGTCAGTCAAACATTTTATCCTGAATATAATATCTAACATCCACTGTATAGAAAGCTGTCCATTTATCTAAGACAGTCTCAGGCAGGCAGGAATATGCTGTCTTGGACTACATTCTTTCCTTAATATATAACCCTTGTCTCCTGCATTGTCAGGTAATTTGAAAAGAAAAGTATCACTGTACATCTTTCTCATTCAAATTACATTGTCCATCTTCCTTCTCCTAGCCCTTACTCTGCCTGTATCTCTGGGAACTCTCTCAGCATATAAAATTAACTAGGCAAAAAATAAGAAAGTTATCTATATCAGTTATTGCAATATGAATCTAAATTTTCAATCCATATTTTTCATAACTTGTCATTTTATAAAAATATATAAGCAATTATCCATTATTGTTTGTCCAGGGATTTGGGAATTTATAAGAGAAATGCTGAAATTTCTACCTCAGTGAAGCAGAGGAAAGCTTTTGGTTTGGTCACTAAAAATTCAGAATCTCAATCAGGTGAAGGTAAAGGTAGGTGGGCTTGGAGCCTAAGCCTTTTGTCTATAGTAAGGTGGAAGCAAATGCTTGGGAAAGCCAAGTTACAACACTCTGTTCTACTATGAAGTATGTTTTCATAAATGCATTGTGGCCAAAGGTTGAAGGTGTATGTGTGTATGTGAGTATATGTGTTACACACATATTGTTACATTATGTTTTTAATTGAAAGAGCTATTGAGAAATGAACGAGGGCACGAATGAATTGGAAATTCATCTTGTAGCTAGTTAGGCGCGTTTTATATTGGAATTGTAACTTGCTTTGGGCTATCGGGTTGCTTGGAAAATTCTAAGTGGGAGTTTTTTTCGAGAAAAAACATCTATAGTTTAATAAGTTTGTATGGGCATAACTTCATAATCACAGAGTTAGTGTAAATAGAGACAAATTAAATTGTTTTGGACATTTTTTTTGGGGGGGGGTGGCTCTGTCATCTAACAGAATCCAGAAATATCACACACACACATGAAATATGAGTTTTGGGCAAAAAAAAAAAAAAGGATCTGTTCTATTTATTCGATGGTAGAGTTAGATTGTAGACAGTTTCTGAGATATTAGGAAACTAGCAAAGGCATGCACTTATTTGACAAATGAGAGACAGCAAGGTTAAAATAGAAAGCGAAAGGAACTTATGATTATCTCTTTGTAAATCTCTTTTCTCATATACTTAATATTTTTATTTGTTATCAAATGCAACTTGAAGGTCACAAAGTCTTAATTTGGAACAGGAGAAAAAACTTATGTTTCTTTTTATGTAAAATAAGGAATTAAAAAGTTCTTTAAGAGCTATTGGTCTAGGTTATTTTTTAAGAAATAAGACATTCAGATTATATTTGAATATTACTAAAAGATACTTTTTTAAGAATTATAGTAGAAACGCTTTTCAAGCAATCCAAATTATATATGATAGAACACTTTAGCATTGTTCCTTAAATTGATCAAGCTTGGAGAATATTTAAAAACAAGCAATTTAACATACTTGATAAACATGGTATAATGTGTTTAGTTAAAACATTTGTTTATCAGACTGATAGTTGTGCAGATTATTCTGCAAGGCACTATATTATCAGAGATTCCCAGAGTTTGGACATCTTATCATGTTTTTAGGAGGAGATTCTACATCTTGGGATATTTTTATTTTTAAGTATCAATATATTTTTAAATGCAGTGTTTTCCAGAGAGGACTATGCCAGCTAGCAGAACAATTTTAAGAGAAAGAATGAAAGAACGATAGAAAGTAGGGAAGGAAGAAAGGGAAGGATAAAGAAATTGAACGCTGTCATCCATGGGAAGAGCAACAATGAGCTCTAGTGGCAAGATGTTATAATGTCAAGCACGGGTGAAATGCAGTGATTACAGACAGTCTTCCATTTATACAGTCAGTAAAGATTTCTCAATCCTCAAAATGAAGATTAATTTGTGGAAATAAGCACTCCTTTAAATCAGAATCTCATTAAATTTCACACAATATCAACTATCAGGGTAATACAGTTATAATTTATATATTCCATATAATTTATCTTTCACCATTCTTACAAAACAATACCAGTAAGATTATTCTATTAACAACACATTTGATGTTGGAGATGACATAACTTATACTGCATCTGGTCAAGTTGAACTTGGATTTTACAAGAGTATTGATTTATGTGTTGTGTACTTGATAATATATGTGAGCCGTCTCGTCCCTCTGCTCTACCATCTGCTTCCTTCACACACAAAGGCACGATTTTAAAATAGGAAGAATGCTTCTTTTCCCTAAGTCTGACAAAACTATATTTTAATTATTTAGTTCTGGACAGGGACAATGTACAAATATAATTTATTAAAAATATACCAGATATCAGTTTATAGAATTTTTTAGTTTTTATCTGTTTTTACAACTTTGGGCAGAAAGAGATTTGGTATATTTATATGGCTATACATTTTTTTTTTTTTTTGAGATTATTTTAGTTCCTGGTACTTAATTAGGATAGTGACTAATGTTGTAACCCGATATAGAATTTGTTAAACTTATTCGTTGAATGTTTATTGAGTAACCAAAATGTGCCACAGACTATTCTAGATGCTGGATGGTGTTTATTCAAAAGCTTTATTGAATTTTCTCCAAACTGCAATGATCGTTTCATGGCTACTATTATCTATACTTCCTTGAAGTGAATACGAAAGTGTAGAGAGGTTAAGTGAAACACAAAACTAATACATTTCAGATCTAGGATTTGAACTCAGATAACATGCCTTCAAATTCTGAGCTCTTTTTAACCACACCTCACTGCAACCGTCTTGGTTCCTTTTTCGAGAAATTCATCACAATGGATATAAAAGTATAACTACTACAGATGCCTAGTATACTTTACCTTGTATCAAACTACTATTTATAAACTGTTCTCACATGTTAATATATTTAATTCTTTTAGAATAACTCTTGGATGTTAAGTAGGAATTTTTATCCCACTGATAAAGTTTTCATTGTAAAATGTCCACTATGCTTAAAGGACTTAAAATGAATGAAGACTGTCTTATCTGATCTCAACTAACACATGAAGGAAAATTATGTCCTTAATTCTGAAACAGAACATAGCTGCACATGAATATCAAAGCTAGGGAAAAGTAGAGGGGAAAACCTTAACTTAGGTGTGCTATTTTATTCATATTTCTTTACAACACTTCCAATTGTAAATCTAAATTGGTCAGGGATTTTGATCAGATCCACATGGAAGGAATTTCGAGTTTGGGCAGTTCTGCCATATGTGATAACAGCATGGGGCACACGACAACCGCTTCCCACTGGACAGGAGTGTAGAGAGCTGTTTAATACCTGCTAAATACATCAATTAAAAATCCTTACTACTTGTAAAAAAAAAATGCCATTTAAGAATCGTGTTATTTAGCAGCTGTTGCATTACTTTCCCTGTAGAATTATAGAACTACAAATCCCACTTCAGTCAATTCTAGAGAGATTACTTGTCATGTTTTAACTAACAGGCATATTGTATCAAAAACCTTCTGGGCCAAATTTGTACATTAGCCTCCGGTTAGCTTCTAAATCAACATATTTATATAACTTTGAGTAATCAAATTTTGTATAAAATAAATACACAAAGAAGAATAACAGTTGAACGAAGAGCTCAGTTATCCTGGTGAGATTTCATACTTTTAATTCTCTCATAACCTTCTGAGCTCTTTTTTTAAAAAAAAAATTGATATACATATATATTGTGAAATGATTACCACAATAAAGTTAGTTATCACAGTCATCACCTCACATAGTTAGATCTACTCTCTTAGAAAATTTCAAGTATACAATACAGTATTGTTAACTATAGTCACCATGCTGAATACTACATTTCCAGAACTGTTTTATCTTGTAACTGAAAGTGTGTACCTCTTGACCAACATCTCCCTGTTTCTGCCATTCCCTAGACTGTGGCAACCACTCTGTTTCTAGGAGTTCAAATCTTTTATATTCCATGGATAAGGAAGATCATCCAGTATTTGCCTTTCTCTGTAATGCCCTGAAGGTTCATCCCTGTTGTCACAAGTAACAGAATTCCCTTCTTTTTAATGGATGAATATTTCATTATGTACACACTCACATACATACACATTCATATTTTGTTTATTCATGTGTAGATGGACACTTAGGTTGTTTGCAGGTCTTGGTTATCATGAATAATACTGTAATAAAAATAGGGGTGCAGATAGCTCTTTAATCCTACTTTCTCATCCTTTGGATATATATCTAGAAGTAGGATTGCCGGGTGATCTGAAAATCAATTATGATAATACACCACATCAACAGAGTGAAGGGTAAAAACCAAATAATGAATCATTACATGCAGGAATAGCAGTTAACAAAATTTAATATCCTTTTTGTTTAAAAAAAAAAAAAAACTTTTCAAACTTGGAAGGAATGAATGTACCTCAACATAATAGAGGCATATATGACAAGCCCATAGCCAACATCACACTTAATGTAAAACTATTTCTGTTTGCAGATGGCATTCTGTTACTTATAGAAAATATTAAAGACTCTACCAAAACAATTTTAAGAACTAATGAAGAAATTCAGTAATGTTTCAGGATATAAAATCAACATGTAAAAGTCATTCGTATTTCTACACATGAACAACGAATTATCTGAAAAATAAATAAAACAATCCCATTCACAGTAGCATCAAAAAGAAAAAAAATACTTAAGAATAAATTTAACCAAGCAGATCAAAGATCTATACCCTGAAAACTACCAGACCGATGAGCAAAAATGAAGAACACACGAACAAATGGAAAGAATGATATCCTGTGATCATATATTACAAGAATTAATGTTATTAAAATGAATACTACCCAAAGCAATGTATAAATTCAGTGCAATCCCTACCAAAATTCCAATGGCATTTTTCACAGAAGTAGAAAAAAAAGTCCTAAAATTTGTATAGAACCACAGAAAACTCCTAAAAGTCAAGGCCGTCTTGAGAAAGAACCTTCTGAATTCTTACTTTAAAGCTTTTGGTTAAAAGTAAGTGTGCTGCTGCTTTAACAAAGCAAGGAAGGCAGTGAGCGCCTAAGCTCTTCAGGAAAGATTCTTCACATGGAATCGATTCCTAATCACCCCTTCTTTTCCTTGATCACCATCAAGCACTTTTGGAAAACCACCGTGTGCAAGGCACTGTGCTGAGTGAAAAGGTAGGTTGATGTTCTTTCCCTCCACATTATCAGTAGCTCACTGAGAAAGACAAAATCCAGTTGAAGGAATGGCCAAGCTGAAATATTGAATACTTGTCTATATGGCAATTATACATTTTTTCCCTTTAAATACTCCGAATAAACTTAAATGAATGATTTGCCTCTTCACAATTCTGTAAATCTAAAATTTATTTAGAGATAATTTACCTTTATTTATGTATTTTCAGTGTGAAAATACTCTAGTCATCATTGCTGTTTAATATCAACATTATTTCTTACCATGCAATTCTTTTAAATTCAGAAAGATCACTTAATTATCAACATAATTCGATTTCAGAAAAAAAAATAGAATATTTTTCTTGTCTGTGATTGGGCCATAAATAAATAGTATTCATTATGTAAATCTCTCTCATTTTCTTGCTCTCACTCTTTCATTCATTTCTATCACATTCTATCTCTCTCATATTTGGACATTGGGAACTATCTATAGCTCAGTATACTCATATAGGTAATTATTTTGATTAATCATATCTTATTTTTAAATGTGCCTACATTTTAGTTATTCCAAAGATAATTAATACTTGAAATAATCATGTGACTACATTAGTTTCCCCATTAGTTTCTACAGTAATATTTCATCATTTTAAAAATCTACTTGTCGTGAGAGACAGGTTGTAAGTTTCTAGGGCTTGTCAAAATCATTTTTCCTAAATTTTTAACAACTAGACTGCGGTGCTTATCATGAGTATCTCTCAAAAAATGTTTTTGCCTGTCAGATACTGACATTTCAAGGACCAAAAATATATATAGGGAAAATGTATCAATGAGACTTCTTTTTAGTACATTTTTATAGTACATTGAAAATGTATTAATGAGACTTTTTAAAGTAAACATTATAATCCTACTCTTTTATATAGAATTGTTAAACTTGTATAACACACAAAGCAATAAATCAGGACAAGAGAATACACACAGTTCCGTTTCAATAGTACTATAAGCGAGGCGATTAGGTATTCAACAAGTTGTCCTTCACTCGTAGCTCCCAAACATAAATCAATTTATTCTCACAAAATAAAATCAACATTAGCACGCTACAGTTATCTACTATGAGCTGACCATGCGCTCTTCTCTCCTTGACTAAACACAGTGTTTTAATCAGAAGTGTGGTGAATCCAACCACTCTAAACACTGATTGATTTTGGAATGCTAGGGTATACCCCTTCAGCTCTTTCCATGGCACAAAATGAGCTGTTGTTAATTTCTTTCATTTGGGACTCAAAAGTCCTTCAAGGAGTTGTATGTAGGTTTTTAGAAGACATGTTTCTGAAAGTCCTTCAAGGAGTTGTATGTAGGTTTTTAGAAGACATGTTTCTGGAATTTTTATTCTGAATTATCTCAGCTGAGAAAGAGGTTATTACAGTTGATTGCAAGATACAATTACAGGAGCGCATTGACCCATAATCTTTAATTTCAAATAAAGAACCTAAGTATCACCTCAAAGTTTCTAGTTAAAAATAAGATCTTGAAATAGACATGACAAAAATTCTAGCCATACCGGGGATATGTTTTCATATGTCTTAATAATTTTCTTTAAATCAGGATGGAAATAATTTAGGCAAGTCCCAGGGCACTGTGCTATTAATAATTCAATAGAACAGATTGTGCAAGAAGTGACATATAGAATAATAAAAATCTGGCAATTAATATTAATTGATATTCTCTAACAAGATGCTCCAAGGCATATTTAGTAGTTTGTACCACCTTTCAGCTGGACCCTTACTTGAGGGCATTGAAATTTAATAATAAAAGTTTGAATACGTTTTTCCTTTGATCTCAAATGAGATCAATGAAGATTCATTTTCCAAAAGAATAGAGGCTATTAGTTTTTTTAATACTAATCACAGATACAGAGCTGTAATTAGAGAAGTTGAATTTTAAGTTAAATTGGGAGCACATTTTTTAAAGAGGTTGTTTTCTAAAACCAAAAAGTATTTCTCTGGAATTGTTCCACGAACTTCATGAATTTCAGTGACAAATAGGGTGCCTACTGTCAGATTACCTTAAGCATCCCTACTCCTTTTTAAGACCATTGGCATTTACATGGTTAATTTAAGGTGAAATGAAAAAGCTTTCCAAAGAGCTAAAGTGGAGAGTTCTTAGACTTGATGCATTGAGTGCATCATGATGAGATTGTCACCTGAAGGGGGAAAAAAAAATCTGTTTTTACTAAAGCAAATAAAGCTACAGCTAGTTTTAAAAAATATATTAAAATTGTAAAATTGTTTTTACTTCCTCAAGTACCTTATATGTCAGTCACCAGCTTCACTCAGTTTGACATTTCTGTTTTGAGAAGGAGTCCTCTCTGAAATCTTACGTGGTTACTGGTGTGATCTGATAGGACCGAAGGGGTAGGTCATGGGAGATGTCTTATATAACCCCCAGGAAACCTGACCCAGCATAGTCTGACAATCGCAGTGGCAGATGGCTCATGGAGTTTGCCTGAGATATTGTTCCCTCGGGATTTTAGACAGGTGTCTGGTCATAAGTATTGAACAACTAAAACACCCACACTGCATATGTAGAACCACAATTAAGGTTTAGGCTTAGAAAATAATTCTCTAACGGAATTATGATCAATTTATGCTAGAGGGCTCTGTATTTGCTGCCTTTTCATGATAGAAACAAAGAAAGAGTTCTAGACTTTCTGACTTTTGATAATATCAATATTTTCATCCTTGAAGAATAAATGTATCCTGTAGCTGTCATTGCTCTTAGAATGCACGAATTGATATCTCAGTGATGGCTCTAGGGAATAGCTGAAAAAAAATAAATTTTAAGGTAATAGTGCAGGCCTTAATGATTAATTTTTAACGCTCACAAATTATTTGTCTTAGGGCCATTTACTTAACCTGTATATTTCTCTTGGATTTTTTATCTGTAAATTAGACAAATGATATGTGATTCTGAGTGATGATGTTGAATTAAAGAAAAAAGTATCTGGAAATACCTAGAAGAATACATAGCACCTGGCCAACCAATAAATGTTAGCTGAGTCACCTTCAAATATACTATTGTTTTTTGAAGTGGTTATTCAGTGTTCAAATAAAAAAGTCATATTCATTTTTTATTTCATATAAGATTTAAGGCCATTATAGTATGATAAGTATAGAATGTTTATGAAATTATGAATGTCAGATAAGTGAAATTTAAAGGGGGTGGGGAGGAATTAAGACAGATAAGAGTGACATAAAGATATTTACACCCCATGACCCTCCACATCGCTGGAGTACTTTCATAAGTTTGACTCAAAGACCTTAGTAGCCAAAGAAAAGAGAGCTATATTTTCACAAGAATGATAAAGTTTATAAAAAACAAAACAAACATGTTTAAAATAAACACTTATTTTCTTAATGCAGACTTTTATAAAGACCATAGAGTATTTAGTGAAAAGTCTTTGAAAATATTTATATAATAAAAACAGTAAATGAATTTGTGTAGCTCTTCTTTGAGTATCTTTTAAGTAAGCAGGCAACTCTTTCAGAATCTAAAAATTGCTATATTTTATTATCTCTGTTTTACAAATAGCTGTTTATTGACTATGTCATATACCAAGACTATTTTACTCTCTTATGATAACAGTAGTGAATAGAAAAGTTATTTTTCCCATCTCTTTGGTATTTAAAATTATCGTGGAATGAGATGGAAATTAAAACAATATAAATAATGCAATTCCACATTGAACTTTGATTAAACTGGGAACACATCAGTGATAGGAGTGAAATTTGAAAATTTCCATGGATAACATAGAACAGGATTATCTGTGGGGAAGGTGTTAGGTGGCTCATTTTTCTAGGATGGTTAAAAAAAAGTTCTTCCAATTACGTGAAATTTAATGTGAGATCTAAGTGATTAGTATAAGCGGTAATGGTAAGTCCAGAGGGAATAGCTTTCAGGGAGAAAAATGGAATGTTCAAAGGCCCAGATATAGAAATGAGATGATTGTGTTCAAGAGAGAAAAGGGGCATGTGTAAGCAGAATATAGCACATGGAGCCGGTGTGAGGTGAGTTACAGAAGTGAACAGAAATCAGGCAGTACATACATAACCTTTTAGGCCAATTAACATTTAAATTTCATTCTAATTTACAACAGGAACTTATTGGAAGGCTTTAAGAAGAATAGTAATAGGGCATGGGAATAATATGATAAAAGCTTTAAATTAAAAATATAAAATTTAAGAAAACTGCATTGGCTGTTTAATTTTTCCATATATGTTATTTCTTTCAACTTCGTTTTAGTTAAGGATTAGAGTGTGTATGCTTAAATTTATAATATGGTAAATATTTGAAGAGTAGGAATATTTTTCTTGCTAACTAAAATGCATTTACTATTTACAAATTTCAATTTGTTGCAAAGTACAAATTGCAAACCAAAGAATCTGTCACTAATAGTATTCTCTGTGATGACAAACTATACTGTAGTAGCAGGAGAATAACATCGGTAAGTCCAAAAGATTCTAGGAAGTGTCCTCAAATAGGTAGTCATGTGATATCATGCCTCCTTCTAGAAAGCAATGAAGTAGCTAAGAAATCACTACTTTTATTGAGATGTGAAAGATATTAGATGTCTCGTGAACTCTTATAGAGCTTATCAAATTGTTTTCTAAATTAGGCTACCTGCATTTTTATGTATTTTCTTTTGAAATATTATCAATAGCAATAGCATTAATAGAGGAAGCTGATAAAATTATGTCGAAAATAAATTTGCAAGGCTTACTTTTTGTCTTATTTTTTTAATACACTGAATGCATTAAGATGATGTGAGTTTATTCATGGATATGTGTATCATTAGAACGTCACCAAAAAAACAGCTGTCTTCTTATGAAATTATCAAATGTCTATTTCTAAATATTCTTATGGTATCATAACACTGCTGTCCAGTTACTCATAGTTTGAACATTCAGATTTAAACTTTATCTTGAATTTCTGTGACATTCTATGATACAGTCTAACTAGCTATTTCCTCCCCATGACTATCTGATACAAAGATGGTACTTTTGGCAGGATACAATTTAAACTCCACATCAGAGTGAAGCCAGGCATGGTGAACACATAATTCGGTATACAGCTGATGCATTATTAAGTTGTACACCGAAGCTTGTATAATTTTATCAACCAGTTTCACTGTGATAATTTTAATAATTAAAAGAGTGAATCCAGCTAAATCTTCATCAGCTGAAGTTCTTGACCAAGAACATATATCCAACTAATTGGTTGTCATCATTTGAAATTTTACCGTTTATGCAGCTAGATATGCCCCACTGAAGGACAAATACTGATCTTTGATAATGCAAGATTTTCGGTATTGAGATCTACATGCAACTCTTAAATATAAAGAGGTATGTCCTAATGAGGCTGGTGTGTGTGTGTGTGCGTGTGTGTGTGTGCACGCGCGCACACACATGAGCAAAATTTAAATCTCTTAATATCGCCCGTCCCCTGCCTAAATACCCCTCTGACCTAACTTCAATTTATTTTTTCTGCTCTTTTCTTACAATTCAGCAATACAGACTTTTTCTACTTTCTGTTGTTACTGTTGTTTGTGTTTTTTTTTAAGCCAAATTGTTTCTTTCTTTGTAACTGTTTGTCCTTAGTTTCACTAACTTCAATACTCCTTCAGCCCTATTATTCTCCATAACAACCCCTACCTTTTTATTATCTAATATCGCTCAATTATGTTATTCATATATTGTATTTCTCATTTATTATCTGTCCTCCTTTCATTCTCTACCTACAAATGTAAGCATGTGAAGCCCCAGACAAAACTAGAATGCACATTCTGGAAAAGTGCCTGGATATTGGTAGTATTCAGTAAATATTGCTATATAAAAGGTAGTATAAATGGAGAAAAGAGTTCAGTAATCTAAGTTCATAATTCTTTAAATTGTCTTAAGTAAAGAAAAGGCCCTGAGTGCCCTTACTAAGATACATCCAGGTCCTATAAACTAATGAGCTCTTACTGCCTTAATACAGCATGAAAATTGCTTAGCCTATTAACCCAGGAAGCAAATGACTAATGTCCAAATCTGCAACATATCCCAGTGTAGCCATTTTAAGCACTGAATCCGCTCAAATACTAGAGTAGAGGTCATGAGCCTGGCTCACTGTTGACTAGAAGTAATTATACTGTTTCATTCTTTTTTATCAATGCCTTATCTTTATTTACAGCAAATTATGTTTTAGGAAATAGAGACACAAGAGGAACAGGATTTCATCAAATAACTCTGGCTGACCTAAAAAAAACATCTAAATGATATTTTTTAAAAGTGTAGTATAAGGATATGTAGCTATATATTACAGATTCATGTTGATTGTTACAGTCAACTTAATTCGTAAATCAAACTCCAATTAAATTCCATGGAAGGCACGTACATGTGAACCATCCATGTTAGAGTAGGCTCGACAGCTTGAGGATTATGCATTGAGTGTTGGAGTCAGGGCCTGGGCTTGAATCCCAGTTTTGTCACTTAGTAGTCTGTGACCTTGGATAAGATATTTAATTTCCCTGAGACACGCTTTTCTCATCCGTGAATGGACTGTATTATAGTTTTTGCCTACATGTTATTGTGAGGATTAACAAACATCATGCATGTACAGTTTCTGGTATATCATTTGATACATAATAAACATTCAGCAAACAGTAGCTTTTTTGACATCATCATCATCTTGTGTTAGAGAAATTCTAACAATTTCAATTTTTCTGGATATTATTACAATGGAAACAGTCATTTTAATAAGTAAAAATATTAAAATTCAGAGATATTTTCTAAAAGTAATGGCCCAGCAGAATACAGTCTTCAGAGTCTAAAGAAATGTGCTAGATAATAATACTTAACATAATTCCAATAATAACACATAGATCGTCAATATCAAAGGCCTTGCCATTAGGAGAAACACTTCCACCAAATTTCTTTTTCTTAATCATATGCCACTAAATAATGCCTTTTCATAGTCCTTACAGTAAATAAAATTTGAATGCCTATATGCCAATATTTAATAATACATCATATGACAATCACTTCCAACATAATTTTTGAAGATATGAGCATTAACTAAAAATAAGATTTAATGCTTTAAGAGAACATATCCAAAGAAAATTTAGAAATTACTTTCAGTCCTTGTTATTATGGTTTGCCTATAACGCCTAATCTGTTCTATTTTCCTTTTTGGGGGGGAGGAAGCATCTCTTCAACATAAGAAATATACAGTACAAAAAGAAACATTAAACATCCAAAACTTAACAAATATAATTCAATTTTTGTTTCTCTCTCCTTATATATGTACCTAATAATGGATGCTACTATTATTCAATCAATTATAGTCCAATCAAGTCAGTAGTTTCTCTTGTATTGTGTTTCTTGTTTGTTTCATAATTGATCAGATCTTCTGTGCAGAACTGCGAAAAGGATTTTAGAAATATTATAGCTCAATTATTCGGATATTCTAGAATATCTGTAGTTTAACCTCCAGGTTGAACCTCTTATATTGGAATGATCAGTTTGGCACGTAAAAAATTCTCAGGTTGAAATGTTCATGAATGGTAACAAGATTGACAGTGTGTTTTCCATATCCTTCCTTGTGATAGCAAAACACTTCGCTGTGAGTTTTACAATTACCTTTTTTGACAAAGTCCCTGAAAGCATATACAGTGGTACTGCTTTATTTTGCTATGTAAATATAATTGTAGATTGGGCAGTAGCCGTAGCCTACTCATGTGTCCTTTTGACTCATATGGAAAGCAAACTAGCTTTTCCTTTACTCTATTATTTTTAGACCAAGTGAGCTTCAGGACTTTCATCTTTATACAACTAGAGCAAGCATTAAACAGTCAACTACACCGTTGACTCCATTAGGACTGAGAACAACATGATCTAGTTTCAGGAACTACTTTTAAACTCCGGCTGGAAACGCTTTGTCATTTTTATACTGATCATCTTAGCAGAAAAATAAAATATAGCTCTCTAGGCAGAAATCCTCTTACAAAGTGCATAGACCTTGTGTACCCAGTGACAACATACATGATAAATATGGAACAGGCCCAGGAGAAAAATCCCCCAGCTTCCCTGCACCCGTGTATCCATTATGCTGGCATATAAAAAGGCCATGTGCTCTAGAAAATGAAATCTAAATGATCCATTCTTCATCTTACTCTCCATCATTCATAGGTCATATGAACATTATTCTACCAAGAAATGGGAAGTTGTGAATGTACATTTAAAAATTCAATTCAACCAGTATTTGTTAAGCATACGCTATATGAAAAGAACAATGTTTGGGATGGGGAATTACAGAGATAAAGACTATCTGGCCTTTAAAGACATGTGTTCAAAAAATTGTCAGACTATAAATAAGGTGATATATTATATTGTTAGTTAACCAGAAAATATATAATTCAGACTTAATTTTGGGCCCAAATTCTTGAAATTTGAAGACCCATATCCTAGTCACTATGCAGAACTTTTACTGTAGAGAAATTTTATATATGTATGTATACATATATAAAAATATATATATAGGCTTTCCTAAGTAAATTATTCCATTCTCATAACCTAATATCCCTAAGCATCTGACCAATTTTATTGAAAGATACATAGGAAACACTGTTTGGAAATAACAATATTAGTGTTTTACTTTTTAATTTGTATGTCTGCAAAAATACTGCACAAGTCAAAATGACAGTCCTTCTATAATTAATCCTATTGCCAATTTTTATTTCTCAATGAAAATAAACACTTTTATTTAGAAAATCATTTTCTATCTTATACTGTTAACAATTCTAAATAGAAGAAGGTGTTGGGATTTCACAGATGACCATAAATGATTGATAATGTATAGCACTTGGCGGACAAAAAAAAAATAGTTTGTTCTTATAGCATGTACTGTTTTACTATGGCAAAAACATATAGCCTAGAAATGCATTTTACATATGGTGTGATATTTTATTGTGAAGTAATTATGCAGTGCTTTCACTTTTTAGCTACATCATATTTTCTTCACTTTGGTATCTCAAATCTGTTCTGAATATGTGATTTCTTAAAATTTCAAGACTATATAATTTCTGAATCGGAAATATTTTTATCAAAGATTTGTCAGAAGTTTGACATAATTTAGAAATAATCAATGCCTCAGCAAATTTTATTTTACAAAGTTAAATTAAGAGGAAATAGTATAGGAGAGGAAACTCTGGCTTACCTGAAAGACATGAATCTTACTGTTATCATTAGTCTTTTCTGTGACCTTAGGCACATCATTTAATCTTTGGCATACTAAGTTTTTTTTTTTTTAATTTGAATTTGAATATTTTACAAATTAAAATATTCTCTAGTAGTATTTTACAAGTTTGCTTTAGGAATTCTAAAATAAATACAGTTTTTAAAAGGAAATATATGAGGGAAGATGAAATCTCAAATCTTGTTCTAAGAACTCATTAAAGTGTTCCACAAAACCTCAGAGGTTCTCAAGACACTTTCAGAGATCCCTGCTGTCAAAACTCATCTTATAATATGTCAAAATAGAATTCACCATCTCGACTGAATTATATTTACACTCATCATGCAAAAATAATCATGGCTAAAACTGCTACTATCATTGTATCTTCACCAGCACATCATCATCATCATCGTCGTCTTCATTGTCATAAATAAAAAACAAACTTCATTTAAGAATGCTTAATTAATTAGCAAAGAATATTCATTTTTATAAATTTCAAATTTCAAATGCAAGTCTTTTTACTGTTCTGTATGAAGAAATGGGAAGGGTAAATAAAGCACTTTGTCACCTATCCAACTTCAAATAACTTCCTGAGCAAAAAGTATTTGTGTGTTCAATTTTAGGTCGTACTAGCTATTCTTTTCATGAAAATTCGTTTTTGCTTTAAAAACACTGATAAACTATGTTTATTTAGACATAGGCATATTAGACATATTTCTCAAAAATTACTGCCACTTCAAGGAAAAGAAGAGACAGTATTTTTGCCAATGTATATAAGATATACATTATAGGCAAAATATGACAGCTATAGATAATTTCAAAAGGAATTATCTCTGAAAATATAATTCTCAATGGAGGCAAAAACATTTCAAAGATCAAATCTGTTTTAAATAGTACAGCATAAACACATATATATTTATTTTGAAGGTGATAAATTAGGAGTAGTAAAACATTATTACTAGCATTTCCACACATACAGTATGTAATGCTGTGTAGGGTAGAATTTTAACACATCATGAACTTGATAGAAATTACATTTTATGTTGGTATCAATATTCATTCAGAAGACTGCTGTTAGTTTTGATGTGTTTCTCTTATCTATGGGTTTCTGTGCTGTCAATTTGGATCATACTAATTTGTTGTATTTATTTTCTCTATACATCCTTTTTAACATTTTTTGAACACTCAGAAACTGTTCAAGATGTGTAAAAATAGTATTGCAGGCTCAATTAATTAACGCTTTTTAACATCCCCATGCCTCTTACAAGTTTCTATCACTTTTTCACTGAATATTTATATTTGTCCTAGCAGGGAAGATTTAATTTCCTCAAAGATAACAAGATCTAGGGGTGACTCCGTGATTTTTCTATTGCCACATTTATACACCCCAGATTGTCATCACAAATAGGTTGTGAGCTTTTCTAAGGCATCAACCGCAATTTATAGTTCTCATGTATTCCACTCAGGCCCTGGCACAGAGCCTTTTAATTCAGATATTGTGTTCTCTGTGGGGTGTGCTGGCAGGCTTTGTCCTAAGTACTGAGTAAACAGAGATAAAAGACAGAAATCCCTGCCTTTAGAAATTCATAGTCTAGTGGGTAGTAAAAAATCAACATGCAATTAAAATGTAGCATGATCAGTGTGCTGATAAAAATACAATACAGAGATTTGAAGGAAACAGGCAATCCTCCAGATACAATTTAAAAAAAAAAAATTTTTTTCTTCCAAATAGTTAAAAAATGTTTTCCAAGTGTTTTGAAAAATACTGAAAAAAGAGCTTTGTTGGTTTCAAAGTTTCTGATGAAGGCCACTGACAGAAATTTGGTCCATGAAGGAGATAAGGGATGTTATGAGTTAGGATGATAAAGAGCGAATTTTAAACTGGGAGGAAAATATCATTAGCAAGTTCAAAATTTGGCAATGACTTATTCAGGGAATATCCAGAGAACTGCTAAAGCCAAATAAGTAAGTTAAGAGGATGATCCAGTAACTCTCTTATGAATAATAAGACTCAAATTAGGAGCAGATAGCCCATTTCCCTGGTTTTGTGCAATGTACTTTTATTAAACCTTTATTATCCATATACATGTAGCTCTATAAGGGCCTTGGGGTAGAGGGTGATTCAGAAGAAGGGGAATTATTAAAATGAATAATAAATGGTCCCTGATTTGTAGTATGGAACAAAGACAAATGAACTGATAAGGACCATGTAAGTCATAATAAATACTGTCAAATGAATATATGCAAGCTCTAGAAATTTAAAGAAAAGCTACTTTTGTCTAAATGATTGCAGACTTCCTGGATAGAATATTATTGAAGGTGTAATAGATGAGATAGGCAGGTATTAGTAGCCTGGAATAAGTGAACAACAAAATTATTCATGCAAATAGGATGGAATTAACATCACAGTAGGAAATAGGATTTCAGAGCTTGGAGTCTTTAGAGGTTTTCCAATCCAAGCTCCTTGATTGTGACAGATGAGGAAACAGATCCAGAGAAACGAAATGACTTACTTAAGAAAATCCAATTAATAAATAAGAGTCATAGGACCATTACTCACATATCCCAGTTGCCAACCTTGAGCTTTTTCTGTTATTTTCCTCCTTTATTTTACTCTGCTGATGAATTCACAAATATGCAATTTTTCACGAACAACCATTCAATATTATGTACCTCTAAGGTCTTTTCATAGGTTATGAAAACTCATAACTTACAACTTATAAAATAAAATATTCATAAAATATTAAGACTGCAGACTCAATGTTTAAAAATATACTGTACTCTAGAGTCACATAACACAGTCCTAACGATTTTGAACTATACTACATGGAGACCACTATTAGCTCCAATTTATAAAGAGGATTTGATTCTTCCCAAGGCAATGAGAGTAAATCCCCACACAATTTCTTAAGTCTATATTGTTCCAAGCAATTTAAAGTTGTGGATTAGCAAATGAAATATAGCATTTTTTTGTGGCATTACGTGATGTAAATTGAATTGAAACAAATAGACTTAGTTTGCCATGGCACACATGTCATTGAGCAACTAAGAAGTTTGTGTTTTACCACAGAAAAGATAGGTAGAGAAAAAAAGCACCTAGGACCAATAATTTAAGCATCATGATGTATTTTTATCTTCCCGAGTCTTCTTAAGTATAATAGTTTTCAGTTGATTTACTTATATTTCCAGAGAGATTGCCAATACCAATTAAGAGTATTGATCACAGTGATGCAGGTGAACATTAGAAATAAGGGATTAACTTTTAATATGTTGTTTTAATATATGAATGTTTTTGATTAAACGGACACATCTTAATCTCAAAATGGCAACAGTAATCCTTGAGGGCCCTTGGATTTATCAAAATTTAGCTAAATTGTTTAAAAGCTGTATACAAAAACACTTTCAGTTACAATTAAATAAAAGGCTATTTTTAAATAATGAAGGTATGGTCATGTAAGTCATTTTAATTATGTATAGATTTGCCAGCACATGAAAAAGACATTGGGCAAAACAATAGCATACAACTTTAATTATTAGAAACTAATGAGAAAAGAAGTAAGGTAGATGTACTACATCAATGACAATTTAAATGTGTTTTGGCCTGGAAAAGATGCAAAAGAATAATGAATTATTCAAATAATCTTGTGATTTGTTTCTATAGAAATGGTGCAGTTTTAAGAACCTTTACCAACAATGACTAATGTCATACTCATGTTGAAAGAAGACATTTTGTTTCAGCAAAATAACATTGTCCTTCCCATGAAATGGATGGGATTATTTAAATGTTATTTGCTTTATATTTAATTTACTTGAATTTTGCATTTCTAAAAGAGTCAGAATAAGTAGTATACCTATAGTTTTAAATTTGCTACATGTTAAAATAATTTTATAAGAAAATAATGTAATTGAAAATGTCCTTGAGAAATTGTATTAGATTTATACAATTTTTATGTTTTGAGAAACAAATACATGCTTACTTTAAGTATGTTTAAATATATGTTAATGTATTGTTAATTGTGATAAGTTTTCAGATTCTAATAGAAATGTATTTTAGTGGTTATGTATGATGCATCAATTACATACTATTTATTATAAACAGAATTTTATTTATTACTTATTAAATATTTTAGGAGAGATTTGACATGGAAATAATTAGCACTTTGAAAGCCTAAGATTTTGCATGATGCCATTTTTGGATACAGTTATTTAACAGAATTAACTTAATAATGCCACATTTATTGCACTTCGAATAATCCACCTTGAATTAATTAGGTAATTGCTCAAATTTTTTATCAAGTTTTCCAAAAAAAAAGCACTGTCATTAGTTTGAAATAAGAATATGTTGCTATATTTATTTTATCCATTTATAATTTTTTTTTCATTTCTTGATTGAACTTGACTAACAAAACATTTTTATGTTGTATTATTTTATTTATTAACATATATTTTTAAGGAAAAAATTATATTGAATTATTATTCATCTTTTCTTGCCTTTATAAAATTTGTTTTATTAGAATTTTAAATTAAATTCCTCAATTAACTTTGTTGAAATTTTTCTTTCGAACTTATATGACATTAATATGCTTCAAGGATAAGCAAAACAAATTGCATAGATTTACAAGTATTTGTTTATTTTATATTTTATTGGAAGGTGGTTTGGAACAGTGTATTATTTTTCTTTTCATTTGAAGTGTTTTTTTATTTGTTAATATATTTATTTTTACTTCCATTATTATTATCTAAATTTATATGTGTTATTTACAGAAAATATAGACAGTAATTTCAATTTGGGAAATTCATTAGAGCTTTATGATTATTATATACATAATTTTTTAAAACAATTTTACTAGTTAAGGAAAACCAGAAAACAGACATGCCATCTGCTTATAACACAGATTGGAAGAGCTCTTGCTATTAAATATATGTCTATGATATTTTTTTAAATCCTCTGCATTCTTTTGTCTACTATTCCTCTAAATTCGAGAGTTGCTAAATGTTCCATTATTCCTTGAATATTTATTTGGTGCTAGAATGTCATTTGCAGTGTTAACATTATTAAACATTGATGTTTGGAATACGTGATCTTCCTAAAACGAATTGGAAAAATGGACAATTTTAATTTGTTTTGAAATATCTTACATAGCATACATTTGCCTTCTAAATGTATAGAACATTCATTTCTGTTTTTTCTTTTTTTTAATTTTAAGATATGGGATTTGTTTTATTATTAATTTTAAAATACTCAATGCAATGAGCAATAAAAACACATAGGAACAAGAAATATTATTTATTTACTTATGTTTTCCCTTAAGATAATAGTTCACAGCAATTCATAAAGGAAATGGCATATCTTTACTTGTAAACAGAAAGACAGAAAAAATAGACTGTAGATTAAAGGAGAATTAAAAAAGACCTGTGCTTGCCATTATGGCCTATCCATGATTTTATGGGATCAGTTTGGCTTTATGATTACTAAAAGCTAGCAAAGAAAGAGAAATCTTTCAGACCCAAAAACTGTATCTATGGAATAAACGAATAGATAATAATAAAAATAAAAAAAAAAAAAAAACCTACTTGCTCAGGAGAATTAAAACTGTTCCTTGCATTTACATCAGAAGGACATTAATCTCCAAATGCCCTAACTGGAGTGGTGCCTTGGTAGACGATATTGTGTGATTGAATGAGAAATATTATCATCATCTGTATAGTGAATTTTATGATTTTTTTTTAGAGCATCCTTCAATTTAATTGATGATTTCAAATTAAAGTACAAATCAGTAACGACAGTTTTATAAGCAGCCAATAATCAAAGGTGGTTATGAGGGTCCAGCAGAGTGTCATGGTCAAAATAGCTGCCTGAGATTTATAAACAAACAACAGGCTGCTTTCTGTCTATTGATGTCTCGGGGGTCGGTCAGAACCTAGGCCTCTCAAAGCACCTTCCCTAGACTCTCCCTTCAGGTTATGTCATTACAGAATTTCTTCAAGTTCAATTCAGGTCCTTCCAGAAGACAATAAATTATTCTTGGACAAAGTGACATTGGTGCAAGTTAGCTGACTACCCAGTCTTTGGAAAGTTTACTTGGTGAAACAGAAGAGAGGGACGATTAGGGATTGTACTGGAACCAGGTAAGTTAGGGACAATTGCAGATGGCTTCTTTCCCAACTTTGATGAAAAATTAGATAAAATACTCTTATTGCCACAATGTTTTGATTCCTCTCTAAAGGTAATTTACTCAGCAACATCTTTGTCAGACTGATTTTCAAGTGTAGAAAACTTCTTTCTCCTCAATGAATTCTTACCAAGGAATCCCATATGTGTTTTTACAAAAGGAACAAGAACTGTCAGAATTGTAGGTAGTGTTTCCCAAATCTTGTAAGAATACATGGTAGTCAGCTGTTTGTGGTTCAGAGCTGCATAAATATGGTTATTGGATGGACGTGCCTCAAGTGGAGGTCAGATATAAGGCAGGGGCTTTTTGCAAACCCCACAGTAAGAGTTTTTTGTGTTGTATTGGTTTTACTTTGCATTCCATTTTTGAAACTCTTTATTTGATAATCCTTCAAGTACTACACAGGTATTAAGATTTTTACTTTATCAAAGATCTTAACTTTTTTTTTTTTATAAGCTTGTTTGGATTCTACCATGTGTTCATTTGATTTTTTATAATTTTTTTACAGTCTCTAAATCTTTGAAATTCATAGACTGAATTGTTGGATGCTACAAATGATAGACTCTGATTCTTATTATAATTGCTTTTACTATGAACATAACCTTATACACTTCTGTTAGTGTATATACCCACTTATAAATGACTAGCTCTAGGAGTAGAATTTCAGACTCATATGATATGTACATTTTCACTTTTAATATATGGTACATAATAAATTTCAAAAAGATGTACCAATTTTACTCCTACCAGCAGAATATAAAAGTTCCTGTTGCTTTAGATCCTCTCCAAAGCTAGAAATTGTCAGGTTTTAATTATAGTGATTCCGATAGATATAGTTTCTCATTTTGTTTTTTGTGTATTTTATAGAAATATAATCAAATAGTATTTTATTGTATAAGAATACCATATAAAACTATTTGAAAAATAGAAGCTTTGAATTATTTTTTAAAAATTTTATAATTTTATCACAGAAATATTAATTTTATTTCTTTGTGAACAGAGATTTCAATCAGTATTTGGTTGTTTTTATTGGTTAGTATTACAAAACTCATTCTTGAGTTCTTTAACTGAGGAAAATTTTGTCTTTTCAAACATAGGATAGTTTGCATAATTTAAAAATACATATTTATGATAATTACTTTCAATATATTATAGAATTCTGGCATTTAAACACTTAGTTACCTACTATAACACTTCAGTTCAATCAATTCTAATATAGCTGTTCGTTAATATTAATATTAAGAAATCAAACTAAACACTGTTAAATCACTTTCATAAAGTTTTAAAAGAGAGAACAGTTTATATTTCAATCTCTAAAATTATTGGAATATAGTTTAGGCCATCACTTCAAAAATCCTAGAAGCTAATTTCCATGTAGATATTAGTCTAAGTTGTTTTTTCCGAATAAGTTTGCCAAACATCAGATTTTCCTGGAACTGAACAAATCAAATTAAACTTTTGCATGACTACTTGTGGAAGCCCTGTCATAGATTGTAAGTCAAATGAAGAAAGGATTTTACTTTTCTTTCATCAGTTAAAAAAATAACCTAGTGTCATGCTATGTACCATGATACCCAGATCTTGTGTTGATGGCTGACGGCCCACTCTCAGTTCTCTCCTTGTGGTTGACCTTAACTGAAGAGAGCTGCCTTACCCAAACTTGTGCTCACTTCCTGGGGCCACCTAAATCCAGCACTGGTTCAGTGTGGAGTGTAAGTATGCAGATCCTTTAACCTTACAATAATTCTGCGTGACCATCCCAGGTCCAGAGCAAACTGTGGGACTGACGGAGACTTTATAGCTCAGCTTCTTTCTCTTCCAAATTTCATTTCCTTCCCTTTTACAGATATTTTTCCTGAAAAGACTCCCCAGTAACTTCTTGAATGAATCTCTTTCTCAGAGTCTGCTTCCTAGGGATCATAAACTACTAGAGTTAGTGCCAGGAGAAGTCCAAGAAAGCAGACTCTAAACCAGGATTTTGGAGCTGGATCATTGTCGCCTGCTGGCAGTGAAGACCCCATCACGGTGTGAGTGTTGTGTTCATAGCTGCCTAGATGTGAGAGCAGTACAGTTGTTCAACTTTTTCCTGAACTGAGCTGGCTCAATGGTAGAAGGAAAGGTACTGGCTGAGGCAACAGATCAGGCATTTGAGATGTGTTAAGGGCGTCAGAAATCTCAGTAAAAAGGAAAATGAACTTAGATAGCTGCTGCATTACGCTGCAGTAGATGTTGCTGGAAGTGCTTTGAAGAAAGACAACAGGAGAGTGAAAGCCAGAAGGCTCCTCGAAAGCTCCTTGGAAGCTATAAAGCTCTTTCATCTTCTGCACCCAAAGGGCAGAGGAGCTTACAATTAGGCCTATGACTCAATCAGCAGAGCACGCAGCCATGTGCAGGAGCCTGAGTTCTCAGTCTTGGCAGATCTGGGGCATGATTGAGGAATAGAACTATAAGACGTGAAATGGGAACAACTGGGTTGATTCACTCGAAATTCTTGAATTTTCAGGTTTTCCTGAGAATTGAATTTCTCTACGGGTATGATCTACATCTTGTTGTTAAAACCCGGCACTCCCCCTTTTTGGAAGATGAGACAAAGGCCTCGTTCTTGCAAGAAAGGAAATGCTCCCTAATCTCAGTATTTATACCACTGAATAGGGGCAAGTCAAACATAATCTAGCCAGCATCATGCTTGACTTCCTGAGGAGGGAATGAAACTGTATCCCGAAGAGGCCATAAGATCCGGCCAATATTCACTTTTCAGAACCAGAAAAATACACGTGGGACTAGACTGTGAGGGTGCTGAATCAAGAGAAAATGTCTGAGAAACTAAGCTGGCTACAGGAGAGTTTATTAAAATGAAATTTAACATCACACCAAGGACACTTAGAGATGCTGCTAACATGCTCTTAGGATGGCCATTAGAAACATGAAGAAATAGGTGAACATATTATATAAAGTAGAAATACCAGAGCTTACTATGGTAGATGGTGGAAGGAAAGTTCGAAAGGCTCAGAGAATTGGATATGCTGGAGTGGATATACTATGTAAGGTTGAAACTCACCATGTGACTCTGCTCTATAAAAGGGCCTGGGAACATGAAATTTACAAACTCAATAAGAGATTCTTTGTTCAGCGGGGCACAAACATCACTAAGAAAATTGGCGGTGGCCATTCTCAATAGGACAGGCTTGGTAGTGGGCACAGGACCTGGGCTCCCTTGGTAGTAATGAGGATAAAAGGACTTGCAAATAGAGAGACTCCTTCAAACTAGCTCGGTGTCGTTTAGACAGGTTCTAGCTTTCTTTAAGACTTCCTCATTTTCTGGTACGGATTTTCCAGGCTCATCTTATACTTTCTTTGGCCTAACTCAGGAGTCAGTTGTTTCTCTCAGAAGCCCTGTTTCCTTTTTGTGTGCCAAATTTAATTTAGACACCAATGTCTGGATGCTGGCTGTGCTCATCATTTTGCGGGTCTCACTGTTTCCAGGTCCCCTGCATGGACAGAACAAGGGAATATATATATTCACATACATAAGTATGTATTTAAGCACATATGTTAAAATATCTATGTTTACTTCTATGTTGACTGATATATATTGTATACCAAGGGCTCACACTTATTTCTCTAATTCTAATACAACACAACAGAGTTTGTTCTTTTTTTTTTTTTCATATATGTAACTCCCTTCTCCAATAGTAAAACGCCTGGATCATGTCATCCTTAATATATTTACTTATTCAATCACTCCAGCTCTGTTTATTTAATGTCTCCTTTCTTCCCTTGCCCCTTCCTCTCATCTCTTAGAAATGTGTCTTTTTCAGCCCACTGAGGCCCCAGGAACCCCCAAAAGACCACTACCCCAACCCGTGGTGTGGCCTGTGCAGTTTTGGTGCCTGGGTGAGTGTCACCTCATTCTGCACTGTGAATCCCCTGTCCCCCTTATGAATGCCTCCTTCACTCTGCTTGGGCTCCAACACCCAGGTTGGACCATCCTTCTTTCCTTCATGGATTCTTTCCTAACATCCCTTGGACACTAACTTTCCGAGCTACGCTGGCTTCCAATGAGCTTTTCCTCTCGCCTCATTTGGGTGCCAATTCTTTGCTCCAGGCCGCTCTACAAAGGCACCCCCTCATCTCTCTTGGACTCCTGCACTGAATGCTTGAAAATTCCAACACCCACGACAGATCACTGTCTCACATGGACATCTTCCTTATTCTGCAAGGGCACTGACAAACGGCACTGATCCGCCTTCCTACACTTATGTCCTTTTCACACTCCTGGAGCTCCAACACCCTGCCCCTGGCTATACCGCCTCCACCGCTGCATAGACAAACTAACTCCGCTAGGGCTTTCGTAGCCCTTGTCAAGCCAAGCTCCTGTGAGGATGCCCTGCTTACCAAACTTGGGCTTCAACCGCACGTCTCTGGCTGCCTTCTTACGCCTGTGTATTTATCACCCACAATGTGACCCGGCTCTTCACACTCACCCGCCAAGTCCAAGTCGCTGTTTAGATATTTGCATCTGTAGTGGGATTCAACTCCATGCTTCAGTCTGTCAACATCTCCACCTCCTCCCCCAACACACACACGTGGTGCACACACACACTCACACAGACACCCTCTCCTGTGCCACCTGATGGCTTTGCAAAGATTTGTTTAAAAAGAGAAGGAGAAGGGATGAAATGGAGAGATGGAAAAGTAAGAACGGTGGAAGAAGAGACCAGGAGGGGGAATAGAAAGCTCTCACATCGTATTCCAGAAGCAATATTGTTCTTGCTTTTACACTTTAGGTTTCTTGTATGTGATGTAACTTAAAGATCAAGTTTCAGCTTTTTCTAATGTGCCTGTCTCACTGTTCGATCATCATTTATTAAGAAGTTCATACTTTTCTCTCTGCTTTGAAGAGTCCCTCTGTTCTGAGGGAAATTAACTTTCCACAGACATGAGTCTGTTTCTATGCTCTTTATTGTGTTTCGTCTGTCTATTTCTCTTCATTACTAAGCTTTATTATAATTCTTCATACTTAATAGAGCAAACCCTGCCACTCTGTTCTTTTTATTAAATATCTCAGCTAGTTATGGTCCTTTGCATTTCCATATACATTTTATAATTAGTTTCCAATAATGCCCTCTAATATCTGCCTACATAACAGATCTGAAGATGTTGAATTCTCTCAAATTAATTTTTTCTGAAAACACAATTTTATTTTTATTTTTTAAAGATATTTTCTCTGGATTTAGTTAACAGCCATTCTCTTTTATTATATGTATACACACATATATACATATGCATGTATGTATATATACAAAAAAGAATACATATAGATGTATTTGTGTATATATATTGTGCGTGTGTGTGTGTGTATAATTGCTTTTCCATTTGTTTTGGTTGAGAAATGTATTAGTCAGGATAAGCTAAGTTATGTTTCAATAATAATCCCCCTCCTCAGCACTTAAAATAGTTTCTCATTCACAATACACACATCATTCAGCACCATATCATTTTTAATTAAGAATCCAAGCTAAATCTCCAAACTCTGGGTTGTCCCTGACAGCTGCGGTAAGAAGAAAGTGTGTGTGTGTGTGTGTGTGTGTGTGTGTGTGTGTAAGTACAAGTGTATGTGTATGCATTTTGCTTCATTTTCTTCATTGTCTTTATCAGGGTGGCTCACTTGGATTGCCTAGATTGTCAGTACCGAAAGTAGAAAGCTCATTTTGTTTAACAGTCTAGAGCAACACATTTCAACCTATTTTTTTTTTAGTTGTAATTTTTTTTTTGAAAAAGTTTTCTCATTTCTTGATAATGTACAGCAATACAGAAAAAATTACATTTCTTGGAAAAATATTCAAAACTACATGTTTGTGCCACATGTTGTTTAAACCCTTGTTCCAGTAGCTTCTTAATTTGTCTTTAACCTTTATGTAACATAGAATTTTTCCTATCTATTCATTGACTAAAAAAAAAGGAAGCTCCTTCTTTTTCTCGTTTAGACCTACAATTGTTACCTTCTCTTATTTCTAAGTGGTGCCCAGAGCTTGTTTTCTGGAATTGTTTATAGAATTTATTTTTTACAGTTATCTGTAGAGCTTATTTAATCTGGAATAAAATAAATGCTTAAATATAACTAGAAAACTATATAAGGTTCCCTAACTTGTATCTCGCTATCAATTCGTGCCCTATCACCATTTTTTCCCCAACCACAATAATATGTTATTTACTAAACATAGGGATCCTTAGGCTCTGCTTGCGTATCGCCGGCCTTCTGTCTCTGGTGTTTTCATAGCCATCTTCTCTTATACAAATATTCAGTCCTGATTTGTCATTCCTACTTTTCTGCTTGTTACCATGTCACACATGTATTCATTCAATAACTTCTGAAGGTGCCTTTCCAATAAACTAGTGTTTCTGAAGTTCCCCTGATACTTAGAAAAATGTTTACTCTTTTATTAGGCCACTGTTTAAAAGGTTAAATAATGAGTCTTTTTTAGTTTTTTTTTTTTTTAATTATCATTTCTCTTCAGTCGATCCTGATTAACAGCTATGTAAAAAGGGTATACAATATCTTCTGGTGTGTAGAAAAGAGTGAAAAGTTATGGTATTGATTTTGTTCTAATCACAAATATTTTTTATGGAATGAGAGGTTTACTTACTATAACCACCAAAAGCAGTGTATTCAAATAAAGTGATTTATTTATGTTAGCGTTGCTTTGTCATAATGTAATTACTCAAAGTGTAATCCAGACATAAATCAAATTAATTAATACCATAAAACAATAGCCACAACAATTCTAATTTTTTTCAGCGATCTTAATCAATAATATGAAAATGAGAAAACAAATGAAAGTGCAAAACTAGCCTCCGTCAAAAGTAAGCAAGCACAAGTAATCCAGAAAAATCAATTACCATATAAACGTGATTTATTCAGTAGGTGACATTTCATTATTATATTTGTTTAACTACATAAAATTAATAGTAATCGTAAGCAGTGTAATTGAAAATAAAAGTGAAAATACATTAATGAAATGTTATGCTACTGGCCAAGTTCCTGGGTTTTTTTTGTTGTTTGTTTTTTGTTTTTTTTTTTTTAAGAAAGCAAGAGGAAGGGAGGGAGGGATGGAAAGAAAGAGAGAGGGAAGGAGGAAGAAAGGAGAGAGGGAGGGAGGAAAGAAAAAAACTCACCCAGGACTTTAACTTTATTCTGAAATTTTACTGAAACTGTAGTTCAAGCCTAACTATTGTGACATATTTTTAAAAGTTACATTAGATAATTTTAACTGTTTACCAATGTTGTCCTTTTTATATGAAAGTATCTGCATTATTTAATTCAATGCCAATAATTCCCAAAATTTAGAACCTATATGAAATCTCACTAAGCAGAGCTGTCTAGCTTTTGATCATATCTCTTATTTTCAAGAGTGAATCTTTACTGTTACTTTCATTTAAAATTTAGTCTATAACATCTTTCCTGGATCATAAAAGTTCCACCAATACAAACTATTGTTAACATATAATTTTTTATTTCAGTATCTTTACATTTATCAATTATCCTCTTTTTCATTAACGAAGATACTCTTTGAATTTTCTTATTATAAGCCAATTTGAGGCACTTTTAATGGCATAGGTTGGTGTTTCATTTTAATAAAATTCCTTAATATTTGTAATTGTTTTATAAAAGATAAAAGAACTAGATTACTAGTGTTAAGAGATAAAGATCTATATTGAAGCTATGTTTTCTATCTCTAATTGTTCAGAATGGATTGGATTTGTCAAAAAATATGCTAGAGGAAATTCAAGCATCTGATTGGTAGTGTTTGTGGACATCTTACCTAGGATATACTTATGTTTTCTCCAAGAACTATTAGTAATATTCAAATATTTAATCTGTTGCCTATGTTCAAAGTACTATGAGAGATATAATAAAATGTAAGATTTGGTCTTAAGTGTCAGTGAATTCATAGGTTACATGGAAAGATAAGAAATATATGTTTAAAATGTATATATTTATAAAATCCTGATTTTAAGCAACTTAAAGATTTACCTCAGAAAAGCTACAAAAAGTAAGTGTTATAGATTTTTGAATGAGAGGTGTCGTGCTTCTGGTTGGGATGTTCAGTAAAATCTTCATGGAGGAGGAAGAACCTGAATTTTTCAGAGAGTAATTGGCTCAAGCCTGGCTCAGTTTTCAACCAGATGTTTGATATTAGAATTGAGTCCCAGGAATCAGATCTAGGCCAGGGTGTGTAGTTACTTGAAATGGCAAAGACTGAAAATTGCCCCATAGCTAAAGCATTTTCATAGAAAACCCTGGTGACGTAAGTAAGAAAACAGAAATTTTCTAGCACACCGAAATGGTCACAGGACAAGAAATGGTGACAGAAGCAACAGCACCAGAAAGTGTACTCATACAATAAAGGAGGGGCATCAACAGGACCAATGAAAGAGGGCACATCACATCACAGTAACCAAAAAAAAAAAAAAAAAAAAAAAAATGGTTACAGTGCTTTCGTAGGTAAGGGTATAAGCTTTTTTTTTTTTTTTTTGTAATAAAAATGATCCATTTATATGTTCTCTATAAGAAACTCCTTTCAAATATAAGAATAACAATATATTAAAAGTAAAAGGGTGGAAAGAAAATACATCAAGCAAAGGACTAATTAAAAAAAATAAGTGTCTATATTAATATCAGATAAAGTGGATTTCAGAATTTTAAAAAAATACTCGGGGTAAAGAACATTACAGTTTGATAAAGTGGTTAATTTAGCAAGAAGATATGATGATCCTAATCATGTGTACACCTAGTAACTGAGTTCCAAAGTACACAAAGAAAATGAGGACATTTATACACACACACACACTTATATTATGAGACTACGGTAATATTCTTGCAATAAGAAATAGAACTATTAGAATATAATCAGAAAAAAAGAACTAAACAATACCAATAACCAATAGGATCTACTTGATATTTATAGAATAATTCACCGAACAATAGCAAAACACACACTGGTCACAATTATACATAGACCATTTACCAGATTGCCTGTTTCATAAGGGATAAAATAAACTCTAACAAATGTATAAGAATTGAAATAATTCAAAGTACATTTACTAACCATACTAAAACTAAACTGGAGCTCAGGAACAGAAAGATAAGAAAATATCTAATTATTTGGATATTAACAACACCTTACTAAGTAGTCCACGAATGAAAGAAACGTCTAAAGAAAATTAAATAAAAGCACTAAATATCAAAATTTGTGAGACACAGATAAAGCAGTGGTTCAAGAGAATTTATAGGAATAACTACTTATACTAGTGAATAACCAAGATGTAAAATCAACCACCTAAGCTTTCAACTTAAGGACCTGAGAAAAGAAAAGCAAAATAAATCCACATTGGACTTAAGAAATCATTAAGATAAAAAATTAATTATTGCCAATACCGAGAATGAGAGGGTTCTCTACAGGCCCCACAAACATGAAAAGAATAGTAAAGGAATACTGTGAAAAACTATATGCACATAAATTCAATAACTTAGATAAAATAGGAGCAAAAATTTAAAAAGCACAAAATACCAACACAAACCCGAGGTGATACACATAGCCTGTGTAACTCCATAACTATTAAAGAAATTGAATTAATAGTTAAAAATCTTCTGGGGAAAAAAAATATCTACAGGTATAGCTGATTTTACTGGTAAATTATGCCAAATTCCATGCTGGAATTGTGATAATAAAGATCAAATTTAGAGAACCTCTAAAATAAAGACTCCATTGGAGAGATAGACTTCAATAACAGCTGTCATCCCAGTGACCCCATATTGCAGGACCTGCCATACTTTGCTATATAGATGCAGAGTCCACATACTGTAATGTGTGTAGCATGAGGCCAGTGAAAACCCAGGAAGTAGCAAAAGAAAAGTAGATTATCCATGTCTCACCCACTCCCTCCATGAATCTACATAAATTTTCTCCTGAATTTGTGTGTTGCCTTGGATAGCTGGGAAACAAGGTGAAAAGGGTAGAACCTGTGAAAGAAAGAAAAAAAACAACACTGATAAATTTAAAGTTTGATATCTTTGCAACCGTTGTTGGAATCTGTTTCTTTAGAGTTATGAGATATCAAATAAGAGGCTAATATATCTGCTAAGTAATATGTGTTCTCTACTTATTCTAAGCAATGTCCAGAGAAAGTTAATAACTTAAAAACAATGTTTTCTTACAGTTAAATTTCATGATAATAATATATGTGTAGCTGATCATCTATCTTATTGATTTTTACAACTATCATAATGAAAAAAATCAAAGCAAAACATTTTTGTTTAAGCTTAAGCTTTTGTTTTAATAGACAACTTATCAAACTATGCAGGATTTTTTTAGCTTATACATGTACTAAATGACTTATATTAACAATTTTGGGGTCAATTTTTTTGACAATCAGTTTTTTAGCCAAGTTACAATAGTTTAACCAAAAAGAAAACTTCTTAAGCATTTTTGTTCTATTTTCTGGAACATAAAAACAAGAAAAAAGTATATGGGGTGGAAAATTTACCTTTTCCAAAATAATTAAATTAAATAATCTAAAATGTGCTTGTAAATTGAAATGTATTTGTAACGTCAGCATTTTCTCATTTGGGTTATACCACATATTACCACGAGATGGCGGTATAAGATTGACTAATATTAAGTATCATTTTTACATTCTAATGTGCGTGGCAATATTTTGAATTTTGTCTCCTTTTTGAACTTTTTTTATGTCCAATGTTTTAAATAACTGCCAAGTTCTGTACAAATACCAATTTCTTATAAATACAGAACCGAGGTTATTAGAATCTAAAGATTCTTAGAGTTGTAAAAAAACAAATAATAGGAGGAATGATTCTCAGCCATTTAAATTATTTTAATAAGCACAGACAATTATTTAAGGAAGAGGATAAAAATTTAGGCAGCTATTTGCTAAATGTTATTAGAAATTTTCAGGAAAAATATATTACATATTTACATGTACTATGTATATTCTTTATATTATGTATAATATAATTGTTTATAAAGAGAATGAAAGAATCTATTTTATGGAAATGACAAGCATGAGCAGATAGAAGCTTGAAATTATTTCATTGCTATATCAAAGATTCAATATGTAGTGTCACATACACATTGAATGTTACTTTCTAAGCATGTAATGGCTTTGTAGCATTTTCATATTAGGTAAAAATGTTCCATTGACATTTTAAAATTTAAATCAGTGGCCTGTAATGCACAGACCATTGACCATTTGGCTTATTTCAGTCCATTTTGTAAATATGAAGATAAAAGTAAAAATTCTCATTTATCTTTTTTAATATAAAAAATTACATGCAAAAAATGCTGAGTCTGATTTCTGCATGACAGCAGTCAGCTTAGAGCTGAGTGGTAGCTGATCTACTTAGACTGAATATGTGCATCCAGTTCTTCAAACTTTTTATAACTACCTTGTGTTTTTTTCTGAAAATTGTCCTAAGTGTCAGTTATCATTTATTATCATATTAATGTTCTTACTCTTTCTTAGAGGAGTGAATTCTCTCTCTGTCTTCATGTCTCTGTCAAAAATGGAAAACTTAAAGATCAAGAAAACACAAGTGGCAAGGATAATGAGATACAGCTTATTAATTTGCGTGAGTGAAGAATATTTCTGTGCACTTAACATAAGGTTATCTTTTAGGCTCCTGTAGGAACAGAAATTTGTGACTCCTATTTAAAATCTATCCAATGTGATACCAGCTTTAAAATTTGCCTGTTCCATGAAAAGTGGTACACCTACATTTTCATTTTAAAAAGTATATAATTTGACAAATAGTTCCTAAATTGTTCAGGGGTTACAAGAATACTTTTGTGTACCTCTAGGCAGTCTTAGACAATCTGTATAATCTTTCTTCCTTCATATTTTAAGTAACATATGTGCATTTAAACAGTTATTTTATGAGTAGATTGTGGTTACTTTTCTAAAGGCACAACTATAGTAGATTTCAGGTACAGTAGCAGACCCATGAGCTGACTTATTTAAAAAAGAAAAAGAAAGAAAAAAAAAAGCTTTTAAGTGTAAGAAGACATCCCAAACGACCTAGAGTAACACATAAAATTCTTTATCTGCTAGTCCTAGTCTGTCTCTCGAAATATTCAAGAGCTATTGTCCTTATGCATTCTGACCTCTAACCATAGAAAACTGCGAAAGAGTCTCCAGTCATGTCACAGACAATCACATCTCCAAGATTGTTTTTCTTGTCGTTGGAATCACAAACACTTCTGAACTTCTACTAACTCTTCAAAATCCAAGTCAAAGGTTATGTTTCCCCGAAAGTTTTTCATGCTTCACTTCTAAAAATTAGCATGTTCATAAAAGTTTCTACTTAATTCTAAGTATTATAACTTTTTGCTATTTAATTATGTGATTATCCATCTCACATTTCACACTGAAATTTAAAAATTTAAGGAATTAATTAAAAATATTTTTAAAAATTACCTGCCGGCCTAATCAGAATATGGACATTTTAGCTGTACGGGTTAGAAGGTTGCAAGCCTTCTATTTTTGAGTGCTATCTAGGACTTTGAGTCATGGGAAGATTAAAGGACCCACCGAAGTCAGAGTTAATTAATTCCAAATCCAAAACTCACACTCAGACTCCTTGCTGACTCATTGGCTCACCACATATTTTTCGTGCTTAGAACATGCACCTCATAAATATCACCCTATGGTTTTGTATGATTTCTACATGACACAACAGAATCAGGAAAAAAAAAAAAAAAACTGTATCAATGAATTTATTTTACTGTTCCTTTGGTTATATTTGCAAGCAAATACTATCAATAACTGGAGGAAGGAAAAAACCCACCTACCCTTTCCTTTCCTCCCCTAATATTTATTCATTGTACGTCGCTTAAAGGAAGGCCCGTTCCACTCCTCTGGTTCAGCATGCTGACCTCCTTCAGAGCATGTTTACACTGGGACTTTGCATCATTTGATCCTCTGTATCTCATTGATCCCAGTTCCGGACTAGAGTCTCTCCTATAAAAGAGGGTTTTCAGATTTAGAAAGATATAAATTAGATGAGTGCTGCCTCTGTGGGGCAATGATGCAAAAGCCATTTAACTCTGTGCCTTTGCTGGCCTTTCGGTCCTGCATTTGCAAGGAAGAGCACTCGGTCAGGAGGCAGGTCTGCCAAGTTGCCTTTGAAATGGGCCCAGCGAACCTTTTAATATTTCATTAGAACTTTGTGTGTGTGTGTGTGCGTGTGCGTGTGTGTGTGTGTGTGTATCACACACATCTCTCAAGGGATGTGAATAATTTTATGAGTGACTGTTACTAAGGTACGTATAAAAATGTTTTTCTAACTTTAGTTTTCTTCAGGTTGTTTTTATTTTCTTGGGTTTAGTAATACCTGCAAGACAGATGGGATTTATATACTTGAATGGAGATGATGTTTCTGAGATTAAAAAAAAAAAAAAAATTCAAGAAAGATCTAACCTTCATTTACTGATATAAAACATTGAATCCCTAAGTTTTAAGCATTAAAGTTGACACAGGATCACAGGATTCCATTGTAAAGTCATTTGAAGTTGATGTGTTTTGGAGAAAAATATGGTAAAGAAATGCATGCTAAGATAGCCTGCCTCCGTTATCAGTTTTTTAATCATTAAAACCAATGTTTTCAGAACCTCATTTTTGTAAGAACAAGGCCATAATTGACAAATGGAACAAAGGCTAAAAGTCTAATTCCCATGGATTAAAACTTTCAGAGAAAGTATGTATTATGAAGTGTTAAAAGGGTTTTTAATATTAAATGCAAACACCATGGGAACAATTTAAACTTTTATAAGGTCATTTGGTGTCATTCTCTATCATGATTGAATAGTCATACACCCAGTCTAGACTCTAAAAACCTTTAAAAAAAAATAGATGAAAGGTATATGTGTCTAGAGGCAGTTACAGGATTTTTACTATTTTTTTTTATCCTAGACATATTATTTCTTCCTTTAAAATGATACAATATTATATAACATGTAAATATATTATTAATCTTCAAATGAACAATGCAAATTAGAATAGGTATATACTCCATGTCCCCAATTAAATTATAAATGTAGTTAATTAAATTCAGGAAGTTTTATTTGATGGATCCATGAGAAAGTATTGCAAAAGATTTTAAAAATATTTTTCCAATTTGATTTCTCTGCTCTTCTCCAAACACTTAATAGAGTCCAATTTTAGGAATGCAGATAAAAGAAGAAAAAAAAATCCGGAAACTTCTGATTTTTCTCATAGATATGGCATACTACTTTTGAATAAATAATTTGAAATCAAATGTTTGTTTTTGATACATTTCAATTTAATGAGCATAAGTAACATAAACACTATCATTTTCTATATTGATATGCATTTATTCTTTTATTTACGCTTCTCGGATGGTCACTCGGTGTCATGTATTGTTCCAAGCACCGATGAGACACAAAAGAAATCAAGCTGTCAAGGTCTCTTTTTTCATGCAGCTTATGATATAAAAGTGAGAACAAACCCAGCAAGCAAATACTTCGCAGCGTAATATAGGATGATGAAATTCAGGTGTACTGTAGAAGCACATGGGCAAAGCAACTGTTGGAAATCATGAAAGGCATTTAGTTTGGCACCTGAAGGATAAAAATTATTAGGATTTTAGATGGTCGGTGAGTAGGAAGAGTGTTTCAAATGGGAGAACCAAAAACCAACAATCAAAAACAGTAAGTGGGAAGAGAAACAAAGAAAGATAACTATGGCCTAAGTCTGGATTTTTATGCAGAAAATGGTGAATGCAAAGAGCGAAGACTAGATCATAATGGTTTAATATGGACTTTAAGGCAGGAAAGATAATAGAATATGCAGGAGCTTAAGAGAGGATGCCTTTTCATTCAAATAACAGATACACACATAGGTTTGCTTGTGTTTATGATACATATGCTACACACGACATTTGAATATTATGTCAGGATTGGGAAAATACACATCTGCCCATCATTCTGGCTTACCAGGTAGAAGAAAGACGCTATTTAGGAGCTTGGTTCTAGGTTAATCTTTGAAAACTGAAAATGAAATTTAGAGATGCCAAGTAAGAAGGATCAGAACAATAGAATAAAACTTTTTTAAAAAGTTAGGCATGTTAATATCCACACCAATAAATTTTTATTTGTTATTTTTTCATTTTTTTTTCTGCAAATAGAAGAACAACCAGAAAAGAGACTTGATTTACTTCCTAGATTCAATTTATTTTCACCGTGGATCCTCTGCCATTCCTGTTTTTTATAGCTACATCCATAATTATCTACATTTTTATAATTATATGTTATAAAATCATATGATTATATTATGCATATATTACATATGTAAAATTATTCAGATATTTAAAGAGATACAGCATTTTATAGGGGTATATAGACCAGGAAAACTATCATTTGACTTAACTGGTAGGAAATAAAAATTATCCAAAGATATTTCATTATGTTTTGGGGAATAAAATATTACAATTATAATCTTTTATTGGTTTAAAATGGTTAGATCCAATTTTGAAATTGATTTATTGTGATATATCCAGCATTCGCGACAGTCTAGTGTGTACATTCAGCAGCCTGTCATTATGGAGTTTCTAAGAGTTTTTTCACTTTAGTACCTACAGCTCTATGTCGGGGCTAGTGTCAGGCCATGTTGGTGTCACTTAAGGCTGCTTCTAACCTCTGTGTTCAAAGCTACTGGAATTAGACAATTAACAACATTAGTATAGTTGATGGTCTTGTCTGCAGGAATGGTAATAGGTTTCAGAAGATTAATAGCATGAATAGAGTTTTATAATGGAACATCTGCAGAATAACCATTAAGCATATTTGTCATGGTAATTTTATTTGTAGCTCCTTTAACAGAATTCTCAGTAACCAGCTAATACTTTGTACTGACCAAATATGTATTTCAAAACCTGCTTTCCCCATGGGTATGTGGTGTAGAACGAAGGCATTTGTATTTGGGTTATGAATAATTCAAACAGGACATAATTGACCACTATAGTAGTGACATTACTACTTCAATTCACCTTGATTGTGCCTTGAATTGAATATTTAATAGAAACTGATAAACTTAACTAGCTAATATTACTCATCAATATTTTAAAGGTTTTTCTGATCATTTAACAAAGGAAATATACTTTAAAGGTGAATTATGGTTTCATTTCAGATTAGGAATATGGATGATGGCCACATTAACTGTAAAGGTACACACAGCTTATATGATCCTTTCAAGCTCAGTGGGTGCAGTAATGTACGCCATCACACAACCCAGAACAGAAGTCTCAATTTCTGTGTATTCCAAGTACTCTCTGATGGATCCGGTTCATATACCCACCCATAGATGAAAATCTGCCTTCACTTGAATCCATTTTTTTCCATTTTGGTTCCATAATAGAAGCTTATTTTAAACCAGGAAAGAAAATGACTGTGAGTGAATAGGAAGCCTCCTATATGATAGGTACAAATTCTTTTCCTTGACCCTGATCTTGCCCTGGGTTCATATTTGTGGCTTCCCCAGAGGGAGTATGTACCATTTCCCAACACCTCCTCACTGTTCCTGGTGGATTTGCAAATGGTATTATCTGGAAGGAGATATTTGAGCCAGGTCAAGCTCTGTAATGGTAGGTCCATAATCATGAAGTACTAGGTAAATTTGTGGGAGTGGTTGCAAGGTTCCATGTGGAGGGTGATTCTGTGAATGGCAAGTTAAAGAGAGGACAGTGGTATGGCAGGAGTTTATGGTAGAGAGGTGGACTGAGTTTAGATTATGAACAATGCTGTTTGCTACATTAGTGGGATTTGATATTAATTTGGAGATGATAGAAATGATTGTAAGGTATTAACCATGCTAACAGCTGTATAGAAAATGGCCTGGCTGACAAAGGAACAAACAAGAAAAACTATAAGAGGCCACTGACCACTACAAGACTGTAAGTAGGAGATGATGAGGGCTTAGGAGGGTAATAAATAAGGATTAAGAGAGTCTAAACTCTAAATGAGGTGGATGAGATAGGACTGGATGATGGACAGTGGAAAATAGCAGTGAGCAAATGAAGCCACTCAGAGGCTGCCAGTATTTCCAGCACAGGAGAGAACGGGGTGATCAGCCTATTGGCATAACTAAAATTATAAGCTGAGGAAACCGCTTAAGTGATAGACTATGTTTGACTTGGGGTTTCAGTTTGAGATTCCTATGTAGAACATTTAAATAAATAGGAACAGGTAATGCTATATGGCAATGAAAGTTGAGGTAAATATCAGGATCTCGACATTAAATTCACAACCACAGGAATGAAGGATGTCATTCAGGGAGAACCAAGAGTGAAAACTGAGGAGTGGGGAATTCCACCTTAAAAGGGCGGGCAGAGACAGGGGGACACAGAGACCATGGTAGAATAGTCAGAGATATTGAAGAATTAAAGGTGTATTGAGGACAACTAAGAGTAGAAAAATCATATTTAGAAGTAGTGCTAGTATTGCGAGAGACTTGGGATAATTAAATAAAATATATTATTGGCCTTTGGCTATAGCAATTAGCAGACAATTAGTAACATTAATAAGAATATTTTCAGGAAAGTGGTGATGGCAGTAATTCAGTATTTATTGAACTTCTGAGCATTTAACCATTTTTTTGTCAAAAAAAATAGAGAATTTTTTTTTCAAATAGCCACATTTTTTTTTTCCAAAGTAGACACATGGTTGATCTACCAGCTCCAATAAACTGAAGTATTTGGGATAGTTTAGATAGACAATCTAATAATTCTTACACTGCAAAGAACTTCATTTTGTTTAAATTACCTATCGACAGTCTAGGACAATACAAATTATTTAAATAATAATTCCACCTTTTGTGTATTATAGCTGGTCTAATAGTCAGAATGACAGAAGGTATAAATAGATCATTCTCTTGTCCCTATAATATGGCAGAGCCAAGCAATTTGTATGCATATAACATTGCCTTTTAACCTTGCAAAATTAGTTAGCACCTGTATCGAACTAGCAGATGAAAAACTAAAATGTAAGCAAGATTTTAGAATAAAATCACAGAATATTAAAGAGTAAGAAGAACCTGAAAAATCAGCTCCTTCAACCCTCTAAATATTAGGCTGAGAAGGTTTAATTTACTTATGAAGGGAACACATTTAATTTTGAGAAAGTCAGACCTAAAACTCAAGTTACTATCATATGTTCTTATTCGTTTTAGCGAAAAGATGCAAAGCTTGGTGTCTCAGCCAAATAGTTAATATAATCAAATGATTTTTTGCCACTCATTTGCATAATGTATATTATTTCTCTTAAAAATATATACCCATTTTCTCAATATACTTTCATTTTTAAAAAGCTCTCTTGTAGCAAGTGTTGTCATTTTAAAGTAAATTTAAATCAAATTATCAATCAGTAATGAAAGATTATTATTGGATAATATTTAAAATCAGCATTAGAGGTAACAGGATTAGTTCTGTTGTACTAATTAAGCCTTCAAACACTGAGCTAGAAAGTTTGTCCAAAAAGTTCAAGGTGCAAATAACATAACACAGAATTTTCCTAGAGTGCAGTGCTTGAGTCATCTGCTTCCAAGAATAGCAAGGCCGTGCATTCTACCCACTGTCTGTACGAACCACTTTCCCGTTGTGGGCTCAGGGCTCCCACAGTGCTTGTGAATGTTTTAAAAGGAAACTTAATTCAGCTCAATTCTATCTTAATATGTAATAGTAAAATAGAATTAAATACTAAACGAGAGAGAGAGAGAGAGAGAGAGAGAGAGAGAGAGAGAGAGAGAGAGAGAGAGAGATTGGTATAGTAAATTATCTGCAAAACCAAGAATTTTCTCATACTGTCCCTGTTTCAGTATAGTTGTGTATTATCTCCATGGATGGTCATGAATCTCTGAAGGTGGATTCCCTACTCACCAGTGTTATACTTACCAGATAAGATCTGAGTCCAACCAGCCACGCCACTGTGAACTGAAGAAAAAAGGAGGCCAGCATCATTTGAATTTCAGCTCCGTCGATTCCCTTTATCACAGGCATGAGAGAGCAGGAATTGGGTTTAACAAGCCTGATATACTAAGCATCAACATTGTAGGTGAAACTCAAGGTATTTCATGAATGTGAGATTTGACTAGTAAAAGACCACAAGGTTCTTGAGCAGTGAGGGTATCAATGAATGTAGAGCAAATGACTAAGACCCCGTCTGTAAGTTATGTTAGCATGGTTAATATGGATAATTAGGACTGTAATAAAAATATGTCACATATGTATTAATAATTTAGTATTCCTTTTGTACAGTTTCTTTAGTTCACTCCAGTCTTCAAAATTTGACATGTTTCTCTGAAAACAAAAGTTGAGACTTACAGTTTCATAAATTGGACAGCTGATTTGAAATTCTGGCAGACAAATTCACAAATTCATGTTTAAAATGCTGCTTTGCAAAACCTACCATTCTGCTGTTAGCTGAGATCATCTTTTCTCTGAGTGTTTTTTTTAATTTTCTCTTGTCCCTCCTGCATGTCTCAAATTTGGAGTACGAAACTAGTTGCCAGGGACTATTTATAGTTCACAGAATTTATATAGACAAACAGTTTAACATTTTAGGCATATTTTGCTGCACTGACAGCTATCCATAAATTAAGACATGCTTACTTTTCTGCCTAGCACTATAACCATCTGCTTAAAAAGTGTTGATTAAATATGATATTGCAAGTCCTTCATTAAATGAGACACCCGAATTTCATTTGGGGCTCCACTGAACAATTCTGAATGCCACTCAAAGTGACATTTCAAGTGTGCTCTTTCTGCTTTTGCAAATTTGAAAAACTTCCAGGTTTTGGAGATGATTTTCAGAGAGAAAGAGCCTGAATGGGGTGAAGTCAACTGCTTGCTAGCCCATAGAGCACAAAGCGTTTGGCAGTCCTCTCACATGGTCTGTCTGGTTTTTAAGCCACCAGATTGATTAACGGAACCCATGAAGTTCTCGTAGAATAAGAAACTACATCTCCTGTGTGTAAATCAGAGTCTGACAAGCTGTAAATACGAGGCATATGGTGTCTGGGTTATAGAGCAGGCTTTGGAGTTTAGCAGAGCAGGGCTCGTATCTCAGCCTCACTGCTTACACTTTGACCTTGGGAATATTTATGTTCTATGCCTCATTTTCTCTCCTTGAAAATGGAGATAATAAAAGCTACCTCACATATCATTGGGCAGATTAAATAAGCTCCTATATGTGTACGGTAGCTGATATTCATTAACGCCAATCAAAAATAACCATTTTATGAAATGTGTTGTCACTCTAGAGACTGAATTTGTGCTGCTACAGGTGATGGAGCCATTTAACTTCGCAGCTCAAAACCACACAATGAGAAAATCAAACCAAACATGGATTTTTTTTTTTTTTTTAAGGATTCCATCTTTATTAGTGGGGTAAGCTAGTGGTTTACAAATTATCTGCCTTAAAGCCACAATGTCTCTGACTTCACACCTGGCAACCTGTGCTGTCATAGCTCCTTGTCCCCATTCCTAGTCAGTGCCCAGGGATATTTCTCAGATTTAATTAGCATTTACTCAGGACATGGGCTCCGGACTTCTTGACTAAGGTCCTGACAGATAGCCTGGCTTACTTACCCTCTTCTTACAGACAAATCTCTTAACTTTTTGGCCTACCTGCCGCCGAAGTTCTTGTTTTAATATGGATCTAGCATACCATCCAGTCACTATTATTTTGCCATAGAATCAGGGTGTTGCCACCATCCTCCTGGGAGCTGGCACAAGCCTGAACAATAGCCCCTCCATCAGCTCACTGCTCACCACTCTGGTCAGGCCAGTTCTCTAGTTACCTCTTTGCTTCTTGTTTCTAGCTGGTGCCCTTTTATGATATAGATGTGATTCATAGCCTGGATATACTTGTAGCAAGTATTGTCAGCTCTCTACACAATAACGATCACTTCTTCCTCACTACCATGATGCTGTTTTTGTTTGGATAACAGTATGCCCAGTCCTAGGTGTGAATAGTTCCGATGCTCTTAACGCTAATCTTATTCCCTTTACTAGTGATTTAAGTGTGGGTATGTAAGCTAGTTTTTACCAATAAGATGTAAAAGGAAGACAATTGAGAGACTTTTAGAAAGATTGTTCTTGATTTAAAAAACAAATCTACATGAGGAAAAATTTTTTCTTTTCATCGTCAACTTTTACGGTTTTGAATATTATGTGAGAAGACACAAATTTTGGAGCTGAAGCAGTGATCTTTTGAACATTAACAGACAAACCTGGGTATGGAATCCAAGGCAATGATGAAACAGAGAAAGCAGACAAGACCTTAGGTCCTTGAAGGCATCACTAATATATCAAAGAGCATAGAGACGGACTCTGGAGTTTCCTTTAATATCATTTTACCAAATTATTTATCTGGCTTTTTGTTATTTTTAGCCAGAATACCCTAACTGATTCAAACAGCATACCTATTAATAAAAGAGGGTTCATTTTTAAAATTATAGCACTATTTCAGTGATCTAAACCTTCTTTGCCAAAGAATTCACTAAATCGGAAATGTCTTACTTTTTCATGAGTGATTAATTAAGCAAAAAGGCAGCTTGAGACTTTATTTTTTTAACTGTGTTTCATTTCATTTTTATTTGCTTGTTTTCTTCGTGTAGGAAAAAATGTTCATTTATTTGGAAATCACTTATCTCTTCAATATAACAAAAAAGTGCCCTTCAAGACCAGATAATTGACAAAGAGATTAAAAGTTGCTCAGAAATATCTACAAAGCACAGAGAATATGTAATACATAAGCTGTGGAAAAGTAAGATGTGGGTTAATTAAAGTAGAAAAGTAACCACCATTAAGCTCTTTCGAAATCATATATTCTAAAGAAGGGAAACAGGAATCTTGAGGAAATGAAAAGAATAAAATTTCGAAGTAGGGGAAAAAAATACTGTGCTTGGTTTACAGCAGCTTAGCAGCAAAATGACCCTACATAAATTAGTTAAACTCTCTGCATTGAAGTTCACATATTTGTAAAATAAAGGTAATCATACATTATTCAGGGAATTGTTGGTAGATTAGATGATGTATATAAAACTGCTGAGACATAGTCGACATTGCATACATTCTCATTTCTCTGTAGAGTGAAACTATTCTGAGATAGAAAGTCAATATATTATGTTCAAATATTGCATTAATATACATTCTCATGAATTTATTTAATTTTTTTCTTAAAACAACCCTAAAAGGTAGGCAAGTAAAGTTATTGTTTTGTTTTGTCAAAAGAAAACTAATTGGATATTTAAATGACATGATATCCAGTCTCATTGCTGCATGACCAGGGACATGTATTATAACCTCTGACACCCACGCTGAACTCTTTATAAACATGAAATATTCAACTAAATAAACTCTAATTCCCTCTGTAATTCTTTGGCTGCTCAAATGATATAACCTTCAGAAATACAGATTCTAAAACTTGAACTCACCTACTTTGATTCTGAGTCTTAGATATAGATATATAGAGAGATATACATTTTGGATAACTCACATTAATTATAAGTGAAACAATAATTAACAGAATTTAGACGATTGCACAAAATAGTTGACTTCATTTTCCACTTTCAACATCTCAAACGCACACTAATTATCCATCTGCCATTTACAGTTTCAGATTAAAACAATGATTGGCTATTGTATATTTAAAAAATCAACTAAGTTAATAAAATAAATTGATGAAGATAAGAATAAGGATTGGACCTCTCACCAGCATTGAGCACAACTAATGTCCGGAACTTGGTTTCAAACACCTTTCTATAATAATATGAACCAGAGGCTCTTGGATGATCGGCTGGATTTAGGGCTTAACAGGGAAGACAAAAAATGAGGGTGGAGCATCTTGTAGTGACAGAAAATAAGGGCATATTTAAAAAATGAAAATGCACGGGAATGTCGAATGGACACAAGAATAAAACTGAGTTTCCAGTGGTCAAGACTAAAACAATTTAAGCAGCAAAGTAAATAACATTTATTTTTAATAACATTTATAATGAACTGAATTATTTAACAAGTACTAAATAAATATCCACAATTCAATACTGACTTAAAAAATAATTGAATAAATCGATATGAGACAAGAGGTAAATTCTCCACACAGAAATATTCCAGATTTTTGTACACAATCCTCCTGCACATACAGTAGAACTAAATCTTGCCCCATTCTGCCAGTATGAACTGCACTCAGTTACTTTCTCACAAAGAACAGAATGTGCAGAGTATGAGGGTAGAATCGAGGCTGCTGGTAACTTTATAGTAGAGAAATCTGCCAAGCACTACCTGGGCCAGGTCGACAAGGTTTATATCAACAGCGATAAATCAATTTGATATCACGTATCATTGATATGATAGGATCAGAAAGGCATTTCATCTCTATGGCATTTTTTCCCAAAACACAAAAGGAAAACATAGAAACCCAAATGTAAGAACATTCTACAAACTGCCTGAGTAGTACTCCTCAAAACTGTCAAGGTCGTGAAACAGAAAGAAAATCTGACAAACTTTCACAGACCAAAAGAGGCTGAGACAGAATGACAAAATAGACTAAATGCAAAGTGGTATCCTGAAATTTAAAAAAAGGGTGTTAATGGACAAGCTAGTGAATAAAATAAAGTTGTGACAAATGTTTTTCAGTAATGGAAGCTGATAATAATAGGGAAAACTGTGAGGAGCATACAGAAATGCTCTGTAAATCTTTCTGTTAAATCTACAACTATTTTAAAATTCAAAGTTTATTAAAACAGCAGGAGATTTGTAGTCATCTTGTTTATCTCTTATATTTTAATTTCTAGGTATGTAAATACTAAAAAGGAACTATATTACATAGCATATGAAGAAACATATCCTCTTTTTTTTCCTTGTTGCTTTCTGTTATTTTATCTGTTGTCACTCTAATGGCATAAGTGTATTTGAAGGCTGAGAGTTTTCACAGATGCAAAACAACTTCTTGCTACATCTAAAAGATAGTTGAGCTAGTTATTTCTGTAGATGGCCTTTGATATACCCTGCAGTTTTAATAAATAACTGGTTTAAGGACAGTTTTCTCTTTTCAGCTCAAAATGATTTGTCTGTCTATGTGTATGTTTGTGTATGGTTTGGAATGTATTACAATTATCCAACCATCGTAATTGTCACCCTGGATTTCCAGGTCACTAGTATCATATCTTAACAATTTTTTAGTTATGTTAACATTAAAATAATATGGCTGACAGAATTTATGACATCAATTTTTAGTCATAATGTACTTTTCCCTTTATCAATGTAATTAGCTGAAAAGAAAAAAAAACTGTCCAAAGTAATTCTATGCAAAATTAAAAACATTTTAAAAGGAAATTTAAATAGCTGGGATAAAACAATGGGTTAGGAAAATGTCCTCAATTTCTGTATCTTGGTGTTGCTGGAAACTCATGGTTTGCTTATAATAGGTAATCTCATTTTCATTTCATCCCATGCAAAGACACCTCCTGGATTGTGCTATGGGAAGAGGATGCTGTATCCTTGCTACTTCACTACTTTTTTTAAAGCATGAGTGAGTGGCCTTTCAGATGAAAGAGGCGGGCAGTCTAAGCTTAGGCATCAGCTGCTTGGAGAGTTACAAACCACCACTAGAAATGCCAGCAGGCCGATGGTGCTCACTCATGCACAACTCAAGGAAAACATGAACACGTAGCAGCTGCCTCAAAGAGCTGCTGCTCTGGGGCAGTGAACGAGCCGGCTGATTTGTCCTCAACTAGCTTGCCTTTTTAAAAAATTTAATATAATTTACTGAAAAATTTTTTTTGAATTATAGTTGGCATACCATATTATCTTAGGTTTCAGGTGTACAACACAGTGATTAGACATTTCTATAAGTTACAAAGTGATCATCCTCAAAAATCTAGTACCCATCTGACACCATACATAGTTATTACAATATTATAACTATATTCCCTATGCTTTACATCTCTGTGACTATTTTGTAAATACCAATTTTTACTTCTTAACCCCTCCTCCTCCCTTTTTTTACCCACCCCCTTACAACCATCAAAATGTTCTCTGTATCTATGAGTTTCTGTTTTGTTTATTTTGTTCTTTAGATTCCACAAGTGAAATCACATGGCATCTGTTTTTCTCTGGCTTTCTCCACTCAGCACAATACCCTTTAGTTCCATCCACGTTGTTGCAGATGACAAGATTTCATTCCTTTTTTACAGCTGAGTAACAGTCCGTCGTATTTATGTGCCTCTTCTTTATTCATTCATCCACCGAAGGACGCTCAGGTTACCTTCAGATCTTGGCTAGTGTAAGAATGCAGCAATGAAAATATGGATTTATATGTTCCTTTGGATTACTGTTTGGGGTGTCTTCGGATAAATACCCAGAAGTGGGATAACTGGGTCCTTCTTTGTATCATGTTATAGCCTTGGTTTTAAAGTCTATCTTGTCTGACATAAGTATCACTACCCCAGCATTTTTTTTTTTTTTTTTTGGTTTCCATTTTGATGAAATATCCTTTTCTATTCCTTTACTTTCAATAAACATAACTTAATATCTTAGATGTGTGTTTTACTTATTTACACATGTTAAAATATCAGGACCATCTTGAAATTAAGAGCCTAAACATGGCTTTTTGGCACAGAAAGAGTTAAGTGATACTGCACAGTAAGTGAACAACACATTTAAGGAACATAGATAAACACTGGAATCTCTCCTTTTTGTTTTGACTCCATGTGTACGGGTAACTCAAACACTTGTATCCTATATACTAATGATCAGATTTTTAGCAAGAGTTTCTAGACAAATGTCAGTTTGAAATAAAAAATGAGCACTACCTATTATATCTAATGACAACTATCAAATTGAGGAACTAAATTTGGAGAAATTATCAACTTTTCAATTTGTAATTTAAGATATGAACAATAAAATCTACCTACAACAAAGGTTGAAGTTACTGACAGGAACTGTAATTAAGCAACAACATTTTGTTCTGATGAAGGAGAAATAAACACACAAAGCTTCTGTATATTAAGAAGAATGCATATCTATGGAACAAGATAAATTTATATTGTAAATTACCAATAGAGGAAGAAACATGATTTGACAATTAAATTCAAGGGGTTAAAATTTATAAAAAGCAGAAAAAAGTGAATAGTGACTAACAATGGGAACCAGAAAATACTGGCAATGAGTAAATGCCCTCTGTGGAAAATGTTAGAAAGTCATTTCCTTGAAATGGAAATGTGAAAATTAGAAACTAAATTACTTGACCCAAATTGTCAAGCTTCCCCAGTCAGGATGTAAGCACTGAAAGAGACATTGCATTTGATATTTTAGAGGTTGCTAGTGTCCCTAGTGAGAGTGATTGTAGTGCAAGCTTTAAAAAGGATAAGGTATTAATTAGAGTGTAGTGAGAAGGAAGAACTCTCCTGCAGAGGTGTGGGAAGAGGCAGGGAGGCAAGGCAGAGTACTTAGATCTCTCTTTCATGAGGTTTGGTCATGAAGGGAAGGAGAGCTGGGGCATCTGCTTGAGGGCAATAAAGGGCTAAAGAGGCATCTACTTAGACACTTTTGAGCATGGCTGTCAGGTGGGAGAATGGCCAGTGTCAAACTAAAGGACAGAAATTAAAAATTGGTGAACAGTGATGTAAGTAAAGTGCTAGCAGAGTGGTGTTGAGGAGAAAAAAGTCTAGATTCTTTGCTTAGCCTAATAAGACAGATTAACAGGAGAAAACCAAATTTAATTACATATGCATAAGAGTTGTACAAAGGCATAGCAACTACAAACAGTCAGGTTCTCGAGGTTTACATGCCATCCTCAGCTAAGAAGTGAGTAGTGGTCAGGGACTTCAAAGGGGGGAAATACAATTCGCAGAAAGGTAAGAGATTTTACAGGAAGTTGATAAGAGCAAATGTTTGGTAAAAAAAAAAAAAAAAAAAAAAAAACCCAAAAACGTGTATATAGTGGTATGCAGAGAAGTCTTTTGGATGTAAAAAAAAAAAAGTTATTTTTTATAGTAGCTCTCTTCCTGGTACAGGCTCCCTGTTTAAATTCTTTTAGGCATTTGGGGGAGAGTGAAAATAACTTTTTGAGTCTTCTGTTTCTTAAGAATAATCAGTCTAAAATAATCCTCATACTAAAGAGAGATATCATTACCTGGCAAATATTGCTCCCCTACAGTGGAATGGGAAAGGGAACAGCAGTTGCCTTTGAAAAAGTCTATAAGAGGATTAAAAATGACTAGAAAAGTAGCATGGAGAATTTCAGTCTTTGTGACCCCTATTTTCTCTTGGAATTGACTGTGTGGGTGTATGTATTTACTTTCTATGGAGAATCTGGCTATGTTCTTTGGGGAAAACAATCTGTAAATATTGGAAAACATTTGAGAGTGAATACTTGTGAGATTTCTCAGTGTCCTGATACTCAGAAATCTTGGTTTCTGTTGGATAAATATTGAAATCATTCCAGGATATTTTTGCATTGGAAGTCAAATGAAAGTATGCTTAATAAAAATAGAATTTTCTTGTGATTAATATATCACTGAGATGATATAAACTTAGATTACAACAAATGGCTAATATAGATAGAGGAAGAAAGGGAAAAGGTGATATGAAATCTGTAAACTACTACAGTTAGATTATTTGCAAGTAACACTGAATGAAAATATATCAAATGGAAAAGAATTACAATGAGCAACATTACAAGGAAGCTTCAGATTATCAAAAGCCAGTGGTTCATTGTAGAAGAGTCACTCTATAATATGTTAAAATGGCTAAAGACATGGAAAGATATTAACTAAGGCTGTGAAGTTTGTCTTCTCAATTTAAGAGCCATTATACTAGTTCCCATTTAATTTTCTAGTTTACTGTCTACTTTCAAATCAAGCAAAGTAAAGAAATATAACTTCCATACCATTATAATAAAAATGAGATGCAGCATCTCACTAAGAGATTAGAAAGTCAGATTGAATTTGTTAGAATTTAAAATTATATGCATGTTATATGCTATATTTTTATCGACATTCTACATTAAGAACATTTTAATGAATAAAATAGTTAAGTCCGAGCAAGTAACTTTTAATGTGAAAACAGGTGATAGACGTTATTGCTGCTTGTTCATCACTTCTGGAAACACGACAGGCACTGAATTTACTCATATCAAAGTTAGGTCTTCCTATGTGATTTATTTGGCCTATAAATGTAAGGGGAATAGATTCCTGTTCCTTCTCCCTGGAGGCTCTTGGGAGCGGGTGTACAGGTCTCCACTATTTCCTTCGAGCACCAGTCCTAGACTGGCAGCAAGGTGTACAGCCACCTTGGAAAGTTAGGAGACCTCTAGTGGACTTTATGAGAGGAAGAAAAAATAATTTAATGTGATAAACTAATGTGATTTAGGAGATTCTTTTGTTGTTGTTGTTGTTATTAAGATATTCCCTTGTATATCTTAATTTATACAAGGGAATATTTAATATTTAATAAAAATTGTTATGTCAAATTATATAACCAAAGTATCATTAAGAAGGTACATGAGATAATATATAATAGTGACTATGATAAATTCTAAATACACATTAATTATTTTCCTCCTGTATGTATGTGATGTATGTTGATAAAGGTTTAATTTTGTGGCATTTTGAATCTCCTTAATATTATCTCCCTACGAACCTAATGGTGTGAATAGCATTGATGTTGTTCAGTGTTATAATTTGTGTTAGATGAACATTAGATTACAATATTTCTTTTAAGAAAGCATAAATACCATTAATTTAACACAATTAGAAATAATTGGTTAGTATAGCTGTACTTTGTGTTTCAGTGGGATAATCAGCGAAGGATACTCATGGTTTTGTTGTGTTAGGAAGCAGAATGTTTGAAAGGTAGATAGCACCACTGCGATCTATCACCTCTGGCAACGAAAAATGATTCCAGATAAACCAAACAGGCAAGGAAAACTTTACTCAAGACTATTGCAATAGGGGAGAGAGAATGAACTCAGTTCCACTGAAACAAAAGGTTGGGAGGTTTTTAAATGCTGGGGTGAACTAATGGAAAAATATTGGAGGACTGAGGGGAAGCTTGTCAATACGAGTAGCCTATCTGTTTCTGCAAATTGGCTCCTAACCTAGCACAGAGACTGGAAGACATGGTCCCTGTCTTTCTTGATAATTACATTTATCAAGAACTTCCAGGTCCTTGATAAAGACATTCCTGGGTTGTAAAACTAAGAAGAGGCTAGGAAAAGATTTGCTTCTCCAAAGGGCCAGAGATAGGATTAACAGTTACAACTTCTCTAACGTAAAGTCTTTAAGGAAAAGGTCAGTTTCTATAGTCAGGAAGAAACCTGTGTTATGATCATTCAACTCATGATCCATCTAATTTCTATTTATTATTCATTCATAATCTGTCTTCACAGACCCAATTCACATACCTCACAGCAAAGACGGAATGTTTTCCCTCTCTAATACCCAGTCTCAGCAATTTAACCTTCATCTGTAATAACATTTGCTTAGACTAGATTAGAGAGGGGTGATTTACATGAAAAGTTATACAGGCTTTCATCTACCAAATTAATATACAACTATATTTGAATTAATATAGGCTTGAAGGAAACACATAATGTCTGAAATGCTATAATACCTATAATTTATACTGTGTGAATGTCCAGAAAGAAACGATCTTATAGTAGCCAAATCTATGAAGGTATATTTTATATTCTTTGGAAGTTAAGAACAAAGTTCATCATTTGAATCATTTATTCAGTTCATTGACTAATACTTTCTGCAATTATTTTAAAATGCCTAAACTATAGCAAGAATTTATTAATGCCCCCTGATTCCCAAATATCAATTACTGATCTCAAACCAGTTTACTAAACTCTAAACTTAGCTTATCAAACAAATGAGAAAGCAAAAGAAAATTTAGATCGCGACGTTAAATGTTATTCCCACCCAATTCCTTTTGCTAATGAAGGAGACCCTTACCACAGGTCAGGTAGTACTAAAGTAAGTAATGAAAGAAGCTGATTCAAGTACAAAACTAAAATTACGTCTTTTCACACACTACATACACTTTCACTTCCCGCTTTTATCCAACCTCAGCCTCCGTCAAAACTTTAAATTTATTTGTAAAGTATGGACACACTTGGTAAAGTAATGACACTGTGGTCAGTGTATCATTGTATCTTTACCAAGCACAGGTGACTTTTTTTTAACCAATGAGATGGGATATATTCTACATAATTCTCTTATTCTTTGCTATTAACTTTGGTGAATCTTTTGGTGCTTGTACTGAACTTTTTCATAGAGTCTTGCAAAATCTATCTCCCACTTACAAAGAACTTTGAATAGATAACATGAGTCCCCAAAGTACTGAGTAAAGAAATGAGTTAAATACAGTCACTACTCTCGAGGATAGCAGAGTCTGCCTGGGTTGGGGAGTCAAGTCAACAAATTACAATGTGATATGACAACTCTCGATATAAAGATATGTATAAAATGATGGTTCAATATAGAGGAAGAACACCTAACTAATTCTGGGAAATGAATAAAAGTTTTCCAGATGGGATAATATTCATTCAGAGTCCTGAAAATCAAACAGATATTAATCAGATAGAGGAATAGATGGATGAAGGAATCGAATGGATTAAAAAGGTGGAGAAAGGGCATGCTACTTAGCAAGCAATATTATGTAAAAGTCTTTGACATGAAAGAACACAGAATATTAAGGGAACCCATGCAGCAAGATTAGTGGGTGGAGAGGAGGTCATTGGCAGGAAAGCAAGCTGGAGAGGTAGTAAACTTTAGATCGTAACCAATATTGTGTGTCATGAAAAGGTACTCAAATTTTTATCCTATGTAACATGTAAAATGTTCACATGTAATAAACGCTATAAAACTATAAATTTTAATAATTATTTTTTGAATTAGGTTCATATAGATCTATGTATATGGCTTGAATTCAATTTAGTACTCACTCCTTGTAAAATACTTTCCAGGGAATATCTCTCAAAAAATTTTTTGTTGAAAAGAAAGATAGGCTGGTTCAATGTGTTTGAATAGTTGAGAACTTTTTCATCAATTTCATTTTACCCATGGAAAGTCCATTATAAAATGTAAGATTGGCAGTACCTTAAACAGTTATCTTACTTGCCATAGGTGAAAGTAAAAATCATTGTGCTAAATAGAGCGACATGGTGGTTTTTCCGTCAACCATGAAACATGATTATTAGGAAAGTCAGAGAGATAAATATAAAACATCAGTTTCTTAAAGAAAAGAGCTGAGCACATTTTAAATTCATGAGCTCTCGTGGATATTATGTCGCTTGAAAATATTTATGTGAATATTATGGTGCCCAAGTTCCATGATAAGTGGTTACTGAAAAGCTGAGTTTCACCTCTAGCCAGTTTTTGACATGTGACTACATTAATCTTGAAAGCACGACTATATTAATTCTTCTTACATTTTTCTCACCAAAAATAAGAAAGGTGTCATCCACAAAATAAGCCTCTAAACAGGTCGGCATGAATTTGAAAGCATATTGACATAAATAAGGAAGAGCAAGAGAAAAATGAGATGCTGCAGAACACGAAGATTTATTGTGGCAGGAGGAGAAGTTAAGGCAGCTGGAGAAATGAACTGCCCGTCGCCTGTTTGCACAAGCAAAACGTTTTTCTTCAGAATTCATTCTCTAGAGTTGACAAAGGGTTAGAAATTAGTACATCGTATCAAGGCCAACTCTAAGGAAAGTTTTATCTTTACAATAAATTTTATATACTCTTTTCCCAGTTAAAAAGCTGGATAGACTTTAATGAAAAACATAAATCTTAAGGGCGTACAGTATCATATTAAAAGAAACTAACCTTGGAATATGAGAAAACGCATATTAAACAAGCTTGAAAAGAGCTACCAACTACTTAAGCTAATGTTCGGAAATTACATTAATGAACTTTACAGTATTTCTGGACAGTCTGTATATAATATTATGTGGTATTAATATAGAATAGTTTTCTGCTTAACCCATTGAACATGGGTAACCTTTGTTTTAATTCCTTTTACTTTCAAAAATTCAATCTTCAAGTATTAAAGATGTTATTAAAATTTAGACCTGCTGTTACCAGTTTCTGTATTATACCATAAATTAATACAGAAAAACTTAAGTTAGAGGCATGATTTTTGAGTTACAGAATTATTTCCTTAAATCATTCCACAAATATTTATTGAGTATCCACTATATAGCAAACACTTTTCTAATTTAGAGGTGTACGATTTTAGAAAACAAGAATCACTACTCTTACAGTGCATCTATTTATATTAGAGAAATTATATTATGAACAATTTATTATAAATAAAATTCTGATATGTAGGGTGGCAAAGTTTTATATGGAGAAATAAAACATTTATAGCATTAGGAGAGAGCTCTCTAATCAGACGGTAAATGCTGTCGAAGTCTTTTAACAAAGAAGTTAAAAAAACATAACTCACAAGACATAGAACACCTGTCAATTATTTATTCAACTCATTAATTAGAGGGGGAGATAGGAAGATGATAAAGTAAGTTCCAAAACAAATTTTTAGAGTTGCCTTTTATAAGCATTTTGAAAACAAAGAATGTTAGAATAAAGCCCCTAGGCTAGAAAACAATATTAATCAATGTCTTATGTGACAGTAAAAATACAATAATTGGGATTATTTTTCTTCTGAAGATAACTCTACAAGTTAATGTGTAATAAAACTGAGTCTTGACTCTCTAATCAAGTAGGAAAAAAGACTCATATGCAGAAAATTTCTAGGAAGTTAGATAATTCTCAGGTAGCCTTGCTAAACAAGAATGCCCAAATATGTCATTGAAATGTTGTGTGGTACCCCCTTTTGATTTCTGAGTTTTAAATGTATTTTTTTATATTAATGGTCTGTAAATATTTCACTTGCCACCTTATGATTTCATTAGGTGAGGACCTATGACTACTTTTGGCTGATAAGAAATGAGTAGGAATTATTATAACCCACTTTCATGCTGAGGTGGTATAAAGCTTATTCATGATTTTTTTGGTATCTTTCTTCCCTTGCTATGCCATGTGAGGAAGATTTTTTTCCATACCATGTGACTATAAGTTGATGGGTCCTCTGTGAGCTTACATTCTTGAATGACTATGTATATTAGAGACATTACCCTTCTCTTAAGGCTCCAAACCCCAAATAACAACATGTAAAATAAATGAGATATAGTCTATCATTGTGGCATTAATTTACTGAGATTTGAGTATCGATTTGTTTCTGTAGCATAACTAGTCTATACTGACCAATACAGAAATTATTACCAAAAGCATGGTCACAGCTTAGTGATTAACTACAGTTATTGAAGAATTTAATATAAGAAGCTAGAAAGAGAGCATTCCATGTTTTACAGTGCAAAATATTTATTGAAGTTCTTCTGAAGTTTTTGGGGAGACGGATTGTCTCAATAAAATTACATTTCTAGAGAAAGAGGTTGGGAAATGGAATGTTAGTAGTATGTGTTAGTTACAGTTATGGACTGAATTTGTTCACCTCAAATTCCTGTTGTGAAGCTTTAATATGATACACTAATGTGACTGTGTTTAGACACAGGGACTAAAGAGGTAATTAAGGTTAAATGATGCCATAGGATGGAGAGAGGCCTCGGGAAAAATCAAACTTCCTGACACCTTGATCTTAGACTTCTGTCCTTCAAAACTATGAGAAAGTAAATTTACGTTGCTTGCCACTCAGTCTGGTATTTTGTATGGCAGCCCTTTAAACTAAAACAGTGGCTATTAACTGCTATTGGCAGAAAGTTACGAGGAAGGGATTATTAATGAAGAAGAAAAAAAAATGACCTGTTTGCCTCCTTGATTTTTCTAAGGCAGGGAGAGGACTGAGAAGACTGTGTGGCTCCCAAGAAAAGCATATTCTCCAAGCACACTTCAGATATGGCCAAATAGGATAAATAGAAAAAGGAAGAAACTCTAAGAGGCCCCAGTTAAAGGTGGAAAGGATAGTTCTTACATGGACTAATCAATGACTAATCCAGAAACATTTCATATCACCAGGGTAAGGGGTTCTCACAATAGCTAGAGTAATTGCTGGGTATCTCATTCTGTCCCTTCTCATTTGTGTGTGTGTGTGTGTGTGTGTGTGTGTGTGTGTGTGTGTGTGTGTGTGAGATCTGTCTCCATCTCTCTATTCTGCATTAATTGAGATGAGGAGAAGAGAAACTTTTTTTTTCTTTTTTTTTTTTAGTGTATAGGAAGTCTAAATGGACTGGATTGTAGAGAATGCCACACACCACACTTACATCCTGGCTTTTAATATGAATTCAGTGCCTAGTTTGATTTTCAGCTTATCTTCTTTGGAGATAACTGAGTGTTCTAAATGTGGCAGGAAGGAAATGGTGGGATATTTGGTCAGCAAACAAGATGACTGCTAAGAAACAGTAATGTTGATTAATTAATTCATTGTTTCCATATATGTCCATTCCTATTATAGTTAGATAGGTCTATCTGATAAGTTCTAGAAATAAAAAATAATAATAAAAAAAAAGATAGGATGTCAAGTGTCATTACTAGACTGAGACAGTAAAATGTATGTGTACATTTTACCACAATATAACTTCACCCATCTTGATAAATAGAATCAGAGTCAAAATGAGGTTACAGATTAGGTCATGTGAATATCTGAGAGTAAAATAGAGGAAGCTCAGTTTGCACAGCCTGCGACTTAGTGTGCTGTTTTTTCAGGAAATTTCCATTCCTGCGTGTGATACCTTGCTGTTGCATATAATATTATCAGTATGATATCCTCATTTTAACAACCTACACTAAGCGTGTTAGGATATTATGTCACTACCGAACAAATTTTCAGATTAATAAATATGTAGGTAGAATAACTTGAAACTTTTGGAATTATTTACCATTTTGTATCCAACCACAGTGAACATTAAGTAATAATCAACATAGTCATCTGAAGAGATATTCTTAATTTCGGTCTGTTTTTGATATTATAATAATATAAGCAATTTTTTAAAACGTCTTGTGTTGTTTTCCATTATCAGTCATCATCTCTTAGCTCTGCCTAGATTCTTTTGAAAAACAGAGATGTTAGTTTCCTTTTCTGATCCTACCAATTCTACCATTTAAAGAGCTTTTCTTCTTGTATCTGTGTCAAATAGAAAAAAATAAAATTGAATTAAGATATGTAAATGTTTTATAAGCAACATAATAGACATATTACATATTTTATTAATGTTATTTCTATGAAGTAAAAGAAAGCACTAATAAAAATATATTTCTGTTATTAATATTCTTTAAAATGTTTTATCAACCAGAATGAATTATTTTCTTACTTTGGTTTTATTTAGTTTTATGCTTCCCACTGGCTATTTAATGTTTTAGTTGGGTAGTTGATTTGTATGAAATTCTTGTTTATGTCTCCAATGCCCTCATGCTATTAGGGATGAATGACTTGAAATAACAAACAAATTAGGAAGATTTCTCAAGAGGTCTTTAACCCTGACAAAATAAAACAATTAAAATATGAAGACAATTTATAAATTTAAAATATTATGATGATTCTGAAAAAATTAATTCACTACAAAACCAAGTTGGATTCACCTTTTTATTTTATAAGTGCTCAAAAAAAAATTGCAAAAGTCATAGCCACACATACCTATGTTCGCCAGCCCAGAAGCACCTCAAATTCCAAATTACAGTAAGATGTCAGTGTAGATAAGTTTATATTATGATTTCATCCATTATCACACCATTAAGGAAATCAGTTTTTTAAGTAGATGTTTATAATAACAACACAATCACAGTTATAATTGATAAATATATGCAATATATATAGTTGGTATACATAATCGATTTTTAAAAATCTCCCAGATTTTTATTTCTCTTTCCCCATATGTGTGTGTATTACAAATCTTATTTAATGAACACAATGACCTTATGAGATAGGTAGTATTATCAACCTAAATATTAAAAGTAAAGAAAATTGACATACTGAGAAATTAATAACTATCTCATTCTCATTTTTCCATTTCTACGTAAAATCTCTCCCAAAACCTAGTGGCTTAAAACAAACATTTTATTGTCCTCATGAATTTGTGGATCAGGAGTTTGGAAAGGTCTCAGAAAGGCTTGGGCAGGTGGTTCTTCACTCATCACCAGAGAAGGAGCAGGCTGCCGCTGCGGTTGGAGACCCTACCTGCAACCCCAGGTGGCTTCTTCCCTTACATGCCTGTTGCCTTGCTGCTGCTTTGTCTCTCTCTTTCTGCCTGGCATCTCTTCCGTATGAGCCTCTCTCTGCAGCTTACACTTCTCAGAGCATGGTGATCTCATTAATAAAAGTAGAGAATGAGAAGTCAATGAAGCCTGCAATTACCATCAATCAAGGAAGTCAAGGATAACACCCTAAGGAAAGTTTCAGATAATATAAGAATACATAAACTTTTATAAGTTTCCTAAGCTTGTTATTTTTTACCCCTATTTGTTTTTCTATAGTGACTAACTAAATAAATTGCAAATAGCAATTTATTTTAAGGCTGTAAATGTAGGGGTGTATTAAGAAAACTATGCCTTACTCTGCAAAGTTTCTTTGAAGGGAAATATATAAAAATTGATAGCTTTAAGGGAAAGGAAAAATATATATATATATTCATAGGATCTATGAGGAATTATAAAAGATTAGAAAATGAGAATTCCCAGTAGTCTTTCTAGGACCTTAATATTTTGGAGTTATTGCAGATTTCCCTTATATTTAATGGAAAATTTGAATTGCTCTTAGTCTTAGGAAAGATTTAGAGTCGTTTTCTTAGAGTATCTTGGAAGGAAACAGGAAGATTATATAATGCACATAGAATGATTTTCTTTAGGTTTTTTTAGTATTTAACTTAGTATATTGTTTATTACCCTTGTGACAATAATTATTACCTTAGAAGCCTGGAAGACACTGATAGGGAGATGCTGGCTATGCTGAAACACTTTGATAGTGGGGTCAGGTCTCCTACAGGCAAGTATATATACTCTGCCTTAATAAAGAAGAGAAAGAGATGTTCTAACACTTGTTCAATAACAGAGACTTGAATGAAACAGGTCTACTGGGAAGTTTTAAAGAAATGCGAAGACCTGCGTCATGTCGTCCTTTCTAAACACTACCGCCTTTTCTCCCATCCCACTAATTATATAACAGAATTACAAAGTTATACTCTGTTTGGTTTAATTGGATTCGTTGTGAAAACTCAATCAGCAGTGTGTTTGTATCAGCCTTAGTGCTGGACCAAAAGACTGTCAACCTAGGAAAATTACATCTGGGTTACATCTGCCTGAACATGCAACACAGAGGCTATGGAAGCATTTCCATTAATAAATTATGAGAACATGATGCCAGATATTTCTCAACTTTAATTTTTAAAGGGTCTTTCTTAATTTTTAAAATATTTTAAATACACTGTAATAATTTTAAAATGAGAGTTTCGTAAGGATTAATAAAATGTATGCATTCTGATTTCTATTTCTTTATTAACAGAGAATGAATATTTTCTAAATTAATGTGGATAAAAAGACTTTTGAAATAAACATCAGTGAAGTATCTTTAAGAGTCTGTTCTGCAGCACATCACAGAACCCCTTCTATCAGTGGCCTTTAGAGTTCCTCTTTCCCGTTAGGAGAGCTGTGGTGGCTCTGTAATCATGATGCTACCTTTTCTTCCCCCCACCTCGCTTTTTTTCTATCTACTATCCCTTAATGTGTTCCCTTGGGGTTTAAAATGTATGCTTAGGCTCACATCATCATTCTACATTTTGGACAGAAGAAATGAGGAGCAGGTATAGCAAGAATGGAGTAGCCCTCCCCCTTTTAAAAAGACTTTCTGAACATTTTCTACAAAACTACAGCTCGCATCTCATTAGTGATAATCATATCACATGTCATATTTATTCTAGAAGGCAATATTCTGTTACTTGGGAAGAAGGGGAGAATGAATTTGGGGACAGACAACTATCAGCATCTGTCACAGACTCTGTGTGAGTTTCAGGGAATGAATAAAAAATTCCTCACTGACAGCCGATAGAGGGAATATGCAGAGTGCTGGAGCAGGCATCCTGGGACTGAGGGAAGCCTGGGTTGGAGGAGTCTCAATGTACAAGGGAAACCAACGCGGCCTCGATGCCAGAGCTGGTGGAGCAGCCGTGGCTTCTTGTCCACAGATGGGTCCACATACAGGGCAAAGTAAGACAACCAAACAAATGCAAAGTTAAGTGACCACAGTGATCTCCTGAGCCACATTCTGTCCCTGACGGGTGGGAGATTAGGAGGGGGCAGGAGCAGTTGCTGGATCCCAGACTAGTCACCTGATACGTCAGTTCCAAGGAGGTTCAGTCTTTTCTCTCCTCCTCAAAAAGGTGCTGTATAACAGACTCTATGTACTATATGCATATTGCTAATAATAATCAAATTTAGAAATACAGGTGCAGACGTCTCCCAAATACTGTCTCATCTTTTGATACAGGGTCTGGATGAGTCAGGATCATGCTCACAAGACAGGACAGAACAGCTCAAAATCCTTCACATTTCATTATAATTATCTAAATTTCAACCGTAGCTACTGAGCTCCGTGCTCAGAAACAGAGGTTGTAGACATTTTGCTATCCCGAGCAGCCACCAGGCCTAGTCTGAGAGCTACCACCTCCTTTGCTGGAACAGCTGCACCCCTCCCTGTACTGGTCCAGGGGAAGGGGAGGGGGCCATGCCCCATTTAGAGTGCAGGAATGAGAGAGACAGAGAGAGACAGAGACGGAGAGACAGAGGGAGAGACAGAGAGAGACTGATTGATTTCTAGACTTCTGTCAATAGCCAGGCCAGGCAGCTCTATGTCCCGAAGTTCCCCAGGGATGGTCGTCAGATTTAGGTAGGGGTAGCAGATGACGGCACACTCCAGAAGGAAGAGGAGATGGGTGCAGCTCAGACTTATCCATCATCACCTCCCCTGTCCCACAGCCACCTGAGGGAGGATGCTAGCACCAGAAAAACTGTTTGTTTGTTGTGGCCGAATTAGAGCATGGTGGTATTTTCGTATTCTCTACATAATATATAAATATTACCCTTGGAGTGAATTTATAAATGTTCTTTTACCCCCACACCCCTGGATTATATAATTCCTTTTATTTTTTTAAGATTCATATTAGGTATTACCTTTTCTAAGAAACTTTTTTTGATTGTTCAGGAAATCTTCAGTTCTTATTTCTTTGTTTCTATAAGACCTTGAGAATATTTTATTACAGTACTTGTCTATATTAACAAGTAAAAAAAAATCAAAATTTACATTTTTACTGTATAGTACACAAATTATAACATTATATGGTCATATTTAATAAAAGCTACATACTTTCACTTGAATTTTCAAAGTGAAAAAGTGAAATTGAAATAATTTTAAATATTTTCAATGACATATAAAATTATAGTTATATATAATGCGAATTTTGAAATTATAATACTTTTCAGCTATATATTTAAAAGGTAGACATATGTTAGTAGGTTTCTATTAAAAACTGAAATAAGTTATTATTGATTTCTTCGATATTCCTTTTCTACATTTAAATTTTAAAATATCTACTATTACCTTATGTAATCAAGGTATGTTGTCTGGATTGCATATTTCTTATTATTAATAAAGTTTATAATGCTTACATTTTATAATTTTATAAAGTGAATAGTTTTAGTTTTGCAATTAAATAAATACATTATTCAGTTTCTTTTATAAAACCTTCCACTGCAAAATTCTTTGAGTCACCTTTTGATTGGCACAATTTCCTTATTTAGTAATCATTAAAGTTTACTTTTAATTTTAACAAAGACTAAAGGATACTCTACTTTTTAAATTCTTGGACATATAAATGTATCTGCTTTCTATCTTTATAATTCCAAGGCAAATTTATTGATATTAATTATTCATCAGACATTAATTCTCCAGAAATTTGTGGCCATTTCACTAATATTTTCTTGCACAATGTATGCTAAGGAAAAATATGATGCCAAGCTGTATTCTTTCCCAGTCAAATGTTTTCTTTCTTTTTATTTTACAAAATTACATATTTTTAAAACTTTAAATCATTTTCTTTAGAGCACTATGTTATCTTTCAATCTCCAACTAAAACGGTAATTGTCAAAACTTCTATATCTTTGATTCTTCAACTATATTGCATGTCATTTCATTAGAAATATTTATATTCACATATCAGTGTCATAGTGTTTTAATATACCTTTGGTCTGTTCTTATTTTATGCTTCTGTTTTGTTTCATTTTTTTCACCTGTATTCAGTCACCAAAGGAATATCCTCATCTTCGTAGCCTTTCCACACTCTTATATCTCATTATTCTGATTAAAGTAAGGTATTTTAATAGATCTTAGAGGATTGTAGGACTTAGTATTAGAAAGATTTTCTGAAAAAGATCTAAAAAGTAATATGTAGGCCTTTGCATGTTTGTTTGCTTGTTTGTTTCATTTTGGTTGGATTTTACTGTACAGTAGTAAAAAAATATGCAGCAGAGTTTTGTGTTGTTGCTTGGGAATTGAGGATGTTACTTTCTTTTATTGAAGATGGAGTTGTTTTTTCTTTCACTTTTGTGTTGCCTGGGAATTGAGGTTATTTCACTGTTTCTTTATAGATGTAGTTGGTTCTCTTGATCTTTTTTGTTGGCTAGAAATGAAATTAAAACATATTAACTTCCTATCTTTAACTGGAATTCTCTCAGTTATGTATTACTTAAATAAACTAAGTGGTAATGTAATACAAAAGAAAAAAACTCAAGATTTCTTACAAGTTAAAATTTGTACTCTCTACATACACCCACACCCCCCCCCACACACACACACATATATATATATTTAACCCACCTCAAAAGTATTGTCGTAAAGAAAATATAGTAATATTCTCAAAAGAGATCTTAGAATCATCTTGCCTTACTTCTTCATTTTACAGATGAGGAAATTAATGTTAAAATTGCTTCTTTTAAATAAGTGTTTGCCTATTTGGGAAGTAGCAATTCCAGGATGCTAGCCAGAAGAATTTACTTTTGTGGCAGAAAGTGATCTCTGTGCCGATAGTAACTCTCCCTTAAGTAACTAAGGCTTTGGATGTTCACAGCAAGGTTTTATTCTTATCTTTATTATCTACTACACTCAGCAAGTTTGCTTTGTTTTTCTTCTTTAGTCAAAAAAAGGTAGTAAAGAGGAATTCTCTTTAACATAGTATTATAAATGTTTTCTTATAATCAGTAATCAGGCTTTCTTTGCTGGCTGTTTCTGATGCTTATTCTAAAGTTATACTTCATTCCTAGGATCTAGTCATTTCATATAATCAAAATACATTGGAAAAAGATGTAGAATGAGGAAATAAGAAGTTAATCATTGAGCACACAATTCTTGAAAAGAAAAACTTGAAACACCTTACAAATTAGTTCTTTGAGATAAATATATAATCAGTTATTGGACAGATAGTCAATGATGATTTCTCAACAGTGACAATAAACAAACCAGAGTTAATTACAAATCTGGATTTCTTAGCCTAGCATAATTGGTCTTCTTTTCTTAAGTCTGAAATTAGTTCAGAATACAAGCGAGCTGGTTCCCAGGTTATTTCTTTCTCATATTCTTTTATTGTTCAGTTGTAAAATTCAAAGCCAAAAATCTTGATGGCATCTTATAATGTGAAATACTCACTACTATTTTTATTTGTCTATGTATTTTATGTAGAAAACAGTTTTAAATTGGGTTAAGTGTAAGCAACTAAACTGATTATGTCTTGGTGTATTCATTATGGAATAACTTGTGACGTGAAATATTTCAGATAGAATCAGATTATGTTTACCAGAATTAGGTTTGGGAAGAGAAATAAATAGGATAAATGGAGAAAATACAAAATTTTCTGCCTTATGATTGATTCAGTTTCTCTACATCTGCTGTTCCATTTATATATGTGGGGAAGGACAGCAATATCAATCCTTTGTCAAGACTGAAATATGAGAGATGCATTTTCTCATTTCTCTATTTCCTTTAACTGAACTTTGCATTGACCTACATAAACCCACTGTGTTTAGTGTCTGAATAGTAGGTACAAGTGCCTTTGAGTTATGTAATAAGAAGTAGGACTTTACGTGGCCAGCTGGTTCCCTTTGTGCCCTCAGATGCCATATAAAATGGCACCATTTTTCATTAAATTGTTGTGTTAGAATATTTTTAGCTGTTAGTGACTGAAAATTCAAAGTAATAGTGTCTTAAATAAGATAATTTTATTTCATTTTCACGTAGTTTAAAACATGCAAAGAAGTATGTTGCCTCGGTCTAATATGTTGGACCATGATATGAGAATTTATTTTTTTCTATTCTCAGATTATGGCTTTGTATGAAATTAATAATCCAGTTAGCCCTTGTGACCTCAGCTCAGGATCAGTTACATCTCACTGCTAAGTAGGCTCAGAAATGTAGATGTTACTTTGAGTATCCATAATCCAGCTATAAAATAAAGAGTTATATTATGAAGAAACAGGGAGGAAATAGATTTCGACAGGCAACTAGAGATCAGTTCCACTATTATATCGCATTGGGTTTTTGGACTCAATTCTTAAATGTATGTTAACTTGTAAACTAGGATGTAAGCTCCACAAGAGACTGGGCTTCTTTGTCTTTTTGAAGTTGTGTGCCCAACATGTAGCAGAGTGTCTGTCACACCAGAGGTACATAGTAATGTACTGATGAATACACGTTCTACAGAGGCGGAAGAAGCTCAGAAACTATGAAGCTTGGACTTGAGTTTAGGTCTTAGACATGTTCCCTGCCTGAGTCTATGCCAGTCACAATCTTTCAGGGCTTTATTTTCCTCTTTTTTTTTTTTTTTTTTTTTTTACTGTTGGTCACATTATCTCTTGAACCTGTTTTATAGCACTGCTCACGAAGTGGACTGCGGAGCTGAAAAAAAAAAAAACAAGCCTGGAATTCTTTAATTTGGAAAAAAGAGAAAAGTTTGAAATAAATATTTTATTAACATATATTGAGCTTGCAGAAAAGCACACATAGCTCGAAACTTCACAAATTAAACAAACCTCTTTAAACAGAAGCCAGATCAAAATATAGAATATTTCCAACACCCTCAAAGTCCTCCTCATATTGTTCCATCCAGTCACTATACCACAAATTAAATATGATTTTTGTCAGCAAAAATTCATTTTTTAAAAATTTAATATATCTGGATTTTTTACTTAATATGATGTTTCTGATATTCATCCATTTTTGTATGGAGCATTATCTTACTTATTCTCATTGATATATGATATTCATTGAACATTATATATATATTTTATGTCCATATATTACTGGAAGACATATAATTTTGAGTAATTTATATTTATGCATACATATTTATATATAAATATATTATTCTTTGCTAGGGTTAATGGACATGTGGGTTGTTTCTAGTTTGGGCTGTGATGAACAATGCTGTTGATATTTTTTTTTAAGTCTGCTGGTGAATGTACATATACATTTGCTCTAGGAATGATTTCTGGATTGCAGAATATTTAAAGCCAAATTAATAGATACTTCCAAATTAATTCCCCAGAAAGTTGTATCAGTGCATACTCTCATTGGATACATATCAAAACCACACATTTACAAAAAGTAAATGTTGGTGAAGATTTGAAGTAAAAGGAACCTTTATTCACTGTCCATGGAAATGGAAATTAGTGCAGCCCTTATGAAAAACAGTATAGAGATTTCTCAAAAATTAAAAATAGAACTACCATAAAATCCAATAATCCCACTTCTGGGTATGTATCCAAAGAAAATTTGCTATCTCTAAGGGATATCTACACCCTGTTTTCATTGCAGCATTATTTGCAGTAATCAAGACAATGAAACAGCTATGTCCATCAATAGATGAATGGATAAAGAAAAATATATATATATGAATGAAGAAAATGTGATACATACATACATACACACATATATGCATACATACAATGGAATATTATTCAGACAAAAAAATAAAAGAACAAATCTTGCTATTTACAAAAACATGGATGGACCTGGAGGACATTATACTAAATGAAATAAGCAAGATACAGAAAGACAAATACCACATGATCTCATTTACATGTAGAGTCTAAAAAAGCCAAACTCTATAAAAAACAAAATCTAAGAAGTAATAGAAAGTAGAATAGCGATAACAAAGGCTAGGTATTGGAAGAAATAAGGAGATGTTGGTCAAAGGGTACAAAATTTCAGTTATAAGATGATTAGATTCTGAAGTCCTAATGTACAGCATGGTGACCATAGTTAATATTGTAGCATATGCTTGAAATTTGCTAAGAGAGTAGATCTCAAGTCTTCTCACCATACACACACAAAATGATAACTATATGAGATGAAGGTATATTACTTGTCTTGATCGTGGTAATCATTTAACAATGTATATTGTACACCATAAATATATACAATTTTTATTTGTCTCTCACACTTCAATAAAACTGGAAAACAGTAGAATTTATGATGATTATACCTGCTCCACATGTTTGTCAAAAATAATAATATTTACTTTAAAAATTATAGTTCTTCTGTTAGGTGTGCAGTAGTATTTCATTATGATTTTAATTTTCATTTTCCTCCTGAATAACGGTGATGAAGCTATTTTTATGTTTGTCAGACATTTGATTTTTCTCTTCTGTAAAATGTGTAGTTAAATCCTTAACCATTTTTTTTGTTTTAATTATTGATATTTAGATATTCCTTATTAATACTGGTCATTTGTTAGAAATATGTAGTATAAATATCTGATCCTATTGTATGGCTTGTTTTTTTTATTCTCTTATTGGGGTACTTGAATAAATAAAATGTATTAAGTTGAAAATGTCTAATTTATAATTTTTTCTTTATACTTAGTAGTTTTTTTAAAAAATCTTTGTCTGCGTAGTGGTCATGGTGATACTTTGTTATCCCCATCCCCAGAAGCTTTATTTTTTTGTTTCTCTCAATTAGAATTCTACTTCATTTGGAATACATATTTTTGTATGGTAGAAGGCAAGGTTTAGGATTTGTTTGGCTACATATGGTTAGTCAGTTATGTAAATGTACCGACTCAGTACATTTAGTCAACTGACTGTCCTCCAAATTCACTAACGAGGCACTTTTTTCATGTCTTTTCATGGATATATGTTAAGTCTGTTTTGGAAGTTTTAGTCTATTAGTTTATCCTAATGCTAAGGCACACTGTCTTTATTGCTATATTTAAAAATAAGTTTTGATATCTGTTAAGTTCTCTGAATATTTCGCTTTCTTAATATTGCCCTGGCTATTCTTAATTCTTTAGATTTTTGTATAAATTTAAGAAACTGCCTGTCGGTCTTCATTCAAGGAGATTAATAATAATCATTACTATTATTAGTAATTACTACTATTCTCATTACTATTATAAATCTTTGGGGCTTTTCTTTTAGATTTCAGTAAAACTATATTTCAATTTGACATCTTTCAAAATGTTGAACTTTCCAGTCCATGAATATGTGTTCTTTAAGTTCTTTCAATAATACTTTATCATATCTGTGTATAATTCTTGCATACTTTTTACTTTTCATTATATTCATTCCAAAATTAGTGAATTTTTTCTCAAAGATTTTAATCTGTCAAATTCTGTCTTAACAGTATAAAATCATGTTTTTCTTTTCCATTTGTAAAATCTGCTTGTAATTTATTTTAGATGCATTATACATTATTAAGAAATCACAAAAATTAAAAAAAATGTACAGAATCATTTGTTTTTTACATAATAGATACTACCATTTTCCTAGTCTTTATCTTATGCATTTTGAACTGCAATTTGGCAGACTACTTTTTATTTTTATATATCATAAACATTATTTCATGCTTCATATTCCTTGTTAACAACATTTAAAGTCTGTATAACATTTTTCTCTAGTAGATATTGGACAAGTTACACAATCATTTCCCTATTGATAGGTGTAGAGATTTTTTTTTTCTCACAAGAAAAAACACGTAAAAGATTTCTATTTCTAATAAATTTCTTAAGGTATATTTCTAGTAGTGCAATTATCTGGTCAAAAAGTTTGAGCGTTTCGATATGATGTGTTTGATATATTTTGTTACATGTAGTCAAATAGCTTTTATTCGTAGCACCAATAGCTGGATGCAAGACAATAGTCATTATAGTTTCACTTTCTGTCTGTAACACCATACAAAACGTTTAACATTTTATATACAAGAGACATAACACATCCTTGGTGATGCCTTACTTTGTGTCTTTATTGAACATTTCAGAATAGGTTTGTTTATTAGTTTTAGTTTTTCTCTTGTAAACTAGCCAAGAGTCAGAGAGAAATCTTTATTAAATGTGTGTTTGTTCCAATCTCATTGTTATTACCATAGGAAATATAACCATTGTCTGAACAATGAGGTTTGATGTGGAGCACTGTGTGTGGGTGGCTGCTACAGGTCAGTGAAGGAAAAAATGTCTACTTTAGAACTTTGAGTTTGAGAACTGGCTTCCAGAATACCACTAGAGTTAAAAAAAAAAAAAAAAAAAAAAAAGATGTTACACCAGGGCTTCCCTAAGCTCTTGAACCTCTCCGGAGTTGGGATCCCATCATTTTTCATGGAAGTGAGGAGTCTGGGACCCCAACATCTAGAGAGTAAGGGGATCTGGGATCTGATTTGAAGAGTTCCCTGTGGTAAATCTTTCTCGATGCTAAATTTGATGTCATTCTCAATGTGGTTGTTGCCATCAGTGCCCATTTGTCACCTTATGGTAGCACAGACACTCGCTTCATTTTCCTGAACCACATCATAACCCAAGAAAATCTTTGACTAAGTACAATGAATTCTGGTTCTAAATGTCATCTCAAGAGCCAGTGCCAATGACCCACACGTGCCCTCTCTGTGGCAGGAACACGTCGCATTGTATTCCATATTCTTTTCCATAATGAACACTGTGTCTGTTATCTGTTACATCTTCATGTGAGAAATTTCCAGGCAGGTTCTCTCATGTGTACTCTGCCCACATTACAAGTTTCCCTTTCACATGCCAATTGTATGTGCATTTCCTCCATATATATACACTTCCCTGTGTCTAGACACAGGAAGACTTGCAAGTGTGCCATGGTCTTAGAACACAGAAATCCCCTTTGACACAGACAGAACTGAATGCTAGCAGCTCATTTCTTTACTTGGAAAAAATAAGTCATTTTTTTTCCTAAGAGAAATAGTTGTATTTTTTTTTCTAATTTCCACCTCTGTGTGTATGTGTGTGTGTGTGTATGTGTGTGTGTGCGTGTGTGTGTGTGTGTCTGTCTCTCTCTCTGTCTGTCTTTCTTCTGTCCATCTAGCTATCTATCTATCTATCTATCTATCTATCTATCTATCTATCTATCTTTCTATCTCAAAGCCATAGTGGACTAATATAAATCTGAGTGCTGTACCCAGTGTCTGCAGCTCGGCCATGAACGGCATACAGTGTAGCTTTAGGGAAACGAACCGGAACAAATCTCTAAGCTGTTAACACCAACCTGTAGTCCTGATGGCGCAGCCTTGGAGTAGCAACAGCTTTGCATGGTTCTGGAGGTGCTTATTCCCCTTAAGTCAGTATTTCTGTAAATTTGTCCAACTTGTCCAACTTGTTTGGGGAAGGCTCAAACCTCACTTATCCTAGAAAAAAACTGAAAAGGTAAGAGTCCTGGATCTGTAACCTTGGCCCTTTCCTAAGAGAATGGACACACACGCGTGCACACACACAGACACACACACACACACACACTCACACGGATACACACGGAGTTTTGATTCAGTGGATCCACATAGCTATCTTTGATCTACTTCACATGTTATTGCTCTTCATACAACAAGTGTTTTGAAATACTTTATCTTTTTTTTTTGTAAAAGGCTTCTTGGCTTCATTCAACTGCAAAAAAAGGGGGATACTTTTTGAATACCTACTTTTTTGTGTGTTTCAAAAAACACAAATACTTTTTGTGTTTCAAAACTGTTAGATATAGTTTCTTTCCCTGATACTTAATGAAATTCTGTATTTGTACATCCTTCCTGGCCTTTCCAGCATGTCAAATTTGTCTCTATTGATTCTTTACTTTCTCTCTTCAAACAAACAAAAAAAGAGCTTTCTCAAAGTTGTCTCGATGAATTGTCTACTGGACCCTAGAGGGCAAGAGTAATGACTCAGCGAGGCTGTGAAGAAGTAAGTAACGCTCTCAAATTACTATCTGCTATAATCCAATTTTAATAGTAGTTAAACTACAGTACAGAATCAAATTAACATGAGATTACAATAAAATATCATTACAATGCTGGAACAGATTTTAGTCTTAAGTATCAGCACACCTATCTGTTAATAATTGAGTTGTGCTGATGTTTCATTAGTAACCAGATGAGAATAAGGGTTGGCAAAGCACGAGTGTCTATAAGTAAGTTTATGAGTATCTGAACATATAAAACACGGATGATTTCAAATGCATAAAAAAAGGATAACATAACTAAGAGTGAAATGAGACAATTTTCATGTTGAGGTTTCTCCCAAAAAATAAGGGTGAAAGACATAAAAATGCTCAAAGCACTCACCAAGAATGCCCCATTTTTCTAAATTAAATACAATTCTAAGCTTGTAATTGTCAGGCAGAGTAGCAGATAATTTAATTGCAGACATTGGGAAACAGATAAGGTAAGAGTGACAATTTTTCTTTTATTGAAGTTGCACTGGTTTCATAAACAGTCTCTAATGTTTGGGAAGAGCTCTCCAGTGTCAATTTATAGTTGTCAGTATTCCAGTGTTTGACGGTGATTCGAGGAAAGTGGACCATTTACTTCCTGCCAAGCTAGAGTATGTGGAAATTTATTCAAGGTTTCTAGTCACAGTATCAAGGGTCTTATTTTATTTCAGCACATCAGGTGAGAATCCCTCACCCCCAGGTATCTTCCCTCACACACAAACAAAAGTCACAAGAGCTACATGCAAATAAAGTCACATCTCCATTACTTCTGCAAACTGCACCCTACATTCCAGCCTCCTGGCCTGTTCTCAGGGAAGTGTACTTTTTCTTGGAGTGTTTGCTTATTTATGACTTCTCAGGATGCAGGAGCCTTTTTCCTCTCAGTTGACTGAGCTACCCATTCCCACCAATACCAGAGAAAGAGTTGATTGTCATCCCGTTGGTGTGAAGCAATGTTTGTTCCCATTGTTGCAAAACCAAAGCTGCTTACTGCCATACTAAAAGCAAGATAATTTAGATTTAGTATTCAAAGTGACAAATTCCATTTTAGGATGAGAAGGACAGGAAAAATACCTCTGACTTGCCAAAGATTATCCAGCACAGGGAATAATAATAATAATAATAATAATAATAATAATAATAATAAACACCAATTAACCATTCAGTGAATTGTCCTGACAAATGAGGCCAAGACTGAGAAGCATTTAGACTTAGACATGTTGAGAACACTGTATTAAGGGTGTTCTGAAGAGGTGGGAGATTATGCTAAGAAAAGTAAAAAGTATGACCCAGTTCAGTAACAAAACCCCAGCAAGCCAGGGATTCATAGTTCTTAACTGTTCTGTAGCAGAAAGATGTGGAAATAAATTTCGATAGTCAAGCAGGAAAAAATTCTGTAATAAAAAGACTTCTGAGGTGCAAAGGAAGATTGTTAAGGCATTCCTTCATTTAGGAGTTTTTGCCTTCCAGCTAAAGCCAAATCATACCTAAATTCTCTCCTTGGAAGAAGACCCCAGGAAGGTATTCTGCAATGGTTTGATAGAGTCTGTTCTCACTTGTCCATCACTTAAGAAAGTTCCTTAATTTTATTTACTATGTACACTGGTAAAAAAAAATTCAATAATAGGTTCATGACTTTTTATTTTAAGTACCTCCTACTGAATAATTTGAGAGGAATGAAAATTCTGTATAATTATTTTATCAATACTGATTCATATAGTCAATCTAAACTGATCAACCATAAACAAATGTAAAATATACATTATTTAATAAATATTTATTGGTAGAATATTTATCGAGAGGCTAGTATTGGCAGGGCAATATTCTACAAGCTGAGATATAGAAGTGTACAAAAACACACAAAACCTCCGTATTTAGGAAACATACATTCTGTCGATGGGCGATATTTGGCAACAATGTCATGGGATTAAATAGTGGCAGTGGTCAGTGAGAAGCAAGTATTTAGAAGGAGGAAAAAGAGTCATTCTCAGTTAAAGAGTTGAAATAATAAGAAGAGATTGAAAGATAATAACATTTTGACTACAAATATGTAATTTATAGTTTGTACACCTATATACAATCTAATGAAACTAAATATATTTAATCCATATCAGGTAATTTACTTTCAGTCATCTCTAATAAGATTTTTAATGTTTTCAGATGGTAAAATTTCCGGGTAATGTGATGATGTAGCAAACTGGGCCTGCCCACTTGAGTTTGATGTTGAGATCTGAAGCTGAAAAAGATTGAATCATCACTACCTCCTATAAAATTATGTCTGAATAAACCTCGGTCATTTTGGTTGAATTTCTTCTTCCATAACAAATTGAAACTTGTTAATAAATATTGAACCATAAGAATAATAGTATTATAAATCTAAAATTTAAATTTCAAGCGCCCCAAGGACTTTGTATCATAAAGCAGTTTATGCATACATATATCCATAAGATATAAACTTTCTTCAAATATCTTATTTGAGCTGTCACTTTTGAATAAATTATGCTACACATGACCGATCTGTGTGAGAAGAGATATGACTGTGTATGATGTGAATAATTTAGCATCTGCCAATGAAATTTATTGATCTGTCGGTAATTAGAATTCACTGTTTAATAGTTATCTGTTCTAAATTCCCATTTCTTTAGTTATTCAGCCTTACTATTTACCTAGCAACTTTATGATTTCAGAAAGTTTTATGCTCCTATGGTAAACACAGGTGGTCAAATCTATTCTTTCTAGAGTGACTACTGCTAAGGGGGATGCCCACCACTCTCTGTTTCATATTTTGCTCTTCAGTATTATTTATTCAACAAATACTCAGTGAGTACCTGATTCAATTTGAACTCTGTCTTCTCTGTTTTTGGTGGAATGACAAATAAAACATGTTCTGGAGTCCTCGAAGAATTCACAATAGTAGGAGATTTAGGAAAGTCAATAAATAATATTAAATTCGGAATGTGAACAACATCCTATGCAATAACTAAAGGTCAATATTGTATAAGAGAATAATATAACTGTTACAGAAAAGCTGATATTTGACTTGCATCTCAACGAATGTGTCGAAGCTCATTGGGAGAATATGGGCGAGGGCAGGAAACTTCAATGATTCTGACAGAGAAAACAGCATTAAAAATAGAAAATATCTTTACAGTTGAGGATAGGAGAGGAACAGGAGAAGGAAAGAGGAAATATAATGTAGAAGATTTCAAAGGGCTCTAATTACAATAATAACAGGATTAAAAATTTTATTCCCTATCATATCTGGCATTAAGATGTACACAGATCAGTTTCTCAACTGAGCATCTGCTTTCACCTGAATTGGGCTTTCCTATTTTTCATGATTTTATTGGTATATTCTAATCTGTATTCGTTAATTTGTACCACTGACCATTCCTTCATTTCTCCTTAAGTATTCATGATTCTACATCAGCTCATCATTTTACTCCCAAAAGTGCTAAACATTTATATTCACTTCGTTTTTACTAATGTACTTAGTAAACGTTACATTCCTTGTATATACATTCCTTTATTTCAACTTCTTAAATTCTTTATTTTTGTCTGCTCATAACCTTCATTAGCAGATACATTTATTCCAAAGGCTTTAAATATTGACGGGGTCTTTTTTTGACCAAACTTTGGCTCCTTTGTACTGTCTCCTCAACTAGGCCCTACCCCTTGGCCTACTGAGACTAGTCTTGGCAAAGATCCTGCTAAGTGTGTTTAAGAAGTATCTCCTATTCTTGATACCTCATTGTTTCTCATCCTGTTAAGCTAGTTTAGCAAGAATCGCCCTATCTTTGATCATCAAGTTCTTCAAAATAATTTTCTGTCTGCTGCACTCATAGGCTGTAAATCCTTAGGTGTCTTTGCTGTATTCAGAGGCAAGTTTAATCTCTCTCCTTTCTTGTTGTAGTTTCAAAGTCTATCTATCTTATCGTGTTTAACAAGTGTCAGAATAATTTTTTCTAGTATAGTTCCACATCCACGTGAAAAGCTACAAAATCACTGTCCGAGGCCTACATTATCATGTGCTTTCTTTGTGATATATAGCATCTCAGCCAATCATCAAATGTTTCATCATATACCCCTGGATCTCTCAAATGGGCTCTGTATTTGTTAGAGATAATTCTTCTTCTTATTTTTCTAGGCTTGGAATTGCAATATCATTCTGAGCATCATAATTTTATCACCTTCTCCCCACATAGTCCAGTTCAAAATTATGTGCATCCTTTATCATCCGTGCCTTCTGCATCCATTCAGCCTTTTCATTCTGCCTGTTACCTCTCTAATTAAAGGCTTTGTCAATTCGTTCGTGGGGAAATCTTTTATTAGCCTACTTATTGGTCACTCTTTTTCTACTTTTTCTGTCTTTTAATTCTCTTGTAAAATACCATCAACTTATTTTTCACAAAACAAAACTTTAATTCTATCATATCTTACTCAAATACTTTTATTGCTTCCCAATGCCAAAGAATTTATTTCCCAAAAGTAGAAATCTAAATATCTAAATCTAGTGATATCTAAAATAACAACATAGCTGATGAGCACATATTTTAATTATAGAAATATAATAATGTAATGATGCTATTTTCTATGCACATCACCACACTTTCTTAGTTATTCACCAGTTTATTACTTCTAGTAGTTGACAGGTTTTTTAGTATACAAGGCAATGTCTTTCATCTGTATACTCTTTGCCAAATTACTTAATATTTTATACTTTGAATTTCTAATTTGTAAATTGGAAATAATTATAGAACTACCTGAAATGGTTTTTATGAGGAATAGATTGAGGTAATGTATGTAGGTTAGCACACTGCCTAGCATCTTAATGTTTGGTTAAATTTAATGTAAGTTATTAGTAGTGTTATTAATAAAAATTCATAATTTTAAATAGTTTAGATTGTGATCTGTTTTTTTTTCTTCTTATTTCTCTTTTTGAACTATCTTGAACCAGTGCTGAAAAAAAATGGGATTTTAAAATTCAAATGTTAAAAAATGATGGTAAGTAATTCATTCTGGTATATAGGGAAAGCATTTGCCACAGCATCACACATGAATTTAAGGAAAATACTTAATATGCTGCTGTAATTGTCAATTATGTTAGGACCGGGACAATAAATCTGTGACTGCAGCTTGATAAAGAGATAAGTAGTTCTTACACACCACTTCTCTTTTATCATGACACTTGCTGGCTTTCATACAGAAATACTCTCACTTGTCTAGTAAGTTGTAGGAGGAACTTCATCTTTGAAGATGAAATATTCAACCTATGATATAGTGCACATAATTAAGGCTGGCTTTGCAAATTAGCACAAGTCATTTGAACTAACTAAATTTCCTCTCACAAAGAAAATTCATGTCAAGACTATACACATGAGGAAGAGAGAATGTGATGATTGAAAGATTAAATTATGTAGTTAGTGCTTTTATAAGAGTAAGTAGCATGCATTATGCTCTCTGAAAATTATGCTTAAGGATTTGTCTGAAATATCATAGAAATCAATTTAAATATGAAAACTCCTTAGATTACCTTTATAATTATTTTTACCACAATTAATGGCAGGTATAAGTGGAGAAAATCTTTTTCCAATATTTTGTGGGCATTTCTAAATGAATATATTTGTGGAAGTGTAGATTCTAAAATTGCTCTATAGCTGTTATTAAAACAAATGTTTATTGAAAATTTATGTAATTTTGTTTTAGAAAGATTTTATAGAATAAAATCCTATCAGAAAATTTGATAAAGGATTTTTTAATGTTTACTTTGAAATATTTTATTTACATAAGAGATAGTACCAAGTGTTTTACCATGCATTTCACTTAGCTTCCTCTAACCTTAACATATTTCATAACCATGGTGCAAATATCAAATCTAAGAATTAACAACAGTAAACTACTATTAACTAAACTACAGACTTTACTTGAATTTTTCCAGTTTTTCTACTAATTTTATGGAATTCAAGGCAACAAATTCATTTAATTTTCATTCTCTGTTGTTTTTTTTTTACTCTGTGACAATCGAATATGCAGACGCTTTCTGTATTCCATCTTGGGTTCTCCAGACCTCCTGATTCTTTTTTCGATTTGCATGCAAAAAAATTTACTGTTTGAAGTATAAAGTTCTAATAATTATGATGAAGGTGTGCAGTCATCTCTCCATCACTGTAATACCATACGGAACTGTTCTATTGCTCCCCAAACCCTTCATACCATTCTCCTTTTATCCTCTCTCTCAGTTTACTTTATCTAGCAACAAATGGCATGTTTGCTGTTCCTGTAGATTTGCCTTTGAAGACTGTTATATGAATGGAATCGTACAGCTGGTAGTATTTGTGTTTGGCTGCTTTCACTTACACAATGCACTTAAGATTCACCCATGTTGTTACCTGAATCAGTAGCTTGTCTGTTTATATTACTGAGTAACATTTTATTGTAAGGATGTACCATGGTTCATTTATTTCTTCATCTTTAACAAATATCTGACAGGTTTCCAGTTTGAGATTAGTCATGGACAGTTTTGTGTCTGTAAACTCCATATTGAGAAAATAAACATTTCAACTAAAAATATCCCACGATTCTGAATTCATCAGAGAAGTTACACTCAAGGAGACAAATATATATATATATATATATATATATATATATATATATATATATATTTATATATATAAATATATATATATAAAAGAAAATCACATCATTAGTAATTAAGGAAATGCAAACTAACACCACAATGAAATACTAACACATATCTTTTTTAAAAAACTATTTTAAGTGCATGAATACTACTGTGTATCGATCATAAGTATTGCAACTTCGCTAAACTCTTAGGCGCAATTAGGCCTCATTCACGGAGTAACTGGAGTTTCAGTTTGCTGCCTTTGGATTGTGCTCTGAGGGAGTGTCCAGGTGACTCTGAAAAAGCCCCATTAAGAACTGTTCCTTCCTTCGTCATAGCCTTGTGGATCTCATGGGTGCAAGGCATGTTGGCTTTCAGAGCTAGAAGTTTTGAAGGCCTGTCTCTCAGATGAAAGTCTTAATAGTTTGGAAGCCAGATGTCGGGCCCAGACCCTTTGCTTCTCAGGCAGCAGATGGGAATTGTGAGTTCTATCTTGATTGTGCAATGCTATTTTGGGAGTAGGGGTTATGATCAGCGTTTCAACCTTTCCTACCTATTTCGATGTGGATATTTTCTCATTCGCCTGTTATGTAGGAATCACTCAGCTATTTTCTAATTTCTTTCAGAGGGAATTGCTCACTGTGTAGCTGTTCATTCGATGAGTTTGTGGGAGGAGGTACGTCCAGGAGTCCCCTATGGCACCATCTTAGACAGGAACCTCTTCTAATAAAAGGTAAGAAAATTGACCTTTGGTCCTGGTTCAATTTTTAATTAGCTGTGTGATATGAAGCACATCATTAAATTTCTCAGTCCACTTTCTCACCCATAAAAGGATATTTATGGAACAATATATATCCAATGCTAAAAATTCTGTGATTTTTGATTTATAGAGTTTGGATCTAAGAAAATTTTCATTGTAGGGTGAAGGAAGATATTTATCACAGTGAATAGGAGCTAACTGAAATAATAAAATTGGAAAAACATAAGGTGCAACATTATAGAAAATCTCTAACGTACATATTTTTCAAAAGATAGTGGCCTTTAGAAACTGTCAGTAAAATGTTTGTAGATGATTTTTGAATCAGTTAAGTTAAAAAAAATACAGTGATAGGAAAACTCCTATTAAAAATTATGTGACTTGCAATCGAAATGATTTTGAATTTAATCCACTCAATAAAAGTTGTAAAATTTGTGCAGCGGTTCCTACAAATGTCGTAAGAAAGAGGTTGTTATAAGGACTTACATTAAAAAGTTGTGATCAAACTCAAAGTAAAAGTGACTGAGAACCAAGCTTAAGGATGCCCAATGGGCACCTAATACACTAGAAATTAAACCGCGAGAGTAAGGGTGGCCTAGATGCGAAATTTCAGAAAGAGGATAAAGGATGTTTTTAACCACTCATTTGAATCATCTATAAAATTTTATTTCTAAGGATAAATGAAATATTATTTGATCAACTGTCAATGCATATAAACCTTTAAATAATTATTTTTAATATACCCTTGTGAAATTAGTGCTAAATTTGGTTGAGGGGGGTCATTTTAAAATGTCTGAGAAAAGATTTGGTGGAAAGAAGATATACTTTAACTGAAGTTTTTCTAATACTTTTTAGTCTTTATTTTTTAGTAACAACCCAAAGTAGACTTCCACAATGTGTAGTTTGTCAATTGACACATATTTAAAAACAAAAACATTATCGATGATAATGATGGTGATATGATGATGATGATTTTGTACTGTTATTAATTTATGTTTTGGACTTTCTAGACTTGGAGTTTAAAGGCACCCTTACTCTAAAATATACAGCCATAGTCGCACAATTAGCTTTTGTTTAACTGAAGGCAAGTAACCAACCCTAAACACAGAAGATAAGTTATTCATTTTCATCCCAAGTTTCATAAAGCTTTTCCTACCTAAGCATTCTCCTTTCATCTCACCCTTCATTCTTATTCTTTCTTTGATTTATCTCCTGCCTTGATTTCTCAGTTCACTCTATATCAAAAAATCTCAAGGTCTGCCTGTGTCCAACATATCACAACTGCCTGGGACCAGCTTTATAAAGGATGTGAGTGTTAATGAATGCATGTAAATACCTGCATTATAACATGTAAGAAGGAAACGGTACAAGATCTTACAAATATTGTGAAATCCCACATGATTTGCAGACAGGATGAAGAAAATAAAAGGGGAGTTGTCATTTGTTTTAACTTCGTTAACCATTTTAAACCCACTTCAGGGTTTTTAGTTTAAGGTTCTACTGATCTTAGTGATTTGTACTTGTGGAGCAATTGTAATGTCATCCAAGGAGATGAGTGCAAAGGGGATTGTGAGTGGGGACACCACCCATAGGTTCCCACCATCACTATAAGAATTCTCCATTGAGTCAATTAAAAATTAATGTGCATTTTACATTCAACTCCATCTATAACAATGTTGTTATGATAGTTCTTTAAAATTGCTCAACTTCTAGTAAAATTGTCATTCCAGAAAAATTTTACCAAATTATTCTTCTATAATAATATAGATATCAACTCACACCTCCTCTCCTGGGAGGATTCATGTGCCAATTTAAGACACGTGGATTTATCGCTTCTAAGACTTGAAGCCCTGTTTCTAAAGACAATATTTTATGTCTTAAGTATATGAACACTTGGATGGAGAGGTTACAGGATTCTTGGCAGAGAGAGCCTACCAATGCACCATTTATAAAAATTGTTCTAATTATTTTATTAACTTTATTCTAAGCAACCGAATACCTTGATTCCATCACCAGGTAGCCAAATAGTACTAAATGTTAAATGATGAATGGTTCTCCACTGGTGGTTAAAAACCATGTTGCCAGAGAAAATATGTAAGTAACAAGACATTTCAGAAAGCAGTTCTGAGACCAGAAAAAAAGTAAACAAATTATTCAGTAATAATACTTCAGTGTTATTTAATATGTAAATATGCATCTATCAAAGAATATTAGAGTTAAGTTCTAATATATAGTCTTAAATGAATATTAAGAGGTATGTGAAAAAAAAATTTTCAAAGCCTAAATTAAATATATATACTTCTATTTCTCTTAGGTAAGAAATTTAAATAGGAATAGTATAACAAAACAAACGCGCTATTGGTCACATATCCATGTTTGAATATGAACCCTTTAAAATGCAAAACAGGAGGAAATAAGATGCAGTATATTTTCACTTGACCAAGGTATAGTTTAAATGAAATATAGATATTATTGAAAATGCAGATTTGAAGCCTAGATGTTTGACATTTCAAAGGTGCATAATCCAGTCAGACAGTAGCAAAGAAGTGGAAAAACTGACCTTGCTACACTTATCATTTGTCCTTCCTTTGTAAAGAACTTTATTGTTACTTTGTGTTTATTACAACTATGCCTCTGAAGTACACTTTTTGAAGGTAGTGATACATAACATTAAGTTTACTATTAACAGAAGAGAAATTGCTTTCCCCAAACAAACTCATTATAGACAATGAAAAATCAATCCCAAAATGAATTGTACTTTGTAGTTCAGCTTGCTGTGGTAGTTATAGCATTGCTATTGATGTACAAACACACCGATTATAGCTGGTCATCATCTCTCTGTGCCATCAGCACTCTCTACCATGTCTGTCACCTACGAATGTCCTATTGATTTATATAGGGCTAAGAAATTTGTGACTACTTTTTCTCCTTTGTGTTATGAAAATAGTTGTGAGCACATTCACTTAACCAAGGTGGGGAGGGGGGGCGGAGTGGGTGGGAAGAGACCTACTCAGCTAGATCTGCAAGCTTAATCACCTGGTTATTTAGTGGTTGAGTCGAACAAAGGGAACAATGCACGTTTCCCGTGCCACCTGCTAGAATACAGAAAGACTTGCTAGTGATATCTGGGAAATTTCGCATGTGGATTTTTCCTGGCTTACTCTCCAGTCTTCAGTTTACTTCATTAATATGAAGTCAGGGTTACACTGGGTTAAGTACCAAGGCCGTATGCTCAAGCATAAAGAGATAATGTCACACTCTTTTTATTCACAGGAAAAACAAAGGATGAAAGGTTTGTCCACTTGCCTTATGACATTCAGGGTGCCCACCTGAGAAGCGAGAAGGGTCTAGTTCTTGTGGAAATATTATAAAATATTTACAGACAACTGATATTTTGTTAGAATTTTATTTCCATATTCTAGTCATTTAAATAGATAACTAGTAGAATGAGGAAACAAAAAGTAACAGTAAATTATAAAGTGTACACATTTGAGGGCCATGAACCATGATATTCCTGGTTTTCCTTTCCTAAAAATCCTTTAAGAATATAACTTTAAAACTTCCCAAAGAAATCATAACTTATAACCAAGATTATAACCTTATAATCTTATAATCATACCTTATATGTTTATAACCTTATACCTTATAACTGTAAGATCTATATATTACATTTTTAATTTTTAAATTGATAAATATGAAATTGAGCCCCTAGTGTTTCTCTAATTATCACATTTTGGATTGCCAAATCACATCCACTCTTTCATAGTATGTCAAAAATGTGTGTGTTAGTTGGCATGGTAACAGCTATGCAGCAGCTTGTCCAGCGGAACATATCTCATTATATTAGCAAATTATATATTAGGGCCTTTAATTTTTGATGCACAAAGGTAAAAATAATTATAAAGTATATTATATACTTTTTAGGTAATAACTTTTGAAGGGGAATAATAAACTTTAAAAATATATATAGAACTGAATTTTTCTGAGGAAGGAAATATATCAATTTATATACCTGTATTTAGGAGATATTATTTAATCAATATAGATTTATAAACATAATTTTAACAGACTATGTAGGGAGTAATATAGAAGGCTCCAAAAAGTGAAGATTCAAAGATCCAGGTTAATTATATTACACACACACACACACACACACACACACACACACACACACACACATTCATTCATTCATTCAATCATACATTAATACATTTATGAAAGGTCTGAATGATATTCTTAGGTTAAACTTGTAAATAAGACTAACATTTCTACCTCTTAACTTGCTGTGAAAGAAACCTAATACAAGTCTCTGAAGATTCATATTTCAATTTTAAAGGGAGGAAATCAAGTTACAGTGCCTTACCTGAGAGTAAGTTATTTGTTCGGGAATAATTCCTATACTAGTTTCAGATAGATGTTGTCACAGACTCCTACTGGACATCTTTGGGAATCTCTCCTACGTCTTGGAAAGGTTGCACATGTCTTTTAAAACAGAGAATATATTTTACACTCAACTCAATGCCTTAGAATCCCCAGAAGGGACTATCCATGCTTTCATATAATCGATTGAGCCTTTCTTAGGCAATGATTAGAGATGTCAAGGTCCTCCCGATCCAATAATTTCTTTCATATTGTTATTATAATTGAAAATCCAGATTCATAAGCCCAGAGGCAAAATACATGATCTCATCAGCACACTAATGTTGGAAATGTCTGCAGGAGTTGAGCTGAGGTCATTTTCCTGGGATCACTAACCCATATGAGTCACAGCTAGCCTCAAGTACAGATTTAGTTCACAGCAAGCTCTCGTTCATAGCGACTGTTATAACTCATATCCTTTAAAATCTATTTAACTGTTACATAACCTAAATACGAGGATGATAGAAAACAGTTTAAAGCATTTTTCCTTGAGCAAAACCATACAGGACAAAGCACTTCCTTTAGTCACTTTGACTCTATTAAGAACTCTCCAGGTGTGTGTGTGTGTAACGATGACACTTTTCATGGCATTTATTTTATTGAACAATATGCGATGAATATAGATTGTGGAACTAAATCTCTCAAAAACACTCTTTTAGAAGTACACATTGCAATTTTTTTTCACTTATGTTGAGGGTGTACCGTTATCAATCTAAAAGAACAATGTAGGAAATTGCAATGGACTAGAAGAGATTTATAGGATGAGCTCACTTTAAAAGGAGTCAGGTTTATGAGTTTTCTTGAGATGGAGTGCTTCCCTTATTTACTCAGAGGGAAAAAAACAATCAAACGCACCATGATACTAGACTAAGATCACCAATGGGAAAACAGTAGCTGTAGTAAAGATGCACTTTGCTGCATCAAATAAAATATCCATATATGATGAAAAAATTATGTCTGAGGAAATGAAATTAGAGGCCCCAAGAGACTCAGAAATAAATACACTAGAAATTGAGTATCATATTATGTAGACCTTTAATTAGCTTTTGTTCACAGAAAGGTGTCTTGCAATAGCTGTTTTATTAAACCACATTAAAATAAAATTATATTCTAAACATGAAATGTAATAATAACTACTATATGTGAATGTATGTTTTATTCTTATGGAAAATAAAATATATGCATTCCTGATACCATAAAAGAACAATCCATGTAAGTAACAGTATCATTTCATACATGTTTTCACAGCTTTATGGAAGTTAGTTCTGGCTCACAGGAAAGATATGTACTGTTAGTATTACTGTATATGTGAGTTATGGGAACAAATGCTTTATAGTAGCTTTTAAAACTAAAGTCTAGTTCTAAGATCTACCATTTACTGCCTGATCTGAAGCCACCTCTCATTGATCTAGCCTCTAGAGGAATTATGTTCCTTATCCATTAAAAAATAGCTTAGTATCATCTGCCTTACCTGAAATTATATTGATGTTAGTACTTGTAAAAAGAAAAATTCTATAAAGATTTAGCTGCTGCCTTTGTTGACCAAAAGTATTTTATGTTTGTTCAAATGTATTTATACTTAAAAATTAGTTTATCGATTGCTTATTCTCTCCTCCACAACAAAGACAATGACACCATAAAATGACATTTATTGTTGTAAATTTATTTTGTAAAGTAAATTGAAAGCACTTTAAGATGTGTTAGAGACATGGAAAATGTAGATTATTGACAATCATCCAGGTGGTTCACATTAAAAAATAACTCTTTTGAATTCTGTAAAGAACTATGAAGTAAATGTATTTTTTTTTAACTGGGAATTATATGTTCATCACATCTTGTTGCTCAAATCTGTTTTTACATGTTGGTATAGATATATATAGATGTAGAATTATAGTTTTCAAAATTTATGGCTGTAGATTTGTCTTCATCTTGCATAAGCAGTTAATCGTCATTTGTTTCCAATTTTCTAAATTTCTGTCAATTCTAATACCTAACCTACCCCTTCTCTAGATTCATTGTAGTTCTCTCATTTGTGGCCCAAGATTCTCTTAAATGAACTGCTGCAATATATCTCTAACTTAACTTACAGACTCTGGATTGATTCTCTTCTTACTTATCCTTAGAGTCAGTGTTAAGTGTGATCATTTAAAAAGTGTTCTTACCACAATAATAATTTAAAAAGCATATGTACCTTTAACTTTATTATATGCCTTCAAAAATTTTAGAAAGTAGATATTTGCCTAACCAATAACAATAGTACTTATAGATTTCTGTGTTCCAAATACTCACTGTATTTGGCATTATAAATTGTTTAATATTTGATGATTTGAAGAATGTAAAATAATCTTTTTATGATTTTAAGATAAGGTGCTTGATAACTAGAAATTTAAAAAAAATTCTAAGTAGGAAAGAAAATAAATAAATTCAAAAAAATTAAATCATCTAAAAAATGCATGTTTAACAAAATTTCCTACTGAGGACATTAAAGAAAGTGTTTAATGGCCCTATTTCCTGTCCCTTAAAAATGTGAGGACTTTTTCAGCCTCAGGCATAAAATCCTTAATTTGTATCCCTTGTGCCAGTTGCATGAATTGTTCCCTGAACATACACGCTTGCCTTCACCCATGTTCTTTACAGAAATGACATTTTCCGTGTTGCTAGCTAGTAAAATCCAACTCATCATTCAAGACCAACTTCATTGTAATATTCCCTTCTGAGTTCTCAGTAACTCTTTTCTTTTCCAAGGCAAATTTTATAGTTTTGTATCTGATGTTGAACCACATCTTATTCACAATTAGTTGGTATATCATTCTATTGCCTTGAAATATGGGAGATGTGTACCATTTCGATTTTCAACTTTTCCTAATATATCAGGAACTATGTATTACATATTCCTCTGTGTATTCTTAACGCTTACTACAGCACCAAGTATAGCAGGTACTCAATACATTTTCAAATGGATTTATTTTTGCATGTTTTTCTTAATGAATCAATACGTAGGTAGACAAAATAGGCTTTGAATAAACCTATAAAATATGCTTAGTTTTCAGTAGCTGCGAGTGTACTTAAAAAAACATAAAATTTAAAATATGTCTTATATAGTATTACTTTAATATTTTTATTGATCGTAGTGTATATATAACAATAAATCAAGGAGAATCTTAAAAACACATGTCTAAAATTACCAAATAATTTAAAGACTATCGAGCATACTTTATAAAAATATATTGATTATTTCTATGTAGGTAAATAGTTGGCATAACTATACACAGAAGCATGTTTGTGTTGCTCTGTTTTATATTCTTATCTAGAGATACTTATTTTATATCTCATCAAATCTAAATTAATTCTAGGAAGCTCCAATACTGATATATGACTGAAAAAGAAAAATAAATAAATAGATGCAATGCTTTTATATTTTTAATAATTTTATTTTATACTTATCAAATAAGCTATGCTATAATCACTGAAATATAGACTTCATTTTACATCACTTGAATGCAAATTTAAAAATAAGACAATACAAGCATAATACCTTGGATAAGGTATTTCCTAAATATTTTCACATTTAGAATCAACACTTCTGAAACAGTTTGTTACTCAATTATTGATGTCAGTTGTTTTTTTTTTTTCCTTCCTGCATAAGACTGTACCATCAAGGAATCCATAAAAAACTAGTAGCCATTGATTCCAAGTTCTTGCCTCATTTGCACTTATGTAGAACAGGAGAACTTTTGATTCCTGTTTTAGGAATATTTCTAAACACATTTCTAAATCACCGCTTTCAACCTTTTCTCTCCATATATGTTTCTCCCTGGGGTCAGTGCTCTGCTGTTGTCTTTAAGATTTTCCTCAAAGCCACTGACATTAATTCTGCAAGCCTCAATGCTAACAGCTATGAGAAAATGTGCAACGATTGATAGCTAGTTCATGTCTTCTGCCTTAGACAAAAATCATTGGAAGATGCCATGGACTGTAAGATGTATTTTAGTTTGTAATCTTAAATATGAAAAAATATGTAACATAGAATCAGAGAAACATAGCATACTATTAATTGATATCAGTCTACAAGATTTTATTTTTACAACGTATACGTATATTAAATCATCATGTTATACACTGTAAATATCTTACAATTTTATTTGTAAATTATACCTCAATAAAACTGAAAATAATCTTGAGGGCGTTATATTTGACATTGGATTAAGTAGCTTTTAAGTATTTTTAAAATTTTTAAAAAATCTGAAAGACATCAAGCAAATACACGAATCTCACTTTTTATAACAAAACACATTTTTATGTATTTTTTCTGCTATGACTTAACCATGACAATGCTCTTTATCCAAATTATCATTTAGTTCAGGAATTGCAATGGAAGTTTAAAAAATTTGAAAGTTAAGAAGCATTTCTTTCTTTAAATGACAAATAAATCCCATTTCACCAAGACAGGTTGTCTCCTTAATCGAAAATAAACAATCCCGAAGGATATACTTCCTTATGAAGAGAATTATCAAAACCTAAGACACACATTTGTCCTTATGAAGAGATTTATCAAAACCTAAGACACACATTTGTGTGACTTCACCAGAAGGACATTTCTAAGAATTAGTCAAAATCAGAACATGCAGAGTAAAGAACAATGAATTCCCTAAAGCAAGCCATGCATTTAGTTATTTGAAGGGCTTATGTGACAGTCAGGGCTTCCAAGGTCAATCAATGTACTGACTATAAAAACTGATACATAGTCCTACAGTGCTACTATAATTTTCATGATTTAAAAAATGTTGTTATTTTTTTTCTTGGGCCATTCTAGAACTCTTTCATTATTAAAACTATGTTAACTGTCCAGATGTAATCAATCTTTAAATGAAAGAGTAGCTAACTTATAAGGGAGCATTCTGCAAGCCAAGGCAGATGACACTTAGAGCCCTGCAGCTGGTCTTGCATGGCAAAGTCTTTGTCGTTATATATATATTAAGTGGGCATGATTTTCAACTATGGAACATATATGAAACCCCTTAATTTTTAGAAAAGTCAAAGTAACATCTATTTTGAGCCCCTTTTTGTTAAGGTAGTGGCTAGAGCTATCCAGAAGTGAGTATGTAGATCTAGCCCAAGGCTTGGTTTACAGAAATATACTCTTGAGATCCTTCGCGTATCTCTTGACTTATTCCAGTTGCTTTTTTCTCCTTTCTACTTCTCTGACATATCTTTATAGTGATCTCTCTGCTGCTTTGATGTGTTGAAATCTATTATACGCTATGCTTAGATGAACAATACAAAGATTTATTTTTTTTGGGGGGGAGGCATGGAGGGTGGCTTGTTGTTTTTATAGGATTTTGCTCGAGAAGTCAAGAAAATCTTATGAAATCCACTAGTCTTGTTCTCATCTCCTTTCCATTGCTCCTGAAACTGTCTATCATAATCCTTAAAGATTTCTCAGGTTCTTTTCTCATTTCTGCCTTTCTTTCATTCCTGTTCTCCTTTTTACCTTCTTATTTTTCCTCCCCTTCCTTCCCCCCTCCCTTCATTCCTTTCTTTCTTTTATTTATTTTTTGATTGAACACATTTCTTTCCTAAGATAATTAATATAGAACCTGTCAGCTCCTTGAGCAGTGTGGTGAAAAATATAGGAAATTTTGAGAAAAAGTGAGCTCCGGTTGATTCAATTTGTATATTAGCCTGCCCCTTCTGCTGTGATATCATGTAACCCACAGCTAGAGCCTGAGTAGGATGACTTGAAAACAGTTCATAGAATAATGAAACTTAGATAGACAAAACTCAAGATTTTACTTTTGTTCTTTATTCTTAGAAAAAAAAATATGTGTGTGGATCAAGGAAAGTTGTATTTGGGGGATAGAAAATGTGAAAAACAAAGAGAGGAAAAGAGCTCAAGTGGAGCAGAGCTATGCTCACTTTTGTTTACTGTTATGCGACTTTGGGTTTATTTCCTGAAACAAGAGTGATCAAGTTGTAAGGAGTTTATATCAAATACTTGTTATCCTCATATCCCTAAATTGTAATAGAATTCTATTTTTAAAAAAAGAATTTGAAAAAAAATTCAAATCAAGGAAGAAAAAATGCAGTAGGGAGGTTTAAAAGGGCCACAAAGTGACAGACTTGCTCTTTTATATTACAGTTTACACTTTCAATCCCAGTGGCCGTCTTCTTTCTAAAGAGCCTCTTGCAGTTCTAAAGTTTAACTAAACTTTATTAACCAAAATAAATGAGTACTCTAGAAAATTTTTACTTGTTTTCTAGAGTTAGCTTTCATCTCTTTCTCTCTTTAATATTTCCCAGGAATAGTGAAATGAAGAATATTTTTAAATGACTATTGCAAAGATCGTGGCATGCACAAGGAACCTGAAATTTTAAGGAATCATTTAAAAGGATGCTAGGCATCAGGCTTTTAAAGATAAGCACTTAAATTTTTGATATTGAAAGTAATATTGTGTGTGACTATGCATAAAGTCAGAGCATTATTTTAGCTCATTTTTTTTTGTGCTAAGAGACTGATGTATAATGACTTCTTGGTAATAAATTCTGGAGTAAATGTGATTCTGGATATTTATATTTTTAAACCATGTAGAAGTCAACAAAAGTGGAAGAAATGTATGAAAGGCATTTTCTAATTGTTTTCCTAAAATCCCTTAGGCAAAAATAAAACATTGCCAGAAGAATTTTAAAATAAAAAAGGCTTTTTAACATTTTAAATATAAGACGATATCTAAATCAAGAAAAAAAAATATGAGAAAGCATTCTGACCCACTCACAGTCCAAACCTCTTTCAAAAGCAAAACACAAGACTTTGCTTATTTTTTCAAGGTTAGCATAAATATGCATAAAAAATGCAAAAGATCTTGATATTTCACATCTTGACCTTTTTGAGTATGCCTCATGAATTTATTTCCACATCTTGCTATTTAAGTTCACTTTCTCTTATATCGAGTCCACATATTTACTGACTATTTAAATAGTTAGCAACATCTCTCCAGGGTATTTATGTCTTTGTCTTGGTCTATAACTGACTTTGCAGTTTTTTTCCATTCTAGAATAAATTATTATTGTTATTAGTGATTCTCTGAGCATGCTTTCCTCTCTGGATCATAAGGAAAACAAGTTACTAACACTAGAGTACGGAGCAGTCTTTCCTATTCTCTAATGGTATCCTGAAGTTGCAGGATTTTTGTTTTCTTTCTGCTTTTTGTTGGTTGGTTGGTTCATTTTACCAAGCACTTTAGTATCAGAAAAATCTGTTTAATTTTGGTCCTGTCACTTATCATTATGTGAAGTTAGAGAGTCACAGACTTGGAGAATTCCACAAATGCTTACCTTACATGTCAGCATAGCAGATGAAATAATGACAGCATATAAGGTACAGTTGAATTCAGCTACACAATGTAGCTGTTATTATTAGTCACTTTATTATCCAATGATGTTCTCACTAGAATTATTTCTCAGTCAATGAATGAGTTACATCACAAGGATCAATACCAAATAATAAAAGACAGTAACATTGTAGTTTTAAGATGTGCTTGGAGCAGAAAATTGGAAAATCTCCCCTGAAAATCCATGAAGCCAACCATGGGAGACTTAGAAATAACTGGAGACTCCGGAGGAGGCAAATTTCTATAACCCTACAGAATTAATATAAATGTGATTTTGTTTTTTTTTGATCATCGGCTGGTAAACCCGAGCCTTATGTTTATGTCATAATGCTATTAATTTCATCCTTTTCTAAATAATATTAACACTGCAATTGGAAAAGGCAAACATCTGTTTGAAGATACATCTTTTTGAAGCACCAAAAAAAAAGCATACTTTCTTATTATGAAGCTGAAAATATAATTTTAACACTCAAAGGAAGGAAGAGCACAAGTAGAAAAGAAAGGAAGGGAGAGAAATTAACACGTAGGAGTATTTTATCTCTTCTGCTGGGCACTTTGACATCATCCTCTCAGCAATCTTGTTTCCCATGGTGATATTATATACTGACTTCACAATAAACCTGCAAAACTTCACAATAACATTCCAGGTACTGAAAGCACAAGGGGGTCTTGCCTCATAAAGCTGTTTTTTGAGATAGCCAAGTTCCTCTAACTGTAAAGCCAGTGCCGTTTTCACCACACCATGTGGATAGGCGGGCCTTGTTCCATCATTGTATTTGTTTCTGAAAATAAGATTAAGGTAAATGTCAGCTATTATCGGAGGTAACTCTTCTAATTAAAATAATGTGGATAAAATTGTCTTGATAATGTAGTATATTTATTCCTGTAGAGATAGTATCTTATCACATCATTATAGTATATAAATAAGGCTTTGAAATTTTTTTAATGAATTCAGTAAATATTTTTTAAAAACTTGTGGAAGACCTAAATGTGTGATTAAAAAAATAAGACTCTCATTCATGTTTTAAGATTACTTCACTTGGATACTGGCATTTAGAAATTATTTAATTAGTAGCCTTTCTTGAAATGATCTAAGACTTTTTGATAGTTTATAAAAACAGATTAAGACAATAAAGTTTATACTAACTTTTTTGCCATATATTACTCTTTTTCGAGTGTTTAAAAATCCTGGACAAATATAAATTCTTAACCTATCCTTTTCCTTTGATTTTTAAATATCAAAGAAACAGCCATTTTCTCTAGAGAAGAATTACATGAGATAACCCTGCTTTGTCTAACACCTTTTATTTTAAATTTTCTATTAACCATTAGTAACATAATCTGAATGTTATTTTTTGTATTCTCAAATGCAGTATTCTTTTACTCAATAATGAAGTACGTTCTTAAGACATTTTATAATAAAACAGTATATGTGTGTTTTGAGTCTATATGTATATATCAAGGAATGCACATCACATGTTATAATCAGATTGATAACTTGAGAGATAAAAATATATTAATATTGAATTACTTCATTAATCCAACAAATTTTAATTTAACACTATAACATGCCAGTTATTAGTTTCATTGCAGAGGTCATAACAGTGAATGAGATAGAGTTTTTGCTATATGAAGCTTAAAATCTAGCCTGGGAGGTGGTCATAAAAGAAAAATTGTACCAATACGAATAAAAATTGTACAAATAAAATTACAATTTTGATACATAATAAATCCCATGAAGAAAAACTCACACGTTTTCTCAAAGTAGAATTGGTTTCTTCCTCTTGTGTTGGTATATATATTTATATTTATATATAGTGTATACATAAATGAAAGAGCAACTTTTGTTTTTAAAATGTCTTGATTTTGATGATTGAATAAAATAGATGTGGTACATATATACTATAGGATATTACTCAGCCATAAGAAAAGATGAAATAGTGCCATTTGCGAAATGGGTAGATCTTGAGATGATCATGTTAAGCCAAATAAGTGAGACAGAAAAAGTTGAGAATCACATGATTTCACTCATGTGTGGGATATAAAACTGGAAGCAACAAACAAACATGACAAACAGTGACTCATGGACACAGACAGCAGATTGGTGGTTACCAGAGGGAAGGGAGGGAGGGTAGGTGGAGATAAAATGGGTCAAATATTTGGTGCAGAAGGAAATTTAACTCTGAGTGAACACATAATGCAGTATACATTTGATATCTTATTAAATTGTACACTCAAAACCTATTTGATTTTATTAACTGATATCACTCCAATAAATTTAATATTAAAAAAAGTCTTAGTTTGAACAAAAATGTTTAATAGTCACTATAATTAATCCTGAAGCATCCTTTTATACTGGAATCAATCTCAATCATGATATATTTTTGTTTATGTGATATTGTCTTCTGCTTGTGAGTATTTTTTTAGAGTTTTTTTCATAAACCAATACTAGGAACGTTTCTCTGTGCAGTCTTTATACGCTATCAGTAACAATGTTATACTTGCTTCCTCTATGGCTTTCCATATTCTTTAGATTATTTGAGTTTTAAATTTGGCAGTATTTAGCTGTAAAATCTTTTTTTTGGAGAGGGTTGCTCTTTGATAACATTATGCATTTGTTTTCTATGGAAAAATCTCTTAGAGTTTTCTCACTGGGGTTATATTTGGTAGTTACAGTTTCCTAGAGAGTTATCTATTTCATCCAGATTTTTGCAACTATTTACATAAAGATTTAAAACTAATATCCTAAAAGTTTTAAGTTTTTCTCTTTTGATGGTTATTTTATTCTTCTCATTTCATATTTTGTATATTTCTGATTTCTTAATTAGGTTAGCAAGTGATTTGCATATAGTTTTTTTCTAAGTGCTTTGTTTTCTACTTGTAAAATATAAATCATGTATTCATATGATATGGTGTATCATGTATCATATTTTAATTTTTTTCTGAGCACTGCTGTGTAATATGATTTTTGCCTTTCACTGTGTAAAAATATGAAGGTGTCATGAGTCAAGTCATTGACTTTCCCTACACAAAGCAACAGCTACTTTACTCTTCAAAAGTTTTCTTTGCCGGATGACATTGGGAGTGTAACAAGACTTCACTTTGATAAATTTAGGTACCAAGAAAATCCATAATGTAATTCAGCAGCAGTGCTCAATATATAGGAAACGATATTTCCAAACAAGACACTAAAAGTAAAACTTGCTTTGGAAAATTTAAGTCACATTTAAGGTTAAAAAATCAGATGAAACATGATTCCCTATATTATGATTTTCTTTTTAATTTTACTTGTGTTTATTCCTCCACAGCCTTTTATAATTTATGGAATTAACCAGGACAAGAACATAAAAGTAAACTTTGATGATTCATTCCTCCTAGTCATCAGCATTCATTCTATCATTACAAACTTCTGCTATCTCTTTAAATTTAGAATAAACACAGATGACTTTGCCTCCAATGTCATCACTCTTGTATAAGTCACCATTTTTGTTTCATAGTTTGTATCCGTAAATTCACATTTGTACTTCTCAAAACATCTTTGCAAGTAGCCAATATGATCTTTATAAATATAAATCTGATAATGTCACTCCAAATTAAAACATCGTGATGGCAAAGCTCCCAGAAGATAAAAATAAAAGGAAAACTAGATAACCTTGGGTATGACCATGACTTTTTAGATACAACATAAAAGGCACAATCCATGAAAGACATAACTGATAAGCTGAAATTCATTAAAATTTAAAACTTTTATGCTCTACAAAGGACAATGTCAAGAGAAAACAAAGTAAAGCCACAGACTGGGAAAATACATTTGTAAAAGATATACCTGATAAAAAACTCTTATCCAAAATACATAAGAACTCTTAAAATTCCAGTATAAGAAAATAAGCAACCTGATTAAAAAATGAACCAAACACATTGGAAAACACTCACCAGAAATGATACACAGATGGCAAGTAGGGATATGAAAAGATGCTCCAAGTCCTATGCCATTAAGGAAATGCAAATTAAAATAACAATGAGATACCATGACAAACCTATGAAAATGGCCAAAATCTGGAATATTGACAACACTAAATGCTGGAGTGGATATGGAGCAACAGAAACTCTCATTCATCTCTGATGGGATGAAAACAGTTCAGCCACTTTGGAAGACAGTTTAGAGTTTCTTGCAAAAGTAAACATGCTTACCATGTAATCGAACCATCATGCTCTTTGATAACTATCCAAAGAAATTGAAAACCTGCACACAATGTTTTATAGCAGCTTTATTCTTAACTGCCAAAACATGGATACAACCAAGATGTCCTTCAGTAGACGAGGAGATAAATAAACTGTGGTACATCCAGAAAGTAGAATAGTATTCAGTGCTAAAAAGAAATGAACTATCAAGCCATGAAAAGACATAGAGGAAACTTAAATGCATATTACTAAGTGAAAGAAGCCAATCTGCAAAGGCTACATACTGTATGATTCCAACTTTACGACATTATGGAAAAGGCAGAACTATGGAGACAGCAAAAGATCATTAATTATTAGGGGTTTGTGGGATAGAAAGCAGAATAGGGGGAGCACGGAGGATTTTGAGGGGGTGAAAATATGCTACATGATAGTATAATGATTGATACATATTATTATATATTCATCAAACCCCATAGAACGTACAACACCAAGAGCGAACAGTAAACAGATTCCTAGAGATTATGACATGTCAGTGTGGGTTCATCGGTTACAACAAATGTATCACTCTAGTGGGTAATGTTGATAATGTTGAGGCTTTGCATTTGTGGAGGAAGAGCATATATGGGAAATCTCTGTGCCTTCTTCTCAATCTTGCTACGAATCTAAAATTCTGAAAAATATTAAAGTCGATAACAATCTCAATGGATTTACATTCTCTTAGAGGTAAACCTAAAATTATTAACATAAACTGTAAGGCCTATGACAAACAGAATTCTACCTGTGCATATAATTTAATCTCACTTTACCTTTTGTCTCTCTTTGGTTTTTATCAATGTCTTACATATGTTATGCTCTTTTTCCATCTGTACATATGGTTCATTTTGCCTAGGACAGTCACATCTGTATCTCTTTCTTCTTTACCAGGTACTGATATTTGTATCCTTTTTCTCAGAGGCATATTGTAATTGTTCAGTCTATTATACAATTTTTACACATGATTTATCACAAGTTATAATTACATATTTGGTGATATATTAATGTCTCTTTTACTATAGTATTAGTCATGTTTGGCAAGAACTGTGTCTGTCAACCAACATCCTAGCACATCTAAGCAGAACGACTAGCCCACAGTCACTCAAAAATGTTATTTTTGACAGGTTAATTGAATATTACTTTACTATTATTAAATTTATTTTAAATAATTACTTTATGCTGTGCTAGTATGTTATTATTGTTCATATGTTTCAGATTAAAAAAAAGCTGAATATTAGAAAGCATTCTAAATTCCAAAATAATATAAATTCAGAAAGTAAAACATATTTAAATTGTCTTTTCCCATTAACATTTATTTGTTTATTGGTAGTCTAATGAGTAGCTATGAAATTGGATAAATCAAGATATTCATGGAACTCAGTGGTTGAGCTGTCCATAAAAATTGCTATATTTATAAGTAACAAGTTCTGGTTTTTATCATGAGTGGCATAAAGACTAATTTTGGGAAACTTGTCATGTTTTTAATTATTTATTAATTATGCTATCTACTTCATAATCATTTTGATATAAATTTCTGAAAGTATACAAAAAATTTAAGTGTGGATAGTTGTGAAAAGAAATTAAGCATATGAAAAATAGAATAGAATATTCATAGGGTAAATATCAAGTTAACACACGAAATGTACACTAGAAGTGGCTTGAAGATTAACACGAAATTCACTGGAAATATAGCACTGGATTATGATAGAAATGGCTCTCATTGGTCACCCCAGAGAGGACACCATGCCAATTAATGAGTGAAATCCTCAACAACAGTTCTACAGTAAGTACAATAATAAGTTTCATGGGATGTATATTCAGTATCTGTTAATATAAGCTGATGAGATAAAAGAAAATTTTGTTTTATATGAAATGAAAACGGTTCAGCTCCAATAAATTCTCTGATACACAGCCACCACTGTGGTTTAAGTTAAATCATCTTTTAACAAATGCAGAATGGCAAGTTAAATGCAAACAAACATATGATGACCTTTCCAAATATATTATCCCAAGCAACAGGTCTCTTTTCTGAAAGAAAATCTCAAGTATCAAATTTAAATAGTTATTTCTGCTTTCAAATTAATGGTTTTTATTTCCTGTATATAATATAGTACGAGACAAGAACAGCTAACAATGAATAGACCAAATGACTTAGGAGGTTCATATGGCGAATATAAGATTATCACAGAATCAGTCATACCATAGCTGCTTGTTCAGTTTCAGCATGTTGAAAGGATTCCTTCATTGGTGGTTTTTACTCATAGATATAGCCTGCCATGTTTAATTTATTTTTGATAAACTACAATTCTAAAAGGCTATTCGAAACACTAGTACTTCCATTTAATATTAACCTCGTGTTATATGTGATGACCATTTGGTTTTCAGGTAAGAAACTTTTACAGTATTAAGGTCAAAACTATGGTATTTAATCTAAGCAATGTACCTCATTTTTCTCCCTAAATTCTCAAATTTTGTTAGAGAGAGACACAATGTATAATAGCAGCTAAATTCATAAATTCTATTTCAAATCAAATACAATTTTATTAAATTACTAACTCGAGAAACCTTGACTAGAGTAGTGAATTTAATACATAATAATAGATGATATTATGCACTATCTGAAAAAGCTATAAATTAAATGACTCAGCAGCTTCATCAGTCTTGTATCAAGGGCTCAGAGGCTAATGATCTCACGAATGTCTAGACAGAGACAAGCAGAGAAAGGGGGAACACTTCTTTACAGTGCTGTCACCCTGAAGCAATGTGCAGTATGATTAAGTAGTTATTGACGAGAAATGTTAAACACTCTAGTCTAATTTATGTATATGCGCTCAAAGTCAGATTGATAAAAACTCCACTCTAGTTTTATGTATTACCTATCTCCTAGAGTCAAATTGCTAAAACGTGAGGTGTTTTAGCTTGAATTATATCAAAACTTTTCACGACCATTACAATAGAGAGTGAAAGTTGTTTCTCATAAAAGTTAAGTTATATCTTTTTAGAACATTTGGCTAGAACTTGTCACAGTGGATTGATTGTAGTTTAAACTGAATGTTATATAAACCTTTAATAAAGATGTGAATGCAAATAATTTCAGAACAAGGAATCTAAGCTAAAGTTAATTTTAGTTTCCCTTCATCATTTTAAATTATTGTTTCCTAGAATAGGAGCTATCAAACCAGTAAGGCTTTTCTGATGTCTTGTGCAAATGACAAATACCAGTGTTTGCAAACAATGATAAACAATAAAGACAACTTCCTGTAATCCTAAAAGCCAACAAAGAAGAAAAATTACTTCAGCAGCATATGGTAGAAATAGTTTTTTTCTGGCATAGAAGAAAAAATAAATGATTGACAATAGATTCAGTTTGTGAACATATGCATGGAAAATTTGTGATAACTCAGTAATTAAAATGTAGACAATAGCACACTCCCAAGTGTAAAGTGGCACATAATGTTATCAGCAGCTTGGTGAAATCATCTGGCTTGACACATCATTCAGAATATGACAAAATAGGTAAGGATAAATTGATTTTTTCAAGCAGCATAAACAGAGGATAAGGAACAAAATAAGAGAATATTATTATTCAATAATTACTGATTTTTTTTTATTTTTAATTAAACCATTTAGTTACCTGCTCTTTCTAAGAATGATTAATAAGTGAAGAACACAATATCAAAATAAAATTTTTTTTCTGTTATATATTGGCAGAATACTTCCATGTCTGGCAAATAAATTCGTTTAATTAGAGAAGATTACTCGAAGGAGACTTGACCGGATTTGAATTGGCTTTGCCTATCAATTCTATCATTTACTATCAGAAGAAAATAAGTTACTTAAATCTCTCTGAACTCCATACATAATATTCTTATCTTAATATGGAGATATCATCATCAAACATAGACATTGAGCTATTGTGAGAATTAAGATATCATACATTAAAAACTTTGTTACATACTAGTTGCTCAATAATTGTTAAGCCTGTCTTTTTACATTTCTACATATACAAATAGTCCAATGAAATAATTATGCAATAAGATTTATTGTAAAACTAGATCGATTTAGTTTATCCACTTGGCTAATTTTGTGCATTATTACATTAATAGGTCTCTGATAAAATCAAATGAAATAAAAGAAACAAACAACAAAAGGCCGAAAATCTAAATTAGAGATAGTTCTTATTTGGACATTATTCATACAAGTATTATCTGCTGCCTGGAAGATTCAAACAAGTATATTTCCTGTGTTTTATTTTTTGTCAGAGAGGTGGATATTTCAATCCTTTAGGGCCATTCTATTTGAATTTGTTCTTAATGGGCTTCTTTAATTTGGAATCTTGAAAAAAAGTAGAATTAATTCATAAATATCTGAACCATACTTTCACAATGTGTGGATAGACTTATATGCAGAGTTATTATCAGTATATTTTGAAACAAATTTATTTTATTTATATTCTAATTCTGTAATACATTTTACAGTGAATGTAACCTCATCATTAGAAATTACATTTACTCTACACATGAATAGCTCCTGTCTTAGTATTACCTTCTTAACTTTCACACATATATTTTACCAGCTGATAGTCTTTTGATATATACAAACTATAGAGAATTTCTGCATTAACAGTTTCTCATGTATGAATATTTTTGGCTTAGATGATTTTGCTTATTAAATATCCTTTTAAACTGTATGTTTCTTTATGTGTAGAACTTGTCTCTTTTTTTTTTCATACTGGTAAATGAAGTCCTCTTCTTGTTAATGTGGCATGCAACACATATCTTTATTGACTGAGCTCCTTCATCACATTAATCCGTGCTGACTTTGTTTACCTCCTCTCTTTTTTGCTAACTCCAGACTGATCAGCAAATCCTACGGCTGTACTTTTGAAATACACATGGAATCTTACCCTTTTCACCACCGCCACTATTAATACCTTCGTCTAAATCACTATCACCACTGCCTCATAATAGCCTCCTACCGCAGTCCTTGGTACCACCTTTGGACTTGTATAGTCCATCATCCACGCGATGGCCCAAGTAATCCTTTTAAAATGTAACTCATATTATGTCACTTTTCTGCTTAAAATACTTTAATGGCTTTCATTTTTTCCTAAATAAAAATTCAACTTTTTACTAGTTGCTTCAGTAAATGACTTCAACTTATGGACAAATTCTTTTGATTCTAGTTCTCCCTCTAACTGATGAAATGAGATAATTTACATGATCACATTTCTTTTGCTTTTAGCAAAACCATAAATAAAGTAAAATCCAACAATATTGATAGGAGAAAACAAAGAAAACAAGTAAAACTAGTAATTAATTCTATTATGTATTCTTAATTCACCAATATGAAAAATAATATAAAAAATAGGTCATATCATGCCATTTTCTTCACTTAAACCACTAGTTATTGTGAATATTAAAAAGCGTATATTTTAAATTCTAATTAACATTTCCAGGCCTCATTTTCCTGTTAGTTAAGATATGTTAATTTCTGTATTTTGTTAAATTCCCCTCATAGGATACAGTTCTACAACTCTCTCTATATAAAATATTTCAGGTTAAATCTTATATTTACTAGAAATAAAAATAAAGCAATGTTATGTTTTTAATAATACCAGAAGCAGAATGATAGATTAAAAAATAATTTTCAAATCACATTTCACTCTTAATTTTACCAAAAACATAGGAAGGAGGCCAAAAAGTTAACTCCACATTAAAACAAACAAATTTTTAAACAAAATCAACACGTGCTTTCACTATCAATCCCCATTTGGAATTTATGTGTAAGGCTGCGTGTTTTTCAACATTACATATGAAACTCTTATCATGTCAACAAAGTGAGGTCTAGTAACCCCAAATTAATACTTAAGTCATTATATGTGAGGAAATCATTGAATATAAATGTATCTTGGATGCTCATGCATAGCAGAAAATTGAACATTAAAAAAATACGAACATAAGAAAATATTTTATCATTTGCATAACTGCAAAGTGCTTATACAGCAGCATTTTCAAAGTACTGAGGCTGTGTCCACTTCAGGCCAGAATAATTTTCACAACTCAAGCCCCTTTGTCAGCATCTGTTGAAATACTTCATGTCAAATAATTCACTTTTAAAAGGAGCTCATTAAATATTCATATTCTTTCACCATAGAAAATAATTTTTTTCTCTTTGCATTTAATTAAATCACATATTATAGTAAAGCTCATTATGCCAGTAATCTGAATATGTTCGCCTTTATTTTTTCTTTGGTATGTATGGGGAGATATAAAATTTACAAAAGAAATGCTGTTGCTTACAGAAAATATATCTCATTCCTGATTCTCTCAATGGCTTTAAATTCATTCTGACATACAAATCCCTGAGGTTAAAATCCTATTTAAAGTTCACATTTGAGTTTATAATGGTTTTGCTTCTGTGCTGATTTAGAATTAACAAGAATTTGAAATAAAAAGAACATATAACCTTTTACATCTAAAACAGGTTGCATAATGTTTGTAATTAAGAAGCATCACTCCATAGGTAAATGGCATTCTGCATGACAGTTTTATAGCATCATTAATATCAATGCTAAATGTCAAAGTACCCAAATGTCAAAGCATTTTCTTTACCTTCCACATACTCTTCCTATAACAAATGGTGTCACACTTGTGAATTGATAACGAAGTCATCCTGGGATTTAGAAAAGAATTCACAGGCACATAATGAAGGAGTTAAATTATTACTCTAACTTATACGAGACCTCCCCAAATACTGTGTTTCAAAAAGTCGAACTTTTAGCTGAGCCAGCAGTGTCAATTTAGGGTCAGTTAGGGTGTCACGATATTTAAATATTTGTTTTGTCAATTGGAAATAAGATTGACCTAACAATTTGCTGAGCATGGATTCAACTCAAACCACATAGCTATGATGGTTATTGGTAACAGTTTTGCTGAATGAGTACTCAATCGAAGAAGAGACCGAGTTAATCACACTATGTTTAGAACTTCATCACTGTCCATTATTTCATTTCATTTCAATAACTGAAGCTTTTTCTAATGCATGTCTCTTTGTATATTCTCCAATATAGGCCATTTCTGTCCTCCTTTTCAAATATTACTGCCAAAAGGAAGCATTAATAGTATTTTTTATGCCACCCACTCCTCAATCTCAAAAATTGTTCCGCTATTCCTACTTAGCAAATAGTCTTTCTTTTGAAGGTCTTTCATAACATACCAACCCCTGGCATCACAAGGAACTTTATAGTGTTTCTCCCTCCTTCCCTCTCTTCCTTCCTTCCTTTCTTCTGTCTGTTTGTCTTCCGGACACTCCTCCATAAATAGTTGAATTTCAACTCTTTAACACTGTAGCATTTTCCACCTATTTTATTAGCACATATGTGCCTGAATTAAACCATTACTCATTATGTGCCTACTTTGTACCAAGAAACTATTCACTTTCATTATTGGTTTGTATGTTCACTGTGAACTTCTCATATTCAGATTTACCTAAATGACCTTTAAATCTTTATTTATGCCTCACGGAAATTTTCATTAGTTATTCAATTAATATTTATTGAAGTAAATCTATCTTGTTTAAAACAATACTAATGATGTTATTGATAGTACCACCATTAAGTTCGTTAATATACTTAGAAGTTTTCAAATTATCCTAAAACAAGTTATCACTTGCATCAGGTAAAATAGATAACTAAAGTCCCATGAAAAAAAAAGTCAGTATTATCTTTGTCACATATATCTCATATTCATGTAATGAAATGACTGTGAATTCTAATAGTATAGCTATCACAGTTATTTATAGTCTCCAAGAAAGGCAAAATTAAAATGTTGGGAAGAACAGTATTTGCTTCTTCAATGTCTACTGTCGAATGTTCCAAATCAGTGAACATTGGCTGTGACAGAATGCTGAGACCCTGAATAACCTTTGTCCCTAACATGAGACTGTAGTGCTTCTGAATTGGTGACAAAAGTCTAGTGGATCTTAACCTCTTCTTAAAGTCCTCCCTCCTTGATGACGACTATTCCTCACCACCCCTGAAAATCACAAGCCCTTTTTCCTTTGCTCCTTAAGGTAGGTATAACAAAATCCTCAAAAGGAAAATAAAAAAATAATATAAAAAAACTTTAAAAGTATATTTCTAAGAAAGGAAATAGCTACCATCAAATTTTAGAAAATGGACACTAGATACTCTTAAATTTCTACCTCAACCTGACACGACTGTTAAAACTTTGACAATCCAGAATTGTACTTCCCTTGTAAAAGTCAAAGGAAATAGGTTGCTGCAGGTGAAAGAAAAAATTCATTTCTAAAGTAAGAGAGAAGCATGAAGAAAACACTAGGGCTGATTCTAGGTCATTTGCTAATACATATTTTTTTATGATATTTATATACAAGCTTTATTTGTCCATACATAAAATTATTACTGTTCATGATGCAAGTTAAGGGGGCTCATTTTTGCTCTATACATTTACATTTCATTTTCTTATATGATGAACTATTAAATGATTTTTCCATGGCCATGCTACAAAAAGATTCTACATTTGACATGTGTTTTAAAGCACCTAACCAGGCTTTGAGCATAGACTGTCACAAGCAAAATTAAGCTAGTCTCATCAAGCAATTCCTGGTGGGCATGGGATCAAGACTCTGCCCTATGCTCTGTCTGATGCCTTTGGCTGGAATCCCAGATACTGCTTTCTTTTATTGTGAAAACAGTGAGGCTTTGAGAAAACTTTGAAGTGATGTTGAAGGGATAGAAGAGAAAACGCTGTATAAATCTTCAGCATGTGAGGTAGTCAACTAGAAAGGCAGAATGTTATTTTTCTAACTAGATATGGAACTGACTCTAAATAAGCTTTTGCTGACTAATTTCATAGTTCAAATGAGAAAATGTACCTGGGTTACAAGCAATTGACTACTAAATAATAAAGAAACATGGTATTGTCTAGGTGTGGTGATAGATTTTAGAAGATCCTGAAAATATAATAGTAAGTAATTAGATATTGGAACACATTGTATTTTTTGAAAAGTTAAAACCTAAAGGTAGATTTTCAGCTTTAATGTTCTTCAAAGTCATTCTGACAATGTGATTGAGTAAATATAATTTTTTTAAAAAAACTACTATTAAAACAATCAGAATTAACAGGATTTGAAGTTTCTGCTCATTGATAAAGAGGACTGGAAAGAGTGTGTGGCCTAATAACAACAAAACAACATTAAAATATGCAAATTCACAAATTTTGTTGAGCTCCTCAGAGAGCTAAGATTGCAGGACAACCAATTAGCATGTAATTTGAGAGATACCCACCCAAAGAGAGAGAGGATGTGAACATTTGCCTACTTGGAGGATGTGAACATTTGTCTACTTGGAGATGGAACAGTCAGACCCAGATCAGTAAAGAAAATTCAGCAAGAATAGCTAACAAGTTGAAGGAAAATAATTGTAGGCTAAGAAAAGAATGTAGATAGAGAACCTGGGGGCTGCAAATATAAAGGATGTTTGTATCTTATCTCTAAGCCTCTCTATGTAATGTAGGCATTTTATTTTGACTTTTATTTGCCCACATCAGTTCTAAAGATGTTCCCTACTGAAAAAATAGTAGCAAAGAATCTTATGAAAGTTATGTAAAGCTTGAAAGTTAAGAAAATTAGTTTTTAAATAAGTTCAGATGTGGGGAAATATACCTAAGGTATACTACCTTAGTGGTATTTACAGGCTGAATATTTGTAAATCAAATAATGTTTTTTTCTCTGGCTATATATTACTAACAATAATTTTTGAAAGATCCATGAATGTTTCTTATTCCTTTGAAGAAGAAAGATTTAATAATCTAGTTCATTTGGGGAGCTTGATTATTACTCTAACTATGCTTATAGTAAACACTTATATTGTTTGTAAAGTCCAATCTTCTACTGCTGTACTATGTCATTTGTGTCACTGTCATGAGCTATCAGAAAATCATTTTTGTCCTTCCTAGGATCAACTGTCTGTTCTACTTTGACCATGGACACCTGACGACGATGTAGCATTTGACCAAGGAAACAACTTGTTCATTTTTATTCCTTCTTCAGAGAATTGCTTCTTCTTCTTCTTCTTTTTTTTTTTTTTTTTTTTTTCTGTATTGGCAGGAAAGGAGAATGCTGACATGATAGTGGCTCAGACTCAAAGACAACCAAAATTTTTTTGACCTTCTAGTGCCAAATTTCTTTAATAATTTATTTTCTTCTTCCTTATCATCATTATTTACTGCTGCAGAGATGCCACTTTAATAAGCCTTCGATTTCATGTTATACTCTAAAAAGTTTGGCTCTAAATAAGAATAATTAATCACAATAAATATAATTAAATTCAAAAGTTATTATCTGTAAAAGTTTTTGCAGTTAACCCTTTTTAATAAGGTTTACATAATCTAGAGTCTGGACTTTGTTTTTAGCACAAGCTTTTTTATTTAATATATATTTATAAAATCTTTGAAGACAACAGAAAAAAATTAAGCGATATTCATAAGACTCACGAACATTTGTATTTTCTTAAAGATTTTTCTAAATTCATTTAAGCATTTATTTTCAATAGGAGACAGATCTATATGAGATTGCAAGTCCATTAATTTTTAAGATGGGGGTTTATTTTTCTTTCCTATGTCAAGAACTTCTTTAATATTATGCAATTGGCATAATAATGTACAAAACTTGGCAAACAATGTATTAATCTGTTTGGCAATGTACCAAATTACATCTAAACCTCCATGCCAAATGTTAATGCTTTTTGTGCTTAGAGTGATTTCTTTTAATTTGTCATAACAGTAGAAACAAATCTGTTAGCATGTAATGGTTCTTTACTATGTAACAAACAGTAATGTTCTAACTTCGGTTCCATCTGTCTGCCAAACCATTGATAGCCACTAATTCATCCTGGTCGGTTTCATTGTTTTTGCAATGTTACATTATGGTGTTTGCTGTACAGGAACACACACATTACAGGATGACTTTTATGTAGACGAAATGTTCCATATTAATTTCATTATAGTTGTCAGAGGCTAGTTCTCTGGATTATAACTGACTCGTATAGAAGTTCAAAGATGTTTTTTGTACTAAAGAATTCTCCATCGATTAAGCATCATGCAATGGTTTTACTTCTAATATTAGAAATTTTGTTAATTACTTGATGGTCATAATGGAAGATGTGGTGCAATTATTCTTTGATCTATTTTTACTTAGTAGCAACAGCTAATGTTGATGGCACTTTTTTACCAAAAAGATTATTTACTTATCCTTTCAGTTATTCATCACTAACATCACATATTTCTATAATGCTTTAGAGTTGACAGTTTTCAATAGTATTTTAATCATTTGACCCCCACAAAGATTTTATAGCCAGGTGGCAAAATAATAATTGGGTTCAACTTGGCTGAATTTCAGTCTTTTCACTATATTTTGCCTCTTTTTAAGAAAAAAAAATATTTGAAATATGTTATATATATCATTTTCTCATTTAGTTTATATTTGGGGGATTTGTGAACAACTAAAATAAGTCAAGTCATAAAAACCCTTATATAGTTGTTTGATACAACGTGTGACATCAGGGACATTATGATGGCCTATCTCTACCTCTCCAATTATTCTTCTACTGACTCAGTTGATGCCGCTGGAATTTCACACATATCAGGGCATATTTATACTCATCCTGTATTTTGAAAGCATGACATGCAAATGCAATGTATTACAACCCAGAATATATGAATTTATGCTAATATATAAATTAATAATTGACCAACCTAGTTACATATTGGTCAATTGTAGAGGTTTGTTTGTTTGTTTGTTTGTTTTAACATATTTATGATCATGTCCAGACATGTGGAGTTAAAATTTGGTTGAGGAGTTGGGAAGTTGGACAGAAAAAGTATCAAAACAAAATATGCACCATACAAAGTTAATCAGCTAAGGAAGACTATCCACACCAACTGCACAAAAGAAGAGAGATAGAATTCAAATCCATTGAAACAAAAAACAAGAGAATTTTTAAGAACTAAGGTGGGGAGCATTGTAGGGACCTGTGTTTGCTCATTGATCTTGCCCAGAGAGAAAGTAAACTTTCTCACATGGTTAGGAAAAAGATAGTTTTACCACTTGAAACAAGTTACCTGCCAAAGTTAAGCTCCTCCTCTCCCACTGACACACCAGTATAGGTGTGCTATCTTCCTTGATAATTACATTCAAAAGAGATGGCTTTTAAATGATGGCTTAAGAAAAACATTATTGGTTTGTAAAACTGTCGAGGATATATGGAAGATAAAATTCAGTGATTATTTTTTAGATTATAAAGAAGACAAATAATATTAAGCCTCAGGAAAAAAAAAACAATTCTGGGCAATTATTTAAAACTAAAAGATTATATTATGATTTAAACAACTTTTAAAGTAAGTTTTATTCTGAAGAATATTTACTAAAATGTTCAAGATCTTATTTTCCTAACTAAAGTATTGTTTCACATTCCTTAGACTTTTCCATTTCATACACTGTGAGACTGCAATCTTAAGTCCCATAGAATTTTAAAAAACTTACCATTTACTTACAGTAAATTAAAAATTGGAAGACTACTGTAATGAAATAGTTAATATGTCTCACCAATTGAATAATTTACTACTAATAAGTGACCCACTGAATCTGAATGAACATGCACATATGTCCGGTAAGGTGACCACATTTGCATATCATTAATATTTTAATGGTTCAAATATTAGAGGTTTTCATGGCAATATAAGCCTATTTCTCTTCTAAAGCTGTAGGGGCTTTCAAAAAATGCTTTTACATTTATTTATTGTCCTGGCAGCATATAATGTGGTTAAATATATGTGTAATCAAATATTTAGAAATACAAAACTATATGACAAAACTGAGCTGATCACTGAGAGTGAGCACAATATGAATGAAGATAATGAGGTCGTTTGTGTGTATGTGTCAACAATTTAAAGATAGACAAATATACACATTTTCCTTTCATGAAGTTCTGAATTTAAAGATAAATTATTAACTGTTCTTTGTATTAAAAAATGATACAGAATATAAATCTTTCAAATTATTTTAATACATATATGTGTTCTTTCCTGCTCCCACTCATGAAAATAAGAGGAAAAAGGAAGAAAGAAACATATCTTTTTTTGTTCCTTAAAAAAATTGAGTTTCTTATGGTTCCTCCTTGGTTTTCCTATTCATTAGAGTGCCTATGAGGAAATTAATAGTATTTCGAATGGCTCAGGGAATGTTCAAGATAAACCACAATTAGAAAATCTTATTTTTGAGAAGCGACCCATTTTAAAGATGTTATATTTTAAGAACAGTTTTAGTTTCATAGAAAAACTGACAGGAAAGTGCAGAGATTTCTGATATATACCCAGCCTCAACTCATGTATAGCCTCCCCCATTGTCAACATGCCCCACCAGAGTGGTTATGTGTCAACAATTGATGAACTGTCAACAATTAATCATCCACAGTGCATCATTTAATTAGGGTTCATTCTTGGTATTGTACATTCTATGGATTTGAACATCCATCATTATGGTATTATACAAGTGTTAGCTAGTCAGACATGAGTGACAGGGGGATCAAAGGAAGAGGGGCCCAGCCTAGAGACCACCCAAAGAATATCCTATTGATAGTTAGAGAATCCCTTCTGCATCCCCAGAGACAAAGGACAAGAGAGTCATAGTCTTAGCTGGCTAATCTGGCTACAGATGCCTGTGCAGAAGGACATTATAATACTATATATAATACTAATGTTTATGCCTAGAAGTTCATGAATCTAATTGTAATAGACTGTATTCTGGGTATGCATATGCACACTAGGCAAAGTTATATAGCAGCCAGGTGTTAACCAAAATGACCACTTACCAATCACCTAGGAATGAATGTCTTTGGAACAACCCCATCACGGCCTAAAGATAAGGCAGATGTCTCCACTTCTGGGCCTTTTTGCCCTTCTTGGTTCTCTTTTTTGTGGCCTTTTTCTTGGTTATAGCACTGAGACCATGTGCCTCCTTGGAGCATACATTTTCTTTCTAAAATATACTTTTAATAAAACTATTAAATCTCAGTGACCTGTGATTCCTCACTGCCATCTTTTGAGGAAGAACCAAGGGAAAATGCTAATTACATGTCTTAGCTGTCGTTACCCCACTCACTCTCCCCTACTGTTGGGACGACTCTCAACTCCCATCAACCTCACTGGTGACACAAGCATTCTCACTGTCCTAAAAAACCTCTCTGTTCTGCTTATTTATCTCTTCCCCTGCCTCCAGCCTCTGACAACCACTGATCCTTTTTACTGTCTTTATAGTTTTGCCTTTTCCAGCATGTCATATAATTTGAATCATACCATATGTAGCTTTTTCAGATTAGTTTCTTTCACTTAATTATAGTCAACTAAAATTCCTTTTTTAGAGCAGTTTTAGGTTCACAGAAAACTTGAAAGTACAGAGATTAAATGACTTTTAATTGAGGAAAACAGGCTAACAGTCACGAGTCAGTTAATGTACAAATTTGACTCACATCTTTCCAGTTTTCTCAGTTTTCTTTGTTGTCCTTCCTCAAAGCCTATTTTTTTTAACCTTTTTCCTGTTTCCTTTTTCGCTGCCAGCATTTATTTAACATCATGAATAGGAATACTACGTTTTCTAGGATTTGACATTTTCAGCGATTGAGAATTACTATATTTTATAAATGGAAATACCACTACTAAAAACAGGATGCTATAAATAGAATGATGTCATTTGTTGCCAAAAGTATCGATATACTAGAGTGATGCAAAAATAATAATAAAAGTGAATTATTTCATGACAAACTTTGGGGAAAAGGTTAGGACTGTAATTTGTAAGTTATCTTGGAGTAAACACTGCAGTCTCAAGTGCCGCTGACAAGTTAGGAGGAAGATATTTTCTCCATCTAAAGCCTGAGTTGATTTCCTGCATCCACCATCCATCCCTTTTCTTCTTTTTAAACTGCTTTTGTAGTTTATTTTATGCGGGTATGTGCTCTTTGAAGATTTAGAAAAGGCACACACAGACATGCACAGAACAAGATTTACAATCTATCCTGGGGGTTAGGGCGTGGGCATAATAAATACAAGGTATGTGGACAAAACATGTGAAACAACGATTTTCGGTTATTGAAAATCAGGAGATACAGGGGCATAGTGCCTCAGAGAGAAGGAACAAACAATATAAGCTCCACGATTGTACCATTTTATTGCCTAAAGAAAGATGTAAGCCCTGGAGGGATCCTAGTCAGCTCCCTGAGATGAACCGATGTCATGGGGGGGTGAGGGGCGCAGATGGCCAAAGGTGCCAGTGTTCCAAAATCAAAGTACCAGAGAAAAGAAAGCTGCACCAGATATCTGCAAAGGGACCCCATGGAGTCTTCATCCAGGTACTGATCAGCACATGTGTACGAGATATATCAGATGTGGGAAAAAGAATCATTCAAAAAGAACAAAGAAGAACTGTGAGGACAGAAAGGGTTGAAAAAATCTCTTACCACCAGTCAGATTGGACAGCTTTAGAATTCATGGAGCACTACGGATGCTCATTAGGACAATATAATAATCCTCAAGATTTATGCACTTATTACAGAGCTGTAAAATATATAGAACAAAATCCAATAGTATTGACAGAAATCTACAAATCCATACCTGAAATGAGAGATTTTGACACTCCTCTCAATAATTGAAAAAAAAAAGGGAACAGAAAATTAATAAGGATTAGAACACTTCAACAACACTATAAACCTGTTTTAACTAACATTTTGTTAAGGAGTGTTGTGTTTATATTCATGAGGGATATTAATCTATAGTATTTTTTGGTACCATCTTTATCTTGTTTTGCTATCAAGGTAATATTGGCTTCATAAAACGAATTGGAACATTTTTCTTCTGTTTATATTTTTGAAAGAAATTATGTAGAATTTGTGTTAATTCTTATTTAAACAATAGGTAGAATTAACCAATAAGATCATCTGGGCCTGAGGATTTATTTTTTGGGAGTTTTTAAATTATGAGTTTAATTTCCTTTCATGGTGTTAGGAAGCTATTAAAATTATCTATTTTCTATAGGGATGTTGTGAGAGTTTGCCTTTTTCAAGGAATTGGACCATTTGTCTAAGCTGTCAATTTTTTGTTTGCAGAGTTGTTTTTGTACTCCTTTAATATCCTTTTGATGTCTGCAGGTTCTATAGTGATATTCACTACTTCATTTCTGATATTGGTAATTTGTGTCTCTCCTCCATCAGTCCTACTAGAGATTTATCTGTTTTATTGATTTTATTAAAGAACTAACTTTTTCATTGACTTTCTGTATGGTTTATCAATTTTAAATTTCAATCAATATCTCTCTAATAATTTTTAATTAAAAATTCAATACTTTTTGCTACTATCATTGTTATTTATTTATTTTGCTTTCTTTGGGTTTATTTTGCTTTTCTTTATCTGTGGGAACTTTGATTGATTTAAGACATTTCCTATTTTCTAATGTATGTATTTAGTGCTATTTTTTCTCAGTACTGTTTTTTACTCTATCCAAAAAGTTTTAAAATGTTGTATATTTACTTTAATTGAGTTCAGTGTATTTTCTTTTTTTAACTTTATTTGAGATTGTCTTCATTCACGTATTATTTAGAAGTATATTGTTTAGTTTCCAAGTGTTTGGAGATTTTCCTTTTTTGCTGTTATTTATTCCTGTTCTGATTCCATTGAGAACAGGAATAAATAAATTAGAGAACACACTCTGTATGATTTTAATTCTTTTAAATTTGTGGTTTTATTAGATTCTGTTATAAATTACATAGGTACTTGGAAGTAATGTTTATTCTGCTGTTTGAGAGGTAGAGTGTTTCATAAATGTTGATTAGATTCTCTTGATCAATGATGTTGGATTTTTTTTATATCCTTGATGATTTTCTGTATAATTTTTCTATCAGTTATTGAGAGAGGAGTATTAAAGTCTCTAATGATAATTGTGGATTTATCTATATTTGCATTCAGTTCTACCAGTTATTATTTCTCATACACATATATTTTATCCCTACTGTTTGGTGAATAGACATTTAGAATTGCTGTTTTCTGTATGTTTGACTCTTTTATCATTATATAATGCTGCTCTTAATATTGGAATTTCTTTTGCTCTGGTCTATTTAATATTAATATAGCCACTCCTACTTTAATGTTGATGTGATATGCATTTTTCCATCATTTTATATTCAAACTACCAATATTGTTATATTTGAAGTGTGTTTCTTATAAGCAACATATATTTGAATCCTGTTCTTTAATCCACTTTGCCAATCTCTGTTTTTTGAGGGGTATATATAGGCCATTTACATTTAATATAATTATTGATATGTTAGGCCTTAGGTTTGTCATTTTATTTTTGTTTTTTCTTTGTTCTTTTTGTTTTTCTGTCTGTTTTTTTTTCCCCCTGAGTTACTTGATTTGTTTTTTGAATTCCATTTTGATTTACTTTTAGTCTTTTTGACTGCATCTTTGTCATTCTTAGTGGTTACTCTAGCTGTTAGATAATATATTCATTTCTTATCACAGTTCATTGCTACTGTCCATTTCACCAATTGAGAGAGTACTTCCCTGTGCTCATTTACTTTCTTCCTTTTGTAATATGATTGCCTTAAATATTTCCTCCAAAAGCATTTAGAATCACACTAGACAATGTTATACTTTTTTACTTCACTTTTAATATATGATTTTTTAAAAATAAAAATAAAAATAAAATATTATTTTATTTACTCATGTTTTTATGTACTATTTTTCTTCCTTCCTAATATTCCATTTTCTTTATTCATTGTTTCTTATTAGAGAACTTTGTTTAGCCTTTTTTAATGATAGATTTGCAATTGAAAAGTTCTCCTAGTTTTTCTTTATTTGAGAAAGTCTTAATTTCCCCTGTTACTGAAGGATATTTTTACTGTGTATACAATTCTAGATTGATAGAGTTTATTTTTATTTTTACTACTTTTAACCAGAACTTGAAATATACTGTTACTTCCTCTATCCTCAGTCATTTCTGATTGGAAATCTATTGTCATTCTAATTGTATTTACCCTGATAGATAAGATAATTTTCTCTTAAAGCTTTTAAGACTTTTTCTTTCATTTTCAGAAGTTTAAATATCACATATCTTAGCATGAATTTCTTTCGTATTATCCTGTTTGGAATTCTATAGTTTCTTGAATCTGTATGTTATCTATTTAGCCCAATTTGAGGAGAGTTTAGCCAATATTTCCTCAAGTACTTTTTCAACCCGTACTTTTCTAGGATTTAAATATTTGAGTCGCATAGTATATTTTGTTGCAAAATATGTTGCATATTTTGTTATAGTACCACAGAACCACAAGTCTCTGTTATTTTCAGTCTATTTTCCCTGTTATTCAGATTTTGTAATTCCTCCTGTTCTGTGATACAGTTCATTAATTCTTTCTTCTGTCTTTTCAATTCTGCTATTGAGTCAACCCACCAATTTTTTAAATTTTAATATATTGTATTTTTCAGTTCTAAAATATTTCTTTGTTTCTTCCCATTGAAACATTTTTAAAACAGCTTCTATAAGATATTTATCAGATAAATCTAACATTTCAGTCATTCAATGTTGCTATCTATTGATTGTCTTTTTCCATGCAGTTTGAAAACTTCTTGGTTCTTCATATGGTGAGTGAGTTTCCATTGAAATTTAGACAGTGTAGGTATTATATTATAAGAACATGTCTTATTCGAAATTTGGTTTTAACTGTCTTCCTCTGACATCACTCTGTCAGAGCAAAGTGAATGGCACCATCATGATATGCACAGTTGGGGATAGTAGTGCAGGTTTTCCACTGGGTCGCCATCGCCATCCAGGGTGAGAGGGCTCCTCCTTACTGCTGGCATGGCTGGGATTTTTGGTCTACATGTTGTCTTTTTGGTAGTGGTAGCTTTGTTAATGTCAGGTGATAATGAGAGTTCTGGCTTTCCACTAGTCTTCCTCTGACACAACCCGCGTGGAGAGGAGTAAGAATATCTCATCACTGCCAAAAGGATTAGATGTTGAGACTTTCCATGTGGTCACACTAACATCACACAAATAAGGCTCATTCAGAGGGAATGAAATGTTCTATTCCCTGTTCAACTTTTTGGGCACCACTCTTGCAAGGGTTTGAAGAATTTTGTTATAACTTCATGAATGTGGAAGTCTAGGGTCAGTACTTGCTCTTTGCTAGTATGAATAGGGGTAGAACCAAAGGTTTTTCTGTGCTGTTTGGCCAGATTAGAACAGTTATTATTTAAGTTTTATGTCTTACTAGGCTGTCTCTTTCCGGGTCCTTTAGCTGGAGAAAGCAGCTTTGGCTGGGGTGGTTTTTCCGAGCTTGTTGGTGTTTCCAAGTTGCTAGCTTGTACAGCTATAAGTCTAAGATATATTAGGAAAAAAGAGACAAAATACTTTTGCATTTTTTCTTGAGCCCCAAAGTCTCTAGGCAATATTCTTTCTCTCTGTCTTTCAGAGTTTCATAGTTTGCATTTGATTTTAAACAATCTGTGTTTTAAAAATTTTTTAATCTTTTTAATTCTTGAATATTCTTAAAATATTTCAATGGTATATACTGTTATCTTCCAAGTACTTTTCTAATGCCTTATTTACTCTTACATGCATTAGTTGCCTAACGATATTTTAGGCTGTGTTATATTTGTCAGCTACTACATCTTAGGACCTGGAGAGATGGAAACTGATTAATTAGTTATCATAGACATGTAAGATACATTCCAATACATGCCTATACTCATTACTTAGCACCATAAAATAATTCCCTAATGATAGAATTTTACAAAAAATTAAATAAGTAAAATACAAATACTATCAGATTAAATATTATAATCCAATATGCTTTATTATTTGTCTCATTACATTTCTAAGTACTTTCTATTGCTCTACCTTTTTTTATAGATATCTTTCTTCCCTGATGCTTTCCTAAAGCATTTTAGAATCAATTTAAAATTTTAGCTACATATTTATGAGTCTGTTTTTATTCCCTTTTTTTTTGTGTGTGTGAGATTAAATAAATGCTTTCCAATATACCTATTTTCACAAAGAAAAGTTCTCGAAAACATTTGCAAGTTTAAATACAAAGCAAGTAAGGAACTTTTGGTTTAAAAAGGCAAAGAAGTGAAAACATCCAGGATCGAATGGAAAAGCAAGTAGTATTTTGGTGTTAGTTCAAAATTAAGATTCATTTTCCATCTTGATTGTGACCTTGTATATATTTTTTTAATTCAGTGGTCAAATAAAAGAGGGAAAGTGATTATTTGACTAGCAAGAAATATGTAGAAAAAATTGAGAAATTTTTCAAAATATTAAGATTTAATTGATGCTTACTTGATTCCCAAGATGATTTTTTTTAAACCATTAGGCTATAAGAATACCTCCCAGTAATAATACCTCCTTAGTCTTTGTATGCCCAATAATACAAAGTCCTCAGAAGATTTAGACTTCTAACTTTACAAGAATATAACTGAGACCCAAAGAATTTAATATGGAAAATGATAACAAAAAATCCCTTTGTGTTTACAAATGTATTTAAAGACAATTTATATAGTTATAATTATTTTTTAAATCATGAAACAGTGTGATTAGGGTATTCTGAAAAAGGGTCATTATTTTCAAATTATATTTGCATCTTTATATTATTATTTAATTTGTTGTGAACACATTCACAGTAATGACACCTGACAGCTGGTATCAGACTTAAAAAAGTGACGTGTTTATCATAGACCTTGCCAGACACATTTTAATGACTATCATTTCACAGTGGAATATATCAGATTACTTTGAATTGGATATGAAAGAAAAAAAGAAACAGTAGCATGAAGAAAATAGAAAATGTAGGGCAATTTGATATTCAATGATAGATATTATGTCTGAGATAGATATTTTTCTTTAAAAGTCTTGTGTAAACATCAAATGTTTACCTTAGTCCTGAATAGTTTATATACATTTAGATACAGAATAATAATATTCAAAAATAGAATACACATTTTGAAAAATTAAATCGTTTGAGTTACACTTCAATTTTTTAAACATATATTAGGAGTTTATAACATTTGAGAATTTTTAAGTTAGGATTGTAGTTATTTAATTTACCTTCTGATATCTGCAGTGAAACACAAGAATTTTGTTTCACTTACAAAAATAAAAAAATTAATTGAAAACTAAAGCACTATTGTTTCAAATGTCTTTGATTGACAGTAAGTTTCTAATGCATAGTTGTGCAAAAAAGGTCATTATCTGAGGTTTTAATTATGAAGAGAGAATTTGGGGGAAAATGAGATCTTATTATGCAACTTTTTATTAGTATTTCTGTGACTATTCATGCGAAAATTTTAAGGTAGTTAAAATCTTGCATAAATTAAAGCAATACTAAAATTCAAGATATTTTAAAGTTTCCTTTATAATTTCATGGGTTATTTATATTATTTATAAGTAAAATGGAAGATCAAATAAGTGACAGCCTAAGAATGGACCCTAGGAAATATGGGAGTGCAAGATTAGAATAAGGAAAAGTCCATAAGAAAGTTAAGTACTTGCCACTATGATGTGCACTGACTAATGCCAGTGCTGCAATCTCTATATTGCTAAATCTCACTTATAAATATTAAAATGTGTCTAATTATCTCCTCTTGTGGAGAGAAGAAGTCCTGTAGAAGTAAGGTATTATCTTGATAAGTCATATTAAAAAGAGGAACTTTGAGAAAAGGGGGAAATAAAATTTGTATATACAATCACGAGTCAACTGTACAAATCTGATGACTTTCTTAAAATATGTACTATTAAACTATGTTAGGAAAGTGGAGGCTTATCAGAGTTCTGTGAACATTATGGTAATTATTTTGTAAATTTAAACATGTAATTAAGTAACCCAGATAAGCTCCCCTTTTTTAAACTTTTTTTTTTTGGATAACAGATTAGACTGTAAGCTTTTCAAGTATATTCCTAGCACAATGTTTGAACTACAGAAGACTCTCAATGAATGGTTTCTGGGTAAACACTATATTAGATTCTGCATATCAGCCCACTTAGCATGCACTTCAACCCCCTTCTCCTAAGCGTTCTTTTGCCATTGCAGCTGAGCTCTCAAAACAAAATTATGCAGATTCTTTAACACAAAAGACTCACCATGAAATCTCAGTTAAGCCAAGCAGATGTATCCTCATGAGACTCGAAAGGCAGAAGTCAGAAATGTGGAGTCATGCACCACTTACTGACGAAGATGTGTTCTGATGAATGCATCATTAGGTGATTTCAACATTGTGCTAACATGGTAGAATATACTTGCATAAACCCAGATGGTGTAGCTGACTACTCACCTGGGCTATATGGCAGACTATTGTTCCCAGGCTACAGGCCTGTACAGCTTATTACTATGCAAAATAACATTAGATGAAATCAAGCACAGAAGAAAACAATGCAATCAAGAGATACGGTAAACAAGAGATCTGTGAGGATGGGGCCAGTATAAGGCAGTGTACTGTTATACAGAAAACTTTCTTTTTGTAAGTATAAAAAGTACACTCTAAAATAACAATAAATGAATAGCATAATAAATACATAAACCAGTAATAAAGTTGTTTATTAATATTATCAAGTACTATGTACTATACATAGTTTATGTGCTGTAGTTTACACAACTAGCAGTGAAGTAGGTTTCTTTACACCAGCATCACCACAAACATGTGAGTTGTGCCTTGCACTATCATGTTATGACAGCTAAGATGTCAGTAGACAATAGGAATTTTTTAGCTCCATTATCATCTTATGAGACCACTATCATACATGTGGGCATCTCTAACAAGTAATTTGTTGTTGTTCTCTGATGGTCTAGGAGTCAAGTAATAGGTTTCCAGGGAAACAATCCCAGTTACAGCTGAGCACTTCTGGCCATGTCATTCCGGGTTGCTGCATTGTTTTGTAAGGTTCAGGTATTGCTTTTAAGCATTCAGGATGTCTTTGAGAAGGTATATGTTCATAAGGCTATGTTTGCTATAGGAGGAAAATCTTTTTCTAATTCATATGAATTTGCCCTCTGGGCTTTTGCAGTGACCCTCATTACTAATGATATAGCATCCAACCTTGTTTATCTGGTTTTTCTAGAAATTTTGTAGGCAAACTAATAAACTCCAGGCTATCTTTTTCTGTTTAAATGATTAAATTGGATTCTGCTGTCTGCAACTAAGGGGCCTAACTGAAATGAAGCTCTTGTCCTTTTACTTCATGCCTGGTTGTAATATTGCAACTCAGTGTCATTCTTTTTTGTTTTGTGTGTGTGTGTGTGTGTGTGTGTGTGTGTGTGTGTGTGTGTGTTTCTATTTTGCTTACTTATAATATATTAAAAGAAATGGTCTACAAAATTCGAAGTGGTTTTCTTCGTAGTTTTTCTCCTTCCTGTAACTCAGGGGAAATAAACATTCAGTATAAAATGTTGCGTAAATGTTGATGCTGTATATTCTCACATATTTTTATAAATTATTTTATTCAAGCTGAAATCAAGAATAAAATCCTGCATATATGAGACCAAATGAAATTCATAAATAACTATTTTTCTCCAGGAAATATTTGTTCCAGTGAGATACCCTGTAAATCATTCGAAATCACTTCCTTATCAAGGCTATGGCTTCTACATTAGAACTAAACCAATAAACTTCTAGTTCATCAAGACTTGCTTCACAACTCTTGCTTTGGACTCTCCTTCCCCATCTAGGACTGTATGTCATAAATTTCCCTCAATATCAGTAAATTCTTTACAATTTTAAAGTCTTCCTTACAAGCATTCAATTCAAGACAAAACAATGGACCTTAAAATTCTCTGAGAAAGAAGAAAATATATTTTTTAGGAATTAGTGCAATTATAAAACAATATTTACTAATCTCTGTCCCTCATATATTCATTAGAGCTCAGAAGATAAAGTTTACATTAGTAAATATTCAACAATAACTCCTATAATTTGACTTATTTTCTTTTCTGTAGTGATTATGAACTATGTACTTGTGGACTTTCACCATTTCTTCACACTCTTAACAATTTTTATTAATGTATGTTTGTGAATTGGCTGGATAGGTACCAGTGATAAAGTACAATTAAACAAGGGGCTAATTGTCTTCTATGGGAATTAAATCTTTAAAATTTCCCCCATTAATTTATTTTCTAACTTGACTATATATCAGTTGGTTAATTAGTTATTCAATTTTTAGGAAAAATTGTTTATTTTCATAATATTTCTAATTTGATTGTTCTGTTCTCTAATCTTTCAAGAATTAAGCTGTGTGTGTGCGTGTTTATGCTAAAATGCAACCTACCTTCAAAATACTTTTCTACCAGAATCCCTTAAAATTTAAGCTAAGAGAACTTATAAAAAAAAAAAAAAAGGATTTCCACATAACAATTACTGCCTGAAAATGTATTGTAAATTGTCAACTTCAAGTATCTTCCTTGGATTTATAAGAACCTATTTTTATGTAATTTCTTTAATGCAACATCTGCATTACCCTGAACCCTATATAGCAAGTGGGCTTTTGTTTGAATCAACTAACAAATTCTTGCAAACTGAGGTTAGACTTTTTTGCCAGACATGCAAGTCACTAATGTTTCTCTTAAAGAATACACAAATAAACAGAAAGGCAGTCTGGACAGGGCTTGCTTAAGGCAAAGATAAACCTTTTACTGAAGAAGTTGTGTGCCTAGGGGTGACTACCCACCACGACCTACCCAGATAGGAATTTATGACCAGATCACCCCGTGAAGTTACTTTCTATAGAACCCTTTTGCACCCACTGAACCAAATATTAGAACGGAAGCTAATCTTTATGAGTAAGAAAGACTTGAAAGACACAAAAAAGCAGAATATCCTGAGGCTTTAAAAAGTATATGAAGATAACGGTTTTTGTTAGCTATGAAACTAGTGGACAGAAGGAAACAATTTCTTGAGAAATACAATGATTGTTAAAATATTTCATAAGGAAAGCCTTATGCAACAATAATTTTATGTTGATTTTTTTCTCTATCAAGTAATATAATCTTCAAAATCATAGAAGGCAACATCTAAGAGATTAAGGTACTTGTCTGTTTTTACAACACTCTATCCCCAAAGGTTAGCAGATTTTCTGGCACCTAATAGATGTTAAAATAATGTTTATTTATGAAATAAATGAAAGATTAGTACATTATAGTGCTGCTTAGACCATATTCCTTTGGGAGAGGGAGTCATTTTAAGCATGTGATTTACATTAGATTTGTATTTTAAAGATCTTTTAGAAGGTTTCATGGAAGTTGAATTTTAAATGAGCAAGATGAAGGCTGGAGGGAAAAAAAACCATGAAGAAACACTTTTGCGGTGGGGAGTGCAACTCATACGTCTTCCTGGGCTACTTAGCCTGCTAAGACCTGTATAAAACTATCTTATAACCTCAAAAACACCCTGTGGATTCCTGTGGACTTAAATTTCTCTAAGTCACCTTGGGCTCTGATTGTTTGCATCTACTGAATTGCATTACCATCCTCTATCACATGGTTGATTTTTCGTCTCTGCCACGATATTGTCAAAAATATTAGTCATTGCATCTATCAGCAATCAGCCAGAGAAGCTGAAAGCTGTGTGTGTCCATGTGTATCGAAGGAGAGCAGAGTTTGCCACCCCAACATATGCCTCTTTGGGATACTGATTATTTTATACTCATTATTTTTAAGGCACAGAAGGCTCAGGATGAAACTTTGACTGTCCTCCAAACTGTCTAAAAGAATTTAACATAGAAAGCCTATTTATTCTAGGAAGAATTATCAGCATAGATAACCACAGTATAATGTGAATAGGTACAATAGACAGGAAGGAAACTAGCAGGGACCATTTGGTCAAAATTCTCTCTGAGACCCATTGTCTTTAGGTGGCCCAGCAAACATTTATTTGTTTACTAAACATAAACTGTTCATTTTCCATTGAGCCCCCTTCTTTCTCATTGAAGTTCTATCCCCCTAATTCCTTCTCAGTCCAGTGACATGTACACCTCATTTTGCTCTACTGTCTTTGGAATTCTTCATGCTTACGTGAATTTCCTATGCATACTTATTAAATTTAATTTTCTCCTGTTAATCTTCCCTATCTCATTTTAATTATTTGACTAGCCATAAGAACCAAGAGAGGAAGGGGGGAAATTTTTCCATTTCCCACTGTATATAAATATACATAAATTTGTTACAGGAAAGTGGACACATACAATTATGAAATCATGAGAGCAAGCTAAACAGTCTCTGTAAGGCTGTCGTTTCCACATCTGGTGCCAGAGTTTGACCTTCACAGGACATGCAGTCATGTAGGAAAGATAGGTAGATATAAAGCGAGGAAGGGGCAGGCTGAAACCTTCAAGAACAAGCTGGATTCCTATGACGAACTGAAACTCGTTTCGGTTCTCATTCCTTCTGACTTTGGTGGCGAGGGTATCTTGCAGAAGCCAGGGCCCTTCATTTTAGAGCTGAGCACATGCCTTTGGCCTAGGAGACGAGGAAGCTGAAGGAGGATCCAGGGAGAGCAAGTGCAAACCTGGCTGTTGCTTCCTGTCAATGGCATGAGTGAGCAGATCAGCAAAAACGTGTGTGAGCTGGAAAATGTCTGCTGCTCCCCTTTCGCTCTCCGAATCATCCCTTGTCTGCACCCTAACTGGGAACATACACAAAAGTCAAATGTGAGAAATGCAGTTTGGCCTAGTCAATATTACATATTACAAAGCCATCAATCACACTTATGCTTTCTTCTTGATTACTTCACCCCTCTCCTCAACAAATACACTCATACAGAGCATCTGTCCATAGTGGACTTTTATTACAAAATTTTGAAAAATAACAATTCACATAAAAAATTCTTTCAGCTCCTTACTGCTCTTTTAGGTTTCTTATTAATGCTCTTTGAACAGAAGTCATGTGCATTCACAGCCAGCCATGAACAATACCCCTCCCAAATCAAATTAACACTCTTCATTAATCTCTTTTTTTGTGTACATGTTATAAATGGTTAAATAAATACTACAAAATTTAGCATTGATTTTTTTTTTGCAGCAACCATAAATTAAACAGTAATTTTAAAAATTAAGCCTATTCTCTATAATTGTAAAAAGAAATGTTCTCATGAAGATGCTAAATACATCTACAAAGTTATTGGACAAGGATGTCCAAGGAAAGGCTGTTTTAGGTAGCCCACAAAATAAGCATTAGCTGCAAATTAAAAAAAAAAGTGAAATACAGGAATGAGAATGCGTTTGACAGACGAAATAACCTTTATTCTTTGCCTTGAGATATTTCCTTCTTACTTATAACTTACCTTAGGGAAAATGGGTCCTCCTTGCATATCCATAAATGTCCTGGAAAATGGCTATGATACAGGCTATTCTCCAATTTGACTAGTTTATGCTTATACAGGTGGAACTGTGATGTTATAAATCTAAGATCCGCCAAATGTTCTTTCATACTGCTCTGCAGCTTCCTGTGATCTCCTATTATTTTTCTTTAGATATTTTATGCCCTTTACAGAAATCCAATAGTGCTTGCATGGTTTGATGATGTTTTGGGTTTCAAGGCCATTTGCACTGGTTGATAGATCACAATCTCCATAAATACACATTTGTAGTTTTGTGTCCGTTAACTGTGTAAAATTAGAATTTGTTTTCAGTATAATCCTGCTATTACAGCTGATATTTCCTATAAATAATGATTATTATTCAGGAATTTATTTCCTTTTTGGAATTTACTGTGAAACGGCAACTTTTAAATTAAGAAAATAAAATTTAGTAGTTATAAGCTAGAGTATATCAATGACTTAAGAAAATATTTGAGATAAATTAAGTTTTAGCTATTTGATCTCTAATGGGGGTGGATAGATAGATATAAATATAGATATGCAAGGACTTAAATGATGATTTATGCATAAAAGAATTTAAATGATAGAAAATTAAAACTTAGTTTGAAATTGGTATAAATTAATAATTTAACTTTTCTATTATAAAACCAATATTCAATCTTGTTCTTCAGTTTATTTCTTTCAAAAATCTTTGGTCCCTCGTTATGTAGATACATTCACGCTTTATGGAAATCTTCCTGTACGACTCTAAAAAGAGAGAGAGAGAGAACAGAATATCTCTTAAGCCCAACTTCAGGGTCAGAAGTCATTGTGGCACTTATGGGCATCAAATTCTGGAAACTTTCCCCATATTACCAAGTCTAACAGCTGGAACAGATTTTTCATGGTACTCGTTAAAAATATACAGCGACTATTTTTTGATTTTTTTAAAGTTCAGTCTCACTCTTCCTACTACCTCACTTTCCCAAATCTGAAACAAAGAAAACAACAAAAATTCTTTTTTAAAAAAGAGTTCACCATTGTCATATACCTAACCCAAAACATTTTCTTTAGATTACTACGGTTATTTGAAATCATAAATATCTCGTTTCGGTTAAAAGATATAAAAATAAAATGTCCCTTAAGTACAACTTCGTTAGGAAGCAATTATTCTAGACTTGGCCCTGGGTAAATCAGTAGCATTTTGCCCTTGGATGGACAGTCGCCTCTGTTGTTATGAGCCAGACTATTCCTTGCACATGCAGGAAGTGTTTGGTGTTTTAAGAAAACAATGTGTATTAAAACAGATGAAAATCTTGTCTCTAAGAAAGAATGAGAGTAGGGTTATGAAACAAATCCTCAGTTAAATTGATTCCATATAATGAGAAAATTATATCAATGGCTATGGACACATAAATATATTAAAGTAGTTAAAAAATGATTCTTTTAAATCTGTATATTACCCCCCCCCCCCAAAAAAAATCCATGCTTTGATAACATGGAAAATGAATTTTCGTATTAAAATATTAATAGATTCTAAAAAAAGTATTTTAATGTTGAAACAATTTGTATCACTCAGTTTTAATGTCTACTGCGTATACACAATAATTAATATTGATATATAGCTACAACAATTAGCAATTAGTGTTTAAAATAAGAAGGCATTTTTATCTCTTTCGGAATATACAATTATGTGAAATCATTAAAATATGTGTCTCAAAGTATCCAAAAGCCCAAACTACTATTAAAGAGCAGGAAAACAGCCTATTAATAATTGAAGGTTCTGCAATGAACATGAAGCGTTGGTTTATAACTGAATACATTTTATGTTATTTCAAAACAAACAGAAATATATGCAATGACAAATGAATGTTTCTGATAAATGTCTCAAACAGCAGCACATTGATATATTTTTAAATGGTCATTGTTGCACCAACCAGCAGATGACAGTGGGCTCGTCATCCCTGTGTACATGTGACTGAAAGGTAAGCTCTGTGATCAGCAGTTCTTGCCATGGACTCAGACAGATTATTATTTGGTTTGCTGTCAGACTCTCTGGTGGCATACTTTGCAGCTATTTGCAATTGCCACTTTGTTTCATAGGCTGCACAATTCCCTTATTCCAAGTGAGAAAGGTATTGCATACCAAATTAGATGCTAGCTTGTCTCTCTGTGAACAATGAGAGAAACATGCTCTGCACTGTGCACACCTTGAGACAGTGTGTTGATTAAGTGACAAATCATTCTCTTTTGGAATATCTTTATTTTTGTATAAATATCATATGCACACGTCCTCAAGCCTCAGTGAGTGGTTAAGTAGTTATAGATAGATCCCTGTACTCAGTTATAAACCAACACTTCATTCATTACCAAAGAAAATGACAGTTTGAATTCTTGGTACAAATTATATTAGAATACATTATTGAAAGTAGATTGCAACTATATTATTGACTTGCAAAATAATTCCTTCATTAGAAGACTGTACCTGGCAGTACCTAGCCCAGCTGGTGAGATTTAAATAGTTCATAAATTAGCAATTGTCACTGCTTTGAACTATATCATTTATTTTTATTGCATTAAAAAAATCTTGGCTTGTTGGTTTAGGTCATTAAACATTTATGCACTTAACCTCAGCACTAAAATCCATGATTCTTTGGCAGTTCTTCAACAGACCGTATAGCACTGAATATTTTCATTCTCATAAATTGGAATATAATTCAGGAACATAAATTACACATCTAAAATTGACCTGACTCTGGAAGCTAGCAAATTAGGCACCTCATTTAAATGAGTTAATGCCTAATATGTCAGAAGATTTCATTCATTTTCATGGTCTAATTATATCAATCATCGCATCTAATAACTTTTAAAGTCAACTTTCTATAAATCGTAATATATGGAGAACAAAATTGCATCAATCAAATTATCAGGAGACCTAGTTTTACAAACCGGTGTGCTGTAATTATGTCATAGCTATTTTACTTAATATATAATTAATAATCTATTTTAAATTTGCCAGTGTAAATGTATTTTTAAAGGCTTTACAGGTTAAGCAACAAAGAGGAAACTTTTAATAAGACTACCAACCTGGATATCACATCACTCCTCATGCTGTATTTTTAATTTTTATCTTCACCACAGACCAATAACTTAGATTAGAAAATATCTTAATATTGGGACAAATGAAGTAAACTGAAAGCAAAATAAAATAGTAACCCTTGAAAGTTTTAAATGTCTCTGCCAGCCTCTGTTTGAAAACTTCTCTTTACTTCTCTGGAAAGTCCTCCATTCTGCGTGGATGTATGCTGCATAACTTTTTATTCTGCTAGAAGCTGCACTTCTCTTGCAAAGGATCTGTGGCAGCGAGAATGGCTGCCAGAACGGACGTTGGCCACGGAGCAGGAGCTCTCAAAGGTGCACTTTTGGAAGAATCAGTTCAAATTGTCCTGGAACCTTCTTCTTTCCTTGTGATTCCCAACAAATTTTACTATTTACATTTTTATCCTTTTCTCATTTGGCCCCTCATTAATTATTCATAAGTTATGTTTTTTTTCTTTTTTCAACAGTTCAACCTCAAACAGCTTATCGACAAGATGACCTTTCTAGTTGTAATCTATCTTACTGTGCACTGTCTAGACATAATCAGTGCTCAAAAAATACCTGTTGCATTAAAGAAAAGACTTTCCATACATACATATCTTCATTTTCTTTCATTCTAGCTTACAGATGCCAGATAAAATATTTGAATTTTTAACTAATATTACCCACTTTTTTTTTTTCTCATTGTCTATGACCTCATCTTCTTTCTAGGAATATTTTATGGATTAAGAATGCTCTATAACCCTAGGTTTTCTATCCTCACTATAAAAAAAAAAAGAGTAAAGTAAAACTACTATTGTTGCTTATCATGTCGAGATGTGAGGTTGTCTGTGTCCAAATGCAATCTTTATTTGAGTAGGTAGAAGGAATTACCGTATGGTGCATTTTTTAAGATGAAGTTAACTTTTAAACAAAGCAATAAGTGACACCAAGAGCAGAGGATTAAATGAGACTGTATATTTATTAAGAAGAGTTTGCAATAGTGACTTAGTAGCATGCTGTTTGTTCTTTATTTGGAATTAGATTTTAGCAAAATGAAACACAGAGCAGCATCTGGACGAGAGGATCCTGATGCAGAACATCGTGTTGTTTAGAGATGGTGCTGGAGCTGCGGTGGGGAGGGTGTAATGTGCTGTGGACACAGGGCCCTAGCAACACTTCTCCTACGAGAGAATGGTATTTCTCTTGTGCCAAATTTCCTGAGAATGTGCATGGTTTTATATCACAAAGGCATAACTTGTATTGCCAGTGCCATTCTCCCTGTATCTCTTTGTACCCTGATTTAAATTATATTTCCCTCCATAAAAAATATACCTGATTAAACAGGAACACTCACTGCCTGCTGCAGTGAGACTTCAGACGGATGTGGGGATGTGAGCATAACTCACATAGAGCTCTAGTGGCCGAGGTGGTCCAATGCGAAAGCAAGTGTTTTTATTGAAAGTTTTTGTTGTTGTTTGTTTGTTGGCCGGACTTCAATTATGGAGATGTGTTTACTACATCTCTCTTTGCCTAACGTGAAGAGTACATAACTCATTGAGAAAAGATGTGATATCTTAGCATGCCCAGTTTTGTTTTGTTTGTTTTGTTTTGTTTCGTTTTGTTTTGTGAGGGGGTTGGGGGCGGAAACTAAGGCTGTCTTCAAACACTTTTTCCTGAGAAAGTCCATCTTAGGTTCACAATTTGAAGTGGAAATGTTTTGTAAACTTATTGAAAGAAACATCCCTCCTAAGCCTTTCAATACTTAAGTATTACTTGTGAACCTTGTGACCTTGTGACCTTGTGAACAAATGTTCAACTACACACTAAGAATGAGGTATCTGAAACAAGAAATTGATTGCCTAACACTAGACATGGAATATGAAACACAATACATGTAGAAAAAGTATATAGACTTTAAAGACGATTTCAATTGTGGTAAGCGGAATTCTGAGGATGACTTCCCTAAAGCTCTCCGGCCCTTGTTTATTTAAATGAAACATAACTCTAGGTACTGTTGGGAACAAATTTTGCACAAATAGGTGACTGACTAGATCATCTGATCTAATATCAATATCCATTGATATTCTTTAATGGCAATTTGCATTGAACTTTCTTGCGTTGATACTCCATGATCTCTTACCATATTGTTAGCTCTTACACTGAGTTCTAGGAATCTTATCTCAGACATGCTATCTGGAAAGCACAAACACATGTCTCACACATCTATATTCAAGAATAATTTCTTTTATCTAATTCTTTTTGATCTTTTTAAAATGATGTGCTTTTTAATTTACTTCACGCTTTCCCTCAATCTCAAGTACATTTCAACTCCATGTCTTTATTGCTTCTTCAAACAATATACATACTCTGCAAACTACAGAACTAACAAGTAAATTAAATTGATGCTTCTTTAATTTTTACTGTTAAATCTAGTCATTCATTTCATCTACTCAATCTACATTTTCTCATAGATTTTCCAGCACACCCCAAAACACAATCAGTTTTCTCTTTACAATATCTACAAATAGAACATCCTTCAAGAAAAACTGACTTCATTGATGCTTTAAGAGTTTTTCTCTATTCGATTATTTGCAAATTGGTATATCATTTACCTCTACTATGTCTCTCATATAAAATTCTCCCTTTACATTCTTACCAAGATTAATGCAGACCTAAGTAACTCCACATTTCTTCACTTCGTCCTGCTTAATGTTGTAGTTTACTGAACAGATCACTGCTTTTGTTACTCACTTGGTTAAAAATTTACCAACCCCAGCGCATACGAATTCTCCCTTTCTCTATCTAGCCCCGTCCAGTATATCATGTTAAACTTTTCTTCTCTCCAGTTTTCTATATAACCATCTAGATAAACCATTTCTGTGGTTTCCCAGACTTTTCCTAATATGATTCTATCCCCCAGGAATTCAAACCTAGTACCATAAGCATTTAGCCACATTTTCTCTTTTCTCTATGAATTTCCTTTTGATTTCAAGGCTAAACGATGCTACCATTTTTTTTTAAGTATTCATTGATATTTTTTAATGACACTTTACATTGAACTTTCTTGTGTTTATTCCCCATGATCTCTTACAATATTGTTAGCTTTTTGCTAAAGTAACGGTATCTTATACATCTCATGTGCTGCTCCCAGCACATTGCCTTACTCTCAGAAGATATTTAAAACACGTTTACCTATTTAATTTGTTGAACTGAAGGAAAAACCAAGTAGAAAAAAAAACTGCTAATGCTAAAGAATATATTTACATTAACCTTTCAAAAATACTTTACTTTCAATAAATGTGGTAAGCCACCTATTTATTTACAGTATTCCATAAAAATTTCAGAAGGACTGCAGAAGTGACATAACTATTGATGTATCTTGACTTCCTGCGAAGTAGAGTAGTAAAAGGTTTATTATTTTGTCAGTTATTTTGAAAGAATTACCATTCTTTTCTTGAACTGGTTTGTGTGTACGCTAACAATTCTAACACAACCTGACACTAAATGGAACTAAATGACAGAATAAACTAATATTAGAAAAAGACAGCATGTTACTATTGACCAATACACTGGAACTGACTAACGAATACAATGCAGGAACTAGAATTCACTTTCCACAATATGATATTTATTTTGATTGCCACTTTATCACTTTAGGGGGAAATTTTCTATATGATAATGGAGAAATGTGTAACATAAGAATAGTAACATATCATAACCAGCACAACTGAAAACAAAATAATGTTACCCTTTAGACGGTTTTTAAAAAGTCTTATTAGTTAACTTAATTCCCGATACACCAATTTATTTGGCTTTCATTAGTTTTGTACTGTATGTATTATTCAGAATTCCTCAGATTATAAGGCGCCCAGGTCTTACTCAAAGGTCTTGCGACTATTCATACTCCAACTCAGTAGATCTGAGATATGAATTTTTAATATGTTCTCAGTTAATGTCAATGCTGCTGATATGAGCACTGAACTTAAAGAAGCAAGAAACTAAACAGTTAAAAGAAAGAAAGGGTAAATCAGGTTTAAAAAGAAAGAAAAAACCTTAAATATATCTCTTGAGGTAAGATGAAATTGGATAGAATTTGAAGAAAATTAATGTGTCTCATATTTTAGGATATTATAAAGTTTCCCTGTTTTGAAAGAAAGTGTACCTACTTTATAGATTCTTAACCTTAGCTATACATTATATTTATGTGGTGAACTCCACAAAAACTATGTGGACTTTTTTTTTCTGACCATGGTGAAGAAATGAGGACTAGATGTAATATTTCATTCTAAACAACTAGATACTAGACAAAATATATAAACAACAGTTTTCAGTCATCACAGAATAGAAGTACAGTGCTCTAAACCCCAAGAAAAGGAAAACAGATGAAGGGAGACCTGTGAACTCTCTGATTTCTGTCAGAAAGCCATTCTGATCTCTGGAGCACAATTGATATCTCAAGTGATCTCGGTGGATTTGCTGAGTTAAGAACAAGTTATTGGTGTTCAACAATCTAGGCAAATGGAAGTTGTATGAAAGAATTCTTGATATCAGAGAAGCATGAACAAAAAAGAGCTCTAGAAATTTGGAATAGGAGAATTAATTAGTATTAGCGAGTGAAAGAAAATATAGACAAGAGAAAAACTAAATAATCCTCGAGTACATTATTCAAAGGTAAACAGTAGAAGACTTAATACTACTACTAAATGTTTGAAGGAGCAAGGAAAGGAGAAGGCAGTATCAGTTAGCTAAATCCTCTACTTTCATATGGATTCAATAGGTCATCATTAAAGTTAAAGAAATAAAGTTGACATACAATATTTATTTATTAAATAGTCTCATGAGAGCATACATATGTGAATCTCTGCTATCAGAAACAACCAAAAAGTTTAAGAAAGAAAAGTGGAATGAGTAACTTGTCTCACTTGAAGACATGGTTGATTCCAGTTGGACTTTTCTTTATTTTCCTTATAATAGAGCAGCCAAGGAATTTGTGCTTAAGCTAATTTGTCATATATTTAAGATCATTATGTTAATATATTAAATATATTAAGCAAATTATATTATCTAACCACTATCTAACCAATTTTAATTCTTATAAAATTAAACATAATTTGCTCTATAAAATTAAAGTACAATATTGGAAACATCTAACTCTGAAGGACATTATATATAAAATGAGGCTCACATACTTTTTTATATAAGGGATATAGTAAAGAGAGAGAGATATGGTTGAGATTTTGTTTTTCTCAAGTGAATAGAAGTGTTGCTACCCTTTCTGATTTTACCACCCATGTGTCCATTGAGTGGATTACAGCACACTCTTTATCAAGTCTTTCATTTCTTTTACTTTAATATTTTCTCTTGTTACATGTCAACAACCAAATATATACATATATAAAATCAACTGCGTGATCAAAGACCTAAAATATAGTTTACGTATAAAATATTCTTGAATGGGTAGGCTGCAGTTTATATCACTTTAGATCACCATCCTGCTTGAAGTGATGCTATATAATGGGCAAACATTCTCTGATCTTTTTTCACTAAAGGGAAATATGTTGCCAGTCAACAGTATGCCAAATAAGCATTCATCACATAAAAGTCTGATAAAATAAGTGTTAATATTTGCCATGTTCAAAGGAGGAAAAAAAGCAACTAAGGAAAATTATAGTTAAATGAATGAAAAAAAACTTTTGTGTGTTTCCTTCCTGAAAAAACTTGTTTTTAACTTCTGATTATGCAAAAGTTAAATTAATTTTTGGAAAAAAATTAAGTCAATTTTATTTGTTAAAAATCAGGTTGTACAAAAATCTATTTTATTATTACAATTTTAGAATTTCATGACTTGACAAATATAAAATTTAAAAATAATCGAACCCATTTGCAACAATTTAATTCAAATACTATTTTTTTTCCCAATGAAGGATGTGAGTTTTCACAGTTCTCTGCTTTGTTCTTCCATATGTCATATTTGATTTCATTTCTGTTTTCTACATCCCTGACTGCTTTTATCAGCCCAGCACTTGATACCGGTGAACAGCCCTGACATTTAAAGCAGAAGAGCTTGAATACCATGAACTTGGCATTCAGAATTACATTTTCCAGCTGGAAATCATCAACCCTAACACCTTTCTAAGCATTAAACCATTTATTTAGAAAATCATATCAGAAAGCAACATTTACTGGTTTGAATTCAATCTTGTTTTCTAATAGTATGAACTAACACAATAGAAATACTTATTTAGAGAATTATTTAAACACAGACATATGGTTCAATACAATAAAATATCTATTTCCATTTATGTCAACACTTGCAAAGATATTTCTATTTTTTCAAGTCAGTATGACATTACAATTATATACATGTTTTAAGTTTATTTGTTTTTTAGGAGCATGAATATTTTGAATAGTTATTCAATACTTTCAAAATTAAAGAAACTACTGTTTTTGACAACACTTGGTTATATTAGGTGATATCACATGATTTTATGTTCAACAGTAAATGCTGTTATTTTTGCTGTTTAAAAATTATGAAATAATCTAATTCGAGGGAAAGTATATCATGCTCAATAGACAAAATGAATTATTTTAATTTGCTAGATATAGTTTTCTAAGCAATCTATAATTAATCATATCCATGTTTTATTGAGAAAATATAAAATATAATGGAGAGAAAACAAATAAAGGAAGGCTTTCTTCCAACTGCCACACATTCCTTCCTATACTGTGTAAATGTAAGAGATCTGTTTAATGGAATGCAGAATAAAGTAAAATGTGTGGCTATTTTTATTTAGAATGACTGAATCCATTTTAGTATATAACCCAACTAAATTGTCAAAATGCATTGTATTTGCCATTACTGAATGTACTGAAATAAAATAAAAGTGTTCGTTGAAAATCAAGACAGGAATTATTTTTAAAACTACACATGCCATTTTTATCCTTCACTAAAGGGAATGAGTATTTTGCATAGTAGTGACATACAGTTTTCAAGACAGTACATTTTCTTTTGCTGACTGGCAATATATTTATTTTATTCTTAATATTTTCAGGAATTTATAAATGAATTATAAATTAATTCTGCTCTTTTATAGTAAACTAAATTCTCAACTTCAGACTTTAATTAAAATTTTAAGGTTTAAATGTAATTAACCCTTCGCTATAATCAATAATAAGATATCACCCAAATCTTACTCCTTTGCCTAAGAAGTCTTGAGGGAGTATAAAGCTCAGAAGATTATTATTTAATGTGTCTGACTGAAGGCAGGTGTCTTGTTGCCTGGAGCAGTGGTCCTCAAAGTGAGGTCCCTAGGCCAGAGGTATCGGCACCACCTCCCATGAGTTAGAAATGCAAATTTTTAGGCCCCCCGTGATTATGATACATGTCAGATTATGAGAACCCGTGGTTTAGAGTATCTCAGATACTTTGCCCAACTCTTACATACTTGTAATCAGTCCCAAAAGTAGCTGTAAAAATCTCCCTAACTTCACAACAACCTCACCTTACAGCTCAGAATCATAGTTTGTCTTTCATGAGAAAGAGACAAAAAAAATCTTATTTACCTCAAAAATTAATCTCTGCTCATTTATAATATATAATAGTTTTAATTCATTTTCTTATATTTCAGAACACTGGTACAGGCTCATGTCATTTGAGTGTTGTGAAAAGAACCTGTTTGCTTGTTTGTTTGTTTGTTTGTTTGTTTTATTAATTGTACTCAGGAACAAACCCTGGCACTGCCATTTACTGGCAGTCTAATCTTCAAGTTCTCCTCATTGTACTGTCTACGACTGTACAAAGGGAATAATGATATCCAGGGTTTTTGTGTAGATTAAATGAAGATAGATTAAATAAAGAGATTAAACGAAGTACTCCTTGTAAAGTGCTTAGAACAGTGAATGAAGATGCTAAGCATTCCCTTTCATATATTTTCTTATCCATAATTTCTTATTTTTCTTGAAAATAATACGTGAATTGTTCTCAAAGTGATTCTCAAAGTTAGCTTTCAAAATATTTCTAAAAAGAGTGGCTTTACTCCAGTAGCCCTGTGTTATCTTCCTCTAAATGCTATGTAGCAATTCCTAAAATGCTCCTATTTCACCCAGTTATATTTGTCCATGTGTATAATTCTGCTTGGTAATGCAGCATTAAGGACAATCACTAATGATCTTTTCAATTCTCAAGTTCTAGAAGTATCAAGAACTTGAGAATTGAAAAGATCATTAGCTATTGTCCTTAATGCTGCATTACCTAGTAAAAAGCTTTGTAGATAGCATGCACTTATTTATGACTGACCACTTAGCCTAATCTGTACAACAGTCTCTTCATCTTAAAAGGTTATATAGGCATTTTCATAATTTTTCTTTCTTTAGTTATGCAATAATACAATCTGCAATTGCTAGTAAATTTCACTTTTTTGAATTTGAAATATCAATCCCCTTCATTCCGCTATTACAAAGTTTAACTTATCTTTCTTACTTTGCTTTAAATTCTAGTAAGTAGGGAAGTTATTTATCGGGCACACTTTTATTTTCCAAAGTTCTACTAAATCCAAAAAGTTACCACTAAAACTTATTTATTGCCTGTCACGTATACCTGAAGATATTCCACCCTTTCACAATTTACTTAATAATTTACTTAATAATGACCCCAAAGTGCAAGAGGTGATGCTTTTCATTTAGATATGCAAAAGAGAAGCTGTGCATGCTTCCTTAAGCGAAAAGGTGAAAGTACTCAACCCAATAAGGCATTTTATCATCTCAAATCATCACAAGAAGAAAGGTGATGAGTACAGCACAATAACATTTTGAGAAAAAGAGATTATATTTACATAATCTATTACAGTATATTATTAGAGTTATTCTATTTTATTATCTGTTATTGTTAATCTCTTACTATGCCTGCTTTATAAGTTTATCATAGGTGTGTATGTGTAGGAAAAAACATAGTATACATAAGGTTTGGCACTATCTATGATTTCAGGCATCCATTGTGGATTCTTGGAACATATCCCCCACAAATATGGGTGACTACTGTATTACCTTTTATGGCTGTTTTGAGATTTAAATACAATCTATATAAAGTACTGAGCATGCCAAGCGATAGGAACACTCTTAGTAGACGATTTTATTATTTATAATTCTAGTATCTATAAAAACACAAAACTAGAATTTGAATGTGTAGATTAAAAAATGGAGTTTTTGATAATTATTCTGGAGCAGAAAGAGAATTGAATAAATCAACTAGTTCTAGATGTATATGAATCTGGAGGACTTAACTATCACCAGGATGTTAACTGTCAAAACAAAACAAAACATAAAATAAAGTCATCATTATTGTTAGGTATGCTCATAATAAATAAACTTCCCTAATAAAAACATATCATACAGTTACTTGTATAGATCACAAATATTATCTTCAAAACTGATGAGGTCTGTAAATTCTCAAATATAAGTTATTACTAATTATAGCTAAATATTTAGAGAGGAAAATCAATGAATAACTGATTATAATGGCATATTGATTTCTTGAATGCATTTATGGACTGTCTTTTGCATGTCTAATTTATTATAGAACATTTATGTTTATTTTAAGTGATGACTTATTTCTGCTTTTTATAGAAAAATTTATGTGAATAGATAATGCTGGAGGTTTTATGAAATGCTAAAAAGGAAGGGGATGAATTTATAGGGAATGGATTATGTAATCTATCTAGAGAAAGATTTAAAATTCATTTTATTCTAATTTTTTTCTGATAATTTATACATATTGAGTTAATCGCTCTCTCTAATTAGTTTAATTATGTATTTTTACATTGTTTTTATAAATTCCTGAATGAATTTTTAACATTACCTATCAAATTATAAATTTCCTGCCTTCCATTATATTAAAGTACTTAAAATGCTCATCCAAAATTGCTCAATAAATATTAATTTCCCGTACCACCAACTTTCCAATTCATTCTCTTTAACTTTATGTCTCTTTCTGACTTTTGCAATTATCAATCAGAATAGAAGTAATGGAACCTCAGATACCAGTTCTATAAATGATTAATAATTATACAAGTATAGAGACATTTACTTATGGTTACTAAAACGCAATGTTATTTGATGATCAAAAATAATTTCAAAGATTTTTAAAAAGCTATTTAGAAAATGTCTCAGCCAGAGTTGCCTTGATAATATAGGTTTTAAAAAAAGTGGCTCTTCAGTTGCATTCTCTTTAGTCAGAAAGATCAGAAAACAAGCCCTGATCTGGAGGGACACAGCTCCAAGCCAACGAAAACTCCTGGTGAAGGGAAGAGGAATTGATTTCAATCTCATGAGATCCATGAATGATGTGCTTCTGTGTAAGGCACAAACTGCATAATCATGGAGGTCTTGATAGCCAACAAAGCCACACTCCCTGTGAGCTTTTAGCTGACTGGAAACTTATTACAGACTAAGTTAGCATTGCTGGGGAACTCTTCCTGATTGTTTCTCAGGCAGAAACAGGTTGAAAAGGAGAGATAATAAGAGGCTTCCCATATCCTAATAAGTATAACACGTCATTCATATAGAATTTTAAAACAATGAATGTAGAGTTTTAATTTTAAAATTGTACTTATAGATATGAAAAAAAAAAGGAAGCCAGCAGTAAAACTTATAAAATCGTGAAAATAGAATGAGAGAAAACTATAAACAGAAGGATTTTGAGGACTTGTCTGTCATGTTTAAATTTTAGAATAAATTTAACACTGTTTAAATTTTATTGTTTTATAAACATATTCAATTATAACACAGCTTACATGCATGTACTTTACATTAACAGCCTGTTTTTGTAACAGGGTGAGAGCCAGGTTTGGCCTCACGTTATTATATTTCCAAGCTAAACTCTAATTTTTAGAAAAAGTAAAATTTTCTTCTTTCTTCAACATGGTTATGAGCCTTGAAATAATTAAAAAGTAGTTCATATGCAGAAAGTTAACCAAAACATCTGACAGCAGAATGTAAATATATTTTCTCTATAGACAGTTTAACTTGGAACCCACTAAATCACTTGAATCTGTCACTAGAGGGTACCCCATACTTCAATCTCCACTACTTTGCCCATAGGAATAAAAAAAACACCCCAAATTATATTTACCTTTGTATTCTTTCATTGTGGAATTTTATTTTGATGGACCTCCTGGAACCATCATTAATTTTCTCGTCTTTTTTTTCTTCTTCTTCTTCTTTCTTCTTCCTTTTCCCTTCTCTCATTTTCTCACTTCCTCTCTCTTATCTCTTGTCCTCTTCCTTCTTTGCTCACACACTCCTCCTCTTTTCCATGTTTTTAATTATTGTACTACTATCTGGGACACTTTATTAAAATTTATCTTTAATTTCTTTGACTTGCAAGAGTTATTTTTTGTTTTGTGAGTGCTATTCTTTATAACCTTCTTGCTGTTATTTAATAGTCCGAATATTTTCTTTTAACTCTATAAACTTTCGTTATTTTGTGCTGTTTCTTTTTAGTTTTCAAAGGTATCTTATGCTCCTGTCTTTGACTTAACTTTCCTCTGGATTACTTTGTTTCATCCCTGCCTTTTATCATAAGTTTATTATAAACTTTCATTAAGTTTTCTTCAAATGTGAAATAATTTTGACATTCTTCTTATATCTAAGAGTTTTATACTATAAAAGTAATTGAGAACTCTTAGTAATTAGAGGTGATAAGCCACTAGTGAACTTCATTATGAGCTGAGATAGAAATCCTTTCATTGATAGGCCGTTCACTGAGGTAACTGCAGTTTTTGTTATTGTTGTTGTTGTTGTGTGTGTTTTGCCAAAGAGGAAACCTTAATATCTGCCTATAAGTGAATAGGCCTGGTGACAGCATTCTTGAATTTGAGTTCTGATATGGAACTGCAATTTCACTATCAACAGTGTAGAATTTTATTTGATTCCTGTATTTTGCTTCAATACATTAACCAATGAAGATGCCTGATGTCCTCAAATGTAGTTAACTAGTTCAATATTTTTAGAAAAAAATATCGTTCTTTGGATTTCAGTTCCACATATACCTCTTTTTGCTGGTAATTGTGTTTGTTGTCATAGCTGGTCCGTGGAGTCTCGGCATATTATTCTTACCCAATAATTTGCTTTCTGCTTTGTCAAGACAGTTTTTACTCTTTTATTGATTTTGTTTCCGTTCATTTTTTTCCCTGATCTTATTCTTCTTGCCCATTCCTTTTATTATCATAGATTTATGCCTAACTTCGCTTTCTTTATAAGAGATTTTATTGAAGGAACACAGATACTTATTTGTATTTGAGCCGCCCTGTCTCACTAGAAATACTGAGATATTTAATGTTCTATTAATATTGTTTTCTTTTCTTATACATCTTCATTTACCCTAGGGTTAAAATATAATTGCTTCTCTGAATAGAAACACTGTTCTATTCAGAATGGTGTAATCTAACATTTATGAATGGATAGAATTATATAAGAAATGTATCTTTAGATTACGTTTGTCTAATACAATGTCTGCTAACCTGACATTTATTGCATGACACATAGTGAAAAACATTTTCTTAAAAGAAGTTATTGAGTGAACTATAGTTTTTCTGTAAGCACATTTTGTTCATTGGGGAAGAGTAATAGAAGAGGAAGTAGTGTCCTAAATTTAATTTTGTTGTGTTGACCACAGGAACTAAATAGCATTCATCTTCGTATTTACAAATCTGCTTTATTAAGCCAATAATATTTGAGGTTCTGTTAAGGGCAAGACACTGTTAGAGACAAATCTATGATACATCGAAGCTTATATTCTAGGTGAGAGAAGATAAATGATAGACAAATTAATACATATATTACATTAGTGATTACCGCTTTTAAAATTAGACAAGAAAAATGAGGATGATAATAAAAGGCATTGCTCTTTTATATAGGGTACTCATGTAGACTTTTGCAATAAGGTGACATTTGAGTAGATTCTGAAGGAAGCGTGACTTTGAGCCATTGGTATATGTAGATAGAGAGTAATCTAGGTAAAGGGAGAACAATTAAAAATGCCCTGAAATGAAGCATGCTTGTTAAATTTGTTGCATTAGGAAGAAGGCAGAGTGTCTGAAATATAAACAAAGAAAAATAAACAAATAGCAGGTTCTAGCTTATGAAATTTCTTGATGACCTGACAAGGGCCTCGGAACTTATTTTGAGTGAGATTCAAAATTATTAGAAAGCTTTGAGTAGAGCAGGAACATGATCTGGCACATATTTTAGTAAGATTATTTTATTATATGGAGAACAGATTTAAAGGCAAACCACAAATGAAAGTACCAGAATTATGAAAAAAAATTCAAGAATCAGATAAAAAATGAGCATGACAGGACCTAGTAGAAGTGATGTAAGTTATCAGTAGTGACTGGTTTTGGAATAAACTAAAAGTCTACTGGAATATTTTGTGGAATGGATGCAGAGTAAGGAGAATCAAAAATGACTATAAGTGGTCAGGTTGAGTACAGAAGTATAAACTTGACATGTCTAGAGAAGAGTAGAGAGAGGGAGCTGTTGAGCAATTTGTGGGTGTTGAGTAGAACGTAATGATGCAAATTTTTATGTATTATATATAAAATGCCTATTTTTCATCCAAGTATGGAAGTTGAGTTGTCAGTTGGCTATGTAAGTCTGGAGTTGAAAAGTCGATGCTGTTAGACTATATTATTATACCCTAGAGTTAAATATAGTTATTATTCCTCTAGTATTTAATGGGGTTAACAGCTAGAGTAAATTTTTTGAGGGTTGAGCATTCTTCAAGTTCAGACATGAAAATTATTTTATATGTTAATATATTTTGGAAGTTCTCTGACAAATACCAAATTAATGGGTTAGGAACAAAATTATTCCCCAAATGTGAGAAATAGGCAAAAATGTGTTTCTTCTAATGCAGCTGACGGGCTTAAAAATAAAAACAGCCTACCAAAACAAGTCCCCCCCCCACTTCTGTATGAATTCTGAAGGTAGAAAACAATGTATTCTAATGAGTTAGATATAAGTTAACAGGAAGTATTCTGTTTATTCTACAACTGTGAGTACTATTATAAACAAAATATGATAATTTATATATTCAACAGAATGATTATTTATGTCCTGAAGCTAACAGATTTCAACATTGTTAATAATAACAGACAGAGAAGAATCACAACTCCATTTCTCTTTCAAATATCTCCTTTCTAGTGTCAGGAGAATTAAATTTCTCACACAAATATGTTCATATTTTTCCCTTTAGAAACACATATTTGTATGTCAATTTTGTAATAAATGTGTGTGAACTACTTCTCAATTCCCAATGGATAAATGTAATTTTCTAAAATATATTTACAGTATTTGTCTTATGTCCACTGCATTCAATAAATCTAAAAATATAATGTGGAACTATCCTATACCAATAATTTCTTTATTGCCTTATTAATATTCACAAACTCACTAAGATCTACTTTTCTCCAACTATATGCGACTAATGTTACTTCCATAATCAGATTAATATAGTCAAACGTCTACTTCCTCATTTTATGAAATTTAATAGCAACCTCTAGATGGTACTTATTAAATTTTCAAGATAGAATAAAAGTTGTAAATTATAATAAATGAATGTTCTGTTTAGCTTCTTTAAAAAGTGGTGTATAATTTTTATTTCTACTTATCTCTATTATATATATAATGAATAGATTTTAAAAGTTAGATATTGCGATTGAATTAATTTGAATATTTTTATCTAAATATAAAACATATCTAGATAAAAATATATATATGTCTATATAAACAACTTTTTAATGATCATAAAACTTTTATTTTTCATTGACAGTTTATATTTATAAGTAGTGTATCTTTGACTAAACTCTTAAATATTACCTTAGAAGATGTATGATAGATCACCTTTAGACTTTTTGCATTATATACACACAGCCCCAATTCAAATGTGTAGAATATTTATAAGCTATTTATGTTGTGATTTTTAGTTCGAGTTTCATTATGGTAATATATGAGTGCTTATGAAATAAATAAACTCATTTCTGTGCAGCCATTTAATTCTATCATATTTCTTCAATCAAAATTTGCATTCCTGCTTAATCAATTTTAGATATATACATAGTGAAGAGCATAGCTATATGCATTTAAACCAGATTTATGAGTCATATTATCTATAATAAGAACAAGTTTATTCTTGATAAGGGAACCTGACTGAGCAAAAATTTAAACTTAACAGAAAGAATAAATGAAGGAAAGATATCTTCAATTATATGTAGGTATCCTAGACATCTTCTTTCTTCTAGGTCATGATTGAAGCCCCGGTAAATAAAATCAGCATTTTTTAAGCAGGAAAGTACCTGTTAATATCTGAATAACTTTATTTTTAATATGTAGAGTAATTAATTGAGTAAATACATGAAATGACAGTAAACTTTTTTCAAGAAGAGTAAGCTATTCAGAGATTTAAAATTTTCTAGTTCATATTTTTGTCGTCAATTTAATACTTACTGGATATGAAGGTCTCGATGCTAAAATGATGTATTTGTTTAAATCTTTCCTAACCAATTTACATTGAATATTTACAATGTAACTTTTTTTTGTGCACAAACATATGTGTATATATATGTGTATGTTTTGCATTTCTTTACTCCTGAGTTGAAATAGTTTCATATATGTATTGACTATTAGAAACTTTTTCTAAGAAATGCATTGTTTAGGGAGCCCTACTGTTTTCTAGGGCCATAAAATATTTTATAACTTATTTTAATAACTATATTTTTCTAAAAGTTCTTTAAACTATTTCAAATTCATTGACATAAGTCATTCATAATATTGCATCATTATACTTTTTAATGTCTTTAGTATCTGTCATTCCTGATTTTAGTAAGGTTTTATTCCCCCCAGTTTTGCAGTACAAATAAGAACTATAGTGGCCTGTCCTTCTACTTTAGTCCTAAGGATATCATGATAAAATCTCTCCTGCAAATATGCCTTAAGGTAAAATCAATCTGATCGCTGCTTTATTTATGCAGCTCATTACAATCACTTCCTTGTCTCTAGTAGTTTAATGTCACGACCAGAATTCTGCTCTTTTGGTAGCTATTACTAATATTTAAATCAGTTTGCTCTTTTTAATGGTTGCATCTCACATTGCCAGCTATTACTGAGATTTTCAAGAATTCATGTACTCCCTCAACAACGTATTTTATTTATTTTTAATATATACTTTTTATTTTTCAATTACAGTCAGCATTCAATATTAGGTTCAGGTATAGAACTTAGTAATTAGATATGTACATAACTAACAGAGTGATCACCCTTATCAGTCTACTACCCATATGACACCACACACAGTTATTACAATATTATTGACTATATTCCCTAGGCTGTATTTTATATTCCTGTGACTATTTTGTAACTACCAATTTATACTTCTTAATTCCTTCCCCTTTTTCATCCATTCCTCCAACCCTCCTCTCATCTGGCAACCATCAAAATATTCTCTGTATCTATGAGTTTGCTTCTGTCTTGTTTATTTGTGTATTTTGTTTTTCAGATTCTACATGTAAATGAAATCATTTGGTATTTATATTTTTAATATCTCTATGCCCTTCCAGTATTGAAAGAGTGGCAAAGTGAGTCATAATACATTTGTTTCAACGCCTCTATTTTTTGAAGTCTATGGATTAATGTTTTTGCACTTGGCAAAGTCCTAGCAACTTAATCTTGCTTAATATAGGCCACAGTTGATTCTAATGTCCAGTGAACCAATCAAGCATTGTTATTGTCTGAGCATGTTTAGAGCCTGTGTAATTCCTTCCTAAGCATGGGGAGGGCAGGAAGCATTCAGACACTATTTTAATAAGATGTTCTTCTTGATATTTATTAACTTCTTAAATTTGAATGCTGAGTCTGGGAGTGGCTGAGGCTGTTTGGATGTGACTCCTCTTCATCCTGAGATCTATGAACTGAAAAAAACAAGTGATGTGTTCCCACACCCAAATATAATGGTGAGAAAAATAACATAATCTGTATATTTTAAAAGTGTAGGAATTACACCAGACACAATTATGATGACACCTGAACTTCTACAGTGTATACTTATATGAAGCTCTATTAAAAGTAAAGAATATGATTCAGCAGGAGAAAGGCAGCTCTGGCAAACACAGGGAGGTCCTGGTACCCCAGCACAGCTCCTAGAGCTCTTTGCTCGTTGTAGAAAACGTGCATTGTCTTTGGACAATGAATTGCTAGGATACACCTGAGATAATCAGTCACAAGAGCCAAGGTACAAATGTACTGAGCAGTCTTTTACAACCTGCTAGTAAGATAGCTAAAACCTGCTCTATAACCAGTTAAACCAGATATTCATGGTAAAATTTAAGTAATAACATTGGCAAGCCATGACTCCAAGAAGAGAAATTTTAGACTTCAAACAGTACTTTATAATAAGGTATTTTCTAAAAGATTCCAGCTCTATCTTGGGCGAAGATGAGTTTTCCAGGCATTTCTGGTTATCCCTATAGAGCTGCCATAGTCCAGATGTGTGATAACCCTATGTATGCACTTGATTTCAGAAAGAGAATAGTAAGCACATAGCAGCCACTGGTCCTGCAGAACAGGTGTTCCTGCGTCCTCTCTGGGAAAGGAAATGAGATTTTGGTAGCGTGTAGTCCTGCTTCCTGAGACTTCTTTCCCATGACGTTGTTCTCCATCTTAACATGGGCTCAGTTCTTTTGGACCTTGGTCTGGTCTCTGAAATATCCTTTCTTTTCTATAAGAAACGGCCCATGTTCGCTGCAGTAAAGTAGCTTTCTTAGCCTGTAGAAAGTCAGGAACCTTTTGGTAATTTAAGCAATCACAATTCCTCTTAGCTAGTGGTTTCTTTGCTGGTATAACTTTCATATAATATTTTTGGAATTTATGTGTATCAGAAATTGTACTACTTTGTGTGACAAAAACCACACCAATAGTTCTTTCCCAGATAGACTTTTCTCATGTTTAAGTGGCTTGTCAGGTTGCTGCAGAAAAATCCCCATAAGGTTCTTTGAGCCTCTTTCATCTAGGGTTTTTTTGTTTTGTTTTTGTCCAAGGCTGGTCTACTAGGCTTCGCCATAGGCCTTTCAGAGTTCTTAAGGATCTTGCAGCCACACTCTTGATTTGATTTTTGGCCTCAAGCCTCACATCACTTGAAGAATATTTTACTACTTGAGAAGACTGGCGATAGGAGAGAGTTTTATTTTTCCAATTCTAACAAGTCCTATCTCCTTTATATTGCCTCTCATTTCTGCTTCCAAAATTGAAGGATCCCTTCTTTATCTCATCTCTCTCTTTCAGTTATTTATCATTTACAGTTAATAAAACCAAATCGTCACTTGCAACATTTGGTCTGGTGATCTCCTTGGGCAGATTGAAACATTCATTGAATACACTTGTTATTTTTCAAGTTATCACACAAAAGAGTTTGGTCATTTAAATTCGCTACTATGCAGCGTGGACCAGTAGCAGAGGCTAAAAAAGCAGTGAAGTAAATGATTATGATAGAGGATTAGAAAATGGGGTGCTGCTGCTTTCTTCCAAAGGTCAATGTCACATGTTTAATTTTTTTTCAACATCCCATTTTTAGGAACCAATTTCCATATGATTTAGATGTTGCTGAGGTATTAATCGTCCCAAATCTGAGTGGCTTAAAACAATAGCCCTTTATTAAGATCACAGTCCTGCTGCTATTGTGTTACTGCAACTATACCGGAGGCTCACTGGAGTGTAGAAATGGACTCAGATAACAGTGACATCTACCTTGGTGCTGCTCATTACCCAGCAGATCAGTTCAAGCACCTTCACATGGTAAGTGGGTTCAAAAAGAGCAAGAGAGGGATGTGCAAGCTTTTGGAGGCCTAGGGTAAGAACGTGGTAGGTTACTCCTACCACATTCTAATGGACAAAACAAGTCACAAGGCCAGTTAACAGTGGAGACTTAAAGTCTACATACATACATACATACATACATTTATTTATCTATCAATCTATCTATCTTTTATTTATTTATTTATTTGTTTGTTTGTTTGTTTGTTTGTTTATTTATTTATTGGAGAAATGGAAACATCTTATGACCTGGAGGAACTTAACTCTTTGTCCTCAACTGATATTTCTGAAATGGTATTGGAACCTAGAACTTATTTTTTTTTTATTTTTAATTTTTACTTTTTTTTTTTTTTTTTTTTTTTACTGATATAAGCCTTTTCCTTGATCACAAAGTTCATGTTAGAAGTAATAATCTCCATTCTCATTTGCCAGGACAAAAAAAAGGATTTATAGAACCACATTGTAAATGATGGTATCAGATTGAAATAAAATACATAATTTATTGTTTATTGATATTTTAATCTATGTGCTTTAAATTGTTCATATGTGTTAAATACATTGGCTTATTGTATGTTAAATAACGTCAGCAAAGAACGCTAAAAGAATGTTTGATTAATGAATGAATGTGAATGTGTGTGTTGGATGGTCATTCTTTTATAATTTATCTTGTACTGATTTGGACTTGCTATAATTTTTGAGGTGAAAAATAATGACAGCTTAATCTAGTTAGTAGCATCACGGAAGGGTGTTATACCTGAGGACAATCTGATAGTTGTCTAATATTTATGAGCCAATGGTATGGTTAGCAACATAAGTTCATTTCAACATTTAAATGCTAACCGTATAGGACATAAGACAATGACAATACACAGGAACACAACTGTGATTCTATAACAAATATGAATAAAATATTGTTTCTTCTCTTTATTCTGTCTCACAACATAAACCTCCCTTCTAAATACTCACCCTGTGTTACATGGCTACCATTAAACTATTAATTATGAATTTGGGAATCATGAGAATCAATTTATTTGCATTATTTTAGTTTTATCGGAAGTATCAAGATACCTATCTAAGTCATAATTAGAACATAACATATTCAGTTTATCATTAGTATAGTACTGTTTTCCCATTGTACATTGCTGTATGTTTTCAAACACTTTCATACCTTTTTTTAAAATGTGAAAAATAAGGTTAAGTAAGTACACCAATATATTAGTTTGTGAGGGCTGCCGTAACAGAATACCGTAACTGGGATGCTTAGAACACCAGAAATTTATTGTTTTATAGTTTCGGAGGCGACAATTCTGTAGTGAGGTGTTGGTGGGCCATACTCCTTCTGATGGAGCTAGGGAAGGATCTGTTCTAGGCCTCCGCCAACCTTCAGGTGTCCTGACTTGTGGCAGTGGAACTTCAGTCGGCACATGCCGTTCTCCATGAGTACATCTACTGGCTGTCTAGGATTAAGAAATTCTATTTTGCTCCCTTGAAACTATTATATTGAGTGGGATTCATAATAATATTTATAACAATTCTTTTCTATCTATTTTTATAAGTGTATGTAATCTACCTAAATAAGTAATTGCTTTGTATATAGCAAAATATAAGGACCATGAGTTACTTTTTGTTTGTACCCATGGTTACATAATATTTTTCTTATTTGTAAATGAATCTATATGGAAAGGTACATAAATCTAAATGTAAATAAAAAATATATAATCACTTTGGTAAAGAATAAAATAAAATTACGTAAAAATCTAACTGTAATAAAAATTCAGGATTTAGAGTAACTGCATTTAAGACCCTAAGGTTTTAACACTACCAAAAAAAATTGGTCGAACATGAGAAATAATTGTTGAAGTCAATGATTGACAGAGATTAACATGATGTCAGTTTACCTTGAAGGTTATAGTAGGAACCTTGACATTGACGGATGTATTACTTCCCTTTATTATGCAACTCTCTTAATGAAGGAGAAAGAGAAATTTGAGAGAGATATGAGAAAGTTTCTGGATTTTGTTCAAATGCTTCCTACTCCTTATGGTGTGTCTCTTGTTGCTATGTGTATAAACTAATATAAAAATCTCACAATGTTAATTAATACTTTTGTAAGATATATTTGCTCATTTTATCCTCTGCGATACTCACAGGTTGGGAAAACTGGCATAGTTCCTCATCCTATAAAAATGACAAAATGAGAAGTTTCTGCACAAAAGCCCCTTAGATATTGCTTCATATCAAGAATGTGTTAATTTCTTTAATTTGAATGCATTGCTTATCTAGAATAAAAATAGGAGAGTAATATATGTTTTGTACCTAAAGAAAAAAACTCAGATAGTTGCAGATATTTAGATATAGAAGCAGGTCATAGATTTCATTGTTCTTTCATTTATAGGTCATAAACCTCTCTGAGAATCTGAGAAAAGCTAGAGGAATCTTGTTCCAGAAAAATCTACATGTGCACATTATAACACTGTTTTGAGAAAAAAAAATTCAAGGACTTATGGACTCCCCCAAACCAATCTGTAGGCCTCTATGAATTAGAAGCCTTACATGAAAAGAAGTCTGAACTAATCAAATGTCTTAATAAGACTTCTAAAGAAGCTGTAATCCAAGAACTTTGATAAAATGTTATAGATAATACACCAACTTTAACATAATTTGCAAAACCTATTGTGTTAATTTTAGCATAAGGTAGTTTTAATATTAAGTTTTTGTTTTTAATTAATTCCTTAGAAAGAAATCTACTAAAAATTGTACTTGGACACTCTTATTTACTTGCTGGAAATGGATACTACACAGTCTAAATGCAAATATGAAAAATTTAAATATAAAATGGATACTCTTTTATTGTCATTGTATTCATTACTCCTTGAGTAATGATTAGCCCAGCACAAAATAGTGTCCTTCACAAAGAAATATTAGAGAAAACTAATTAGGCTGTGCTGGTTCTAATTACCAAATAAATTCCACTATGACAGGATTTAAAAAACAAATAGGAAAGAGCAAAAACACATTAAAACCTTGTTAAAGAAAATATAGTTGCCCCAGAGAAAAACCAATAAATTATTAGATTAAGATATTTTGATATAATTTACTTATAGTCAATTTTATGTGATTTATGTTTAGTCACCAAACAAAAATGTACCACTTAATAGAGTCAATGATACATAAATAGGTTTTGAATAATTTTTTGAAAGGTGCAACATTTCAGAAAGTGTTGACAGTAAAGGTTTTTAAGGTAATTTTCTCGACGTTGCTTATCTGTTTTTAGGATCAGTAAATTAGTCTTAAATATAATTTAATGATTATAAAGTATGTTTTGTCCACTTAAATAATATAATGAATAAGATATAAATATCAAAGTGTTGTTGAAAACATTCTTTGAATTGAACCATGTATTAAAATTAACTTATGTAGGCTTTGCTACTACTCTGTGCTAATTACCAGAGTCATTTCCATAATTATGCATCATATTCATTTCACAGAGCAACACTTAGGATGGAAATAACATAATTTAGCATACCCACTTCAGTAAACTGTAGAGTTGAAAATATGCACAAATAAGTTTTAAGGTATATGAGTTCTTGGAACAGAAGTGTCACAAAATGTCTGATAAGTAAACATTAATATCAAATTAGGTATTTTAACCAACCTTGAGCTCATGACTTTGCATAAGCCTTTATTTAAATTCAAAACAGTTAAATATGATTAATGCAAATTCCTCTACTCTGAAATTTGTTATTAGATAGGTATAAACTGGGTTTAATTTTACCCTATCAAGGAGACATCAATTTAAATATAAGCATAATGGTCTTTATTTCAAGAAACATGTTTACTTTTTTGATAAAAAAAATTTTTAAAGGACTTTTTTGTTAAATTTATTGAGGTGACATTATTTAATAAAATTGTATAGGTTTTAGGTATACAATTTAACAATATGTCATTGGTATATTGCATTGTGTGTTCACCACCCAAAGTCAAGTCCCCTTCTGTCGCCATATATTTGACCCACTTTACCCTTATCTACCTTCTTCCCTCCCCTCTTTCCCTCTGATAAACACTAAGCTATTGTTGGTGTCAATGAGTTTTTGTTTGTCTGTCTTGTTTGCTGCTTTCAATTTTATATCCCACATATGAAGGAAATCATTTGGTTCTCAACTTTTTCAGTCTGACTCATTTCACTTAGCACAATAATCTCAAGATCCCTCCATGTTGTCACAAATGACAGTATTTCATTTTTCCTATGGCTGAGTAATAGTCAATCCATTGTATATATGTACCACAGCTTCTTTATCCAGTCATCTATCAAAGGGCACTTCAGTTTTTTCCATGTCTTGGCCACTGTGAATAATGCTGTAATGAACATCAAGGTACATACATCTTTACAGATAAATGTTTTCAAATTTGGAGAGGGTGGATATCCAGAAGAGGGATTGCTGGGTCATCTGATAATTCTATTTAATATTTTTTTAGAAACTTCATACTGTTTTCTAAAGTGCTTGTACCAATTTATATTCCCACTAGCACTCTATGAGGGTTCCTTTTTCTCCACAACTTCTCCGACACTTGTTATTACTTGTTCTGTTGATTATAGCCATTCTAACAGGTGTGAAATGGTATCTAGTTGTGGTTTTGATTTGCATTTTTCTAATAGCTAGCAATGTTGATCATCTTTTGAAATATTTGTTGGCCATTTGTGTGTCCTCAAGGGAGAAGTGTCTGTATTTTTTAAATTGGGTTGTTTGTTTTTCTGTTGTTGAGTTGTATGAATTCTTTTTTGTATATTTTGGATATTAGCCCTTTATTGGACGTGTTGTTTGCAAATATCTTCTCCCTTAGAGTTGGTTGCCTCTTTGTTTATTGGTGGTTTCTTTTCCTATGCAGGAGATTTTTAGTTTCATTTATTTTTCTAAAACACTTTTTTTTTAAGCTTAAGGAATGACTTCTCCATATGGCAAAAGAAATGAAATAATGGTTTTAGCATTTTCTTCAGTAATTTACACGGTTGTTCAGCAACCAACATTTCTTGAGTTGGTATACATTATTATTTAATCCAAAATATCCTGTGACAAAAGGATGATAAATGTCATTTCACAAATAAAAAAATTAAGCAGTAGAGAGATTATTTGATTTCCGAAGAGAATACAATAGTAGATACTAAGTGATGGGCCTTCTGGGCCTGCCCTAGTCCAGATCTACTACCTTTTCAACACACCACTTTGACATATTGCTGTCATGTCACTAAGCATTTTAAAGATGTTTTCTGGAAAAAAAAATGCACATCGATATTTTAAATGAACACAAATGAATGAGTTGGCACACTCAGAGGAAAGTTTAAAGAGATTATAAATACATTGGGAAATAAAACTTGGTAATTACTGGCTCCCTTCTCTGCTTCCAGCTCCCCACACCCTGCCTTTCACTTTCTTGCTCCACTTTTTTGCTTTGGTTCTCTTAGTTAATCCATAACTGACCAGAACCCACTTTGCATTTCTAATTTCCTATGCCCTGGGCATGTTATGTGGGACTATTTACCAATGTTGATTTGCAGTGCTTACTATTGATTGGCACACCACTACTTAATGGCTGAGTGAGCAGACTCATTATCTACTGCTAGTATTCTGTTTTAAAAGTTTTGCAAAACACACAGCACAGACTTTTTCCCATTTTCTTTTTAGAATATTAAGGTATATTTTAACCTAACTCAAGAAAAGATTTAGAAATAACCTCTCACACAAAACTATACTTTTTGGTAACTAACAGCACACATTTTCCTAATTGGTATATAGCTAATGTTTTCTCATTTGAATAATTTTAGTTCATTTGCATCTGCCCTTTCACTCTTGTTATAGCTTATTTCATTGAAAATTGGAAAATGTGAAAAGTTTTCTTTTGATAGTATATAAAAAATTAGTGTTTTAAAATGTATAATGTGTTGATATATTTGCTTTATATAAATTAATGTAAAGTTAGAAAAGTTTTGAGTACACCCTACTTATATCAAAACCAATATCTTCCAGCATAAACCAACAGCAAAACATGTTTCTCCTTCCTTTAGTCTATTATCATTGGCTATATATGTGCTTAGTATACCATATTTTGCTAACCACAAGGTTCTATCATCATTTATTTTACTTCTCACTCACATAAGTTTAATATGTAAAATAGTTGAGGATAATATCTATCCTATGATATGTGCTCTAAAATCATCACCCTACTGTATATTGCCAAAGTGAAAGTATTTTGGCTTTCTTTCAAGAAGAAAAGGCCATATTTTAATGTTTTTGAATATTGAACAGATAAACATTTTTGAACACTTCTAATATGTTAAATAATCTGCTAATCAATTTACTTAACATATTTAATTATCACAACAACCTTGTGACAATGTATTATCATTATATAATAATACATCTATGCATTTATATGATTAATTTATTCATTTAACTGGCAAGTTTTGCAACTACCATATGCCAGCCCATCTACTGGATTATTTATTTATAGTGTTTATCCTGAGACTATTTTTTAGCAATAGAGATATATAAGTAAACAGAAAATAAAGAAATAAAATGCAATAAATTTTCTGAAAAAAGTGTGTAGAAGTTATTGTGCAAGCACCAATAATGAAATCGTCTACTACAGGGGAAAAGAGACCATGACTAGTAGCCTTGTATTCAGATGAATAGCTGTTAAAATCAATTCACAACATGGTTAATCGTTAATAAAAAAAATTTTTAAATTATCACTACAATTATTTTTATCCTACCAACATTTCATTTTTAGTTAGTAGAATATAATTGTCACCATTTCTCAAGTGATGCTCTGGTTTTCCTAGTTCAAGAAATAAACCTAAAATACCATTACCACGAAGTTCACAGAAACATGAGAAACATGAGAATTTTTATTATTATTATTAATACACTATTAAAGTAATATTCTAGTCTGTGATTCACACAGATTTGTACCTGGTCTAATGAATTTTGAAAATGAATAGAAATAATTAGCAATTAATTGGCTACCATACAAGAATTCCTGCATTATTTTTTTACTTCTCTTTTAGAACCGTGTTATTTTAGGCTTGTTGGATATTTTGAGTAGGAAAGGTGAAAATCAATTGTTGAGATATGTAATTTTTTGTAATATTTGACGTTTATCTAGGCAAATATCAAATGTGATAGATTTAAATAAGTCTGAGGTTATATAAAATTGAATTCAGAGAACAAGCAGTCTTCCTCCATTTCTCTCTAGTGCTATAACTTAGATCACATATTTTAGATTTATAGTATAAATATTAAAGTCAGACATACATATTGTTTTAACAACTAGGTGTTATTAATGGAGTACATACAAAGATTTAAGCTTTTGAACTTCTATGATCTCACTTTTTAAATTAAATTTATTGGGATGGAATTGGATAATAAAATTATATAGGTTTTAAGTGTACAGTTCAATAATATGTCATATATATATATATTGCATTGTGCATTTACCACCCAAAGTCAAATCTCGTTCTGTCACCATATATTTGACCCTTTTTACCCTTAAGTCCCTCCCTCTATCCCCTTGTTCTCTCTGGTAGCCACTAAACTGTTGTCCTTGTCCACGAGTCTCTATTTGTTTGTCTTGTTCATTTGTTGCTTTCAGTTTTATATCCTACATATGAGTGAAATCATATGGTTCTCAACTTTTTATGACTTATTTCACTTAGCATGAAAAGCTCAAGATCCATCCATGTTGTCACAAATGGCAATATGTCATCTTTTCTTTGGTCTCATTTATATCAACCAGCCATTATCAAAGACATTTTCTCTGTAGTTAATATTGTTTGAAGTCAGATAAATTCTATAGTTAGGCAACTTGAATTATGCAGGTGGGTGTAGATGAAGAATGGTTCCATGAGTTTTCTATTATCAAAATGTCTAATGTTAAGTGGGGGATTAAACTGATCAAGGCTTGCAAACTAAATTTCTAGCTGGGCAGAGGGACAACTAACTTTCCTTAACAGAAAATTTCTTTAGCTACAATTATACATTACTTTTAATTCTTTTAATATCTTCAGCATTTGTTTTCTGATTTTATAACTGACTGCACTTTTAGAAAAATTTTAAATTTTTTTGCAGCTTTTTCCAGTGAATCCTTTGGAAGAGAATTGGAGAAGCCCTTTTCTTGATTTTTTCTTCTAATTGCCACTGCTTCACAAACTGTAACCAATGAGATTATGTGAAAAAGCGACAGATGGGTAAAATCTATCCATTCCAAACTTATCGATGCTGTCAGTCGTCAAAAGCTAGTTGGCAGAATGGTTTCCTTAAGAATTGCAATTTTGAACTTCTTTAATTAAAAAAAAAAATAGTGGTATTCCACACATATACCCAATTTATCAATTGAGCTGTTTTAGATGAATATACTGAACCATCTAGTATATACTATGAGGAACCCAACAACAAAAGTGATTTGCCCTCTAACTATGCAAAGTTTATATTTTTGAATGATATATAAAACATAGATATGAACTAGAATATTTGGAGTATTATGTGGGTTTAAAAATACGTTGCATTATAAAATTCACGGATTTAACTTTATCCATTTATCCATTTACCTATCAATTATCCACCTAGATTTAATATATGTATACTCCAATATAGGAATAAAGTGGACTCCAGGGACAAAATTTACATAAAAATGTAAATAATAAACAGGTTAGAAATTGACCTGGGAAAATACAAATTAAAACACCATATAAATAAAACATAAAAAAATACCAAAGGCAATATTACTAATGACTAAGAACAAAGACTCAAAACTGATGGCCTGAGATTGAATCCAACTCTACAACTAGATATCCGTGTGATTTGGGCATGTCTGGTAGCTGTTCCCTCATTTATAAAGTCCTATAGTTTGTAGTAAGAACTAAATATGTTAATATATATGAAGAACTTAGAATAGCACCTGTCATATAACAAAAGCATTATGTTTATTATTATAAAATATGCAGATAATAAAGCATTAATGGATGTCATATTTGACTCTAAATATAATACAGCTCTTTCTAATAATAAAAGTGAAAAGAAGTTTAATTCTTTTTGTTTCTTCATCTGAAATTCTGTTTTCTCATCTGAGAATTCCTACCCCACAGAATTGTTGTAAGAATTATAAAGTATATAAATTATGGTCTGACATATATTTAGTATTTATTAATTGTTTGTTATTACTATTGTTTTTATTATATAACTCATTATTATAAATAAGCAGTAAACACTTAGGTTACCAAAGATTTGTCGTTTCTGTTTCTGTTTTTGTTTATTGTGGGTTTTTAGGGCTAATTTATGACCCTTTTTCATGTAGTAATTAGAAAAATAATGTAAAAAAATGCCAAGAACATTTCTTCTACAAACCATAACTAGAAATTTCCTGAGTGTTTTTTCATAGAGATTGAAGTAATGATGTTTAAATGAAACACACTAGATATAATTTCTGAGGGTATTTAAATTAATGCATGACAATATAGTTTAAGACCACAGCTACCTTACATTTAAATGTGTTGCATACCTTTTTAAAGCTATCTTTAATATCGTTTCTCTCAGGAGTTTTTAGACAACTGTTCAGCAGACAATTTAAGACTGGCTCTCTAATATGAGTTTCAAGTTTTGATATTCTTCGTTACTCAGTGATTGTAGATAACAAACTTATAATACAAAATTTTATGTACATCAGTATATACGAGTGTTGTTCCTTAAATATAAAGTATCTATCAAGAAATCTTGACTAGGTTATAAAATTTCTTATCATTTTATATATGTAAACTTCAAAAGCAGCTCTGTATCTTCACATAAATGTAAATAAAGCCAGCATTTTTTAAAGAAAAACTCATAATTCATATCAAAAAAACAAAAAGCAAAAACGCTTACATAATTGCCAGCATTCACATAGTAGACTAGAACCAAGACAATTGTAGTATTGACTCTTTTCATTCTAGTTGTTGTTGGCTCTTTACCTCTTTACCTTACTATAGCAGACTCTTACTAATGCAGTATTGAAACATGAAGTTTTGAGAAAGAATTTCCTAGTCAATTCTACTAATCCTAAAACGTATCAATTAAAAATGACAGTCACCATTATTAAAAATCAACAGCAATTTTACTATAGGCAGTAATCATATTTGAACCACATTTTGAAGTATATTTTAAGGATAATTTATTTTGTTTCATTATAGGACACAATGTTATAATTCCTTCTCTAGCACTGTAATTAGCCAGGCATTTTATGTTGAGAGAATTTGCATTTCATGGATGTAAGAACTTATATTATTTATGGAGTCAAAAAGGATTTTAAATGACAGGGACAGAAGAGAAATAGACCAGTGGGAATCTGCTATATCTCTTATCCCACTAAGATTATAATTTGTTTTTTCAGAATTAGAGTTGAAATTCTGTTATCTCTGAAACTCAAAGCATTATTAAAATTCAGAATTGAGGCATGCATTATTAGCCAGTATTTATATTGAGTTAATGTAGATTAGGCAGTAACTAGTTTCTACCCATAGAGTCAAAAGCCAATGAAAAACTAGTAAAAGTTTCAACCGCTCTTCTATTATTCCTGATGAAATTATCCAGAAATTGAGTGAGTGTATAGCATAGATAAATAGTGAAATGTGTCTAAATCCCACTAAATTTTACTGTAAAATGATGGTGTAAAATATCTGAGTTTAAAAAATGAATTTGACATGATACTCAGTGGATTTTCCTGACAGCTAAAATATAATTGCTATTTGGTTGGATACTTTACATTTTGAAACAAAGAAAATGAACATGGGCTATGTTTTGAGTTGATCTCTTTGAGAATATAGCTACAGAATTAAAAAAATCTTTAACCATACTTTGAGATATAGAGATATATATATATATATATATGTATGTGTATATATATATGTATGTGTGTGTGCGTGTGTGTACACACACACGCGCGCACACACACACACACACACACACACATTTAGGAGTCTTGGTATTCATTCCTGAAAGTAAAAAGACTAGTGAGAGAGATAACTGGGATGCATGTTTTAAATATGACCCTCAGAATACTCTGAAAAAATACTCCATACCTCTACTTCACTTTTAAAATCCTGTTCTGAAGGTAGAATCAATAAAGAAAATTTTATGGCAAGTCAAATAGAGAAAGAAAAGTTAACAGAGGTAAAAGACAGGTGTGTAATAATGTTACAGAGATAAAAAGTTGGACATTTTTGAAAAAACTATTTGAGTAAAAAATGATAAGGATATATTAAGGGATAGCATGGAAACCATATATCAGAAAACAAGAATAGAAACCCTTTATGTATTTAGCATGAGAAACCTTCTAAGGACCAAGGCAGGAGATTCCTGTCATAAGCTATGCTCTGGCATGGGATTTACTTGGGCGGTCCAAAGGGTATAGACCAGAGGCTCGATTATTTACAAATACTTAATTGTTCTTATCTATTTGGGATCATTTTTATATAATCTCTTTTCATTCTGACAGAGACAAATATTTGTTTTAGGGAGGCTCAGAGTCTCATGAAAGAAATTAAGAAGAAAAGAAAAAAAATGAATGTTCAGTTCTGGACATTGAAAATAAAATTTCTAAGCCTATAGTATATAATGGTCATGGGTCAGCCTTTGTCTGGAGAAAAAAGAATGTATAATCCTGAATACTTTAATTTTACACATCAAGAGGGAAAATTGCTCAATTCAGGAATTATAGAATTTTAATATAATTCATAAGTTAGAAGGAAAAGAGAATATGTCATAAAGAGAGTCCCCCCCCCAAAAAAAAATAGGAAAAGAAAGATTATCAAATCTTTTCTCTCTGATTCATAGAGAAAGTGAGAAGATTGTACTCCATGTGTTGGAAACTAGCTCTAGGTGGTTTATTAAGAGCCATGAATTCTAGCCTTGGATTTGATAAATATTGCTCCTAAGTCATCCATTTTCAAAGTATAGTCCACAGACCCTTTTTTAAGGGTGTCTGCAAGGTTTGAGAAAAAAAATACTAAGAAGTTATTTGCTTTTTTATTGTATTGACATTTTCACTCATGGTGCAAAAGCAATGGTGGATAAAACTATGTGCCATTGCAAGAATCAAAATACGGCACACAATCATACTCGTAGTCTTACTGGATTCTTCACCAGCACACACTCAAGGTAAAAAAACAAACAAACAAACAAATGAATAAAAAAGGAACAGAGAACTTTCAATGTAAGACTGTTCTTGATCAAGCAGCAGTAAAAATCATAAACTTTATTGAACATTGACCCCCGGATGCCATCGTTTTAATATTCTACATGCCACAATTAGAAGTCTGCACTTTACAATTCTGCCATGTACATGTTAGTACCGTGACTTTCTGTAGAAGACACTCCTGTACTATTGTTTGAGCTGCAATCTCAACTTCTTTTTTGCATAAAACACCATTTTTACTTGAAAAAAACATTTCCAAACTATGTCTTCTCAGATTCAGATATCTGGCAGACAGTTTTTCCAAAAAGAATGAACTTCCTACTTCAAGAAAAAAAATACTGACAGCATTTGTTGTCAATGACAATCATTTCTATCGTAATCTTCATAGTTAATCTGTATCTCCACATACTATTAGCGCACTGTCTTTTTCTAAAAGTAGAATTTTAGAATGCTTATATTCACCATTGTGACTTTGACAGCTTTTCAATACTTAGACTTTTTGAATGAGACTGATGGGGGTATTAACATTTATGACTTCTTAATATCTCTTTTATAATAAAATGTGTCAACTTTGGTAATTCAGCAAACTATTATTTTACAAATAACTAAAGGCATGATGTAAGAAAGTCATGCATGAGTAAAAACTCTATTCAAAGTATAAAATACATGAATAGATTTTAAGGTAGCAAAGTACAGAAATATTTAACAAGGTTTCAGATACCACATTACAACAAAACTTTAAGAAACTACCACTTATTGAGTTTTGGAACAAAGAATATCTGCAATCATCTGAAAGGATAGTGGGACAATCATAAAGATACATCACTCAATCTGTCTTCAAGAATAAAAACCTTCAGTGAAGGCAAAAAGCTGAGGATCCTTCTGATGTTGGCCATCGAGATCCATTGAGATACATTGAGATCCATTGTGGCATGCAGGCTTTGCCTTGCTCTCCTCTGGCTGCTCCCCATCAATGGTTGAGCTATGTGGGTACTGGAGCTGGGCCATTACTGTCAGAGGTGGAACTCCATAAACTGTCAAACTTTACTCTGGTGCTTCACATTGGTTTAGCCAAGATTCTTCAAAAGGTACACAGGCAACTGAGATCTTTCTCTCAGATCCTTCTTCCTTCCCTTTTTCCTTCCTCCTTTCTTGAGTGTCAGGTAAGTATTATAGTCTGAAAGAGTTTCCTGACTAATCTTGCTCTCTTTCCTCTTTATCTTTTAAAGACATCTCCTCCAATAAATACTCACACTTCTCTGCTTGCACCTACTACGTGGGGGACATTTTTTGGCACATGTATGCCAACCAAAATTACATATCATGGTAGAGAGAATGTAATCAGATATGAAAATCCAACTGTATTCTATTAAGATTGATATTGAAAGATTTGCAAAAACATAAGATAATGCCACTCTTCTCATTATTTCATGGAAATATAGATAATTTTCATAGAAATATCTTATTTATATTAACACATATTGAGTCTGTTTTTAAATTAATTAATGCATACTTTTAAGTGATTGGATTTGGTGTGCATTAGTTTTCTATTGCTGCTGTAATACATTACCACAAGCTTGGTGGCTTAAAACAACATGAATGTATCATCTCATATTTCTGGATGTCAGAAGTCTGCATTGGGTCCTGGTGTATTAAAATCAAGGTATTCACATGGCTGTGTCCTTCTAGAGACTCTAGGAGAGAATTTGGTCCTCTGCCTTTCCTAGCTTCTAGAGGTTGACCATATTCCTTGGTTCTTGTTTGCTTCCAGCAATTGCAACACTCTTACCTCTGCTTCAGTCATCACATCTTCTCCTCTGACTCACACTCTGGCTTTCTTGCCTCTCTTCTATTTTTTTAAGGGCTCTGTGATTACGTTGGGTCCACCTAGAAAATGCAGGACAATCTCTTTATCTCAAGACCCTCAGAAGTCTCATTTGCCATGTGATTAAACATATTCACAAATTCAAGAAATAAGGCATAGATATTTTGGGGGAAGGAACACAATTCTACCTAACAGTGTAAGAATGAAAGAGTTTAAGGAGGTAAGAAGTAATGATATGAGTTGAAAGACCATGTTACCCATGGAATAAAGTTGGAGAAGAGTGTAGAGTGTTATTATAATGATTGTTTTTAGTGCTAAACACATTTTAGATGGACAATTGATTGTAAATGCACAAGCAAAGAAATAACGTCAAATTATCATTCTTTTAGAACTGGAAGACAAGCTTCTTACACTGTCTCTTGCATTTTTTTAAAGTATTTGTCGTACTGATCATTTATCTTCTAAAAAACCATGTTCTACCAATTCACTGAGTTACTTAAGAAAATATACTTTTTTCCCCTTTAGAATTAAAGTAAAAATTCTCCTCTAACTTCAAATATATGAAAACTGAAAAATCCATTTCTTTAGGCTAACTGATATCTCTCCTACAAAAATAATTTAAATAGATTTTTCTCATAATTCTTGAAGAAAAAATATATTTGCCATAGGGATTGAGGGAGACAAGAATGACACAGGCATTCATGTACATTTATAAGGGTTTTGATAAGGAAGCATCATCCTCTGCCAATGGCCATTTATCTTAAGCTGAAGTTACACTGTTGTTTATTTCTCCAAGTATGCTTCCAACCATGATTCATTTTCATTTGAAAAGTCACTAAAAATATTACCGTATGCATCTCCATGGTGTGTTGGATATAACACTGTCACATGAAGAAGTTTTATTTGAAGATACAAAGTTGTATAGCTCTGTAGCCTTCTGCAAATCACTCAACTTCTTTAAGTCTCAGTTTCCCTGTGTATGAATGATCACAATTGCTTCCCTCTTTCAGGATTGTTCAAATAACCAATGCCATCACTTATGTGAAAGTGTTTTTATCTTTATTTATTTATTTATTTTTTACCATTAAAGAGATTGCCATTAATTAGGAAGCTTCTATGCATTAACTTTTGCTGCCCTCTCTATGAATATCATTGTACTAATTTCTCAAAGAGTAATTATGTTATTTACTACCAAAGATAATGAGTGTATTATTTCACTAAGCACTGTATCAGAATGATAAGTGTACCATTTTAAAAATCAGATTTTAGTCATATTCCACAGACTTTCAATTACTTGAAAGGATAAAAAATATTTTCTTTGAAAAAAATATTTATATAATCACTTTCAGATGTTTGTGCAATAGGTAAGTAAAATTTTAAAGTGAACAATGTTGAAAAGATGTTGTTATTTCATAGAGCATATGTGACATATTTAAGTTAAATGCAACTCATATAAAGATTCATGTTAAATATCTTAATTATAAAAATAAGTTCAATCTATAGCTTTAAGACTGTAAATATTCAGGTTAGCATAATGGAGTTCTTCTTTATTGTGGTAAAATGCACATAATATAAAATTTACCATTGTAATAACTTTTGAGTGTACAATTCATTTCACTGGTGTTAAGTGCAATCACATTGTTATGCAACTATCACCACTATCCACGTTGAGAACTTTTGTTATTATCCCAGACTAAAATTTAGTAACCATTAAACAATAATGCCCAATACCCCTCCCCCCTGTCCCTGGCAGCTACTATGTTACTTTCCATCTCTGTGAATTACAGTTAATTTCTGAAAAGATTTAAAAATACAAATTTTCTGAGGATGATAGGAACCATAGAATATTCATTAAATATCTTGATTACCAGTTTAGTGCATTCAAGTGTTTGCAACAAAATATCCTCATTGTGAGACTGTAGATGGTCTAGACAGATGAACACATAACACATTCATTTCAGGGGCTAGACTGATGTTTCAGGAGTAAGCTAATTGGACTGAACCCGTAACAGCTGTGGTAGGCAAAAGTCTAAGATGGTTCTCAAAATTTCCCACACTGTCCCTTCCTACATAATTCTTGGTACTGTAGCTAATATGGTTTTATTCTCATGGGTATGTTTTGCTGTGTGGCACAATTCAATTTAAAATAGAGATATTATCTAGGTGGGCCTGACATAATCACACAATCCCTTTAAAAACAGAGTTCTCTGGCTGGTGGCAAATGAGGAATTTGGAGATTCAATGCATGTGAAGAATTCCACTTACCATTGCTGGCTTGAAGTTGGAGGAGCCATGAATCAAGGAATGTAGGTGGCCTCTAGGAGCTGAGAATGACAGGAAGAAAACAGGGACCTCAGTCTTTCAACTGCAAGGAAGGATCATATCAAGAAAAATATGATTAGAAGTGAATTTTACCCCAGCATGTCCAAACAAGAACTTAGATTTTTAAACATCTTGATTCTGGCTCTGAAATAACCTAGGTAGAGAATCTAGTTATATTGAGCCAGATTTATGACCTATAGAACTTTGAGCTAGTAAGTGGATTCAGTTTTTTATTTGTTATAATTTATTACGTAGTGATAAGAAACAAATGACATCGCCTGAAACAGTGTCAAAAGTGGTGAAGCACCATTAAAAGTCCCCGGAGGAGTCAAAATTCTGATGTAGTTAATTTACTAAGAGGAAGAAGAGACCACACCCCATGGGATATGCCTTCCTCCACAGTAAGGCAAATGGGCTCACCTCTGTCAGCAGTGATAATCATGACATTCACTGGTGGCTTCTGGATCAGAACCTATAGCTCTTTACTAGGTGTCATGCATTGTCATGTTCACTGTAATGATAGATCCAGTTGTCGATGGTGGTGATCTTATTGGTGTAGTTTTGATAAACAGCTTGATTCCAGTTGGTCTCATCAGAATCTGAGCCCTTACCCAGAGGATGGATCTTTATATGAATGATTCAGACTGTCCGCCCAGTAGCCTCAATGCTTTTCATAGTGTATGAGTTCGCATCTTTTATCTGCCAGTCTACAGTCTGTGAACTGGCACACTAGTCAGCTAGTCCCAGAATCCCTGAAAATATAACAGTGTATCATGGTATCATTGGCAAGAGTTATGAGAACGGTTTTTACTTCTTACAAGTGACCAAAACAATCACATTTGATTTTAGTTTTACATAGTCGACACTGAGGATAAACAGTCGGGTCACAATAGCCACTCTGAGGTTTAACTTAGCCAAATGAGCAGGGAATCAGGGCCAAGCATTTAGGAAAAGCCTGTCAATCAAGCCCCACATAGAGCCAGTGCCTTTGTTTCAGGCCGTGGAATGTGACACAAGGCTTCCTTCAAAGGGACAGCTGCCACTCTATTGTGCAAAATTAAGATGACGGTAGGACCAGATCATGTTTTCTCTTGAATTTTCCGTTGACAAATGAAGTTTGTTGGGTTCTTCCAATCTTGTCTTTGATCAGAGTTGACCCAGCTCGAAAGAGTAATATCAGGAGAAAGAGTCACAAGTTCTTCATGAGTCAAAAGTTCAGTGTAAATGAGACCAGAAGCAGGCCAACAACTTCTTTACAAGCGACATTTGACTGGTAGCTGTGTGTACAAACCATAAAGCATGCCTCTGGGAGGAGGTGCCCTACTTTTGCCAGAGGCCCCAGTGTGTAGGTCAAAGGGGGCACTGATATTGTGGGGTCCCAAAGGTAAAAAGAGAGTCACAATTTGAAGTTCAGCTTCCAACACAGAGTGTTGATTCAGGTCCTAAACAAAAAATAGATTTCCAGGTAGTCAATATAAAAGGCTGAGTAAAACACCTAAGTAAGGCACACGCTGTGGCCAGTCCTCAAATAATTTTATATGGTGCTTATCCTCTTTTCTGATAGTGAAAACCCAATGACATCACAGAGGAATCGTGACATATTCCTAACAAACTACGTTCGATGAGTAGGATCCTGAGTTTGTCAGGGTTTCTCAGGCACCTCTTCTGTTGGAGAAGTAATAATACTGTATTCTGAACTGAGACTGAGGTTTCTGACTTGGCAACCACTGGACCTGATCTGTGTTTTGAAAGTTTTGGATTTAGAGGGTACAGGCTCTTGTCCCATGTCTTGAACACCAGAAGTAACAAAAGTCAGGGAAGATTAAGTGTCCCTAGGGGAGCCCTGCAGATGTGCATTGGAAGCCTTTTCAAATGAATGCGAATTAGTCTTGGCCTTTAAGTATCAGAGAAATAGAAAAAGGTGTTAATGTCTACAACAGCTTATCACATGTCATCAGTTGCAACAATGGATAACATTATAGTTACATTGTCTGAAACAGCTGGGGTGACATGAGCCAACACTGAATTCAGCTGATGACATTCTACTCTGTCTCCGGCTCTCATTAGCCTTTCCCCTGGCCACGCGAGGCAATCATATTGAGATAGGACATCTTTCATTACTCCTCCTGCCTTTAATTCCTCATTTGGGACTGTGATTTCCCTTTCATCTCCTAGGATTCCATACTGTTTCTGTTGAACCACATGAAAGTGACAGGAATCCCCTCTCCTTAGAGGTACTTTATGAGTATTTAAAGTACAAGAGCATAAAAAGCAAATGCCAATTATACATTCTCACATCACAGTACGTTGTCACTGTGGATTTGTTAACTGTATGAGTTAGTTGCATTTGTTAACTGGATGAGTTGCATTTGTTAACTGGATAAGTTGGATTTGTGTGTGTCCAGTGTTTTCTTCTAGGGGCCCACAGACAAGTCTATCTCTCCTTCTGTGAGGAGTGTAGAGCAACTGAGAAGGTCTGTGGGGAATGATCAGGGAGGTTTTTTCATCTTTTGGGTTCTTGCTTCAGAGACAGCGCTGCCTCCTCTGACGTGTACCAGATAGTTTCCGCCAGCACTCAGAAGCCAGGGCTCATTTTCTCCCGTCTCTGTTTCTCCTACTGTCAGCTGCTTCTGCACATAGCTCCTCATTAGCCACAGATATACTGCCTGTCAGCTGGGAAGTAGAGATCGCTGCCCTATTGTCATAACTTCTCTTCATTTTCCCGTCTAGAGGAGAATGAACAAAATTCAGAGTGCTAGCTCGATGGTTTATTTTAATCTAAACTCTTACTGCTTAGAAACTAAACCTTCATTCACAGCTAGGACTGTGGAGGGGAGACCTTACTTCAATTGAGTTCTGTGGGATGAGAAAAGATGGTTTGGTGTCCACTTTCCTGGTAAACTTCATGAGGCAAGGCATAGCCATGTCGTAGCAGACATTTCCTCAGACTGGAGACATAGAGTTTCGGATATCTACAGCCATTATATTGCCTCTGGGAATATTTTAAAACCTACAGGTTTTGCCAATAAACAAGATGTGAAATATAACAGCAAGTGAAAGTGAAAAATCCCTCCCATCTTTTCGTCTGTTCTACTATATGAATGGAGTTGATTTTTTAAAGTTGGAAAATACTATTAGGTGATTTCATTTGCAGGATGTTGACACAGGATTGGGGTTTTAGTAGGCCTGGATGACGAACTGAGAATGGCTAAGGAAAATTCAGGAAAATGTGGGATTATAAAGATTAGCCATGGAACCAAAATGAACAAAGAGGGAAATAGAATCTGAAAGTATTTCGGAATAGCGAAAAAGGATAGAAACAAGGATGTGTATATTCCGATAGGGTTAAAGAATGTAAGTGAAGGCATACCAAAAGGAATTATCTGGAAATACAAGAGGTATTTATCAGGGTAAAATGATTAAAAATGTAACTACAGAGCGGTTTCAGTAATAAAAAAAGACTAGACTGTTAGTGATCGAGTGTATTCAGGTTTTTTATTGTTGCGTAACATTTTGCCACATATTTAATGATTTAAAGCAACTCAGATTTATTAATGAATTCTCATAAGTCAGGAGTCCAGGCATGATCTAAATAAATCCTCTCCCAGGGTCTCACAACTTGTGATTTTCCTTTGAATTCTACAATTGAATATTTAATTTCGTTGTTCTTAGTGAAGATTTATATTCCACTTTCACTACCACTGTTGTGTGATCTTCCACTATACCCTACCAAAAAATGAGATTTTCAATCTATTAAATAGGTTTGATAAATCTAACATTATTTGATATTCTCTTATGAATAATTTTGGTGCATTGTATACAAACCAATTAAAAATTCTTATCCACAGAAGTATAAGTAGAAGTTCAATAAAATATATAAAAAATTAAGAATAGAAAAAGGTTGTATTAGAAAAAGATATATAAAAGGCCAACAGGTACAAGAAAAGGTGCTCAACATCACTAATCATCAGGAAAATGCAAATCAAAATCATGAGATATCACCCACACCCGTTAGAATGGCTGTCATCAAAAAGATAAAGGGATAACAAGTGTTGTGAGGATGTGAAGAAAGGAAAAACCCTGTGCACTGCTGGTGGCAATGTCATCGTGCAGCCACCAAAGAAAACAGGATGGAGTTACTCAAATAATTAAAAATAGAACTAGCACATGATTCAATCAAAGGAGACAAAAATCACTATCTGGAAGAGGTAGCTAATCTGCATGTTTATTGTGGCATTGTTGACAATAAAGAAGACATTGAAACAAGCTGTGTCCGTTGACGAATGAGGACCTGCCATTTGTTACAATATGGATGGAACTCGAGGGCGTTTTGCTAAGAAAAATAAATAAGACAGAGAAAGACAAATACTGTAAGATTTCACTTATTTTGAAATATATATATATATTTCAAATGTATATATATATATACACACTGAGAACAGATTGGTCATCGCTAAAGGCCAGGGTTGGGGAGTGTGGGCAAAATGGGTGTAGGAGGTCAAAAAGTGCAAACTTCCAGTTATAAGATTAATAAATTGTGAGGATGTCATGTACAGCATGGAGACTGTAGTTAACAATACTGTATTGCATATTTGAAAGTTACAAAGAGCTTAGATCTTAAAAGATATCACCACAAGAAAAAAATTTATAATTATGGTACATGCTGGATGTTAACTTATCATGGTAATCATTTTACAACATATACGTATATCAAATAATTATGTTATATAACTTAAATTATACAGTGTTATATGTCAATTATATAGCTCAATAAAACTGGAAAAACTCATATGTAATTCTTCATAAGTTACTGGTTTTTCTAGTTTTCTGAATAATTTGAGAAACCTGACACTATAAAATATGAAGATATTCATATTTAAAAATACTAAAATTATATTCTGATATATGCAATCAGTTGCATATTACTGGCATATTTTAAACATTGAAGATCCCTCAAATCCAATTCACTTTGAAATATCTTTAAATTTTCAGATCTTGTTGTTAGAAGTTTCCTCCTGGTTTCTTTTCAGGGATTAAAAAAAAAACTCCTGTGCAAGAGATTTTTAAATATTTTATATAAGTAAATAGTTGCTTTAGAGGAACATTAAAATATAATATAATCAAGTGGCTTTACTTTGGACATCTATCTAAATTACATAGTGAATTAAACTTTTGGTATCTAGGCTATATATTCAAATAATACATGCAAACAAATAAGGTAAGTCAAGCTTTATTCATGCCTGCCTTTCATAATAATAGCTAATACTGATATAGTATCTTTCTTGCTAATTATCAGTCATCGTTCTATGTGCATTACTTATAATAACTCAATTAATTTTAACAACAAACTTATGAATTAAGTTCTGTTATTATGTTCATTTTATTACTATAGAAACAGAGTTTTGGAGAGGTTAAGTACTACAGCTGACTGTTAAAAAACATGGAGTTGAAGTAGGCAGGTTCATTTATTTGCAGATTTTCTTCAGTAAATACCCGTACTGTTTTCCATCTGTGGTTGAGTCTGTGGATGTAGAAGGCTGACTGTATGCATTGGTCTCCACCATTTTATATAAGGGACTTGAGCATCAGTGGATTTGGGAATTTGTTCAGGGTCCGGGAACCAATCCCTTGCATATTATGAGGAATAACTAAGTTTTGGGGAAGTCAAAAGTTATTCATAGATTTTTGACATGGGGGCCGGTACCCATAACCGCCACATTGTTCAAGCGTCAACTGTATGTCCAAACTCATACAGCTAAGAAATGACACAGTAGAGATGTGACCTGAGTTGGTCAGACTTTAAGGTATGGATTCTCAATCCTGTTCAGCACAGAGCACAGAATTACATCAGTGTGTATAGTTTAATTTTATCTATTATCAGTAGCTAGTATTTAGTGTTACCAACAGGTAGGAGTCAGGCCATCAATTAGTAGCACATTTATACTTAGTTTAATTCTATTGTTCTCTTTTACACACATGCACACATGTGCATGCACACACACACACACACACACACACACTTTTGTCTACCTGATATAATGTATTTTCAATTAAGAAAGGCCAGAATTTGATTTTTTGTTGTATTAAGTGATTCTGCATATGGTATCTTATTTGACAGCAAATCTGAATGTAATATCTAAACACCTACACCATTCAAGGCCTGAATGACTCTAATTTTTATCTTAGAAGTTGCGCTTAAAAGAAGAAAAATAATTCAGTTTCTGCCTCAAAATTTTTATCTGAAATTGACCAATTAAGCAAAATGAAACATTGACATACAACAAAACAATGCTTAAAAACCATAGGTAATTGATTAGTTAGCTTTCAAAACTGTTACTATATATTTTCGATAAATAATTAGTAATAGGAATTCATCTAGAAAAATCTTGAGAAACTAATCTACAAACAACCACAGGATATTATTTGGAGATATATGAAACAAAAATGGTATTTTCAAAAAATAAAAAGCCATTGAACACATAGGTACACCCCAAAAAATTCATAAAGGAAGAAAAAATGTAGGTGCATATAAACATATGCATATGTGTGCATCTCAAATGAAAGATATACAGACAAGTAACTACCCAAAATCTCTCACCTATTCTAGTAAATGAAAATTCTCTCTCCTATAAAATAATCCAGAATTTATTAGAACCCCAAATTTCTTAAAAACTGAAAATTGCAGTCCTTTCTTCATATATATTCAACAACTATATCTAGAGTTCAATGGATTCATGCGACCCAAGAAAGAAGAGAATCTATAAAACTGGAAACTCATTGTGTTTTAAAAGGTAATGACCATGGAAATAGAAGTGCAGTGTTTCAAATTGACAGGTTTGTGTAAACCTATGCTACAATCTCTGGATATAGACCTGTCACGGATAAAACTGTGAAGTGAGGAGAGAGGTGGAGAAGAGAGAATTCCTAACTGGCAATAGCCTCATCAAAAAAAAAAAAAAAAAAAAAAAAAAAAAGTGTGAAAAGGAAAGTTTTGCTCATATAGATAATGATGTTTACTTTTGTTCTTCTTAAATTATTAAAGGAAAGAAGATACTCATGTTTTATTATAATTTCTATACTACCTAATCAACAACCTCATACAATTATTTATTTGTTACCCATTATATTAGTTTAAATCTGAATTAATTCCATATGGTTTTAGTTGTGAATTTTAGAAAGAGGAATGTCTCCATGTGTGATTTTCTGAATCTGAAAAATGTATTCTAGAAAATGTTCGAATATTAATTTTTAAAAAAGTCTTTTTCACCTCTGCAGTCAACATCTAACATAAAGAATGTTTTTCTTCATGGAATAATTTGAAATTACTAAATCTTATTTAAAAATCTGACATCGATTACCTGCATTTACACTTAAACAGGAACAAAAAAAAGAAACTGACTTCAGCACTTTATATTGAATGGCAAAACTGTAACATGAACTAAGTAGTTTCATATTATAAAAAATCAACATTTTAGGAACTGCTGTTTAGACTTAATTTAGTTTTTAATAAAAATTCAAAACAAACATATTTTATGTATTTGATTTTCATTAATTTGAAATAATGTGTTTTAGTTTCCTGTTGCCACTGTAGCAAATTACCATGTAGTGGCTTAAAACAACACAAATTTATTATACTGCAGTTCCAGAGGTCAGAAGTTCAAAATGGGTTTCACCAAAATAAAGGTGTCGGTTAGGGCCATGCTCCTTCCAGAGATGGCAGGAGACGATCGATATCCTTGCCTTTTCCAGCTTCTTGAGCTTCACCCACTGCCTTCTTGTCTCATGCCTCCTTCTTCATGTTCAAAGCTAGTAGCATAATATCTTCCAATTTCTCTCTGCTCTATCTTCCAATTGGTTTTATCTATAAAGATCCTTGTGATTACGTCTGTACCACCTAAACTATGCAGGATACTTGCTTATCTCAGGACTCTTAACTCAATCACATCTGCAAAGTCCCTTTTGTCATATAAGAAAACATATTCATGGGTTCTGGATATTAGTATATGGACCTATTTGGGGACCATCTTTTAGCCTATCATACAGTGTTAAGCATAATTTTTAAAACGTTTCCGACATAACTAGTTTCTAGCTTGCTAGATCTCAATATCTCTAAGGATCATTAATAAAACATTTATAAAAACCAAAGGGCCTTTAAATGTAAATAAGAGCTATTATTTACCCTGTGAGTTTTTTTCACTTTAGAGTGTTTTAAATGTTTATTCTCTAAATGTTTATTTAAAATCATTTAGTCACACATTTCAATATACACAATGTACAAATTAACACAATAATAAATAGCATATGAAAGATAAGTATGAAATATATTTTTTTATATTTTCATGGTCTTTATGTATAATAAGCAAAAATATGACCACATGAAAAAATAATCCTAGTCATTTTTAGTATATAGCCTTTATATTTAGTTAGAAGGCCATAATCAAAGATATATATAATCAGTCACTAAAGTAGTTATAGAAATCCTATATAATAACATGCAGTATTATATATATTTATGCATGATGTGAATATGTGTAGCTATTAGAAATTAAAAAAAATAAATACAATAAAATACAAGCTTCAGAAGTAATAGAAATGCATATCTTTTAAACATAAGTTCATAGCTATTTAATCGTTTAATGACTGAGAGTACTGAATGTGTCTACATTAAAAAATTTAATTCTTTTGTCAAAAAGTCTCATTCAAGTCATTGATTAGTCTGCATTGCAACATTTAAATTGGTGATGTAGTAATATAATAAATTATAATATAAAAAATCATTTTAATTGGAAAAATAAATTCTAAGTTATAATATTAGCATAATTGCAAGGTAAAATCTAAAGTTCAAAGTAAGAGAGGAAAGAAAAGGCATTTTTAATCTTTCTGTCATATATGACTTCTTCAATCAATTTAAAATACATTTAGTTCACAGAATATTTTCTGTGAACCATCTTATTATTTCAAAAAATCTAATCTATACAATTTATGAACTTAATTACCGTTATTTTTTGTAGTGAAGTAGATTTATACTCAGCTTATTTCTTAGTCTTATAGAACCACTTATTGTCTCAATGTAACAATAAATTCTAAGCTCCCTGAGGACATAAATCTCTAGCTTGCATGATGTTTTGACCAAGGGGACAGAGTCAGTGTTTGATGAACTGAGGAAGTGATTTTAAATTATCACATTAACTTAGATTTCTTCATAAAAATCAATTTTCTTAAAAATTCTAGGCTACCTTTTCTGTTTAGTTATACTTTCTGGATCCCAAAGTTGACAAATCACCATAGAGTACAACTGAAGAACATGTCTTTGTTGGAATAAAAAGTTGTGCAATAATTTCTAACCCCAAGGAAAAGTAAACATACTCTTTTAAAATTCCATCATACTATCTATTCAATTTCAATAATATGTCTTTAACAGCACACAGTTTTGCAATTTTTCCGATCATAATAAAATAAATGCTGAACATCTATGCAATTTATTTTAACAAGGACACCATGTATCGTTCATCCTTGTTTAAATTTAAATTGATAATAATGTATTTTGATATGTCATCTTTGTACATATTGGCTCAATCAACATCCCAGAACAGTACTCATTTATAGACAAATAGAAGAATAGCATACAAGTCATGGTTGAAATAAAACTCTAAAAGGCCCTATGTGTGCCTTCAGTAATGAAGACTAGGAAAGATAAAAATAAGCTCTATCTTATGTCAACATCAGGAAAAAGAGTTCGTAATTTTTTCAACACATGTGTGTTGAGATCTACTTTTGTTTAAGGAACTGCATGCCCAGATCACAAGAGGAAAAAAAATGCAAAATCTATGTTTTGGCCATAAATTATTCAAAGTAAAATATTAATGACTATTATACACTCATATATAACATCATAATGTGTATTATGTGCATATGGAAATGCGTTTATAAATGGTACTTTATATATGTAGAGGAGGGTGTAGGTATGTGGGGGTGTAGGGGCTGGTTTTTGTGCATGTGTGTGTGGCTGTGTGAATATGAAAATGGTGGGTGTAGATACATGAGTAGTGGGTGTTAGGAGGTGTAGGGAAGTGAGTGTGTCATATGTATGTACATGTGTATATAAGTGGGTGTGTATATAAGGACTATATTTGTTTTAGTGGTTCTCAACCAAGAATCATCCACCACGTCCCCCCCACCCCCACACACACATCTCACACACACACTCTCAGGGACATTTAGCAACATCTGGATTTATTTTTGGTTGTCACACTGCACAGGAGGTGTGCTACAATTTCTAGGCAGTAGAGGCTAGTTAGCCACTAGATATTGTTTAAGCACTTACAATGTATAATGCAATCACTCTTAACAAACAATTACCTAGCATGGAGCAGAATGTCAATAGTGCTGAGTTGGAGAAACACTGTGTGTGTTTGGGGGTGGGGGGGCGGGCGGGGGTGGGTGATGGTGGTGACTTCTGCAAGGATGCTATAAAACTTGTACAGAGTAAGGAATCAATAACCTTTTCTGTGATTTTATGCTTCATGTCATAAACAAAACCAGAGGCAATCTATCCCATTGCTTTGTATCATTAGTATCCAACACTCCTGAGAAGTTCTTGCTACTGTCGCCTGAAAAACCATTTACTAAGATACATTTAGCACCTACTTAATGTGTGTACAAGATACATTTTTTTCCAAAACCATAAGCAATCACATCCTAACAAAGATTCCTTTTTACATACTCAGAGAAACAACTTTTTAAACTACTGAAATAAACTCATTATATTTTGTTAACAAAAGAGTAATGCCTAAGATTGAGAGTCTCTATGGAAATAGTTGATTTATTATTATTTGCTTTAATAGTATGTAGATAATTGAATCCATTTTATGTTTGCAATCTGTGTCTATTGGATGTAGCATATTAAATAGATCAAAATGTAGAATTATCTTTTATTTATACCTTTTCTCATTTATAGTCTATGAACAGCTTCTAGAATTAAAAGTCCTGCCAGTTGCTAATTACTCCTTATTTCCAGGAAAGTTCTTTCAGCCACATCATAAGCTATGCACTAGGTAGATGATTTAATGTCACCCCTTTTATTATGATTTCTATTTTTTCACTTTCCAGCTTTTTCAGGCTCATCCTGGCAGGAGAAAAGGCTGAAAATGATATCTCCAATTTATTACTGCATTTGTCCGGGGGCACTTTTCTGATTGAAATGACACTGAATTCACTGGCAAGTAGAAACTGTGGATTTGATGAGGATGCAAGCCACACAGCTGTGATCAAACCTTTGACTCTGTTACTACAGCTGTCAAAATAAACTGATATAAAATACGAAAAAAAGAGAGAGTTCTTATTAACTGCCAGATGCACTGCTATAACTCTCTCAAAATATTTTCTGTTCATTGTATAAAAGATGCATACATTTTCTGTCATAAAGTTGTAAAATACATAATATAGAGTGATTGTATACATGTTAAAGGCAAGTTTGTTTATCCGCCCAAGGACATGCATGCTGAAATTTCATAAATAAGGCTATTTCTGGTAACCTGCATGCAGTTTATTTTTAAAGCATATATTTATAGTAGCTATGTGCTGTCATTTTTTTCCCTGAAGTTGTAATGCAAAATGTCACAGTTGATATTTATCTATTGTTGCTATACATTATCTCATATATAAAATACACTTTTCTCCCTGCAGAAGAATATTAACTGCATGCCTTTTGGGGGTTCAGAGGAAAGATACACCAATTTACTTTATTTGTACTTTCTCTCATATGTGTAATGGGATCCAAGTGGAAATAAAACTATTAGGATAGTTTTGCATCCATTTTTCTAAGGAAGTTACTGTTGTCTACAAGCCGGCTGATACAAATACATCATTTGATGTACTGAGTTTGTATCGTTGTTTTTTGGTCTGCCTAAAATTCTAGTTTTCTTCTCTTTAAAAACATTTTACAAATACTTTAAAAAGGTATCAGAAAGAATGGACAAGCAGTCTAATCTTCTGCCTGTGGGCTCATCTTTAATACATTATTATCTGTCTAGTTTTTCATTTTGATAAGCAAGGCAACTCAGACAGATGATACTAAAGTCATTTATCTCTTGAGGTTACAAGCAGTGCATTGCTGCTTTCTTGATGAGCAAACATATTCACTGCAGAGAAAGACACGTTGACATTTTACTTCAGATTAAATAGGATTAGACAAAATAGTTACAAACTGTCAGTCACAGATCATTGGAAGTAAACCGTTCTTTCTACTGCTGAAATTTCTTGATTTAGGATTGTTTCTTTTCTTTTCCTTTTTTGGAATGTTTTATATTTATTTATTTAGTTTTATTTATTTTTAAATTTATTTATTTTTTTATGGTGACATTGGTTAATGAAATCCAGTAAATTTCAGGTGTACAACTTAACAGTAAGGCATATATATATTGCGATGTGTGTTCACCTGCCATAGTTAGATTTCTTTCTGTCACCACATATTTGGCCCCTTTTACCCCATCTACCTCCCCTGTAGGATTGTTTCATTATCATGAAATTTGGCATCAAAATAGATAGCAGTCGCCCCATTAAGTGGGGATAGTATTCTGGAATATGCAAATGTGTGTTAAAGAATGTCAGGTGACATGAGAAAAAGGCTTTCAGGTAGCAATTAGCACAGGAAAATTTAGAGAATTCTTGGCTCCCTCTCTTACTAATAACTGTGTTTAAACCAGTGTAATAGAGTATTAACGGATGATAAAGAAGCCAGTAATTTATGCTCCAAATAAAGAAGTTTGACTGACCTGTCCTTTTAGTTTTCTTTTATGTTACCCAGGTCTTTGAACCAGATTTTGCAGTGAAAGGATAAATACAGCCACAATTTCCCCAAAGTGACCAAATATAGAGTGATATCATACTAATCGTTATGGAAAACAATCTTTTTAAATTAAGAGATTGAATTTTTAAATGAAAACAGATATGAAAGCCAATCATTTCTTTTCTATTAATAATGTGTCTGAATTAATATTTGAAGAAAAGTATTGTTAAAAGCAGTTTAATAGCATTTAGGATACACTTAAATATTTAATGAGAACAACATAAATAAAAGCCTAAGGGTACAAAATGCTGAGAGTCATTTTTATATATTTTGGGGAAGTAGACCAAATTTAAAGTAGACAGAATTCTGTAACTATGATACATAATCACTACCACACAAGTATTGGTAGTTACTTCAGTAAAAAGTTATATATTATGTAAAATCATTAATTATTGGATAAAGTTTTTGTTTTAAAAGATTTCTTAAAAATCTAAATCTGTTAGTATAAATAATCATAACTAATGGTTTAGCTGTACACTGACTTTAGATCTAGAAATACATCCAGAATGTGTATTCTCTTACCTATTCATCATAAATAGGCTGAAGGAATCACTGGACTCTCAGACTTAAGCATTTTATGCACTTGATATGGAGTGAGCTTGTTCATGTCACTCTGTCTGCATCTTCATTTATCCATCTCTAAAAGGTGGGAAGTAATACTAATCTAGCTTAATTATTGTAATAAAATGAAACAATTTGTGTTAAAATATTATTCAAGACTAAAAATTGTTGAAATTTTAACAAGCATTTATTAAATGCAAGCTATGTACCAGAAACTGTGGAATGTGCTGGGAGACATAGGGTTAAATTTAAAATAGTTGTCAAAGAGCACTTGAAATAATTCATTGCCTAAATTCCAAATGACTTTTCAGCCTGGAGAACGTCTTTCAGTATTTTTTCTAGTGAAAGCCTGATAGTCGTGAATTCTCTTCATCTTTTATTTTAAAAATGTTTTTACTTCATAGTCATTCTTAAATACTTCTTTTTGGATTAAAACACTGGATTGACAGAAGGTTTTTTCTTTCTTTTAGCCTAAAGTTGTTATTCTACTCTTATGTTCACATTTCTAAATATTCGACAGTATTTTAGTATTTGTTTTAGATTCTCTTGAATGTAATTGACTTGTCTCTGGCTCATATGAACATTTTCTCGTAACCTTTTTCTCATGGGCCTAAGTGTGGCGTCCTTTGTATTTATCCTTCTTAGAGTCCACTGACCTTGAAGAATTTGCTAATTTATATTTCCAACATATTGCAACATTCTCAGCACATTTAAAAAATATTTTTCCTATATCTTTGTCAGCTGTCTAGAAATTATGTATATCTTTGATAGCTTCCATAACTTCCTGAGGATTTTTACATTTTCTATATTCTTTATTACTGTGTCTATATGTTTATTGGTTCTTTCCTCCACTCTCATCTTCATCATGCTGTTCTGTAACAAAAATTTGAGTTTTTCCTTCTAAAATTTCCATTTTTAAAACATTTCTATTTCTCTTATATTTCTTACCTTTCCATTTGCTGTATTATATTTTCCTCTTTTTTTTAAGTGATAATAGCTACTAATCTACTGATTCCAACATCTGGGTCATCACAAACTCAGTCTCTATACATTATCTTTGTTTTCTTGGGAATTTGTCATATTTTCATTTTTTCTTTAGCTGTTACATAATTTCGAACTACGTCCTGGTTTTTATGAGGTTATGTTTGGAGACTGGATTTTATTAATAGTTCTTCAAGGAACCTTTCCTTTCTTTCCTTCTCCTTCTCCTCCTTCTAATCCTCCTCCTCTGTAGGGTGCGTGTGTGTGCGTGTGTGTGTGTGTGTGTGTGTGTGTGTGTGTGTGTGTATTTCAACCAGCCTTCTAACTTTAGAGAAAATTCACTTTTGTTACCCATAGTCAATATCCTTCAAATTATATTTTGGCTGACATTAAAATTATTAGCCCAGATTTTTATTTATTAATATTGGGGGTAATCTTTCTTAAATGTTGACCTTTCTTGTTTTTTTAAGGGCTTCTTATAATCTTAAAAAGTTGTTGGGATTTTTATGGGAGTTTTGAGCATGTTTTATTAAGAATTAGCTGAGTAATTTATATTACATTTTTAAAAAACAAGTGTTTCTTTGTTTTTTCCTCCTTACTAATACAGTCTTTAATTTTTATTTTGCTACTTTGTTCATACCCATTTTCTTGCTTATTATTTTGTTAGATTATTTAATGATACTTTAGTATCATATGGTTTAGAAAACTAAGACTTGAGTAATTTCAGTGAATTGTTCAAAAATACACAAAGAATGCTAAAACCAGGCCTAGAAATTTGTCCACTCCATTGATCATCGTTTTCATCACATATTGTTCTTCCAGTTGATACAAAACCACATGAATTTAGGTAATAAGCCACGATTTAAAATAAATTAATATTGGCTGAGGTAACACATAAGAAAATGTTTAAAGTGATAATTGGAGAATAAAATATAAAAGTAAACACTTTTTTGACACTTTTCGCAAGACATTTTAAAATGGATAGTCTCATATAAGTCCAAGAGAAAAAAAATTGTAAAAATAATTATCACTTTCATTTCTAGAGATAATAGAATTAATGTTTGTAATAGGTACATGAATTATTATCAAAATGGCAGTGAGTGATCATTTGAACCCATAATTTGTGACTCTGTACTCATGAGATTTTTTTTGGATTTTTAAATTTTTGCTCCTTTTGAACATCATAATGCTTCACATTTTAGAAAGATGAGAGCTTCCCTAATTTCTTCCCCTCTTATTCCTATTTTCTCAGAACAATCTTCTCTAAATCATGATTTTTTTTCTTTAGCTTAAATTAAGAATTTCCATCATTCACCCACTCGCACTGAAAGACCAGAAAATTTCAAGCTGTCCTCTTTCTGACTGATCCGTCCCAGGAAGTATCATCTCAAGAGACAACAGATCTTTCTGTATGAAAAGTTAAATAGATGCATCACATGGGAGGGAACTGTCAAGAAGAAAAAAAAAAAGAGAGAGAGATCTCTTCTCTCTTTCCCCTGTCAGTTATTTTTTACTTCCTATACAGCAAGCTTTGCTTAAGTTCTTAGGCAAGAGTATTAAAAATATTTAAGACTTAAAAATAATTATTTTATTAACAGTAATAATGAAAATTGTTTGCCTTTGATGTATATTTTTACCTAAGACTCGGTTATGGCATAATTTTGGACTCATAGTCAATACCTGTTTACTTAGCCCAATTAGATATTTTGATACAGCTTTGGATGCAATCTGATTCGAGCACTAAATTATTCTAGATTAATACTTAAGGAAAGGGACTCTATATTTATGGAAGTATCTCAGCAACTGACAGTCTCTCCTTAACCAAAGTTTAGTCACACTCCTCTGAATTCTCTTCCCAACTAGGCTTTGACTTGTGGAATTTTTATCAGTCTTTACATTGCCCATTTTAGCAAAAATCCTGTTAAATCAGTTTACCCAGTTCTCTGCCTTGGATATCTGACCAAAGCCCTCATCCCCCACTACCCCTCAGGTGATATCCGATTACCCTGCCCTGCCTTCAGCAACAGTCCCATTAGGTCAGTTTAACAAAGAATTACTCTACTTCCTTAGTAATTTTTCTTCCACTAATCCTTCCACTCTGCTATTTGCCTTTAAATCTTTATTTTCTTTCTTGTATTTGGAATTGAGTCCAGTTTTATATTGAGGTCTCTTTTGCCCTATTGAAATAGTCCTATTTTTTTTTTCTTTTACCACTTTAATTATCATCCAGCTCCGGTTTCCTTTGACACAACTCCACCACAAGTCAGAATTTTCAGGAGAGAGGGAAGAGTTTGAAAAGGCACACATTCAGCTAGTTTTATGGTGCATATAACTTCCAAATCTCAAGACATTAAAATAGTCATTTTTTTTTTTTTTTTTTTTTTTTTTTTGTCACGTAGTTGTGCACAACTACAAATTTACAGGGCTCAATGAGGCTTAGTTTATCTCCAGATCCACAAACCCACGTTGTGGCAGTAGGTATAGAAATGGAGGGGGAAAAAAAATAGAAATCATGATTTTACTTAGTTAATCCTTTCAGAACACAGGTTTGGGTTCTGGAACTTAAATGACTAAATAAGGAGACCGTTTATTTTTCAAAGGGGATGTGTAGGTGGGTTGAAACCCAGAGTCATGGAGCCATTTGTCTATGTTCCAAAGAATTATAAATAACTAAAAAGGAAAGATTTCTTTACTTCTGTCAGAAGGTAAGAGGGGACAGCTGTCCCACTACTGTGTAAACTTCTAGATTCATAATTTCAGGGTTCCATTTTTGTGGTTTAAGAAACCCATCTGCACATACTAGCCTAACTATCTGGCTATTATCACATTAACCTATAAGGGAGAGAAATTGGGGTATGGTATATCGTTGCCGTAATTGCTATAAGGATTAATAATCTATGCTTGTTCCAAAAACCTTATGTTTACTTTCAGGACTATATTTATATAAAACTTATTGGGAACCACTGCTCTTACAGTGAAAAGAACGAGCAAGTAGTGACTCAATCATACATACATTGTCTCTCACAGCTTCTGCTCTGCTTACATTCTATTGGCCCAAGCAGGTCACATGTTCAGCATAGAGTCAGTGGGGTGAGAGAAGTATGGCAAGAACGCAGAGGAAATAAAAATCGTGAGTAAATATTATCACCTACCAGTCTACCAGTCTCAAATATTTATCTTTGTCCTGCACACAAAAAATATATATCTCTTTTCAGAACATCCCTCCAAGTTCTTATCCAGTCACAGCATCAAGCTTAAAATCAAGATTTGACTAAAATCAAATGTGGATCTAATTCATTTCTGGAACTGGTGTCTCTTGATTTGGAAAAATTAAGAACTAAAACAAAAACAGGTTATCTGCTGCACACATGCATGCACACAGACACATCACCTTACATGGAAGAGACTGTGCGACTACAATAAATTATTGCACTAAGAAAGGTGCATAATGGGGACCAAATAGACAGTGTCTGGCCCCTGAAAATTTTGAAATCCAGACAGGTGGACAAATGCTGCAAGGTCATCCTATTCTTCAGCAGAATACAGTTTTTGATTGGGCCTTGGTCGTACTCCCTGAGCTTACGGATTCTGTCCTTTATTCATCATAGTTTTTGGCTCCACACAGGAAACCTTTTCCATTATCCTCCCTTACCGGTTGAAAGGGGAGGTGGGAAATATACCTTCCTTGGCAGCTGTGCTGCCGCTTCCTGCCAAAGATATTTGAGGTCTCTAGGGTCGATTTACATTTCATTGAGTCAAGGTCTCTTTAAATTCAAACCAAAGGCATGTTTAATAAAAGAGCCTTTTGAAACACATGGGTGTTTATTTTATTTTAGCATCATATAAGTAGCCACACTCAATTCTTTTGAAGATCTTTCTCTCTCCAACCCCCGCTTCTTCCCTCCCTCACTCCTTCTCTGTCTCTCTCTCTCCCTCCCTCTCTTCCACCCTCCCTCCCCCTCTCTCTTTCCCTCTCCTTCTCTCTCTCCACTTAATTAGAGGCACTTTGAGTTTGTCAGCCTTTCACAAGATGGCACTTAATGATTCTTTTACCTGAACCATTTTATTTAACACAAAAGATGTATTAAGATCACTTTATTCATATCAAAATTTTTTAAATGACCAGAGTATCATGGCTTTGATTTGGCTTTTGCTTCTATGCTTTGTCCTAATTTAGAGTGTTGGAAAAATAATTTTTTTGGTAGACAGATATTCTAACAGTCTTTGTATTTATACATGAATATAAATATGCATGAAAGTATGCAAATTGTTGAAAGATGCTTTTATTAACATATTACACTATACTAATAATTATTACTCTAGAAAGTTAAATTCTTCTTTTTTCTTTCAAGTTCTCTTTATGCCAAGTTTGGTAAGCACATACTTTTATAACAGTTTTAGATTTAACTTTAATCTGAATGACTTTTAGACAAACCATAATTATTTCTATTGCCCTTACTTTTAAAGTGGTGATAAAGCAAATATTTATGTTACTTAATGACCATTTTAAGAAACCCTAAGATAAATCCAGCAAAAATATCTTAGCAGTGTTATTATTCAGAATTTGGGAAAGACAAAATTGGGTATAGCTATTAGAGAAAAATAAATATAACCTAGAAGTATCTAAAGACAGAAATAATTATAGGTAATAATAAAAATAAACAGAATGTAAAAACCATAGTTATTAGGAACTTAACCCTTTTTAATGAGAGAAATAGTTTTAAAATACTTTAAAAATATATTAAAAAGCATCAAGAATTTGCAATAATTTGGTGACAAGAAAAAGCTCTAGTAATGTGAGCATAAAATAATTTAGTAATTGTACAGAAAAAAAGACCGCGGATGCTAATCTTATTCCTTTAGTACATTATTCATGTAACAATTTTCCATGAAGAATTTATTACTATAACTTTATATCTATGCTAAGGCAGACCCCGACATATACATCTGTATATAAATTGTAATAATATAAAACTTTTAAATATGGCTTTAGATGTAATTAACTTAGTATATTAAATAAAAACATACATTCCATATTAAAATTTACATCTGAATAAACTATAATGGCTGTTTTAATAAGAGATAGAAAATGGGTCAAATTTTTTACTTTAAATTTATATTTTTCTGAAATTATCTTACCTAAGATGATTAACAATTTATATTAATTGCCACATTTAACCAAAGTAATCGACATTTGTTTTCTCCAGACACAATTGAAAACTAGAGGACAGACAATTTTAAATGGCTATTTTAGTCTACATAAACACTTATTTTATATCATTATTAAAATCTGGTTAAGCAAAAAGAAACCATTTGAGCCAGATAAAGAGTGGTTTCTGCTATAGTAAACACCTCTTAGGATAGCTACATAGTACAGAACCATCAGAACCATTCATGAGTAGGCTAAAAAACAAACTTTACTTTCTAAAATAGCTTCTGTTGAATTCTAGGCTGCATTTTATTATCTGGGCCCCCAGTTTCACTACTTGTTACAAAAACTAATAACCATTTTCTTGTTTCTAGCAACTGTGCATGTTACAGTTGGCCAATGTATTACATCCAGAGTCTACAATACTACTGTGTAGCCATTGACACATTGGAGGATTCAACAACTCACCTAAAAACAAAAGGAGCAGGCGAGGTAATTTCTAGTCCAGTTCCAAACGATGTTCTCTGAACAAATTCCTAATCAGCAAAATTTTGATAATAGTGACAATTGGGATATCAAGAACTAATGTTGTCTCTAACTTCGTCTGCCCTTGAACTAAACCTGAGATGGGGTAGGGGGCAAGGAAAAGAAGGTGAGCGGGAGGGTTCAAGAAAAATAAACACGGTCTGTGACACCCAGGAACCGGCCTAACGTTAACGGCCTTCGGCCTTCGGTATTGTTAGGAGCTGGCATTCACAGTTAGGGTACATCATGTTCTGTTGATTAGATGAGGGAGTGAAGTGACAAAGATCAAGTGAGAAAAAATACAGAAAACTAAACCAGAAACAAGGGCACTGTGAAAATCACGAAAATATTACTATCTCAGAATCTCAGGTAATATGTATGAGTGATTTATTAAAATCATATGATTAGAGAAAAATGCTTCAAAAACCATGTTCTTTTTTCTATTATTTCACATCAAATCAAGAAAATACACATTTTTAAAGGATAACTAAAATGGTAAGGTTGTTTATATTTAACAAATTAAGGTGCCTATCAATCCATTTATATGCCAACATTGAGGTTTTAATTTATCACTGAAGCTAGTATTTTGACTTATAGAGAAAATCAACTAAACAAAAATCAACAGTTCTGGATATATATTATATTCATTATTATGATTAATAAAACTATATTTCGATAAAAACTTAAAATTAATCAGGAAAAGGGGCCTTTTTCTTTTGACTTATAAGAAGACATAGGAAGTACCTACAATATGGAAAGTTAAACAGTTATGGGACACTTTATTCAAGACTATTACGATGTTACAATAGGAAGAGAGACACAATGTGTCTCAACTGCTGAGTCAAAGCAAGGAGCGTTTTAAGGTGTGAACTAGTGGGAATTTATCCAAGGATGTCAGCGGGAAGGTTGATCAACAGAATGTGCCAAACACACTGAGTTATTCTTGTGTTTGTAAATTTTTTTCTGTGATTAGAATATCTGTGTTTCCTAACTGGCTGCCATGGAACTGAGCTTCCTACCTTCCTATAGAGACACAGCACTTTCTGTAAATGAAGAGAGGTATGTTAGGCTCATTGTTATTTCTCTGTCTCCCTTTCAAGATGTAGTAGTCATTTCTCTTTCCATTTCACCTACTCGCTAGATCTACTCTTTACCTTCCTTTGCCCTTCCCTTTCTTCCCAAGACACAGTTTTCTGTGGGCCACACCAACCAGATTCATTTGTCCTCTGGTTAGAGTCAGTTAACCAGAATTATGAACAGATATTGAAGGATGTTCAAAGAGATAAATGGGCATCATTTTTCTCCATGGCTACCTGATTGTCCCCCTGGCAGGAATTATGATTTTCTAATTCCAAAGTTCTTGGCTCTTCCACAAATCTCTTCACTCTCCCTGAGCAACGTAACCAATGTCAGCAGCAATGTCCCCAGCAGTTAGTGGGCGGGTGCCATGATCACCTGGTGGAACCTCACAGTATCCACTCTTATCATTTTCTCATATCTTAATTATTTTTAAATGTTATTTTGTGGGTAAAATTTTTTCTTTGTATGTAACCTCAGATATTATTTAACATGTCTATTTTTGTGAATTCAGATTAATACATAATTTTGGCATTACATAGATGATTTTATCACTTCTAAACTAATTTAAACAACATTAGATCTCCACTTAATATTTATGATTACAGCGGAGTGGATTGGGCTAGCCTTTGCTTGTGGGAAAGGGGGAAAAAAAGTGCCGATAAACTCCTGGGTGAGTCAGAAAACCAAGGAAAGTTCTAAGCTAGCAAGTGTGAAGAAGCAGGCACCAAACGAATCCTAAGTGAAACATCTGCAACTGGCGAAGTTCAAGAGGCAGAGTCAGGTTCATTCTGCCGAGCTTGAGGCAGAGACTTGCAGAAGGGACGACTCTGTCCTGGAGTAGCAGCTGCGGATCCCCTGAGCAGGGAGGGAACAGATCTAAGGCACATTTGGATTCAGACCGCATCGTTCCCAATCACAGCCCCTTTAATGATGCTCATCTGTCCCTGGAAGTCCATTCGGGTGTATTATTTTACTAGGAAATAAACATAAACAAACTTTTAAAAATGTAATTTGTTACTAGTCATACAAATTCTGTATGTAGAGTGTGCCACTAAAATTTCCCTCTTAAATCTCAAAATCAAGGACCATTTTTGCCTTTTGCTCCTTGACAAAGTCTGACACGTATCCTCCTATGATAGCTCAGCTAAACCAAAGAGAGTTTTTTCCTCTTATTCTGGATTCTCTGCATAAAGAATGGTGTCTCACTGATTACTTGAAACAATTGGTAGTCTTTCTTTGGGTAATGATAGTTTATGATAAATTCTAACCTCCACAGTACATAATTTCTTTACTTTTCCTACCAATATGCTGACTTCAAAAAACTAGAAGCAAGCCACTGCTTTTTGCATTTCCCATGCAAGAGTTGAGGTATTCTGACTAGCTGAAGGTAGGAAAGCTCTGATGAGGTTTTGAGTTGAAGTTATTACTCTGAGACTGTGTGAAATGTGTTTTCTAGTTTAGAGTAATGGCTGCCAGGTTTTTTTCAGTGACAAGAACCAAACTCTATGATTAAAGGATTCTCAGTCACAAGGGCAGCAAGATAGGTAGGAATTGCCTACTCTTATTTCCTTTATTTTGGCCATTTTTCTGTTTCATTGACTTAGATTGACCATTTATTATTCCTCATATTAGTTTGTCTGTTGCATAATGGCATTTCCTCCCAGTATTTAATGGATATAACGCTATCTTTATTTCCTATACTATTGTTAACTAGGCTGGTTTGGTAGACCTTCAAGGGTATTACAATGGAAAGCAGGCATGGGCACATTCAAAAAACTCTTTCTAGCTAATGTCATCTCCCAGAAACCTCAATAGTCTATTCACAAATTATTTAATATGTTGTCATGTTCTCTTCGCCAAATCTTAGAAGTAAAATTTTAGAAGTAAAATTTCCAGGTGGAAATGGTAGATTAAAATATGAGTTAAAATAGAAATATTTAACCACTAAATTGGCATATGTATGAAGTTGGAAAAGTAAAACCGGTACAGATAGTATGAGGGCAATGAAGAAATAACTTGTTTCAGAAGAAGACAATTTTTATCAAGTAGCATAAAGTGATTTTTTTTATAATGACATTTATTTATCTCAAGAGAACATGTTGGTAATTAAGAGTGCAGATTCCATATAGTAAGCATCTTTCATATGTTAAGCTGATTTTTTATTTTCTCTATCCCTTAAGTGTCATTAGGATATGTCTGAGTATGTGACACATACTTTAGAGATTTGCCTTTTAAATAGCAACGTGGATATACTTGTTCTCGTGGGTGCCTGTATTCTGATGATCTTTGTTCTCAAATTTATCTAACGTTTTCATATTTGAATCTCTCATATATAAATCCTCATTACAAGCACACAGAATTGTTAGACCATAAAACATGAGAGTTAGTTTTACCCCCTTAGCAAGATATACTCTCCTAGTTTCAAAACCTTTTCTCCAGAGCAGCAGGATGAGTCAAGGGATAATATTTAGACTTCTAGAGATTTTCTCTCTGGTTCTGAGAATCAAATATTTTGTATCATTACTATTTTCTTACATAAAAAATAATTCCTCTCATACTATTACCAAGAGAAAACCCTCATATTTTTTTATTCTGTTTAAATCTTCACCTTTAAGAAGTCGCCAAAAAGGCCTTAGGAGACCTATACTTGTTAATAATTAGCACTGAACTCCCTTTAGCTCAAGTGTTTCTAAAACTTTTCATTTCTCTTCTAAGATCTCATGCACCCCACCATTCTACCAGAGTGGCTGAAACCCTCTCCGCACTTGTGTCTACTCCAGCTGCTCTTGCATTTTCTCATCTGACCATAGTTTTTGGATCAATGCGATAAATGATTCCAAAAGGAGGATTCAGGGAGGTGGTTATTTTACCTTCTATGCCAAGGTCAGAACTTATTTTAACCAGAAGACAGCATAACGATTTCCTCAAACCCTGAAAACAACTGTCAACATTTTTGAGTAGAGAAAAAATATTTAATTTAAGAATAAGGGTAAAGATTTTTAGGTTAACAAAAACGAATAGATTTCTTAGCACCAAATCCTCTCTGAAGGGACTTTCAAAAGAAAAGTTTTTCCAGAAAGAAAATTATAAAATTATCTCAAAAAGATTTAAGAGTAAACTTATAGGTAAATCTTTTTAAAAAAACTATAAAAATAACAACATCGTATTTGAGAGTTTAACCCAATACTTGGAACTAACGTCACATAAATAAGAAATACGTGGATCGTAATTTATCATTACCTACCTTATCCATATTCTTATGATCCTCTTTAACACATTATCAAATCTGATCTACTGCCTATTTTTGTATGGTCCAGGAGCTAAGAATGGTTTTTGCATTTTTATATATTTAAATGGAAATCAAAACAGAATAACATTTTATGACACATAAAAATCATATATATTTCAAATGTCCATAAATAAAATTTTATTGGAACATGCAACACTCATTCATTTAGGTTTTAATTGGTTTCTTGCTATAATATCAGATTTGATTTAGCAAAGATAAAGTGGCTACAAATCTGAAATACTCTATATATGACCTTTTCCAGAATGGTATCAATCTATGTTCTATAACCCCAGCCTCATTCTCTGGTATTTGTGACTAAATTCTGAATTCTGGCTAATTTAGTCTCACTTATAATCTACATGCAAACATTTTTAACAGTTGTGGAGCTCAGCAAAAGCAGTGCTTAGGGGAAAATTTACCAAAATAAATGCAAATCATATGAAAGAAGATGTCTCTAAAATCAATAACCTAAACTTTCACTTTAAGAAACTATAAAAAGAAGAGAACTTGAAGCCTAAAGCAAGCAGAAAAGAAATAAAAATTAGAGCAGAAATCAATAAAACTGAAAACAGTAACCATGGAGAGATGGTTTTATAAGATCAATAAAATTTGTAAACCCTTAATGAAGCTAACCAAGAAACAGAGAGGCTACATAAATTGCCAATCCTAGAAATAAGAGAGAAATAATCACTGTTGATCCTCTGGGTATTAAAAGGATAATAAAGACTACTATAAACAACTTTATGCCTAAAATTGATACATTGGATAAATGGACTAGTTTCTTGTAAGACACAACCAATCAAAGCTCAAACGAAGAGAAATAGGTAATGTGAATAGGCTCGTATCTATTAAAGAAATTAAACGTTAATTTATAACCTTCTAAAGAGAAAGCACCATGCTGAAGATGGTTTTACTGATGAATTCCACCACAGATTTAAGGAAGAAATGTTACCAATTCTCAAAATCTTTTCCTGGAAGTAGAAGAAGTACTACTTCCTAACACATACTGTGAATTACTTTAACACCAAAACTATATAAAGAAATTCCAAGAGAGGTAAACTACAGGACAGTATCTCTCATGAATATAAATGCCAAAAAAATCCTAGACAAAATATTAGCGAATTGAATCTAATAAACTATAAAAAGAATTATACCCTTGAACTAAATGGGATTTAGTTTAGGTATAGAAGATTGGCTCAATGTTCAATACTCAATCAATGTAATACACTGCATCAAGAAGCTGAAGAAGAGAGTCATGTGATCATTTCAATTGATGCATTAAGAAAACAATTGACAAAATTCAACACATTCATATTTATAGTTAAAAGAAACCAAATATTAGAAAATCCAGAATAGAGACTAACTTCCTCAACTTGAAAATTGATAAAAAAAAAAAAAAAAAAGACAGTCATCTACAGTTAATATCCTACGTAATGATGAGAAACTGGTGTGTTCCCCATAAGATCAGGGAAAGTCAGGGCTGTCCTCTATCATCACTGTGCTGGAAGTCATGGTTAGTGAAATAAGATAAGAAACTGAAATTCAAATGCATGCCGATTGGAAAAGGAAGAAATAAAATTGTATTTATTTGCAGATAATATTATTATCTTTGTAGAACATCTCAAGAAATCAACAACAGCAAAACAACCTTTAGGAACTTGTAGGCTAGTACATCAAAGTGTCAACTAAGAGGTTAAAATACAAAAGCCAATTATTTTCTATATATAAGTAATGAATAATTAGAACTTGAAATTTTAAAATTCCCATTTACAGTAGTACCAAACTATGAAATGGTTAAGTACAAATCTAATAAAATATGTAAAGAATCTATATATGGGAGACCACTAACTGCCGATGAAAGAAATCAAAGTTCTGTATAAATGGAGATATATCCATGTTAATGGCTTGCAAGAAACAATATTGTGAAGATGTTCATTCTTCCCAACTTTTTAAACACAATGCCAGTCAAAAAATCACTGGAAGCTATTTTGTGGACCACAGCTTGTTTCTAATGTTTATATAGGATAGTAAAATACCTTCAATAGCCAACATAATTTTTAAAAAGAAGAATAAATTTAAAGCCCTCATAAGTTCGAATTTTAAGACATTAGTCACAAAACAGTATAGTGTTGAAAGAATAGACACTTAGATTAATGGATAAGAGAAGAGAGTTTAGAAACATAGTGAACTGATCTTTGACAAAGAGCAAAGGCAATTCTATGGATAAAGGAGAATCTTTTCAACAAATGGTGCTGGAACAGTTGGATGTCCATATGCAAAATAAATGGCCTAGACAAAGGATTTACACATCTCAAATTTTTACTCAAAATGGATTATAGACTTAAATGTAAAATGCAAATCTATAAAACTTCTGAAGAAAATTAATGTGAAATTGGATTTGTTGATGAGTTTGTGGTACAATTCTAGAAGTGTGACCCACAAAAAGAAAAAAAAATGAATTAAACTTTATTAAAATTAAATAATTTGCTTTGCCCAGTACACTGTTAAGAGAACAAATCACAATGAACAGACTGGGTGAAATCATTTGCAAAATACATACCTGATAAAGGATTGAAAATAACTCTCAAAACTCAAAAAATAAATTTTAAAAGACTAATAAAAAATGAGCAAATGTTCTAAATAGATGTCATACTAAAGAATATATACAGATATCAAAAAAGTTTATGAATGTATGACCCAAATCATGTGTCTTTAGAGAATCATGAATTAAAACAATAAGGTTCCATGACCCATTAGAATGGCTAAAGTCTAGAGACCTAACAATACCAAATACTGGGGGTGTGCAGGCTATTCTCATTCATCGCTGGTGGGATTGCAAAATGTTACAGCTACTTTGGAAGAAAGTATAACAGTTCTTACAAAGCTAAATATAGTCTTACAGTATGATCCAGCAATTGTACTCCTAGTATTCCAACTGATTTGAAGACGTGTCTTTACAAATACCTGCACATAAATATTTATAGCATTTTAACTCATAATCATCCAAACTGGAAGTGACCAAAATGTTTTTCAGTAGGCGAATGGAGACACAAATGTTGGTACAGGGGAAAATTTTTTAAATTGGATAATTTACAAATTAACTGTCAAACCACAAAACAGCACAGAGAGCTTAAATGCATATCAGCAAGTGAAAAAAAAACCAGTCTGAAAAGATGACGTATTATATTATTCCAATTACATTAGGTACTGTAAAATGCAAAAATATATAGATGGTGAACTAATAGTCAATTTCCATGGGTTTGAGAGAGGCAAGAGGGTTAGGTGCAGGAGATTAGGGCATAGAAATTATTCCGTATAATACTGTAATAGTGGATATATGATTCTATTTATCTAAAGTCACAGAATGTTAACACAAAGAGTAAGCCTAAAATATATGCAAATTTTAAGAAAGTAATTTAGGAAGTTGGTGATCCCTGGAAGGAATTCAGATTGTGATAAGACACAAATTGTCTGACAAATGAATGAAACAACCTCGGTGAAGCAAGTGGTAGGGAAAGGGGCTGATCTGAGTACCTTGGAAAATGAACAATCTGTTACAAGAAAGGCACCCGAGCTCTGTACTCTAGAAGGCAAAGTTGTTTCCCATGAGGTTATGGGTTAATTATTCTGATTCCACTATACATTGTACTGAAATTGAACAATTGGGTAGATGCATGATGGGTAGTGGGATACAGGTTTATTATTGCTATGTAAATCAAAAAACTGCAGAAGCAAATAGTTAATTTAAAAAATTTTAAATCACCACCTAAAATATGGATATTTCCCACATATAAGCTACAAAATGCTATTGTATGTGTTTAATATTATTACTAATTTATTTAATGATGATATTATTGTTCATCAGTGAAATATTGAGAGCTCAACACTAATGTGATTTTGACTAATATGAGGTAATTTTGTTGGTGACTGCAATTTGTTTTTCACCTCATATTAATAATTCATTTTTATGGAAATGTAATATTAAACTGACAATTAGATGTGTATGATGGATGTCTATCTGAAATTACTCTTGAGCTTTAAATTATGGATTTCACACCTGATGTGTTCCAGTGTGTGTTGATAACAAATGGAAAACACCTCTGTATCACGGTCAGCTAAATGATCTCTATTAACTTGATGGTAAATATTCCTTCATGCTGTGTTTGCACAAAGCACAGCATACATTACAGATCAGGTGTACGAAAAATATATTTAATTGGATATTAGTGAGACGACATGCACATGAAAAACACACCATTAACTTAGAACATAATTTGAAGGTTACCTCATCTTTTTTGGTACAAAGAGTTTGTCTTCAATAATGCTCTTTTGTATTTATATAATGCTCAGGAGTTCCATGTGTAAATTTAACACAACAATGACACGAACAAAAAAATTACCTGTTACTGAAGCCAGATGCAAAAGTTTGCATCAGTAGACCTACTTTATTGCAGTCAATATCTTTAAACACTTGAACTGCTTATTATTATTTTTAGCAACTTTAGAATAATTGTGATTATCCCATATGTAATTAGTCATTCTAATATACAAATTTATAAATGAATTATTAAGTGAATCCATATTACAAATGTAGGAGCTTATTTGGAGATAGAAGTGGTATATATTTCCTTTATAATAGGAACGTTGAAGATTTGACAAAATAGTTTATTTACTTTGAGTGATTTACTCAAGGACAAAAGTACACTGACGAATTGATAAAAATAGGTGTCTGTGTGGTCGTAGGTCCCATTTCTTAGCATGATCCATTATTCAAGGATATGGTAAGGCTGCTCTTTTTAAATTATAATCAGATTAGATTATAGGTCAAATACATTTTAAGGTCTGGGATTTGTTCATCTTACTAAAGTTTTCCAATAATTTGAAACTAGCAGGTTTTTGCTAACCTCTGATCCTCATAGAATCTCAGAAAGTACAAGAAAGGATTTAAAACATGTTATGAGCTGGCAGAACCACTTGAGAAGGACAAGAAGCAGTTCTACTCACCTTCCCCTGAGCTCCTAATTCTTTTAATTTTTTTGCTTAAAATATTATTTGGAGTTATATCTATTCTCTCTTTTCCCATTTTAATGGCTGAGAATGGAAAACTAAATTAAAGCTAGTAAGTAAACCCTGTTAAGAGATTCATTAAATATCCAAAAGTTACTTGAAAGTCTAAATTTACTAAATTATAAGACTCATTGGGATACTTATAGGTCAGACTTAAGGCATGGACCCAGACCACCTTCACAAGAAGCTGCAGGGGAAAGGTCTGGGAATGCCCCTAGTTCTTATCAACAGAAACTTTTAGAAACCCCTGGCGAGAGATTAGATGCTAGACTTAAACCTTATCTTTCTATAAATCTAGTAAAAAAAATTATTTCAACATTGATTACTATTGTGTCCACAATATATTCTAACCCAAATCTGCTTTTCTAGACAAGGTATTTCTAGCATCAGCTGACTAATCTACTAAAAGTTTATTCTTAAAGTATTCTCTGCTAATCTTAAAGACCTGCATTAAATCATTTGAGTTCAGAAATCAAAACCTTATAAATATGCTTTTTCCATCAACCCCTTCTGTGATACTGGTAAGACTTTGTCACAGTGGCATCCATACTTACAGCAAGTGGTGTGTTTAATAAACTTAACTGTGCTTGATCAAAAATTGTGTTTTTTTCTTGGACTTTTTTGTGGGGAATCAACAGATCAGAATTAACTTTTCTCTGTCACTGAAGAATTGGAAACTTACAATGATATAGCTTTTCTGCTCACCTATACTGAGTTGTGGATGGTCTATGAATAAAAGGCCTTCACTGCAGAATTATCCTTTTCTCTTCCAATCCCCCCTCTTTTTGCCATCATTAATATTCTTCCACTTGTTTGAGCTTGGAGAGATGACAGAGATGAAGCACAGCTGAGTGACCATCCTGGTTAGTTCTGACTCCCCATTTGCTCCCCAGCTGTTTCTAAGATAAAACTGTACCAACTCACGTAGCCACAATTGCTACTCAAATGCTATCCTTCCATTAAAATTAGACCTGACCAATGATATACCACACCATAATGACGTAGACACCAAGCGTGACATTTCTGAATATACCTCTTATAGCCAAACTCCTTAAACAACGAGATTTCCTTCAGATGCCAGATATGGGGGGAAAATTGAGTGCCAGCTGCATTACAGAGCCAGAATCAATGAGCTCATGTGCCGTTGGCCTAATCAGGCAGAAGACAGGGGCCCTGTCTGTCTCCTCCAATGCTCATTGTGAGTTCTCTATATTTGTCCTCAACATCTGTCCTTGGGCAGGACCACCTCAATTTGCTGGATAATTCAGTGCTGAAAGGGGTTATATTAATATTTCTCTAGGAGATCCTTCTGTTTCTGTGTAAATGTGTGTGTGTGTGTGTGTGTGTGTGTGTGAGATATAAAAAGGGATAAAAGGGTTACATCTAACTCCTCATTTACCAATATGTATGTATATACGAACATGTCAGAGTGAAGGTGAATCAAGAACTCTTTATCTGTTTTCCCAGATACACCAGTGTGTGTATCTTAAGCTGGTAAATCAGAGAACTAACGAACTCAACTTCCTTTGCTTGAATGTAATAATAGAATGTGTTATGGGTGAAATGACCATTAACCATCAAACTATGGTTTATGCTATAGAATTTTTTTCAAAAAAAAAATGAAAGGCCAAAATGGATAATGTATTTTTCCTCCTCAAGTAGCATATTACTTTTCTGTGAGATTATTGAAATTGAGCTTTGAAAGATGCTGAAGTTTTAAATAACCATAAGGTAAATGAAAGGTTGTTTTGAGAATAGACATGAGCTTGGGAAATAGTATTTTTCTCTCTCATAGAATGTTGGGTAACAATGGCTCTTTTTGTTGGGATGTTACCTCTAGGGGACACATGGATACCATTTGGCTTGGCATCAGAAAAGAGTAGTTGTGCTTTTTGGAAGCAGAACACGGGCCATACATTGTAACCCTCTTTAGTTATGGATAATCAGAGAAGTCATTGATTACCGCGTCATTGCTTTCTTTGGATAATTCCAAAATATGTTTGGATAATTCGTCAGGTATAGAATGTTTTCTCTTTGCAATGTGACCCTCATTTTTATCATTCTTATACCTCTCCTCTGATCCTTGTGCTATTTATTTTGAGTACCTGTAGTTGCTCAAACTATGTCTCATTCAGAGATTATTATCATTTTATTTCATTTTATCAGTATTTCTGTTGTTTATTTACTGACTAACATCATTAACAAAATCAAGTAGAGCAAACATCTTGAAAATTCAAGACAAGAACTGCCTGCAATAGATTCAGGGAACAATGAACAGAACATAGGGAAAATGCCAATCTTTTCAATTTACACATGGATAGTTTTTACCTGAATTCATGGAGATGCTTCAGGGGGTCATTTCAATGATATACATATATGCGAAATATGCTTTTAAGTTTATTTAATTCTCCCCTGAAAGTGTTATAAACTAATATTCTTGATTCTGCTCAGATCCAATTACATTTCCCTTGGTAGAAGTAATGTTTACTTGTGATTTGACAAAGGCAGAATGAATGAAAGCTATTAGTACTCAAATTTCTGGGGACTAGTAACCTCATTTATGCTTCACAATATTCTGTCACTGTGATAAAGAAAAGAAATTCAATACAGATAAAGTGACTATTTTCATTTTAATATTTGGTGACTGTGTAGGTTAAGATAACCCAGGTCGAGTTATAAGGATAACAAATGAAAAAAAAAAAAAAAATCTCAGGACTTTATACAACACGGCTTTATTTTTTACTCACAAATTGTATCCATTTCAGGTCAATGTGTACAGACAGGGATGTGGAAAACATCGTTCTCATTCTGTGAGCCAGGCTGACTTTGCCTCCATAAGGAACGTTGCTTGGCACTCGAATGTGAAAGGAGAGGATGGCAAGATGCACATTGGAATTTAAAGGCTTCCACCAGAAATAACCAGTACCCTCCATTTCATTTACAAAAGCAAGTCGGATAGCCATGTGTAACTTCATAGAGCCAAGGAAGTGCAACCCTACACCCACGTGCTTCAAAAGAGGAAAATAAATTCTATTTGTCAGTAGACTTAATGAGATCCAACCACAGGTACTGTGTAAATTTCTGTGTGAAAACAAGAAGCACAGTTTAAAAACACAGAAGTCATTTTCACTTAAAGTCGTTATTAAATATTTTATATTCCTCATCGATCTCCATCTATACAATTTCTACATTCCTAAGAATATAACATAATCAATAGTGTTACAGTGAATAATTCTTAAAAATTAACAAATTAGGAATGTCAATTCACCACCTGAAGAGTCCTATCTGCCTGCAAGAATCAATCAGGCAGCTGAGGTTTCTTGGTGTATAAGGAGGCTGTGATGAAAGGAGGAGACACAGTCCAGTAGGGGGAATCCCAAACTCAGTCGCTGGTTCTGAAGGACAATTATGTTTGTGTGTAAACCCAGGTCCTACCGCAGTGAGAACATAACTAGGAACTAGACTTGGCAAGACATGCAGAAATTGCTTTCTCTACTTCTAGGCAGAGTATACAGTATGATATTGGAGCACCCACTAATGCCACATTCTACTGTTCCAAACACAGCTCCTCAGGAGGACTTTTGCTCTGCTTTATAAAGTATTCATTCCCGCCCCTTCCAAATATCCAAAATCCAGGAAGAAAAATCACTTGATGATTTTCATTTAATTAATACATGTAATATACCAGGCACTGGGCTACAGCTGAAAGAATGAAAAGATGAAATATTTGTGATCTCTGCCAAGGAGGAGCTTTCTGTGAGGGGTTGAGAACAAATGCAAATAAATTACAGTACCATATGCTTAGAGCTCTAACAGCGGCTCAAGTCATTGCTAAGGGGAAAAAAAGAGAATGCATCCTGATTGAAGTAATTCAAGGACTTTTCCATGAAACTGATTTCTGTACTTGAAGTAGAAGTTTTCCAAGTGGAGCAGGTCTTTATAAGAAAACAAAACAAAACAAAAACAAAGACAAACAAAAACAAACAAACAAAAAACAGTATGCGTAAAAATGCATTGTAGCCTAGTGCTGGTGTTACAGACCAGACAGTAATGAGAAAATAATAGAAGTGTTGGTGTTGTAGTTTTAATTAAAGGATCTAAGAGATCAGATTCATTTCAAAGGAAAACAATTCTTTATCAAAACACTTACCTTAACACTTCCTTTTTTTTGTTTCAATTAACTAGACCAGTGGCTCAGTGTTATTTCTTGCCCAATCCCTTCACAGATCCCTATAGTACCTCCATTTCATAGTACTTATCTCTTAGGGAATTGCACTGTCCACAAATATATATTTTCTTTGTTCATCGTGTCTAACAAATTTTACAGACGACCTCCCTTTCCTGTCCCTAAACCCAGAGAAACTCTTCTACTTCGGTCTCTTATTTCTCACCTCATTTCCCTTCCCTTTAACTCTTTTTGCTTGACTGACATCTTTGAGATATTTGTTTTGTTTTTCTTTGATTAAAGTTGCCCTGTGGAGTAATTTATCCAGATGTTTAACTCAATAAAATTATTATGTTGGAGATAAGGCAAATCATATTATCATTCCCAGTCCTGAAAAACCACTAACATGTGTTTTGAAATATCACATCTTATTGGGAGGATTGCCGTTCTAATAGTTCAGTGCTTATTATTTCTGATTTAGTGAGAAAATAAAAAAGGTGAAAGTCTATCTGTCTACCAGCACATTATGTATTAAACAGCATTTATATAGTAAATATATAACAGGAAGTGAGTTGCAAAGATGGTCAAACAATTCTCCAAGAATCCTGTCATACAGAAGTTATCATGTTTTCTATACCCCTGGACAGTTTTATTTTTGCGTATGAATGAAACCAAGCATAGTACATTTTGGTTAATTGATTACTTAATACTACAAACATATTAATGAAATGCCAATTATTTTTCTCTCTTAAACATGGCACTACTTCTTCATATTTCAGCTTACCTTATCAAATACTACACAGAGTATCAGATATTTATTTATCTTACTTGGAAGTCAGTTTCATCCATAAATAATCAGAGGTATAACAGTATTTGTCCTTGAATCTTCACATGCATATTAAATGCTTTTTTTAAAAAATTAATACATATTTATAAAATTATAACTGTGTGTAAGAGATATTATTATGTTTGGTTTGAAGGCAAGGTTACCACACCTTACTGTCTTATTCACAACCAGATGGAGCATTAATTATTCATCCAGGAAATAGTATTAGACATAGATTTACATTTGATATGCTAGCACAGATTATCCCCATGACCCATTTCTCAATAAACTCTGTCAATGACCAATTTTCTGAAAACCTGAAAATGTTATGGAACCTTTCAACATATTCCCCTGACATGCTCTGACCCTTCACATGGGTAGATCAAATATTGTGCAGTGTTTTCAAATGGAATCAGCCCCTGACTTACAAATGACCATTGTACTAACTTCATGCCTCCCTTATAAAATGATCTTCACAGATGCCATCTCAGCCATTGCTATGGAAGCTATCAAGAAAAGAAACACACTGAATATAACTGTTCTGGGTAAGGAGTCATCTACTCTCAGTCACTTCCTGGGTATGATTGGTATGAAATTGATAGAGAGCTACTTTTAAAAAAATGGGATTCGGTCCTGACCATTACTAGGTGTGATGTTTCTCTCTTCTAATAGCATGTCCCCATAGTTTATACATTCTGCAGGTGGCAGTCTTTCTAAAGGGGACTCAGGAGATTAAAAAATAAAATTTCTTCACCAACCTGATTCTTTCGTTGGATTGACATGGTTCTCATTCATAAATATATTGACCACTTGGTTGAGTCACCACAAATACCATTTCCCTCTTGCACCCAGCCATTTCAGACTAAAAATTTGTATATGAGTAAGAGATGATTGGAAAGTTGGAGAAGTTATAGCTATTGGGATGGAAGATACTGGTTTTGTGGTGGTGGAATATGAGTAGAAACCCCAGCACCTGTGGAAGGAATACCTCAGATCTTGGGAGGGATGAAGGGACATTAAAAATCTTTGTCTTTAAAAGTCACCAGTAGAACATGCCTTATGAAGAAAAATCTTTGGTGCAGGTTTTCTAAACTGTTGCAATTGCTTTACATTTAAGTTCATTTTTGGGCTGACTATTACCTCTTAGAAGGCCCTGATTATGATTTCATTAACATTCTCCTTAATTTTACTGAGGATTGTATCAGATATAGCAGTGCATGCCTCCAGCTCTAGCATGTCTCTCACAAAATACCTGCCACCATCTCTGGGTCTTCCCCATTACCATTCTCCTACCCATTACTCAGTTATTCATGAATCAGATGATGTGGACAAAGAAGACAGCTTGGACTTACTTTTCTCAGTAGTCCCTCCAAAAACAAAAGTTAAACTCAGTTATTTGAAATGAGTTTGGAATCCTTACATATACCTACCAGTTGGGAGGCTATGTTGGAGGCACTGACTAATGTAGATCCCCTTGGGGACACCAACAGTTTTAAACATGTTAGAGGGCTGCCATGTGCACTCTCTGGGTTGTACTTCATGTGTGGAAATTCAGACATTATGTTTCCTCTTTCACAGTGCCTTACACATTAGAGGTGTACACTAGAGACCTTCAAGTGTTTAAGAAAATACCACCAAAAGATCAGTTAACTGTTAATGCAACTATAGACACCTCTCCAAAATGTCTTCAACTTGCTTACTCTGGGGACCTTTCTGGAAACATACCTACTTATTTATACCATCCTGAAGGATGTTATCTCGACAATAGACGTGATTCAATTAGAGAAGGTGGTACGGAATTTGTCCCTGATGTTAGCTGAAATGATCAATGATAATACTTCAGCACAATGAAAGTATTTAGGTCAGCCTCAACTCACTGGCCAGCATCATTATGGATGATAGATTTGCCATAGATCACTTCCTTGCAAGCCATGGTAAAAAGTCTGAGCAGCTGCTAATAGATCTTGTTCTACCTCGATTAATGCCTCAGGCAAGGACAAAATGTCACTACAGAGTGAAATTTAAGTAGAAAGCAACTTGATTTTCTGCAGACTAACTTATTTCGTTTTTTTTTCTTTCAGTTTTTTGGGGTCTGAGACCCTGAGCAGTATGAGTCAAGTGAGTATTTCAGGTTGGTCTCATCCTTTCTTTGGAGTTCTCTTAATAAGTAGCCCTAATTAAATGCCATATAAAACGAATTGAACAGATTTGTTCCCAGCCTGTCAGATTAATTGGAGTGGCTGATGGAACAGTGTACTTATGGGAATATTTGCCAGAATCTAAGACAGAGTAGAAAGAAGAGTTAGATATTGTTGGGGAATAGTTCTCCATAGGTATATCATGTTTCTACACATCTTGTGACCAGTGGCTCTAGCTGCCCCTTTTTTAAAGCTACTTTTGCAAGGATATAATATTCTACACAGCCCTAGATGACAGAGATAACATCCTTAACAGAGGTGAGGATAGATTTGCTTACAGTCTTTGGCAACATACACAGTATTTTCCCCAAGAAGAGGGGTATGTTGGTTTATTGTTTATTGTAAATTTTTTGAATTCCCTAACTCAGTAATCGTTTCCTATAACACTCATCATTACCTGTCCAAGTGTCACCTGGCCCTTTTCATGTCAACTTGCAGGAATTTAAGGTCAGTGAACTGGCACCAAAAAAAAATGCTTACACTCTGACTATTGGTTATGTTAGAAGTAATAATGCCCCTTGTCTCTGACCTAGGATTCTTGTGTCTTCTGCCAGCGTCCACTAACTGTAACAGGGTAACTTCTTCACTTGGATCCAGGTGCCGCATGTTTTCTGCCATCATCAATGACACTGACAAGCAAGCTTTTTAACTTGTAGGTAGAAAAAAAAAAAAAAACTCAGACCCTTAACAGTTTTTGACATGAACTGATGCTAAACTGTGAGCCCACTTCTCCTCCTCCAAAATATATTTTAATTCTATCCAGTTTTCCTCTCTGCTACTACTTCTTGTTTCAAACCACCATGTCATCTCTGAATTACTCTAAAAGCCATTCTTTATTTCTTCTTTTATGCTTCCTCATTTATGCTCAATAAAGCAGTGTAAACTTTGAAACATATATAAATCAATTCTGTTATCCTTAGTGTTTTACATCTTTAATGTTTTTTTTTTTTAACTTAGATTGTAACACTTCCACTTACAATATCTTATGCCATTTAGCTTCCAGCCAGAATATATCACAACTCTTTTCTCCTTGTTTACTATATTATAGCAACATTAGTCTATACGGGCCTTGAATATACACAAGTTTCTTCCCTTCCCAGAGCCTTATCACATGAACTATTTACACCAGAGAGTAAGAGTTTCTCAGGTTCACTCTCTGGAAGGCTCATCCTATCTCGTCTTCAAGGGCTCATCTCCCTGGAAAGGTAGTAACTAACCATACTACTGAAGCATATGACATCTGTTCTTGATAATTTTTAAAATAATTTTTATCATAAACAGTAATCTTTTTATATGTTAACCCACATAGTAATACCCTGCCCCCATTAAAATATAAAAAACCATAAGAACTGGGATCATATTTGTTTTACTCCAAGCTGTATCCCTAGAGATGATCGATTTTATGGGCTGAATTGTGTCCCTACCCAAACTTATATGTGAAGCCCTTCAGAATGTGACTATATTTAGAAGACAGGGCCTTTAAAGAAGTGATTGAGCTAAAAAAAACAGCTGTGAGCATGGGCTTTAATCAATTATGACTAATGTCCTTATAAGAAGAGGAAACTTGGACACAAGGAGAGACCCCGGGGATGCACACGCACAGAGAAGACCTTGTGAGGACACGGCTAGAAGGCATCTGCCTGCAAGCCGAGAAGAGATGCCTCAGAAGAAACCAAACTTGTTGGACTTCTAGTCTCCAAAACTGTGAGAAAGTAAATTTATGTTGTTTAAGCCTTCCAGTCTGTGGTATTTTGTTACGGCAGCCCTGGAAAACTAAGACAAGCCCTATGTTACAACATAATTAATTCTCAATGTACATTTGATGAATAAGTGACTCAATGAAAAAATGAAAGCAGACTCCAATAGCCTAACATCCATTCCACAATGCTCATTTTCTGAGCTACTGAAAAATATCCTTTCATTCTTCATTGCAGCTGAATAAGAAAGTAATTCTTTTCATTCAAAAATGTTACAGAATCAGGTTTAATGAAAAAAAAAAAAAAAGATTGATGATGTACTCCGTGTTGCTGACAATGCTAAAGATGAAGTCTATGAGATAGCACAGCTCTTGATAAATGATGATATTGTTTTGTCCGTAGGATTTTTGAATGATGGTACCTACAGTCAGTGATACCAAAATATTTCTTTTTTTCTGAGGGGTTTTATAGAAATAAATCTAAATGTTATCAGAACAAACAATATCTAGCTAAGTGAATAGTATGCCAAAAAGTTATAAAACATCTTTCTCAGAGATACTTTATTAAGTGTAATATTTATAGATTTCTATCATCTTTGTTTTTTGGAGCAAACTTTATGTGGGGTCAGAGTGTGAATGTGTTCTTGTACTTCTTTTTTTCAAAATCCTTTACATCTCCTCATATTCATAATTGTCCAATACCCCTTTATCATTCTTTTCCTTGATCAAATTTGTCCTCAGGAAGGAACAAATAGATGTTTTTCTTCAAATAAATTACCAGTTAATTGCTCCAAGGGATGTTTCTATGTTAAGCCGTATCTTTAATTACAGAATAAAAAATCCTTGTTCGAATAAATTAAGGCATCAAATTTTAGAGTTGGGAAGTCTTCTTAGGGATCTTGAAGACGCATAAGTTCACCTTTGCCTCTCTAAATGCAAAACTTAAATTCAATTTACTCAACTGACAAGCAAAGATCCTGCCAGATCACACAGCATAACTTTCAAGAAGACGCAGTTTTTCTGTCATTTAGCAGTTTACTCTTGAGATGTTTTTTATGTACGAGGCCCACAGCTGGTTATATTTAGCATGAACAGCTTATTAGAATACAACTTCCATTGTCTGATATAGTTACAAATGAAATTTGCAACTGTTTACTGGACTGCAATTGGCAAACTAAGAATTTTTTTCTCTCAGAGATTTTATATAAAAGACTTGAATAAGGAGTGGATGGACAGGCAATGAGACAGATAGAAACACATACTGCTGAGTAGTCCAGAAAAAAACTTAATTTATTTCACATTCAACAGATGCTTCTGGAGAAAAGACTCAGAACTGTGCTAGATAGTAAATATCAAAAATAAAAACATCCACACAAGCCCTCAGTAAGAGAAGCGATGAGGCAATAAAAATCAGAAGTAATTAGAATCAGAGTAATATAATTTTCTTAGGAATTAAAATATGTAACATTTTATTATGCAAAAGTGGGTATTGAATTTAAGCACCAAGTATACATTATCCAATATTTAAAAACCTACGAAGAGTCTTATTTTATCTATATGCTTCCACTATACAAGTCTACACAGCCCCAGATTATTTTAAATCAAATACCAGATATCAAATTACTTTATCTGAAAATTCAATATGTATCTCTAAATGATGGGACTCAAAACATGAAACTCACAGTAACATTATTTCACTTAAAATGCTCAAAAATAACTTCTCAATAATTGATAAATATCTAGCCAATTTTCACATATTACTGATTGATTGGTATGATGATTCTTAAATTATTTACCCTCAGAAAATATTTATACTTTTAAAGATTATTGAAATGCCTAAACATATTTTGCCTATGGAATTACAGCTATTGATATTTGTTTTATTATAAATTAAAACTAAGGTTTAATTTTGTTAGTTATTCATTTATTTAAAAAAAACAATAAAAATCAAGGCCATTTTAACACAAATTCCACATCTTTCATGAAAAATAACTAATCTTCCTCCTTAAAAGTGAGAAGAGTGGCATTACTTTATATATTTTTCTAATCTCTTTAATGTCTTGCTTAGTACAAAATTGCTGGATTCTCATATCTTATTTTTCATTCAAAATGTCGCTCTTTTTTGGAAATATATGAAGAAATTTTGCCCCTCACACATATGTAGCTTGAAAAGGAAGAAATACTTTCAATAACATGTTTAGGTAATTGTGAATATTCTTCTTTAAGAAGACATATGAAAATAGGACTAGTGGGAGTTTTTCTTTCCCCCAACTTTATTGAAGAATAATTTACAAATATAATTGTATATATTTTAAATGTGAAATGTGATGATTTGATATACATATACATTATGGAATGATTACCAAGATCAAGATAATCAAAACATTCATCACCTCACATAGTTCTCTTTTTGTGTGTATAAGTGATGAGAACTTAGGATCTACTTTAAGCAACTTTTAAGTATTCAATACTATGTTATTAACTATAGTCATCGCACTGTCCATTAGATTCTCAAATCTTATTTTCTTATAACTGAAAGTTTGTACATTTTGATCTACATCTCCCCATTTTCTCCTCCTTCCAGCCCCTGGCAACTATTCTATTCTATTCTATTCTATTCTATTCTATTCTATTCTATTCTATTCTATTCTATTCTATTCTATTCTATTCTATTCCATTCCATTCCATTCCATTCCAGTTTCTATAAAATTAGCTTTTTTTTTAAGGGTTTCATGTATAAGTGACGCCATGCATTATTTGTCTTTTCATATCCTGAAGCCCTAACCCCCAGCACCTATATTTGGATAAAAGGTCTTTAATGCGATAGTTAAAATAAAATGAGGTCATATGGGGGTGCCCTAATTCAAAATGGCTACTTCAAGGAAATAGATTTCTGTTGTTGAAGCCACCCAGAATATGGCACTTTGTTATGGCAACCCTAGACAATTTATGTGCTCCCTACCTCTGTTTTTTTGGTCTCACTTTTATGACTTGCCATTTTATTAAAGAAATTTTGTTATTAGTACTATAGAGTCCCACCTTGTGAATTGTGATGATTGCATCCCTGTGATATCATTTAACTTGCTTCTCTCTCCTCTATACTTATGTAAATTGGTGGTTTATTTTATAGGAAGTTTTGTGCTTTTTTTTTTTTTCAACATTACTACATAACTGATGTTATATGCTTTCATGAGTATTCACATAGTATCTGGGACCATCAGTCTTTTTATGATATTATCAATCATTTAGGGTTAGTGCCTATAGACATTAATTTACTTTTAAAAACTGTAATTATGCTAATAGGTTTTCCTATCTATAACTGACAACAGTAAAAAATGTATGAGGTCATCTCATATGACAAAATACTGATTATTTTTTTAAAAGCAACTCTGCTTTTAAAAAAATAAAATTAAATTTTCGACATACAACTTTTTTTTAAGAATAACTTTCTCGCAAGTCTTGCCTAGCATGTACCTAAAGTAAAAATATATGTGTGTGTATATGTATATATGTATATAATTTTGCTTACAGTTCTTCATAACATTGAGATACAGGCACTAGTGTGTTTATTTTACAGAGAAAGAAAATGAGATACAGAAAATGAGTTTCCCTAGGTCACTCAGCTAGTAAGTAATAGAACAAAAAATGGTAAAATGGCACCCAAAAATGTCAAATTCCAAAACATACACTAAGCCATTTGTGTAATAGCTATTATACTATTTTAAAAGATTATATCCAGAGCTGTCGATATCTTGAGAAAAAGTGATTTATTACATTATTTGGATTATTGTTTCAATGCAGCTATAAGAACAATGCACACAATATATATTGTTTTATTGAAAACATTGGATAAGAAAAAAACCCTATCACATTTGGAAAAAGGAATTAATTCCATTAAGCATTACCTTTATAGAGACAATTTTCTGTTTTGTTTATCAATCAATAATTACATTCTATATTGTGATCCATTCATTTTAATCAACCTAAGAAGTTTATACTTTTATTGAGAATTTCTCTGTGATGGGGTTTAACCGTCAGTAAGGGATCTATAAAAGCATAATGCATTGTGCTGCGAATATCTTTTGTCCCATAAGTGCTTCTTTCTATTTTGGTGTGGTTAAGTAATACATAAACATAAAAATAAGACAATTTTTAAAAATAAATGACCCATAAGCAACATCTAAATTTATATCTTTTCATACATATTTATGAATTCATATATATATGAATATAGTTATATATTTAGAAGATCTAGCTATCTGTCTATAAAATACTATTTATCAGCATTTAATTAAGAAATAGAAAGTATTGGACTGATTTGAAAAGAAAGATGTTCACCAGTTTATCACAGGTAGTTATAACCCTACAACAAACAGGCTGAGGGAATGAAATCTAGGAAAACTGTTCTGAGAAAATGCGAAGGTGCTGGGACCTAGGGATTGAAGGAAACGACCACCAGTGATCACAGCCGTTGCTGTGAACCAAAATGCATCAATTTCAGGAACATGTCCAGAGCCCCTGGTAGTATAATTGCTAGATAAAATACAATATTCCTAGTCAAAATTAAATTTTAGATATACAACTTTTTTTTTTTAGAGAATAACTGTCTCCCAAGTCTTGCCTAGCATGTTCCTAAAGTAAAAATTGTTTACTGTTTCTCTGAAATTTCAGTTTAACTGAGTGACCTGTGTTGTTAGCTAAGTCTAGCAGCCTAGGTGGAAGCTCCCATGGTGATCCCAGATGCTTGCAGCTCTGCAGTGTGCAAGACACTGAAGAGCCTCTGGGAGCCGGTGGAAGCCTCCACCGAGAATCTCAGCTGACTGCCCACAGCTGCCAACAGAGAACAATGGCTTCTACTCTTTTCTAGAAAAGGAGTTTTAGGTTTCTCTCCAGAAAAGAGTGTGAATGGGGAGATGTGCAGCTGACTATGATCAATCCACTACATTAGTTTACCGAGTGTAATCGTAGTTCAAACATTAATATTTATCATGATATTTTATTTCTATTATGCATTGATTTTTTTTATTTTGCTAATTAAATATTATAATTTTCATGAATGTGTATTTTTCCATTAATATGTAAATATATAATATATAAATATATCCTTTCTCCCATTATTGGATATTTAGTTTGATTTACAAAGTATTTCAAGTAAAAGAAATAGAATTAAAACATTAATGAATTAGAAGGAAAATATCATTAGAGATGATTTTCCAAGTGAAGTAAACTGTAAGAAACTCATAAAAAAAATGAACGAAAAAAGTGGAAAAAAATTCAGGAGAATGGAAAAAATAATTGGAGTAAAAACTACAAAATAATAATGTCATTTATAAAGGGCACATCAATGACAGTATATAAAAGATGCAGTTGGGTCGAGAGTCTTACAAAAGCTGTAAGAGTTCATGGCAAGTACTTACATACCTTAACAAAGCCTTTTTCAAAGTATTAATTTAAAGAAGCTATAGAATTAAGTTTTAAATGCCAAAAATACTGTAATGGAATTAAGGTTTAATATGAATTTATTAAGAGCATTTACAGGGTTAAAATACAGAACCAGTCTAGAAGACACAGATTCTAGCCTTGGTTTCTCATTATACTGTGACACTTTTCCAATCATTTAACTTCTCTGTAGTATTTCTCTCCCTATTCGATCTGTAGCTTGCTTCCTCATGTGTGCAACTTTAGAGTCCTTAAGAATATTTAGTTCAAGTTACTTTTTTATACAGAAAGTTCTCCAGTGGAGCCCGAGTGGGACATTTTAGCTGTGTTTGAGCCAATCAGTAGGATGCACACTACTTCAACAAAAACTTAGTTTCTTAATAAATTCTTTTCTTTTTGCTTTCTTCTGATTAATAAATATTAGCCTTAGTTTCCTGGTTAAGCTCTTTTTAAAAACGCAATACCCCTTACAATATTTTGAAAAATTAGAATCGTCCCTTCATTTTGAATCTGTCAGAGCTCTCTAATATCAGGTTTCCAAACTTTCATCTCTCTGGACAACTTCCTTTTAATGGCGTATGTCATGGAAGATGCTAATATTAATGAGTACCTTGACCTGAATAGTATAACTGATGAAAGATGAGTAATTATTTGTGGATTTTTCTAAAATTGTCATCTTTCAGTCAAAATTGAATTGTAAAACTAAACCCAACATAGCTCTTCTAATCATTTTGTTTAGTTTTAGAGTAAAACTTAATTCAATTGTAGGTTATAAAGGCTAGTTTATACTTGCATAGCTAATATTATTAACTTATATAGCTAATATAATTTGGCATTGAAAAGCAATTTTAATTTTTAAATTGTTTTTCTTAAATAGTATGTGACTTTATTCACCTACGTAATGTTTTGCAGGTAAGATTTTAGGCCCCAAACTACTTTTTTGTTGTGTTCTAGTTACTGTGATTGTCATTACCTGTGCTCACCGGAGTGATATTACTCTGAGAAGACCAATTAATGGATATCAAGTGATTACTAATATTACATTTATTATAATGTTACTTAAAATTACAAAGAAGTTATACCTTAAATATAAGCATAACTTTAAATAACTAAATTTTATAACATCTACATTTACAATGTTAATTAAGTATAGGGGACACTGTTGTTTGGCTGAAATATGCCACATTTGCAGTGTGATATTTACTTAACTAACATTTTTAAAAAATTTAATGCTTAAACTATTATGTGCCATGGTATCTGAGTTCTGTACCATCTTCTCTATCATTCTTATCATCATGTCTTGTAAATTGTTTATTTTCTAACTCTCCTATTTGCTTGTAAAATTTTGATGATTATCTCTACATTTCAGTAAATTTTTGTATATTGTATATATTTTTGTGTTGAATATTATGAATGTTAATATTATTTTAATGTAGGCTAATCTTAAATCCTTCCTTTGTTTCCTTAAACTTAAGTAGAAAAATTTTTCTTCTCTCTCTTAGATTTATGCCTTATTTTCTATTTCTATTCATAACCCAGTTCCTATTCCAAAGTTGACTGACAGTTCATTTTTACTGAAATTAAAATTCTCACTCTCTAAGGAGATATAAATATGTTTGCATATGTCCTAATTTTCTCCAAGGGAACAGATGGATGGAGAGATTGTAGAGTAACTTGAATTTAACTAACAATCAATGCCATTCACATAAAGCTATGTGTAGAATAAACATAGCGCTTCTCATATGATTTTACTTTTAATGCGCTCTTTCATAGATACCATTTATCTATGAAGATCGAGTATGGCCTTAACAATCACGTTTGGAAAATGAGTAGATGAGATATCAAGCTTGTTCCATAACAAATGCTGTTATAGGACCCATTTGTCAACCACAATATATGATATTGTGTACCAATCTGTCAACATAACTTTCATAGTGGGCTTGCAACTTCAATGTTCTGTCTTTATCTGTATGAAACTTCATGTTATATTAGTTGTATAGCGCAATAAAACAAATGGATACTTTATGGCTTCCAACTAAAAATAAATGTTTCATGGGACACATTTTTCTTTTACTAAATTAGCTGAAATATAAGCATATGATTACTTTTCTTAACATCTACAAATTTTTAAGAGGAAAAAAAAATCCATTTGGTTACTGTTCAAAAGAAACTGTGCTCCTTTGCTAAGGTACATTCTTCTCAGAGTAGTATCACTCCGGTGAGCACAGGTAATGAGCATTGTAATCTGTGGGAAATCTGTACTGTTACTCTGTAGTTAAGGATGGAGCATACGATAGGTTTATATAGGATCAGCTGTCATGAGACTTGCTTGAAAACTGGTCAGCCTAATACCTTTACCTAGTTTAAGCCCATTTTTTATTTCTTTATTCAGAAAAGGGCATTTTAATGGACTGTTTTGGGGTTTCTAAATTCCATTTAATATTTAATAAATTATTTTTGAATCAATAAATGATAGGACATATTTTAATAGAATTAAAATACCTAAGTGAGAACATTTTGACAAATATTATTTCATAAGTGTATATCACTTGCATATCTTTTATTGCCATAAGTATTTATAAAGAACATACATTTGATTACCTTTTACTTTTTCCTCATAAACAAACAATAATCACACAGATTTGAATGTCTTGTGAACTCAGTGTTCATGTGTTCACTAATTATTGTTTTCATTCTCCACTTTGTTTACATTAATTGATTCATACTGCTGATAAACTCTTATCCTGATTTTAAGGCTCTTTAGATTGATAAAATGTCCATTATCTGAAAGAGTAACTTTTTTGGTATACTTTTTTTTTCTTTTATCTCTCATAACTCTCTTGGCCTCCTAAGAGTCAATAGTCTCCTTGTTTTGTTTACAATTTACACATTCCTTATTGTTTCTCAAACCTTAACCATCTGGGCTATGCTTTTGGTCATAACACTAAAAATTGGGTAATAGGGGTAATATTTACATAATAGTAATATACTTTTGTTCTTATTTTATAACTTTCTTATAATTTTCAGGTTAAGAACCAACACTTGATAATGCAAAGCAAGTTGTTGTGGTTTTTTTTTTTTTTTTTTGTCTTTCATTTTTCAGAAAAGGGTACATGTTTTAACTATAATAACTAGGCAATCAGGCCATATTCTCTAGAGAGGAGAATAGATTGTAAAAATTGTTGGGGCACAGAAATGGAAAAGCCTATTTCATCTCACCTAGGGAGAATGTGAGACAAAGAAGTAGGAAGGAAAAGTTAATGGTAACCATCAGGAATTTTAGTGGATTTGAAGTGCTTGAGTGAAACAACTGATTAGCAATATACAATTAACAGATTCAGGGCAATAAAGCTGATAACTTAGTGTTATAAAAAGATTCTAGATAACACTCTTATCCCTCTCACAACTCTCTTTGTTTCACAGAAGAGATTTAAGAACCTATTTAAGAATTCAGGAGATAATCAATCATCTAGCCTGATAAGGTGGTTGAAGGGACCTTCAAAGAAGAGGCAGAATGATGCTATCTGTTACAGTAGCTGGGCTACTGCATGAATGAACTAAGAAAACAACTTGTAGGGTTATTCAGTGGATCTGTGTAAGTCACAGTCAAATCAATCCAGCAAAAGAGGTCTCCAAAGCCCTTTTCAAGGATAGGGAACAAGACAAACTTACTGGCCACACATTTCCACATTAGACAACATCAAGGCAACTGGTGGTTAAACTTCAAAGTGATACTGCTATTGAAATCAGAGGGACTCTATTCCAATGATTTCATTTAAGCCCTTCACAACCCCAATATACAGAGAACCCAATGTACAGAGTAGATTAAAAAGCAGAAGATCTTAAAGTCTGAGCATTAACCCATCGACTCAAAGGAGACTATTTAAACTAATAAATTGGTATGATTTCTTGACTTATTTCCCTAATACAGAGAAGGACATTGGAAGACAATTCTCCATAGGCCTTGAATATTTCTACATATCTTGAGAGCAGACGCCATGGCAGGATTTTATTCTAAGCTGTCTTTCAAGGATGTTTGTGTAGCAAACAGCCTTCGAAGAGAGAGGAAGTGAAGGTGGCAGGTCTGTTTGCTGATCACTTTAATGAAAAGAAATGGTAACTCTGGGACAAAGATTGGGATGTTTGTTTGTAACCCATTATAAATTATTGGGATTTCCTAAATTTGGGAGTCTTCAGCTCAGTGCAGTCCCACTCTATGCACGGCAGGTCAGTAGGTATCCGGACTGCACTGCATTGTCCCTGTGCGACTTGAGGGACAGAAACAATGGACAGAGCTTGCTCGAGTCAAAAATAGTTGACTCAGGCAAGAAGTTATGTTGCTTGCTGTACTGTAACCAAAAGTTGGCCTGTATTGTACAGCATCCATGAGAGAGTGACAGACTAATTTGTTAGCTTAGCAATAGGATAAAATCTTAGACCCTTGTTCTTCACTTAAGATAGAAAGTTCATGAGGAAGATTGGCTTAGATCTAATAAATGTGCATTTCTTTTGATTTGAGGCAAAAGATTAAAATTTTTTGTCCTCAGTAATACAGCATAGATTTTCTCTTTGTAACTTTTTGGGCTGGGACTAATAAAACCTTTTCTTCCCCCCAATTTCAATCATTTAATTTTGCTCCATTGCCTTAAAATTAGTTATTTTTAATTATGTGAACATTTAGATAAGTCTCACATAAGTTGTCTAAAATTTTAGTTAAGTCATCGAATTAGGTTACAGTCAACAGCCTAGATTCTAATAATATTCAAGCTGATTTTTAATTATGTATTATTTGAAACCCTTCAAGTAGAGGTATACATTTATAACAAAATTTAATTGTAATTGTAGTTCTTAAGTGATAAGTATTGTGGACAAAAGGAAAGGTTCTATGGAAAGCTACCTCACAGGGTGATTTGACTATAAATTCCTAACTGGGCAGGTCATGGTGGGCAGTCGCCCCCAGGCATATAACTTCTTTACAAAAGGATGCTTTTTGACTTGAGCAAGCTCTGTCCATTGTTTCTGTGCATCCAGGTTAATGCACTGTTGAAATACCTTCCAGATCTTTCCTTCTAATACTTCACCACACTTTCAGATCCCTCAGAAGAGCATAGAATCTTAACTCACCTATAATCTGATCCCTGCATTGCTTTCTCCCACCTTCATGTAATTTTCCTTATGTTCCCTCCTTTATCTCAAATGCATAAAAGGAACTGCTAATTATTATTCTCTGAAGCAGTTATCTCAGTCTGTTGAGATCTTGTTTCCAAGCATGTCTATGTGTTTGGCTCAAATAAATTTTTATAAAAGTCCTCTGCGGGTTTGGATGTTCTTACTCAACAGTCTCATAATATTAATGTAAATCTTTATATTAAATGAGATGGAGAGACATGTGAATAGACTAATACCATAATCCATTACGATATGTGTATGTACACAACATACGTACACACACACACACACACACACACGCACATGCATGCACAGAAGGGAAGTCCATTCCTTATTCACAAGCATAGTGAAAAATCTGTGTAGAATCATCTCCCAACAATATCCAACCCTTTATTTCTAGACTATCTTGGCTCCTGGTGAATTTTTATGTAAGTATTCAATTATGTTGGCCATTCTGGTTAACTGAGTGACAAATACTGGGAAAAGACCATTACATTTATCTTAGACAGTGTTTAATTAAAACTATCAACAGAACACCAAACAGTGGTATTAAGCCAATCCGAAATAGTACCTTCAGCTGTGCTTGTTGGGGCTTGGACTCAACCAGCTGTAGAAATCCAGTAAATATGCCATCAGAAATTACCTTAGAAATCCAGGTGGCTTTCTCCGTAAATGTTTGTATTGATCGTTATACTTGTCCCAATGAGCTAGTCCAGATAGTATAGGAATATTATACCTGTTTTACAAACTACTCCTCTTTGTAAAGGACAAATGATTGATCAAAATATTTTCTTTGAAGCAGTGTGACTGATCATATGAAAGAGACTTAATTAGAAGTTCAATTCTAATTGACATTTAAAATTTTATTGAGCAAGCACATATTTGCCTTACAATACATCAGTAGCCAAGAATACAAATATTTAATTCTATTAAATTTAACTATTTTATATCACGTATTTAGAGATTATATTAAACATATGTTAAAACCAGTACTTTAAAAGAGAGACCATTACGAAAGGACACAGTGATCAATCAGACAAGACATATCTATGAAAGACAAGCCAGCTGTACTGGTGAGTACTAGCTCATATGTATTCAGTATGACCAGAAAATACTTAGTTATGTAGACACAGTCTTCTAGTAATTTGGAGTGATGATTTGCTTCACTGATGAATTTTAAAAATCAATCAGATGGAAACTATTTTTAGCATCCTACAAATATTCATGGCAAAGTATCATTGAGATAATGCTCTTGATAGCACTGAAATTGAGGAGCTTGATGACACAGGTAAATAACACTTCAGATGTTCTAATTTTTACTAACAATCTAATATGACCAGAGCATGATTACTTTTTAGATTGATTTTATTCTATCTTAGATTGTTACTACTTGCTTATGTGTCTCATTGGAAGTGTGTGTGTGTGTGTGTGTGTGTGTGCGCGCGCGCGCGCGTGCGCGTTTGTGAATTTATACCAAAAGATTGGATGTATTCTAATCACAGCTTCATGCTACTGTAAAATCTGCATAATGAAAAAGTCATTTAGACAAAGTAAAATACCAAAAATTGCAAAATTATATTTTCAATTTAGACCTAAAGACAAACAAGAACGAAAAGAATTCACATATATGGAGGTGGAAAAGGTTTTTGATGCAGACCTTTACAAAACCTTAAAACCTTTAGAAAATTTAAATCAAAATAATGTGTGATTTATATCAAAATAATATTTTTATCAAAGTAATATACAAACAATAGATTTTTATTCTCACTTGCTTTGAAAAATACATTTTAATAAAAAGAGCAATACTAATATTGGAATCTTATATAATACTAATCAGATATTAAAATGTTTTAAATTGGGCCTAGAATAAGAAGTTGGTTTCTGCTATTCTGGCTCGGGTATTCATTATGTAGCAAATCATATGCAATTTACATATGAAAAATATGTAAATTATCTACCAAGCTCTTATCAAAGATCTTATACATGGAATGCAGATGACCATCAAAAAGATTCAGCATATATGTGTATAAAACTGCAAAAGTACTTTGAATATTTTACATAAATAATGAGTTTTTTCACATTTTGAAATTGATAGATTTTATAATAGAGAAAAAACAATCTTTCAGTTCTGTAGGTATGCATATATTAATAGCTTTACAATCAGAAATGATGTTTAGATGATTATAAGTATTTTACTAGATAAAATGGTGTTAAGATACTATTATTATGTTAAATGTAAGCTCACTATTAAATTTAGAATTACAGGAAATTTCTCTTGTTTCACTTAATGTGTTATGATTTATGTCAAATTAAAATATTTTGTTTTATAATTTTGCTAAATTTTCCTTGTTTGAATGTAATTTTCCATAAATGCTTCGTAAATTAATTTTCTGAAATTAACTTTTAGAATCAGGTTCTAGGAAATCTGTTAATAAGATTTAGTGTCATGCAAAAAAGTCCTGAATTGAGTTCAAATGTCTGTCTTAGACTAATGAAGTACCTATGTGACCTTAGGCAAAAATCACTTAATCGGTATTTATAAATTTTTTGTCACTTGTTATATGAGGGAATGTATCATAATAGATTTAAACTTCTATCGCTTTTAGTTCTAAATCATGAATGTGTGTCAAATGCTTAATAACCACTTTAGAGTTATAGTTTAAATATAACAATATTTCAGCAACATTTCAATTTCCTACCTTGTCCTAAATTACATTTATATTATATAAAGGTAGTCAGTCAGTAAGAAAGGATAATGCCACCTTCCATCCACCTGGCAAACATTTTCTGTTCTTAGAGGACACAGAAATCACCAATGGAGCTCCATGTTAGGGATGCTCTTTCCACATGATTGAAGTTTCTCAACTCTTTGACCAGTTGTAAGAATGATTTCCTCATTCTTAGGGACAGTATGTACTGTATTATTTAACTGTCATTGAATTCCACCAAGCAGATATGCCTAAGGTATTTTAGAGCAACTGGTCTTCTGAGTTCTACCAAGATATTTGTCTCGAGGCTTCTCTTGGTATATGTAACTAATTCTCATGAACTTGTCTACTTCTTTAGTCATTCTGATTTTTATTTCCCATTAAAACAGCCATCTATCATGATCTGCAGTTTCCATACAGATCCACAACTAACCTATCTACAAATCAACTCAGCAGTCAATTGATATTTCTGACCTTATCTAGGCCCTGTGATGACGGCCAGTCCTCAAACATATTCATAATGATTTTTAATTGGGGAGCAGTTTTATTTCCTAGAGTTTTAAAATTAGCTGTCAACAGAGGCTTAGAAACATAGTGTAATTCTTTAGTCAATGGTCAGTCTTCTTAACTAGCCTATAAACTTCAGGAATGAAATAGATTCTCTGCCTTGTTCATACTGTTCCACCTGAATCTATAACAGTGTGGGTGTTTGACAGTCATTTCTTGAATGAATGATTCAACATGGAGAAAGAAGTTCCAATAATAATTTGCCTTTTAGATATGCTCTACTTTGAGTAATTCAGATATGTAATATTTTATTCTTATTGCCGCTGTTGCTTCTGTGTGCTTCACTAATGATGTCATAAAATAGAAACTGGAGTCGACCCAAGGTTTTGATAATCCTTTATTTTTCAGATGCCATTCAAAATGAATACAGAAAGTTAATGAGCTAATTCAATAAGAAGCAATCGCCTTTGTTTTATCAAATTATCAACTTATGGTTTAAACTGATGTAATGTGCATTAAATATATTAGTTCATTTTGGTCTCACGGTAATTTGCATAGTACACATATTATCTCCTTTGATTTACTAAACAATATTCAAATCTGTGAATATTTAGTTGTGATCACCAACAACCTATAAACATATTAATTTATATATATTATCCCATATAAAAATTTATGTTTGTAATAATTTTCCACAAATTATTTATATTTGATGATTACTTGCATAAAAGAATTATTTTTTATACAATTAAAGTTGATAAGAAATTACTACATAACTTGAATGAGAGTAAAAGCATGGAAAATTGTAGAGAATTATTAATGATTGTGTAGTTCAACACCACTATTTTAGGAAACTCTCAATGGCCACCAAGTACATAGCCAGATGGTAGCAGAATTAGGAATAAGACACAGATATCCAAACAATTTATTCTTTCCAGTATCCCACGATCACAGTCTTTCCTAATATGTCATTTATTGCAAGTTCGTATGTTCATCTGTGGCAGCAGTGTGATGCCACTTCCTATTTTTAGTGGGTTAAGAATAAAATTCCAACTCCATATCACATGCCAGAGTTTTCTATTGAATCTGCAAAGGAAACAGACTGCTGTGCCTTAGTGGTGAAGGCGGAAAGCAGAGCTCACCATTGCATGCCCTAAGTTCAAGTATCTGAGAGCATCTTTGTTCTTTGTCTATATGCTACTGTGGCCAGCATCAGATGCTTGATCCTCATGTGGCCCAATTAACTGTATATTGTTTCATAGCTGCTGGTGGTACAGTTCATTTGCTTCTCTTTAAAGTGATATCTCTTTATAGAAATTTTTAAAAAGATGCCTCTAGTAGTAAGCATTTGGCTCCAGAAACAAATTTTATTTAGAACGAATTGCTTTTATATTAAAGGAATACTGTGGAAATGTTTTTATGCAGTGACTGAAGGAGAATTGAAGTATTTTTAATTTTGAACTAATACGGGAAGTTGAACATGTAAATTTGAGAGGTTTTTCTCTCATCTTTTAAGTTGGTACCATCGCAACTTTGGAATTTGTGCTGGCCAATGGATCATTAATAAAGAAATTAAAATGTTCATTTCCAAATATGAACACCAGAATGAAAATTTTTTTTATATAGATAAAAAAATATTATTTATCAGGGGCAACATTTTTTTGTATAATAAAATTAACCATCTATAATCAGAATTTATACATGAATTACTTTAAAAATATCTAAGAAAAAATAAAACTGTAAATTTGTTATTTATAAGGAAAACATTGAGAGAAAATACAAAGCATATTAAAAATATTATTTTAAAAATGTTATATAGGAAAGAATGACTCTAAGTTTCCCCATAACGGAAAGTCACATTCTAAACACATTATAGACATTATCTTAGAAATCTTTAAATTGCTTTAAAAATGTTACATATGTGATATTTTCTTAAAATTTCAGCAAATTGTTTCATATCATACTAGTAAGTACATGGATATATGGTGGCCATGTCAAGATCTTATACACATACATTTTGGGTTGAAAGTGGAATATCTTTCAATTGGGAGATTTGGAATATCTATCATCTTCACATTATAAAACAGCAAAAGAATAAGATTTAACAGAATGACATATGCATGCTTTATAGAAGCAAAAAACACATTTTATTGAAAAGCTGTTAATGTGAATCTTTATTAATATTGATATTTAAACATATTTAAATCAGTAATCATAATATCGGTAGACTTATTAGATACATTTTTTATTTCATCTCTTTAAATTTTTGTTGTTTAATTATGTCAATATTTTTTTCACAGATTAAAGAATAATCATAAAAACCAATAGCACTGTTATAATATCTGTTCTACAATTCTCAAAATACCAAACAGGATATTTTTAAATATAGTGAAAATACATATTTAAATTCAGACAGCTTTTCTATAGCATTTCTATTAGATAATGTATTATATAGAAGAGTAAAAACATCTATTGCCATATTCTCTTATAAAGTTAAAAGAGGTCTACTCTAGAAATTACATGTAATCAATATGAATGCAACTATAAAAGTCACTGCGTATGGCACCCTGTAATTTAATTCTTTCTTCATAATTACTACTGGTGCTGGTTTTATATTTAGAGTGTACATAAACAATGAATGCTTTGGTACCAAAAGACAAAAAATTCTATTATGATTTTAACCCAATAGATGATTTCTCAAATAAACATGTTTCAATAAATAAGTTTCTTTTTGAAAAAGTATATTAATACTTAATTTTGATTTAGGATTTGACTTAAAGAAATAGACATTTCTTCTTTTATAAAGAGAAGCTACCAAACTTGTCAGGAAAAACACCATTGAAATCATCCTTAAATATTTAAAAATTCCAAATAATAAAATGTACAATTTAAAATGTTTTAAAGAAAAATAATCTGATTCTCATGAAAGGTAAACAGAACATGCAAACATCACTCATTTATACAATGTGACTAACCTGAGTCACATTTCGGAATGGTTAACTCCATTTTACATAGATCAATTCACTCAAAATGACAGATTGCTTTTTCAATGAATTATTACAGTGATTCACCTAGTTTTGCATAGTCGAAAGAACTATTTACTACTTAATGGTTTTCTAAATATTGTTTTTTTTTAAAATTAGGACTGTGACAAGTCTATAAGGAAATAACCATATAATATTGAATCTCCTATGTCAAGCATTCTTGTATTTATGTTGTATGTACTATGTTATAACTTTTAAAAAGTTTTTGGCAGTAAATATATTCAGATATCTTTTATTCATAATAACAAAGAGCAGTATTTTTTTCAGAAAGGATAAAAATATTTTTTTAAAATAAGCAATATTTATTGTGTACTGTGCATTTAAAAAGAGCAATATTTTCTAGAGTTCAAATTAATAATCTTATAACAGGAGCTTTAAAAGTAGTTATAATAATATCAATTGATTGTTCATCAATATTTCATAAACAGCAGCATATTAACATTTTCTTATCATCAGAAAGTTAAGCCTGTCTTTAAGATATAAGCAGTTCTTAGATTATTTTTATTTATTCTTATATTTCATGCATGAAATTAAAAAAATCCCACTTCTTTTTAAGAAGGGTCCCATGATCCCACCTTTAAAACTAATCTTTCTGTTATCTTATGGATGTTTTCTGGTCATTGTTTCAGAATATCTACTCTACTTTTAAATATGATTTTTAAAATTATATAACTCCAGGGGAGCTATCATATTTGTTATTTCCTAACCAAGTCCTTTTCAAGTCTTTGACTTTTATGTGACAGATTTCATCATCTGTAGTCTTTGAAAATGTCTAATTCTTTTAAAAAAAATTTTTTTTTTTTTTTTTTTTTTTTTTTTGCTACAGAGGACTTAATGGCCAAACGTTCCTCTATACCCATCATTTTTCAGTGAAGTATTATGGAAACTTATTTGGTAAATAGCATGTCACAATCTTTCTTATTAAAATCATTCATATCTGGGTCATCTACTGTGTGCTTCTGTAAGCCTCTGGCAACTTCTCAGTGTGAAAGTTCTTCAGTGAGTTATCTGCAGCCCCTCACATCCCAAATATTGTAATTTACAACTCAGTATATCCCAGGTCTCAGCTATGTGGTCATGTGCCTAATGCCTAAAGGAAATGAGAAAGAGCCTGTGTGAAAGTAGCCAGAATACCTAGAAGCTTTCGAGTATGCTGGGATTCTTCCCGTTCATTTTTCAAAACATTACAAACTGCAATGTTCTTTTGAATCTTGTTTCAGCATAATTTACTCATTAAATTTTGCCCACATAGATCTTCATGTTAACCTCTGTCTGCCTGTTGTTATTTGCACTGGATTGTTCCTCAGAAAAGTTTGGGGTTGAGGGAAGCTACCGGGGAATTTCTCTGTGATCCTTTCTACAGCAGCCAAAACAGGCAGAGTTCTGAGAAGAGTTATGACGACAGAAGCAACACTAAAATAGGGAAATTGTTTTATCTCCTCCAAATTCCTGAGTGTAGAAAACAACAAGAGGCCTAGACCTCTAGGTGTAGGTTTTTCAGTGGAAATTTATCGTAGACAACAAATAAAATAATCAACCTGTGTGAATATTCTCATTTTTTATGGCCTGCCATAACACAAACGAAATATTCAGACCCAAGATTCAGCAGCTCCAGATTGACTACAGCTCCAATATTTTCTGATTTACCAATAACTCACTTGTATAAGTATGCTAATAACTGTATTTATATAACCATTTTCCAGTTTTAATTGCTTCTTTGTCATTTGATTTGAGTCATAATTATTAAATAAAAATTGTGTAATATAAAGTTAAGTGATTTGTTTAATTGGTTAATTACTAAATAATTGAGCATATCTAGCATTAGGCTGTGAAATTTGCATGTGACTGAACCACATTATATTGGTTTTATGAATTATTTTGATAAGTAATTTTGAGTATAACTCACTTGCATTATTCAAATTTACCTGATATAATTAATACTATGACAAGTTATTGATTATTCTTAACACAAATTATAATAATCCGATGTGGAAAAAATTCAAATGACATATTGATATTTGTTTTACATTTTCATAGAGGTTAATCTGATGCTTAAGGGTTTCATTTTAAGAAAAACAGTGATTCATAACCATAGGGAAAATATGTCCATTCTTGCATCTACATATTCTTCACATTCTCACATCCCACATTATGTACGAAATAAATGAGTCTGTCTAAAAGGCTGCATGGACCTTGCTCTAGCTACCACCATGGTGTCTGGCTTCAAAGAATATGTAATTATGCAGAGTTAAGAAAGTCCTTTGTAATTGGGAGTTTGTATTTCACTATATAAGAAAGTTGAATCTTTCAATAGAAATACCTAATAATGTAATGGCCCATGATGTATAAGAATATTAAAGATGATCATTCCAACTTATAAAAAGTTTTATTTTCCCATAATTGTTGATACAAGAAACTGCCATCATTATTAATGGTATGATTGCTTTAATACATTTATGTTGGATGTGCTTTGAGAAAACTCCCTCCCTCCCCTCCGTCCCTCTCTCTCTGTCTGTCTCTGTCTCTCTCTGTCTCTGTCTCTGTCTCTGTCTGTCTCACTCTCTCTCTCTTTCTTTCTTTCTTTCTTTCTTTCTTTCTTTCTTTCTTTCTTTCTTTCTTTCTTTCTTTCTTTCTTTCTTTCTTTCTTTCTTTCTTTCTTGAAAAGCACATAAGAACTACCTTACTAACAGCTGTCAAGTGTTTAGCTAGAATCACAATGTCATACAGCAGATCTCTAGAACTTTTTCACCTTGCATAACTGAAATTTTTATAACCATTGATCAGCAATTTCTCATTTCTACTCCCCCTAGCGCTTGGCAATCATCGTTCTACTTTCTACTTATATTGATTTGACTCTTTAGACATCTTATGTAAGTAGATACATACAGTTTGTCCTTCCATGACTGGCTCAGGGTGTTAATATGTTTTCTTCTCATGGCCAGAGAGTAGAAAAGAAGTTTTAAATGACTCTTAAATAGCTAAATATGCAATTAAAAATATTGACTAATTTGAAAATCTATGTAACATAGAATTAGTGATATGACTTAAACATTATAGAAGTTTTCATAAAGCAAATTTCTTGTGTCTGTTTTATGTCAAAGATTTTACAAACAGTAACATGACCTTAAACCCCAAAAGAGGCTCCAAAACTTTCATAGACAAAGATTATCTGTCTAATGCTTCTTGACCCTTCATTTTCTTTCTCAGACAGTGATATATAAATGGGTCTAAGTTCAGCTACTTTATTGCTTTGTAAAACTGCTCTCTCCTACTTCCATTTTTATTTTGGATTTTTATGATGACAGTGTCAAAGAGACTAACTAGTATACGTTTTACACATAAGTTATTTGGATGATTATGAGATATAGTTTCATAAAAGGAACCTACTTAAATATTTGTGACAGTGTTTCAATGTGGAATTTAAGAATCCTATACTCTTAGACACAGAACTAGTTAGCACACAATGACACATGGGTGAATCTTCACAAATTTTATTGAGTATTCTTTATTTGTGTGAAATAGATTTGGCTAAGACGATGTACAATTCAAATTAAGTTTCTTGGATATCATTATACAACTGGTGAAAATGCCTAAAGTTGATACTTAGTGTTAAGGTGTCTAATAATACCATAATCTACCACCGTAGATATTTTTTGAAAACTTAAAACTTTTGTACAAAAACAAAACAAATTAAAAAAATATTCTCTCATTATTTTCTCAAAGAAAAAATATTCCATCTAAAATAGAACAAAGTATGAAATTATAAACCTTAAACTTTATCTTAAAAATAAATTCATAACAAAAAATAAACTTTTGAAAGTCTTCTTAGAGAAACGAACTTTCTTCTGATACATTAATTCAGTCATTTTATCAATAGAGCTTTTTTTTCCATAGCATTAACCATAAGAAATCACAATGTAAGAGACAACAAATTATTTTATTATGCTATTTATTTGAATGTTAAAATTAATTTATTACATTATCTTCGCTGACATAATTTAAATGCACTATAATTCACTCAGTAACTTGTCTTGTTCCTGACCTTAGATGGATCAAATTTGGTTTTTCACTATTAAATATGATGTTAGCTATGAGTTTTTTGCAGATATCTTTTATCACATTGAGGAAATTTTCTTCCCTTCCTTGTTAACTGTTTTTACCATAAAAGCGTGTTGCATTTGTCAAATGTTCTTCTGCATCAATCAAGATGATCATATGCTTTCTCATTTATTTCATTAATATGAATTAATTATCAAATGTTAATCTGTCTTTGCAGAATCTCTGGTATCTACAGCAGTACTTGATATTTCCTATATGACTAAATGGATAAATATAATTATGGTCTTGGCTGGGAAGAATCTACAAAATTGACTGAAAAGACATAACTTAAAATAACAGAATGTATCTATCAGAGCTTATAGTTGCACAAAACATCCTAGCAAGAAATACCTGGTACCTATTCTAAGGGGGTGGCACTCTGCTGGGAAAGATAACAATTAAGCACACAATTTCCAGCGAGGTATAGATACTTTGCCAAGATAATTACATAATAATGTAGAATTAGCTAACCAAGTTTGCAAGTGGAGGGAAGACTTTTTAGAGAAAATACTATTTGTGTAAATCTTTAATTAAGTAAAGAGGCAAGAAAAGGAAAGGAGATTCGAAGGAGAGGAGGCAGTGGTGAGATTTAGTATATGTTTCAAGAACTGGGAATCGTACAGATAAGTCCCAACAATGAGAAAAAGCATGGAAAGTTTGAGTAAATGATAAAACCTCATTATCATTAGGTCTGTGAGGGATTCTTCAGTTTCCACAATGAAGGTAGACTGGACAACTTTTTCCAAAGCAGTGTTAGGGGATAATCCAGATGGACTAATCCAATGTTTCTGGAACTAACCAGATATTAAATAGTGAATAAATGGAGGGTAATTTATTTTAAAAGTTTGAATGATGGAAAATAAATGTCATGAGACACAGGGTCAGACCTGATTTTAAAAGATATATTTGTTAAGAGGAAAGAGCTAGGGTTTTAATGTAAGAAAATTTAAGAAACAATGATAAATCCAAAATTCTCATTAAAGCAAAAGGGCATATTAGCCAGTACCCAAATAATAGAATTAATGTCAGAAAGAAAAGGAGATGACTTCTCACTGAGATAAAAAAAAAAAAAAAATGCTTTGATGAAAACCTTTGAAAATACTATTTATTCCTGAATAAAGTTATAGAAGTTATAGCTACATCCCATAACATTTTTCATATAAAATTTATTTTCAGTTTTATACACAAGAGGCAGTCCATGTTTATTTCCTACTGTATGGGTGTTTCTAGCCAAGCAATGGTAATCAGAGTTTTTCTAAGAATAGTGATTTTTATACTTGACATATATTGGAAGCAACTTGAGAGCTTTGGTTCCTAAAAACTAAAGTTTAATTATCATGGTTTATAGTGTATAGCAAACCACTAACTCTTAGTTTATGGAGATTTTCCAAACCAGTTTTACTTGAAAGCTAGTCAGATAAATCAACTGTAAAACAAAAACAAAAACAAACAAAAAAAAAAACCAGAGGATTATGCACAATTCATTCAAAAAAATGCACTGCATCATGGACAGGAAGCTCATAGGAATACAGGCATCCCAGTATGTGCCCTCTTGAAACACTATCAGCATGTCAAAAAGGCTTTCCTCAAAACGAAATGTATTGACCTTTTGCTATTTTTCAAGGGTACTTTTGATTATTTTTCTAAGATATAGCCCCTTGATAGAATGTTTGTAGTTTTGAGACTATACAGTGACCTATTATTGGCCTTATGCCAATACACCCTTTGTTTCCTCCTATCCTCTTATCTACTGTAAAAATCTCTTCCTGTCATGGATGTATGATGGTATATAGCATTATCTCTTTTAAGGTTATATTTTGGATCTTTACTTGTTTTTGTTTTTCAAATTAATGGCAAAGAGAAATAGATAAGGGTGGAATAGAGGGATTCTTTCTGTATTTACCTTGCTTCAGTAGCCTAAATTTCCTCAAACTGGTGGTCGCTTGTAACTTGAGTTATTCATTAACTGGTTTTAAATCACCTTTCCTGTGAGATACTAGTATATCCTAAGTTCTGTACATGGCAATGGGAAGCAAAAAAGAATATGATATCTAGCCTGTATTTGAAAACCCTATGTACATAAATCTCAAGGGGAGAATGTATAAAAATTTAGGTTGTCCCATTGTCATAGATAATTTTATTATCTTGGTATTTAGTCTATACTTCTTCTCATTCAGCAATACAATAAATTATAATAGTCATTCACTTTATTAGTACTACTAGAATTTGGAGGCATAGCCATTTTTGTTTAAAAAACTATTTTAGTAGTAAAGTTAATTTTTCTAAAATTATATTTAGTCAACTTAATTTAGTTCTGAGAAACATAATGACTTAAAAACTAGGCAAATAGTTTTTTAAAATATGTATTACTTTGTATTATATTTGAGTGATATAGTTATCATATAATTATGTACCATTTTATATAAAACCACCAATTGTGTGTGTGAAAAAAATTAATATATAAAAAAGGTTTAAGTTGTTTTAAAGCATCTTAACTGATTGTTAAGGCAATGTGTGTGGGTTTTTTTTTTTATTATTAGTATTAGGGACATCTGTGAGGGTTTCTCTTTCAGGGTTTTTTTTTTTTTCCTAACTTGATTAAGGACAATGAAATAATAAATAATTATTATGAAGTATTTATTAATATCATTAACATTTAAAACTTTTTTCAAAATACCAAGATATCCCTTGACTTACACAGTAAAGATTTTATTCTCTCAATATTGTCTTCTATCAAAATTAAGGTAAAATAATAATTTTTAATACAAACATTTTTAATTAAATGACCCATAAAACACATCAATTTGATTGCTGTGTATGGTAGATTATTTTTTATCCAGGAATTTTATCAGTGTGCAATTTTCCAGATTCATATATTCAATCTTTTTATCAATATTTTGTCATTGGAGAATGTGTTTATTTTCTGTTCTCATTGTTCTCATGACAGATTGACAGCTTCTTAACTTACTATCTGCCTGGCTTAAATTATACAGAATCAGTCAGTAATATATATTTCAAAATATATGTAGTACCTGAAAATAAATAGATAGATAGATACATAGATAGATATGTGTGTATATACATAAAATTTAGTATTGCATTATCACATTGGGTGAAATTCAATGTACTACTAATATCTAAATAATTATAATATTAAATATACATAAATACATGTTACAGGCCTTCCATGTTCACTTTAGTGGAAAATATATACTTGCAACTATTACCCTTAATAAAAGTCACCTTGGATCATCTGAATACATTAAAACCAGAGGTGAATCAGATGTAGCTGTACATTAAGTTATGTCAAAGGACTTTCTGTAAAAATTGTAGTTAAAATATTTTAATAAAATTTATATGTGTAAAGACAGAGATTTCTATAATCAAGACATAGGTAGGTAAACAGATTCAGCATTTTAAATAAAAATGTAAATCAAGTTTATGGATGCTTCATGGCTATGTAAGGAAAGGAAAATAAGCCACAATCTCTCTCTCTCTCTCTCTCTCTCTCTCTCTCTCTCTCTCTCTCTCTCTCTCTCTCTCACATATATGTGTAGGTGAGTGTGTGTATGTGTACTTGTCCTACAAAGAGAGCGGATTCAGATATCTTGAAAATACTGCTTGCTTATTTTACTAGTCAGTAAACTTGAAAATATTGGATTTATTTTTCAAAGCTTGTTAGTTTTGTCTCAGACATTGCTTTGCTCCTGCCCCTCCCAATGATTGCTTGTATCTAGGAAGATCTTTCTTTCAGTCCTCACCTTGCAACTTTATAGAACAGAAGGTCATTTCCAGTAGACCTCTTATTTGTCATCAAAACTCTGATTTTATGGTTTGAATGGGATTGCTGACCATTCTTAGCTCTCATTTTAGCTGTATTCAGCAAGCAACTATTCAACAGAAGAGTGAGACAATAACATAAAAGAATGTGTGTGTCTGACTTCAGGACACATTGGTCTTTGTATAAATGCTGGTGGCATTTTAGGGCCCTTTCCACAGTGCTCCCTAAATACTTACTTCAGTCACCGAAGGAAATGGAATGCAAAACCAGGGCACTTCGCTAACTCTCTCCAATAAACACTATTTTTAGTAATTTGAATATAGGCAGATTCTTTGGGGAATTTTTCCTCTTCTTATTAATTCATACCTCTATCTAGGCCTGAATTCCAAATATTTTATCCCTTCCTTTCTTCATTATTAACTCTTACTACAGCCATGACACCTTTGCTAATGTTTCCTATGATGCCACTATTCAGAGACTTTATCATATCACTGAGAATATAAAGGAGAACATAACTACGATGTGACAGATGGAGAAAATAAAGCTGAAAATGTTATATATTGGCTTCAGTTGGTAGGTAGCACTCAAAAACTTAGGTGTTCATTCTTAATCTGAAAAATTCAGTGGACCAATGTAACAGGTTTTTTTGTTTGTTTTTTAGTTTTTGTATTTTTTTCCCCCCAAGTTGCTATTTTAAACAATCTCAAAGTTCACATCTGGCATGCCGGAATAGAGGTCTTTGAAATATTTGTTTCACTACATGAAACTCTAGCTATCTTCCTCAAATGGAATACAGAATATTTCTTAAGGAAGGAAAGAGTTTCTGAACCATAATAACTCTTTGATTCAAAGGCTTTTTATCATTACCCACCAGTGTTAACTTCACTTTGTATCAAAAGCTCTCCTGGTGAGAAAATTCTAAACAGTGAAAAACAAAACAAAAAATCTTAAGATTACAATCTGCCACTCTTCTTTAAAAAACATCTAACAAAGGTAGCTGTGGAACTCTAGGGAAGAAAATCCTGAGTCATTTCTAAGGATACAAAAAAAAAAAAAAAAAAAGTGTTTGTTAACATTACTGTTTTAAAATATTTCCTTCTAGTATATTCAGTAATATGGCATGGAAAGGCATTCTTAAAAATTTGTCATAGTAACAAACAAACAAATGAAAAAAACAAAAAAGATAAATTTTCAACCAATATTGATCATTACAATCAACATCAGTTTTTACATAGAGAAATGTACTATAATACTATAATTATACTGTGCTCTTCTTTAGAAGTAGGGTGGCTAGTCATCAATTTAATCTTTTTTAACCTTTCTTATCAACTCTTTGGTTGTGGGTGAATAAATATAGAATCTATAGGAATAAGAGAGGTCCATTCTAGTGGGTGCATAAGAGCCTATACAAAAGGGAAAAAAAACGTGTAAAGAGTAATTTACGCTCTTCTTGGCCAACCTTATCCTTCATGCCATTAGATTAATACATAATAAATACCTTCAAAGATGCTATGTGATGTTAATTGGGGAAGTCAGTTGTGGTGAAGGAAGAGACATCTCCACATTTGGCGATGTGCTGTGCAGTATAAATGCCCCGTGGTACATATGTAGCATTGGCTAAACCTAACAGTGTTGTTGCTGTTGTCCACTCGGCAAAGAGAAGAATTTCTCAAGAACTCTGAGGCACATTAAACAGGGTAAATGATGGGATAGGGACACTCGAAATGAAATTACCCATAGCATACTTTATATGCTCTAAGAAAACTAGGTCATCTGACGTAAGTCTTCACTTAATGTCATGTATAGGTTCCTGGAAACTGCAACTTTAAGCAAAATGATACACAACAAAACCAATCTTACCATGGGCTATTGATATAAATGAGAGGTAAGTTCCTATAGCCAATTTCTGGTCACGAAAATATCACCAAACTTCTAAATAAAGACCCAAAACCCTTCTAATAGTAAACATGTACATCGATATGAGTTATATATTAAAGCTATACATTTAAGAAAGATTAATACAAATAAGCAAGATTCTTATTTCCAACTCGCTGATCACAGTTTAGGGTTGCAGATGGTCAGAGACTCTTTCAACAGCTCAGGGCACAAGGCAGACCAGACATCCTTCTGTCACAGACACACGCACAGCCACCTACACTCACTCAGACTGGGACAACTTAGACATACCAGTTCACCTCAGGCACATGCCTTTGGAAGCTGGAGTACTTGTAGAAAATCCACAGAGATGTGGGGAGAATTGCAGACTCCACATAAACAGTGGCCCTGGCCGGAGATTAAATTTTTTTTTCTTCATGGTTTTAATAAAAACATGTTATCTGAGGACCTGCTGTACTAAGTGATTTTACAGAAATAGAGTTGAAAAATCGTTCTCAGCTTTTGCCAGTGAGATTAACAATGAAAGTTCTGCAGGAGCTGAAGCAGTTATTAAAGCACTTGCCATTATCCTCTAAATAAATCTTGACCGCCGCCTCCCTGGGCTCTGAGAAAGAAAAAAGGGGTGGGGTGACTTAATGGGATAGTAAACATTAAAGGGCTCCACGAAAATGTCCCGTACATTTATTTTCTTTTTACCCCTGATTGAGAAAACCAAGAAGTCCTAAGAACATGACTTGGTTATACCTTTGGACAGGTATGCCTTTCCATCTATGTTCGAGAGAGAATGGGTACTGGGACAGTCTTTACCTACATTGTCTCGTGAAATCTTTGCCAAAATCCAATGAAATAATTATGTTCGATTATGTTTTTCAAATGAGGAAAGTGAGTTTTATGGAATTTAAGTATCAGTCCAAGAAAAGAGGTAAAAAGTTGTGGATGTAGTTTAAAGTCACTTTTAATTTTAATTTCAAAGAGATCATTTTATCTCTGGGGTGGATGTAGAGGTGAGGCTTAATCACATCAAGGATTGAGCACCAGCCCATCCTTAACGGACTGGGTGCAGCTTCTCTGCATGTCTTTGGTACCTGAGTCAGGACACCTGGGGTCCAACATCACTCGTGATTGTGTCCACAGTGAAAGGAACATCAGGCATGCAGCAGTAAAGTTCACATTAAATGGAAATAGTAATCCTTTCTCAACCCATCCCTGACTTCTGGATTTCAGAAATTTAGTCTTAGATTCATAGACTCCGTAAATATAATTTTTCCAGCATTATTATAATTGTAAGAGTTAAAATCAGAAACCTATTATTGTTTTGACATCTCTGTGATATTGATATTTTAATAGCCAAAAATCAGTTATGATATTCTCTTTGACATTTGTCTTTTAAATAAGTGTTTGATCTACCTTGTGAGAATATAGATTTTCCTCTTGTAAATCAATAAAAAGTAATTTCAATTTAAATAAAAAATAAATACTGTCTCTGAGAAAAAGAGTTCAGGTTCCACATAGTTTCAATAACATGATACAGAAAAAAAGGTTTTTATATAGGGACAACTGGCAGAAATAGCAGAGTGATGCTAGTACCTGTGGCACTGATGGCTGTTTATTTTACAGAAAAAAAGAGAAGGTAACGCCAATAGTGAGAACAAGAGTGGTAAATTCATCAGAAAATAGGGATTTATTAATTATCAAGAGATTTCAAAGGCAGAATAAAGACGGAAATTACCATTGTCTCAGAGTGTTATTCAGAACTATAAATAAATCGTTACTATATATGCTAAGGGAATAATAAAAGATGAGCTAGTTTTTAAGCATTTTGACTTGGGTCAGCACCTAAACTCATTTTTAAAGCAAACGACATCAAAATAAAGCAAAGTAAAAGAAATATCTTAAGAGGAACTATTTATTAATAACCAATTAATATTAATAAGCATTAATGAACATTATTAATTTGTATATGTGTATGTGCATGTATTTATTTTAAAAGATTTATTATAATGAATTGTCTCATGTGATCATGGAGGCTGAATAGTTCTGAGATCTGCTTACAAACTGAAGACCCAGGAGAGCTGATGATGTAGTTCCACTCCAAAAGGAAGATAGGTTTAAAATCCAGGATGAGCTGGTGTTTCAGTTCAAGTACAAAGGGGGGAAGAATCCAAGGTCCCAGCAGGAAAGCGGTCAGGCCAGAGGAATGCCGCCTGACGCACAGGAGGATCAGCCTTTTGTTTTCTTCCAGCCTTCAACTTATTGAACGGGGCCCACCCACACTAGGGACAACAATCTGCTTTGCTGTCTGCCAATTCATATCTTAGTCTCATACAGAAGAATACTCACAGACACATCCAGAATAATGTTTGCTCAAATGTCTAGGCACCCGGTGGCCCGGTCAAGCTGACATAAAATTAACCATCATACTACTGTATTACCATTAAGCACTCATCCTAGAAAATCTGGTTTCTCTTTCAAATTTTTCATACTAACACCAAATATATCAAATCTACCTCTACAATAATTATTAAAGAAGCCTATAATTTGCATTCCCACCGCCTCTTTCCTATTTATAATCCCTGTAACTTTTGGCTTCATCTCTCCCAAAATGTCTGTATTTGGAAGATTTTTTAATAAAATCTTTCAATGCTACTAAAGCATTTTAGAAAATATATTATTGGAAAACATTTGCAAATATGTTGACATATTAATTGCATCATTCTTTGCATATTGTAAAGCAGTCTAAGTTCTCATCAGTGTCAGATCGGTTGTATATATTCTGATTCAATTGTAAAGTGTAATAAATTAATTCATTAGGAGAAAAACTGGTAGATTGACATGGAAGTACCAGCTAAGCAAAACAAAACAAAACAAAATAACAGCAATTACAAGAACTCATTGCAAGATAGAATTAGAGAATCACGCCAGTTTGTTATAAAAAGAAACACATTGTTCGTGTGGTATGTTATACAAACAGCATGTACTGCATATAGTGACATAGCGACATTTTGGGCAAGACTAACCACATACATATACCGCTGCAGTTCATTAAAATTATAATGGGACTGAAAATTTTCTATCGCCTAGTGACTCATAGCTGTCAGATGCTGTAACATCATAGCCCAACGATTTACTCCTTTGTGCACTTCTCAGTCTATGAATCATATTACTATTCTCTAGAAATACCTGCGGGCACTCACCTGGGCCTCAGTGAACTTCCCACACACATCTCCCTTTTCTAAACCAGTGTTACAACTGGATCAACCCTTGCAATTCTTACAATTACAAGATGCTCTTCAGCAAAGTAAATTTAGGAAATGTCAAAGAGAAGTTTATTACTTATAGACCCTGGGGTGTATGCCAGGGGTCACATAGTGGGATCAAAAAGAGGGAGGAAAGTGAGAGAAACAGAGAGACAGAGAGAGAGAGAGAGAGAGATTGAGAGAGAGAGAGAGAGAGAGAGAGAGAGAGAGAGAGAGAGAGAGAGATTGGAAATAAACGCTGGGGCCTAGGCCTCTGCTTTTATTGGGGTGAAGGTAGAGGCCTGGGGTTTTGCAGGTGTACTCTTTATTGATGAATTTAGAAACATAAGGGTGGTAATTTAAAGTGAGAGAGGAGAAAAAAATTAAAAGAAAAAAAAAGTAGCCCTAAAGGTCAGTTATTGAAATCAACCACGATCTAAAGGGAAGGTGCCTCAGTGGGGGAGGTGGCCTGGCTCTTTGTTTAGGCGTGTGACTGGCCATGTAAGAGCCTTAGTGGAAGCTGGATGCCCCTCTGAAATAGATGCCTGGTTCAAGTGGACTCCTGGGCAATCAAAGATGAAGTCAGGCACTTGCATTACAAAAAGGAAAACCAACTGTGTTTGTGGTGATGCTGGTGTAAACAGATCTGCAGCTGCCGGGGTGTAAGAGTATAGCACATGCAATTACAGGAGTAGGCTTGCCACTAGGTTCGTGTAAGTGCAGTCTATGGTGTTCATTTGCACAGTGATATCATTGCCTAAGGACGCATTTCTCAGAACACACCCCTTTGCAACCCAGCGCTTGGCTGTGTATGCAAAGTCTTAGCTAGTCATCCATTGTCCCTCGACTCAGTCTTTCAACCTCTCTTCTGTATCTGCAAATTTGGGATACACATTACATTCCAGCCATTAACCAAATAGTCATACATTTATTTCTTGCATATAAACTTTATTTTAAAAATTATTGATTTTTTCTCACACTGATCACTTGTTTTTGATAATACACCCACCCCAGTTCTACCTTTTGAAATCCTACATATTTTTCGATAGTAAACTTAAATGTGTCCTCTTTGAGGTAGCTTTTCACTTTCCTGCAACAGGGTTTCTCAAGCTTGGAAGTATTTATATTTTGAGACAGATAATTAATTCTTTGTCTTGAGTGTTGCCTTGGGCATCGTACGATGTTTACCAGCATTCCTGTCTTCTGCCTTCTATAAAACATAATACCATTCCTCCTCATACCCCCACCAGGGATGAAAACTAAATATGTCTCCAGACATTGCCAAATGTTCACAATGTAGGGGAGGGTGTTTGTGTGCAAAATTGTCTCTGGCTGAGAATCTTAGCATAGGAATTTATCTCTCACTCCTAACATTCCTGTAGCATTTTATTTGTGCTCTATCTTGGCATATATCACATGCATGTCACGTTTTAGTTAGTTGTGCCTTTAGTAGTGTCTCCTATTTTGTGTGAGGACCTATGCTTAATGTATATTTGTTACTCAATATTGTGTAAACAATATTTTTTACATTGTAGGTGCATTGTTAATTGTATATAATTGAATCCCGGTGCCTGTTTACTATGTTAAAGATAAATTCACATTCATTAATGATGATGATACAATTTGTTGTCACAATTGAGCGATCTATTAGTAGATGTGGGTTTGCAATATCAGGGCTCTAGAGGCTATTTAATGTTCTCTCGTGCTTGTATCTTTAATAAACAACCACCAGATGGAAGGTAGTGTCGTGATTATGTGTTAAAAATGGCTTACTTTGTTATAGCGAAGCTAATTAAAACAAAGATTAAGATATCTTCTTACCTGATGAATAACTCTTTCCTTTTAAAAACCAGTAAGGTATATATTGGATTCAAGATTAAGTCTCAGGTTTAAAGTAGAATTCAAAGTAAATTCTTCTTTCTATATCTACCTCCGTATCTGCAAATATGTAGTAAACATTAAGAGCAAGATTAAATACATAAAAACATAAAACATAGATTTCGTTACTTCACATTTAATCTTTAATGCTAACCCTTTTTTCCCTCCCGTGTTAAAAATGTATCTATTTTAAACTGAATTTCTCTTGGTGGCAGAAACCTTTTCATTGCACATATAAGCTTGTCCTCCTTTGACCACAAAAATAATAACAAACTGAATGCTAGAATAGGCTCCCGAAACTTATTGTTTAATACATAAATCATATCACTGTCGTGTGCCTATTGTCTTAGAGGAGAAACAAATAATACGTTAGAATATAGTGGAAATTTTAGAGCCAGGCTCACTGACAATGAGAAAAGTAATAGTTTATAGGTGACAGGGTGACATCGACGAAGGATGTAGAAGTTACAGCTCACTATATTTATTAAGATAATAATAGTTTGATCACCTCGAGTCATTAATAAAACATGTATATGTGTTTATTCCCTGCATAAGAAAGCAGAAATATCTAATATATGCTGCAGAAATAATTCTATCTTACATAGGTTTGACATTTTTAAAAAGTAATTGAAATATTTTCAGATAATTTTAAATATTTGAAAAATCCAACAAGGCGTATGCGCTCATTTTTTCAGTGTTCTTGACTAATGTTATGGCTAATCATAAGACACTAGAAGTTAACACAGAAGAGCTTAAATAGTTTCTCCTTGGCTATCTGAGATTCACCTTTATTTTGTGGAAATAATACCACAGAGATGGTTGGAATTACATTTGCAGGTAAGTGAAGAATCCCTGGTAATGGCAGCGTCTTTTGTGGTACAGCAGGTGGTCCATCTCTTAAAGACCAAGTGCCCAGGTTCCACAATGACCCCTCATTTCTGAAATTGTGTGTCAGCGTGTCCTCAGCGTGCATTTTTCTGTCTATTCTGCCTTTCCCCGCCCCCCCCCTCCACCTTAGAGCACCATATGGCTGTTGCTTTACCAAATATATTTAACTTTCTAAAATTAGGTTCATAATAGTCTACTAGGAATTTTTTAAAAAGTGGTCTTTCATGTCTGGACTCATCCCGAACATGTGCTAGTATGCCCTACAGAAAATAATTGTGGCCACCAAGAACCATCTGCTGCTCTCATGCAAAACTCCAAAAACACGACCAAATATCTGTTAGTCATTTCCTCGTTCTGGAAAATCAATTTCTGTTAACGTCACAGTTCTCATGTCATCTAAGTTTTTACCACCTTTGATCTTTACTTCAAATCAAAATTTTTCCCAATAATGAATTATACCCGCATTCTAACAACTTTTCTTTTTCTTTCCTCCCAACTACTCTTATCTGTTACTTTGTACACATCACACTGCACACTCAATAGTTTTCTGCTCCTCTCTTGCATGAAGTGGCCCATTTTAATCCTCTTGCTCTACAATCTCAAGCCTAAAAGCAATCTCTTCTCTGAATGCTTGTAAGTTACTTTCTGGCACTACAAGATATTCCAGGCTTATCTCATATTTTTCTTGCTCAAGGCCTACAATCAGCCATTTCTCTAATAGTTCTTATTCCTCTATCAGAAAATTATGTTTAGAAACCAAATCTGGCCACTAAGTGTGCTCAACGTTCTTGCGATGTCACTTCTTCTAGGCCTACCAGAGGACAGAGCTAGGTAATATATACTAACACATATACTACATATACTAACACATCTGTATGTATACTTATACAGCTATAATTATTTCTGTATCTCTCCACCTGTATGTATATTAAGCTAAACTTCAGTTATTTTATAATAACTTAAAGTACATCTGATAGAATGCATTTACTTTGAGCCAGACTTCAGAGTTTTACATAAACTTTATTTCATTTATTCCTCACAAGAACCCTGTCAGGTGGGTGCTATTCTTATCCTCATCTTATGGATAAAGAAAACTGAGGTTAAAAGATTAAATTACACTGATATGGTTGTAGAACATGTCAGTTAAAGGTAGTACACCTGCAAATTGGAATGAAATTACACCGGGGCACCAATATACACCAGAAAGACAAAAGGGAGAATTGAACTCTTTCTCTTTGTTTTTTAAGAAGAACACAATATAATTTCTGGACTTTGGGTGAAAATATTCACCCAGAGTGTGAAGACCCTGACTTGCCAGCAAACTCTTTTTTGATTGACAAATACTGCATGGATTACTATGCTGAAAGTCACAAGGTCATGGCGGGATCAGAGCAGAATGCTGGGATTAATTGACGATGCCTGCCGAGAATACTTGAGGGGCAAGTGGCAGTGTGCTATATTTAGTAATTCTAGAACAGCATATTTTCAGTGTTCCCTGCTTTTAATTAATTATGTAATTTGCACAACGTAAAATTTAGTAACTCAACTAATTTTTTAACTTGCTTATGTATCCTCTCCAAATCTGTGAATATTATGGAAAAATATTTATGCCTATCTCGATCATTTTACATTCACAGTGTCTAGTACAGTGCATACTACATACATGAATTACCAATTGTGAAATGCGAAAGAATAAAATGTCACTTTAAAATCACTTGTAAACAAACAGAACCTTATTAGATGAATGATATGTACAGTCAGGTTTAAATCATTGAGACCTAATAAAATGTTCTCAAAGGTCATCTGTGAATTGCTAACACCTTAACAGCTATTTATATTGAGATGTAAAATGACAGGAGAAAGTTTCCAATATCAAATCTTTTAACATCAGCAGTAGCAATAGTCCTATATAATCTCCTTATTGCTGCAACAGTTATAAAATCAATAGCTTGTAAAGTATATGATGCAATAAATATTCATGTTACACATATAGTAATGGAAATGCTTCTAGAACTTCAACTCCTTTCCAATACATTCTGGTCACACATAGTGATTTTTCTGGACTAGGTATTTCACCTTTTTATTAGTTTATTCTTAAATGTACCCGCACATGGAGGTGACTTCTGTAACCAGAACAGATATGAGATATGATCATGATTTATTAGGACAGAATCTTCTATATCAATTGTGGAACCTTGGCTCATTTTAGAAGTATGCTACCTCTTTATGAGACACAATAGAAATAATGTCCATCACACTCAGATGCAGCCATTTATCATACAAAGTGGCAGAGAAAATATAGATTGAATTTCTGTACCTGAAATCTACACGTAACACCACAGCCAGTGAGATTTGATTATTTCTATGTGTCAACCACAAACTTTAAGATAAAAGGATGAATTTATTTCTTTATTCAGAAACTTGAGATAACATCATACCTTTTGTTTTGTCTGCAATGTGACCAGGAGAAATTGTTATGAATTAATTTAATTTTTTGATAAAGAAACAAAGGAATAAAATTAATCACTGTTGTTAAGAAAGAACAAAAATGATGTATTTTCTATATTAGAATATATATCTATCGGGGTTTTACAGCTTATATTACATTAAGATATATGGAATGATGAAAATTATGGTTGAGCTAAAAAATTAAACAAATTTTGGGAAAAAACACTTATTTTTAAAGTATTTTACTTTTAAAAATATTTTAAAACATTTTGTGTTTTATAATTTTTATAGTACATTACTTTAATACCCAGAGAAGGTAGATATCTCTAATGAAGTCAAATTTATCAAGAATATTAAAACAAACATAATTTCTAATTGCCCAAAAAAGGATGAATTCAAAAAGTGAGTTCAATCAAAGAATTTAGAAGACAAATATTTATAGTTTATTTTTATACCATAATATAATATTGATTTCATTGAGTAAAATGCATAATTGATTTGTTTATGCCTTGCTTCTAAATTAAAGCAATTTAAAGGAAATATTAAACAGAAAACATGTGGCCTGAAATGGTATTGCTATTAGTCAATTATGTGGCAACTTAAAAAAAAAAAAAAAAAGATGCTATAGAATGGATATTTTGAAATAGATAATTTCATAAGACTTTATAGAATTCTTAAAATGCCTCAGATTTCAGTGTATCTTGCTCTCTTGAACTAGGTGTGTAGTTTTTTGTTTTTTATTTTTTTAATATGTACCAGAAGATTCATTGTGCTGATTTACCATTGAGAATCTCCGTAGCTTCATTTTTGTGAGCCTGAAGGTCAACATTTGGTTTCAGAGAGTTCCTGGTCACTCTATTACTATTATAGTTTTTATAACCAGTGGCAGCAAGCAAGGCACATTCTTTCTCAGCTTGTCAAGTGTGTTACTGCTAGAATTCATATTTTCAGCCACAAATTAAAGTACAGGAATAAAGTGTTTCAATTAGAAGATATTAATGTTTCCACTTAGAAACAGCAGGGCATTCCCGGGAAGTCAATTTTTTTGTTGTTGTTGTTGTTTTTTTTTTAGTGTCTATTTGAGTGCTGTAACTGATACAGTGCTTGAAAATTTGTTTAAGATCTGTATCCTGAGTTTTATGATATGACAGTATCAAAATGTAACCACAAGGTTATGACATTGTCTTTTCTTTCTCTTTGCTGAAGTAATGACCCAGGTAATTTCAAAACAGTATTATTTTTTTCTGACAGAAAAAAAAAATGCTACTAAAATGAAACAAAAGAAGGCTTGCAATTACTTTCAAAAATACTTAGAGCCATCTACAAAATTTCATTCAATCATAGTCTATTTCTCACACTCAAATAGCAGTATATTTTAAAACAAGCAGCCCCTAGTCATACAATATAAAACACTAACATATAATAGCACACTTTATTTTTCCTGTACTTTTTGATCGTCGGGGTTCTTATACAAATATTTCTCCTGAACATTATGATACTTTTATGAGGTAGAAAGACCTAATATTATTCTCATCTCGCTCAAGCATGTACTTGACATGAAAAGATTTGACCAAATACCAATTATTTAAACAAAAGTAGAATTTAAATCTTTATATTTATATTCTACTATGATTTCCCCAAAATACAGAAGATTGAGACAAGTTTATTTTTTAAATCCCATACTCTTTCCCCTGGTGCCACGGGAAGGGAGCTCACATCGTGGCTCCTGCAAGCTCCACTCCCCGATCACAGTAAAACCCACACCAGTCAGGTTCCTTTTCCTTTGTCCCTTCAAGCCATTTCGGACCAGCCTTAGAGACTGTCCTGCTTTCTCCTGTAAGCCTCATTAAGTCAGTAATAAACCTTTTTGTGCCTTCTTGGTATGTGTGTGGGCGTCATCAGTCTTTATGTTTGACCACATTTTAGGTGCGTGTGGGGAATATATCCCATCTTTGAAATGTGACCACAAAATAGACATAGCCCTAAGTTTCAATTTACTTTTGGAGAACTGTTCCTTCCAAATTTCAACAAATAAAACCTTTCCCCTGTGCAGCCCTTGCCTATATTTGCACTAGCTGTTATTTCCTCGTTTCCTCCTGAAATTGTCTCTCGCCAGTCGCACCCTCTCCCCATCCTTATTCTCCTTTCATACCTGTGGACTTTCCATGCCTTATTTTAGAAAATGTGTGACAACATGTATTTATTGGTCTGCTCGCCGCAAGAAAAATTATTATACAGGAATTTATAAATTTGTATTTTAAAATTAATTATTCTATTAGAGCAGGAATTGGCAAGCTTTGTGAAGAACCAAGTAGTGAAAATGTAAGCTCATAGGCCATATCTCATATCTGTGACAACTAATCAACTCCATAATTATAACACAGAAACTTCCGTAGACAATACATAAAAAAGGAGGCATGTCTTTATTCCAATAAAAATTAAAAATTGAACTCCCATGTTATCCAGCAATTCCACTCCTGGATATGTATATCCAGAGGAATTAAAATCTGTATCACAAAGAGATATTTGCACACTCATGGCCCTTGCGGCATTATTCACAATAACCAAGCTATGGAAACAACCTAAGCATTCATCAAAAGACAAATAAATAAAATAAATATTTATATAAATATTATTCACATAAATATATATTTGTTTAAATATTATTTAGCCATGAGGAAGAAGACATTCTGCCATTTGCAACAGCATGAGTGGAGCTTGAGGCCATTATGCTAACTAAGTGAGATAAGTCAGACATAGAAAGACGAATACTGTATGATATCACTTATATGTGGAATCTAAAAAAAAATGAACTTGTAAAGTTCATTGAGGATATGTAGTTCTAAGGGTTCAAACTTGCAAATAATAGATAAATAAATTCTGGAGACCTAATGTGCCACGTAGTGACTATAGTCAACTACACTGCATTATAAACTTCAAAATTGCTAAGAGACAAAATCTTAATTGTTCTTTACACAGAAAAGATGATAATATGAGACATATTAAAGGGATTAGCTAATGCTACTACAATAATCATACTGCAGTATACAAATGTGTCAAACCAACATGTACACCTCAACACAAGGTTATATGTCAATTATATCTCGATAAAATATAATAAAATAAAACATATTTAAAAAAATATAGATGAAGGCTGTACTTGGCCTATAGGCTGGTGTAGGCCCACTCTTGTATTATTCCTGTGTGGTTTACTGCAAAGAGAGAATGAGCCAAGAAAAAAAAAAGTCTCACCTCGTATCAGCATACTTTAATTATTTAGCCTTTAACACTTAAGAAAACAAATGGGAGACAGGCTAGATAATCATAATATAGATAAATCACAGGCAGATGCAGTAATGTTTTTTCTATCCAAAATGTTTAGAGAAAAGACTACACATTCAATAGCTATTTATTAAATAAAGTCTATTACACACCAGTAAAGACATATCAGTCTGAGAAGTACATATTTAGTGTTTAAAATTGTACATAAATCAGTAAATTTTCAATGGAAGTATTTCAAAATATTATCTATCAAAAATATAAATCAAAGAGTTTAGCCTTCAATTGTATAAGCCTGAATTCATCCATGAAACAAATGAAAACATAAAAACCTATGAACTGATGTTCTAAATAGCAAAATCTCGCAAACTAATTTTCTTATTCAAATAAATATTGTCCTTTAAATTCTGAACACATATGTGGCTTCTAAGAAAAATGCACTCACTTCAACAGATTTAAAACATCATTTTGCAACTGTAATAACGCATTCCATCGAGCAATTCTGAAATAACTGCAAAGCTTTGCTAGTCAAACATGTTTGGCTCTGGTTCATACCCAATGACACATCCAAAAGATTAAATCTGCAATAAAACAAGCCAAAGCCTTCCGAAGGATATTAACCGAGCTGCCTACTCGGATTTTGATCATTAATTTCCTAAAAATTCTCATTTGGATCTAAATGTGAACTCTGAATAATGTCGTTGCTGTTGTTTTTAACTAACTCCAAGGGATGTGATAATCTTCACAACGAGTTTTGAATCAGAGTAATGCCCTTCTTATCTTTAATCTGAATTCTATTCTCTAGTTGGCCATATGGGTACACAATTTTGCCATAACTGCTCATGGGAATTGTGCCTACATATGAAGAAGAAGACAGATAAAGGTTTTCTATAATATGTATCCATTTATATTAGCCATAAATGTATGTTCATTCTCAATTCCTCTGACACTGGCACCGATAGATTATATAGACAAAAAAGCTATATGTGTTCCCTGCTTTCACTGAGTTTTGAATTAGTGAGAAATGCAGAAGTATATAGAAAATTAAAATAGATGGCATGGTGAGATGATGTTTTGAGATGCTTATCTAATATTTTTATTACTTATTTAATTTTTCCTTTCTCTCTATTCCATTATTATCACCTTTCTTTGCCTTTGAAAGGAAAGAGTGAAAAAGAAATAAAACAGATATAGCCTTAATATCTTTCTGTTTTTTTTTTTATTTTAAATGTCTGAACTCAGATAATTTTAATGTTTTTTGTATAATAGGTTAAAGAGAGATGATTCAGGGTATATGACAAAAGTCTTTAGCAGAAGCGGTGTGTGAATATGACACCACTGCCTTCATTAGAAGAAAATAACAATCTTGAGTAGGAGAGAGAAGAGAAAGGTGAAAAAGAAAAGGGGCTTTTTTAGACTGCCTGCCAGTACATCCTGAGAGACGTAAAGAACAGTCAGAAAAAATAAATACATATATAAATGTCTCTGGGTAGATTGATTCACGTATGGCTCTTACTGAGGGTTTTAGTTCTCAGATGACGTATAGAAGAAGAAAATTACCACACACCGTGACTATTGTTTGGTGGGATATTGGACATCTCAGGTTTTTCTGTGAAGACCCGGTGTACCTGCAAACTCCATGGTAATGTGGAAGTCAGCCCTCCAACACAAAATATTCTTAACTTCAGTGGAAGGAGAGAGGCAATACAACAAAATTTCTCACCCTTCTGTCTAAAGAGAACTGACTTAACATTTAAATCAAATTTTAAAATATTTTAGAGTCAAATATTAGACTTTGGCAGCCGATGGGGAGATCTGTGATTTTTTTTCTAGCAATATAATAATTTCTCTAATGTATGGTGTCTATAATACATAATGAACACATAATTAGTAATTACTAGAATCATTAGGACTTAGGAAGCTTACTTAAGTTTTGGATTTACAATAGGATATATGTTGGTGCTATTTACTTAGATAAAAGAAAAGGAGGGAAATAGAAGTGGATTGAGGGAGATATGTATTTTAGGCAACAGTGAGGCATATGAGTGGGTATGAAATTTGGATTTGTAAATCTTTGGCACAGGAGTATCAGCTGAAGCTATGGAAAGCAATATCCCCCAAAACTGTAACTGAAGAGGGTTGAGGTTTGCTGTGCAAGAACATGAAGAACTTTAGTTTTGAAGGGATAAGTACAAGAATAGGACTCTGAAGACTGTTGCATGAACAGTAAGGGCCTTTTGGAGGAAACTCAAGATGGAGTCAAAATCAAAGTGCGTTATAAGAGGAACGCAGAAGTAACAGTGCCAGATGATGCCAAGAGATCAAGTAGAATAAAAAAATGAATCTGCTAGAATTAGCTGTAAAGTCACTAGTGTCTTGGGTGAGAACAGTGTCTGAGAAATTACTCTGCTGTGGCTTAAGGAATGATGAAAAGGAAGATACAGAAAAAGAAGTGTGGATAACTTTCTCAAGAAGTTTAGGATTTCGAAAATTACTGTTATTTTTGTTTTTCAAATTTTCTGCAAAAAACAAGAATAAAATAATTGTATATTACTTAAGTTAGATAAAATTCTACTTTGTGTGTGAGGTATTGGGTCAGCAAGAGAAAGACACTTATTCTACTAATTATGTATAAGTGGAAAGTTACTATGTCCTGTAATATGAAATTAGAAATTACTTTGCATCATGATCTTCATAAGACTTTCTATTGCTTTGATTTCTCTAATTATATATTATGAACTTTTTGTTTTATTTATTTATTTTCTTGTACAGAACTCATGCCATTTCTCTGCTGAAAATACTCCAGCAGCTTTCTTCTCACTTACTGTAAAAATCAAAGTTCTTAGCAGAGCTGATCAAGCAAGCCCTCCCTGCCCAATGAGGTCGACTTCATCTTCTATGACTCTCCACTTGTCTCTTCTCCAACCAGAGTGGCTTCTTTGCCCTTCCCACACTTATCAGCATAACTCACTTATATGCTTCAAGTTTTGGGTCAAATTTTACCCTACCTTCCTATTCTCTTTAAAATAACACTCTCGCTTCGATTCCTGAACCTCTTAATCCCCATCACAGATAGCACTTATCATAAACACGCTGTTTATATAATTACTGTCTGATTGACCCCACTAGAGTTGACACTGTCCATAAGTTTATTTCTTTTGTTAACTACTAAAATCCTAGGGACTAAAACTGTGCTCTCCAATAGGATAACCATTAACCATATGTGCATATTAAAATTAAAGAATTTAAAATAAATACAATTAAAAATTCAGTTCCTGGGTCATACTAATGTCATTTCAAGTGCATAATAGCCATGTGTAGCTAGTACCTAAAAACTGGAAAGTATTTCCTTCAAAAAGAATGTTCTGTTGGACCATACACATTGCCTAGTATGGAGGTGATGCTTAGTAAACATTTTCTGAACAAGTCGCATTTTTTTTTTTTTTTTTTTGGTGTGACTGAAGAAATTAGCATCAAGTATTTTCAATAGGAAAGTGTCTCCCTGAGTCTTAGTAGAGATTTGAGTGATGAGAAACGTAATGCCCTCAAAACATTCCTAGGTTCTTTGTGCCACAATTGATTGTGATACTCGTTTTAATTGTAAAAATTTCCAAAATAGTATCTTCTGAGCATTCGTAGGAGTAAGTAATTTGGGCTATCGAACAGAAATGTGTTTCTTTGACTCCCTATTAGCGTGTACACACACACCCACACACAGACACAAATTTTTTGTTTTAAGGAGGCATGAAAAGTATGGTAGTGGTGAGCAATAACACAAATAAGGCTAGAAAGAAATTATGATTTTCTAGCTGACTAAAGAATACTCTAGTTTGGCTTGGTGCATTTTCAGTATGATTTTGCGTCTCACTTCGTAAAAGTTCAAGTAAAACCGTTTATGCCTGTTTTGAAACTGCATATAATTTTAGCTACATCATAGCAGATTCATAAAGACTAAGACAATTTTGTCAATGTTTAATTATCCACAGTTCCGTGTATATTCATTTATTCAAAACTCTTTTTATCTGGCAGATCACAGTCTCTTCCAGACAAGGTACAGGCGGTTTTGTTGTCTTTGCAATAAGCAGTGTCTGTAACGTGTTTTTACACAGCAGGTATGTACTGCATTTGTTTGAATTTACAAATCTATGCCAGGATATTATTTAAAGTTGTTCTTTTTCTTGCTATTAGCTAGTTTGTAATGATTTTTCATAAATGTAAAAGAAGAAGTACAATAAACAGTCAAAAATATAGTTAATGATCTCATACTCTTATTTCTCTCTCTATTGTTAATATTTTCCTTTATAAGAATAAGCTAGGAATTATACCTTGCATGGGCAAGAATGAATATGTAATTACAATTCTGAGTTCTAGGAGAATAAAGTCAAGGCAACATATATCAAATGATACTAAAATTAAAAGTGCTTAGACTATTGCTCAGCATGTACAAGATACATGTTATATTTATTAATTCATTTACTTACTTATTACCTAAAATAAGTAAATATACTTGGCTCTATCATATTATGGGCATATAGTTTATTTCTAATTTTCATGAATGTTATGATTAGTATGCTTGATTCTGATAATACTGGAAATCAGAACAGTTTATTTTATATATACCAATTACATGCTAACATTTGAAACAACATGTGAAAATAATCCCTGAATTTTAAAGTAAGAAAGTTCTGATTTCCTTTACAAAAAAAGTGCCTGAGAACTTGAAATATATATCTGAGTTAGGTTGTATTTCAAGCTGTATACTCTTTTTTTTCTGACTAAGATTAAATCTATCTGGGAATTTTTCAATTAATATTCCTTCCACTACTAATTTGAGTTGGTATAGTGCTACTTCCTTCTTAAAAACTTTTGCATGGGCTTATAAATAAATAAAAATCGTACCATCTCTTCCCTATAGCACAGCATTCATCATACTAGGTCTTTGCTTTTTGTTTATTTTTTGTTTTGTTTTGTTTTTTAATACAAAATCATAAGTAAATTACATGATAAGAAATAACATATACATGGTAATATAGTATAAAAAAGCTAAGATAATTTAAGTCTTTGGAAGTTTTGACCTTCATGTGTATTAAAGTTTTATATATACTCTTATATAGCTTTTATTAATTCATTGCTACCCTTATATAGCTTTCTTCCTGGGAAAATTTGTTTTGTCTTATGTAAACTGATAAGATTCGAGTAATTGCATAATGTCCACTCCAGCAATGTAGACATTTTTGTCCATTAAGACTTTTCTTGTCCAATCAATAAAAAGTTTTACCCTTATATCATTAAAATTGTGAAAATGTAGCAGATAATATATTATTACTACTATGAATTTTAAATATTAAAGCATTAAATTTAAGGATAAATTCCATATTTATTGGATATTTAATTTCATTTATTGTTCAAATTTAATGACAATAAAAACATGAAATGGAGAACAATTTTTAACATTTAAGATTAATTGATTATCGAATTTTAACAACACTTTAAATCAGCCCTATTTCTGGATGACATTAACAACAGATTATTAGAAGGCAATGATGACTTGCATTTTCTTAGAGAGAAAATAAACCCCCAAAAATGAGCTTTAGATTTTAGCATTGCTTTTTCATTGAGTCATTTGTCAATTTGAAAACTATGAAGAGGCTAAGTGAAACATTCTACAGTCTCACAGGGCCAGAGATGCTGAAGTTGTAGCCTAGGCACTACTAAGGTGGAAAGACTTGGGAATAGGTCCCAGATGTTTAGACTGCATGCTACAATGCTACCAAATAATAATAAGGGCACATAGAATGACTCTCATAAGGAATAAAACCCACCTTCTAATCAGCCCCAGAGTATTCTCTGATCACAGAGGACTTAAGGATAAAATACATAATAATGCTTATTAAAAATATTAAAAATTAATCAATCCCCTAAACATTTATTAAATAAATAAGTAACCATTATGGAATTTAGAAAATATTTTGGATTAAGTGAGAGTCAAAACATGGTATTTCAAAATTTGAGGGGTGGTAATAAAGCAATGCCAGGCGGGAAATTAACAGCCCGAACAACATGTTAGAAATCAGAAAGCTTGAAAAAGGAATGATCTAAGTATACATCTCAATTTATCACAACATGAAGAGTTAAAACCAAAGAAATAAAAGTAAAAACAACAACAACAACAATAATAATAGAAGAATTTTAAAAATATATTGAAACCATAAAATAGAATCGAGAAGACCAAAATTTATTCTTAGAAAGAAACTAATAAAATTATTAAATTCCTCAAAAAGACTGTCAAGAAAAAAAAGAGGAAGTAAAAATAACAAACATCAGGAATAAAAAAGAGGACATCATTAAAAAATTTAACTGTTAAAAGGAAAATAATAGAATAGCTAATAGAATAATAGAATAGCTAATAAACCTAATAACTTCATGAAATTTATAAACTCCTTGAAATACACAAATAGCAAAATACACACAGAAAAATTTAAAAACTGGCTATATACTTATTAAAAATTAAAATCATAATTAAAAACTTCTGACAATATTTATGATCCAGTTGTCTTGAATATTTACTTATTCTAATAATTTCAAGAAGACACAGTTCCTTCTCTGCACACATTTTTCCAGGGAATAGAAGAAGTTATTTCTCAAACTGCTGTATAAGTATGGCATAATCGTGATGGCGAAACCTGAAAAGACATGATTTAAAAAAAAAGAAAATTTTCAGGTAGTCATTTTCACAAACATAGATGTAAATATCTTAGATAAAACTTTAGCAAATCAAATCCAGAAGTACATAGAAAATATAATACCTTTCAACCAACTTATATTTCTTTTTGGATATAAGTTGGATTAACATTTGAAAATCAATGTAGCTCACTTCTTTATTAAAATTTGGAGAAAAGTAAATTATACACTCTTTACATTAAATACAAAAATAAATAAAATGCAACACAAATATATGGTTTCAAAAAATAATTTTATCAACTGGAAACAAAGCAATAAAGACTATCTACTTAATACCTGGGGCAAATCTCATACTTCATTTTGAAATATTGAAAAATATAGCCTTCAGCCCAGGAGCAAGTGACATTCGCTATGATCTTTTCTACTTAATATTATGCTGGAGATTTTAATTAGTGCAATAAGATAAGAAAAAAATCAAACATGCAAGTGTACTATTAAGCTCTTTTCTCTCAGCCTTCAACCTCTATGTATATTTTGCTTTGTGATTCTGAGTATGAGAGTTAGCAAACCCCACTTCTCACGTCACATATTCTAGGATGAGCAATCAGAAGGTCACTATTGAACATTGTTTAAAGATAAGCAGAAATCATACTATGAATCATCCAAATTAACATTAAAGTAAGTATTATTAATAACTAACATAACTAAAAATTCTTTGCTAAAGACCTGTTATAAATTAAGGCTTAAGTAAAATTTCTGTATGCAATTTTCTAGGAAAATTTATATACTTGAGATGTAATTTTCTACTTAGGCTATTTTATAATCATGCTATAATAGAATTAAATGTAAGTTATTATGGAATTGCTTTCTCTAAGTTCTCCTCTACCTGGCTGGCTACTTTTCTGGCCATATGGGAATAAATCAAGTTCAGAATAGCAATGATGTCAGTATATATAAACTTAAAACAATTTAAACTAATCTCCTTGTGATCACCACATACTTTTCCAGCTACTGCTCTATGTGCTCTAATTTTCTCCTAAACTGCATGTACAGAAAACAAACAAACAAACAAACAAAAAAACCTTGAAGAGTTGGCTATATTGAATTGCTTTCTTGACTTTCATTATCCATCCTTAATTTCTCAACACCCTGGAATATGAAAATTGAAAATGTTTTGAAGGTAGCATTTTGAATTCATTGCCACCACAATCTTTAGACAATTTTCAATCTTCGTGTTGCCTTACCTTAGACATGTACTTTTTGATGATTTGATTCCTCTTAAAACTTCCTTTTCTTTTAGTTTCCATAGTACCATAATCTCATAGTACCACTATCTCATTTAGCTTATCTTCTGGGTTTTTTTTTTTTTGAATAAACTATTTTATCTTTTATGTTCATCTTTATTCAGACATTAAACAAATGAGTTTGTGACTACTATACTCCAAGAACTTGGTGAATAAAGCATTTATGGGTTCTGCTCTCATGGAGATTAAACCCTACTGAAGTAGAAAAATGAAAATCAAATAAATAAATAAATATAGCTTGTGATACGATGATGGAAATACTTTAGTTATGGTGACACAGAATAATAGAGAGCATATTTAAGGTGATTGGGGAAACATTTCTTTTGAGACTGATCTGAATGGTCAGCATGTGGTAGTAGTAGTGGAGGGTAGAGAACATGCCATGGGAAGCAATAGCCTTCACAGGATCCTGAAATGTGTTCTTAGAGACATCTGGAATGTGGTAGACAAGAGGGAGAATGATGAGGTGGAGCTGGTAGAGATAAGTAGATGCTGATAGAAGTAAGATGCTGCAAACTTAGTTCATTCTTTAACTATCATAGTTTCAATTCCATATTTTTTGTTGATGGTCATTAAATCCATATAGAACCAAGCTCAGAGTTTAAGAAAGGGTAGTAGAGAAACATACCAGTAGATAGAAAGGGTTCAAGGCAGTAGTACTTTCAAAGGGAGAAGTAACAGGTTTGTATTTTCATGTGATGTATTAGAGAGGGAAAAATTGATAGCCTAGAGACATAAAGGAATGTTACTTAAGAGATATTTTAAATAATGAGATCTAGTATATAAGTAGAGGAATAGGAATATGGACAGTTCATTTAATACTCATAAAACACATTTTTAAATGGTAATGACCAAAATAATTAAGCTATTCTTCCAATATTATATTTATTCACTTTCAAGACTAAATTTGAATGGAGCAAAGGTCCCCATTTTGAGAGGGGGTTGGGGAAGAGAGAGAAAAAGTAAAAAGAAAAATAACATACCATAAGGCTCTATCTTACATGAGTAGGACTCTGTAATAGAGTCTCCGATCCTCATCTATGACCAGTCACATATGTGACAGAAATATTCTAAAAATATCTACATATAAATAATGTCTGATCTGTAGTGTACATAACGTCTGTGAACTACACTATCATAATGACACCGAAGACACTTATGACAAAAGTAGTTTCAAATTGCTAGCTGTGATCTAGCTTCTCTACTAATGCCAGGCTCGCTAGCATAAGAATAGAACAGAAAGAGGTCAAAGTGTAGTATTTTTCCTCACACTTAGATAAAATCCTTATTTCTAGTAACTGTGAACCAAATAGAAAATTATAATATATCCCCAAAGTCCATAAGTATTTAAATGTGTCTAAAATAAGTACTTTTTTTTCCCCTAGTATTCTGAAACTGGGGCATGCTGTGAACTTCAAGCTTTCCAAATATCTTTATATTAACTTCACTTTATTAAATTCTAAAACTATTTTCTGAATATCTAGCCTTCTTTCAGAAAATAAAAAATAAATTAGAACATTTCCTAGACTTAGTCATAACACCGGCACCAATTTTTAATTTAATTAGATCACATAATCTTAGAGGAAGATTTTTTTTTCTAAATCATAAAATAAAACATATTTGATCATATTATGTGTTCTAAATTAAGGAGAATAAAGCAAATAAAAGTAATTATTCCTGATTTTAATGATTTCACTATGCAATTGAGAAGATAAAACACTTAGTATAGAAGTATAAAAACTCACAAGTCAGTTTATAATTAGATTCTAACATGCTCTGTGAGTCCTTTAAGTGCTATGAGGATTAAGACACAAGAGAGCCAGAACAACCATAGAAATGTTATCTGGGGGCATGGGACGTGACCCTGACCTCTTCCGTATATCCGGAGAAGATTTACACAAAATTAAATTATTAAATGATTTAATATTAAATCAATTTGTATTTGTCCTTATTTAGATGCGGTGAAGTCATGAGCAAAGCCAAATATATACTTACTTTTCTAATCCTTACTGAACTGCATTGGCAAGTTACTATGACAAACAATATTTGAAGATAATGCACATTTGTGAAGATTATAAATATAAAAATCAATATAAACATAAAATAAAAATCAAAAGGCATAAAATTGGTATCTATTTACCATAAGCAAAGAATAAACTAATTATAAATATGCAATTATTCATAGCTATTCACACTATAAATTTTTGAAATTGAGAGCCAAATTTATTTTCAAACTTCCTTAACCAAATGTGCAGAAGACGTTTCTCAATACATATTCAAAACTATATCAGTAATGGAACTTAAAATGTTAAAAATGTCCCAGATGTGATCACTGGACCAAGAACTTGGAAATCTAAATTTTTAAGTAGACAATCTGAGTAAAATGGCCAGATAGATCAGTTAGCCTCTCTGTTTTTTTTCGTATGAGATGATGTTAATCACACATTCGAGGTGTCAAACCTTCTGTGCTATTGTGAAAATCCTAGAAAACACATTTGTAAACCTTCTGAACTTTGTAACGTTCACAGTGAGAATAAAAACTGCTCACAGAGCATGTTTTTCTTCTTAGTTATCATAACTAACCCATATTTAGCATTTAATGTGTCTCAGGCTGAGTTTCATGTGTGTTTTTTTCAGAAATGCTGTTAGTCACCTATTATTATCCTCACTACACCTACTGTTTGCATTTTACAACAAGGAACTGGTGCACCAAGCCATTAGGTAATTTCCCAGGATTACACAGAAAGTATGCGCCAGAGGCAGAATTTGATCCCAGCCTCTTTGGCTCTAAAACTCGAACACAGAATTATTATTCTATAGTGCCTCCCAGGACTTTTCACCTGCAATATTTACACTTCATTGAATTAAATATAAACTCAATTTCAACAAAATTGATAACATTTAGATGAAAGCTCTTCAAAAGTCTGATGTGCAATTTTAATTGTTGTATATAAGGTTTCCAAATTGAAAAGGGATAAATTTTGTTTAAATACTTTGCAACCTAATAACAAGATGAATAATGACAGAGCTAACTAACCATCTCTGGCTCACTTTATCTTACCCTGGAGGTAATTCATGTTTATGGTCTGTTTATATTCTTGCTGATGCAAGTATATACAACCATGATACTCACAGAATAAGTATTTGTTGTTTGTTTCCTATTTTATTGAAAACCATAATATGTACAATCTGCTTTGTTCACCTAATGTGAATGCCCTTAAGAGGCAATTAATTTAGATCTAAGTTTATTTTTCTCACATTTCCTTATTTAGACACATAGTTATATAAATATTATTATTTATATTATTTTACACAATATTTCTTAATGTATACACACATCTAGAGTTATACATTGAAAGTATTATATCATGCATGTTTTCTTTCCAAAGACTTTTTTCTTCTGTCACTGCAATTTATTTGATCTTTTTTTGTTCTCAATTATGTTACACCCCATAACCCACATTAGCAATAAATGCACCTTCCTTCCATAGTTTAATCATGTTCTCATATGGGTGTTTTGTATGTATGTTATTGGTCAATATTGCCCTTAGAAATGTTATATATGATGCTAAATTATTTTATCTTATTTTTTCCCAACATAATACTATATCATGGACATTTTTTGAAGTCAACTGACATTTTATACTGTTTTTTTTTGATGGTTACATTATATCCCATTGAGTAGATGTACCATTTTTTCAGTTATTCCGCTATCAATGAATTTACTGGGATCTCACAGAAACAATGTTGCAATAAACATAGTTCATTACTTATTTTTACCTATTTGTGTTATTTCATTATTTTTAATTAAAGTAATATTGACATAGCAATATTATATTAGTTTCGGGTGTATAATATAGCGATTCCGCATGTATATAAATTACAAAGAGATCACCATAATGTCTAGTATTCATGTGTCACCATACAAAGTTATTACAATATTATCATCTATGTTCCTTATGCTATGCATTACAATCCATGATATGTTTATTTTAGAACTAGAAGTTTGTACTTCTTAATCCTCTTCACTCTTTTTACTTATTCCTCCAATCCCTCCCTTGTGGCAGCCATCAGTTTGTTTTCTGTTTGGGGTTATCATTCGTTTTTTGTTTTTGTTTTTGTTTTTGTTTTTGTTTTTGTTTAGATTCCACATATAAGTGAAATCATAAAGTATTTGTCTTTCTCTGTCTGACTTATTTGACTTTGCATAATACCCTCTGGGTCCATCCATGTTGTTGCAATTGGCAAGATTTCATTCTTTTTTTGTGATTGAGTAATATTCGATTGTGTGTGTATGTATGTGTATACACACACACATACATATACACACATAATTATATTTCCATAGTGGCTGTACCAATTTACAATCCCACCAACAGTGTACGAGAGTTCCCTTTTCTCCACATCCTCATCAACACTTGTTATTTGTTGTCTTTTTGATAACCATTCCCACAGGTGTGAGATGTGGTTTGTCTTTTTAAAAATTATTTGTGTTAGATTCCCAAACATAAAAAGCCTGGAAGAAGGTTAGGTATGTGTGTCTTATTTTTAAATGATGTTGACAGATCACTCTCCAGAAACGCCACAACAATTTACCTATCCATCAACAATATGTGAAAGTTCATTTTAATCTGACTCTCCAACAGCAATAGGACATTTTTGCACTTTAATTTTTTTTAAGGTCAGAAATTTGTCTAAGATTTGCTAAGATTTGTGTCTTTTTCTTATCAGTACCTTCGAAATTAGATTAGCACTTTCAACCTTCAGGCTCAGGTCTTTCTTAAGTTCCAGGCATCTTTTCCTGTTATTCGCTGAGTATTTATCTTCTACCTCTATTTGCTTGTCTCCTGATGGAATTGCTATCATATATATGTGATGCTTTTGAGTTTCTTACTTGCCTTTTTGAACCTCATGATTTTTACAATTTTTCTATTTTTTCTATGACTTTAAATATTTTTACCACTTTCTTCTCCAGTCCACTGATTTGTCTTGCTAGTTACTATCTTCCTTTCAAAATGTGAAGATAACTTTTCCTTTTTTTTTTTTTTTTTTGAGTTACAGAGAATCTTTTTAAAGTGCTAGATTTAAATATTAGGAGTGCTATTTTCTTTGATTATGTTATCCTTTGGGAAAGGTACCAGGGACTTTATCCTTTAGAGATTTGTTCTAATCGTTCTTCTCTAACTCATCAGTTAAAGGATCCTCTGGTGTTGTTATTTACTTTATGAAAATGTTAAATAATGTTGAAAGTTATAAAGGCTAACACAATGACCAACTTGGTGCCAATGTCCAACATTGTTAAGTACTTGTCATGTTTGATTCAGATCTTGATTTTTGTCCTTTAAAAAAAAAATAAATTAACAACATATATTCAATTAATCTACCATGTGTACCTGTCCCCAGTGTCACCCTCATCTTTTGTCCAAAAACACAGGAAAAAAACACTCCTGAATTTGATGTTTATCATTTGCATATAGTGTGGCATAATTTTATTAAATACTAATATACAAACAGTATATGGTCTTGTTTGGACTATTTTTCATTGTGTAAGTGTGTATATTTGCATTTGTGAGTGTGAGTGTTATCACACTATACATATCATCGTCAATTTTGTTTTGGAAGTTGAGAGTTATATATGTTAATTCATATCATTCTACTTCCAGTAATTTCAAACTTTTCATCAATCGTTGTCATAATATCTTACACATTTGGACTATTTTCACTGTTTTTCTAGTACGTATGTATTTGTAATGAACATTTTCTAAATGTTTCTTTATGTGCATCTATGAGAATTTCTCCAGGTGATTATACCTAAAAGAGCAATTGCTGAATTACATAATATGCACATTTTCAACTTTACTAGATATTGCCAGCCAAATTGCAATACAAAGTAGTTTTGCCAAATTACATTCTGACCGGCAGTGTGGAGAATACCTACTGTTTCTTCTCACTGCTACCAATCCTTATTTCCAGAATAAGCTTTGCAAGTCTGATATTTGTAAAATGTTATTGCTTATCAATTTCAATTTGGATTTTTTGATTACTAGTGAGCTTGAGTGTGTTTTCTTGCAACTTATGACCATTTGATTAGTTTTATCCTCTGTAAATTCCTCATGCAATTCAATCCGTGTGTGTGTATTTCAATTTGTGAGTGTATGTATCTGTGTTATCATACCTTTATTAGCTTTGACTAATATATTTTTGTCTTTTTACATTTTTTTGGTCTTGTATATTAAATGTGTCCCTTATAAATGACAGTTTATACAGTCTGGCAATCGATATTTTAACATGTTGCTGTGAGTAATTTTATATTACTCCTTAATTCATACTTACAAGTCATCTCAGTGAAGTCAGGGCCAATCTTATTTCAGAAAACTTACTTATAACTATGATTTTCACTTTCGTTTTTCTATCAGATCCTAATAGTCACTTCTGTTTTTACCAACTTCACTTATTTATTTAAAATAATATGTACCATGTCTTATTTCATTGTATACATTTTTAGTGGTGATTTTTTTTTCATTTTACATTCTCCATATTGCCAAGATCAGGAGTTTATTACCTGTTAATATGAATTCAAAGGCCTTAAAGATCACTGGAGACCTCAGAAAACAGTTCAGACACAAGCTACAGCCTATGTGACATGTATTTGCAGTGGGAAAGTTGTAACCTATTTACGAAGATACCAGGAGAAGGTATTTTTACTCACCAATTTCTTAAATTTATCCCAGTCTCAGTTTGGGGTAAACTCAGGCCATTTGTTTTGGGTTTTCAGGCTCAAGGAGACTTGGTCCATTTATATATGTTTCTGTTTATCTTTCTTGGCCCAGAGATGTGCGTGACCCAAACTCTAAGACATGCTGTTACAATACTTGCCTTTGGAATGCTTCAAGATAGATACCAAACTTTTATTTATTTATTTATTTTAGGTAAAAAGAAAACATACAACATTCTAATTGTAGATTTTTTTATGTCTTATCTACTTGCTGGACTTTGTAAGTATCTGGCTTATAAGCACTGAATGGATTAAATTGCTGTCATCAAAGAACTAATTTTTATGTGATATATCAGGAGTCCCATACATACACAATCATTCTCATGAAATTAAACATAACAGACATGTGGGACAGATGATGGTAAACAGATTTAACTGTTACTAACAACTGCTGGGAAATTATCATAAAGGAAGACATTTTAAGGAGAGTCTAATAGTTAAAATAATCAAATGAGTACTGCTTTTGCATATCACCTTCAGCATATTGTTCACAGAAAGGGAAAATCCTAGGAAGTCCCTGTTGTAATAAAAGAGAAATAAGAGAAATAAAATGGTCGACAGTGAAAACTTAATACAAAACTCTCACAAATATTGGCTTCACCTCCATTTACTGCATGCACTAATTAGTTTTTTTATGTCCATGCTACAGAAAGAATTTTTGCTATTAAATTATTAAGAAACTTTTGTTTCATGTACTCATAAAACTGTTGAAAAACTACATTCTCTATATTGCTCACCTTATTATGTTTATTTTATGCAATATGATACACTCCTGAATAGAACTTAATAATTTACAGATCATTTAGCAAACCATTTGGGCTTCAAAAAATTATAACATTTTTGCCTGAGTTTTAATGGAAAATAATATGAACTTTTGAAAATGTACCTAGAGAATCCAACCTGTAATAAAAGAGTAAGAAACAGTGTAGAGAAAATTGTGCTAGAAAAGGGAGAACGAATTCTAACCTTTTCCGAGGTTAAGTATCCACTTTTTTCAACTCTCCTTCTTAAAATATTGATAACCTTCAGACTTTTACTTAAGTAAAAATGATTACTCTTGTATTAACAACTCATTCTACTTTTTTGACTAATGACTATTTTGAAAATGACTATTTTATTATACTTACAAATAAAATTTCCATTTTAAATAAACTTAATTAGTTTCTGGAATCAATGATGAATATATTTAATAGAAATTGCTACCTAACACTGCTGTCTAACAGTGCTGAGGGCATGGCAGACATCCAGAATATTACATGGAAGAATGACGCAAGTGATTTTTAAAAGTTTGCTATGCATAGGCTGAAGTGTTTAATAAATGATGCAAAATGAGAAATGGATGATGCTTGGCATCTAAAAATATATGAAATAATAAAGGAAATCATTACCACAAAGAGAAGCTTAAAAATCAAGAAAATAGCATGCTTGAGTAATGTACTCTCTTTTTAATCTTTATTTTTTTATTTAGTTAACACTAATTTTGGCAAATGGACTCATCTGGTTGATGATTCATTTTATGATGGAACCATAAATTGAACCACAGCCCCTAAAAACATAAATAAGGACAGATTTCTCTTCAATGATATCATAAATATTTAACAGATATTTACCACTGGCTTCACAAATTAACATTCATCGGTGATTAAATAAAAAATGCAAGGAAAAAACAAAAGTAAAAGATAGCACTGGTACACTTTGTTAAGCCGAATAAAATAAAATGTAAATTACAAAAAAAAATGATTTCAAAATATCAAACTAAAGCAATTATATCTTAAAATATCTCTAAGAATTTCTTATATTTTTTAAATATGGTAGCTTAATGAAACCTTTTCTTTTTTGAAAAAGATTTAAACTACCTAGAATAGACTGGCATTCTAAAAAGGCCCCAAAAAACCACAGAAATGAGAAATGAAATAAAAAGAACCAAAGGAAATAGGAGGAAGAAAATACATTTACAATTAAAATATTGACAGAATGAAATTATTGCAAGGGTAATGAGTAATTATATATATATATATATATATATATATATATATATATATATATATATAAATACAGAGTTCCTTGATAATGTTAGACTAAACAAAATTGAGCTTGTTCATAAAAATGTGCATAGAGTGAAACAATTAATAAAATTATCAGTATGTTATAAATTGGTCAATTTAAAAGTAGTTGGTTGTCATCCTGTCTTAACATGAAATAGTATTACGCCAAATTTAAAGTAACTAAATATATAAACTAATGACATGTTATATGTAGTGTTTTCAAGATTATAGCATATATCAGGTAATGAAAGGTTTTTTAAAATATATTTTAGAAAAATTTACATTAAGAAATCTGTCTATAAACTTAACTTTGAATAGTTTATTGCTATCATTATTTCTTTATGCCTCTAGGAAGATTTTATTAAATGCAAGAATGGGTGAAAGCATGCATATATTCCTTTTTAAAATTTATTTATTTAAATTAGTTTTAAGTATACAATACATTGGTTAGACATCTATATAGTTTATAAAATGATCACCCCAATTGCTCCCTCTCTCCCCTGACCCTCTACCTAGCCATCATATTAATGCTAGCTGCATTCGCTATGCCATGCTCCCCATTCCTGTGATAGAGAACAGAGAAAGATATCATTATCCATTATAAATATCAGAAAACTTTGAGATTTCAGAAAACTCGCATTTCTAAGATTATTTTAATAAACATCTTTATAAATTATAGTTCTGCAAATCTAAATATATTAAATTAAAAAAAATAACAGGTTACCAACATTTTCTCATAGGTTTGGGAAAGAATACCAATTATCCATATAAAATTATTACTAAAGTTCTTTCTCATTGTATGTTTACTAGGCCTATAGTCAAACTAGGAAACGTCCTGTCAGGCAATACTAAAGGGGGGACGTTAGGTACCCTCACATAGAAGAAACTAATTTTTTAAAACATTATTTTCTTATATTTGGTCACTATTCTTTTACTTTGGTTTTCTTACTTTCATATTCTATCCCTCTCTTCTCTTTGCAACACATACATATATACACACACAAACCCATTATTTGTACAGCCACCAATCATAATTTTCATTTGAAAGCCGTGGAGGGTCATGCAGCAATCATATGTAGATTAATTCTCACCAGGATTGCATACCTACCCTCAACTGAGCTCAATTTCTCTTTTATTAAGATGGGTAACCATTACATTCTCTGACTAGCAGGGAGGTAGTTAGATCCTCACTGGAGAAAAATGATGGCATCGGGAGCACTTAAAAGCAGAGATAATGGAAGAAACTCAAAACAGAAAAAATAATCCAAGATTAAATTATATATACAATAAATTATATATAATTTATTATATATTTATTATATATATTTATACATATATAATATATATTTATATATATCTATATATGTCTTTATATTATATATTTATATTATGTATAACTATAATTAATTTATATTAGAAAAATAGTAAATGGTGTAACTACAGATGACAATATGAAGAATTTGATGAAAGAATGAAATTGATTAAATAACGAAATGGAATTGCTTGACTTGTAAAACTTTATAATTAAAATTAAGAACTCATTAGTATGTTTAAAAAGATTCAGAAAAGCAGAGGCATGATTAGTGATTTTGAAAAACAAGTTTATAAGAAATATCGAACCTTAGGCATACACACACAAAAAGAAAGAAGAAATCAAATAAGGGCATAAGAGACATAAGAGAAACAATGAAAAGATCTAATGTATGTGGAATTCCAGATAATGTAGTTTCAAGAAAGGAAAAACTATTAAAACAGAGACAAATAATATATTACTTTTAAAAGAAAAACTAAAGAGAGCACCAACTGACTTTTCTATATTTTCCTATTAAATCTATTTTTTGTATTAAATTTGAATTTCATATCAGCTAATTGAAATGCCAAAAACAAATAATGTTGACAATTCATTTCTTTCTTTCTTTCTTTCTTTTTTTTTTTTTTTTTTTTGGTATTAAACTGATTATAAACCAAGAGATGATTTACTTTAGGTAAAATAAAAACTTATTACAAATTTTTGTTGTTTGCCTTTCCTAATTAACCATTCTTATTTTATTATCCAGAATACGCCATTATTCAAAAGATAAACTCTTCATGTCACACTCCATGTTTTCCATTTTTACATACGGCTTTGTAATGGAATCTGTGTTTCTAGGTCTGCATGAGTTTTCCTAATTGTTTAAATGAATGTCCAGTTGGCCCTCCATGTCCATGGGTTCCGCATCTGTGCATTTAACCAACCACAATTGCAAACATTTGGGGAAAAAATGTTATGTGTTGTTGACATGTATTATGTATCTAGGCTTGCAATGTTTGCATCTCTACTGAACATGTACAGACTTCCTTTCCCTTGTCACTATTCTCTAAACCATACAGTATCATAATTATTTGCATAGCATTTATATTGCATTAGGTATTATAAGTAATCTAGAGATGATTTAAAGTATATGAGAGGATATGCAAAGGTTATATGCCAATACCATGACCATTATATATTTGGGACTTGATATCAAGTGTGAATTTTGGTATCCACCGGGGTCCTGGGCTCAATCCCTTGTAGGTACTGAGGGATGACTATAATTTATAACTATAATTGACAAATTTGATTTTTAATATGTATCTTATTCCATAGGAACTATATATAATTTGGTCAAATGAAATTATTTTGTTTAAAAATCCAGCCAAAACACATGCACATAATGTGTATGTTCACATACACATGAACTCAAATGAAAACGCTAAATTAATATTAAGAAAATGAAGCTCTATTACTCATTCTGCCTCAAAATCTCTGTATGGCATATATAGAGTAGGGTCTGAATTGCTTTCCCTGGAATTTGTTTCCTTCCTATGTTACAGAGGGAAGGAGGAATTGGCCTCTAATGTTGTTTTGTTTTGTTTTGTTTTGTTTTGTTTTGTTTTGTTTTGTTTTGTTTGTTTTCCAGCTCAGGTGGGCTACTTTTAGTAGACTTCACATTCAAAAGCTAAGATATAATTGAACCATTTTGTGTTGAAATAGATAATATCAGTAATCGATGCATGTATTTTCAAATAAGTTTACTTTCTCCTATGTACTGTTTAACAGGAAGAACAGAGGGAAATACATTGTACATTTCACTTCTTGAAATAAATATTCCGAAGAATGAAAGAGATTTAGCAAAGACTAGTCTTAATGAAAATTCAGTAAATCTAATTCCACCAGAGTTTTGGTTTGACCTTTATCTGAGGTGACAATTTGCTGACCTGATGAGCTCATCCCTAGAGAAAGTAAGGCTACCATGCAACCCAACGTCATTTTTTTCAAGTAAGAGCTATGTGATAACATTGTTTTGTGAAGAATAATGGGAAACCCTGAACTTTCTTGGCATGTACTTTCTAGGACCACAATAAGACACATAATGTAAAAATTCTAACATACATATAATTTATGCACATGTGAATAATAATTAGCTTTTTTTGTGCTTTAATCTTGAACTATATAGCTAAGATACTCCAGCACAATTTTGCTGGGAAATAGACATATATATTACTATTCAAAAGTGAGGTTCTAAACGTTTGCACCATTTAAGTCATCTCTTAAATTATGTTTTCTTACACAATTTATAACAGATAAAAATATATATGTATATATTGAAATTATATTTAGTATTTGAATTTTACTGCTTAAGGCTTGCTTCCTATGTTTTCAAAGTTCACTGTGCTTGTGTGTTTGGGTGGCTCCAGGAAACACCCCCTATACCCAGATATGTCCCCTTTATCTGCTTGTTAAATATGTTCCACTCTATAATTAGGGAGAAAAGTTAAAGCATATTACTGAAAGAAATAACATCCTGCCTTAAAGTCAAGTTATATAATGCATAATTATCAACATTAAAGTCGTTTACAAAGTCTATGATCATCAACGAAATAATTTTTCTCCAGCTGCTAGTGCTGCTTGATTTCTGAGGAATTGTTCTTCTCTCTCTATCCCTGTTTTTATCTCTATCTTTCTCCTCTTCTCATCTCTTTTTTTTATATGTTCTTTTAATTTCTTTATTCTCTTTTTTTTAAGTTTCTGTGTAACGATTTGATTCCACTTCACAAGTTAGTATTAAATTCACTCATTTTGAATGCCCACATAACAATTTAATGCTATTATCAATTCTCATAAAACAGAGACCACCAGGAATACATGTGTACTTAAACATGTTGGGTTTAATGATTGTTGCAAGGGGAAGAACACGCATCATGAAGACATTAGAAAAAACCTATTATAGAATTTGAGCTTATGTTGTGTCAATTTAGGGTGGGCTTGAGAAAATAGGGAAGCAGGAGTAATTGACTTTATTTTTTTCTGTGAAAACATTTATTTGCACTAATATTTAGAATACAGGAATGAAAGAAAGGAAGGGGGATAGAGGGGGGAGCGAGGGAGAGAGAGAGAGAGATTCTTAATCAGTCTCGTCTAGAAGGAAGACCGCCCAGAACAGAGCTGTAATTACTAAAGCTGCAGTGGTCACTCTCGTTAACTAGGACAGGGGTATGTTTGCTCATTTTGTGGCTTAGACATCTTTCATGTTTTGTCTGGGCCATAGTGCTAAGATATTGAGTTAAACATTATTTTGGATGTTTCTGTGAAGGTGTGTGTGTATATGTGTGTGTGTGTGTGTGTGTGTGTGTACACACATATATATACACACACATATATATGTATATATATATATACACACACATATATATAAATATATATGTATATTTGTGTGTGTGTGGAGGGGAATGGGTTTCACATTTACATTGATGATTTTTTTAGCACAGTAAATTCTTCTTCATGGTAGTATGGGTAGACTTCACCTCATCACTTGCAGTTCCTAAGAGAAAATTACTGACCTCCCCTATATCTTGTTGGTTCTATTTTTCTGGAGAACTCTAACTCATATAGTAAGCAAAGGAATGGACTAAGTTCAACTCTAATTATAGGAGGATGAAGGGGTGTGTGTGTGTGTGTGTGTGCGTGCGCACGCATGTGTTTTCAGATGGATACGTGGGAATGGAAGTAATGGAACATCAAATATTAGGAAGAGGAGAGAAGAGAAGAAAGGGAGCTGTATATTTTTAAATTCTTAATGCCCAAAGAGAACTGACAATGATCAAGTGATAGATAGAATATTATTTCTGGCCACAAAAACTTATTAACTTACCTGATATAGCTTAAAATATAGCCTGGGAAATTGACTAGTATAATTACTACTGCATTTCTGTGGAAACACTAATTTCTCCTTTCCAAAAAGAAACTTCAAAAAAGATCTTTAGAAATACAACCTGTTTTTAAATTGAAGATTGGTGAAGAATTTTAGATTTGTATAAGTGTAATCTAAAGTGATTTAGCTCAAATTAAGAATTGTGCATATTTTACTTAAATTTGTCTGCATTTGGAACTAAAGATGTTGTTCCTGGTTGTATTGATTTGTATAAGCGTAATCTAAAGTGATTTAGCTCAAATTAAGAATTGTGCATATTTTACTTAAATTTGTCCACATTTGGAACTAAAGATGTTTTATTTCTGGTTATTTAATCTGTATCAAAGTTTATTAAGTATACAATATATTCTGTGTCCATTGCATTACTGTGTACCTTAATAAGAACAAAAGAGGAAAATATATAAAGCACTAAAAATTCAAAGTTTAGCAATAAACTGTGTGGAAATATTTATAAAAAATAGATCTTACCAGTATGTTGTAATTTTAGAAGCCTAATGTTTGTAGTTATCAGTCTATATACTGTTGACAAAAAAAATTTCAGGAATTAGAAATCTTTAAAGTTGTTTATTTTTAAAATCGACTTCTTAAGTCAGAGAGCATATACAAGCAAAAGATTTATGCATGCCTGTAGGCTTCCTTATGGATGCCGTCAGAAGTTTCATAATGACTTCATGGTAAACTGATTCATGGTTGACTGGAAATTATTTGTGACATGCCATAGTACTGCTTAGATTTCTTTTCAAATTTATTATCTTGGAAAAAAACACATTTGACTTAATGTGTAATATTGGAAAATATATCAGGGTGCAACTGGAGCCAGAAAAATAAATTAGAATGAAGTTGCCTTTTGACTCTCTTTCTGAGAGTTAGGAAAGACTAAGAAGGACACAAAGGACTTATGTCTAAGTCAAGTCCTAACTCATTTTACTCCCAGAATTATAATTTTAAAATTAATAAATAAATTAGAAGATGAGCTAGACTTAATATCATGTATCTATCTGCAACTTTTTTAAAAGTATACTCCAGGGTGTTTTAGGAAAATTGTCTGAGAAAGAAATATAGTGGAAAGCTGCCTTATGTGTGTGTGTGCGTATGTACATATATATGATAGGGTTACTTTTTTGCTACATATATCATAAGGATATTTATTCCAGTAGAACACAGAATAGTTTTTGAGGCTGACAGGTAATTGACTGAGTGGAAGGGAAAATATCTGACAAAAACTCTAGAAAAAGGAGATTTGAATGTCTACGGTGTATCTGGATCACTGGAATTATTTGTAACTTTTGAACTATGACAATCTTCCACAACTCAAGCAAATCCAGTTAAAATTCATGAGATATCAAAGAAGTGCATGTTCAGCAGCTTAAAGTTAAGGTGGAAGAATCAAACCCCAAATAAAGATCGGATGCTCCAGTGCGCCTAGGGATGAACATATTCAGATTTTGAAAAATCATCACACCTTCTATAAGTGTCCAAGGATCTGCAGATGAAGGAAGCTGAAGTATGATGACAGTTTTTATTTTAGGTGAACCTTAAGATTTCTTTTCAGATACATATTTTTCAAAACATGCTTAAAAATTTCTACCCATTTGGAGATCACTATATTTTTCAGTACACATTATGGATTTCATGATACCATTTATAAATTTATATTTATTTTATTACAGATGTTTTATCATCCACATGATGATTACTAAAGCAACTATTATCAAATCAAATAACATGACAGTCATTATTTTCAAGTATGATTTCTAGGTTTAATGGAATTTGAACTATGTTCATTGAAGTATGTCACCTGCCTTCATGTCATAGGCTCATGAATCTGAATATTTTTCATTTTCGTGTAAATATTGATAATCTAAATTTAAATTACAGTTCTTTATAAGTTTATCTTGTATTCTACATGTCAAAAAATAGATGCAATGTGAAGTTAAACTCAAAAGTTTATATGTCAAAACAAAGCAGTTCTATATTGCATCAACATTCTGTGCTCCCCAAATTTTTATAAAGATTGTGGAAAGTACATAAATGAAAGGTAAAGAATAAATTTCAGCAAGACCATATTAAAATTAACTACACTTATGTTCTTACCTTTAAGTTTAGAGTCAGAAAAGACAGACAAATTTCATTTTTTTAATCACCATACTGACTAGCGTAACAATTATCCTCTACTGTTGTTTTAAGTCCAGTGGACTCCAGAATTAATAGTTTGATATTATGAATATTATATTTCTAAGACAGTCTTTGGGTTCAGCTGATAACATCAGAGAGTTTCATTTATGAACATCTGGCTAAATCTTGACTCCACCAGTTATTACTCTTGTGATGGTGAGCAAGTTCTTAACAGGTTGTACCTCATACACTTACCTGTAAATTGTGGATAATAGCATTAATAATTATTATGATAATATCCACTTGTAGAATTGTTTTGAGATGTAATCACACAATCCACATAAACTAATGTGCACAATTATTATTATTTTTTAATTTGTGTATTCTCAGGATTGAATAAGGTGGTTATTACATAGTAACTAGTCAATAAGTGGTCACTAATATTAGTAATATTTTTAGCATTATTAGCAAATAATAAACACTATGCCGAGTTTTTTATTTAGAGAGATGAATATGGTAGAATTTAGGTGTTGAAAATTATTTCTGAATAAAACAGAAATAAGTGCTAAGCAAAAGCAAAAAGAATTCTCATCTATTGCTAGTGGGAATACCAAAGAGAAAAGCTAATTTGGAAGACAGTTTAGAGAATTTTATACAGTTCATCATAGACCCAGCAATTCCATGCATAGATATTTGTTCAAGTACATTAAAACTCATGTTCACACAAACACCTGCACGTCAACATTTGTAGCAACTTTATTCAGAATTGCCAAAAGTGGAGGCAACCAACATGTCTTTTGAGAAGGAAATGAATAAACAAACTGCCACTTCTATACCATGGAATATCTACTCAATAATAAAAAGAAAAATATATTGATTCATACCAAAGCATGGCTGAAACTAAATGTGTTTTGCCAAATGGAAGAGACCAGAACCCAGAAGGCTATTGGTTGCATTCGTACAACGTTGCAGAAAGGCAAATCTGTAGGAATAGAAAGTAATCAGCGGTTTGCGAGGGGATGGAGGAGTGGAATGTGGTTTGGTAACAAAAAGGATATGCAGAGGAAATTTTAGGGTGATAGGACAGTTCTTTGTGATACTGAGGTGCTGGATACATGGTTGGATGCAATTGTCCAAGCCCAGAGGTATGTATTTCACAAAGTGAACCTTAATGTATGAATTTTTTTTTTTTTTTTTTTTTTTTTTTTTTAAGAATCAACTAGGATGGCTGGAGGTCTCGGGTAGAATACAAACTGAAAAATCATTCCAACTGTATTACACATGTTTAATTTAATCTTACTGAGGGAGGTGGAGAGAAAATGGAGCTGACCTGAATGATGCTGGAAAACAGGGTTTTGACTGGAAACATTAAGGTTACAACAAAAAGACAGTGTATAAACATGGCAATCTTTTTGCTAAAGTTATTTCTCACAGAAAGATAGGTTAACAATGCTTTACATGTATATGAGGGTTTAAAAAATGAGTAATGAATAATAGATAGCAAGAGCCTGATTTCTTACTGTAAGATGTACAAATATTGATATCTGTTGATACTCCATCTTCTTGGGTAGAACTTAATCCCTCCCTTTTAAGCATGGGCTGGACTTAATGACTCACTTCCAAAAATAAAGTATGAAACATACCTGTGACATAATGTGACAAGAAGGGTATTCAATCTCTGTGGCATTCCTTCCAAATACCATACAGTAGTCCAGTCATGAGGAAAACACCAGATAAACCCAAAATGTGGGATATTTTACAACATACTGTGCAGCACTTTTTGAAACTGTCAAGGTCATGAAAATCAAATACTGAGAAATTTACAGATGAGGAGAGGAAGAAGACAAATACAATCAAGGTATAGTTTCGTATCCAGGTTGAGATCCTGAAATGGAAAATGGACAATAACAGAAAAACTAATGAAATTCAAATGTAGTCTAGCATTTACTTAATAATTATGTGTCAATAATAATTTCTTGGTTTAACAAATGTACCAATATTATGTTAACATCAGTGGAAACTAGATGAAGTATATATACTCTCTGTATTATGTTTGCAACTTTTCTGTAAAACAAAGTTTATTTCAAACTAAGGAAAAAATATTTTTAAAAATAACAATGATTGTGAAAAATCTACAATAATTTTTTGGATACATTAGGAATATTGAATTTATTATTTCCTATTGTAGAGCAGTGCTGAGATTGTATCTATACTATTTTAATTAATATATAACAAACTATGACTTTAAATTTATGAGTACTAACTTGCTAAATTAATATCACACAATTTTTACCTAGTCAAGCAATAATATCTATGCTAGTTCCATATTTTTAAGATGACTTAGTAAAGTTCTCAATTTTGATTATCAAATTATTTCTCATATTTGTTTAGAAGCACATTTTGCATCTTTGATGTATTATACATTTTATGCATTATGCTACAGTCAAGAATATGTAACAACCTAGACATTGTAGGTGTTTAATAAATGTTCATTGACTCAACTAATAAAAGAAGTTCAGTTTTTTCCTCTCTTGAATTATAAGAAGAAAAGAATTTTGAAGTTTACATAGTTCTACATAGACGTCAAGCATCTTAGGATTCCTTGAATCTCATTTTATAAAATTCAGTATTATTTTAAAATTCCATTTTGCACTATATCTTGAAATTCAGTATGTCTGAAGAAATATACCAATTTAATTCAGTGATAGGTGCCACAATAGCTTCCCAATTCACTTCAATCTCCAGAAGCCTGGGGATTTTTCTTTTGCTGACTCTCCAAATCATTTCCTTTTTTTATTTTTTTTCCACTCTATTAATTCTGATGGATATAAAATAATTTTAATTTATTTAGTTTTATTTCTTCTTACATTATTTAGTTGAAGAAATTACAAAGTGTAGTTATATTTCAAAATGAAATATATGTTTTAATTCTTGAAGCATTTATTAACTACTAAAATATTTATTGCTAGCATTTAGACATCACACCCTAAAATTCAAAATAAAAACCTTCCAAATGTTCTTTGTATAACTAATGTTTGATTAGATACTCTGAAAAGATTAGTTGCTATGAAAATCTATCTACTCATAAACATGGATATTTAAAACCCTACCTGCTAAGCTTATCATGCTTTATGAAAATCTCTCTAACTGCCTAGTACAGAATACTGAAGAAGCTTCATAAATTATTACATCTCTATAATATTTGTCTCTAATATTAAAACACATGTCAAATTAACAGGTTACCACCGAAGAATGATTCTTTGGAAGAAAGTTTGGTTATTAAAGTAAACTCTCAGTAGACATCGTGAATTTGGATAAAACCTGTATATCACAGGTCATTGAGTTAAGGCGCTTGATAAAATGAAAAAAAAAAAATACATATGATGAGTTTAATATCCCTGGGAGGTAAAAATTGTCTCTTATTAGGGACTAACTTCTGTGCAAGGTGGGACTGCTATGTGGAAAGGTCAGCAAATCCTTTTGTTCATTTGTTTTATCATTCAGTAAAACAAAACAAAACAAAAATGCACTTTTAACTTTAATTCAGAGAAGAGAGATATTTTACATATAGCCTGAGAAAACGTGATAACATCTTTTTAAGAAACAAATCACTGAGTACACGAAAAAATAGCTTTTAAAAAATCTAAAGAGCTAGAACATAAAATGTAAGTAAGAACGCATCTATTTGACAGACCTGGAGTTGCTACTGTCTGCTGCTAAGGTTCCAGCGCCAATGCAAGAAGAAGGGATCCTCATGTTTTCTTTCTGTCTGACTGTGGCAGCCAAGATTGAATGGGGGAATACAGTGGAAGAACATGGAGTTAAAAAAAAGAAGTAATGAAGAAAATTAAAATACTCAAAAACCTCACAACAGATAACCACTCTAAATAATTTCATATTTTTAAACATAATTTTCTATGAAATAGTTGTATATAACTTTTTAAGAAAATTGACTCCTACTATATATATTTTTGTATCTTGCTCTTATTCTTAAATATCCCTATTTGCTCTTATTCTTAAATATCCCTAATATTAATCACTTAACTACCACTAAATGTCAAAGGATGTATGCAGTTGCAGGCAAATTTAGGTAGTTTTATATATTCATAGATTTTTGTATCAGGAAGTTGAGAAAATTTCTATTTCATTTTTATTGGAAAAAATACAGGTAACATGTAACAACACAGTTTTCAACTCTTATGAATAATAAATAGCAAGTAAAAAAAAAATACTTTCCTCAATTAAATAGTCACCGGGTAATACTGTTAGGCAATGCTCCAGTATGACATGAAAAGATATTTAATCCATCCTTTGGTCTTATATCCAGGTTTGGATATTTTTATCAACAACAACAACTACACACACACACACACACACACACACACACACACAGTACTTCTTCAAGTCCACAGTACCCACTCAGAATAAATTTCTACCAGATTTTCTTCTTTTTAACCTGACTAGACACTAGGTGACTATAATTAGTATGTTTCCACCTGTTTTCTAGCCATTTTTACCCATCTACTATTTTTTCCCTATAACTTTAGTCACTTCTGGATGTGGAACCTCTGACTGCAAGGAGAGGTCATAGTCTCGTCTATCTTTTCGGGCTGTCATGGGCTTCAGGCTCTCTGTAGGGCAACCACTGAACTTCCAATCTAGCCCCATCTGCTTCTAATTATAAGGCATCAAATTTTGGCACTGGTTGTTTATTAGTTTAATTTTTCATTGTTGTAAAATTCCCCCTCATTTGTGTGTTTATAACGACTCATCTGTATTACTTCATCACTTTAGGAAGTGAAAACCTCACTTCAATCTTTACACAGAGTGTCTGAGTGTCTCTATGCATTCAAAGAAGGAGAAGCAAGATGAACCATTTCATCGGTTATTTTAAAATGCCTCAGATATGAACTGGTTCTCTACAGGTTTTCTGATCAATGTTACAGATTTTTCTAGCATATAAAATGATTAAAAAAAGAAAGTTTATATCTTTTCCTATCCTATCAAAAATATTTACTTACGAAGTAGATTTTGTGTGTTAATATTTTGTCATATAAAAGAGATGTTGGATTTAATGTGATGTTCAAATTTCTTGGTAAAAAATTTGACCATAATCCTAAAAAAGTTATTCTGTTATGCTAATGAGATATCTCTAGAAGAGGTCAATGAACTAAATTCTTGGGAAAAAAATGCTGTTAAGCCTGGACAGTTACTGCTTTCCATAACATTCTAACATAATCATGCATCTTAATGAATATTTGTGAATTCATGTTTATAATTATTCATTAAAATTCATTGTTAGATGTTATGAATATGCTATAGCATGAATTTTTATGAATATAAAATGGAAATTAAAACACATGATGTTAGATTTGCAGAAACATTTCTCCAATATGATGCCAGAGTTCATAATTATAAATACTTCATAAAGTTTAATATTTTACTGATAGTTGTGAATCAAAATTAATTGCATATCTTTACACATTGTCTGATTAAATGCTAAAATTAATTTAAAAATTAAATATGTGCTCTTTTATCTGATGAAGAGTTTCTGTTATGAACCATCACTGTTTTACCTTAAAAAATAAAACTTAAAAAATAAACACAAAACACCTACCCAGCTGAGATTTTTAAATTAAAGTTGTTAGTGATAAGGCAGATAGATGCATGAGCGAAGTTTTAAAGCTCCACAAGTAACATGTTTGCAGATAAGTACTGTTTTTTTCTTTTGACATTTACACAATTTCTATTGTGAATTTCTTAGCATTTCTTTAGCAAGTACTTACACACAAAAAGGCCTAGCTCTTGTTCATGTGTTTCTATGGACACACATTCACTGGTTCAGAAATATTTGTTGGAATCTGCTTCTTTTAGGATTAATAGTTCACCAGTAAACAAGACAAACAAGGTCTCTCATAGTTTCCATTCTGAAAGTGGGAGAAGCAACATATACAAATACACACGCATTTATTCATATATATTATCTTAGCTAATAAAATCTGTAGGGGCAAATGAAGCAGGGTGAAAGAAACACAGAATGAGAGAAAACGACTTTTTAAGATAAGACAGGCAGGTCATCTTGAGATTTACAGAAACCGAGGGAGCAATTCCTAGCAGAAGGAAAGAACATTTCCGTAAGAAGGAACATGAAGAGCGAAGAGGCTTGGATAGGAGTGGCCTTGGAATATTCAGCCCAGCAAAGTGGCCAATGTCCCTGGATGACAGTTAACAACGGGGAGAGTTGCATGGGTTAAGTTCATAAATGGAGCTGAAAGCCAAATTATGAATGGAATAACAATGCGAGATAAGGCCTTTAGGTTTTTCTAAGGAGTAATGTAATCTCAATTATAATTTTAAAATAACACTCTGGCTGCTATATGGAGATTAAACTGTGAACATGGACAGTTATGAAGGGAAGAGACCAATGAGTGCAACAGACCAGACCAGATATGCTGGCAGCTCAAACTAGGGTGATCAGAGGTCACAAAAATTGTTACATTGTACATGTATCTACTGCCTATAAACAATAAAACTTTGGCTGCTGATGCCACCTGAGGTCACATTGTTAGTAAATCTCACCAACATTTGAAATTAAGTTTTAAACAGTTACATATGGGTATGTGCATGTGTGTGTATATTCCAATACAGTTCATGATTGTTCGGAGTGTTACTGCATACAAGATACAGGACCTACAAAAACAATGCATCGAGTACTAAAATGATCTTTGTCTTATCATTCCTCCAAAATGGAACCTTCCACTAAATTTCCTATTTTGATTGATGGCACTCATTTGTTCAAACTAGAGAATGACCATGACTTTCACACACCTTTCTTTCATTCACTCCACTTTTACAGCCATTTTCATGAGTGGCTGAGAAATACCTCTCTACACTGCCCTCACCTCATTATCTGTATTGACACCTCCTTAACTTATTTATTTTGTCACAAATGGGAAGGCAAATTCTTTGGAATATTTTTATCTTTCACCTTGATCTAATTTTATAGTGTCTCTTTCTACCCCCATCTTTGCCTTTCCATAAAGCCAATATTGTGATTTATTTTTCTCCTGTGCTTTTATCTTTCAATAACTTTTCATTACACTTAAAATCATTTTAAATTTCAGATTATTTTCATCTAAACTAGACCATACTCTTCCCTTCCTAGGAAACTACATCCTGTAGTAACTAATCAGCAATTTGCACACATGACACTTTATTTAAAACTTTTTTTTCCCCATTATGCTCCTTTCCCTTCATTTACTCGATAAACTTTTTCTTTCAATTCACTGAAGCTCCTAGGCTCAAAAACAATGACATCAAGTTTAACTAAATTCATTTACACTGTTTGGGGTTTCCTCTCTGACTGATTCCTTTCCCTAGAAATGCAGTATTTCTGAATATTGCATATTATTTAAATACTATGCCCTTATATACTGTGTACATACTACTGGCGTATAACTGTATCTCTTTTTAGATTCGCTTTCTGAGGTAAAGAATCATGCATTGTTTGCTTTTGTAAATCTAGTGTGTTGCACAATGACTTCTATAAGTAGAAATCAATATTCTTTATAATTCAATTGTAATAATAGATAAATGCCACTACTAAATAACAAAGACAACTACGTGGAGATCTGTCCTTAAAGTATTGATTTGTTCCTCACCAAAATTTCTCGTTTCATCCTCTTTTAAAACATCTACATTCTTTATCTGGTTTTATGTCAACAGTTCACTGTCTGCAAAACATTGGGCTAGTTTTTTTCTCATATGATTTGACCAATAGCCACCTTGTGTAGGATCTCAGAAATTTTCCAGTATCTCCAATTATTCAGAGTCCACACATTAAGATGTAGAAATGTCACCAAACACATTTCTCTACTTCTGGTTATTATTTTATTTTTTCCTAATTTATTGCTGCTCATATATATTGCTAATTCAAGAATTCAGATATGTGTCTTATATATGATTCACTCTCTAGAAAATTACCTGTCCAGCTGTTTTCACTGCTAAGCAACATAGAAAAAGACAGACTTCTAAGCAGAAAGACTCCTTTAAAAGATTTCCTCTAGTACAAAAATCAATAAATACCCAGACATTTCCTAGGCTACATAATGAACTGCCCTACAAAAATATTCTAACCCCCAACCTCACTGTAGCCTGCCAGTTTCTACTAATAAACTAATATGTTGGCAATCCATTATTAGTTGGGAACGAGGCAAAAAACAGAAACCATACAATTATTTTAACTGGAAAAAAATCATATAAAAAATTAAATAGTAATTGGAGGACAGAAAGGCAGAGATGGGAAAATGGAAGCCTAACAGGAATGATATTTACAGGAAGCAGCTATTGTCCCGAGGGCTTTGTGAAGAAATGGAAGAGGTTGGAGCTTATTAGAGCATAGAAACTTGGAGAAAATACCTCAGAAGTGAGCTCAGACCTCCGAGATGAGACATATCACTTGGGGCTGGCATCTCGGGGACTGGGAATATGGCTTCTTCAAAATCCCGATGTTTAAGAAGGGGTGCTGCCAACCTGGTCTCTGAAGGCCATGAGGTTCGAGGAGAGTTGAAAAAGCATTGAAAACTAGACAAACTACATGGGACGAAGTGAAGAATTGCTCTTAAGATGATGCAGATGGAACAATTAATAAACAGAGTAAATCCTTCCTCTCCCTTCTTCTTTATCAGTTTCATATATATATATATATATATATATATATATATATATATATATATATAGTATTAGGAAAATGCAGCAGAGAATGATCTGCCCAAACAAAACTAAGGTTTGGAAAATCTCAGCCCGAGTGCCATAGAAGAGGATGGGAGTGGAAATGTAGAGCAGAGGCAACAGCTGAGTAACCAGTGCACAAACATTATAGGAACTGTTGCCATTACTTGAAGGTCTGATGTACATATCAAATCACAAAATAAAGGGATCCATGAGTCGAGTTCTCCAAACACAGGCTTCAGGCTAAGATCTCAGCACTATCTGGATTGTTGTCAATCTATAGGTAGCAAGCATGACTGAGTCATATTCACGGTCAGTTATTTTGTCACAGTTGCAAAGACAAATTTTTTGGAATGTTTTCATTAGAAAGCAATTAATAACTTTACTTGAATTTTTTTTCCTCTGGACAAAGAAATAAAATCAACTTGTTTCACAGAATGCTTTAATAGGCTGAACGAATTATGCATTAAATTATCCCCAGGCCGATAGTATCAGCATATTCCATTATTATGTAGACAAATATCCACTCAAGCTGAATTGCATTATTCAGATTGTTGTATTGTTGCACTATCATAAAAGATCCATGAGTTAATGTGGTACATCTGCATTTTTTTTTTCTGCATTACGTGTGTCCCCAATGTCTAGCACAGTACCAGGCATGTGGTGGGCCCTCCATATATATATATCCATTACATAAATGAATGTCATCTATTCTTTAAAATCTCACCTGGACACACATTTAATTTTTTCACTAATTATACAAAGTAAATTTAATATGTATGATTTAATGTTAATTATAAAGCCTTAACATTTTTAAGTTTCTGTATTTTTATTAAGAGGAATTCAATAAACTGCAGGCTGATTTGGTTCGTTCAATCATTCACTATTTCTCTATTGAAAATACATTTTAAAATGTGTTATAGATCACAGTGCTCACTGTGGTCAGAGGGAATACAATGTGTTAAAGATCTAAAATACTTTTGAAAGCATCTACATCAAATGTAACAGTCCAAAAAGAAACATAGGCATACATGTATGTACATAATACATATATTCATATTACCTTTAAAAATGTTTAAATAAAATATTTTATAATTACTCCTATTTATAAAATCTTCAAAATAAAATTATATAACTTCTTTATTATAGTAGATATAGTTTTATTTTACATATTAAAACTTTTTTGTATTTTATATTATATCAATTATATTATATATCTCTATCTATCTGATTTGTTAGTATTATAACTATGATACTTTATTTAACATGTTAACTTGATTGGGCCAAAGATGCCCAGATTAAGCATTTTAGAATAGTAGAAGAGGTCAACAATAATAATAATACATATATAAGCAATAATAATAATAATAATAATAATAATTAGAATTTTTATAAGACTATATTTTTTCAAAATGATTTTACATATGTTTACTTAGTTCTTATTTTGATTCATGAATTAATGGTAAGCTGTTGTAAATTTACACATTATCTCCCTTTTACATGTAAAAAAAAGTTAGTGATGGTTCACAAATATATTACTCAGATATTTTAATCATATTATATATAATTGAGTTTAAAAGTTAATTTTTTCACATTTATATTGCATTATTTTTCTCCATACTATAAAAAACTGTAGTTTGTGGAATTTTAAATAAAAGCTCAGTCTGTCATTTGCCCATGAGATAGTAAATTGTCTGAAGTTTCTAAGCCTAAAAACCAATGTGAAACTTTGTTTATTCTTCTACATTCCTTCAGGATCTCATTTATGTGTTTCCTTTTTTGATTCACTATTCCCAAATGTATTATTTTCTCATCTCTGTTCCAGCAACAAAATTCTTCATTCTGCCTTAGAAAATGTATCCCAAGTAAATACTTTCCAGATTTTTTTTCAGACATATGTGGAAGTTATTTTATTTGGACATTAAAGGAATAGAGACTCTGAAATGTTTAAGAATGAGAAAACAATAGATTATAGTTGTCCACATAAACTCACTTGTATATGTTTGGAATTCAGGATGGCACTTGGGATCCTGGATCCCCATATATGGGTCTCTCTAATGAAGGATAAGTGGCAAAAAAGAAAAAAAAAAAGCAAATGACTTAGGCAAGCATGTGATAACTTATGAATGGAGTCTTTTGGTAAGCTCAAAAGATGCTAAGGCAAGAATACCTCTAAAGAACACCTGTAAGTAAAGCCACTTCTTCCTCTATTTATACTTTAACTCACAGCTCCAGCCTAAGAATACAAGGAAATGACATTCCCAAGTACATCTAAGAGAGCAACAGAAAAGTCATGAAAAAAGGCAGGTTTGAGCCAAAAGAAAACTGACTCACAATGTCTTTGTAATTAAGAACACAGATAATTATAAGAGGTACTGTGGAGTTAAGATGAACCCTCAGAATTGTTCCAAATTGATGCATGAGGACAAGGCCTTCATATCCTCACATCGGCCATGGATACAGTGTGGGGCATACTATCTCGAAATTTTCATTTCTAACTTTTTTTTTTTTTTAATGGCATATTGAATATCTTCAGCTGGAGTTTGAGAAAACAGCAGAAGGGGAAAGGTCGCTCTGGCCTCCCTCGCTTTTGCCTTTTCTCTCTGTGAACAGTTGACAGATATCATATGTGAAAGGTACACTTCCTGTGCCAGCAGAAAGAAAGATATTTTTATCACTACAGATAGGGAAATCAGAACTAAGACATTTTAATAAACAAACTGGTGAAACTAACCCTAATCTCCTTAGTTACTTCTTCACCATTTGCTACCCCTAATCTAAATTCCTCAGTCTTGTCAATTCTTCACAAATGTATTATTTCTTTGTCTAAAGGACATAGAAACTTCCTGCTTTGATCTCTTCTGCACGTCTTTATAATCTTGTGAGGACTCCCATACTGTCAATCTCTCCCTTTATGTTGGTCAACAGTTGCTTTATATATGTTTGTGCTCCTGTGTTTGGTGTATGAATATTTACTAGGATTATGTCTTGTTGGATCGATCCCTTTCTCATTACGTAACGTTTGTCTCTAATTATAGCTTTTGTTTTAAAGTCTATTTTGCCCGATATAAGTATTACTACCCTAGCTTTTTTTTCTTTTCCATTTGCATGAAATAATTTTCCATTCCCTTACTTTCAATCTGTGTGTCTTTCGAACTGAAGTGGGTCTCTCGTAGATAGTATACGTATGGGTTTTGTTTTCTTATCCATTCAGTTACTCTATATCTTTTAATTGGAGCATTTAATCCATTTACATTTAAAGTGATTATTGATAGGTACATAGTTATTGTCATTTCATTTATTATTCACATTTATGCGACTATTTTTTTTATGTTCCTTCTTTTTAAAAAAGTCCCTTCAACATTTCTTGTGATACTGGCTTGGTGTTGGTAAATTCCTCAAGCTTTTTCCTGTCTGGGAAGCTCTTTATCTCATCTTCAATTTTAATTGATAGCTTTGCTGAGTAGAGGAGTCTTAATTGTAGGTCCTTGCTTCTCATCATTTTGAATATTTAGAACCAAACCTTTCTGGCCTGCAAAGCCTCTATTGAGAAAGCAGCTGACATTCTTATGAAAGTACCCTCGTAAGTAACTAGCCTTTCTCTTGCTGCTTTTAGGATTCTATCTTTGTCTTTAACCTTTGGAATTTTTATTATGATGTGTCTTGGTGTAGGTCTGTTTAGGTTCACCTTGTTTAGGATTCTCTGCACTCCCTGGACTTATATCTCTATTTCCTTCACCGGGTTAAGGAAGTTTTCAGTCATTATTTCTTCAAATAGGATCTCAGTCCCTTGCTTTCTCAGTTCTCCTTCTGGTGTTCCTATGATGTGAGAGTTGTGTGCTTCATGTTGTCCCTGAAGTCCCTTAAACAATCCTCATTTTTTAGGATTTTTTTTTCTTTTTGCTATTCCAATTGTTTTTTTTTTTCTGCTGCCTGAATTACATTCTTACTTTATCATCTTAGATTCCACAGGTACATGATTATCCATATGCACTTAAAATAACATTTTGTTCTTAGAAAAACAAAACTAGAACAATTATCAACATTAGACCATTAAGTATAAGTGACATTATTGGTTTACTATTGCTTCAATAGTTAACAAAGTAATCATGTGATAGTCAATGTTATTGAAATTTTCATGCAAAAAAGTACAAAAAAACAGTACAGACAAAATAAATCAATATTAACAAAGCAAATGATTCATGAAATTGCAACTACTCTATACTGACAAAGGTAAGGTAGTCTGAAAGAAGACTTAATGCTGGGGTGCCTGGCTGCAATCCCTTCTGTGTTCATCCGCTTAAAAGCCATGGGAAATCAAAATCAGCCCAATTGTGCAAAGAAATGCCTCTGAGCAGGAAAAAGGATATAGGAACTAACTCTCTATAATGTCAAATTTTTGTAAGTCAAATGGTCATATTTCAGGTTATATCTGTTGTGAGAATATTTTTTATCCTTTGACATTTTTATAACATTGTTAATTTAGTCAGAAAATTGGCTGACACTACTATAATGTTAAATAATAATAATGGTTACCTCGTGTTGTTCCTTATGTTAATGAAAAGTTTATGTGTTTCACCACTATGATTACAAATTTTTCTCTCACTCATTTCTCTATTAACAAATATAAAGATGAAATAGAGAATAATATATACGCACATAAATATGTGTACATATGCATATATATACCATAGAAAAATTATGTTATGCTCAGCATTTTTTTTTCTCTGTTGGTTGTTACAGACACTATTATTTATTGCATCATTTATTTTTGTTGTCTAATTTTATTTTCTAGTAATTTTTCTCAAGAAGAACTGCTCCATGAGGAGCAGGTCTAATTCATTCAGGTTTTCACATTTGAACATATCTTCTGTTACTTTTCACCCTGAGTGGAAATTTAATGGAAAATAAAATCTGTGCGACTTTTCCTGAGATTTTAAAAATTTGCTCCATTGTGTTCTGTGATTGATTGCTGCCCTCGAGAAATCTAAACAGGGCCTGATTTTTCCCTTTTTAGGTTTTTTCCCCTCATGTCTATTTTCTGATCTGTTGCTCAGAAAATTTTTTAGAATGATTTCTAGCATTTTTTTTTAAATCTATGTCAGCATTCATCTATTTGAATTATGTTTCCCAGGAGTTGTTGTCTTCTTTCAATCTATATATTCAAGTTTTTCTGTATCTGAGTAATGTTATCTTTGATGATAATTTTTCTCCTTCTGTATACACTTTTAAATTTTACTTGATTTTTTTTTTCTCGTTTTCAAAATAGCAATTATGCCAATGCAGGATCAATTTTTTCTTTCATGTTATTTGTTTGCTTTCCAGTTTTCACTTCTCTCTTTTTTTTTATTTTTATTTTTTACCCCTACAGTACCTAGTCTTCCTAAGTGGTCTTCCATCAAAGTACTAACCAAGCCCAACCCTGCTTAGTTTCCAAGATCAGACAAAATCAGGCATGTTCAGGGTAGCATGGCAGTAGACTTCTTCTCTTTCTTTTTTTTCTTATTTATTTATTGTTTTCTCTCTTTCTCTGCCAATGCAACATATGCCTGAATGGATTATCAGTGGAGTTCTTTTCTTTAAAAAAATTTTTTCCCATTAATAATATGACCTGCATTTCTCAGATAATGTTTGTTTTTCATGCCTTCATTTCTTAAGCTACGAAAGCTCAAAATTGATCTCTTACTAGTTTTGTATCATTTCTTCCTTTAACCATTGCAGATCTTCCCTGAAGCCTTTAAATACCAGAGCCTTAGTGCATTTAGATTCTTGTATTTCACAGGCAATGGATTTCCATCAAAGTTCTCACCTTTTTTCAGTGTCATCTTACTAGTTTGGGTTATTTCTATGAAAATTATTAACACACTCCTTTTTTCCCTTTAGCCAAGTGCCACTTCTATGTAGTTTCTATAGCTGTTCTATTTTAATTACTACATGCAATTAAATGGGGAGAGCTCATCCTGCACCAAACTTTTTTCAGAAATATAAAGACCAGGTAAAGCCAGAAGATTGTAAAGGGCTCCAAACACCTCGAGCTGAGGAAGTTGGTATTTCTTTCAACTATTACAAATTCCTCATTGGCAATTTTGACTTTTAGATATTACTTTGTGTAGGCTAGCAGGTATTAGCCCTGATTCATCAGAAATATCTCACAGCATATTTAGGGGAAACTTGAATATGGGTAGCATTTTATCTTTTGTTTATCCTTAGATGTCAAAGACAGACACCTGCAGATGTCTTTCCACTTGTATTTTTTCTTTGTCTTGTCTTACATTTAGACTGTTTTGTGCAAAGACGGAATAACTGAGATTTTTCTTTTTTTATCTTCAATTCCCTCATTCTTTCTCTCTGGGATATCAAACCAAGACTAGGAAGGTAAATTTACCTTTATATCCAGACCACACATACCAATTTGATGGTTTCAAACACAGTGTTATTTATTTTTCTCTTCATGGAGTCCCATCTGGTTGCTGGAACTCTGTGCTTTGCCTGCCAACGCAAAAAGAGAATGGAAAAAAAAAAAAAAAGGGAGAGAGAGAGAGAGTCTTATTTAAATTATATACAGAGAATGTCAATATCAGCAAGAATATCTTGCAAGAGAGAAATTAATCTTCAGAAGACTAAACATTAAACTGAAGCTAGAAGGGGAAAAAGGATAAACAGTAATAGAGAAATGGGTGATGGAATTGTGTTTTTTTGTTTTGTTTTATTTTTAATTTATTATCCTGCTCCAAGATTTGGTACTAAATGTCTCTCGGCTTACAATTTTAGTAAATAAACTAATTTAAGTACTGTAAGCATTTATATTGAGCACATTCTTGCTGGGTGTATTTTCCAAACAAGACTGCCTGGGAGGGGGAGAATCTGACATATAGTCATTCTATCAGGCAAAGTATATGAAAGAAGTATCATAATTTCTCTTGATTGCCGAAGTGTTTGATAACAAGTAAAGGGGTAAGCAGGAAGGAAAAAGATGTCAAAGAACTTTTAAAAAGATGTTATTTACAAAGGCAAACGTTTTGAAATATATGTAAATTTTAACCTAAGAAGTTCACATTATATACTGGTATATAACCTAGAAAATATTTTTAATAGACTCTCTACAGGTTGAGAAAAGTTATGGATGTTTCTAGGTTTTAATTACTTTTCAATTACCTCCATTTGTTTTGACTCAGATATTAAAGATTTATAAGAAGAAAGCATTACATATTTCTATTTTTCAAGTTCATTTGAAATTACCATTAGTTAATTCTAAGATTTTGACGTTTTCTAGGATGTGAGTTAAGTTTATCAGCGGTGGGGGATGGGAGGCAGGAACAGACCAGAAAGGGAAGACACCACAGGGTGACAGTCCCATGAGGTTAGCCAACAAGCACTGAAGAGAATTTCATCCCAGGTGTTAGAACATTTAATTAAGAGAGATGATTTAAAGTAATGATTAAGATCCTGGATTTAGGCTCTATATGATGAAGGTGAAATTTGTTTACTGCTCCGGTAACAAGATCAGCAAGGTATTTAAATGTGCTCTGTCTCAATTTTCTCTTTTGTAAATAACTGATAATAGCAGTAACTACTGAAAAAGGGCAAGTAGGATTAAAAGAGATAATTCTAAAAATTATTTAAAATAATAACTGGATTATCATACGTTGTTTCACATTATTAATATTACTGTTATTATGGTTGTTAATATTAATAAAATTGTACTTTAAGAAGAAAAAAAAACAAAGGGAAAACATGAGAGAAGAAAGTAGTATACAAAAACCCAATTAGGCATGTTATGATTTGGGCTCAGAGCTATAAAGTAAGAATTTGGGAGAAGATGACCATAGTTACTGGGACTCATCAGAAAGAACTTAGAGTCCCAGACCTGAAGAAAAATGGAGTATGAAGAGGTCTACGGGCTCAGGGAATTGTGCATAGAAAACAATATTTGAAACTCAGTTAATCAAAACGGGGCATAAGAAAAATAGTCATAAGAAAAACACAAAGAACTGATTTTGGGGGCAAAACACCAGAAGAGACTAACTACTGGTTAACATCAAAGTTATCTAAGTTTCGGTTCGTGGACGTGGCGTCCCAGGACAGAGCGACTCCATCCTGGGTCTAGCAGCAGTCATGTGGATGCCTAAGAGTAGAGCATGCCAAGCAACGGCAAAAACAAGGGAGAAGTTCCTGACTCTGGTTAAAAAAAAAAAAAAAAAAAAAAAAAAAAAAAATGGTGATTCTTTTGGCTGTCTTTAAAGCCAAGGTAGAAGAACTTTATGTTAATCTGATTATATATAAAAAAAAAAAAATTGGAATTTTCCCAGGAGCAAATTGATAAGACTAAATGCTGAGTAAAATTTTTGCTTTTTTCTTCTTTAAAATATTTATTTTTTAACTATTATGACCCACATAAAGCTATAAGAAACATTTTATATGGCAGTGAAGACTTACTTTCTAGTGTAACCTTTAGACTTTTTTTTTCAGTTTAATATTATTTAAAATTTTCAACTTTGAAATATTTTGTTTCTCTCGTAGCTTACTTTTTTAAAAAATCCATGCTAATATTATTAAAAGTCAAGAAAAGTAGGTTTAGAAATATTTTCTAACAATTTATATATATATAAATTTCAACTGCATAGTTATCTTTATATGTCTTAAAAATATTTTAAAACAATAGTTTACTGCTCTAAATTATGTCGATTATTGGAAATTTAATAGTATTCAAATAACTAGTAATTACTCTATGTTTAATTAATTTATATTGATGTATTTAATACATATATGTATGTATACTATTTTTATTATAATTATTTATTATATTTTATTATATTAATGCAGCATTATGAAATAAATTTATACTTGTTTAGCCTAGTTCTGAACATACTTTATTTTTATTATAAATATTTTATTTTCTAAGGTGTTTCATTATGCATTTAGATATACACGCACATAAATGCATGTCTAATTCAATTTTCTATAATTCAGTGAGAACGATTGCCTAGGGTATCTTTACCAAAAACATTTTCTATAAGTTCTTGGATAATATCCTCTGCTTTTAAGTTTATTATGTCGTACAAGTCAACTGAGAATAAAAACATGTAAAATATTTTTCCAATTTGAAAATGAATATGAAAATTTATCAACATTAGAATGATAATTTTCACCTCTAAGAACTTTCACAAAAATCAGTTACCACGGCAAGATATATAGTAAATTAATGACAAATTTACTCCAGATTCAGCTGAAGTCAACTGATAAAGAAAATCACACTGTGAATCCCTCTAAGAACATCTTTAATAGAGCAGATGCCAGCTGCCATATAGTTTGAATATGCTGTGCTTAGAGGATAATTCCTTCTAGAGTAATCTACTATATTCTACAACTTTAAAGACATTTGCCAAAAAACATTTACTTCCAAGTCTTACACAATTTCTTCAATATTTTTAATGAAAGAAAATTTATATTGAGAATAACCACTATAAATAGTATTATTTAGACTTAGTTGCATTTCTTTTATTAAATTAAAATGTTTTCTTATTTTAAGGGAAGTAAATGAATCACAATGTAAGAATAAAGAGAATATAAATGGGATTCTTGATTATTCTACTTTTAATTTTAAAATATTTTTGAAAGTCTAGTTATTAAAAGTAAGGAACTAGCATTTTTACATAACAAATGTCACAAAGTAAAGAAATCCTACATCGAATATACTTTCTGCGGTGTTTTCAATAAGGTACCTAGTATAATACTAATCAATTCTAATGAAGAATAAATTTGAACCATAGAATTTTAACTAACAAGAAATTCATAAGGAAATAGTAGCATCTATTATTTTTACATCTTTTTTTTCTGGGTCCAATTTTAGATAAATGAATATAGGGCATGTATCCCCAAAATGGATCATTTCCTGCACCTGCTGGTCTCTGATTGCACACATCTCACACATCACACTCTCATCCATGTTGATCTAGTGCCACTTAATAACTTAATAGCAATCTTCACTGGTAAAATGAAGAGATTTCTAAGTTAATAATGTATAAATTAATTCAACTTTACAAAATGAGTCTAATCTTGTTCGGCCTAGTTCCGAACATATTTTATTTTTATTACAAATATTTTATTTTCTAAGGTGTTTCATTATGCATTTACTTTAAGGGATATAAATTATTGCAGTATTGTGACTCTTAATCTAAATGATGTTTTTTTAAACATAGACCTTGATGTCCTAACCTTTTTCATGAAAAAATGTCAACTGCTTTGGGACTGTGAAAGTAATTTTTTGTTGTTATATTGTTGTTTTAAAGAAGATTGTTGTTATTTTTATTATGATGTATGCTCATAATTTTGTTTTCACTACATAATATTGTATACTTTTAAACAATAGAAAATAGTTTATTTTTTAAACACTTTGTAGCTATATTGAAGTATACATAATATGCTAAAAATTACACATATTAATTGTATACATTTTGATGAATTAAGACTTTATAAACTTTGTAAATTTTATTACTGCTTCTATAGACAGCTTTTAGTTTGTTCTGTTTTAATATTTTTTGGAAGTTATCTTTGTATTTCTAAATAATCAGCTGAGATTATTATTTCTTCATTATTCAAATTTATTCATTAACCACTGACCTAATATTAATAACAGATGAAGAGCTCATTGATTTACGTCTCCCAAATGCCTCATAAGCCCCTCCTTTCTGATAATTGCATCATTATTTTTATTAACACCACTGATTGTTTTTTAAACTTTAAATATTAAACTTAAATAAGAATATCATGAATTTATCAATATAAAACAATATTTACTGATTCTCCTCTTTCTAATTAAAAGAGGTTATCAAATTTTTACCCATCCTCTGCCTCTCATTCTGCCTATGTGACTTCAAATGTACATTTATTTACATTTATTATATTATGTACAGTTATTATATTTATTGTATTTTTGTATTTATTATATATTTATTATATTAATTGATAATATTTAACTTTTATTTGTAATCACAATTAAGTTTTCTGTGCTGAGTACTTTTTATCTAAAAACAACATTTGACATAGTATGTTTATGCAAATATTGTTTACTGCAAATCCAATTAGTGAGATCAGAAAGACTGACTCTTTTCCTCTGGCTGTCAGTGTTAGTGCCCATGCCACTGAAAGGAGAAAGCTCCAGGAAGCAGGGTCAAGAAGATTTTCTTTTTAAACTCTACTAATTGCTCAAAGTTACTTACATGTTATATGAATGATGACATTGTTGTACAGGGTTTTTGTTTTGTTTTTATTCCTAGGATTTTTGCTTGCCTTCCCAAATGTTAGCTGCAATTTGGAAAACATTTCTTTTCTTTTGTTTTTTTAATATGCAAAACCCCATTTGGTTTTTAGAATTCATTCTAATCTCCAAAGCAAATGTATCCTTGTTCATGAATTTTACTCACGTTTTGGCCCAGTTACTTTCAGGCCTGCTCTTTTTCTTATTTATTTATTTATTTTTCACTGCACTAATAGATATGTTATATAATTGCTCATATACCATGTCATCTTCATTCTTGGTTTTCAACCTTCAGTTATTTCCTTTGAATGGGTTTATGAGATGTATAATTTTTTCATCTTAGTAGTTTTGTAAACGATATATTTTTACATTCTCATACTCGTTGGATGTTGTTTGCTGAAATACAGGATTCAAGCTTAAAAAAATTCTTGTTTTTTCTTAAGAACTTTGAAAAGTGTTGCTCTAGACTTCTGTCATTGATCGTTGCTGGTCCATAACTGTATTCAATGTCAAAGGTGAGTAGAATTGAGGAAAAGAGATTCCAAAATAAGTTTTGAGTTGATGTGAGTTGTCTTGAGGAGACAGAATTAAGCATGATGGTATATCTTTTAGTGGTTTAAGCAGTCTTGTCAGACACGATAATGCAGTTTTGATTACTCTCTTCCTACATTTAATTTTCTTCAGGTCAGGACTTTGTTCTCTTTAGCAAGAAAAAAGCTCATTTAACTGGAATACATGGAAGACAAGGTGTAGAGAATAATATAGATGAGAAGATTGTAGGCCCTTGCCAATTTAAGTCATTAATCATTTTTTTAAAACTTCGGCTCGAATTTTCTAAGTCTTTACAAAGATTGACGGAATTTGTGATCCTTGCTTGTACGTGTCAGTTTGGCTAGCTTGTCCTGATAAGTTATATAATCAAACACTAATCAAAAAGTTACTATAAAGATATTTTGTAGCTGTGCATTAACATGTAGAATCAGTTGACATTAAGTGAAAGACATTACCCTCAGTAAAGTGAATGGAAATCAGTTAGTAGGCCTTAAAAGCAAAAACTAGGCTTACTGGGTAAAGCTTGAAGATAAAAGAAATAGGATTTTTTTTTCGTGAGAGAAAATGCAATAATAAAAGACTGTATTTTTGTGTATGACTACTTCCAAATCTATTTTATTAAAGCTAAAATCCTCTGTGAAAGTAACAAAACTTTAAATGAACTAGAGATAAAATTTGTCACATGCAATAGTCTCTGGAAGTAGTGAGATACTGTGTGACAAATAGGACTAAAAGCAAAGCTATTCTTGTTGATATGGGACAGAATTGAAAGGAGGTTCAAGTCAGAGACTGCTTATTTTATTTTATTTTATTTTACTTATTGATTAGATTTATCGAGGTGACACTGGTTAATAAAATGATATAGGTTTCAAATGTACAGTTCAATAATATATCTTATGTATATTGCATTGTGTGCTCTCCACCCAAAGGTAAATTTTCTTCTATCATCCTGTATTTGACCCCCTTATCCATTTCCCCTTCTACTCTCTTCCCCCAATAACCACTAAACTATTGTCCGAGTCCATAAGTCTCTGTCTTGTTTGTTTGTTGCTTTTAGTTTTATATCCCACATACGAGTAAAATCATATGGTGCTCAACGTTTTCTGTCTGACTTATTTTTTTTAGCATGATAATCTCAAGATCTATGAATACTGTTGCAAAAGGCAGTATTTCATCTTTTCTTATGGCTGAATAATATTCCATCGTATGTATGTACCACATCTTTATCCAATCATTCTTTGAAGGGCATTTTGGTTGTTTCCATGTCTTGGCCACCATGAATAATGCCGCTGTGAACATCAGGGTGCATATATTTTTACAGATAAATGTTTTCAAATTTTTAGGTAGATACCCAGAAAAGAGATTACTGAGTCATATGGTAATTCTATTTTTAATTTTTTAAGGAACCTCCATACTGTTTTCCATAGCGGCTATGTTATTCTCATTATAATATAGTGTAAATATGTTTGAACTAGTTTCTAATTTTTTTTAAATATTATGAGACTCTAACCAGAAAAATCAATGTGAACAAATTTAGAAAAACAGTCCCATCCAAGAGGCTGCATTTAGTTTTTTCATTCGTTTACAGAAGCAACAACTTTTCTGTCTCTCTTTATTATTTATCTCTATTGTGTATTGTTTTTTTAATTTGAAAGGATGTTTAAAGACCACTGTTGAATTGTTTAGGATTGAGAAGATTTAATATACAAATAGTATCATCATACATATCAGCAACCTGATTTCATAACTTCTAAGATTTGTGATCAAAATTTTCTTAGACTTTAAGTATACAGCTGGAAGTAAAAACAGTTTATTGGTAAATCAAATAAAAGGATGTTGAAAACTGCAGAAATAAAAAATTTGGACCTAATTTGACAATGGATATATCCCTTTTTAGCAATGATCTACTTATCAAGATAGTTTATGAGAACTCACGCTTCTCATAGAAAACAAAAACAAGGTTTGAATTTGTCACTTTTTTAGAATACTAATGATATTTATTTCACCGACTTAAGTTTTCAAAAGAATAACATGTAATGAACAATAAATCAGTCAATTTTTCTATGAATATTTAGTAATTTATCTTCTAGAAAAATATTTGAAGAAAGTAAGTACTTGTTTCCCTTACGTATAAATATTTTTCTAAAATATTTCTTATATTTTAAATCTTCAGAAAGGTTTAATCATCTATAATATGGAAAAATGGTAAAATAGTCTGAATGTGTGAAATAGTTTATTGACATTTCATAGAATTCTATGATCAATTTTCATACCTCTTCTCAGACTAACTATAATGTCATATATAAAATATAGTAGATTATTTAGAAAGTTCATTGAACTAAAAAACACACATTAAAAATGATTAAAGACACAAACAGACTTTATTTAACACTTCATGAATCAATCTCTGTTCTCAAGAATCCAAGGAACTGCAAATATAAGTGGAAGCAGGAGGATTTAATAAGATAAAAAATAAAGAACAAAGAAGAGAAAAATAGAAAATATCTGATTGGTTGGGGTCACATAATCTTGTTTGGGATGAGAAGAAACAGAAATTAAATATAGAGCCCTGAGCTGACTTGGTGTTTGGGGCCTGGCTGACTAGATAGACAGTATTTCAGGTCATGTGGAGCATTTACAGGTACATGAAAGTTATCTAAGTTTTACTTTGCTAATGTGGTACCCTGAACAGGAGTGACCGCTTCTTTCTCCCAGAAAGTGATTTCATCTGTCCCTACTTTGAATCATTCCTTTGACCATTCAAGAATTTTGATTAAAAAAAATATATGTATTTGTCTTGGTGTTGCTTCTTTGGGTCTAAGTGCAGTATACAAGAGATGATATCAAGCTAGTATTCTTGAGAGCTGATAAAGTTCTTGTTATTCTTTGCTCATCCATTCAGGGAGAGACCATCTGTTGGCTGCTCAGCGACTTCATACATGCATTTAAAACTTCTGAGAACACAGAGTGTTAGAGATAGAACAAATTATTAGCAACTAAACAATGACCATGGTTTGGAGCTCACTCCTGAACCATGGTCCCCATGACCCAAAACAGATAGGGTTGTTTATAGCTGTCTCCACTTCCCCCAGAAGTGTTTATCCAGCGAACTTGAAGCATTAGAAACTAGGGAGAAATGGGTGATAAGCAGAAGGAAATATCCAATCACCAACATCATATCAAATTTAACAATCAGTTGGAGGTTGAATTACCCTCCTTTCCAATGGTCTGAGATACATAAACAATGAAAGTTTCTTTTCAGTACAGGGTAGAGAATAAGGTGGACAAAAGAATTAATTTTATGGTGTAGGAATTAGGGAAAAAAAACTGTTCAGAAAGGAAGAGTGAAATATTTTTGAACAGACATCTTGGAAAGAAGCAGTCTACCTCAATGTCATCTATTTCTTTTCTTAGTCAACTTAATTCTGAGATCTCCTGAGTTTATACAGAATCAGGTATCAGGTGGAGCCTTCTTTAGTTGTAAAATATGTGTTACCAGAGTTTGATTGCTGGTAATTTGGAAGCACTGTCGGAAGTCAAATTTGTTGATCAGGTCCTTTTCATAATCTCATTTTTGCAAAACTATGAGAATAAAACAATAACCGTCTGTAAATGACAAAAGACCAAGAAATATCCATTGTTAAAGATCTAATGAGTGCTTTAGCAGCACATATACTAAAATTGGAATGGTACAGAGAAGATTAGTGTGGCCCCTGCACAAGGATGACACACAAATTCATGAAGCAGTCCATATTTTGTTGCTTCATAAAATATAAATTTCTAGCCATTGTACTGTATACCTGAAACACACACACACACACACACACACACACACACACACACACACACACACACGTATAAAGATCTGATGAGAGGTCATTCTAATGGAATTGACAAGGAAATTTGATTATTTCTGTGACACATAACATTTTAAGGTGATAAATTATGACTCATAAAATTATATTACACATATCAGAGTTTTAGGAATTTTATATAATTTCAGGAACACTTATGTTAATAAAATATACTCATACAAATATAACCTAAGAAAATTAAACATTACTTCATATTTGACAATTTTCCTATTTAATCAAACATATTAAATAAGCCTAATTAGTTTAACATTTTCTTTTATATGGTAAAGAACAAATCTTTTGAGATCTTACAGGAGCGCTCTTGAAAATTCTGAAGTTAGTTTGAAGTCAAAAAGACTTCATTTAGACTTTGATTTTGGGAAATTTTATTGAAAATATCCATTTAAACAAAATGACAATTAAAGACTTCAAAGGCAAATATAGAAAGTTATATAGCTGTAACAAAAGAATCTTACCTCTTTTAATATTGAAAAGAATGAGTTTTCTTAAGTAATCGAAGCCCAAATAAAGACAATGCGAAATACAATAAATTCTTTTAGTATAACATAAAAATCTTTGCTTTCCTGGAAGATTACTTAAAAGTGTTTACAATTTCTTCTTAAGAGCAGACATTTAATCTAAGAAGACTTTTTTCTTTTAACAGAGAAAAAAAAAACAAATTTTAATTTTGCTCCAGTGCACTTTTGATATTAAAACTCATATAAAAGAAAAAAAAACTTAAATCCATTCCAATCTTAGGTTAGCTTGACAACACATAAAATTCCTTTCCTAAGATTCCTTTTCCACAAACCTTTTACAACTTTTTATATTTATTCAGATATTGTCCAAGATTTTTTCTTCTTTCTTATTCTGTAATAATAAATCATTTTACTTTAGGACAAATATTTTCTTCTCTTACAATCTCTAAAAACATATCCTCCATATGTTTTTTTTTATCCTCACCTCCCAAAAAAACACAACCTACTTTCCTTATCTATTTTTTATACACAGTTGTTTAATTTCATCCTTATTATTTCTAAGTACTTTTAATTGAGTTGAGCCTTTAAACTCTTAGAATCATTAATTTCTTGTGAAAACTAAGAAGTAAGCAACTATGGAAAGTCTGTTATGCTACCATTCTGTGCATTGACAAATTTATAAATATAATTTATAATTTCTAGAAGCATACTTTGCCTCAATAAAAATATTCATTGGGTCAAAAATTATTACTAATGAACCCAAATATCTTACTTTCTCAGTAAAAGGAAGCCAAAAGTGGATAAACTTATGTTCGATAATTAATGTTTCAGTATCTCATCTTATTTGGAAATGATCTAGATATTCAACGAATATCTGTTATTAAACTTACCTCACTATGACTTTAAAATTTCAAGTTATCAAAAAGATTTGGAAACTTTTTAAAAAGTAGATATACTGTAAAGCATAATTAAGGGATTAATAAGGGAAAATGTAAAATTCCACCTTCCTGTATTGACCAGGCACTGCAAAGATCCAGGAGAGCTGACTCCGGTCAAAAATTTTCCCATTCGCCAGCTTCTGCCTGTTCTCCCAGATACCATCTGCAGGCTATAGCCCTAGCATTCACCAGAATTTGTCAGAATTTTTATTTAGTTTTAATTTTAACAGCTTTTAAGAACTCAGTCCATGCTCATTAATTTTGTGGCTATGGCTTCCCATTAGCAATAGATCTTTTCAAAAGAAGATTTTCTTACAGTGGCAGATACTCTAATGGCTTTTAATATTTCCCGTTCTGGTTGCTTAGATTTTGATGTTTCATTGGTCAGAACAGTCTGACTATTTGTCTTAATTTCTTTCCCTAGGTCCTACAGCAGTTTCTGCTGTGAGTTTACCTCAAGGCTTTCTGATTCCCCTAATAACTATCACCAATTGCACTATCCCACTCTAACTACCCCAGAACGTTTCTGGGAACTTTAACAAACCCCAGAACTTTTTCAGGTTCCAGAATCTTTCTCAGAGCTGTCCAAAACAAACAAACACACAAATGAACAAACAAACAAACACAACTATACTCATTGAGTAAAACAAAGCAGAAAGATGAATTTTTTATAAGGATTTCAACCTGCAGCCAGGAAACTCATGGCTATGAGAGCAATGACTTCCAAGTTGCTTGAGGAGCTAAGTGGTTTTTATAAGGTAAATACAGAGGTTAGTAGGCTTTTCAGCCGATTGGTTGCTTAGTGGTCTTCCTTTTGTGGACCAGGGTAACAGAGTCAGAGGAACAAGGAAGTTCAAAGATGGTATGAATGGACTTGGCATTTGGGGCTTAGCTGGCAGTCTTCTACTGATTTCTGAAAAGAACTGTAAATTTCTGAAATTTATGTTAACTAAGGTTAATTTTAATTTTTCTTTAATGTGCCTATATCGGTCAACTCCATTTTAGCCCCAACATAAGTGACTCCACGTTTGTAATGGTTCTACAAAATTTAATAAACCCTAGAATATTTTTATGACCCCAGAACCTTTCTGGGAAATTATACACACACACACACACACACACACACACACACACACACACACACACTTATATTTATATATATAAAATATATATTATATATAAAATATATTATATATTTTTTTACTAAAGTTTGTTTGGTTCAGAGAGCATCATGCAAGGAAGAGAGCTCAAATCTGAGGACTTACTCATGTTCCTCAATAATGCTAAGGAAAACAGGAAACTCAAAGGAATCAGCAGGTATATCTCCTCAGCATCTGTTTGTCCTGAAGACCATTAAGAGTAAGCTTGGGATCTCATTTCCTGTAGTTAAAACTGTTTTTAATGATTAAATAAGACAATTTAGGTGATACAAACAAATTTATTTAACACTTCACGAAGCATAGTCTCCAGAGAACTGTAAGATGAGGTGAAGGCAGGAAGCTTTTAGGATAAAAAAATAAAGAACAAGGAAGAGAAAAAGAAGAAAAAAAATGTATCTGATAGACTGGGGCCATACAGCCAATCTTGTTTTGGGTCAGAAGGAACAGGGAAATAAATAGAAAGGACAGAGTTGGGTTGGCGTTCGAGAACTGCCCAACTAGATAGACTGCATTTCTGGTCAAAAGAAGCCTTTAAAAGTTATCTAAGTTTCATTTTGCTGGGGCGGCACCCTGGGCAGGAGTAGTTCCATCTTGGATCTAGAGAGTTATTTCCACATGAGCGCGCACACACATGTGCTCATATAAGCCTGCTCTTGAAAGAGAACTAAAAGAATAAGTAAAAAGTTCTACTTACAGACACTAATGAAAAATTATTTTTTTTGATCTATTGTATTACATGAACCAGGGTATACATCTGGAAAATACAAAGATCAATGATTTACTTTCTATATATAAAGTTAGTAAAATTATTTTAATATTGTTAGTTAAAATATGGCAATCTGATCTGGTAACATGCAACTGATATATTACATTAATAAGAATAATCAAAAGCAAACGATTAATAGGTGTTGAGCAAGACTAAAATGGAATTTGAAATTGCATATGTCAGTATTTAAGTAAGAGAAAGAAACAGGAAATTAAGAGTGGCAAGAATGGATAGCTGATTTTTTTTCTTGGTGGCACAATATATGACAGAAAGTAAAATTAGTGTTTTTTGTTGTCATTGCTGTTGTTAGCCTCAGTTTTGGCTGATGCCTCAAATGTTGAGGACAATTTAATAGATGCAAAATACCCTAGATCCTAAAGAGGCGATCTGTGTCTCAAAGGTGAGTTGTAAAATGGTCTCTGCTACCTCTGGTCTTCTTAAGAACTGGAAGTTAAAAGTTCCAGTTGGAAGAGAGGATTTCTGATTTCTGGCTGCTGTATTCTTTTTGGGAATAGAGAAGAGTGCTTCTCCTCTTTTCTTAAAACAAATATAAGGAGGTTTTAAGACAACTATTGGACAGATTGCTATGTGTTTCCTGAAGTTCGAGAGACATTTTGACTCCTGTTAGAAAATATCTTCATTTGGAAGTTGTAGATGGGGCTGCCATTTCTGTCAAGGCCGCAAAGGGAGGTTATGTCTGCATTGTATACAAGTATATTTCTTATGGACCAAATAGGGAATTAAGTAAGGGAATTTATCTAGGAGCAACCTAAAGGAGATCTCACCTTAAAAGGATAGCCTAGAGGTTGAAAGATGGACAGATTTCTGGAAATCTGAGGGCTGAAGAGATAGCAGAAAATTGCCACCTACAGAAAACATTATACTATCAAAAGAAACTGCAATTTGATTAGAAATTGAAAAGCAGAATCCACCAATTATACATTTGTCATTAAGAGAGTACCAATACTGAAAGACATCTCTATCAATCAGATAAGAACTAGTCAGCATTCTATTGTTCCTCACTCTTCCTGCCCCCATTGATTGTTTCAATCCAGAGAGGCCCAAAGCAGCCACCTGAGAGTTAGATAGGAAAAGGGGGAAAGAAGGAGAAAGAAAATAGACTTTCCTGACTGCAAGCTTAATGGCCTGAGGCAGAACTGAATGGGGTTGGGAAGAAACTTTAAACCAAATTTTAAAATAAAGATTTAATATTAGAGAAAATAAAGTATTATTTAATTACTTAAATAAAATTCTACTTGTGATTGACATGGACTAAAAAATCAATGAGACCTGCACAAAATTGTATTCAAGGGCCCCAAAGAAGAAAGTCTAAAGCATGGTTTTAAAAGGTCTTCGGAAAAATGAAATTACTGTCTGCTCACCCTAAAAAGTCTCACTTATTTAATATGTTTACTAATATAATATCTGAGGTGTCACATGAGACCCTAGGGACTTTCTGGACAAAACACTGAAGGGAGATAGGGGACAAAAAGAACAATATATGTGTATTGACAACACATTATGCTAATTCCCAAATTTTGAATAAGGATGGTCTTCAACATGAGTTCAAGTTATACCTCCCTTATGACAACAAGAAAGCTAATAACTGTACCTTATGTTTCCTCACTCTTTTGACTGTTAGGCTTTTCATTTCCTATAATGTCATCTCCTCTTGACTTTGTAATGATGCCTTCTTAGTATCACCACAAAATGTCCTACTTTCTTGTTCTCTGCTACTAGCCACCACTTGTCTTATAATATCCTCCATAGTCTACTTATTTTTTCTGAATCACTTATTGACTCTTCTTATTTCTCCTTCTTATGACCTTTGTTTAAGCTCCCTCATCTTAATTTATAAATGTGAGTGTGAGTTAGTTCCTCCTTTTCTCATTTTAAATGTTCTTAGTATTTTAGTAAATTCTTGGATTCAACTCTATATACAGTGCACTATCCTGCTGGGGAGATTACAAAATAGATAGATATAGATAGATGATGATGATGATGATGAAGATAGATGATAGATAGATAGATAGATAGATAGATAGATAGATAGATAGATAGAAAAATAGATAGATAGATAGATAGGTAGATAGAAAAATAGGTAGATTAATCAACCTCTGAATCTTTTTGACTACTTTATTAAAAATAATATTTCTTTTCCAGAAACTAACCTGAACATGGTTGAAACAGAGAAGTAATTTCTCCTGCTAAATTAAAAGATGTTGGAGAGTTCCTAGCTCCTATTTATTTACTAAAAAATATTATTGATCATCTTTTCCATGCCATATGTTACAATGGGCATACAGGCTACATGCATAATGAATTATATGGATAAAACCCCTCTGTTAATGCTGATGTGAGAGGAAAGGAAGACCTGAAAAACTTCAATTAAATAATTAAACACACACACAATACAATTGTAATAATGGCTATAAGTGAAACCTAATGGTGCTAAAAGACAGGGTACCCAGAAGTCCCAGAGGAGTCCTCTCTTTTGAAACTGGAAGTATATGTAGACATTAGACAGGTAAAAAGAAAATGGATCGTTTCAAAGGAATTTATTGTCTGTGTGAAAGCACTAAGGGAAAAGAACTAAGAGCTTTAGAAAATTATGAGGAAATGATTATGGCTGAAGCAAGCATAGAAGGGGTGGAGTTAAGTGACATAAGATGATGACAGATAAAAAGTTAAGAAAGGGCCAAATCATTAAGGCTTTTGTAGGTCAAGATAAAGGTTTTGAAATTCATGCTAAGTGCAGTGGATGACAACCATTGAAGGATTCTATACTGGTGAGTGAGATGATCAATCACTGTCACATTTACTGATTTTACCTCAATAATATCTTTCAAAGTGATTTTATATTCTCATTCCTGTGGCCACTACTCCCATAGTTCTAATAAATCCCCTAATGCAGGTGCTTACCACTGCTCACCTGAACCATTAAACAAGACTTTTAAATCTCTCAAATTTAGATTCTTGTTGAAGTACAACTTCGATCATCTCTCGTTCCCATTCAGTGGCTCCTCATTAGCCAAAGGATATGTTATCCTGTTTCTCAGCTTGCCAGTCAAAGCTCCCTATTTTTGTCCCCTCTCATATTTTACATTACAACTTGGTTGGCAAATGACTTGAACTCCTATGCATTTCCTATTCGTGCAACTACTATCCCTTCCTGTCATTTTCCTCACACTCTTTCCTGGGCCCTTACTCTGTTCACTATGTGTTCAAATTCTCTTTATGCATACAAATGTAATCCCAATGCCCACAAAATCTTTGACTGACTCAAGCCAGATATTGTGTCCTTCCCTCTTCCTTGTATCATAACTTTATCAATCAGTTAATTAGACAAATAAGTATGTAGAGTTGTAATGTGCAAAACACTCTGCTAGGCCCCTTTTTAAAAAGGATAAATATGACAAATTTTCTGGTAGTGTGAGAGAAACATGCCTTTCCAAACAAGTGAAAGGTGTATCATACAGTGTTGTAATTTGATAATTTATGTAGTAGAAATATATACTATTAACGTGAGCTGAAAGGGCAAACACTAAATACTCCCTAGAGGTGTTGGAGAAGACTATACAAAGGAGGCATACTTCAGTAGGCCTTGAAGATAAGAGTTTTAGACCAAATGGGGCCAAGCGCACTTCAGAGAGGAGGAATGTCAGTTGATATCTTACCACTTCTACATTATGTACACCCTGACTTTGGGAGCTGGTTCTACTTCTTTGTATTTCCAGTAGCCACTGTGTCCTGCTTTATACAGAGTAGACAATAATCTCTTTCTTGTCCAATTTTTTCAACTATAGATGCAAAAGACTGGAAAGCTCACAGAATCTTCCCTGTTATGTCCTATTATATATCTTTAGGCAACAAGTTTGCCTCAGATCAAAACCAAGTTCATCGCTATCCTCATGTAACACCTACCCCGCCCCCCCAGCATACCCTCCCCAAACAGATAAGTTATTGGAGAAAACATTTAATCTCCACCCCTAACATCTTCTTCTATGATCAGGGTCACTCATTAGACTTGCAGTCCTGGCTCCCGTCTGTCACCACATTTTCTCATAGGATAGGAGGCATGAGTTTACTGAAGTTGAGTTTAGGATAAGAAGCCGGACAAGGATGGCACTGTCCTTTCATTTCTCCTTTTCCTTGGGAGCTTGGCTAACTTCAGAAAACATTTGTTCTTCTCTATTCCTACATATCAGGGGAAGACCTGGAATAATCCTACAGCAGCTCCAGGAAGCTGCCTGTGAGTTGGTAGGAAAGTCTGTCTAATTCTTAAATTCTGTATGAGGGAGCTTGTTTCTTTCTTTCTCATTTCTACCTTTCTTTCTGCTTTGATTCCTTCCTTTTTTTGTCTTTTTTTCTTTTTCTGGTTTCCCTGATGTAAGCAATATTCTCTAAAAGACAAAACATGGATTTTATTTTTGTTTTTAATGCGCCCTCAATTCTCACCAATACCTACAGTGGTTGTTTCACTTGATATAAGTAACAGTCCCTGTGTGCCAAATTTTAGTCAGTTAATGTCCTCTAGCCAGAAGTAAATATTTAAGTGACTGTCTTGTGGTTGTTAGTCCATATTTATGACAGTTTTTTAAAAAATCAATATTCTTATAGCTATAGTCTTATTGTGTGTATAAACAAAAGATGCCAGAAAAAATTTTTTATGCTATTGCTCCATTAATTTTAGTGTTTATGTTTTTGTACAAAATATAGTATTTTTTAATATTAAAATAGTTACAAAACAATAATTAAACCATTTAAATATTTACACAACATTAGTATTAAGTGAACTGACTCTACTTCAGGCTAAGATAGTGTTAGGATTTTTCATATTTTTGAAAGAAAGCATCTGAAATGTGTTTCTCTTTATTCTTTTATTAGTTGAGATGAATATTTACATTGTGTTCCTGTGAGACACAAGATTCCAGGAAGTTATTCCAACTTGTGTAATTCTGAGACAGAAATTTTAGAATCATATTCTTTTGCCATCTTCAACAAAATCCATCTGCTTAAGCCCGAAGTCATTTTTTTAAGTTAAATCTAAAAAAAAAAAAAAAAAAAAAAAAAGATTTTAATACATCTTAAAAATTCAAACAGTATAAAATTTAAAACATGATAAATTGTGTGAAGGCTTATAAATAGTCTTATATCTTTGATATAGTAAAAGTTAACAGTCTTATTTTTATCTTTTCTTTTTTATCTTTCTATAAGTGTTACAATTACATGTATATAACACATACATACCTAGTATTATTTACTTGATGATATTCCATGTTAACAATAAATATATATTTTACCAGGTCCTATTTTTATGGGTCTCATTGAAATTGTTTTTCTACTAGTAAAATAAAATGAGATATATATATACTTTAGAAAATCATATTTTTTCAAATATTTTGCATGTTTTCTTAAATAATCAAAACAACTGGAAATTATTTCTGGAGACTGAAAACATTTGTCTAAAATTCTTCTAAAATGTCACATATAACTTACAAAAGTCATGATTATAGAATTTCAAATTATAAAACAAGAAAAACATTTTAAAGTAAAAAGGAAAGAGGGAAAATAGTCATCGATTTTACTGATATATAAAACATTCCTATATTTAAAATCAGGATCAGTGGCATTGGTATATTTGAAACATTAAGAAGAATAAATAAGTAAATAATTCTATTTTATTCAGATATGTAAACACTGTATATACAATGACTTCTTTTCTCCTGATTAGAAAGTCATCAGGCTTAATTCTAATCGCTCAAGACAGGATTGGCAAGAGAAAACATTGGGAAAAATAACATATATTCTGTCTATATCATGAGCACCAACTAAGCCAGTAAATAGGGGCAAATTATACTATCCAACAGATTTAAGATCCTTTGCACTTTATCCAGATTTAGAACAAAAAAAAAAATTCATTTAGTCACAGTTATTTCAAATTATATTTTTTTCCTTTTTTAAGATTTTGACAGGTTTTTATAATTTAATTTGGAATTTAATTCATGTTTATATACTAGCTTTAAAACACTGAAATATATATATATATATATTTCCAAAATCACTGAAAAAACAATTTTTGGTATAACAAGGGAAGACATTGTAAAAGTTAGGGTAGATATTTTGTAAATTTTAATTGCAAAGTCACAGCTATTGAACTAATTCTCAAGGTCCTCGCTAAACCTGCTTAAAAACAAATGACTATTTGTTTTATATTGTTTTATATATATTATTAATTAGATATTTCTTCATTTTGGAATTACAGATATGTTTGAGAAATATAAATTATCCAGAGTAACTGCATTTAAAACTATTTGCTGCAAACAGACAAATTCTGATGATGTCTATTTACCTAATCTTTTCCAGTTTTTCAGATACAAGACAAATTAAAAATTTCAGGGAACTCTGACAAACTAGAAAAACTCATGGGAATAAAAATCTTTAACCTTTTAAAAATAATTGAATAATATCCAGGAGTAGAAATAATATATTAGAATAAGCTTCACCAATAAAGGCTCCTTCATATATGCATACTGTTGCTTTTCAAGCAAAATCTAGTTTCGATTGTGGCACTTGATCCTGGAGCTATTTAAGAAATATTGAAATAAATACTTACAATGAAGCCAATAAACATTTTAATTGCTTTAGGAAAAATTCCACTGAATTCCAGAATTTTTTATTATATTTTTAAAGAAATCAGCCAGCAACTACCAAATGTTACTCTTGTATACTAACGTTTATTAATTATTGTGTGGGAAATGTTATGGATATACTAAATTTGTAAGAACTTCAAGTTTTTCTTGATGAAATCTTCAAGCATCAAAGAACTTTGCATGATTGTCAATGGACTTGCAGATTAGCAGAGCTCTCTAATTGATACATTACATCTTTTTTGACAGTGATCACATCAAAATTCTGCTTCTGGCAAACAGCACTACTAAATGTTGGAATCTTCTTAGTGATAAAGAATAACATCTTTGCCTTACACAGGACAATATCTAGCCAAATAGTCCTGTGGTCTAGATTTTTAAAATAGGAGTTATTCCAAGAGTAAACATGTTTTTACGTTGTTGTGAATTTAGATGATTCTAATTCATTATCTTTAATAATATGGTTCATTTGATTAAGTATAGTTTGAAACATTGACTATGGCTTAAGTTCATTTTCAAGTAAATAAAAAAATGAAACAAAACAACTGTGGTTAGAGGAAAATAAAACTTTATCTCTCCCTAATAATAGGAGTCTACAGATAGAAGGTCTAGGGCTATAAAGGAATTCTCCTACTTGTGTTCTTGGTGAGTTTCTGACTATGAAGAGATTAGGGAAAGAAAGAACCAGAATGATTATAAGGGTTATTCTGGGCAGATGGGTGGCATGAACACTATTAAGTGAGAGTAAAGAAATATTAGGTTGACATTTGGATATAAGGTGGTGAAGTTATAGATGTAAAGAATTTGAAATTTTTATCTAGGTCTTAGAAGACTGTTTTTGTCTGAAATACCATATTTGAGAGACATTTGTTTACTACAGGCAGTTTTGTTTGTTTTGATTTGCTTTACAGATAATTGATTCAATTTTATCTTACATTATATAAATGTGTAGTCACTACAAATTTACAATAGAAAAATACAGGCAGAAAAATCTTAATAGGACACCATAAGAATGGCCAAGATGATTTTGTCTTAGATTACCTATGATGTAATTTGTACACAATAGTGCATATTTAAAAAATCCTGTTATGAAGAGTGAGGTATGTAAAGGAAAATCATATTCAATATTGGTGATTAGAGTATTGGGGAATTAGAGATGTCCCCAGAACAGCTCAGTCAGGAAAAAAGTTGGAATTGGAAATAGAGATCAGACACAATTATCACAAACACATAGCATATTAAGCCATTAAAATGAACAATTTTATGCAAATAAATAAATAAATAAATAAATAAATAAATAAATAAAAGGAGGTGTAGAGCAAGAAGCTAAAAACACAAGTAGAGTGTCATTTAAGTAAAAGACACAAAAATTAATAAGAACAGTAACCTGTGGTCAGTGAGATAACAAGAGGAGTCTGGTGTCATGGAAACCAAATTAGAAGTTTATATAAGAAGTAGGGAGACAGTATTGACAAATCTGAACCAAAGACCTGCTGTGTTACACATGGGCGCAGAAAGGGAGGGGCAAGTTCTTCCCCTTGGGCTTCGTGATTGCTCTGAAGTACCGATTCGTGGGGTGATTTTGTGGAGTATTCAAATGTGAATAAAGAAAAGGTCAGGGAAAGGAAAAGAAAATGAGGAGTGGATTTTGTGGATGTGCAGTCTCTGCTCAGTTCTCTAGTTTACTTTTCTTTCTGTGAAAGTGAAGTATACGCTCCTTTCAGTTCTCTAGTTTACGTTCCTTTCATGTGCCAAATCCGGTACCTGCTTGCGCAGCACTCAGACTGCAAAGACGATCTTTTCCATGGTATCGAGGCATCAATATCCTATTCTTTGATTAGCTTGCTATTACCACTGAATTAAAAAAAAAATAGAGATTCACCCATTTTTCTTCCACATAGAGAAAGATTGAGAATGCTTTTTTTTTAAATAAGGAGTAGGAAAAATAAAAAACCAAAACACTTTATTAACTGCACAATTGTTCAACGGATTCAAGCAGAATGAGAATTTGAAAGGCGGTGATGGGATGAGAATTTCTCTGATTTCCTAAATAAAAGGAAATTTAGTGGTTTGGAAAGGGGGTAGATTACAGTGCTTTGGCAAATAAAATTTTATTATTGAAAATTATTCAGTAAATAGGGAATTTTGAACAAAATTGGGTACCAACAGAAGGAAAAATTCATTCACTTAATAAGTAAAATTGAAGACCATTATTTAATATTGAGAATATTGAATTAAGTTAATAAGTGGAGGGACATGAAAAATTAGACTGGGAGAGATGATAAATTTAAGCATGAGAAGAGAACACTGCTAGAGATAAATCTATATTTTCTGTGAAGTAAGACATGAATTTGCCCTAATACACTAAGAAAGACAAGGGAGCCTATAGAGTAATTATACTGCACAGCTCTGAGTTCTTAATTTCTTCTTTGACCCTTAACTATGCCTTCAGTGTTTTGCAGAATACACATAGAGAATATGAATGGTCAACAGCCATGTTTATTCAACTGTTGCTGTATTCTAATATATGAACTATTAAACTCATAGCCTCAAATGGCCATAAACTTGGTATTTAGCTCATTCTTTTCTCTTCTTTTAAATATTAAAAGAAAAAAGTTTGTTGTTACTCTTTTGCAAATATCTAGAACTAAGAAATACACTAGATTAATCCTCAGTCTGATTACTAAAATATTATTCCACCTGGTATACCAACTTGTTTTACTTTTAGGACATATTTAACTATCTACTCTGCTCTCCAATTCTATTTAACAAAAATCTTTGTTAGTGTCCCAGGGCAGCTATAACGAAGTGCCACAAACCGGTGGCATAAGACAACATAAAAGTATTATCTCATATGTGTAGAGGCTAGAAGCCCAGAAAGAAATTGTTATCAGAGCCATACTTCTTCCTTACCCTCAAGGGGAGGATCCTTCCTTGCCTCTTCCAGCTACTGATAACCTTAGGTGCCCCTTGGCTTGTGGCAGCATTGCTCCAGGCTCTGCCTTCGTCTTCACATGGCTGTCTTCCTTCTCTGTGTGTCTCTGCATTTTTACACGGCCTTCTCTTCACTATGTTTTTGTTTTCTCTTCTAAGGACACCAGTCATATTGGGTTAGGATCCACTCTAATTCAATGTGACCTCATCTTAACTTGATCATATCTGCAAAGATGTTATTTCCAAATAATGTGAAATTCACAGGTACTGAGGGGTTACACCTTGAACAATCTCTTTTGAGAAATTGTTCTTTTGTAACTTCCCATTACAAAAAAAGTCAAGACTCACAATTTTGTAATATATATTCCTCCCTCTTATTTCTGAAACATTCCTAAAGTGTATTTTCTTGCTCTTTTGAAATGAGGTACAACTGAGTGATTGAGCACTAGTCAATGAAAAGATAGTCAAAGGACTGGTACCAATCTCTTTGCTGGCTCTGGAGATTTTAGAGGCCAAACTTTGACTGTGTGGTTTTCACACAGTGGAATCTTCTTGGGTCACTGAATTACATTTAGAGTTTCCACAAATCTCAACATTGGAATTTGCACATATAAGAAATAAGCTTTCACTGTTAGTCAGTGAGTTGCAGGTAGACTACCTTGACTAATATACACACATATATTATCAGAAGGCTTTACTCTCAGATGCTAATTATTAAATTCTTTAATACAATATCTAAAATAAAAGGCAAAAAATAGAACTCCCTCAATTTCACAATTTAGGGTTCATGTTGTATTCATAAAGCTGACTTCCTCCCAAGATTTAGTATATACTTTCTATACCTTGTGATTAAAAATTATCTCCTCAAATATTTTTCATGCATTGTAAAGTGACCTAATTTGCAATTTATATTCATTAATATAAATAATATTTAAATATCTGAAAAGTAAAGATAATACTAGACATTTTTTTCTGACAGTGACCAGTTATCATTCTTCATCTTTGCTAGGAACTTCTGTATATATATCTGTCATAAAAACATGTTTAGACTAGTGTATTTGATTCACATATTCATTTATTTATGCATTCACATGATGATTTAAGATAGCTTGATGTCTACTCTTTAACTCTCTACGTGGAGTTAGGTGTAGCACAGTGAAACAGATAGATAGATAGGCAGGTTCCAGCTTGTATTGAGTTTACAGAATGTATGAAAGACAAGAAATAAAAAAATGATGCCACAGGTGTATAATTACACACTGCCAAAGTGTTGTAAATAAAACATGGAGGGAGATATGAAAGCATAGAGCGAGAGAATGTGATCCAGCCTGGGTTAGTCAGAGAATGTTCCCGTGACAGAGCGATGTCTTTCGCTAAGCTTGTAATGCTGAGTAAGAATTAACCGAACCAAGAGGTGAGTGGCGCGAAGTGTTTTATACAGAGGGAAGCTGCAGTCTGAAGCTCTTGAAAGAAAAAAGCCGAATTAATTTCTGAAGTTTGGAGAGTTTGTGAGAAAGTGTGTGAAATAAGACTGAAGAAAAGAACTGGCAGGAAGCTGCAGGCCATGTTAAGGATTTTGTTCTACATATTAAGATGGATAAAAAATATGGCTATATTTGCGATTTGAAAACATAATTCTGCCTGCAATTTAAAAAGGAAAAAAAATGGTTCAGGGAAATAATTTAGGAAATAACTGTAGCATTTTAAGTGAAATATTGATAGCTTGGATGGGGGTGGGGGTTGGAAATAGAGAAAAGTGAATGAATTAGACAAACATTTAAGATGTGTAACATATAAATGCTATGATACAACATGCAGGAACATTTAACTATTTCTTGCACTATGTATTACCTTTCCTTAGAAGGTCATTCCTGCTTGTGGCATAACTGTGTCTATTCATACTTCTATGCAGGTACTGGGGAGAGCAAGTGATGATATACATTAGGGATCAGACAACACTTGCCAGTGAATAGTCATTCAGTAAGGCTCAGTGTCACCTCCAAATTCTCTTTGGACTATTCAGTCAATTCAACGTTCAACTCCCAATAAATGTTATTTCCCCTTTGTCGACATGTACTCTCCTCCTGTCTTCCCTCCACAACTAAAGGGAGAGGTCCACGTATGCTCGCTCTGGTGGAAGAAGGACTGCTGTGTGCTTAGATGTTTTCCCTATGTGTCAGCAAATTGCCCTGTACTCTCCCTGGTCCCTGATGTCCTGGGATAGTACTCTCAGGTGAAGTCTGTTCTGTTATTTGGAAAACAGAATCCTTGCTGTCAGTAGTGTTGGATTAGCCCAAATCTGTCTAGATATTTTTCCTCCTTGGACCTTGAGAGTTGGATTGCAAGTAGAAAGCCAGAATGCTGGCTTCTGTATTCCTAAACATTTTTGTTTCCCTGTCTCATTCACCCATCTCTCCTCCACCTCACATTACTCTCATTATTTCAATAATCTTTCTGATTTCTTGTAAGGTATAACTTTCTCTACATCATATCATGCATTTCCATATCATATATCCTCCCTGCAAAAAAACAAAAAACTTCTATCAGAATGAAGTTTATACTTTGTCCCTTCAAGTATACTTTACACTTGCCAAGACTTTTTTTTCGATATGTAAACATAAATTTCACTATTAGAAGCCCTTTGCCTATTTCTATAAAACCTGGATTTCAGGATTAACACTTTACCACATACACAAACTAAATTCTAATTTGAAAGTCAAAGTTGAGCAAAGAGCTATTTATCCTTGACTATATCTGCTTTGCATAGTATGTACTGATTCAAAGCTAGAAAAGATAAAAGTCCATAATGGAACTAGATTTATACTTAAGTGGTAGCTTGTTTAAATGTTTTTTAAAAAAAAACATTTTATCACTGAGCATGAGTCGATTATGTGTGATTGATTCATTACATCTTCCTTTTGGTTTTTGATATCGAGCAGACACTAGTAACCATATACCTCGCTATTATATCTAAGTATGGCATCTTGATTCTTACCTTGCTCCCAGTTTGAATCTGATCAACTCTTTCTTCTCAGTACTTCAACTCTCTTCTGGAAATTTCATCATTGATGAATGATTGTAAAGCTACTACTAAAGGAGACAAAAGTCAGGGAGAGGCATAAGGAGACACATAGAAAGTATTTTACCAATCTGAATGTATGGATAAAGTAATCGTGCTTATAAGAATATTCTAAATGTACTTTAAACATCAACGCCTTTAGAACATATTAACTTATATAAAATATCACATACAACTATGGATTTTTTCAGATAAAGGAATTTTTAAAAGTTGTCTATCAATTAAATTATATTCCATTATCTTTTACTGGGCACATTCAATAAAAGGATACTCATCTTGGGTATATATCCATAGGGAAAATAGTATTAGAAAGAAAACCTTGAGTGTATTCAAAAGAGGAAAACTGGAAAATTTCCTGGATTGATGAAAGTGTACTGCACACGCACATACACGCTCGCACGCGCGTGCGCGCGCGCGCGCGCACGCACACACACACACACACACAGTAAATTCCAAGCATAAATTTTGTTTAACAATTTATAATCCAAGTATGACAGCATTTTTAATTTAATTAACAATATATCAATTCTTAAGGTAAAACTTTATGTTGGAAAACACTAATGTTTTAAATAATTTACTATAATAAACAGCAATTATATTGACACATCCAATACATTGGCTTTCTAAAACATATATACTGATTTAGGCAAATGATAATCTAAATAGGTCTTAGAACTATTTTGGGGGGTCAAATCTATAATTTTAAAGTAATATGTTAAAAAATATATGGACTTAAGGGTTTTAGGACATTGAGAGAGAGTATGTCTATACTAGAGTGAAGAAATAATATTCACGAGAGTGAACTTTTACATCATGGAAAACAATATGCCAGATTGGTACCACCTGTTATATATATGTTAGCCCTTTGAGATATGAATTTCCATTGAATCAATAGTTCTAAACCTTTGAAATTCACTGCTGAGGTTCTTTTTTTTTTTTTTTTTCTTATACATTCAAGTCAATACAGATTCAGTGGGCCCATAAAGTAAGGTGTTTCAGCTCTCTTTCCCAACCACCTACTCTCTCCTCCTTAGTATAAATGTGGCTTATCTTTTTATTTCTTCAATAGAGTCAAGTGAAGGAAGCAAGTGAATTACAATGTAAAAGACAGTTATGCAGCACTAATGTTCAGAGAGAACAGTGGGTATGGCCATCATGTAGCTATCCAGCTGCTAAAAAGAGCCTTGGCAAAGTGGACCCCAGCTGAGTTATTCCAGATGCCTATGTTCACTTAATGACCATTAGAATAGGCAACCAAGCGGTTAGTGTATCTGTGTAATGAAAGAAAAAGCAGTCCAGTAGATCAACAATTAAATGTCTAAGTTTGTAAAATGATATACATGAAAACATGACAAAAGGCAATCTCTCAACCAATATATACTATATGTAACATTTTTCAATACTTTGCTCCAAGTATAATTCATGTGTAATTTAATAAAATATAACCACATTAAAATCAGTTTCTTAAAGCAGGAAGAAGTATTACTGACAATTAGCTCGCCCACTTACCACACATCCTCCTGTATTAAGAATCTTATCTACAATGACATAAAGAGGTGACAATTTAGCCTCCACTTGGATAACTAAAACCCAAAACTCACTACCTAATTTTTAAAAAATCATTATTAGGTAGTATCGCTTTTTAATAAGTTCTTATTAATAACTTGAAGTGTATACTCTTTAAACACCTCTGCCAAATTGTAACTTGCTCTTTGAGGCAAACCAAAAATCATGTTTATTCTCATATGACAGACCTTCAAATATTTAGTGCAAGTGTGTGTTGGAGGGAGGTTATATCAAGATGTTCTCTTTTTTCATCTGTTTTCTAATGTCAAGATTCTCAATACCTGTAAAACATTTCTTCTACAAAACAAATAATTATAGGATTCACATACCTCTCTATATTATTTTATTTCCAGAATATAAAGCAATTTGTTTCAACTATTTACTTGCATAATTTTCAGTTCTCTTATCCATGATATTTAATAATGAAAGCTGAATTACGGGACATTATCAACATCTTACCATGATTGGAATCCTTTGTATTAAGAGTTTAGTTTTGACCTCATTTATTAAAGATAAACTAGCAATGCTCTTCCATAAATGACAAAGTTATTACATTTAAATATCCTACCTTGAACAATTTTTGTCTCATTAGGTAATAGCTATTTTAAAGGTTGATGGATATCTAAATAATAGAATTAGATGACATAAAGAAGAAAATTATTAAATTATACAATTTGAATTTAATAGTATTTCTAATTTCAAGTTTGTATCTTAAACTTGCTTGATAGATGATAGATGATGATAGATAGATAGATAGATAGATAGATAGATAGATAGATGATAGATAGATTAGATGATAAGTAGATGATAGATAAAGTACAGATATCCATATCTATATTTGGATAGAAAGATTTTCTATATAATTAGCGTAATAATCTCACTTAAAATTGGAAATAAACGAACAATGTTTTGAATCAATTGATCAGATTGAGCAATCTGTCCTCCTTTTGCCATACCATTAAGCAGAGGGAATGTATGTGTGTCGCATTTCTCTTATGCCATAAAAGAATAATAAAAAATTATCTATGTAGACATATATATATATAGAGAGAGATATCTATGAAACATGTGTGTCTATTTATGTATGCATAGTTATTACTGTACTTACAATGTATCATGAACAGGAAATAAACTTTGAGAAATGCTTAAAAGTTACAAAGATGATGAGCTTACAAGGACCAGAAAAAAATAGATCTTCACACTTGTAGGAGTATATAGTTGCAGGGGTGGGGGCACAAGTTTAAAAGATAAAATAAATCCAGGGATGTCCTTCAGGTTATTATCAGGGTGATTAATTATGAACCTTCACTAATACCACTAGATGCTTTGCCCCCTTTCTGTTCTCTTTATATCACTTGTTCTCAGCTAAAGAAACTAGATATAATTGCATCTCCTGTCTCTATGCCAAAAGACCCCCTCCCAAGAGTGGGGTTTGGAAATAAGAGAGATAAGGTAAGTAGCCCAGTTATAAGTAATGTCTAAGAGGAATGTGGAGACCTGAAACTCAGAAGACAGGTCATCTGCACAACCTGTAAAACAGCACACCTCATCTTACCCCACATCAGTGGGGTATCTCTGGAATCAATACCTGCAATCGATTGACAGAGAAACAGATGGGCATTCTCCTACCAACTAGACATCACCTGACATCTGAGCATACAACTAGATATCATCAAATAGTTCAGAAAAATCAACACCTCGTAAAGAAAAAATCTCAAAGAACAAACTTTTACGGAAACAGGATGACAAAAAAAAGTAATAAATAAAAGTAATAATGTCCAAATCTTTTATAAAATATAATCTTAAGAATGTTAAATATGAACATTAATATTTCAAACCAAATTCTTTGAATCTTATTTAACTGTCAGTTCAAACAAAGTAACTATTGAGACATGAGTTGATGGGGAAATTTGAATACTCATTGAATGCGTGATGATATTATGGAATTACTGCTATTTTCTGCTTGATAGTAGCATTGTATTCACTTCTCTATTTTGTACTGAGATACAATTGACAGATAATTTTATATTAGTTTTAGGTATACAACATAATGATCTGATATTTGTTTATATTGCAGAATGATCACACAATAGATCTAGTTAACATCTATCGCCACGCAGAGTTACAATTTTTTTTCTTGTGATGAGGACTTTTAAGATTTACTCTCAAAGCAACTTTAAAATATGCAATACAGTCTTATTAACTATAGCAGTCGTGACATTTATTTTATAACTTGAAGTTTGTGCATTTTGACCCCCTTCGCCCATTTTGCGCTCCGCACCATTCTCCCCCGCCTCCACAACCACTAATATGTCCTTTGTATCTATGAGTTTATTTCTTTTTTAGATTTCACATATAAGTGAGATCATATAGTATATGTCTTTCTCTAACTTATTTCACTTACCAAAATGTCCATATTGTCACAAATGGCAAGATTTCGTTCTTTTCATGGATGAATATTTCATTATACACAAAATGTGTACCAAATGCTCTTTATCTAGAATCCATAATCCCTCGATAGTTTGTTTTATGTTGCCTATTGTAAATAATGCTTCAGCAAACATGGGAGTGAATATTTCTTTTTGAGTTAGTGTTTTTATTTTCTCTAGATAAATATACAGAAGTGGAATTGCTGGATCATATGGTAGTTCCATTTTTAATCTTTAAAGTAGCCTCTACAGTGCGTGCACCAGTTTACATTCTCACCAGCATGGCATAGGTGTTCTCTTCCCACATCCTCACCAACGCTTGTTATTTCCTGTCTTTTTGATAATAGTCATTTTATTTTTTTATTTTTATTTATTTTTTTATGATGACATTGGTTAATGAAATCCAATGTTTCGGCTGTACACTTTAACAGTAAGGCATATATATATATATATATATTTAGAGAGTGTTTACACCTCCCATAGTTATATTTCTTTCTGTCACCACATAGTTGACCCTTGTCTATCTACCCCCCTTTATCGTCCCCCCTCTCCTCTGGTAACCAGTAGTCTATAGTCCATGTCCATGAGTCTCCGTTTGTCCTGTTCGTTTATCGCTTTTAGGTTTATATCCCACATATAAGTGATATCATGTGATTTCCAACTTTTCTGTTTGGCTTATTTCGCTTAGCATTATTATCTCAAGGTCCATCCATGTTGTCCCAAATGGCAGTATTTCATCTCTTCTTATGTCTGAGTAATATTCCATCGTATATGTGTACCACAGCTTCTTTAGTCAATCACCTATTGGAGGACACTTTGGTTGCTTCCATGTCTTGGCCACAATGAATAATGCTGCTATGAACATCGGTGTGCAAACATCTTTTCGAATATGGGTTTTTAAGTCTTTGGGGTAAATACCCGGTAAAGTAATTGCTGGATCATATGGTAGATCACGTCTAAGTTTTTTGAGGAAACTCCATAATGTTTTCCATAGTTGATAATAGCTATTTTAACAGGTATGAAGTGATATCTCATTGTGGTTTTAATTACATTTTCCTGATGTTAGTGATACTGAGAATCTTTCCAGGTACCCATTTGCTGTGGGTATGTCTTCTTTGGAAAAAGTGTTTATTCAGATCTTCTGTCCCTTTTTAATCATATTGTTTGTCTTTTTTTTTTGCTATTTATTTATATTTTTCTGATAAAGGGGGTATTTCAGGGTTAATCCCTTATCAAATATAAATTTATATGATTTATAAACATTCTCTCCTATTCAGTAGGTTGCCTTTTTCTTTTCTTTTCTTTTTTTCTTTTTTTTTTTTTTTTTTTTTTGATGATGTCCTTTGCTGTGTAGAAGCTTTTTAGTTTGATATATTCCCACTTATTTTTGCTTTTGGTGTCAGATCCAAAAGATCCTAACAAGACTGATGTCAAGCGGCTTACCGCCTACAATTTCTTCTAGGAGTTTTATGGTTTCAGGTGCATTCACTTCTTAAATAAAAGAGTCTTATCTTTTATACATATATTAATTTATATTTATACATGAAATAATAAATATCTGAGATTTGCTTTAATAATCCACAGGAGCATAGGTGAATCATATGAATGAGAGTAGAGATGAAAAATATCCATGAATTGATAATGAAATTCAGGTGTTGCGTACATGAGACCTTATTTTACTATTCTATTTTTGTGCATGCTTTAAATTGATAGGGAAGAGGATACAAAGATAAGAAACAATTTAATGAATTAGAAAAGTTTGAGAAAAGTAGGGTCATTTGCAGGTTGTGTCCTAAAACTTTAGGTGTGCATAAAACATCCATAATTTACAACTTTGTCTAATTAATGTTATAAGAGGAGGGAATAAAATATATATGAAGAAACACAACAGAGAGCTGAAGAAAAAGCTCATATCCTCAGAACGTGCCACTGAGTTAAAGTAAAATAAATGCAAAAAATAAAACAAAACAAAAATTAAGAAACAATACTAAGATGTCCAATTAGGTATATTGTGGAAGAGTTTTACACATAGAGAGTAAATAAGAAATTCTAAAATATTTTAAAGAAATTAACCTGATTGCCAGCTATGCAAGCAAAACATATGTGTGTATAAATATATCATCATGTTTTATCATCAACCACATTTCATGCTAAAGGCAAACCTAAGGGAACTTGGTTTAAAAGTGAACCACAATTAGTATAAGGTAGACAGCAGCTATATATCTTCAGTGATTGTAAAAAAAAAAAAAGAGAGAGAGAGAGACTGAGAGAGACTGAATGAGATAGTGAGGCCTAGGGAAAGACAGATTCTAGGGGAAGAATAAACAATAACAACAAAAAGGAGACTGAGTGTTGCTGAGATTTTCTATCACTAGGGATAACAGTTAATTGAGTCATCCATTTAATTATTTTTCTACTCCATTTATTGTTGCTTTAACATGCCAAAAGCATGCCTCAGAGCCTTTTCACTCACTTTCCTTCTGCCCTGATGACTATTGCCCTGGTAACTGCAAGACTCCCTTCTACCCTCCCACCTCTTTATTCAGGCCTCTTCACAAATGACTACATCAGAGAGACTTTCTTTAACTATATCATCTAAAATAATTGTTGCAGCTCATTTAGCAATCTCTGGTTCTTCACTCGTTTCATTTTACTACATAATAATTAAATCCCCACAACATTATTTACTTGTTTGTCTTTTCCCACTAGAATGTAAGCTCCACTAAAGTATCTAGAACAGGATTTGACACTAGTATAAGACAGGAAAGATTATTAATTATTTAATGTTTTGAAAAAGAAAAGGCTGAGTCCTCCCCCCAATACTTCTTTGGAAAAATACAGTTCCTAATGTGCAAAAGCAGAAAATCATACAAGAAAAATATTTATATCTTCTTTAAATGCTAAGGAAAGAATATGAACAAAAATGACATATGAAATTCAATAACAAATGCTTTTCACTGGATTTAACATTGTGTCTGTAAATACATTTCTTATAAACTAAATTAACAAAAATAATTCAATTCTGTATGTATTTTATCTAAGAAAATCTTATTTTCCAAAAGCCTACTTCTTGTCTTTAACACACACAGATGACATTCCAATAATTTGACTGCAAACTACAAATAACCAAAATTATATATCCTTTGTATATTGTGATCTTAAATAAATAACAGAATTCAAACATAGTGGGATCTTTGGTGACAACCTCAGGCACTAAGTTAAGTATTTATTATGAGAAGGATTTTTTATGTGCACATAACTCTTTTTCCCCAATGTTTCTCTTTTTGATATGTATTCCCCATTACTTAGTGATTAATTCTTATTGGTTTAACCTAATACATTTGAAATCTTTTCTATTACCCAAATGATTGCTGTTTGCTTCCTGTTGACAGACTAGAGATGTTACCTGTCACTGGCATCTTCAGACCTCCCCTAGTATGGGAACGTGAGAGCAGTCTGAGACCACAATCTGACCACTATCCTGTAGTGATCCTGTATGCCCAGCTCACGTAAAGGGAACATAATGCAGAATACTAGATGAGCAGAGACTACAAAATCCAGTTAATCTTCAGGGTAATGCGAGCTAGACTGGTGGAAGAGTAAACTTTTAGAAATTATATAGATTTAATATCTATGAAACATGTCAGTTGACCTCCTATGTTGATAATGTGGGTTTAAAATCTACAGTTTTACTTGGGATATGGTATTGTTGGTTATGAACATTTTACCTTAGTATTTGCAGGAAGAAATCAATATGGTATGGTACTTTCAGAAGATCTAGAGTTTACTTCTGAAAATGCTGGAGACTAATAAAAAATGTGTACAGTTTACATCATTATCTTAACCTTTAGGTTAACAATCTAGAAAAGAGTTGTCATTCAAAATTAGTGAAACACAAGCTATGTGAAAGAAGTAGACAACTTTGGGAGTTATATTGTATATGAAAATTAAAATTTTACAACTTTTTATTCACCAGAGAAATAGACTTGGACATGGCTGAAACTCTTGAGTACTGTGAAATTGCCAGCTTGGCCTCTTTATGCCTTAACTTTGCATGTTTGGTAAACAGGCATGTGAAATGATTGTGAAAAAAAAAAAATAGCTGCAAAGATGTGTGTACATTATGAAAAGTAGAAAAATATGTAAAACCACTTATGTTGTAGGTTAGTCATAACCTAAAATCTTTCTTTGTGTGTTTTTTTACCAAGATTAGTCCCTATACCCTCCTGCACAAAGCTGAATACACAGCCATTCCTCAAAACTGATTGACCTATTGAATTATCTAGTGGTTTCAATTAGCTCTGTATACCTAGACATTTTTGTGAGTGTCAGAAATCCATAGTCTGGGTTTTCAATGTTATATTGAAGTATAGACATGCAGTATTAGGTCAGAAAGAATGAATCTCTAATGAGCTTATTCTGTTGGATTAAGTGTCAATTTTAAATTTCCAAGGCAGGAATCTAGAAAGTCAGAAAAAAATTTGAAATCTATTCTGTGATGTAAATTGTTCTAGTAGTCTATTATATTCATTTAAACCACATTAGCATATGAAGAAATATTCATTTATTAAAAATGTGTTTCTGAAAAGCAAATTAAGTTTTTAAATTTTTTTTTATAAAAAATAGCTAGTATTTCAATGCAAATCAGCAGTTTGACTAGCATACCTACTTTCTTCATTTGACTAAATTTTTACTTCAAATAAAAACACAATGATATCTTTATAATGCATCATACCTGCTGGTAAAATACATAAATTCCATGTACCCAGTTCAGTAAATATTACTGGTCAAGTTTCATAAGGCCAAATAGCCTCTAATTTTTTTAAAATTATCATTTTGTTCACACTATCAAGAATTACTTAGTGCACTAGCATTTCTCTTAATTCCTCACAGTCCAATGCCAATAATATTTTTTCTAATTTCTAAATTACTTTATCTGTCCATTAACTTCTCAGTGTCCTTTCTTGTCACATGAGAAGCTGAAATTAAGTGATTTGTCAACTGAAGCAAGTATTTTTAATATGTTTCTCATACTCAAAATGCTTTTAGAGTAAATCTTATATACAGACATTGAATACTGGCTATTCCTACATAAAATTATGTAAAAGATTTATTTCCAATTTTTGTCAGTCACTTGCAAAACTTCTAGCTCACCAGAAAAACAATGCTGTGATTAATCAGTAGGTTCGATTTTTTTTAAATGCTAGTGAAAATTGCAAGACCAATTATTGAAAGCGTTATTTTCAAAATTATATCCACAACAAGATGAAGGCTATTTAAATATACAAATAATCTCTAAATAAATAAAACTATTCACAATTACTTAAGCACCAACAAAGTGCTAGTTGGTTAACAAGTTTTATTTTATTTAATCTCCACAAAAATCTAATGAAATAGCTTCCCTCATTAACTTTCATTTTGCAGATGAGGAAGCTGAGACTTAAAGAAATTAAGAGCATTGCCCAAAGCCATCCAGCTAGTAAGTGGCAGAGGAAGTTTGGATCATGGTTTAATTTCAAAGTCTGTGAAGTTTCCAATCTGCAGTGTTACTTCCCAATTAACATGCAAATAGGAGAAATAGTGCACATAATCTTTTGCAAGGGTAGTAATTTAAACGTCCCTATGCAAATTATATTTGCAAATATTTTATAGAACTGCAATAAATTCCTAGCTGGCTATCCTATTTTCTCAATCAATAACATACTTCATGTTCCCATGGCATATTGCACATTTATGAATATTATTTTCTTATTAATATTACTATTATTACTAATTAGTATAGTATTTAATGTTTCAAAATTGTCTGCATACAATTCGATCTACTTAATGAGCTATGTGCATTCACTTTTTTATCTTCATTACTTGTTGCCGTGCTTGATAATTTGATAGTGCTCAATAAACATTCATCAAATGAATGAAATGTATGATTACAGAGTTACCTTTTAAATTGTAATTAATGTTCCTTTTCCATTAGAATCTAAACCATAGACTATTAGAAATCACCTCCCAAAAGATATGATGCAAAATTTGATATGTGTCAGTACTATGTCCTGGGATCAAACTTAATCATATACATAACGATATATGCCCAGTAACATTGGTTAACAAGTTGTTTGAGAAATTCAAACAGTAGGAAAAGAGTATCCATTCACTCAGAAATAACCTATATTTTATCCTGCCAACATGACTAAAATTTTCTAAAGTAAATTCACCCTCAGATTACAATAGTTTTTTAAAAAGTTTTTTAAACAGTAGGCACTCTTTATAAATGTAGATTTATATTTACATAATAGAATAAAAGATTGTCTTTATTCACACTGGGGCGCACAGACCAAGCTGTGACTGATTATTCTGCCCCTAACATTTTTAGCATTCTTTGAAGAGTGATAAAGAACTTGGAGTATCCCTCTGGCCAAATTTTTTAAAAATAGGGAAAAGCATAGCTCATTATTAAATCTTGATAAAATATAAATTATGTTAACTCATAGAAATAATGCATTAACACCTGAGCATGACATAAATGATGTAAGCATCCTACATCAGGGAACAAGTTAAAACATTTTTTTTAATTAAAAATTTTTTAAAAAAAGAGAAGTTATCTTTGAGACGCAAAATGTCGATAAGACTTTCTAAAACAGATAATCTAGCTAAAGAAGAAAAATAGGACTGCGAGCTTTGAGGAATATCTATTCTCTAGGAATAGACCTTCCCAGGAATGCCACAAATTCTAATTCAAGCTTATATAATTTTTTACCATCATTTCCTATGGCTTTATTGTCATAGAGTCCTGTTTGTTTTTTTTTTTCTCTATCTTGCTTTCATCTATTTATTCTTAACATAGCTGCCTAAGTGTCCTCAGAAAATATGTCAGATGCCCTCACACCAGCGTTCCACATCCTCCAATGGCTTCCCATATCATTCAGAATAAAAACTAACCTTCCTGCACTGGTCCTAAAGATCCTATGAGCAATCTGGTGCTTGCTCCCTCCCTGAGCTCACCCACCTCCACTCTGCTCCCTTTTGCTGCCTCAGCTCCAGGTCGTCCAGCCCCTTAAATATTCCACAATCTATCATGCCTCTGGTCCTTTGCTTTTCTAGTCCTTGTGCCTGGGGCGCTGTCCCATATACATGAATAGCATGTCCTTTCACTTTCTTTTGGACACCGCTGCACCTTATCAACAGACCCTGGCCATTCAGACCACTTACATTTCAATCCTCTTCTCTCCAAAACTCCTCATCTTTCTTCCCTGATTTATTTATCTCTATAAATGTCATCACTACCTGATATATATATATATTGGAATTTTGATTTCTATTCATTATTTCAAAAATGCAAGTTCAATGAGGGCATGAATTTTGATTTAACTTGTTTTTTTTTTTAATTGCCACCTGCCCATGTCTGGCACATACCTAGTACTTAATTTAAAAAGGTGTTTGAATAAATTAAAGGATGAATGGATGAATTTTTAGTATAACTAAAGATTATAAATTTAATGTGAAAACTTTTAAAGTAACTTTTTAACAGTTACAATGAAAAGTGTTTCTAAATAATGCATTGCCTCTTTCTTAAAATGAGTATACAGAATATATGCTAAATTTTTTAGTGTTATAGAATCTCTTAGTAATATAAATGAGAGTGCTGAAATATTTTAGAAACTGTTTTATAATTTTATTTGCTCTTATACTAAATAACTCCAGCCACAAAATTTTATAGTACTTTTCTTTAAATATAGCTTTTCTGTTCTCTCTTTCACTATAGAATGTCATTCCTCCCCTCCACCCAAACTGGTCATTATTAGTAATTCAAAAAGTGCTTATTAATTGATTTCCCATGCCATCATGGACACCGCATTAGATGCTGTGAATCCACTATTAAATAACATGTTCTGTGCCCTCTAGAACCACCCTATCCTAGTATGATAATCCCTTTCTTTCCAGAAATTACTGCCTCAGAGAATGAAAACATTATTTTAGTTTCCAAGTCTAGATACACACACACACACACACACACACAGTATCAGAAAGCTCGCTTTTATGAATTCTAGAAGTCTCTCTTAGAGCAGAACAAATTTCTAGATAACTAGAAGCCTCAGAACCCCAAATCACACAATTCATGGAAGGAAATTGAAAACCCATAAAGAGTGTGTATTTTTAAGAAATTTATTCTCATGTATAACGAAAGGAAAAATAAGCTTTGCAAGAATGTCTAAGATAGACAATAAAAAAAAAAACTGTGACTATTGGAGTTTTAAATTTATTTTCTTAGATTAAGTGTCTTTTATAATGCCTGCCTAATGAGATTTGTATAAAGATTAAATAAAATGGTTAACTGGCATTTAGTGAGATGTCAGAAAATTATAGATCTCATCTTAGTTTCCCAGATCATTATTTAAGAAGAAAATAATGATAATGTTAAAAAATTCTATACCTATATATCCATAAGTATTGGATATATTAATTATTTTATATTTAATCTGAGAATCTAGTATAAATATATTAAAAGAATCTAATATAGTCTGTAAATTCATCTTTTGCTTTCTTATTATCAACTTAATTTATAATTTTGTCATAGAATTATGCACTAGAATGTTCAGTAGACTACAGTCTCAGGAACTCTATGTAGTGTGATAATTTTCAGATTTATCTACCCTAATATTTTTTCAGACTTTACGGTATGCCTGTATTCGGCACATTTCATATTTTCCCTGCTCTATAAAAGAGAATTTTCACCTTTTATGATAGGTAACAACTAGAGTAGCATAGGAAGAGAGAATTCACGGCATCCGCAGGAGATAGAATCTAACTCGACGGGTCTGTTGGTTAGCTTTCCACAAGGCTGACAGTAATGTTCTTTTGAACTGGGGAGCATCTTGACAAGTGGTTAAGTGTCATGAAAATATATTAAATACCTTGAGTTGTGATATTCAAATTAGAAATTAAAAATGTTTTTACAAGTAAACAAGCCTGTTTACTTGTAAAAACATTCAGAAGAAATTTGATTTCTCAGGATAAACTTCTTAAAGCTCCTTAAATAAACATAACAGTAATACTTCTAAAACAGAGTACGGTAAGTCCTCACTTAACGTTGTCGAAAGGTTCTTGGAAACTACGACTTTAAGCAAAACGACGAACTCCACACGGTGAGACTGCCTGGAAATCAATTTTGTTTTTCCTCATCAACGTTGTAAAAAAAAAATGATGTTGAATGAAATGATACTATTTGAGGAACTCGATATGTATAAAATGTTGTCCTCAGCTTTTTAAATTTCGTATATTACTTACACATGAACTTCTGGAAAAAAGGATGATTTGTAAAAACTAGCTGCAATTTATGTTATGTTCCTAATGAAAATTGCATTTTGGCTTCTTAAGTCATGCTTTTTTTCACCCTAGATTTTTTTTAAAATCTGGTAACAATGAAGATAAAAACAAATATAAAAGTTTGGCAGATGTGTCTAGAGTGAAAAGAGAGAGGGAAGTATAGAAATCTGACACAAGAAAATCTTAGTTTTCAAAAGCCGATTTCCACAAGATACATGAAACAATAAAATACCACCCATGAAGTCCATTCAAGGTTGGCTGAAAAGAAGAGGACATTTTCAGAACTCCTAAGCAGGAAAAAACTTATTCCAACTATGTTGAAACTGATATTTTAAAATTATTTTATCCATGTTTACATGGATATCATAAATTCTTATAACTTCCAAATCTGTATTTTATACACAATAATCATATTATTTTATTTTGATTTTAATGTTTAAAATTTTACAGGGCACAAATAACCTCCCAATGATACTGGAAAATTTAAATTCAACATGTAAAATAATTAGGTTACTTTATAGTATGGAAATCTTAACACTTTTGGAAATATATAGTAAAGGTTTTCTCTGTAAAGATTTTGATATTATTCAAAATTAGTAATATGATGTTTCCAAATATTTTTACAGTAGAAAAGTTTCTTGGAAAATAATTATATATATCAAATATATTGATATTTACATTATATATAGTTACTTATATTTATATATCTCTATTTATATATTTTAAAAAACATTTCCATAAAAGAGGTAAGAGTTCCTTTAATCATATCATATTGCCCTGCGTAGTCAGATTATCAAACAGTATAGAAGTCAAAATATTGAATTTTTACAAACCACCTGGGACATTCTGCACACAGTTTTAGGAAATATTAAGATTCTTAAAACCTGGGTCGTCATTAATATGAGTGCATTATTTAGTGCCAATTTGAATTCCTACAGTCGTGCAATCAACTCAATAACTTACATATGAAAAATTTTTAAATATATACATTCAAATCAAATGATCAAGTGAACCAGAGAGGTGAAATGGATTAAAATGGCCTCTGAGGAACAATTAATAACTGCAAATGTTGTTAAGCAGTAATTTCACTGCTTCTTAACTAAACTACACCTATACTATAATGAAGATTAATAGACTTTGAACAGGTTATGTTTATTTGTTTTAAGAAGAAATAGGAGCCTTTGGTATTTATTATATGAGATTACTTAACATTAACACTATAAGATATCACATTTTCATTTATGGTTGGAAAGAAAATGTCATTACAAAACTATCTTCATTTAATGTCCACATCCACAATGCTGTGCTCTTATCTTAAATGGTACCCACTCATTAAAAATGATATTTTCTAGTAATGTACATAGATGTATTTCATTAAAATAAAACAAAATTAAATAAAAACAAGCAAAAATACAGGAGCCATCATGAACTTTCAAATTGGATCGTAATTAGCCATTCGACTGCTTTTGCTGAGTATTATGTAGAGGCAACTTAATAGATATTGTAGAAGGGCTGTTAAAAGATTCAAAAAAAATCAGAATTCATTTTTCTTGAATAAACACACATCATTTTTCTTGAATAAACACACATCAAATTGAGTGTGTTTATAAAACAACTACTAAAAAAAATTCATTCGGGAAAATGCTTGTATCTGATTATGATTATTGCTTAAATGTTTGAGTTGTAAGAATTTCATTGTGATATATTTAACATTCATATTGGGTTTAATAATTATGTAAAGCGTTTTATTCAAGTTTATAGCAGCAAATGCTTGAATATCCTCCAGATTTTCCTGATTAATTTTTTTGCTGAGATGTGTCAGAAAACTGTGGCAATAATCTGAACACTCACGTAAAAGACCTTGATTGACTAAAATGACAGTTCAATTGAATTAAACAATAGGATTAGAATAATGGAAATGATTTTGTCTTTAAAACAAAGTGTAATGTGACATTAGGTTTCTTAAGAAGTGATTTTTATTATGTCAATGTCCTCTTTCCTGTAAATTTAATTATCTTAAATCTTAATTTAATTGACTCACAAATAAATTATAACCAGCTAAACAAGCATTCTTTGTTATATCTTCCAACCAGCTACAAGAAACTTAATTCTTTCATATTTGATACTTCTTGGCATTAGACCCAATATGTGGTAACTGCTCAATTAATGTTTTCTGTTTTCAAATATTAGATAAATAAATGAATGAATGCAATATTTCACAAAGCATATTTTTTCAAGGATTTTTCTGAATATGTAAAGGTAAGTCATGATATCTTAGTAAATTTCTCCTTTCCTTCCTTCCTTCTTTCCTGCCTCATTACCTTCATTTCTGTCTTCCTTCTTTTTCTTTCCTTCTTTCTCTTTTACTTTTTCCCTCCTTTATTTTCCTCCCTTTCCTACTTCTTTTCTTTATTACTTCCTTTTTTCCTTTCTTTCTTCCCTCTTTTTTCCCCAATAATAGTATGATGTAATTTCACTTCTTTAATCATCTCACTTTAACACAGTTTTAGAAATACTTTATTTTTTTAACTCCTATGTATTTTATTTGATAATTTAGATAAATTGTATTTAAATATCTCTCCCAGAAAGGGTGAGTCTTGTGCCCTGATCGATAAATATAGAAAAGTAGCTATTTTAAATAGCAGGCTTAAACACTGTTCTAAGCATATTAAGTATCACTAAAAGACTAATGAATAGACATTAGCCTTTATTTATTAAATATGCCTTAATACTTTAAATTCATGTTCCTTTACTAAAACTCAGTGTTATATCTCTTTTGGGTCATATAAATTACTGATCTTTAGACAGATATCTTTTAAGCTGTATATTAGTAATATTAACATTGCAGAGTTAAAGGAGGTACAAAATGGAATTTCAGGATAACAACAAAAATGAATTTTATATTACTGTTTTGAATGATTATTGATATTAATTAATGATGAAGATGTAGCTATAACATACTTGTATTATTTATTTTATATTGTTGTAATTAAATTAAAAAGTATATCTACCTAGAAGCACCGATCACTATAGAAGTCATTAAATTACATATATTTCAAGTTTTTATATAACTTATGATGAAAAGTTTTCTCTTTCCTGTTTGCGATGTATAATTTTATATACTATTTTTTTTCCCTAAAGGAAATACTTGATTCAGTTCTTGGGTAAAAATGACCTGCCACCATTGTTTGCTTTAAAGGTTTTTTTATGATTTTTTTTTTTTTTTGAACACTGAATACTGAAAGAAATATCAAGGCACAGGGGATTGCAGCCCAGCTGTTGTGGCATAAATCAATGTTTAACATGCACAGTAGTGACTTTTCTTCCCCTGAAAGTAGAGATTTCATGTGCCTAATTTCTTTTTTTATTAAAATGTCCAACTTTGTCTAGGAAGGACTTCACATTTAGCTTTGGTTCCTATTTAAGTTTACTACTCAACATCGAGGTAACAGAACAATAATATAATTGCATTTTAATGTTTGATTTCTGTGCCCTGTTGGGGGTTGCTGAAGCTGTGAATTTCATGAACGGACAACCATATTGCTGGCTCAGTTAGGGAACTCAATGATTCGATGGTTCTCTAACCTCTTTTTGCCTTCAGCAAAGGGGACTGGCATAGTAAAGGAAAAGATGAAAAATCGCCAAGTAGTCATGGCTAAAAGGGATAATACTCTTCAGCATTCTAAATATAGATATAAGGAAAAACACCTTTCCTTCTTCAACCAGGAGATTTTTAGGATAGGAGCCTTTGGATACACACGCAGTAGTCCCTCCTTATCCACAGTTTCACTTTCCATGGTTTTCATTACCTACATTCAACCCCAGTCCAAAAATATTAAATGGAAAATTCCAGAAATAAAAAATTCATAAGTTTTAAATTGTTTGCAATCTGAGTAGAATGATGAAAATTCGCAGTGTCCTGCTCACGAATCATCTGTTTTTCCAACTCATCCATGCTGTATATGCTACCTACCCATTCGTCATTTAGTAGCCTTCTTGGTTAACAGATTGACTGTGTGCAAGTAACACTTATTTTATTTAACAATGGCCCCAAAGCACAAGAGTTGTGATGCTGGCAATTTGGATATGCCAAAGAGAAGCCATCAAGTGCTTCCTTTAAGTGAAAGGTATGTATGTATAGGAAAATATACATATAAGGTTCAGTGTCATCCGAGGTTTCAGGGATCCACGAAGGGTCTTGGAAAGTTATTACCCCCAGATAAGGGGAGACTGCTATATTTGTTTATTGCCTAAACTCTTCCGTGCATTTTATGCCCTTATTAATGTACTAGGTTATGCCTTGAAATTCTCTTCTATCATTTTATTCCAGTTCTTGGCGTACACCGAGAACAGTTTTCACTCTAAGGCTATGCACCAAATGCACTGATTTTGCAAACCTCGTCCCCTGTGCTCAGATGCCCATCTTCAAATTTCCGTGTGCCTCTGGCCCCAGGGTAAAACATTGCCTGAGTGCATTAATGACAGAATCACAATGTAAGTGTCAGAATGGTGGCAACATCACCCTTTGATGCCAGCTTCCCTGTTTCTTCTGTCTCACTACAGAGAAACTAAGGCTAAAGGTTAAAGAATACGGTTTATTAAATAATTCAAGCTATTAACCTGCAACCTGCAAACCAATGGCAGCCTATTAAGTTTATGCTGCCATGATTCATGTTTGGTGTTTACTGAAGCTACAGCATAATGTCTGTTTGCTTTACTTTTATTGCTACACAGTAGTGTAGTGAAGAAGGAGAGTGAAAAAAAAAGGTGACAAGACCCACGCAAAGGGACAATAAGAGCAGCAGCTTCACTTGCATAAAGAAGATTGAAGCCTTCCCTCCCTCCCTCCATCTCTCCGTATAGGCCCCAGTGCACATCTGCGTCACTTAAGGGGGAGGAGGCGGCGCTGAGGCAGAGAGAAAATTGTACAGTGAGGACCTTGTCAGCTTTTCCTTTTGCCTGCCTCCCTATATTTTCTGGAATATTTGTTTTTCTCTTTTACAAACTGACCGTATAAAACCAACCCTTCTCGCCTTGCAGAAGGCATTTGACTTTCTCAGAAACATCCGGCAAGCTCTCAGAGCATCCTTGGAGAGGCCAGGGACAGGGGCGCAGGTGCACCGAGAAGGCTGGTGGGGTGGGGGGAGCGCTTCTTTGCGACTTGGGGCTCTTTCTCTCTCTGCGCTTCCCAGGCACTGAACTCAGCTGCAAAGACAGGAGAGCCGACACCTTCCCGACTGAGGCTGTGACACGGGTGCATCCCAAGGAGGTGTATCTAGCTACCGCCGCCTCCCGAGCTTCGGAGCGCACAGCTCTTCTTCCCTCGCTCATCTCCAGCACCAGGGTCATCCCTCCCGCAGTAACCACGGGACCCCAGAGCGGAGATCTAGGATTCTCGGCCCTCGGCGTCCCATTCCTGCCTCCGCTCCCGGCCAGTGGGCTTCCCACGCGCGGGTCCCGTGGACCTGACCGCAGCTGAGCCGCTTGGCTCTGCCGTCCGCGCTCGGGTCGTTGCCTGGCAGGACGCGCATCCCGCCTCGCCGCGTCTGATCCCAGGGTGCAGAGAGCGCATCCCGCCTCCTTCTGCAAACCCGCGCGCCGCTGGCCTCCCCCATCAGCTGGCCCGTATACTGCTGCGCCAGCTAAGGTCTCTTCCTTCCTTGTGTCAAGCATGTCGGGCTCTGGACGAAAAGACTTCGATGTAAAGCACATCCTGCGACTCCGCTGGAAACTCTTCAGCCACCCTTCGCCATCGCCGGGCGGCCCGGCGGGGGGCGGCTGTCTGCAACAGGACAGCAGTGGCAGCTTTGAGCACTGGGGACCTAGCCAGAGCCGCCTGCTCAAAAACCAAGAGAAAGGCAGCGTGAGCACTTTCTGGAAGAAGCCTTCCTCTGCTTCCTCCTCTTCGAATTCTTCCCCATCCCCTTCCTTCAACCCCCTGAATGGCACCCTGCTGCCGGTGGCCACGAGGCTGCAGCAAGGGGCGCCAGGGCAGAGCACCCAACAGCCGGCCAGGACTCTCTTCTACGTTGAGTCCCTAGAGGAAGAAATACCTGGCATGGACTTCCCTGGACCACACGAAAAGGGGCTGGTCCTGCAAGAGCTCAAAGTGGAGCCGGCCTACTCCAGCCAGGCAACAGGTGAAGGATGTGGACACAGGTACAGTAAGTCCCTATGGGGCATCCAAACATCTCCCAGTTCCCACTCATTTCTCCCCATCCCCAGGTGCTCTGGTAATACTAAGTCTGAAAGGTTTCAGGTGGAAATTTTTTGTTAAGAGTCGCCAGCCCGGTTTTTATTACTCAAGTTGTAATCTCGTTAAAAGTTTGCTCATTAATTTCTATTGGCTCATACACACTGCGTTTCTTTTTTCAAGTTTTCAGAGTTGTAATCACAAATTGAACATATATGCATTTTGGTAAATCTCCAGGTGGAGCAGTTCTCATATTGCTGAGACTATAGTATTCTGCTGTCATTATCTGTCATGTGAGGTGAAACTTGGTCTTAAATACCATTCAAATGTTTTATATACTGACCTAGAAACTGACTTGGCATGTTATCCGGGATCCCTGTGGCTTGAATCCATATTCCAGGAGGAATGAGGTGGACACAAGGAAGCCGCTGGACAGTAGCATTATCTTCTCTTTTTATTTTTTCCTCCCCATTAAATGCAATGTTATTATTCTCTATTCCAACTTTCCTTTTTTTATCTTACTTTATCTTCACTTTTCTCTTGTTTAAAGTCTTAGAAATAAACTGTTGCTGAGCCCCTTGGCATTCAGCTTTCCTGGTTTGTTGACTCAGTGTGGGGTGGTGTGTTGTTAGTAAGCAGGTTGACATTTCTTGTTTATTTCTAATATTATATCTCCTTGAGTAGAGTTCTCCTACTTTAAAGACATGGACAACCTTCACAGACATAAAACTCTTGAGGTTTACATTATTTTGAAGAATGACTCATTGTTCTGCAGTAGATCATTACCAGTTTTAGCATGTAGTGAGGATATGAAAAGATCTGCATTTAAATTCGTATATCAGCGCACGTATTGAAGAAGAAATACAGGAGAAACATAGGAAAATGATAATATGTTAATAAACCTTAATTACTTTTCAATAGCAAATTAGAAACAAGCAACTTTTAAACTTGGTTTATCAAATCAGCTTCTTGTGAATTTTTTAAGTTGCAAAAAGAATGCATAAAACAAAAGTATATGTATAGGTGCTCTTTAATTACATTAACAAATGTGAAATTAAAGATACAAAGAATTCCTTATATTTTTTCAATTATATGGCTTGTATGGCTTTAAATTTGAATCATAAGAGACTTGAACATAAGTGAAGACATTTCTTAAAATGTAAGATAATCATTTTGAAGAGGGAGAAGTTTTATTTGCAATTTTCAAGTATGTCAAAGTTTTTTCCATATATAGGAACCTAAACATGTTCATCTATTACTCAAGTAACATATAGTACCAAAAAGGTTATAATTTGGGGTACCATTAATACCATGAAGGTATTTGATTTTTATATTTATTAATTACCTGTAGTTTTAGACCTATTATTATTTTTTTTAGTTTTGGGAAATCTTTCATAAACATTTAGCAATTCACTTTACATGTTTAAAGAAAATAAATTAGGTTAAATATTTACTAATTACCACTTTATTGAAATTGTGACTCAGACAGTTCAGAAAAAAAAAATAGATGAACTTTTTTCAATTTTGTAAAGTCTTCAAGTAGGCTTAAAATATCTGATCTGGGAATATTAATGTTTGAACATTATAAAACAATTTGCTTCATAATAAATACATTTTAAAGTAAATGAGGCATATTTGATATAAATGATCTCTGAAGATTTGGAGAATTTGAAAATAATAATGGAGTTACTATGAAATTTAAAAGTAAAACCAATAACTAATAGCTAAGTTAGAAAAAGTACCCATCAGATTTAAATTTCAGTCCCTCATTTTTGAATATACCTCAGTGTTTTCATTCATAAAAAGTTGTAAGTGAATAGAATTCAGAAAATGATCCAAGTTCCACCTTTAATCATATTTATTATTGGAATGAGGGTGTCCTATAATATCTTGCATCTATATTAAAAATCAAGTCTAATTTTATTTTTTAATTTTTATTAATACTTACATTCTTTAGATGAATTTAAATTGCTCACTGGACAAATCTGTTAGCACTGGTATTATTCTAAGGGATGTTATATGTTCCTAAGACTTAGAACAATGGTTCTGTGCTCATAATTGATTGAAATCACAATACTAAAATCAGTAATTAGTAATTATCAATGTATGTTATTTCGATATGTGATAATAAAAGGGTTCATGTCACAAAAGAGACATTTGCAAAGTTAAATACTGAATGGAAAATAATATGCAAAATAGTCATTAATGTGTATTTTTTGTTTGTTTGTTTTCTATCATAACACATGCAGGACATCTATATAATGTTTATATTGATCAATGAGTGCATACACTATATAAACCCTGCATGATAATTTTGATTACTTGAACGATTATTATGTCATCATACTGTGATGTCACGTTTGATATTTATCAAATTTGTTTTATCAATTCTGACTTCTATGCTAAGTTGATCTTCATATACAAAGCAAGAGTTAATCCCTTTCCTGTTCTCTTTCTTCATTTTCTAATCTCTTTTTCTGTTCTCACACTGGTTAGGAACATTGTTTTGGACAAATATAAACAGCTCAGTTGGTTTAATTTATTGTTAAAACAGCAGCTGGAGGATGCTCATGGGAAAGCTGCTCAAAGGTCAAATTATTATGGAGTTGAAACATAAAGGTAACAGGAAGACAGTGATAAATGATTTCCTGCCCAAACCTAGCCTTTATCTTATCCCACACTACAGACACACATTAACAAACCTGAGTATTATAATACCTTAACTATTATAACATTAAAAGTTCTAACTTTTTCAGTAATAGACTCCTGACCTATGCTAGTAATCACTTGTTTTCTCTACTATCTGAACTTAGTTGTTGGGAGGTGTATAGTGTCCTAGCTATTCAGATTAGCAAATATTTTTGGTTCGGGTATTTTTGTTCAAAATTTTATATGTAGTTAACTAATAAACCAAAGAGAACTATTTATATCATTGTACTGTGCAATGATGTGAATAGAAGTCTTGTTTAACTGCTTGCTTTTTTAGTTTTCTAAATTCTCCCAGAATGCAGTTATCTAATCACATGGTTTCAGTTATAATCCATAAACTATATTTCTAGATTTGCATCTCAAAATCTAGTCCTTCTTCTGACCTCTGGTCTCGCACATCCACCTCTCTATTTGATCTCTCTAGTGGATATCAAAGATACAATATAAATACAACATGTAGAAAATTGAGCTTGTAACCACTCTTCTTTCTTGCTCAATGTCCTTCTCTATTTCAGAGGATAACACTTCACACATTAGGTTTTGAAAATCAGAAATCCTGGATCATACTTGCCAACATTATCTTTCCCATCATTTTCAATATTCCACTGAGTCCTGTCACTTTGACTCGAAAAGTTTCCTCACTATATCTGTCCTACAGCTCTCCACCTCCATAGTCTATACCTAATTCTAAGATACTGTCCCCTTTCAGATCAGTTTCTGGAACTGCCATCTGCATCACATTGCCTCATTAACTTTGCCACCTGTAATACTTTCTCCACACTAGAGTCCCTGAAAAATATAAAATAAAGTCTGAACTATTTTGCTACATCCCGGCTCTCCTCCCCTCCCCTTCAAAAAACGAACAAACAAACAAACAAACAAACACCACTCTTCCACCACTCTCTGACAACTATCCATGCTGTGGACAGCTAGGCTGTGTCCCTTGTTTGCTGTCTAGGCTCTTCACTTACCAACCTCCCCCTCACTTATTGTCTTCCAGACTTGACGCCCTTCTTTTTTATTTTCTCTGTCTTTGAGCCTCATAAACTTGTTTCCTGTTTTTGTACAGTGGCTCTCATTCCCTTAATCCATTCTTTCCTGTGTTTATTTATAGTCATCATTATGATCTCTTGAATAAAACGCTGTGCCTTTTTTAGAAAAAGCATTCATTGGTCCCTCCAGACAAAATTTTCATTTAAAAAAATTTTAGTTTGTGTTATTCTCCTATTTAATGCTCTTCGAGTATCTGCTCTCTACTTACTCTTCAATTTATTATAGCTTGTAACCATATAGTAATAGCTACGTTGCTTTTATTGTTTGTCTCTAACTACAGTTTCCCAGTGGATAGGATGTTGTCGTTTTGCTCATCATTTTTATTTCTATCATAGAGCATGTAGTTACTCAATAAATACTATTGAGCAAATAAACATTCGTCATTATCATACTGAGTGACATTGATTAAGAACTTGTTATTTGCCAGATAACATGTTGAATATTTATTTATATTGTGCAATTTAATATTCAGAATAACTCTATGATTCTGGTCCAATTATGTAGCACTTTGGTACAAAAGTTACACAGATGAAAAGACTGAGATATAAACAAGTAATTAATTTTCCCAGAATCACAGACTTTTAAGTAATGCAGCTGGACTTTTTAATCCTTGCTATCTGATTCCTGACACCATATTTCAGACCACTTTGCCAACTCTTCTTTCCCTCTGCTCAAACAAACAAACAGAACAGGTTTGTTTGCTGAAGCAGTTCCTTTATTCCCTTGTATTTGAATGTTCAGATGAACTTCTTAAAGTGATAGTGATGCACAATGGCTGATAAGTCTTAGTCAAAGAGGTCTTCCTAGCCCAAGTTAGAAAACACTCTTTTATTTCCTGAAGTATATTACATTCAGTTATTTTACCTTCTAATTAAACAAAAGTATGAGAAAATAACTTAAACAGGGAAAAACAATTTAATTTTGAAAACGAAAAGAGAGCTTTATGATAGAAATGGTTGTAAAGGTCAGAATAATTCATGCAGAATGATGTCACAGAAAGAGACTGTAAGTCATTAGAACCTCATGAAGTTGGTGGGACCTGAAACAGTAGTTAGAATGAAAAGGAATCAGCCTTGCTTCAAAAGGAAAAACAATTTTAAAAATGGTAAGGGACTATTTCTTCAAGAAAGTGGTTCTCAAACTATGTTTCTATGGAAGAGTAAATTGAAATGATGTTCATTTTTTTCCCATGACCCCAATTTCATGGTGAAAAAAAAAAACAGTATAGAGTGATTTTACTAAATTTTATGTCTGCTTTGGTAATTTATCCTAGGTTTGGGCATTTAATCATCTACTATTACTTAAACCAGAACTAGCCAAGATGATTCCTTGTTTGGGGAAAGCTTGCCCCAACACACATATTTCAAGATGAATTTACCAATATTATGTGGTATTCTACAAAGAAGCCCACAATTTCCAGGTGGCTTCCCCTCTGTGCAAATTTGCTTTAGGCAAACTAAGGTCATAAAGGGAAAAGAAACGAGACCACTAGGTTGGATTTGCGGTACCCCAAACCACAGAGCTATCTGAAAGGTGTGAATAAAAATGCAAGATGAATTAAATACAACTTTCAATTATACCAAACAAACAAACAAACAAAAAAACCCATGCTAACTGATAAATCTAGGTTTTCATTGCTAAATTTAAAATGAATAGTTTCTAAACTATATTATTAATCTCTTTAAGATACTATTTTAAATAATTTAAAAATAATAAAGAAATCTTTCCTATCTAATCCAAATCTGCATTTGGTTAATAGAATATCACACTGGTCAGATATTTATTTCTGTTGGTTGTTTTTTTCCAAGCCTCAAAGATAATTTATGTATCTGGGAAAGATATGCCTTTAACAATAAGTTAAGTTAAATTTCATAGTTTTTGACCCATAACTCTTACATAATTTACAGAAAACTGAGATCAGAGTATATTTTAGAGTTACATCAAGTTTCTACACTTAAAAATGTGCATTATTGTAAACAAAGTCTCAAATTGATGAGATTCTATTGATTATTATTTTTACCATTCAAAATAGCTGCAGATATTTTTGTTGTAGTTATATCAAATGCTCTGGAATTTACATATTAGTGTAGGCCAGATAATAATTAATGTATCTTTCTGAATTTAAAATAGTGTTATTCAAAACTGAAGAAAAACATCTAACGTAGACAAATAATGAGTGGATTAAAGATAGTTTTGAAAGTCTTATAAGTCAAGCATATGCAAACAAACAAACAAACAAAAATTATTGCACTGTATAGTTTGATGCTAATTACTTTTATTGACATTTTTGGCCAGGATTTGAAAACAATTTGATCTAAATGCTTGTGAAAGCTTATCAAAAGTTAGCTTGACCGGATAGAATGTATGCTATGGTTTTAAGATTCCAAGAAAAATCTGTTTTGAACAGTAAGCCTATGAAGCAGATCATGTCACAGAAATGATGCTTTTATAAAAAAAAAAATTGTTCTGAGAGTCTTTAATAATTGTAGAGTGGAATCGGTCAATAATAATTCTGAAACCAGCTATTCCCATTCCTTAGGTCCTCTTAGTTCAATTCTGGTAACTGATTCCCATAGGAAATCTTTCAGTTCAATTTCTTGTTATACTTGGTTGTGATACTTTGTTCTAGTAGATAATCTTGGCATCTTTTTTCTTAATAATATGGATAGGTATTTGCTTATGTAAATTAGCATTTTCATTCGATTAAATTATGATGGAACAACTTAAGTTATGGGATCAGAAAATTGAGAGGGTTTATACTACAAGGGAAGGGGAAAATTCAACTATTTTGTATTTTTTCAAGAGGTGAATGCCAATATCTCTTTGCATCAAAAATAAGATCTGTTTTTTGTTTGTTTGTTTCCTTAGCAGATATTAATTAAACTCAAATGCCCAAGATGTCTCTTTTGGTCAGTATTCACAAATATCTGAGTTTCAGAGAAAATGGAAACTATTTTTGAATTTATATTTTTGAAGTCTTGAATATAAAAACATCCTGACTTTCTGACTGTGAGATTCAACTTTGAACTTAGCTACTTTGAAAATGAATCTGGAGGTTTTTTTTTTTTTTTTATCATTGCAATAAAATTTAAATGTGATTTTTTTTTTTTTTTAGTTACCTTTGATATCCTAGCATGTAATTTCAATAGAGAAGTTTACACAAATTAGTACTTAGATCTTTGGCACTAGGAAATCTACTGATAATTTTTAAATACTTACTTGTGTAATTCTTTTTCTCAAAAGGCATGACATTTCCAAGTTATAAATATTTTATGATTCTAGTTTACAGTGGTTTTGATTAAATTAGTAAATTTTTATTAGCAATACCAATATGCATATATTATCTAGAAATTAAAACATTTAAAAAGAAGATGAAAAAAATCCAAATAATAATATTTGGGCCAAATAATAATCTAATCACTTTATTCAAGTCAAGATAAAAGAACTGGTACTCCCGCTTCTGGCTGAGATAGAATAATGGGAACTGGACTTGCCCTCCCACCTAAGTATCAATGAAGAATGAAAGGAGGAGGAAGAAAAAAACAAACAGACAGAGATGGAGACTAAGGGGAGTGGAGAGGTGGAGAAAGAGATGGAGGAGGGAGGAAGGGAGTGAGGGAGGAGAGGAGAAAGAAGAAAGAAAGAAAAGAAAGAAAGAAAGAAAGAAGAGAAACGAAATACAAGACAGAAAGCAAACGAAAGATACTTAGACGTCATCATGATACGTCCTTCATTCGTTCTGGAATTCCCGTCCTTCCTGCCCTAATCCTCCCCTCCCTCCCTCCCTCCCGCCCTCTCCCTCCTCCCTCACCCTGCCCTTCCTCTTCCTTCCTGCCTTCCTTCCTTCCTCCTTCCTTCCTTCTCCTTCCTTCCTTCCTTCCTTCCTTCCCTTCTTCCTTCTTCCTCCCCTTCTTCCTTTCTCCTTTCTTCCTTCCCCCCTCCCTCCCTCCCTCCCTCCCTCCCTCCCCCCTCCTCCCTCCCCCCCTCCCTCACCTCGCTCAACCCACACTTTTTTAAGACACTGAGCATCAGGCAATGAAGAAGAGTGATTTTTGAGAATGAAAAACAAATGAAATGAGCTCTGTGATTGCCCTAGCTCACTGCCTTGTGAGACATTCCAGGCACTGTTATAAGAAAGAGGAAACCAGGAGGAATGTGCTCATTATCCTGGACAAAAGGGGTAGAGATGGGCGTCCATGGAGACCAAAGCAGAGTGTCATAAAAGAGAGCTGCATATGGATAAAACTCCAGAAATCTGTGGAGGGGCTCTTTGAGTATTCAACTGATATTCAGTAAAATACTGACAGGTACATATGTTTAAGGAAACTATGCAAGTCTTAGGAAGGAGCCATCTCAGAATTAGAGAGAATAGTACCTGTTTCTAATAATCAGAATGGAAAACCCCATGATCATGGGATTAGAAAAGTATTTGTAAGGGTATTATGCTGGTAACAGGAAATAACTAGCTTTAGAATAAATACTGCTATGGTTCTAGTTAATAAATCTTAACAGCAAAACATAAAGGTATCAGACTATTTCCAGGTCATGTAACTGTTTCTTAGAACAAAATTGAAGAAGAATACACATATTCATAAATATTCAGAACCAAACAAGGTAAATTTTTTAATGTCCGACATCTAATTGAAGACAACTTGGCAGCAAAGAATGGAAAAATATGAACCATAATGAGGGGCAGACAAGGTTGTCAAAGCAGTTAAAATCATCCTTTCTATGTTCAAAGAGTTAACTAATGTCATGATACAAATGAAAAGAGCAACATCAAATTTTTAGACTAAAATAAAACAACAATACCTGAGATGAAAAATACACTGGATAAAATTAATTACAGAACAGGAAATGCAGGAATAAATGTCAGTCTTGAAAAAGCAATAGAACCATCTAAAATGAAACAAGGAAGAAGAAAATGATAATTTTAAAAGGATTAATAAATATATTTTTGGAATTCCCAAGATACTAAAGAGTGAAGGAAGCAAAAAATAATTTTTTAAACCATAGAAATTTTCTAAATTTGATGAAAACTACAAACCCATGGATTCAACAATATCAGTACATTTTAAGCACAAGAAACATGTAGAAAACTACCACAAGACAGTTAAATCAAATCCTCGAAACCATTAATAAATAGAGAGGTATTAAATAATCTACAGAAAATATATGTTATAGAGATAAATAAAAACTAGGATGATGGACCATTTCTCATTGGAAATTATGCAAGTGATGAGTGGAACAACCCATCTTTTCAAACTGTGAGTAAAAGAGAAACTATCTGAAATTCTATGTGCACCCAAAATATGTCTCAAAATGAGAGCGATATAAGAATGAGAGTGATGTAACAGAATAGCTGCGGCACGCGACAGGAGACATGCTCTACAAGAAATGGTTAAGGAAGTCCTTCAGGCACAAAGAAAATGACACCAGTTGAATTAAATTAACAGTTAAATTTACAGATCAAACTGAAAATAGAAAGCCATGTTAAAAGGCTAAAACAATACTGCTAGTAAGAAACTATTGCTAAGGGAAAAGACAGAAGGAAAGAAATTATGTGGAAAATAAAATGCCACCATTGCCAATTAATTGAAGGTTTAAATGTAAAAAAAAAAAAAAAAAAAAAAAAAACAAGGTAACAAAATTCATAGTTTTGGGTTAGCAAATGAATGAATTTTTTGTTATTCTATAAAATGGATGATGTAGGAGATTAAAGAGAATAAAATAGTTTTTGTTTTGAACAATGTGAGTTGACATAAATATTTCACATCTTTAAGCCCTTGTAGAGTTATAATTTATGAGATGGACTAAGGAAAAGACAGGTCAAATTGAAAATAGAGAGCCATGTTAAAAGGCTAAAACAACAGTGCTAGAAATTATTACTAAGAAAAAAGATCAAAGGAAAGGATTTAGAGAAATTAAAATTTAAGAAACTATGCTTAGAAAATATGTTGGGACTTAAGATTTCATATGAAGAGTAGAATGGATAGTGACAGCATCAAATATATATGACCATGAGAATGAGTTAATATCTTGGGATGAAGATGTGAAATTCAAGGGACTGGGATCTGGGGCTAAATTGCATATTGTGTCATCTACGAAAAATTAAATATGCCTATGAATGTTGTTGGATTTAAGGTGTCTCAATGCTTTCAATGATTAGAGGGCATAAAAACAGCCACATGAGGTATATTAACACAATAAACTCACTTGAGTCTTCAAAAGAGAAAGGACTTTGTTTCCTGTGGATGAAAGACTCATAGTAGAAGCACACGAATGTAGTGCTAGACCTTTCCAGCCATGTGCCAAAGATGTAAGGAATATGAATAACCTATCAATGAGAGGAGTACAAGGGAAAGTAAAGTGATATGTGAAGCACTTTTGATAGCAATAATGCAAGATTTAGACAGAATTTCGGGAAGTCAGCTGAGGCAAAAATAAGTGGCTTGATGTGTTGTGTACGAGGTTATAGAAGAACAGAATGAGTAGTGAGGCTTGCATTTGTGTGATGGTGAAGGATAGTAAAGGTTAGGAGCATAACTGAGCTTAACTAGGTGTAGTTCCATATGGGCTAATGGTAAAAAGTTGGTAAATTTGGGTCTATTTTTCACATGCTCACAGAGAGATTGATTATGACCAGTATATATTTCACCAAGCATTTGAGAGATTTTTTCCATAGATAAGAGGTTGAGTTAAGCAGTGTAATTATGAAGATGCTCAAGACCAGCTATGTCATGTATGGAAAAATGCAAAATTAAAACTATTAATTATTAATATTTAAATGATTATTAATTATTAAACAATTATTGGTAGAAATTACTAAGAATTTAAGAACAAAGACAGTAGAGCATTTAATCAAGGGCCCTTCTGAACATGGTCCACACACATGAAGCTGGCTTTGAATGAGATTGTGACTATAAAACATAAAAATTAACATAGTCTCTAAAGGGACTTCTTCAAACTAAGATGCACCTTGGAAAGCTAAGAAACGAAAATTCATTCCAGCTTAAACAACTATATCTTCAGTGAGTTTCATAAAATTTAGAAATGGCTCTATCTATATATTTACAAAGTTCACAAAATACTTAAATTAAAATATGTTTTTTAATTTATTAATTTGAGATAGTAAATAACTTCTCAAAAGAGTACAATACTTCTGAAATATCCAACACATTATTTCACTTGAAAAGTAGTCTGTTGGAACCAAGAGGCAATATCAAAAGCTTGGGCCTTGGGGAACTTAAAAGTATGTGTTGTCAGCTTCACTTTGAAATAATTTTTCACTATTCACACACAAGCCTATATGAAAAAAATGATTCCTGCATTCTCTAAAAAAAAGTAACTTATGAGTAGTTTATATTCCACTCAGATTTATTTAATTATACACTAGATTGGAGAATTCCATTGGTCCAAGAGGTAGCCAAAGAGAAATAGGCCAGAAGTATAATTTGATGCAATACCATCAAATTATACATACACAAAGATGTCAAAGGAATGCGTTCACATCTGAAAAAAATCAATGAAAAAAGCAGTCCAGTTAACTCTTGATTGCAGTATAAATGTCCTCCATCTTGACTTAGGAAAATTGAGACATAATAAATGGGTGTACAGTTTTAAGCTGTTAAATTTTTGGTTATGTGTTATATAGCAATAGAAAATTAATGTACCAACTATGCCAGTTACCCAGACCTGAGGTAGGCTCCAGGATATGGGACTTTCAGTTTTAAATTGGAAAAAATCCTTGGGCAAACTGGGATAAAATGATTATCCTAAACTTCCCTTACTTTCTTGTTGGCTCTGAGGGGTATTTTAAAGGATACTTTGTATCATGTTTGCAAAATTTCTAGGACTTTTACCCAAATAATTATTTTTTTTCATAATATGTACTTTGCAATATTTCTGAAAAAAGAAGTCTCTGAATGGAGTGGTTGAATTAAAAGAATATAAGGGTGCTACATCCTTAAGAACAATATTAAAACCAGACAATGATCTTTTAAAATGGTTGAACATTTATCAATTTAACAAAATTGTATTTGAACAAAATTATTTTAAAAAGCAATTGTATTTCTCTATACCAGTAGCAAACAATCTGAATGTAAAATTTAAAAACTAAAATTTACAATGCCATAAAAAATTATCAACTACCTAGGAGTTAATCTAATGAAAAATGTGCAGGTCATCTACAATAAAATGTACAAAACTTTGGTCAGATAAGTTCAATAAGGTCTAAAGAAATGAAGAAACATACCCTTTTTATAACTGGAAAATGTGCTGTTGTTAGAATTACCATTCTATTAAAACTTTATAAATTTAATGCAATTGGAATTCAAACCGCAAATAGTTTTGTTAACAAAATTGACAAGCTGATTTTAAAATCTGTGTGGAAATGCAAAGGATTTAGGATTCCATAAAAATTTGAAAAAGATGAACAGTTTCAAGACCTACATTTCCTGTTTTCAAGGCAGCATAAAACTATAGTAATCAGGACAGTACAGTGTTGGTGTACAAAACAGAGCAAAAAGATCGATAGAATAGAATAGAGAATCCAGAAATAGACCGTCACACATTCGTGGTCAATCGATATTTAATCAAGGTTCCAAGTCAATTTAATAAGGAAAGAAAATTTTTTAACAAATTATTCTTAGAACAATCAAAAACATGTACAGAGCAAACCAAACCTCAACTTCTACCATGACCCACACCCAAAAATTAATTGGACATGGATCACAGACTTAAATGTAAAAGCCAGAACCATAAATCTAGAAGAAAATATTTTTATAATATTAATGCAGGCAATTTTTTAATACAGAAATTAAAAAGCACTGAACATGAAAGAAGAAACTGATAAATTGAATTTAATCAAAACTTAAAGTGTCTGTTAATCAAAAGACACTATTAAATGAATATATAAGCCACAGTGTGGGAAAAATTATTTGTCAAAGAAGTATTTTGGAGAAATACATTATATTGAAATATCGGTTACATTGCTATATGTAATTATCAAAAAGAAAAAAATCTACCAGTGGGCAATACAATATTAAGGCACAAAACTCAGAAGTTAGAAGATAGACATATTTGACTAAATGAAATGCAAAAATTTTAAACACCAAAAATATCCCACCAAAGGCAACTGAAAACAATGAACTGTAAAAATCATTTGAAATGCTGATGCCTGTAGGAAAATGGGCATATTACAATAATAGACAAATTAAATTAATGGTCACATATTAGAATTTTGCTCAAACTCAGTAATAGTTTATGAAAGCAGCAAGAAGTCTCACTTAAACCCATAAACCTGGCAAAGACTTAAAGGCTGTCATATAGATTGGGGTCGAAACTTTGAAACAGTTAATAAAAGGGGTATTCTTTAAATTTTTGGTGGAATTGTGAAGTGTTACAACATTGGAGAAACATTCTGAGGACAGCTATAAATATTAAAATTATGGATATTTTTTAACCGAGAGTTTCACACTCGGTACGATTGGAATTCTGGCCATTTCTGGTGGGGTACGTCCTGAACATTGTAAGACATTTAAAGTATTCCTGGCCTCAACCCACCCCACCCCTTCCTAGTGTGACAATCTAAAATCTCTTTGGACTTCGTCTAATGTCTCCTGGGGGACAAAACTGCCCCTGGATAGAATCACAGTTTTTAAGTTAACTTCTCAAACATTTTTTGTTTCATTGCTATTGTAGCAACTTTGATAATGACTATGAAAGACCATCAAAAGTATAAATAGCACCATCACATCATAAACTATTATGGAAGTATCAAAATACTGAATCAGAATTATACTAGTTAATTAGAAGGTCATTCATAAGGTACTACTGAGTAGAAAGGAAAGAGAGAAACAAGCTTGAAAAAAAAAATCACTCTAAAACATAAAGAACACATGATTTTCATAAGATTCTAGTCATTCCTTTGAAATAAGTGTGTCATTATTAATGTGCACACAATAAAATAAATAATTACAATTTTTAATTAAAAAACTGATTTGTAACATGATTGTGGCTGGCCAATATATCAAGTCTGTCAGCATATTTATAAAACTAATATGAGCAGAGGTTCTAGTGGAAAGAGGAGATACAGTGAAGTAAAGAGGCAATATTAAACTTTAAGTTGATCTGGTAGATACAGAATGGCGTTGTTTTAAAAATATATTGGAAATGATTTAATTTTAAAGTTCTTTTCTCCAATCATCATACCTTTTCTGCATTTATGATTTTCTTTCAGTAAGTATAAATGATCCCGTAGTCACTTAATGGCTGTACTCTGTGAGCCTTTGCCAAGCGTTGACAGGTGTCTGAAATAAGAGCCAAGCCGTGTTGGCACACTCTCAGATTCATTCCCTGGTCCAATAAGACAACACTCAGACTAGCAAACACCCAAAGGCAGTCTGAGACCCAGGCCGACATGTGTCCTTTCAGGCTCTGCCAGGCTTTTATACAAGGCTTCATGTTGACTAATGAACAGCATGCTGTGTTAGTGGCAGTAACTGCCCCAAGAAGATAAATCTTGGTACCCCTCCACAAATCCCTCTTTCACCTAATGAATCAGATTAAATCGAACTATCAAGAACTATGAGACAGACCATCGTGTCCTGGTGTGGACCTGCACTAGAGACCTGCTATAGACTACTCTAGAAACATTCTAAAAGAGTATGGATCAAGAACTCAATACCTTGAGTTCAAACCTAGCTCTAATACTTACCTAGAGGTGTGATCATGGGCTGATTGCTTGGCTTCTTTAGGCCTCGTTTCTTCATTCATAAAATAAAGATGATAATGTTAGATACTTCACTGGGTTGTTTGTTGTAAAATTAATATTCTTAAAACACTTAACATAGCACCCAGCACATTACAATCAGTATGTAAATGTTTGCTATTAATATTCCTCTGTTTATAATGTTGAGATTACAAGACATATAAGTTGTCTTAAAATATATTACTCTGTTGTTGTTATGTTGATAAAACTAAAAGATGCTAACCTTGATTAGATGGACATTAACAAAGTAATTTTCTAGGTATGATAAGGAAAATAAAATAGCATAGATTACATAGGCATCATGAACCAAGTTATTGGTGATTTACTAGGTATCTACTGTAGCATACATGCCATGGATTATTAACTTCAGTGTACAGGAGAATTACCTTTGAACAATAAACATTGATAAGCCCCATCATATGGCAGATTTCGATTCAGTGAATGTGGTACAGGTTCTGGGAAAAAGAATTCTCAGAAGCTTATATGTGATTTCCAGGGTCAATCTGGTCAGGATCTCACTGATAGGGAACAAATTTACTGAGGTTATTGATCCTGCCTTCGTTCAGGTCTACATTCTAGGAAGACTTGGAGAGTCTATATCAACTGTAGTGTGTTTGACATGGTTGATTTGTATTTCTGTCAAATACTCCAGAGCATTCTGTCATTAATTACTTGGGTTGAATATCTTAGGATTCTTCCATTCCTCTGTTGGCCACCAAACTGTGCAGCTTGTCAAAAGAAAGAGCTGATAATTTGATGCTAATGAGAAAACCAATGTGCATATTTTGAGATAGATTATTTTAGAGAATTGGTTGTTTAAATTTATGCATTTCAACATAAATACATTTCACATTTATGATAAATTTTTAATGAAGTATATTAAGTTACGTGCTTTGTATACGTATCTATTTATTTTGGTGAAATAATTACAGCTGACATGCATTTATAACTTCAAAAAATACCTTCATGCCAGTGTACCGAATGGAGCAATGATATTAAAAGAACAGTAGAGCTGGCAGTGATCTTGATTAGCTGGACTCACCATTCTCTTTTCTTGGATGAGATGGCAAAGAGGCTAAGGCGCTCAAATGTTAATTGACCTTTACAAGGTCCCAGATCTCATTAGTGGCTTTCTGAGTTCTAGAAAACTGTTTGTCTGACTGCAAAGCCAATATCTGTCACTAAGCTCTTTGGCCTTCAAATAACTCTGAGCTGCATATTTTTTGTTGTCACATTTTTATTAATATTTGGAGAGAAAATTTGGAAATTATACAAATGAAAGTTTTCTATGATTACATTCATCGTAAAAAGAAAACTAATGTATTGTTTAAATAACTCTTAGAACATCATTAATTTGCTAATCCTAAGTACTTTGTGTCTGTGTGTGAATGAGGAGCCTATTTAGTATGACCTTTTAAATATAAGCAGATGAAATTCAATCCACTTCCTTCACTGTGAATGTCGTAAGATTATTGGCTGGTGCTTAAGTGGTCTAAGAATCTTCTGTAACATACTTTTTTTCTCCTTTACCCAGATTGAGTTAACTCCCTTCATTAGAACATGCTAGGCAGACACAGAGAACTGAGCTATGCCAGCTCTGTAAATTCTTCCTATCCCCACTTCTACCATGCAGAACAGGTGCGGAGACTCTGCTAGGTAAAGAACGGCCTTCTAAAAGGGCACTCGTAAAGAACAGGTTAATAGTATCTTTTCCAGTAAAGGATTTTTGAAAGAATAATAAATATGGACTGAATTCTACTTGACCTTTTATTTAATGAGAAGAAAGTCTTTGAGAAAAAAGCACAAAACCTAACAAGGTAAATATCACAGAAAGGGCACAGCACATATGCAGAGGTTTTACATGGCTTCTATTTCATCTTTTCTTAACTTTTTGTACTTAGAATGTAGTTCCTAATATTTTCACCTTAATATTCTTTAAATTAATTAAATTCGTTTTAAGAGCAGTTTAAGTTTTCAGGAAAATTGAGCAGAAAGTACAGAATGCCCATAAATTTCCCAAGGTTTCCTCCCTCTCTCACCCCGTTTCCCCTGTTGCTAACAACTCGCATCAGTGTGGCACATTTGGTGCAGCTGATGAACCAATATTAATACATTGATTTTACATAACATCCCTTGTTCTCATCAGAGCATCCTCTTTACATTGCGAGGTTCTATAGATTTTGACATGCATAAAGTCATGTACCCACCATTCCAGTAGCATACAAAACAATTTCACTGCTCTAAAAATAAATCTCTTGTGCTCAACATACTTATTCCCGCCACCAAACCCTTTGAAAATTGATGTTTTACATTCTCTACAGTTCTGCCTTTTCCAGAATGTAATATAACTGGGATCATACCAAATGGCCTTCTCAGATTTGTTTCATTCACTTAGCAATATCTATTTAAAGTTTTTGCATGTCTTTTTGTGGCTTGATAGCTCATTTTTGTTACTGAATAATATTTTATTTTTGGCGGGGCATACCACCGTTTGTTTATCTTTTTACCTGTTGAAAGACATCTCGATTGCTTCCAGTTTTAGGCAATTATGAATAAAGTTGCTATAAACATTCACATGCAGGGTTTTGTGTGCACAGAGGTTTTTAATACATTTAGTTAAATATCTGGGAGCATAAATGCTGTTTTATATGGTAAGAATATGTTTATAATTTAAAGAAACTGTTGACTGGCTTCTAAAGTGGCTGCAGCAATTCGCATTCCAATGCAACAGTGAATGAGAGTTCCTGTTGGTTCTCATATTCGTCAGAACTCAGCGTTGTCATAATTTTGAACTTTGGAAATTCCAATAGGTGTATAATGGTGTCATTGTTCTTTTAATTTGCAATTCCATAATGACATATGATCTTAAATATCTTTTCTCGTGCTTATTTGTCATCTATATCTTTCTTTGGTGAGATGCCCATTTAAATCTTTTGCCTACTCTTTATTTTTTCCATTGTTGAATTTTGAGGCTTCTTGGATTTTGCGTACAATTCTTTTATTAGATATGTATTTCACAGAACTTTTCTCTTGGTCTGTGGCTTTTCTTTTCATTCTCTTGAGAGAATCTTTTGCAGAGCAGAAGTGTTTATTTTAACCAAGTCCAATTTATTAATGTTTTTCATGGATTAGTCTTTTGGTGTGTTTAAAAACTCATCCTGAGGCCATGTAATTTTCTTCTGTCTTATGTTTGGGACGTTTTACATTTTCGCATTTTTCTTTCGGTGTCTGATCTGTTTTTGATAGATTTTTGTGAAAGCGTAAGGTCACTATCCTGATACATTTTTTTTTTTTTTTTTTTTTTTTTTTTTTGCATGTGGCTGTCCAGACGTTTCAGCACCAGTTTTGGAAAGACTGTCCTTTCTCCATTAAATTTCTTTTGCTCTTGTGCAAGACCACCTAACTATATTTCTTGGGTCTGTTTCTGGAGTGTCTATCCTCTTTCATTGATCTATATGTCTGTTCTTTCACCAATACCATACTGTTTTGATTACGGTAGCTTTATAGTAGATTGTAAAGGAGGTAATGTCAGTCTTCTGGCTTTGCTCTTCTTCAATATTGCATTGACTATTCTGGGTCTTTTGCCTTCCCGTATAAACTGTAGAGTTTACTTTGTCAATTTCCACAAAGTAAACTGCTGAAATTCTGATCGAGATTGCATTAATCTATAGATCAAGTGGAAAATGACTGACATTTTAATGATACTGAATCTTTCTATCAATGGATATAGAATATCTCTCCATTTATTTAGAGCTTTGATTTCTTTCATCAGAGACTTGTCTTATAGTTTTCCTCATATAGACCTCATGTATATTTTGCTAGATTTTTACCTAAGTATTTTATTTTCGATGCTATTGTAAATGGTGTTGTGTCTTAAATTTCAAATTCCAACTATTCATCACTGCTATATAGGAAATCGATGGACATTTTTTTTTATTAACCTTGTTGTATATTGCACCTTTACTGTCTATTATATCAATTATTAGTTCCAGAAGTTGTGTTGTTGGTTTTCTGGGAGATTTTCTATATAGTCGATCATATTATCTGAAAAAAAAAAAAATTTCTTCCTTTCCAATATTTATACCTTTAATTTTTTTCTTGTCTTATTACACTAAATAGAACTTCCAGATGATGTTGAATAGGGGTAATAAAAGGCGGCATCTCTTGTTCCTGATCTTAAGGGGGACACATCCACTTTCTCACCATTATTAATAGGATGTTAGTTGTAATTTCTTTTGTAAATGTTTTTTACCAACTTGAAGTAGTTCTCTTGTCCTAGTTTGCTAAGAAATTTTATCATAAATCAGTGCTATATTATGTAAAATGTCTTTTCTGTATTTATTAATATAATTCTATGATTTTTCTTTTTTAGCATGTTGATATAACAGTTTACATTATTTAATTTTTGGATGTTGATCCAGCCTTGCATACTTGAAATGAGTTCTACTTAGCTGGGGGATATAATTTTTTTATATCTTGTATTTGATTTGCTAGTACTATTTTGAAGATTTTTGCATATTCATGAGAGATACTGGTCTACGGTTTTCTGCAGTTGTAATGTCTGTATCTGGATTTAGTCTTAGGCTAATGCCTCACAGAATAAGTTAGGGGTACTCCTCTTGCTTCTACATTCTGGAACAGATTGTAGGGAACTACCATTATTTATTAATGAAAACATATGGGATCTGTGCTTTCTATTTTGAAATGTTATTTTTTAAATTCGGTTTCTTTAAAATCTATTTAGATTATCTGTTTTTTCTTGTATGAGTTTGGTAGATTGTGTCTTTCAACAAACTGATTTTTTTTTCATCTGAGTTACCAAATTTGTGAGCATACATTTGTTCATAATATTCCTTAATTATTCTTATTCTGTAAATATCCATGGATGCAGTGGTGATGGTCCCTCATATATATATATATATGTATATATATATAATATATATATATTAGTAATTTGTGTCTTATCTCTTTATTTCTTGGTTGTATATTGCACATTTAGGGGATAATCAGTACTATAAAACTTCAAAGAACCATATTTTTATTTCTTATATTTGCTTTATTATTTTCCTAGGTTTAATTATATTGATTTCAGTTCTGATTTTTATTATTTTTTTTCTTCTGCTTAGTTTGGATTTAATTTGCTCTTATTTTCTTAAGTTCTGAAGGTAAGAAACATAGATCATTGGTTTTAGATCTTCTCTTTTTATATATGCTTCCAATTTCACGTTATTGCTTTTGATGCATCTGACCTGTAATGATAGGTTGTATTTTCATTTTCATTTAGTTTTAAATATTTTAAAATTTCTCTGGAAACTTTTTGTTGATCCATGTATCATTGAGAAGTCTAAAAAATCTCCAAATATTTTGGAATTTTCCAGTTATCCAGGTATTGATTTTTAGTTTAATTCTACTGTGGTCTGAAAGCATACTTTGTATGATGTCTTTTCTTTTAAATTTGTTAAGGTGAGTTTTATGGTTCAGAATCTCATCCATCTTGGCGAATGTTCATGCGATCTTGAGGAGAATGTGTATTTGTCTGTTATTTGATGAAGTATTTTATAAATGTCAATTAGATTTAGTTGATAGATGGTCCCATTTAGTTCAACTACATTTTTACTGATTTTCTGCCTGCTATATCTGTCCATTACTGATAGAGGAATGTTGAACTCTCCAAATGTAATAGTGGATCCATCTATTTCTCCTTGCAGTTCAATCAGTTTTTGCCTCACATATTTTGACACTCTGTTATTAGGCACATAGATATTAAGGATTGTTATGTCTTCTTGAAGAATTGACCATTTAATCATTATGTAATGCTATTCTTTATAATTTTCATTGCTCCGGAACCCGCTATCTGAAAGTAATATAGCTACTCCAGCTTTCTTTTGTGTAATGTTAACCTTACATATATCTTTCTGCAGCCCTTTACTTCTATCTGTGTCTTTATATTTAAAGTAGATTTTTTTTTTTTTTTTTTTTTTGTAGACAACGTATAGATGGGTCTCTTTTTTTCTACTCTGGTATTCTCTGTATTTTAATTGTTTTATTTAAACCATTCACATTGAAAGTAATCATTAATAACTGCATTTAAATCTATTATACTCGTAACTTTTCTATGTGTTGCCATCATTCTTTGTTCCTTTTTCGTCTTCTACTTTTTCTACCTTCTTTGGTTTTAATTGAAAATTACACACACACACACACACACACACACACACACACACACATTTTTCAATTTTCTTTCATCTCAGCCTATTAATTGTACTTCTTTTAAAACATTTTAGCAGTTGCCTTCAAGTTCGAAATACATAGTTATGAGTAATATAAATCCCCTTCTAAATAGCATTACAGCTTCACAGGTAGTTCAAGTACCTTATAACAGGGTATGCCCAGTTTCTCCCTCCATTTGCTTATGACATTGCTATCATTTATTTCATTTATCCACAGGCTATAACCATCAAATACATCATTACTATTACTTAGAAAAAATGTTTGAATCAATTAAGAAAATAATTTTTTTAATATTACCTTCACTTATTCCTTCTTCAACACTCTCCCTTTCTTTATGTAGATCCAAGTTTCAGACTAATATCATTTTCCTGCCCTCTGAATAACTTCTTTTAACATATCTTACAAGGGTGGTCTACTAGTGACAAATTCTATTTTTGTTTCTCTGAGAATGTTTTTATTTCTCGTTCATGTCTGAAGGTTAATTTCAATGGTAATGAAATTTTAGTTTTTTTCTTTCTTTTGACAGTGTAAATATTATACTTCATTCTCTTCTTGCTTGCATAAAGAATATAATTGATATAATTTTTATCTCGTTCTTTTCTAGGCATGTTGCTTTCCTCTTCTTCCTAGCTTCTTTCAAGATTTTCTCTGTCATTGATTTTCTGCAGTTCAAATATGATATCCCTCTCTACCGATTGAAATTTTGGTGTTTATCCTATTTAGTCTTCTCCGAGATTTCTGAATCCATGGTTCAGTGTCAGTTATTAGTTTTAAAAAATTCTCAGTCATTATTATTTCGACTATTGCTTCTGTTCCTTTTCCTTCTCTTTCTTCTCCTTTTTCTCCTTCTCCTTTTCCTTCTTGGAGCTCCATTACACATATGCTATACCTTTTGTAATTCTACCACAGTTCTTGGGTATTTTGTTTTATAGATTTTTTTCTGCTTGTATTTCAGTTTTGGAAATTAAGATCGCCATATCTTCAAACTTACTGGTTATTTACTCCACTGTGTCTTAGCCATTGATGACCTCATCAGAGGCATTCTTCTTTTATGCTACAATGTTTCTGAATTCTTGCATCATTTCTTTTGGTTTCTTTTTTAGTTTCCACTTCTTTGCCCACATTACCTATCTGTTCTTGTATGCTTTTTGTTTGTTTGTTTGTTTGTTTACTTTCCCCTTAGAGTCTATAGTATGTTATATTTAGCATTTTACTTTTCTCATTATGGTCCTTAGTATAGTTATTTTAAATTCTCAGTTTGATAATTCTAACATCTCTGCCATTTCAGAGGCTAGTTTTGATGCTTGATCTGTTTCTTCAGACTATCTGTTTTGCCTTTTTAGCAGGCCTTGTCATTTTTTGTTAAAGGCCATACATGATGTATCAAGTAAAAGGATCTGTGGGTTGTCTGGCTAGAAGTTAGGCTATATTTACTTCTTGCTAAAACTGGTGCAGAGGTTAAAATTTCCTCTGATGCTCTTGGTTTTGTCTCTCCTATTTTCTTTGGGCATCCCTAGAGACTCTTTAAAAAACATCCATGTCTTGTAGTTTTTTCGTTTTTTTGTTTTGTGTGTGTGTGTGTGTGTGTGTGTGTGTGTGTGTGTGTGTGTTTTCCTATAATCTCCGTTTGTTATACAGGAGCGTTGTTGATGCGGTAGTACAGTGTAAGGTTGTGGAAGCACTCTACAGTCCTATGATTAGGTCTATCTTTTAGTGAGCCTGAGGTATCTCCTTTCCCTCAGATGGATAAAGTTCTAATACAATCTCAGTAGGTTGGATTCTGGTACAACAGTTTAATAATTCTTCTGGAGATCAGGTCTCATTAAGGAGAACAGACAACTTTGAGGGTATTTCAAAAGAATTACTTTTTCTTCCCCTTGCCCTGTTTGAAGCAACAGGGGATTATTCCCACAGCTTCACAGTAAGACTCTGGTAGAGGGCTCCTGGAGTTAAAATTCAGGAAAACATGAACCTCCCCCAAGATTAGGCCTCTAGAACATTTTAACCATCAAGCTAAGTTCTTAGTAGTTTTAACTGAAAGTTGGTTATTTTTATATGAACCAAAAAAAATGCTCTCAGAGTTTTAGCAAACAAACCACATCTATTCAACTATTAACATGAATTTATTATCAGTTTTTATATCAGAATTTACATCAAGCCATAACTAGTTCTTTCATAGATGAGCAGGTACATCTGCTCTTTGTCCACTCACAGAGGTCACATTTTTATGCACTAGCGCATATGCATAACCACTGCATGTAATGGCCCCAATAAAATATTAGAAGTTCCTTGTAGGTGAGATGACATTTGCGAAATTTAACTTGGTATCTAAGACTCAAATATATGCCACTATATGAAATATAAATAGTTTAAAAACAATTAGCTATATCTAATACAATATACCCTGTTTCTAGAAGACCTTAATGATCTTTAAAAATCATCATAATTTGTCGATTTATGTCATTGTAAATAAATTGAAAAACAATATTTTTTTTCATTTACAACATGCGATAGGCCCAACGGTCAAAACTTGAGTGAACAACATATGATTTCACATGACTAAAGAAAAGTTTCAAAAGAACAGCATATTCTGTTAAAAGTAAAACTCTGTGACAGTTATAAAGTTTGTAAATACAAAACATACAGAAAACTTATTTATACTTTATGTATTGTATCAAGTTTAAGAGTTAATACGTTTCTGCCACTTTTAAAACAATTTTTGTTACTTAAAATCATATTAAGTAAACAAATATGTAGAGACACATATAATTCTCGTGCAGCATTACTAACAAAGTTTCAATGACAATAATTAAGACAGCGAAGTAAGCCATAGAGAGAAAGACAAATGCTTCATGTGTCACTTATATGTGGAATCTTAAAAAAGAGTCAAGCTCACAGAAATATTTGAAAAGTTCTTCCAGGGGCTGGAGGTTAGGGGAAATATGAAGGGATTGGTAAAAGGGTACAAACTTTCAACTCTAAGGTGAATAAGATCTGAGGATCTAAACATTGTGACTATAGTTGGTAACATTGTATTATATAATTGAAATTTGCTAAGAAAGTAGAATTTAAACATTCTCACACACAAAAAAAGAAAAGATAAATATGTGAGATGCTAGATGTGGTCATTAACTAGCCTTAGGGAATCTTTTTATTTGATAAATATCAAATTACCACAATGTGCAATTTAAATATCTTACAACTTTGTCAATTATACTTTAATAAAGCTGAAAAAAAACACACATAAAAGCCATGTGGAAAAAAAAATTAAGTTAGATCCATACCTCAAAAAGCATATAATAAAATTGATTTAAAGTTAGCTTGGTTTTCATATGATAATTGGGTGTCTGCACATACACCAGATTGAGCCTTATGAAAACAAACCTAAACATTTTTATTTATATTAGCAATAGCCTTCTGAGTTAATGGAGTAATTACACCTGCTACCTACTTCCCCATAAAAGTGACTGTGTAGAGATTTCAATGTGCTTCAGATGGTCTGAGTGCTCAAAAGGCTTGGTATGTCTGAACTAGTCATTGTTCAATATGCCAGTGCTTCTGTAGTCTCCCTTCTTACTAGACTTCTTGAGGTGGCTATAGTAGCTTCCTATTTCTTCTGTATCTCCTTTTAGTTTTGAGTACAAATTCACTCCACTGGTTGGTCATGTTCCCTGGGGACAGCAATGATCATGGTTGAGGTAATGATGGAAGATAGTGGCTCTCCCTGGCTCCAATGCCAGTTCTGGATTTCACAGTTCTTAGAAAGTCCCATCATTTGGGTATTTTTAGCCTCTTCCTAAGAGCTGGAGTGTCTAGAGCCTTCCCAAGAACCTTTTGTATAGCAATTTGTCATCCCTGGTCCCTGCCCTAATACAGCCTGTCCTTTTTCCATACTGTAAGAAGGAAATCCACTTGCATATTCTGCCTATATTAGACCACAGCATAGGCTGCAGGTGATCTGAATGGCAGGTTATCTTTTGTCCCTCACAAGCTCACCCCAGACAAGGCTTCATGACCCTGGATAACCACTCACTGGCTGTGTGACACTTGGCAAGTCTCTCACCTTCTCATAATTATAACAGCCTACCAATTATACAGAAAGCAAATTAAAATAAAAACAAGATGCTTTGAAAATTAAATGAGATAATGTTATTAGTTTAATGTGTTATATAAAATAAACACTGAATAGAGGATGCTTTTTACATACTACATTTTCCTTTCTAAAGTATAATGTGAAAATGCTTAGACATGTTTTCCCAGGTTTGATTAATATGCTTTTTATGTAGATTTTGAATATTTGTTCAGTCACTGTCGATCATGGATGATCATGCCATGACAGTGTTATCCAGTTGAGCCAGATTATAAAACTCAATATTAAAAAAAACTGAAATGTAAACTAGAATGCCACGAGGGCAGAGACTTAGTTTTCTTAATTCTGTATCCTCAGTACCCTGTTGAGTACCTAGAAAGTGCTCATAAACATTAAAAACTATGCTTTTGGAATTGTAAAGAAAACAAAGGAAAACATGCTTAGGTAGGTGGACAGATAAATATTTTAAAAGTGTTATATAAAATCATTGTTTGTCATTCTGTCATAATGTAATCTTCCCACTTTTGGCAGAAATAGAACACATGTTATGGTTACAAATAGAAATCTAAGAATTTAGCACAGTCCATAATGTGTTATGCAAGTTATCCCTTTTAATTCTAACTCTGACAGTGACGAGAACTCTTGGAGCATGCTTTCTGAGACCTGTCCTTAATAGCAAGGAGAAGTAAATAAAAGAAAACTGTCCCAGAATCATCGAGCTCTGGAATAAATCTTTCTCTCTACACAGGAAGGATTTTGAATCTGAGGCCAAATGGAGGTAGCCCATAGTGTTTCTGGTTGTCAAATCTGTTTTTAATGTAGCTCTAAAGAGGAATTTTGCTCATTTCCCTGATTTACTAAGTCGGTGACCTGTGGTTAAATTATTTGTAAAAAAAATTTTGATTACGTCTCTATTTGTTTGTTCTATTTACGCCCTGTATGTCTTATATGTCTAAATCCTCATTTTTCACATAGTTCCTGGCACATAGTAGGTGCCCAATAAAGACTTACTTCATAAAGATTTTTTAAAAAACAAATCCCTTATTGCCAGATGATTTGGAGTGACTAAATTAGTAAGTTTGCCCTTACTTAATATGCTTCTAGAACATGCTTCAATTTTCTACCACCCCTTGAGAACTCAAAGCTTGAGTGTAAATTCACAGTGCAGACAGGAAAAAGCACAGCTGGTAAACCACAGGGCAAATTTGCAAACCCTTGTGTTGCTTGATTTAGTTCAGTTAATTACTGTTTATTTTGAATAATTATGCTATAGTCTGTAGTTTAAAAAACATTTTTGTCTGAACAAATTGATAAAAATATTTATCAATGTCGTTAGTTAATGCTTTCATTTCCCCCAGATAATCACAGTGGATTGCAAAATTTAGCTTACTATTCTCCATAATAAGAGTTGATATATGCTTAGCCTTCTCTTTTAAATATTTTTTGCTTTATCTTGGTTTTGATGAATCAATGAATGTTAGTGGCAAACCTGGGAATTCTGGCTACCATCTGTCTGATCCACCTGCTAAGTTCTTACATCTACTGATGCTCAGGTGTCATTGAACAAAGGCACAGCTTCTGGCATCAGGATAAATCTGTAAAAGTTTTGTTTATAATGGGTTTTTATTACTCTCCTTTGCACAGTTTATTTTCCCCAAAACACATAGATTTAGAGAATGAAGTCCAAAAGAAAATGTTACGTTCCCTAAAATCTTCCACCACTCTTAAAATTTTATTTTAAACAGTAATTGATGCTGCCAGGTGTATTTCTTCCCCTGTGTTAATGAACAATAAACGTTTTAAAAGAATGGCTGTTGTTTTTTGTTTTGCTTCATAGTATATACAGATATTTAAGTACAATGTTGTACACCTGAAACTTACATAATCTTATATACCAATTTTACCTCAATAAAATTAAAAATGAATGGCTGCTTTCTTGTTACTGACTGTAATAGGAATAGGCGAACATTCCAGCCTTGAATCTTCCACTATTAATCAGCTCCTTCTCATCTCTTCCCAGTCTATACCCTCTCCTTAATATGGTTCAAAGTATATAGAGGATTGGCTAATGTGAAGTAATCCAGAGAGGTTCGGCCATAGCTGGAGCTGGCAATGTCCTGTGATTATCCCCTATAAGCAAAGTGCTTGGCCTGAATCACCCAAGTACACGAAATCCTGCATAAAAGTACCACTAAACTTTAAGAACTTGAGTGCCATTTAATTTGCCTTTTACCAACATCTGTAGCCACAGGTAAAATAATTTTTTATAAGCACAAAAGAACCACTGAAGGAGAAAATGCTGATAGGTCTACGTTCAAGTATCATGGTTCCTTATGGCTTTGGTCTTATAGTCAATAAATAGCATTAGAATGTCAAATCAACATCAGGCTGGAATCACCCTCTGCATTCTTTGAAACTCTGATTCATTTTTCTAAACACAATTTTCTAACTGGAAATAACTGTTGTGCTTCAGTAAGTTAACAATATCTATATTGCTAAGATACAAATCTCTTAAAGGTAAGAAACATGTAGTACTCTGTTGGTCATAGAAAATCCTGTCTCAAACTTCAGGTATGTTTTCAAACCATATTTAGAAAGTTAATGATAATTTTAAATAAATGTCAGAAGTGAAGCAACAAAATATTTAGTAATCAGTGTTTATTTTCTCCTTACATTTTTAATTTGCTTTCTCATTGCATCTCACAACATATTGATGTTACAGACATGACTGATGTGGATAGAATTGAAGTTGGGCCAGAAACTGACTGAGCAATTGAGCAGACAGAATCCCGAGCATATTTGTGATATGTTTTAGAAAAACAAAAGAAAACAAGGTCAACAACTTTGATTTATTTGGGGCCAAGTCTCTTTGAGAATTAAAATTATGAACTCTATTCTTGTACTTTGTATGCATATAGGCACATACAAAAAATTTGTCAAAGTTTCGGAGACATCAATGACACCATAGATTTGATAACTTAGTAGTCAGAATTCCAAGGGATGTAGGCAAGAAACAGGTAACTAGCAATTTTATTCAAAATAGTCAAAATATGGAAAAATCCAACAAGAAAATGAATGATGTTTTAAAGTTATAGATATTTACACAATGGAACATTACCGAGGAACTTTTTTTTAATGAATTTTAAAGATATGCTGAGCAAAAGAATCTGGACACAAAGGAGTACGTACTTTATAATCTTAACCATATAAAGTACTGTGATGGCCTAGAGTTACTTATAGCAATAAAAATTTAGATTAATCTTTGCCCAGCTGAGGGATTTGATGCAGTCAATTGCCAAGGAATACAACAAAGCTTTCCTGGATGAGGAAGATGAAATATAATTAAGATGATATATGTTTTCGCACATGTACACATTAGTCAAAATTGGGAAAACCATATACCTTATGTGTGTACATTTTATTGTATTGAAACTACACCTCAAAATTGATTAGAAGAAAGTAAGTAATAGAGGACTTGAAGAGCTGAATGTTCCAGGTAACAAAGCCAAGAAGAAAATGTTTAAGAGTCAGTTTCTGTCACTTTGCTTTAGACCTAAGTCAATGATGGCTATGCAAGTCCATTGTGCACTAGCAATAGCAGGTGACTAAATTAGCTATTTATTATATTTCTTCATTTATTCAAGGAATATTTACTCTACCAGACACTGTGTTAAGCGCCAAAGATATATGGTAGACAATGGTCATCTACCTTGTGAAGCTTACAATGAATAGTAATCAAACAATTGAAAATTTGAAACATTACAACCATGTCAAAGACTGTCACAACAGGTGTGTAGACAAAGGCTGAGCAGCAGCAGCTTCTAAATGACAAGCGAAACACCCTCGTACATGTTAATTAACATCAAACATACTACAATATTTATGCATTTCTATGCATTTAATATTCACCTTGAATATTTAGAAAATTTAATTCTGATGAAGCTGACCATCTCACATCACCCTCAACTTCCCAAATCTGGTGAGGTGAGTACATAAACACCTTTCTTGATTTCTCTGTTCTTACTTATATTTATGACAATTTTTATAAAGCCATTTCTATGGTTTTTGATGTTATATTTCTAACAGACACAAAACTTGAGGGCAAGTACTTATTAGTCATCTTTTTATTCAAGAACCTACCAAATTTTGGGGTGCCAACCAGTCAAAATAAATATTGTTGCTTTGTTCATTCTCTTTGTATGCTGGTTAATTATTCCTCACAAATAGTTGTTGCTTTATTCAGTCTGTTTCCATGTCTTCTAATTACTGCTTTAATTAAAGCTTGATAGTCAATTTTCAAGATAGATTTTTTTTTATAACATAAGTATTATCGTACTATGTCAAGGGATATTTTCCTGAAGAAAATATCTTCTTTGTATTTCCTTAGAATAAAAAGGTAAGACTACAACATTTTGTAAAATCAGAAATTTTGCAAAACTAAAATCTTATCTAACTTACATTGAAGTTTCTGATGAGTTATGAATTAAGTGGGTGGAATTTGAGAATTATCATCAGGCATGTTTGGTTGTGATTTTACATTTCCTTTTCCTTTTTCATTTCTATTTTCTTTTTCCATTTAAATTTTATCAATGGATAAATTTTTAATGACAAAATGGCGTGGAGAAATGAGAGTATGAGTGGAAGCGATAAACATTACTGTACATAATAGTTCATTAGTTATAATAATCAATCAGAAGTCATTTGATGATGCCAGTAAAACTTTAATAAATTACATGTTAAATCTGTAAAAGTTGTAATTACAGTTTTCAAAACACATAAGATTTATCCTTCTTAGAAGTAAAAATTACGCACTTGTTATTAATGCTTTCTATAGCATGGTTGCCTGGAAATAAATAACAGCTACTCTTAGAAAAATATAGTATTGGAATATAGAAACACTTGTATCTCTCGTGAGCCTATGTATCTCACCTACAACAGTCTACTTAAAGAGAAATGATCAAGGATGGATGTGGATGCTCAGTTATAGGTGAATGTTTGAAATCACTGATGAATTAAAACTGATTTATGTTCAGAGGAAACTAAATGGCTATTAAGAAAGGTCAGAACCTTAACAGTAATAAGTATCGCTAGGAAGCAACCATGAGGTGATTGAGAAAGCTAAAATGAAAAAGGACCTTTAAAAGAGGAAATAAAATTATTTATTAATTTAAGGTAAAAAAAAAAAGCAAAGAAGAAAAAATAGATAACTGAAAGGACAAACACATTCAACTTTTAAAGGTCTTTTTTTATATATAACAAACTTTAATTGTGTTCATATAACTTGAATATAATCCTGTTACAGAAATATGAATTGGGATGAAATCACTAAAACCGATAACAATAGTATGCTTGTCCACAAAGGCAAGTCAAACATTAACAAAAATATATGAGCTAAGCAAATAAAAATTTTGATAAGATGGGCATGGATAGATGCTATATTTATTTACTCATTGATTTATTTACACTCAATTTAACAAATATCCATTTTTGTCTTTCATTGACTAAGGATGAAGCATTGCAGTTTTACTTAAATAAAATAATAGAGAAAAAAAGCTATATATCTTATATTGAGAAGTTTTGATGTAGATATCTAGTTCAATATAATTATGCACCCTAAATAACTTAAGTTGCATGTAATACAAATATATGTAGAGATTACACATTATACTTTTACATCTAAATAATTCAAATGGTTTTTATTGGTAAATTTATGTGAATAAACCTCAAATTTAAAATGTTCAACATACATGAAAATTTTTCATGGATTCAAGATAATTGTTCTATATGGATTTTCTGCTGCCCCTCAAATTTATTATGTTTAGAAGAACACAAGATTTATACTTCTGACCATGTCACAGAAGCTGGAATCAGATACTCTTCCAGGTGAAAGGGAGAAAAGGCAGGTTAAAAATAAACAAGCACACAAAAACAGAAACCAAGACAGCAAACATTTGGGGATGCAAGATCCTGGACCAGAGAAAAGGGAATGAGCCTTACATTAGCAGCTACTTTTTAACCTTCAAATGCTTTGTTAATTCACAGGGCAAGAAATGGACACTATGCAAAAAGTCATAAATTAGAGGTTGTTGCAACCTCACTATAAAGAGAAAAATTGACATTAGGGCTACTAAGCCATCTAAGGCTTGAGGATCCATGTCCCTGGATTAAAGAAAAACAAAGAGGAGTGACCCTGACATTCTGCCACATCTTTGTTCTTTAAGGCAATTGCTCATTGATATGTTTCTCAGGTATTGAAAGTAACACCAGTAAACCAAACAAAAAATGGCCACTAGGGCAAAAAAATAAATAGAAATGTAAAAAATCTCGTATTACTAATCAGACGGATATTTGAATTCAGGCCTGCCAAGGAAGAGAGGCTAACAAAAACACCCCGGATTTTTTGTGGTGACCAGTGAGTGGGCTATATATTCTAAGAGTAAGTGCAAACTAGAATTTGACTTTCCTCAACTGTAAAAATGTGATCTCTTCATACTTTATTTCCTTACCAAAAGAAAATCTAATACTTTCAGAGGAAGATAGTGCCATCAAAAATCTTTACATTTTTGTATATACAATATCTTATCTTGAATAAAAAGTACCAAGCATACCAAAAACAGAATCAAATGACCAAAATTAAGCACCTCCCCTGCCTAAAAATTCAACTAATCTATACATAAATTTAAATTAATGAATTTAGTAAGGTTGCTGAATGAAATATCAATATGTAAAGTAATTTTAACATCTCTAAATCTCTAAATTAGAATAAATCATCAAAAATGTAGAAGGTGATATTTATAAAAACTTTAAAAATTTAATCAAATTATAAGAAATAAATTTACAAAAGGATGTACAAGAATTCTATACTGAAAACTGTAAGTATTAATAAGATAGATTTTTTAAAAAACTAAATAAATGAAAGAGTATACCATATTCATGAATGGGAAGAGTCAATGTTGTAAAGATAGTAATACTTCCCAAATTAAGCATAGATTAAATTAATTCCAACTAGTATTCTTTTTTTAGAATTTATTAAGCTAACTATAGCTTTTTGACATTTTCAAGGATGAAAAACGGTTTAAACAATAGTAAAAAGTTACTCTGCAAAATACAAACACTTATTATAAAGGTAAAATAAATGAAACATTATGTTATTGGTGCTAGGATAGATTGATAATTAATTGAAATAGAAACAGAACTACACATACCTGTTACATGACAAAGTCACTCTTGCATTATAAAAGGTAAATATATACAAATTGCCAGTTATAAAAAAAGGGACAGGGATTGAAAGTACAGTGTAGGGAATATAATCAATAATATTGTAATAAGTATTCACGGTATCAAATGAGTACTAGATTTATTGGGGTGATCACTTTATAAGTCATAGAAAATTTAATCATTATGTTGTACATCTGAAACTATTACATGTCAACTATAACTGAAAATTTTTTAATTTTACAATGAATAAATAAAAACAAATAATACTGGATCAGTTGTGTATATGAGAAAATATTTTCAAATCTTGATACCTTTTGGTACTTGATACAAATCTATTATAGGTTTATCATAGACAAAATGTAAAGAGCAGAACAATAAAACATCTAGACAAAATATGAGAAAAATCCTCCATGCATTGTAACAAGCAAAAATTTCTTTAGTAAAATTCAAAGTAGAAAGATTGGTAAATTGGACTTTATTGGAATTCAAAATTTCTGTTCATCAGACCACAGCATTACGAAAGTAAAAAGGCAAGATGCAGCGTAGATGTTAGTAATATATTCTTTTAAAAATGAAGTTTTATCTAGACTATATATTAAACTTTTATAGGCAAAGAATATATAGAGAATCAATGTTTTAAAAATAGCACTCTGGACAGCCCACTTTACAAAAACAGACACCCAAATGGCAATTGAAACAATGCAAATTCAAAGCACAATAAAAATATCTAAGTACCCAGAATGGCTAAACTTTTTTAAAAAAGAAAAAGAATAGTCAATATCTAGTATTTTCAGAGATGCAGTGCAACTGCTGGTGTGAGTATAAAATTTTCAACTAGTGTAGAAAACTGTTTGGCAACATATACTAAATATGAACACACTCATACTTTATGAACTACCAGTTCCACTCCTAAATATGCATACCCTCAACGTAGTTACATAATGAACCTGAAGGTAAGTAAAATAAGTAAAATAATTTAATCATTAATCAAAATAACAATATCACCTGTAATAACTCAAACTGGAAACAAGCAAATATCCATCAATAAAAGAATGGATAAATTGTGACATATCCATACATTGAATTATCTTAAAGCAATAAAAATTGAATGACTGCTACATACAACAGAGTAAATCTCACAGATATAACTTTGAGAAGAATTCAGAGACAACATAGTACATGCTGGACACTTACATCAAATTGAAGTTCAAAACAAATACGGGTTTATTTAATTTGTAAAAATTCTATTTCTATCAGTTAAAACTTTATTATGATAGGTAGTTACTTTCCCTGACACTTTTTCTTCTAAAAAAAAAAAATGGAGATGATAGTATCTATCTTATTACAGTCTCACAGAAAGCAAATGAGGTGATGTGTGTAACTAGCACAGTTTGTAGCATAGAGTAAATAAATGTCAGTGAAAGCTCTTTGCCAATTCTTTCATCTGAACCTGTTAAGAACCTCTTTGTTTTCCCAAGTATCCTGTATTTTAGAATAGAAACCTTGGAGGCGTCTTTATTTAATCTCCTTCTTTTACCTTCCATACTAAAGTAATCATTTATCCCTTTTATCTCTTAAATATATCTCCATTCTTTTTTTCCTCTATTGCTTCTGTTTTAAGTAGACTTTCACTACAGTATCATAATTAATTTTCCCATCTTTAACCTCTTTTCCTGCTAAAAAATACCCTTGACAAAATTTTCTGAAACCGGAAAGAATAAAATTCTTAACACTACACATAATGCTCTCCCAAATATGGCACTCATCTTATGTTACCCACTAGTTATTTAAGGCTCTACCATTCCAAGTGTTACACTTCCTGGAAAAGTCTTGTAGTTAAATATCTCTTTCTATGTTTTATTCATAGAACCTGAAATACTCTTTATCCTTTTTTGATTTCATAACATGTTTTTGAAATCCTATATTTTCCCTCAAGACTATAGTCGTTTTATCATTTACATATAGCTTTTCTGTCTCCTCAGTCTAAGTTAACAGTCTATTCTTTGTGTACTCATATTTATTGCACTAATCACTTTCTATCTTGTATATGTTTTGGTTAATTGTGTACTTATGTTTTTCCCACTCAAGCATATTTTGAAAATCAAGTAGCACGTATAATTTATCTTATTTCTCCATATTCAAGAACCGTACTTAACATTTGCATCGATTCCTCTTCTACTCCCAGTGATTTTGAACCAATTTTAATATATATACATGAGAGAGAGAGCAGAAGAGTCTGTTTCAGAGGAAAAAAAAAATCAAAGTTAGATTTTATTTTGTTTTAATCAAAATTTTTAAAAAATCGGTTCTTAGGTTTTTAATTAATCTTTTAATAGTTTGGCACACAAAATTAGTTATTTGAAATATATTAAAGAGTGACTGTTACTAAAATATGTTATGCTATGTCTGAGACCTTTACCATTTTTAGCAAAATTATTTTTATTAAATTTTTAAGTAATGACTTCAAATATGGGAAAGCCTCCATTTAATGATACTTTCTAAATTTGGAAGATGAAAGGTACTAAGTTTTTTTCTTACAGTTTAGCTGCCATCACAGAAGAGGTCTCTTCTTTTTTAATGTAGTTACTCCAAAACACTCCTCACAAATACTAGAGAAGTGTGAGAAATAACTTAATGTTCTTCAGAATTGTACCTTAACTTTCTCACCAGTACCCATGACGCAAAAGTGCTGATTTTTGTCTTTATGTTTTATGGTTAAGAGGATAATTTGTAGCCTTAAGAGAGATACTAAATATACTACATTAAAAATAGACATAACTCATATTTCATTAAGGCTTCGTTAACTTTGAATTACACTGCTGATTGAACAAACACTTTTTTTGTGCATCAAAATTTTTGCTACTTACTTTGGATTCCAGTATGAACTGAATTGAAATGCAAAGCCCTACACAGCTGCTAAGGAAATAGATATCAATGATAAATAATATGAATTCTAGGTGTCTGAAATATTGGAAATATTTGTCATATATAAGAATAAACATTATAAAATATAGCTTAATAGAGTTGGACAAATCAAAATAACTCTTGACAAAACCAAAAGTGGGGAAAAATACCTTTATTTCCATATCTTTAAGCTAGAATTTTTATTGTGGAGTACACACACACACACACACACACACACACACACAAATGTAGATATCCTTATGAATTTACCACATCTCTGAACAGTTAATGGAACAAATTGGCAGACATTCCATAATGTCAGTAAGGGCTGATAAAATCATAAATCACAAGTTTTAAGGGCCCCTAAAATTAGTGAAGCATCTATTCATCTAGTCCAAGAAACTTTTGGACAATACCTTTATGATACATCCTGTTAACATATATTTAAACAGTTCAATTAATGTGTAACATACTACCTCCTTTAGACAATGTCGATGTTGGAATTTCTTCCTTTTATTGAGTTAAATTTGGTTCATGGAGTGTCTATATAAAATATTTGCCTTTTAACAGGAAATATCCATGTGAATATTAAATATCTGTTGCATTTGTTTTCCCAAATGAACAATAATGGCTAAAACACTACATAGAAAGAACTTTAGGATAACACGAAGATTTTCTATAATAAAAAATAGAACCTGATGAGCTGAAGGCAACTATCAATAAAGATTGAAATTATTTGCTAAATAGTGACAGAAAAAGAAGTGTCTTCTAATGGTCATCTTGTGAGATTTTGGTCTTAAAAAAAGCACAGTATTACTTATTACGTTTACATAAAACATTATGAAACCTCTATCTGAAATAGTTCTGCAACATTAAGAGCACCTTATAAGCCCCAAATTTTTACATGAGAAAATATCTTATTATAGAACACCCTAAATCCCCACCCTACACAATTATTTTCATGTAAATCTGTGACCTAGGCATATCCAATGCCATTCCCTGTGATATATGTTATATTTCAACTACGCTAGGCTTGGGAGTATGATTTATACCCACCAGTATTGATTTCTGTTTACAATTCTATTCCAAGTGTGATGTGAGAAAGACTCACTTATCTGCTTCAGTTGGCTATGGAAAATATGGATCTAATTTCCAAGGGGAAATATTTTTCTAACCATGAAACTAGTTAATGTATATAAAGACACTTTCAAATTGGTAAAATGTCATTTTGAAACACACAGATGATGATAATATGTTGAAGATTATTGTAAAATTGCTCTCATAAGAAAAATATATTCAGGGCTTGATAGTTGATCACCAGTTTACTATTTGTCTTTTACCTTGATTAAAATTATTTTTATAATGTTGCATAGGCTGGAGAAGTGGAAGTTTACATCTCATAATTGAACTCAGGTATAAAAAAATAAATTAGTAATTCAAATCAGTGTAAGTAACTAGCCATATTAATATTTATTTTAACTGAGACTTATAATGACACATAAAAGAGGAACCAGTAAATTACCATTGTCCTTTAGGGAACTTCTGAAGTGCCCTGTGTTTTATTCTTATGCTCTTTATAAAGAGTAAGAGTTAAAAGAAAAAAAAAAAAAAGCCTCATTCCATTTTCTTTAACTGAACATATCAGAAACTCAAAATTCATTTTAATATTTTATAATCTTAAACTTTATAAAATTTTAATTCTCTAGGTAAAAGTTTAATACAGAGGTAGACGCTGGTTTCTGAAGAATTTTATGGAAAAGTTTTTTAAGAAGAAAGAAGGCTCCAGGATCATATGAAAGTATTTCATGTAACATAAGTCAGTTTCCATCAAAAGGCTTCCTTTTGATAACATATAGGACATTAAAAAATGACTTTCAGACTTAGAATGGGTTCTAGTACTAATATTAACATAATAAAATTAGAAGCTATTTCTTGTTTATAGTTTCACCTGATCAATTTAAATAATCAATTAAAGGTAGTAGTATTTTCACAGTAAAACATTAGCACAGTAAATTAATTGTTTACAGTTTTAATTTTAAATTTTATCTTATGGAAAAAAATATTTGTTCAACTATCATTTCCAAATAAATTATCTACTAGTCTGCTTCACTCCTGATTTATTTCTCCTGTGGTAATGTTTCAGAGTTTTAGATAATTTGGTTTGTTGTCAGTATTAATGCTCTGTCAAAAGACAAAAAGAGTTATTTTGTTTAGTCTTGGGGTAAGTCAAAACAAACTTGGACAATACAAAATTTGTATTTCTAACTCTATGTTCAGGGAACCCCATATCATTTATGTTCACCTTATTTCCTTATATATAAAACAGGAACAAAAATACCTTCCTCTCTCACTTTTAAGTTTGTTTTGAAGTTAAAATGGGATAATGCATTGTATATGAAAGCACGGTGTAAATCATAAAATCCTGTGTAAATAAACTATTAAAAGTGTACGGACCTTACATCGTGTCACTGGCATGTAATAAATTATGAATGTTTATGTTCATCGTGTTACACTCTTCTGCAGATGGTTGGGAACACAAGTAGTACTTGCTAGAAAAACCCTGAAATATGATGAATTGTTGCCTAAGTATTTGAAAATCTAGGTAGATAATTTTTAAAAGGAGAAAAAGCATTATCAAGAACTAATGATATTTCTTCAGCTTAAATTTAAAAGAAATGAAAGGATTGGGTTCAATTATAGGTGAAGAATATTTCTTCAGCTTAAATTTAAAAGAAATGAAAGGATTAGGTTCAATTATAGGTGAAGAATTGGCTTTGTCATTTAACATTTCTGTGATGGATAGTCATCTAAACCTTCTTGGCCTCAATTTCTCATATTTACAAAATGGGTTTTCATTTTCCCCTGCTTGGAAAAAAAAACATTATAGGAAATATAAAACTTAATAATGAATAGTGAATAAGAAAGTACTTTCTAAACTATAAATGGCTAATCAAACATTTATTATTAGGACTAAAGATATTTGCATTTAATAAAACATGTCCAAGCCTTTACGAATTAATTTCTTTTTAAGAGAAAATCTATAATAATAATGTAGGCCAACTTCAAGCAAAACAAATGTAAATAAAATGATTTTTATAGCCTTACCATTATGCTTAGCTTTATTTTTCTATATTTGCCCCCTTTTAGGTACCATTCTTAGGTTTCAAAATCTTTCTAGTTGGCTACTTCGTCAGATAAAGTTGATGTGATAATATCTACCTACAATTATTAAATAATCTCTTTCCTTACCAAAGAATGTGAATTGAACCAGTCTTCTATTTAAATATGCGTAAAGATAAATCTAGAGATAATCACAAAATTTAAACTGAATTTTAAATTATATTCTGAAATACATACAAATTTTAGGTACTTGTACATTCTAAGTAATGTTAACATTTCTGATAGGTGGATAATCACGAAACATCATCTTCCGAGTTTTCAGTGTCCATTTCTTGTCAGGCCAGTTGGCCCTACTGAAATTCTAGGAAGCAAAAATTTGAGTTAAATTCTTGGCAAATGTAATTTGTAGAGTAGTGTCATGTTTTTTTTCTAAGGTTTTTCCTTGAGATAGCATGCTAAATTGTGTGATGATGTATATCAGGGATAAAGAACTGAAGTCTCACCCCAGAAAGCAATGGAAAGTTCTCGTCTGATTTAGAAGAAATCTCATCAATAATTTATTTGAACAGTCCCATTATGCTATTAGCGAACTAATGTTCAGAGATACAAATGGCCATGTCCAAATTTTTAAAGCTGACCACTGAAAGCAGCAAGACTGGCCCCCAGCTTTTTCTGAGGTAATTTTTCCATGTTACCTTTGAATATTGTTCTGCTTATGCCTGGAGATCTAGAAATAGCCAGAGAAGAAGTAGAATATGGTTACAAACATTACAAACATCAATAGAAAGAAGTTACATTTTGAAGTGAAGAATTTAATTTTGTTTCCAATATATTTCAATTCATATGTTCAGCTATATTTTTAAAGCAATGTGTTCAGAATTTGTTTTGCTAATTTGAAATCACTAAAACATGACAAACAGCTGCTGCCCAGGGGTTAGAAAATGTTTCCTTTTCAATGAGGTGAGAGTTTTATGCTTAATAAATTAATTCTCTATATTATTAATATTGAGAAACAGTGAATGTGTCTGAAAAACAAAACCTTCATAAACTCTACTATATAGAGCCAAATTTGTTCCTATATTTCCTTTCCTTTTTAAGCTAATTTGGGTAATATGGATATTTGTGCACAATGAATAAATTTTCCAGATTAGAATATAATCTCCATTTTCTTAAAGCAACCAAAAGTTCGTGAGCTTATTTTATCTTTTCAAATCAAAATGGTTGAGCTAAGCTTTTGATTTTTTTTTGTTTTACATTTTATATGGGTGATACTGTTTTTATGAAAAGATTAGGTATTGCAGAAACATTTTCAATCATGACTCATTCTGTATTCTGCACTTGTCAATCCACATTGAATCCATAGTGTATATGTTAGGTCAGTTCAGATACAAGCTACATAAGAGGATAAGCATTTTATTGACTACACTATTCACAATCTCTAACAGGGGATAAGTATTTGTTGAGTGTGCTAATTAAAAGCAGTCAATGGAACCTAAGTTTATAACTATGAAGGAAAGATATAATGTGAAAAATCCCCAGAAAAAAAAAATCATCGTAATGCCTTGGATGAGGGAAAATGAGGAGAATCCAGAATTGCAGGGTCAGTGCGTGGTGTGGTTAAGCCATAAAACCATGGGGTGTGAAGTCAGGCGAACCTGGGTTCAAGTCTAGAATCTGTCACTCTGTGGGATCTGAGTATGTTATTTATTTTCTCTGAGTAGTACTTTGTTCATAACATGGGGACAATTATCTTTACTTTCCAGAGGCTTTGTGAGGATTAAATCTAATAATTAATGTAAAACGCCATCACGACATCTGCAGCACAGTCCCTCTGACTATGTTTCCCACCTTATTCTTTGTAACCTTTTCTCTCAACTCAAGACTCCAGGGACAAACACAAAAAACGTTTTCATTTTTTTGCCTGTCTTTTCATTGGGTATATCCTCTGTCTAGAATGTTCCACTATGCTGGCTTCTTGGCTAAATCGAATCTTCATGCGGTAGTGAGCTTGCCCAGCTACCAAAAAAGAGATTCAACATTACGTCTCCTCTTCATCTTAGAGAAAAAAAGCAGGAAAAGAAAGTACAAAGTAGCAACTTAACTAGAAAATATTTCCTTAAGGAGGTCAAGTTGAAAGGTTGGTTAAATGAAGCAAGCTCTAGGAAATAGGGCAGTTTTCTGGCATAGGATTTAAATTTGATTAGAAGTTTTGACGAACTGGTAGAGGACCCTCTCTGCTAGTCTGGAAATTACACATTAGCTCTTGCCCTTATGAAACAGTGGGGGTAGGGCAGCATCCCCGGACTTGAAAGAACTAGTGTGAATCATTTGATTTTGCCAGAAAAGAAGACATGCTATGGGGATATCTGTTTGTCATTTAGGAAAAAATTTTCCTTTAAACTAGACATGTATGTATGAATAATATTATTACTAATGTTTCCAACATTTAAACACAGATTGTGGCAGTCAACTTTAGAAGTCCATAGGCGATTTCTTGTGTTTTGGTTTTTGGTTTTTAGTTCTTTAATGGAGTTCAAATTGTGATAATTACTTTCCACCACTCCATTATTTGACAACTGTAAGAGACTCATCTACATATCTCCCAGTTTATCTAAACGAGGGTAAATCTTCCTTAAATGTGTCATAAATTAATAATAGTTTTGTTTTTAGAACACAATAGGAAAGAAACCTATTTTTAGAGCATACTCGATAAATGATTAGGAGAATGCTTGCAATTGATGGATTGTGCTAACATAAGGATTTAAAAATCAAGATAAAATATAAAGGGGCTTTTGTGTGCTTAATTTACTGGACTTATAGATTATTTTGCTTCTGATTGCAATGTGTGTGATTTAGTGATTTTAGAAAGTAATCCATTTTTTTTCCCTCAGAAAAGTCACCTTAAAAAAAAGAACTCACGGCCTTTAAATGATGGATCTATGAATCAAAGCTGCATTCTTTGAGTCGTGTGTCGACTTGAGTGTTATAGTTCAAATAGCAATCTGCGCTGCGTGTGTACAAAAATCTTTAAAATTACTTCAAAAATGAATTACTGTACATAACACCCATGAGAGTTTAGTGTTGCTGTTTCCTTTTTATGCCAACAAGACTTGGTCACAGAAGGTTAAATGACTTTCCCAAGGTTACTTAGTGAGTCGCAATCAAAACTGGAAATAGAGCCCAGGAGTCCAGTTTAAATTCTATGACTCCTAGATGGTGACTTTTTAAAAAACTGACAGATTGACTGTGATGCCTAGAAGCTCAGGGAAGTAGTAACATTTCTTTTTAATAATAGCGGTTACATGTCCAGTCTTAGTTAATTCTAAAACACAATTCTAAATTAGAAAATTAAGTAAAAATTTATGAAATTTAAAAATAATATAGGCAAGGTCATTTAAATTAGTGTACAGAAGGGGACTTGCATTTGTTCCATGGAGACCAGTCCAAAGACAACATATTTATATATTTGGAAATGTCAATATTATTTCACACACACGCAAAAAAATCTCATATCTGGGCATATATCTTGCTACCAGGTATTTTAAAATGAATTTTCAGCAAACCAATAAGGAAAAAAGTATATTAAAAATTTCTATGTTTAAAAAATAAAAGAATGTAAGAGGACAAGTGACCCAGATGATGGTGCTATTCTAGACAGGTTGATAAGAAGCCTCTGTATAAGCTTTCACTTGAGCAGAGATCTAAATGCTATAAGGAAGTGAGGCGTGTCAATGACTAAGGCAGTTTCTTTTGTAGGAGAGAGAAGAGCAAGTGAAATCTCTTTAAGAGGAAGCAAATGTAGAGTGTGGTCTAGGAACATAAACAGACTCCAAAAGACTAGTGTGGACTGAGTAATGGGAAAAAGAAGTATGAGAAGAGAGAAGTGTGAAGAGAGCTAGGTTACATAGAGCCCTATGGGCCACAGTAAGGAATTAGGATTTAATTCTGAGTATAAGAGAAAGCCGTCGGAGAGTGTTGAGCAGAGGAGGGGCGGGGGCTTCCTTTCACTAGGATTGCTGCTGCTATTAGACAAGAATGCGCGTGAGGGTAAGAACTACAGAAAAAAATATATACATAGCAGTTCGGAAGCAAGCGCAGGAATGCCAGAGAGGCGGGGTGAATCAGGGCGGCAGCGGAGGAGGTGCTGCGAGACTCTTACTGTATTTTAAAAATGTAACTGGACTTTTGCTTCTGGGAAGATGAAGTAGATGCACTCTTCCTTATTCTTTTGGCTAATTAAACTAAAAACTGAGGGCTTATATATATTGCACACCAGAAGACAGTATCTGGAGAGAAGAAAGCAGATTGGGTCATGAGGAATGACATGGTAGTGAGTTCTCCGGGTTTTATTTTTGCTTTATACGGTTCAAATTGGATAATAGAAAAGTCAGAAACCTGGAAATGCCAATAAGCAAATTAAAAAGTCTCCAGAATATCTGCTCTCTCTAACCCAATAAGAATGGGAGCCTAGCGAAACAGGTTTAGATGGAGATAATAAAAAATCTACTTCAGCCAGACACAAAAGAAAAAAATTACAGCCTTATCCTCACTCCCACCATCAAATGCTGAGTGGACAGACACCTAGACATCCACCCTTGCCAGAGTATAAGGAGCTCCCGCAGTGGTGGCCTCTGCACGGAGGGTCAAGTAGGAAGTTTGGTGCTTCATCCCCACATGGCAGCAACAAGGTCCCTTTCTCAACACTTCCCCATCACCTGAGACCATGAAGAATGCATGGCATCTGCCCGCCCACTTCATTCCTACCTAGTAGTAACAAAGAGACCCTCAAAACCCCCATCTTTCACCCTCCTTATCTGCAGAGGCTGCCTTAAATCTCAACCTGGAAATGATGAAGTGACGTTCCCCTTCACCCACCAGAGCAGAGTCAAAGAAGACACAGCAAAGCACAAGGTTTAAATAAAATCCGTAGTATTACAGTATATAATCCACAGAGTACTATCAGTGATCATCATTATGCTGATCATCGGGATGATCTCAAACAGAATGAAAAAAAGATAATCAACACAGGCCAACACCGAGATAACACAGGTGTTAAATTATCTCACAAAATTTTAAAGCAGCCATTATATAAATGTTTCGAGGAGTATTATAAACATGCTTGATACAAATAAGCAATAGGAAGTTTCAGCAAATGCATGGAAAATATAATGAAGAACCAGATATAAATTATAGAACAAAGAAAATATGATAACTAAAATAAAAATTCACGAGCTCAATAACAAAATGAAGAGGTCAAAGAAAAGAAATTTTTAACTGATGATAGATCAATAGAAATTACCCAATCTGAAATAACATAGATTTAAAATATATAATGGATTTCATGAAGGACAAATACTTTCATTATAATTCCATAACTTTATCATAATATTCATTTCAAAATATACACAGAGAGTAGATGTGTATTAAAATTTTTGGTTAATTTGGTGATCTGGTTCAAGTTCCATAAGTTAATTAAGGTGTAAAATATATTACATTCTAAACTTTAAATAGCTGTTTAATAAAATTCAATACATGTATGCATCTAAAGGAAAAAAAAATAACGGCTTATAATTTCCTAAATAAATGCTATTTTACTTCTTCCTCAACATACAGACACACAGACACACACATACATACATAGATACACCTACACTTTTTTTTTTTTTTTTTCTGGTGTAGGTGACTGCAAAATTTGACTTTCCTGTGTTTCCTGTTTCTGGAAAGGGAACTTTTTTCTGAGTCTTGTTTCTGATCCCATACAAGTAGTGATGCATAGAAATGCAGTTGCCATGACAACTGTTCCGCAAACTTAAGGCAAACCCATATCACACTGATGGCTGAGTCCCAGCTCAGCAGACAGATGGTGATCCTAGGTTCATAGCCTTCATTTTTTTTTTTCTGATTCTTCTGACCTGAAGAACTCATTTTAGCAAAGAAAAGAGAAGTTTTCTTGTGGGTTTTTGTTTGTTTGTTTGTTTTAATCAAAGTCTGTAGTAAATTATTGTCTATATTCAAAATCCTTTAGTCTTTTATATGTGAAAGATTTGTAGTAAAGCATTTGCTCAAATATTCAATAAGGTAGCAATAACTTATTTAGAATCCATGTATATTCAGAGGCTAAACAGAACAGTAAAATTATGCATTATTTAAAGATTAATGATACGTAAGTTCTAGAAAGTTTTTAAAAACAAGGCTGCATATATTATTGAAGCACTTGAGGTGATTCTTAATACTTAATAGCTGCAGCACTGTTATTTTTTGCCTCTAATTGAGGGAAGGCTATGATTCTCGAGGATGTGTTAGGATACATCTGCGTAAGGAAAGAGTACACCTGAGGATTTGATATTTAGTCTGTATCAAGGCTTAGTGGTCGGATTTTCATCAAATAACATTTATTAGAGGCTTATGAGCAGCACTTATTACGGGGTTTAAGAGTGGCTGAAAGAAAACACCACACAGGGCTTCTCTCTCATCACTTGTTTAGCTGAAGAAGAGTAAAACCCTTTTCTTCTAACACAGGTCAATGAAATACAAAAAATAGAAGCAAGTAGCTCAGAAGAAAAATATTCAAGGAACAATAATTATAATTAAAATATAATAAGTATACATTTGATACATATCAGTTATAAAATTATACTTATAAATTTAGATTAAGTGCTAAGAGTTCAGTAGGCAACCTCATTGAATTTCAAAGGTAATACTCAATATGCTCAAAAACTAGGAACTGCAAATGACTTTTAAGGAAATTGAAAGGTGCTGATAGTATTTAATAATCATAAAAAGAATGCTAGCTACCTGAAATATCTAAGATTTCAATTATTACATTTGAATAGTGATATATTTTAGTTGTTATTTTGAGTGTTCAAATCAACATATATAAATATTTTTATACACATATTTGATGCATATGCCCATGTACAAGAGCAATGTTTAAAAATTAGTTCATATTCATTTAATCTTTTGAAGAATTTTTGAAAACTATACATTTTTAAAATGAAGAACACATTCAACTACTTAATGGTCACGGAAGTTTAAGATTTTTTTTTTTACTAAAGTAATATACAAGAATAAGATACTAAAACTTCACAGGACAATTTTACATAAGTTTGTTTGGCAGAGAAACATATAAACTCTGTATAGCATTATACTCATTTCACTTTCATGAATTGGAATCCACTATACTCATTTCCTCAAATTGTTCTGTCTTTTCATTTTCTACCAAGTTTCTTTTTGAAATGAGATGTAATAAAATATTATCAGAATCTACTGGTTTATATTTAAGCACACTAATTTTAAATCTTCTCTCTTTTGGTAACGACAGAACCACCTATCCTTCGTAAGTTTTTAGGCTTTAGGAATCTTAGATGTTTTGCAAGTCATTATGGCAATTAAAACTTTCTCCTATCAAATGCTTTCTTACCTTCTTGCTCCATTATATTACTCCATAGTCATAGTATCTATTAGTGCGCTAGGTTCTTTGCTTAGTAGCCTTTTATGCCTTTCTCTCTGGCAGAAAGTAGGTTGTGGTTAGGTAGATTGCTACTTGGAGCAGACGGTGTATATGTAGCTCAGGATCCTGACTGATCATCTAAGATCAATTTGAAAACAGTGCACGGAACTGCAACCTGTCATATCTGATATTTGGAAACCACTCTGTTAGATTTCATTTCTTCTTTAAGTGTCTTAAACCATGCCTAAGGAATGAAGAAAGAGATAATGCTTTTCCTAGGCACTTCACCTCATATATATAAATTAACTTTGCTGAAATTTTGAATAACTGATATCTCTCAAATCTCAGTTGCTTTCATAAATATACTTTTTTTTTTTTTTCTCACCCAGGGACCCAGGGGCCAATTGAGGTGGCTCTTCTCTGGGATGTGGGTTAAATTCAAGTCAGCTCCACATGTCTTCAGATTATAGGTACTGAGCTGAAAGAGTACTCCTACCTAAGATGTAGTATACTCACGGTTGCTTGGGAAAGCTGAATGACACATACAGTACTTCCTAAAGCCTCTGCATAGAGGTGCAATGCTGTCACATCTGCTCTCATTCTATTGCCAAAGTAGTTTACTGGATAAACATAACATCTAATATTTCAAGTATCCAGCTTCACCAATAGGAGGTTCAGGTGTAAAGTAGAGAGTCAATGTTCGCTGGTCAATAATATTTTCTACCATAGTCTACCACTTTGACACAGAAAGTCACTATTCATATTCCTTTCTTCTGCACTGAACATATATTTAGTCCTCCCCAAAGAAGACACTCTGAGATTCTCATTCAAACATGGTATCAGGCTCAAAACTCAGAATCCCATGATAGCCTCTACATCAGTCCAAATATGAGTTACCCGCACTCCATTCTGTGCGCGCGCGCGCGCGCGCACACACACACACACACACACACACACGCATATTACACTTTCAACATATAAATGGGAAAAATAGTTAAAATAACTCAAATAAATACTCCTGTTCAGAAACTGAAAAATGAATGGTTCATAGCACTAGTGATCCCAGCAATCCTAAAATAATGTAAATATAATATTGCAAAGTTTCCCTACCCAGGGATGATGACTATGTCTTGATTAGGCCTACTTTCTCCCAAGATGTTCTCCAGTATTTGGCTCTTGACTCCTTCCTCTGGAACAATTTCCTTTTCCTTTATCCTCCTTGACCACCCTCAATTACAGATCTGGAAAATATGCATTTCTTATTATCTGAGCCAAAAACTTAAGATGCTTTCTGCCTGTAAAAGGGTAAGAAACTGAGAACGAATTTGTATTTTGAATTGTCATGGTTTCTTTTAATCTAGGCTTCCACCCTAAAAAACAGATTAAAAAAAATAATCCAAACAGTTCTATGTGCTTATAACTATACGAGCAATTCTTTTGAAGACCTACCTCTCTCTACATATAAACTCAATTACAAGTGTTTTGCGAGTATCAGTTGTTCATGCACCTCAACCTTGACCCCTTTCATTGAGTAATTTGATCCAGCTAAAAGAATTTACTCGGGCCATTAATCCAATAAAAAATTTTAACAAATGTCTTATGGCTTAAAGTGTATCTGAATTTTATCTTTCACTGGTAAAAGACAATTTTCCTTGAGTATCCCTCCAAGTCTTGGAATTTCTGGATTCTTTCCTTTCCCTTTCACTTCTTCAAAGTGGATGATTTGTTTTTCTGACCTCACCTACTCCTTGTATTACTTTATCCAATGTTGAAAATAAAACACAATTTCATCTAGTAATTCCCTTCTAAGAATTTCTTTGACCAGAGCCATAACGCATTAAGTACATGTTCTTCCTCTCAAATATTCTTGGACAGTAGGTTTACTAAATGTTTTTTCCACTATATAACATTGCCATTATTAGTTTAATCTCTAAAAGCACATTTGTCATGGTCCACCACCTGGCTCCAAAACCGATCCTAAATATTTTGGGTTATCATGAGTCAGCTGTTGTAGTGATAAAGCTAACTAACAACATACAGACTTGCTATATTGTGCATTTTGAAAATGTTCTCTTAGTTGACATTAAAGGGCATTTGAGAGAGTCATAACTGTCATGGTAGAATTGCAATATTGCCTTTTGGTGTAGTTTCCCCCTTCCTACATGCTTCACGGAATGCAATCACTTCAGACTGTCTACAATAGAGAACTTATATTGGTATTCATATCTTTTCTTGGTTTAGTGACTATAAAGTTCTGTCTTGAAGAAATGTGGGCTTCTTTGGGAGCCAGAAAGAGAGAACAAAGCAACATTTACTTTGAACTGATTCTAAAAAGAATTTATGCTCCTAACGTTCTCTTCAGTTTCTTTTTTTCTCACTCAAGTGGGTCACTGTGTCTCTGTGCATTCCTAATTTTCCAGATAAGTATTCAGGAATATAAACTCTGTCAATGACAAATAATACTATTTTTCTACCATTTAAAACTGTTGTATATTTAAAAACAGTTAAAATACTATAATAGTCTTTTAAAAATATAAACCAATATCCTATACCCTGTGGTTTTCTTGCTCCATCTAATCTTTCATATTCACTATTATATTTAAGACTATTCCTTCATTATAATCACTTAAACCACTGCTTTTATTCACATTATAAAGTACCTGATACATGCAAGACCAACAGCATGAACTCAATGACTTGTTACTTAGAACTCTTTTAAGCATAAAATTGAAGGGGATTGCACATTTTAAAATACTGATTTTTCAACAACTCTATGTTCTCATTCCTCCATCTCTTTTTTATATTCTTTGCTTCCCTTTTTAAAAAATAATTCATCCTTCAATGTATAATTCAAATGGTATCTTCTTCTCTCTCTCCCATGCACACTCCCACACGTATATGTAATATACACATACTTCTAAGTTCTTAAATGATAGCAACTCTTTCTCAATCGCCTTTAAACTTCTAGCAACTGCACAGTTCTTGGCCTTTATTAGTTGCCTTATAAATATGTATTGTATTATTTTTACCCAAGGGGACACAGGAACCCAAATTATCTAAGTGACTTATTCAATATCATAGTCATCCAGTGGCAATAATAGGATAATAATCCAAATACACTAACTCTCAATTCAATATTTCTTTATATGTAATACATGAATAAAGGCAATACACACATATAATTTAGAACTTTGTAAAATTACACTGTATTTCTGAAACCTTAAAACTGAATAGCTAATATATGTCTTATTTTTTCTAATTTAAATATATGCGGTGCTATTGTGTTTGCTGTTCAAGCAGTTATGTTTTGAAAACAATCTATATGATTTCATTAATTTTACATCATCTAGAATTTTTTATTCATTTGTTCATTTCAGTTATACATTTCTCTCCTACAGAATATTGAAATAGTGATTTGTGACTAAAATTTCTACATGCAACTTCTTTTTTGTGCTATCAAATATTTATCTAGATTGTTTATTTATTATGGATCCTGTTATACTTTAACAAAGGAGCCCTTTTAATATATATATATATATATTTAAAAAAAAAAGAAAAAAACCTAGCAGGCAAAAGGATATCCTCTTTGTCTTCAACTTCAGGATGTTCCTGTGGTGAACAAGGCATTTTGGATGCCTTCAAGAGGAAGGTCAGCATGAAGAGACAGGCTTGCTCTGACCTTTCTGAACCTTCAAACTGTTTCACCTGAGTCAGTGCTTTTGGGACTTCCACTTTATTAGCTTTAGAACTTCCACTGAGAGTGTCTCTGCTTCTGTCTCTGTTATTTTAGCAGAGTGGGAAATATATGGCTGGCATAAAGATGATCTGAGAAAATTTACATATGTAAGGCAATTTCAGCACTCCTAAATGTTTTTAAATTGGAAAACGTTAAACTTATAAAAAATAGTTTGAGATGATTATGTTTACAAATCGGGGTTATGATCTGAATTCAAATGCTATCTTTCCAGTTTACCTTTTCTTAACTTATACATATTTGTGCAGATTTGAGGAGGGCAACTATCTCAAAGTACATAATCAATTACCCTAAAACCTACTACTTAAATATTTCATTTATGTTCTTGTTTAGATGTTTTGTTCAGTAGTAAGAGTATAAATAAGAAATAAAAGAAGACTAAACTCCATTACATAGCATGTATCAGAATTCTTAAAGATAAGAAATAAACGAAGTATCAATCTGAACATTTATATTGATCTATAAAATAATTCTATCTCACAATCAAAAAATATAACCACTAGTGTCACGATATGTACTTTGAATAAGTAGAGGCCTTGATCCGCATTAGCATATAGTACACACAGATTATATTTAAAATATCTATGACAGATTTTCGTTTACCATTGTATAACATTTTGGGCCTCATTTTGTAAAATTGGTCAAAAGACCTCAGCTATAATTTGTGTGAGTGGCAGCTTTGAACAGTGGAAGTATGGAGGCTTTGGAATCACCTGAACTGGTTAGATTCCTGCAGGGTCACATGAAATTTACATGTATTCAAATATCAAATTCTACATTAGAAATCTAACACTCCCTTCGTGGGACTGTTATGCAGTTTATAAATAATATATCTGAAGAGGAACTCAAGGACTAATAGCTATTATTATCTTTGTGATTGTCCTTTAGACCAGAGGCTTTCACACTGGAGTATATATACCTTTATGGGCACAAGAAGACTCTCCAAGAGCTAAAAGGGTTGGACCATATTTAAGGAATTCAGTTTGAATATCCTGAACTTTTATAAGCACCTCTTTCTAAATTTGACGCTTATAATATTGCATCTGTGCTGTTCAAATTCTTCTTTCCAGCTCCCTTTCACAATTATCATTCTCCTAAGTTAAAGAAAGAGAGAGGGAGGTAAGGAGAAAGAGAGAGAGAGAGAGAGAGAGACAGAGAGAGAAAAAGAGAGAGGAGAGACAGAGAGACGAGAGAAGAGGAGAGAGAAAGAAAGAAAGAAAGAGAGAAGAGAGAGAGAGAGAAGGAGATGAAAGGAAAGAGTAAAGAGAGAGAGAGAAGAAAGAAGAAAGAGAAAGAAGAAAGAGAGAGAAGAGAAAAAGAAAGAGAGAAGAAAGAGAGAGAAGAGAGAAGAAGAAAGAAAGAAGAAAGAAAAAGAGAAAGAGACAGAAGAGAGAAAAGGAAAGAAAGAAAAAAGAAGAAAGAAAAAAAAGAAAGAAAGAAGAAAGGAAGAAAAGAAGAAAGAAAGAAAGAAAGAAAGAAAGAAAGAAAGAAAGAAAGAAAGAAAGAAAGAAAGAAAGAAAGAAAGAAAGAAAGAAGAAAGGAAATCTTTCAATAAAAATCTTCTAATGGAACACTGAGTGTTAAAAACTCCTGGACACTAAATAAAGGGATAATTCTAGAACATATTTATATTGAAAGCAAAGAGGGTTTCTGTAGAAAAAGAGAAAAACTGCAAGGACATTATTTATTTCATCTTGGTGAAAAACTCATGGCCAAAACCTCCTTGTTTTTCTTTCTCCCCACTTTCCTCACTCTCCATCTCCTTGTCTACTTATGAATTCAATTCAGAAGTGACACGGCTGTCATGGAAATATAAATTACCATGATTTTTCATATTAAAAAAAATTTTCACTTGTAAAATTAAAATTAAGTTTCATTAAGCTGGGTCATTTGCTAATTCCATTTAAAGGGAGATATTTTCCATACATTAAATGTGCTAAATTTGCTGCTGTAAGATTTTTTAAAAATACACATTTAAAGTCTCTGTTAGGCAGGGTTCTCTAGAGAAATAGAACCAATGACATTTGAGGACGTGGCCCCTGTGATTATGGAGACTGAGAATCCCATATCTGCTGCTTATAAGCAAGAGACCCAGGACAACTGGGGATGTAATTTAGTCTGAGTCCAAAAGCCTGAGAACCAGAGGAGACAGAGGAGTTATTAAAGAACAAAATTCAACTGAGTAAATTTGAAGGTCATTTTGGCTTTATCAAGTGATTCATGAAGCAGGCAGCATCCCATCTAGGAACTAGAAGGGTGCTCAGAGCCCTTGCTCTTATTAGGCAGGAGAGTTTGGCAGTAGAGTTATTAGCAAAAGAAAAGAATGTATTATTTTCAGGCCAGATTTTTTTTCTTTTGGGGCAAGGGAATGGTTTGGGTTTTATCCTGCAGATTATCTCACTAGTCTTGATCAGGAAATTCCAGACTGATTGTTTTAAAGTTCTATTCTTGGGAGAGGCCGAAACTGCAGGTAGGTTAGTTATAAAGTTTTGGTTTGGTGACGTGGCATGGCAAAAGTGACTCCATCTTGGTCGTTGTTTCCTTTTTTCTATTTTTTTTTTTTAACAGTGATATTCCTTGTCTGATGGCAGGAGAGGTGGTGAGATGCCTCAGCTCAGCAGTGAGGCAGGAAAAGGATCGTGCTTATTTACATTGGAAAGGCCACGCTACTTAACTGAGTCCACAGATTCAAATGTTAACCTCACACAGAAACACCTCACAGACAAGTAGAAATAATGTTTAATGTTGGTACCCCGTGGTCAGTCAAATCTAAGCTTAAAATTAAACATTACAAAGCATATCAACGATATCCAAAATGCTACCAAGCAATGCACGCCGAACAACTAAAATGCTTTGCAACTAATTAAACTCATGATAAACATTTTTGACATGAAAATAAAAATGTGCGAGAAGCCTAATTCCAAAGGAAAATTATATACTTTCATAATGAAAGTATCTGGTAATCACTCCCTAAGCAGGTTATCAAACAGTATGAGAGAAGGGACATCTCGACACATTGTGGCATTTGATTGAGGCAAAGTTTCACCTACAGTTGCCATAAATGTTTAACTTTTCGATCTGAATTTCCACGTATTGGCAATACAATGGGTACAGAAACAAGTTAGACAACATTATGAGAAAAAAATATCAAAATCGTATTGTGAGATTTTTATACAGAGAATTATCCTGGTTACTTCAATAAAAGTGATATCTTGAAAAAAACAGAAAAGAGGAATTTGGAGGGTTAAAGTGGCTCTACGTTAAAGAGGTCCAAACAGATACAACAAACAAATGTAATCTGTAAACTTGATTATATCCTAGATTAAAAAGATAATAACAGAATAAAAAATATTTAGGACAAGTAGGAAAATGTGAATATAAACTGAGATGATGTAATGAAATTATCGTTAATCTTCTAGGTGGTGAAAATGGTGTTGAGTTTACGTTACGGAATGTCTATATTCTTAAGAAATTTTCCCAAAGTATTTCAGAGTGAAATGTTATGTACTCAGTATATGACTGAGTGTTCCAGGAAATAACAAGTACGTGTGTGTGTCATTGGGGCGGGAACGCACAAGCACAGGGTTAATGAGGGTTTAGAGCAATCGCACATGGGAATAAATTTTAACAATGAATCTGATGAAGGGTAATGACTATAGTATTTTTCAACATTTTAATAGGTTTCATAGGCCTGATAAGTTTGAACATTTTCTAAATAGAGTTGGTGAAAATGTTATATATAACCCCTCAAAGATACGTGAAGGAAGATATATATTTACAGCATTCTAAAGGCATAGTAAACAAAGGTTTGTGAACAAAAAACACTGAAGAACACTCTTGAAACGGAGGAAGCCTTTAAGAGGACATAGATGTATTATCCATATGGAGAACATAATCCAAACTTCAACATAAATAAACCACTATGCAGTTCTGGGCTTTGAGACTTAGTTTTACTCAGTATAAATTTTATCTTATGAGAACTCCTAATACAGTTACTGTTTGACAGATTGCTTGCTTTATAAACTATGCATCAAGGAAAGCATGAAATTAAGGCATAAAAAAGCTTAAGCTTCAGCATATGTTTGGAGAATAACTTCACATCTGTCCATTTCAGATGGTAGCATATAAAATGACTAGCTCTGTGTTTCGCTAAATTCATCTAACCTCACTGCCTAGTCCACTAATTTGCATACATAAAAAATCAAGGATTTTTGCTTATAGTCTTTACCTGTATTAGATTTACAATCATGTAAATAGTGATTTTAGGATAAATCTAAATAATAACTGACATTTTTATTCTTTATATAATTTTTTTTCATAATATGCCTGCTTCATACTATATTGTATCATGGATAAATTATTTTCTTAACCTAAGTATTATTTAGAGTATAATAAAGAAAATGATATAGAACATTTTGATGTGTTCTGAATATAAAACTCTGTTTTGATTCCTACCCAATAAGCAGGTGTCACTAGTCACAAAGGTGATATGAAAAAAAAAAAATATGGAGAAATCAGATCAATAGAACATAATAGAAAGCCAGAAATAAACCTAGATAAATAGTCAACTGATCTTTGAGAAAGGAGCAAAGGTAATACAATGAACAAAGATAATCTTTTCAACAAATGATGTTGAAACAACCAGACATTCACATGTCAAAAACGAATCAAGACAGACTTTACACTGTTACAGAAATTAACTCAAAATGCATCACAAACCTAAATCTAGAATGCAAAACAATAAAACTCCTAGAAGAAAAGAGGAGAAAATCTAGGTAACCCGAGGTCTGGTGATTACTTTTTAGATACAGCACCAAAGGCATGATCCATGAAAGAAAGAATTGATAAACTGAACTTTCTTAAAATTAAACATTTCTATTCTGCTAAAGACACTATCAAGAGAATAAAAAGACAGGGCACAGACTGGGAGAAAATATTTACAAATGATGTATCTGATAAAAAATAATTTTCCAAAATATACAAAATCTTTTAAAACTCAACAAGAAAACAAACAACCCAATAAAACAAACAAACAAACAAACAGGCCAAAGACCTTAATAGACACCACACCAGAGAAGACACGCAGACATGCAGATGGCAAATAAGCACATGAAAAGATTCTCTCCATCATATGTCATCAGAGAAATGCATATTAAAACAATAATGTGATATTACTATATACTTATTAGGATGGCAAAAATCCAGAACACTGACAGCACCAGTGTTGCTGAGGATATGGAGCAACAGGAAGTCTGATTTGTTGTTGATAAGAATACAAAATGATATAGCCGCTTCGAAAGACGGTTTGGCATTATTCTTATAAAATTAAACATACTCTTACCATATGGTCCAGCAATTATGCTCCTTGGTATTTACCTAAAGAAGTTCAAAATGTATGTCCACTGAAAAACCTGCACAGTGATCTTTATAGCGTCTTAATTTATAATTGACGAACTTGGAATCACACAAGGTGAGTGAAATGTGGTACAACCAGAGTGGAATATCATTCAGTGTTAAAAAGAAATGAGCTATCAAACTATGAAAAGACACAGATGAACCTTAAATGAGTAGTATTAAGAAAAAGGAACCAAACTGAAAAGGCTACATATTGTATGATCCCGACAATATGACATTCTGGAAGAAGCAGATCCACGGGTAGAATGACAAGATTAGCGGTTGCCAGGGGTTTGAGAGAGGAGAAGATGAATAAGTGAAGCACAGAGGATTTTTAGATCAGTGACACTAATCTGTGTATTACTATAATGATGGATATATGTCATTATACATTTGGTCATTATACATTTGTCTAAATCCATAGAATGACACAATTAATGGTGAACACTAATGTCAATGATGGGCTTTGGGTGATACTGATGTGTTGTCAATGGAAGTTGATCAGTTGTAGGAAATACACCACTCTGATGGGGTCTTCCTTAACTGGGAATGGCTTCCTTAGTTGTGATGCTGATTCTCCCTCCTCTGGTTTCTGGATGTCGCCTCTACTTTTTAGGTCCTCTCCCCAGCCCCACTCCATTTTTTCCTTTTGGATTTTCAACACATTCTTTTCTTACTGGTTCTCTTATATGGGCTTTTAAATACCTCATGTTTCTTCTGTCTCAAAACTCTAAAATAACCTTCCTTGGACATAAAGATATGCCCATTATCTTTGAAATGCTCTCATCTGTTTGTTTTAGTGGTACTGATTTTATCTGTTTCTCTTCTGACTTTGTGACTGCAATGCTTTCTTATCCTTTTAATATTAGTGGCCCTAAAGTCCTATTTTTCTCACTTTACAAACTATCCTGAAGTGACCTCATTCTATTAGTTTCAACTCCTAACTATATACTACTGAGTCTCAAGTACCTTTTATTCCTATCCAGACCTCTCTCTAAATGTTCAGGCCCTTTTCTCCAACTAGGTTACCTACACAAACATCCAATTCCCCAATTCACCAACTGAACTAAATATATTTCTCTAATCTGATCCTTTACCTTGCTTCCCATCTCTCTGAATGGCACAGTCATCCCACGAGTCATCGAAGCTCTAAACTTTAAAATCATTTGAAAATTATCTCTCTTCATCACTCTCTAAAATCAGGCACTGATCCCCATGGATTTCACCTTAGATGAGGTCCTCATGACTTTTGGTTCTTATTTCTACCACAGTGACCTTGAAGAACAGGGGCATGGTGGGTAAGGGGGCAGAAATTCCAACTGTCTGGGTTCAATTCTTGGCTTAGTTAGGTGACATTGGACAATTTACTTTATATCCCATTTCTCAACTTCTGAATTTATAAAATGGGGATAGTCATACTGCCTACATCATGGAGTTGTTTTAATAACTGGGTTCACATATACAAAACCTGCCTGGCATAGAATAAATGCTTTATTGGGATTAGTTGCTATTTTAGCTCCCCTTAAATCATTCACTTACAGCTTTCAAGATACATTTTGATTTTTTTTATTTGCACATAAATCACTTTATGATTTCATCCCCACCCCTTATTATTACAATTATCCCTTCTCCTTCCAAAAACAGCACCCCGAGATTCAGCCACAACATTACACTTGAGCCCTTTATAAGGTTTGCATTTTTGTTTATTTTTTATATCCAGACCTTCAATTCTGTTTCCTTGGCTTTCTTATTAGGATTTTGTAGTCACAGTGGTTAATGTATGTGTCTGTGTTGTTGTTATTGATAGCTAAGTTAACTCCAGAGGATTATAGAAGATTTTTCTGGGGCGCAATGGTATACCACCTTTAGAGAACAGAACAAGATCAGTGCACTTTTAAGAGTGTTCTTTTTTATACAAATGTCACTGCATTTTCTTAGAAAAGTTTTGAATTCCTAAACTGATATTTTCATCAAAACATGCAAGAAATGATTTAATCTTTCTGTACCTTAGTTTTCTTTATCTCTAAAAGAGAAGTATTTAAAATTTAAGGGTCTACCACACAGAAATAACATAAAAGTGAAATGATGCAATGTAGTTGAGAATTTTTTTGAAAGAATAAAAATATATTTAAGTATGCTATGGTAATATTATATTTCAACTCTATAATACACGTATGATATATATATAGTACGTGTATGTGTATATATATATATCCCCATTGCTTCCAATTCAATGATGAATTCTAATATTTGTGAGTCACTTCTAAGTATAAATTACTTTAAAGTTTTGGTATAATTTTTTGTTTGCCTAATTTTTTCATAAGTAATACTGTATGTGTTGAAATACTGTGTTGTTTTAAAATTATTTAAAATATTGTGAAATAACAATACATACATCTAGAAACCTATTCTAATTAAAGGGGAAAATGAACTAACATATCATGTTTACTGGTGTATTTTTTCCCACTACAGCAAATGTGTTTTGATTGTTCATTTGCTTTAGCTCTCCTGTATTTTGGCTCCAGAATCTCAGTGAAAATTTTTAAAGAACTGACATTATCTCTGTCATCACTCACATGCTATATTTATAAGACTTCACAATGCTTTAAACACATTGATATTATATAAAGTTTCCATAGCAGTTGGACTAACAATTTGAATCTTGGAGATTCTCATTTTATATGCATGGATGATAGAGTGAGAGGTATGAAAAACACCCAGACTTTATTTCGCACTTCCTAATCTTTTTTTCACTAGCTTTCAATTTGACAGACTCAGGAATGATTTTCTTAGCTTTCACACTCAAAACATAATATTTCTATGCCTTTTCCTTTTTACTTTTTATTGTCTGATAAGTGCTATTGGAATTTTATATAGACTGCATCAAAGTATTCTGACATTCTTCAAACAAAAAAACAATAAATTTTATAGCCACATAAAATGATTGATTTTTGATAAAACTGTGCACTCCTTTTAGCTTCAGTATTCGCTCTCCTTTTTTCTCAATTTATTATTAATTTTGATTATTTTGAGACTGGTTTATATTCAATTATTTAAATAAAAATTAATATCAACATTAGAAATATCATATTCATTTTTGTCTCAATTCTTCAGAAAAAAAATATGTAGTTTTTCTCATTTAAATGCGTTAATCCACATAAGCATCTGAAATATAGACACATTTTATTATTTTACATCTTGTATCAATACTTTATGTTAGTATTCTATTTTGTGGAGCACATGTCCCAGCGCTTCTTATAATAGGTTGCAACCTATTATGCAGAGAATTATGTGTGTTTTTTAGTAATTATGAACCGTAGGGTATATACATTGAACACATCTAAAATCACTGCTTTACACTACTAGTCTGTAACAGTGATAAAATAGTTTGCTTTATTACATCTGAAATTTGCCACAAATAGAAGCCTATATATTTCATGGATTGGAATTTGTTTTATATTACAGCACAAACTGTATCCTAGGCATCTGTAGTATAATCTTCTACTCCAGCAGAACAAGCATAACGCATCCTGCAAAGTTGTGTTTTAACAGCTTTCGAATATTTTATAATAGTTCAAATGAGAATATGATACTGAATTTCTATCAGGCATGTCTAAGTAGTATGATTCATTTAGTGCGCCAACTCAGAAACAAAACAAGACAAAATATTAGAAACCGGAAAAACAGTTCAGGCTATCAAACACAGAGCAATGCTTCAAATGAATGAGGTAAACTTCCAGTCTGATACAATTAAGGTAGAAATACTCCAATACTGTGGTGGGAGACTGAAGCTTTTGCAATTGTCCTGACTAAAGAACATGAAAAACTCCTCTGCAGTCAAACAGAGCAACAACATAATCCGTAATCACAATGGGCATTTGCTGGGGGGTTCTACCATTTCTTTTTCGGAAATATTTTGAAAGTCTTATTTTAAAGTCTAGATTTGCTCTTAGTGTTGTACTTTGGAGTGATGCTTTGATGTTTTTGACTATTTATATTTATCTTTCATAATATAAATTTCTCTTTCTGTCCTTCCAAATTGATAGAGCACCAGGATTTGGTGTACTTGGTTTTCATTTCCTAATGATATTTTTCAATGTTTTGTTTCAGTGTTTAAAAATCTTTAGGGAAGAAAATTATAAACAATATGCAAGAATTTGCATACAAATATTTGAAAAGAATAAAAAGACAGTTGTAAATTGATATATATATGTATGTATGAGTCCAAAATATTAAAAATATAATATAGAGGTTTTTTTAAAAAGCTGTGCAAAATTTTAGCACATTCACAAGTTTAATAATATGTATTATCACTCAAATAGCATTCTCAAGCCTCCTTCTTTCTCTCCAAAAACCACCAAACAAGTCCCCTTAAATGACTTCCTGGAGTTCACAGGCAGGAGAATGTTCTTTTGGCAAACTATTCCTTAAGAACCAAAAAATTTAAATTTGTGTTAATAAATTAAAGTCAAAATCTATCAATATCTTAACAAAATGGAGAGTGAAAGAGACAGGAAAATAGGACTTCAAGAGTCCAGTAGAGAAGGTAAAGAAATTAGAAGGTTAAGATAGTTAAGAGAAAATTAACTGGGAGCAATAAAAGTTAAAAGTAATAAAATATAAACTGATGGGAAAGAAGACAAAAGCTAAACTGAAGCAAATTTTTTTGTTCCTAAATGACAAAAGAAACTGTGGGGAATTATGCAAAAAAGAACAATTAAATATAAAATAAAACAAAATATGGAAGAGTTATAGCCATTTAATTTTTTTGGAAAACAGGACTACTCATGAAATTATCAAGTGTAACAGAATTTTAAAAATATAGTTCTGGGTCCATTATTAATAAATTCATAAGGATTTCACGGTATTTAATAATGTGATTATTGAGAACAAATATTTTCTCTCTACATTTGGAAAATGTATTTCTTACTTAGAAATATTGTAACATCATTATCTATCTGTCCTAGAAATATTGTGACAACATTATCCATCTGATCTGTACCTGTAAAAATAGTTTCAGACCAGTGACATTCACAGCAAAACTCTCAAGATAGAAATCGATCCATCTCTTGGAACCAGTAGTCAACGTCAATGGCTAATAGAGAAAACCTAACTCCTCAATTACTCTCTTCTTCTCTGTCAAAAGAGATGTTCTTCAAAATGGAAAGGGCAGAGAAGATTTTGGCTAAAGCAAATAAAATCTCAGCAAGGGAAGAAAGAGTGTAAACGTTTACTCAAAATAAATTTAGTATCTTGTCTAGATGTATTATACTAAAATGCTAAGCATACAAATGATTCTCTATACTTTTTGAAGAATATCAACAATAAGGAAAGAACTCATAAGGCTACAGGAAAGCAAATGAGCTCTTTCCAAAAGAGGAAGAATAGGAGTTTTCAGACTATAGTCCACTGAGCCAGATATTAATGATGAAAAAAATGAACTAATAAATTTTAAGATTTTTATGAACCATAGAGGAGAAATCAGTGATCATTATTCATGATCTGCTGGATTAATACGGACAATCAAATAAATGTGATGGAGAGTATATCTTTATTTCAGGAAAGCATTTGATTTTTCAAAGCAGATAAAGTAAAACAATTTGTTCATATGAAAGAATATTTGTTATTAGTCGAACCATTTTATTTTTTTAAAAAAAAGCTGCTGAAGAATAGAAAGGTAGAAAATTCTCCACTGTTCTTACCTTTTATCTGTTAATATGCCAAAGGTTAGAAATCACACTAATCAAACTTGTGTGATTACAAGCTGTAAAATACTGCAAAATTTTATGGCACCATCCAAAAGAATGCTGGTAGACTGTATAGATCAAGGTGATATTTAATAAACAAGTAAGCTTTGCATTAGGTCCAAAATAAATGAAAGCAGGATATGTAAGAGTGTCTTAGTAGTGCTGTGTGTCAGGCACAACTCAGGGTTGTAGGTGACGGTGGTGGTTCCGCCGTCTTTTTTTTTTTTCTTTTTTTTTATCGTCATTATCCAGATTTAGTTACAGACCAAATATTTTAAGAGAAAATAAAGAGAAATATGGTACAGCCAAGATAATAATTAATCAATAATTTTTTATCTGTTAATCGAAAGCAAAGAAAAGCATGATTTGAAATGATTTCAAAGTATATTGCCTAGTTCGATGTTATCTATCATTGAAATATGTCATGTGCAAAGCCAAGAAAAACATTTGACTGTCAACAGACAAGAGTTTTTATAAATCATCTGTGCTTTTTCATGTAAGTGGCATTTGAAATAGTATTTATATTAGTTGAACAAAAAAGATAAATTATTTGGAATTCCAAACACCTTCATCTTACAAGATTTATACAAAATTAACTTTTATTTTTAATCTATATTCTAGGTAGTTTTAGGTTATATGCATATAGGAAATAATATCCATATAGAAAATGATAGCCTAAAATAAACATACAAGCAATGAAACCAAAACTGGTTTATTTGAAATTTCTTTATAAAAGAAAAACCTGGGGAAATACTTCTCTCTCTCTCTCTTTTTTTTTTTTCTAATTTGTGTAATACGCTACATTTTTTTCTTTCTCCTACCATGTAAAGTCTTTTGGTATAATAATACACTAAGCATTCAATTAACTCATCAGTACAGAGTGATAGAAACAAAAATAAACTTTATTTTCCAGTTATTCCTCCCCATTTTCTTCAAAGAAGACATTGAATTTGAAAAAAAAATAGAAATGACCTTAAGATGAGAAAACTTATTGATCTCATATTCATGTGCTATATATTTGGCTGGAAACTAGAGCAAAACCAAACATCTTGAATTCTTGGAAAGGAAATAGCTTCTAGAACACAGGAAATTAATAAAAAGTGAAGAATCTATATATTTCCAAAGTGAATTTTAAAATATTTTGGTCGATAAACTATTTTAAAAGACTAGTAATTAGTGGTATTACCAGGTCTACAATTTGGTTTAATTCTATGTTTAATTTTGAATTTCTGGCAGGTCAAGAAAAAATGATCTGTAAATCTTTATTTTCTTTTGTGAGGTCTGCTTTGCAGTGCTGTGCAAACTCTGCAATTCCATTATAAGATTTTTTTCTTATTGTTGTTTGCTTCTTGTTTTTACATTTTGGAGCCCAGATGAGCCAGTGAAAGGATGATAGTGGAATATCTTTTGACACTAGGACTAGTAAATACATTGCTGAAAAGACTATAACTTAATAAAATAAACATTATGGTGATGCTAAACATTTAAAAAGGCAACATAAAAATAATTTAGAAATACCCGAGAAACTAGCTTTTTCCATTTGAAATTACTTTAAAAAAATTTTTTTTCTTTGGTCAATGAAAATGTCTCTGGGAAGTCAGTGACAGAAAATGATGGAGAGAATAAAAAGAAAAGTTTGACTGGTACTCATCACTGGGAATTTGCCTAAGGGAGATCCTTTTGTTTGTTTGTTTAATGCATACAATCCAATATGTTGCCAGATTCCACGGTTATCTTAATAGATCTATAGAAAGTATTTAAAGCACTTTATCTCTTCATAGTTCTTTACTTGGCCCTTTGATATACCAATGTCTCTTGGATTTTGTTTGTTTTTTCTCACTGGCAAATTCTTAGCTTCATCTGCTGGTTCTCCTCAGGACTTTCTTCTAGGCTGCTTTATGTTTGCTACCTGCAATCACTATCTGTGTGGTCTGACCCAGTGGCATATTTTAAATGCTATCAATAAAAAATATGGTACCCGAATTTATTACTCAAATTCTCAGCTTACCCCAGAATTCAAGAATGTATTTCCAATAGCCTAATTGACATTGCCACTTAGGTGTATACTGACACTGAATTCTTGTTTATTATAGTTTCTTCTGCCATTTTCTTATCTCAGTATGGGTCAAAATTATTCTCCAAGTTGCTAAAGTCAAAAAACTTTCAATAATTCTTTTTATTTCTCTTTTCCTCTCATCCTCTCATACTTCATATCTAATCCAATTACACATTCTCTCAACAAGTATCTTTGGAAAAATTCTATTTTTTTCATTTTCTTTACTATTTCTAAAATCGTCAAAAAAAAAAAAGTCCAATTTTCCTTCAACAAAGGAAATTTAGCTTTTGTTGTGGTGGTGGCTATTTTTGTTCAACACTAAGTTAGTTAGGAGTCAGGGAGTACAAAAACATGGACCGTAGTCTGTAAAATGACCCTTTGTGAAATATCCTCTCACTGAGAGAAATGTATGTGGAATAGGGCCACCTAAGGGACCAGGATGTTTATTATACCTTTCAACTCTAGTTCAGTACTTGAGCATACACCCTCTGAGTAGAATGCCGTATTTATTTTATTAAAATTTTATTTTTTATCTCTTATGGTTTCTTTTCTGTTATTCAGCTCATTATTTCAATTGCCAATTGTTCAGAGTATAGCCAACCTTTTCAAGGCTGGAAATAGATTATTATAGTATCTAAAAAGTAGCTGAATGAATGAGCAAATAAGATATTGTACTATATATAGTAATAGAAAAATAAATTTTATACAGCAAATCAATGGTCTCCATGCTCCCCAAATCCTCATAATGACTGAGTACCTCTGTGTCTGTGTCTGTGTTCAGATTTATTTTCTTGTTCTGTGTTTTAACGAATGGTTATGATTTCTGAATATTTACTTTTTAAAATTATTTCAATGTGTAAAGTGAGGAAGTATTAGGCAAGTTGATATTTTTTACTATTTAATGGACCAGCAACAAAGCTTCAAAAGGTGAATTATACAGTAGGGCAGATCCCATCTCCACATCCCTAGATGAATTATAAAAAATGCAAATGCACATTTTTGGCATTTCCCTTTATATCATTCAAAAATACAACTCAAGTCCCATCATTATCTATTCTAGTGCTACACTGTTTTTAAAGTAAATATTTCTATCTATCTATCTATCTATCTATCTATCTATCTATCTATCTATCTATAGATACATGTATCAGGAACTCAAAATGTAAGATTCACTTAAAAATGGGTATATCAATATATATTAAATAGATTATGTGCTTCTGTGTGTGAATGATTTCTCAAAAAACTTATTTTTTGAGCAGAATAAAATTATTGGAAGAAACTTATAATGAAGTCTAACTTCTATAATTTTATTGTGAATCTTAGATGTAGATACTTTTCAAAATTATATACACATGCTTGATTTATTGCAATATGACAAGTGTCAAATATATTTTTTCCATTTCTGATTAGTGTCATAATGTGTTTTTGATAGATTCTCATATTACTTTTAGATTAAATTACCAGCAGCATTTCCCTTGATATCTATGAAATCTGAGAAAATATTGAATTCAAAATATCAATCAGGTTATGTTTTGATATAAAAAAATAAAATGAAGAGGAATTTGTGCATATGTAAGATTAACTTGGAAACAACTTATGATCATTCATATTCTAATTAAGAAAATATAAATTTTCTGCAATCACTTAAGTTCTAGATTTTGCGATTATAAAAAATATCTTTCCTATAACAAATCTTTCAATGAAATAATGTATTATTATTTACTAACATTTTTGTTAAGATTTCTTATTTTTCTTCTAATTAATAAGAAATATATATTATTGCAGAATATTACAATATGAGACTTTAGTATAATAAACTATGTTAAAATTGGTAACATTGCAAATATCAACATTTGACTACTTGTCAACTTTATTATATTTATAAAGTAGTCATTTAAACCATCACATTTGATAATTACTTTTGTTATAAGTGCATTTAAAAATAAAACAAACTTAATATTGATTAATTTTTAAAATATTTAAGCATATTGACCCTTTCATTGAGCTAGCTATCATTTTTCTATTTCTTTAGATTAAAAGTGTATTTTTAGGGGAAATACTTACCGGTAGATAGCACCAACTCTTGGCCTGAACAGTCAGGGTCTCCTAAAACACAAGCAATATAATGGCTGAAAGCAGACATTTAAGCATTTTGAGATCCCACTATGAGTTCCCATTATGAATTCCCAAAGTCTATCCTGACACTTACTGTGAAGGAAATGGGACTTCATGTGTGTGGGATACAATGAGAAAATAATTAACACCCTCAGCTGTATGGCTACAGAAATGATATAATCAGTTTCCAAAATATTGCCTTTTAGAGTATCTATTAAATAAAAACCAACAGGGTGAACTTAAAATTTTATTTAATAAAATAAATATTGAGTAGAATGAACTCATTTCGAGCCCTTCATTGAATCAGAAGTGTCTACGCATACAATGGCATGCAATTGTAATATTGTCAGTAAAGATATTAATTTATTCAAAATATAAGCACTTAATATATATTATTTTACTCAAATAATTGCTAAAAACAATCCTTGATTCTTAAAGTTGAAAAAGAAAGATCTAAAATAAGTAAGCAAAATAAAGTGTTAGCATGCTATCATTCATATCAATATGAGAATATGAGATCGACCCATACAAGTGGAGCAACAGAATGTGAATGAAAAAGTAAAACAAGAGTCAAAGTTAGGTACAAAATATACTGAAAAAACAAAACAAAACAAAACAGGATTTTACAATCTCTGTTTTCTCCAAATGTGTCATACCTGTGGCTCCTGGGCTCCAACACTGCTGAGAGGAACACACTGCAACAGATCCAGGACTGAGATTCTGCTCATCCTCATCTGGCCCTCAGATACTTAGGATGGTTTTAAAATGAAGGTTGAGAGCGCATTATATCCTTATGTGAGAGGGGAGAAACTGTCTCTCTTCCCCTCGTCATTCTTATGTCTGGTTGAGTAATTAAAAGAACATAGCACAGATTAACAGGAGAAAGTCAAATTTAATAGTATGGACTGGTAATTTACATAAACATGAAGAATTCCAAAGACATTAAGGCAAAATGTAGTATATATGTCATTCTGGACTAAGTAGAAGGAGGAAGGAATCTGGGACTTCAAAGGGAAATAAGGTAATTCACAGAGAGATGAAAAGAGTTAGTGTTTAGTAAACAAATGTTTTCTAGGCCATCTAGAGACATTGGTTCACTTTTGATCAAATGGGCCTTATTAGGTTCCTCCCAGTCTACCACACCTAGTTCAGAGTATACTGTGGTTATCTCTGGTGACAGTTCTTCCTGCAACCGGCCCTCTATGCTAAATTATTTAAGGCAGTTTGGGGGACAAAGATTCTTCCTTGAGTCTTCTGTTTTTTCTAAATAAAATAATTTTTATTCCAGAAAGACACATTTTGGGGTGGCAAATTTTGCTTCCCTATACTTCAGTGGCTCTGGTTCATCCATAGAGTAACTACAGAGGCAAACAAAACTTTTTCATGATGTCTCAGAACTTACCACTGTTTCCCCTATGTCAAATTAATTATAATTTCTCCTTCAGAAGTTCGTGGTATTAATACTTCCCTGTCCTTGCTTATGGGTATTCCTCTACATGAAATAACCCCTCTCCCCATTCCTATCATACTGTAAACCAAAATTAATGTTAGGCTCTAATAAAGGATAAAAGGCATGCATATGCACAAAAGGAGTTGCAATCTGTAAGACACATTCAGGTAGCAACTTAAACTGTGTTCCACAGAGACAAAAGGGAGGCCATCTTTTACAGTGAAAGTTCCCAGCCAAGTTTCCAGTTAGGTCTATTTCATGTAAATGAGTTATCAACTGTGTACTTTGGACATGTATGACCGGTTCAAACAGAACAGTCCTGACTGGTTAGCATTATGCATTGTGATTGGTCATTAAGGAGCAGATTTGATTGGATGGGTCGGAAAGAACTTAATCCCAAAGGTCTTAGTCCATAGGTCAAAAGATGAAACCAGCAACTCTGTATAATTGTTGACTCAGATAGCGTGAACCAGCAGGGCATGGTGCGGGAAGCCCAGAGTTCAGTCTGAAGTTCTTCCAGGTGTACCAGGTACATGAAAAACTGTCAGTAAATGGCTACTAAGTTCTTATTATTTATAAAATTTGGGCCCTCAGTTGACCATGGGGAGTTTATTTCAGCAACTAAATTCCCTCTCAGGGTTAATATCAATTAAATCTTTCCTCTCAGGGTCCACATTACACAATTGCACATCTTTTGAGCCATAATTCAAGGCTCAGCATTTTCTTGAAGGTTACGCTGAACCCTTAAGGCATTATGGCATTACGGACCATGCATTTGTTGTTTCCAATAGACTCTGTTATAGCAGATGTCCATTATTGAACTTTATTTTACTTACACATTTTAAAAATATATGGGTTTCTAAATGTTTAATTATCTCATTTAATTATGGTATAAATTATGTTGAAGCTGACACTCAAATTTCATATTGTTATAGCAAAGATTGATTATTCAGTTTTTCTAAATTTTAATGTAAACAGTGTATTTGTCCTAATACCTCGTGACAGATGGTTTTATGGACATTTTAAGTTGCATAACTAGAATTACATTTAAGATTGGAAATTATCCATAACCATCATTACTTTTTCACACAATTTTTATAGAAGAATTCAGTGGAGACCAATAAATCTTTATGATTCACAAAAGTGAGGGAGGAGAAGCCATTTAGAAAGTTATTATGTGTGGATGTAATTTATTTAATTTGATTTAATGTTTAACTTTGAAGAATACTAGTGCATAAATAAATTCTTATCTATACAGGTTAAAATTCCATTTAAGGCATAATAAAAAAAGAAAAAACATCTTGAAGATGATAATATGTAATGCTTGAAGGAATATTTATGCCTATTAAGTGATTGAAAATAAAATTTATAATAGCCATGAAATCAAAGCTGCTTTAGGAATAACTGCCAAAAATTATTTCCAATAATGTACTTAAAATTAATCCTTATTCATGTCAACAGTTTTGCATTTGGTCCTCATAAATTTTCTTCAAATATGATACTTACAAAATATGATTTAAAAGGTTTGTTTTAACACCATATTAACTAAGCCAGTGAATTCTTCTTATAAATTTAAAATATTTACTTTACAACTTGTGCTCAGGAAATATTTTATCAGGGAATTTAAATAAGTAAGGAATATTTTTCTGCTATAGTCAAAGATGAAATCATTCTTAACCAAAGAAAACACATGTAGTCATTAAGTGAATATTATCAGTAAAATATCTGATATTAAAATAGAGACATCCCTTTCCTTAGACATTCTGTATTCTCCTTCACTCTCCTTTACTCTCTTTCACTCTTTAGCTCATATCCCACTCCCAATACCACATTTTTTTATTTCTTTAATGTCTGTTTGCTCTCACTACACCGTAAGCTTTAAGAATATATGTTCTGTGTCATCACAAGATATTTTAATATAATTTCAGTAAATAATAATAAATGATTAATTGAAAGGTAGGAAATTTTTGTGTGAATAAATAATAATAATAATTTCACACTGTGTTGTGTCAAATAGGAGGGACGAGAAGTGAAAAACATAGGTTTATGTTAATATACCAGATATTTAACCCAGTGTCCTGAAACCTATAAGTACTCACAAATGTTTGTTGAATTAACCCCACCTGAAGAATATCACATATTGGCTTTGCAAGTAATCCAGGGACACTGAACCTGACCTCGTTCATTAGTTTCAATAAATACTCTTAATGCAAATGAGACTCCTTACCTTTTAACTCATTTATCATGGTAACTCATATTAATAAACCTAAATATAAAAAGCCAAGGTGAGAGTCAACAGCATTTATTTGAGATTTTTTAAAAAGCACCCTTCTGTGAAGCACTAATTTCAGGCAGAAATCCAAATAGTATTATGATTATGGGGTGAAGGCACGGGGGTTTTATGAGAAAGGGAAGGGAAACATTTATATGAGTAGATGGAAGGAATTTCTATTGGTGTAATAAGCAGAATTATTCTTTGGCTATACATAATGGTGCTAATTCTAAAGACTGTCCTTAATTTTCAATACTCAAAGTCAAGATGTTTGGTTCTCTGTTACCTTTATAGGTATTTAGAATACAGTGTCGGTTTGGCTGGGTCCAAAGGTTATTTTGCTCAGTTCAAACATTTAAAGTTTCAAGGACAAAGACGTACAAGGCCTCTCCTCTGGGATGACAGCTCCTACTCCATTTTGAAATAGCTTTGTTTGTATTGATTTTCTCACTCTTTTCTGGAGACAGTGACATTAGCCTAATCTTTTCTCTATTTACATTGGCATCATCAAGTAGATACTTGTTTAGGTCACCCTAAACAAGCCTTTGTTGCTTGCCCTTGACCAGAGGAAAAAGCTCTTTCCCTCACTGTATCAATTATTTTCCTGGACACTGAACTGAATATGTGCATATGACCTTAAAAAAAGATTAACTAATTCCATTAGAAGGTCTATAGTAGAGAATCTAAACTGTGTATATTTGGTGAGTATATTTGAGAAGCCTATAATTATTAGTCCTTTTTTTTTTTTTTTTTTTAACTTATGCTTTATAAAGGTTTGGAACTTACAGATACTGTGACAAAGTATTGCTTTGAAGCTTGATTGGCTGGATAACAGTGCCCCAAGCGAAAACTCTCTCCTTTCTTCCAGCTCTTCCCTTTCTCATAACACGCCCTTAGGACCCTCTGTCCTTTTAAAAAGTTTCTTTCCCTGAAGTCCTTATCTCTCTTGACTTTCTTGCCCCAAATTTAACCAATTCAAGTTTTCACGAATCATCATTACTGATGCCCTTGCTGTCAGTTGTGAGTGAAGATCTCTCTCCTGCTTTTATCTGCTTCTGGGAGGAGAAGAAAAGATGTGTTTCTTCTAACGAAATACGAATAGATTAGGGATCATGTGTTTCCTCAGGTTTAGGATTTATTATTATAGCTTTTGTTTGACTTTTTTCTTTCTGTCTTGAAATTTGTTATTTATTTCACATAACTGGAAACAAAAAGGGGAAAAAGTTAATTATATTCTGAAGTTGAAAATTACTTTACGTTTTCTGGCACACCTCTAGTTTGAACAAATGTCTTTCCCCTTGCCTTTAACCAGCATATACATGTTATTTATAATGGGAAATTTAATTTTTAAAAAGAGTAGTAAAGATTCTACAAAAAGCACTGAGGTTAGATATTTGTGAGTGGAGGTCAAGCAGTTAAAGAAAACCATGTCTCAAAAGAAGTGACAAGGTGCAGTGTAATAAAGATATAAAAAGTTTTCAAGTGAGACACATTCTCAAAGACTAAAGGCAATCTATATGTGGATGTACTTAAAGGTTGGATTCTGAGGTTCTAGCCTGTATATATATATATTTTTTACATATAAGCTAACTTTTTAGCTTATTAAATTTCAACTATTCCAAAATCTTTACAAACCTTCCCCCTTTTAAAATAAAATTTACATTTATTAAACTAAGTCTTGAGAGAATTCCTGTGGAGCTACTGCAAGCTAATAAATGAAAGTTTTGTAGGTGACTGTTCACTTGGGCTGCCCAAAGTGGTAACAAGCAGGTAAATTAGAATAGTGCCTTATTCACTCATCAGTGACAGTTAATATTGTCCTGTCATTGAAGGCTAACTAATGGTGAAGAGATTCATTTGCAGGTGACAGTCAAACTAAAGAAATAATAATGTTGATAGTTTTTTCCTATACTTTGCTTTCTACAACAAGAGGAGAAACATACTCTGTATCAAAATGATAGTTTTTTTTTAATGTCAATCTGAACTTGTGACAATAAGCAGAGAGACCAACCAAAATTAAAATTAAATCAACTTTCAAATACAACACATGTGGCAAAGAAACGACAGATTAACACACATCACACGACATCTGCCAGAATTCTATCCTTGAATTGCCTTTTCTGTATTATGTGATATTTACAATTTCTTTCCATTTCTTACATTCATGGCAGCAATGTTAATTTGTCTGTTTTGAAAACAGTCCTGTCAATGTTCCGAAACTGCTTAAAATCAATACACAGCATCTATCAATACATAGAAATTCTCTTCCTCTTCTGTGCTTTCAGTTTTGATGATTTCCCAAATCCTAAATTGTCAATGTGATTTCCTCAATTTTCTTAAGTATGATTTTTTTCCTTTAAATTTAACTCATTAAAAATCTATACCATATATAATGTAAGATGCATATCCTTTTTGATGTCTTCCAGTGTGTAGACATTAGTGCCTTGCGTTTTAGGATATAATCCTTATATTTCCCAATTTTATAATAAATTATTAAATACTGGCATATATTTATTATTACTAATCTATGTTAATACTATATTGATTTGATTAAAATGGCTTAGGAGTATATTCTGATACCAATAAAATAATGCCCCCTTAGTTACTCTTTGGTATAAACTTCCTAGCTATTCTCGGTCATTTATTTTTCATATAAAAAGTAAAATATTTTAATCAAATTAAGATAAGCACAAATTTGTTTATATACTAAAAAATGTAAATTGTTTATGTTATAGTTATGACTAATAGAAAATAAACATATATCTGAAGTTTATTGTTTTTCAAAATAAAAACCAAAGATATGTTAATTTTAGTAAATTCAACCTTAGTAAAACAATCTGTACTTTTTGTTATTGTTCATGCAAATAACTCTAATTCTCAAATTCTTTTTAGAATTTATATTTCTATAAATTTAGAATTTATATTATATCAACCAAATTATTTGGTTATTTATTTCCAAAATAAATATTTCTTTTGCTCTAAATCTAACAACCATCTAATTTAAATTAATATATTATAATGAGTGTATATTTATAAACTTTAAAAGCAATTTTTTACAATTTTGCATTGTGTCAGAATATAGACACACACATCTTTTTCATAATCTAGATGTTAACACTGTTTTATTTGCCTGTGTGAAAAAGAAGTCGAGCTCAAGTGAATTTTTAGCTTCAGTTACCTAGTAAATTTACATGTAAAATAATTTCTCCAGATTCATTTTCTCAAAAAATATTGAAAATATCCATGTGATAGCATATGACATATTGATTTAATAATTAAGTTTGCAACTTCTTAAAGAAAATATATAACAGATATATTAGTGGATGGGTATGACTCTTAATTTCAAAACCTTTTGCAATCACATTATCACTCTAAAAACCTACACACAGGAAATTATTTTCTAAGTAAGACATTGCATTAACGGCTTTACCTTCTTAATTGAAAATACTTGGACTACATATATATCTCCACAAAAGTTATAAAATAAAATGTATGTGTAGCAATTTTAATTATAAATGTAATTATCAAAGTAATTATTCAAATTTAGTGTTTTTTAGTTAGTAGTATTTTTAGCTAGTACAGTAACTTTGATTTTGTTTATCCTAGCATAACACTTTATTTTATATAATAAAATTATTTGGGGCTAATAAAAAGCAGAAAAACAGTTATAACATATTAACTAAAGCATATTTAATGCTAAAATATTTTGTCTTTAAGAACCACCAGATAACCCGACTGTCATTTTAGGTCTTGGTAATAGAAATGTGACATAAATACAGGTAGATAATACTAAAGTTGTTAATTGCATTTAGGCATCAGCAAAGAGAATAATACAGAGGAAAATATGAATTAGTCAAGGAGGGTAACAGGATAAATATCACCTGTCATGTGAGTCTTTATTTGCTAGTCCTACATTTTCCCATCTCTAAGATCTATATCTTCATTGATAGTTCTATTCCTGAATTTTCACTCTATTTCAAGCCTCGTAGTACTGGTATTCTATTTCCATTAACCAATCATTGGATAATAAATTTTTGTTTAGAATAATGGTTTAAAACCTCTCACAGACACTACATATTGGCCATTAGTTGGCCTTAAACGTAGGTCTCAGATAAAAGTCATAACCAGTATGAATAAACAAGTAACCATGTATAAGAGCTATTGTATATGATCTAATATTTAAAGATGAGTTTATCCAAGTACAAGCACTGATCTTCAGATTTTGTGGATTTTACCTCCATCATATATCCTGAATCCATGCCCTTCCTCTTAACACTCTCTATTTTAAATCTGATCTATATTTAATCCAATCTGGTCCAGGTCTGTATCATCTCCTCTGTTGATTAATTATTACAGTTGTCTCTCAATATATTTCCTTGTCTGCAATCTGTCCTTCTCCTAATCTGTATATATTTTTAAATAGTTAAATGTTTAAGACAGTTCTTTCCTAAGTGTTCTGTGATACACAGCTCCCATGAAGCATTAATAGGGGTCACCCCTGTGCACCACTCTCCTTTTTGAAAAATAAACAAATACATAAGAATTAAATATTATCTCAAAGATAAATGCATTTGAGAGACAGAAATAAACAAAATTAAGCTCATTTTATTTCTTTCCACCTTTTGTTATTTTCAAGTGAAAGAAGAATCTCTAAAGAGAGGTAGTGAATATGGCATTTTTCAAATTGATCCTCTCTCTATATTTTGATCTCATGATAAAAGTATTCCATAGAAACACACTTCATTAGGTGCGGCTTAAAAGATAATTTCTAATCTCTTTAATATGTCATTCAAAATATTTTCAGCCTCTACTCACAACATACCTCTCTAGACATCTTAGTGCATTTGATTGCTTCTTTCTATCTGAACATTGCATCCACTTTACCCCCACTCTTTCATAACTTCCCTTGAAGTTTTACTAATTCCCTTATTCATCAAGATATGTTCTCATCATGCTTCAAAGCAAAGCTAGCATATTACTTGATTGTCAGTACTTTAAAATGTTTCCAGTATTATGGGCAAAAAAATATTTATCTATAATTTATATGTTTATAATTGCTATTTCAGTTTGAGCTTATTTGCATATATTTATTTTTCATTTGTGGTTTGTTTCTCTTTTGAATTAAATGCAAATATATTTTTTGGTTTTCTATTTAACTTTTATTGTTGTTTTTTAAAAGTGTAGATCTGGGTATTATTCCTTTGTGTGATATACAATTTAACTCGTTTTTCCAAGTGTGTGGCGAGTACTGAAAATGTTTATGGTATTTTCCCTCAAAAAGATAGTTAAAATATTTAAGTTGTCTTTTCCTTTGAGATATCTGAAACTTATGGTTTGCTTAAGAATGCATCCCATCTAAATCATATAAAAACATGATCCCACTAATTTTTCTTCTGTTAATAGTTTTGCCTTTTAGGCTTAGCATCTTTACTTATCTGAATTTTATACCAGGTAGTGACCTAAGTTATTTTTAATGTAAAGCAAGTTGTCGTGAGATCATTTGTTGAATGTTTGTCCTTTTGTCACAGATTGAAGTGTCTTGGTTTTGTATTTATCCTGTTTGAGATTCACTGAGGTTTTTTGTTTGTTTGTATGTTTGTTTGTTTGTTTTGTTTTTTGGGTCTGTAGACTAAAGTATACATCAAATTTGGGAACATTTTAAACTATTGTTTCTTTAAATATTGAGTCTGTCTCATTCTTTTTCACTTTGCCTTCTGGGTCTCCAATTACAGAATGACAGATCAATTGATATTTTCTGCATGTCATTAAGGCTCTGTTTATTTTTTCACAATTTGTTTCCTCTCTGTTTTTTACCGACCCTTTCTTCTGCCAACTCCATGCAGCTATTAGACTCCAGATATTTTAGATATTGTGCATGTTATTCAGCTCTTGAATTTGCTTTTTTTTTTTCCTGTTTGATCCAATCATCTTAATCTCATTATACATTAAGACTATGATGTCCATTAATTACTTGAACAGGTATAATAACCTCTTTAAAGATTTCCTCTGCTATCCAAACTTCTAGGTCATTTTAGAACCTTTTTCTATTGACTGCTATCTTTCTTTCTTCTTGAAAATTTGATGTATTTTTCTTCTTCACATGTTCAGTCGTTTTTAATAGTATAATATATATTGTGTTTATATAATAAGGAGTATGCATTATGCTGTTTTAAAGAGTGTTAAAGTTTGTTCTGTTAGGTAGTTATTTCACTGGTAGCCTGTTTTGATAACATTGAGGTTTTACTGTAGGCTTTGCTAGGGTGGGCATAGTTTAGCTCTTACTCTATTGTGTGGTTCTTACTCCTAAGATATGATCTTTCCGGCAGCTCTGTAGAATGCCACATTATAAGGTTTCCCACTCTGGTTAAACCAAAACTTCAATGCTAAGGTTCCCAGTACTGTGTGACCTCATCTATCTTTGCCCTCTGCTAGGTCTTGTGAAGTCTCACCCTGTGTACGTGCAGCCCAACCTTTGGCCAGGGACCTGAAGAGAATCACCCCACATACTTTTAGACACTACTGTGGACCTCACATCTGGACAGTCCCCTCCTTTCCATTGCATTGTTCAATAGTTTTAATGCTTTATCAGCTCCAACTTCAATTTATGTTCGCCCTACTTCATGGGACCAAAATGTTCTACTTAAGCTCAGCTTCCTATCCCACAGCTGAAAAATGGCCCCTAGGCAGAGAGAGCTAGAGTGCAGCTCATCTTGTATGTTTACCTTCTAAAGGAGATTTCAGTCCTGCACTGCCTATTGTCCAACAGCTGAAAAGAGTTATCACAGACATTTGGTTCAGTTTTATACTTATTTATGGAGGGTGGGCAAGTCTGGTACCATCTCCTTTTCCATAACTGGAAACTGTTACTGGTTCGAACAGCCTTTATGAACATAATCCAATTACATTCTATCTATTTTATCTCCTGATCTGTCTGTCCATGCCTGAAGTTATTTTAATTACTTTACTATCAGTTCTAGGTACCTGTTGAAGTAGAAGTGATAAAACAGCAGAAATAGGTACCAGGGAGTCTGAGCCACGTGTTCATGCAACTTAGTTCTGGACCTCTACAGGCCCATTCTCACACACGCCAATTCTATGTAGTGATCCCTTTTTATGATTTTGTAATCATAATTGGCTGGTCATTTCACAATCACCTCCTGGTCAGCATTCAGTCTCTTCTGTGACCTAACAGTAAACCAGGAGATGATTCCCATATTGGGATGTTTATTAGAAAAAGAACTATGATTCTGTTCACAAAGTCTTTCTGGGATATAATTCTTTGATTGGACAACCTGCCATAGGCTCCCTATAACACCCTTATTGGCCACAACTCTTCTACTACTATTTGGTCTTCTAGGACATATGGGCCAAGATGAGGAAAAGCTTGTTCAACAGCTCGAACCTACAGTAGAGTCTTTCTTGCTCGGAGCCTCAGTCAAAGTTAGTAGACTTGTGAATTCATTGGCAAATCCGTGAGTATAGAACATCTATATTTTGTTAGTTAGGTCTCCAACAATATTACCTTAAGTCTTTCACTGTAATGATAGTTTCTTAACATACTCAAAATACTATACATTCAGAATTTTCACCAGTGTGACAGAGGCTTTACATTTTGCAGGATTTTTCTCCTACCCCCAGCAAGTAAGACATTTAGCATATGTTCTGTTTCCTACTCACGAGATCCAATGATCATAGTATCACAGATATCATGGAAATACATGATGTTTTATGGGATATCAGAGTGATCAGAGTTCTTGCAAAGTGTAGACAGAAGAGTTATCATTCCTCTGCGGTAAGACACAGAAGTAATGCTGATGTTCTTGTTTTCCTTATGTTGATTGAGAAAAAAATGTCTTATGCCAAGTCTATATCTACAAACTAAGTGCCATGGGCTGTGATGATTTTCTTCTGTAAAAATATCACATCTGGAATGTCAGCTACAATTACCTTCACTACTTGATTACATTTGTGATAATCTAGTTATTATTCAAGAGCCATCTGGAATTTCTACCTACCAAATGAATGAATTAATTTCGGGGTATAATAGAAGCTCTATCCCTTCATATTTTAATGTGGCATTAGTATCTGCTAGTTCTTTATGGTCACAGGATAGCTTTGAATTTACTACAGTAGTAGGTATGTGGTGATTCTTCATAATAAACTTGAGTTTGTGGGTCAAGAAGCCAATATGCAATTGTGGTGGTTTCTGAATTCATCTTATCCAATATTGTGTTCTGGGACGGAGGGAATAACTGCAGGCGGACTCTGTCGGCCCAGTAATCACACTGGGATACAAACTTGGGCAAATATGCAATTTATAACCAGGCTGTCACAGGCTTCCTCTTTGGTGGATATGGTGGCATTTTAGAGTTATGAAGTACTTAAATTCATATAAAATATTTAATAACTCTGGAATATTTAGTATTTTCCATTTTCTAGTGTCTGGGCACTAATATCTGGATAAATATTTCCATTACAAATTTGTAGCACTTTCCAGGGTTCTTTCTTAAAAGAACTCAGTCTTAGTGAAGAAAGTTAATCTCTGAATTAATTTAAATAAAGTAATTTAGGGAGAGAGCATAAAGTCTCACCATGGTGATTCAACTCAGATGTCTCACAAAAAAACTATACTTCATACAATTAATTAGATGAAGTGTTAACTTCATGAACTATCTATTTTATGCAGGTACTTCATGATAAACTTGTTATTTGCAGAGATGTTCATAAGTAAATTGTACTGATCACCATTCCATTCCTATGATCATTAGGGACCAGTAAACTTTTCTTGTATAAAGAGCCAGTAAACATATTTGGCCCTGGGGCGCGGGTGGGGAGGTGGCATATAATCTCTGTTGCAACTACTGAACTTTGCTGTTGTGGCAAGAAAGCAGCCATAGATAACACACAATCGAATGAGTGTGACTGCATTCCAATAAAACCTTATTTACCCAAATAGATGGCTGGCTTGATTAAATTGGCAATGGTCTATAGTGACAAGAAAACCCACATTGTCTCTAATTCTTAAGCGCTATCATCTAGTACAGTATTGCCATGGACAGCAAAGAGCTCAATTTAGTTGCCATCGGAGTTTATAGTTTACTCACCAGAAAGCTTTTAATGAATTTCTTAGCAGTGAAAAGAATTTTCTTTAGGCCATTCATTCAGTAGTTATGGCTAAACAGTCTGGCCATGATAGATCAGCTGTATCATTCTCATATTCATAATCATATTTATTTCTTCTTCTACAGCATGACTGGGAAATGCTAGCATTATAGATTCTAAGATCCCTATTAATTCAGGCTTCCTTTAGCCCATGATAGATGTAAGAACCACTTCTCTGAATCCTAGGTAAGTAGAACCACAGCAATTCAACCCTTTTCTGATACCCTCTAAATCTTTTCCTACAGATACTTTTCACGTACCTGGCTACTCAAGTTATCACATTATTACAATTACTTTGGCAAATGGTCTATCTTCTAAGAGCAGACTTTGCATCATTCATATGTCAATTTACTACTGTAGTTCATATTAGAGTCACTTCAGAATTTTATAACATTTGCTGTTGCTATCCGCGAAGTTGCCTTTCTTCTCAAATTTGGCTTTTTTTGTTGAAAATTTTCAACACTAAATGTAGTTTGTCAGCTATTCTCATCATGCTCTCAACCACGTGGGGATTTTATAAGATACCAAGTTTTCCTTTTTTAAAAAATTTGTTATAAGAGTTTATTTCAGCCAAAGTGATAAGATATGCTGGGGAGTAAGAGCTTAAATGCTCCAGAAACCAAGTTTTCTTTAGAGTTTAAATTTTTTGAAAAATATTTGTTTCATAATTTCAAACATTTAAAATACTTTTAATTTAAAATAGAGGTACCTATGGATTGTGCATTTTGAAATTTAAAAGGGGAAAATAACAAATGTATTATTTATGTTTTATATGATTATTTATGATTAAAGGTAGATATAAATTTTCAAGCAACATGTTGTAGCGTATGATGCACCTAGTTAATAAAAATATTCTTTTTATTTCACAAATACTATTTGTCACATGTTTACATCCGGCATTTCTTTGGAAATATACTTAATGTTTTAAGTTACAAAGCAGCTTCGAATATATATATTTTTCCCCCACGAATATCCTATGAGGAGGTTTATTAAAAGTAAATTATTTTACAGGTAAATTAGTCGAGATTCAGAATTCAGGAACTGATGGAGCTTAGAATATATGCTCTTTTCTCTGGTCCATAAGTTGTTCTTTTTATGTTCTATCTTAACAAAGTGTGTGTGTGTGTGTGTGTGTGTGTGTGCGCGCGTGTGTGTGTGTGGTGTGTTTCAATACTTCTAATAAAAGTCTTACTTAAAATTCCAATAATCTTATAAAAGAAAATTGTACCCAGAAGCAACACTAATGACTATATTCATTTTTCTTGTTTCTAAGTAGTAGCACCTGGTGCTTGAACTTTATCCATTATATAATATTTCCTAGATATAAACCTCTCTCTTGGGGGTTTTTAAAATATGGTAAATTAGTGTTTAACATAATGAGATATTTATTTTGAGTACTAGTTCATTCTTTCATGTTAATATATGATGATGATGTTTCATTCTTTACCACTACAATAACAAAAAATTAATTTTTTATAAATGTATTTATTTATTTAAATATTTTCTCTTTTCTTTCTTTCTTTTTTCTTTTTTCTTTTTTTTAAGGTGAGGCAACCTTTGGTTGACCTCAGATTACAAGGACTTTGTCAGCTTATAATCTCTCATTTATTTTTTATTTTTACTATTGTTTTATTTTTTATGTCTACAGAACCTGGTCTTCCTAGGTGGTCTCACATCCAAGTACTAACCAGGCCCGGGCTTGTTCAGGCTTTCCTTTCTTTTTTTATAACAAAATATTAACTCTAGATAGAGACCTTTTTTAAATAGGTTTGAAATATTTTACTTTATTTTATGAAACTTTTGGGCCAATTTTTGATTTTTCATATTGTTTGTAATGATTTATAAAAATGATATTATGGTTTTAAAACAGAAATAATATGTGCTTCACATAAAACATTTAAGCAATGTAAAAAAATAAACTTTTTTACTTTTCATTAAGAAATATTTTTAAAAGTTAAAATATTTTTTCAAATGGAAACATAATTTTAAGAGCTATGCATTGCCTGCAATGTATACTAAATTTGCAGGGCTGAAAGGAAGTTATTTTTTCACTTAAATTAAAATATATTCACTACATTCAAGTCTTGCTCAAGAACTGTGTATAGGTAATACCTTTATTTGATATTATAGAGATGTCTTTATATTATTCTCTCAAAACAAAAGTTGCCTAATTACTCCAGAGAAACAGAAAACAATTGCAAATATGTTTTGCCATTTTAGTTCTACTCTTATTCACTGACATTCAATAAGTAATAAGGTTGGGATATAGTCTTAGTCAGGAATCGTTGCTTGAAAGAAATGTATCATATCATTTTAAAAAACTTCTGTTTCCTATAGTATATTTAGTGTATTCTTTAATATTTTCACAATGTACACAAATGTAATACCTGAAAATGCAAGAAAATAGCAATTCACACATTGACTAACAGCCCTCTGTGCGTCACGCACTGTGTTGGACTTGGAGATATAAATTCTTTTACCAAAAACATATTTTTGTGTCTGTGAAACAAAAAAAGAAAAAATCGTAACATTAAAATTGGCATGTGGCCAAGGCCATCTTCTCCTAGAATGTTCTTCACTCATTTATTCAAAAATAGTTATTGTACTCCTAAAATATTCTACATACGAGAGATATATTTAAACCATGTTACGTAATTAGCATCAGAATGTTGTGAAGGTCATAAGAAAAATATGTGTGTAGCTATAGAAAAAGGATGTGACTTACTGTAGAAATTACTTACTATGGTTAGAATTAGAGCTTCAGCTGAGGGTATTAAAAATTTAAAAAGTTTCACATCCTGTAAGAACTTATAATATGTACCTAGGGAGGTGTTGAAGGCTGGGGTCTCATTGGCAATAGGCAAAATTTATGATGTAATAGATTTAGATAGATATATAGGTGGGTATTTTAAAGTGAAAACAAATTAGTAATTGCTGGATTTTCTAGCTTTTTAAAAGTTAATTCACAGTCTAATCTTCTAGAAATAATTATTTCCTGATGCAAGAGCTAAATTATTTCTGCACGATCTCAATATTGTTTAGCATAAAAATAGGAAAATATGCTTCATCTCAGAAGTGTTTGGTACAGGGAAAGTAAATAATGTTTAATCCTGAATTGATTAGCAAGGAACAGGAATATATATTGGTCAGTTGTCAGCAATTAAGATAGGAAATGAAACCTAGATAAAGACACTAGTGCCCTTGGCAAAAGCAGTTTTATTACATGGGTGTGTAACAAAATTGCAATGGATTAAGAAGTTCAGAGGAATGAAGATAATAAGTGTGTTCACTTTTAAGACATATGAATGTGAAAGGAAGTAGAGAGGAATGGCTATGGCTTGAGTAGTTCATGAGATCAAGAAAAATTTTTATTCATTTATTGTTTTATATATCTTAGGTTGGGGTAATCTTAAGCATGTTTAAATTCTGATGGAATAAAGTCATATTGGATGTTTAAAATTGCATTTCTTACAACTTAAAGCTTTATGTTTTGGGGCCACAATAAAAATAAAAATTATAGTGTCAGTGTCAGATCTTAACATCTGATGAGAGTCTCAGATTGAAAAGACTCTGTATAATTTATGTAGGCCAAGATATAAAAATTAAGCAATAATAGAAATAATCAAATATCGGATTTCTTACTTAGTATTTATAAGGCACATTGTAAAGATATAAGCTATTTCCTAAAATTTTAAGGTATCCTTTGTTAAAATAATAAGATCGAATATGTGATGAATATCATTAAATAATGAACCTTAGTTTAAAAATCATAAGTGTTCTGATGTGGAAACACCTTTTTAAATCTGGAGTCAAAGGTCAAGGCCAAAATGTTCCACTCAAGCCTGAGATCAGGACGTGATTTACGAGGAAATGTTCAAGCATTGTGACAGTTACTTCATAAGGAGATCAAGTCAAACAAACCTATCTATTTCTCTGACAGATCAACCAATCTTTAAGGAAAGTGACTTATTTTCAGATACAATATGGAAAAATTCAAAGCATCAGAACATTTAGGACAAAAATCTATGAGTAAACATAAACTCTGGAAAAAAAAATGGTTTAGAGACCAGTTTCTATCTCTCTATTCTTTTATAACTTATTTCTTCAAATCACTTTTAAATTCTTCAGAAAAAGCCCAAGTCCATATTGTAGTTGATATTTGTTAGTATACCTAAATTACGTAAAAGAAGGTACTATCTTGATAGTAATTACCTTTTTGACTTGGTTAGTCCTGTCAAATTCTATGTCTTGTTCATTTTATGTCTATGGTTTCACCAAGGTCTAAAACTGTTCACTCGAACGTGTATCCACCATAACTTGGGTGACTCGAAAATAAAGTATTTTCTTGATAATCTTTCCAAGGCTATGAAATTCTTAGTGAGGTGTACAATTCCCTGCCTTATGTGTGTTATTTAACTTGTAGGAAATTAACATAAGGATCTGAATGGAGCTTTTATCCCAAATCTCCTTAAAATCAATCTAGAGCCATTCTGCAGGGCAGCCTCTGGTATCTTGACATTTGGACCCTGTCCATGCAGTCTGGTACCAGACCAGAAACATCATGATCTCAGTGGGACAGTTTTGATCTATTTGGCAACCTACAGTCCTGACTTGATTCTCCTTAGTTACCTCAGAGCCATATTCTGGGGTTGTAATTTGCAAACTTGTGAAAGGCAAACATATGGCACAGCAAAATATCTATTAGTTTTAAATATTTAAGGGAAAACTTGTAAAGTCTGATGAAAATAACCATACTGTATATAAATATTGTAGATGACAGAGGACACACATAATTTTAAAGGATTTAGATTTGTAAACTCATCTTTAGATTCTTTTAGATTTTCTATGTGTACAAACACATCTTCTGGAAGGAATATCGGTTATATGTTTTTTATATCTAACTGTAATGAGCTTTATTTATTTTTTCCCTTATTACATTATGTTGCAAGGTCATTTAGAAAAATGTTGACTAGAAGTACTACTAATGAATGTCATTTTTAGTCTTAGGAAAGAAGGGTTCCAATTAATATGATGATCGCTATATGAATGAATTAGGCGGTTATACGGCTTAAATGTGTTCCTTAAGTCCAACTTAGTTGTGATACATTATCAACTATATATTTCATACATTTAGTTTCTATATGCATTTCTTTTTTTTTAACATAGAAACATAGATTTTTATATTTGGCTGCTAATATTTTGCTTAGAATAGTTTGCAAGTATATTTAAGAGAGAGAATGGTCATTTATTTACCTTCTTTGGAACATCCTAAGGTTTTTAATCAATATTATATTTGTCTCATTAAATGATTTGAGGGACATGTTTTCTGCCAGCTTCTAAGAAAGTTCTTTTTTTTTCTTTAGCTTTGCATTGGTTTTACTGTGATGCATAGTGTTCTTTGTTTTATGTGGGACTCAAAAATCTGTGTTTTGATGTATTTCAACATATTTTTTAAAACTCATATGGCTATTATTTCTTTAGATGACTTTTGTCTCATTATATTTTTCCTCTGCTTTGAAGACTACAGTTACATAAATATAATTTCTTACCATGTTTCATTTGGTTCTGAAACTATCGCTTTTTTAAAAAATTTTTTTATGTGTTTATATTTTAGTTTAAATATTTTTATTTACTTTTTCAGATTACTGTTTCCTTCTCCTGCATCCAATCTATAATTTCCAGTTCATCTATCACTATCTTAAGTCAAATTATTATATTTTCTTATTCGTTCCCATTTGATTTTTTCATATAACCTAATGTTCTGTGAAATTCTTGTCACATATACTAGAACAACTTGTCGCATATACTAGAACATATTAATGACAGTTTTCTATCTATTAAATATGTAATTGTGATCCATCTAGTCAGAAATTTATGTAACACCTGGAAGCCTGTTTCTGTTATCTGTAATAAATACAGATAACCTGTCTTTTAAATCTTTTTAAGACAAAGAAGATAGTTTATGATTAGCTTATTGCTCCCTAGAAAAAATCATTTAACCCAAAATAGATTTTTGACCTGTATTAATAATGATAAACATAAGGAGAGATTCATTGATTTTTCTCTTTAAAATTATAAAATTCTGTATGTAGTGCTGGACAATTAGTGGCGCTTTATAAAAACCATCTTTTTTTTGTATGTGTTTTGCAGGCTGTCAGCGACTAGCCATTCACTGACACCTCAAAGTGATTTGGACTCCAGTAGCTCTGAAGAATTCTATCAGGCTGTTCACCATGCTGAGCAAACCTTCAGAAAAATGGAAAGTTACTTGAAACAACAACAACTCTGTGATGTTATCCTGATTGTTGGAAACCGAAAGATACCTGCACATAGGTATAGTAATCTGTCTATATTGGAAATATGAATTCATATGTTTAGAAGTGATCGTCTGGTATGTAGATTACAAAATACCCTATGATTGGAGAATTCAAAATCCATATTTCTAAGAAAGCTTGGGTATTTTTCTTTTACTTTTGTTTACTTCTTTTGGGGCAAGAGTTGTAATGCCATTTTAAGTAAACTTTTTAAGAAATAAAACAAATACAAATAATTCAAAACTAAATTTTCTCTAACTAAGGTTGATAAATACTCCATCTTATGTGATTTACAATCATAATAAATGATCAATTTTAACTTAGGAGATATACCTGACATCTTAAATGAGATATGCTTTTCTAACAAAATTTTAAAAAGTCAGGTTATTTTGGGTATACATTATTTGTTTCAAGTAGCAAATTCAAAGTATTTCATATTGACATCTTTATTTTGCATTTATTAAAAATCTTTAATTTATGACATTAATATTTTTATTAAGGCCCAGTCTCTTTGAAAACTAATACATTTTTAAACATTCCTTATATATTTATAATTGATAATTCCAAGTTACATAAACTAGACATCTGATTATTTTGTGGCATATTGATTTGCTATGTTTACTTAACAAAAATTTATTAAATTTAATGTTGATTTTTTACTGAGAATTTTTTTTAGGAATTTTAAGTGTGAAAAGAATTTTAATTTAGATATTGATTATTTTAAACAGTTACATATATGGATAACTGGCCTTAGACTACCTTGATGGGTCATTTAATACTATTAATAATAATGAATCAATAGGGTAAACTATCCACATATCAAAAATATTCTCATTGTACTCTTCTTCTCTATATTTTTAAATTTAAATTGTATTGCCTAGATAATATATATGTACCTAAATACAGATTATTAAAAGTTTTCCAGAAAAATAAAGCTATATTTCTATCATGATAATAATATTAAAATGTGGACATTACATTTGAACCAATACACTAGAAATACATAGGAAGGAACATTTGACCTTAAATAATCTAGATCAATCTGTCAGATAACTATGGCAATAATTCTAATACTATTCACAGTTATTTTTCAAATATTTTGATGATGTTCCATTATCATTGGCAAGAGAACAATTAACAAATAGTCATTATAAAATAGTCAGGAAAAAGGTCATCTAATGGGCCTTTTTCTTTTTTACATCTTGTAGGTAAGTAGCCTTCTGCATGATTCTACATATCTGAGTCTCAACTTCCCCATAGATGTTCATGTGGGTGTAGCCTCTTTTGTGGGTTATTTAGAGGAATGCAGTATATTAATAATCTTTATTGTATTATGTTTTCTGTTAGAGGATGTATGTTTTTGAGTAAACATCTCATCTTCAAGACTAAAAGTAGGGATCCCAGGGGAAAAGTGAACATTATGATACTACAGAGTATTCACGGTAAACCAAGAACAGAAGAATATTTTCAATTAAACTTAAGGCAGTTTCATGCCTCTAACCCCTCAAATCTGCCTCTTTTCAGGAGGAAACAGCCAGAACAGTTGTTGCCTCTTCTCCCTCAAGGCTGAGGAATGAGCAAAAGAAAGAGGGGGATTGTGACCAGGCAAAAACGTCATTTCCTTAAAATGACATTTTCTTTCTCCTTGATTCAAACTGGTCTTGTCTAGTCTGATAGCATGATGACTCACTTGCTTCTTTTCTTTGCTTACCCTTACACTTTTGCACACACTGCAAGTCCACTCCCTCAATCATGAAGCCCTTGAGACATCAGATCCTAGTCAGCACCAGTTTTAGGAACAAAGCCTCCAGTCTGTAAACTACAGAAACAGAGTTTTGTTCAAACTAAAGGTAACACTTTGCCTCAGTTATGTTTCAGCTTCTAATCGATGAAGGCAGAATGCGAGGCTATCATTGACATCAGGATCTGATGCAATCAATGATCAATTGCTTCTCACCTTAGCCCTAACTAATCAATATAGCCCACAACCCCAACTCCCTAAACTACCATGACTAATGATTTTTCCCTATATAACCTATCCCCTAGAAGTCATTGGGGAACCAGGGGAACGAGGTCTAAGCCCTAGCTCACCTGTGTCTCTGGGCGTAATGCCATCTCTTCCTTTTACTTTATTTGCTGCAAAAAAACCTTAAAGATTAATAGTCATTATAGTGAGACATTCAGTGTTGTAATATGTATGGCAAATATGAAAATTATTCTGAAGCTATCAAAATAGCACCTAGATAAAAGCTCTATTGTATAAAATATTCTTAATTTGAGAGTGTAACTAAATTTACTTTATTTAATTTAAAAATTAATTACATATATATATTTGTTTAAGTAGGACTCAACCAACTCAAAAATGTATTAACACATCAAAAGCTCATTTTTTTTAAGAAAGCAATGAGTCATTTAATTTATAGATTCTTATTTTATAGCCTTGCATCGGTAGCAATTTAATATTTCTCACTTGAAGTATTTTTAATATATTGAGCAATTCTCCCATATTAATTGTATTCTACATTGTTTTCTTTATTTTTATCTAGATTGTTAATATTACTTTCTAAATAATTTATTTAATTATGCAAGTTGTTTTATAATAATCCCGATAACTAAGAAATGAAATTGCTTCTTGGTTTAGATTACTCTAAAACATTTGAGCATTGTATTAATTTTATACATATCACTTTGAACATTTAAATATTTTATATATTTAGGAGGTATCACATTAAATATATTATTGCCTATAATTTCCTTAACTGAAATAGGAAAAATTTTTTATCTAAGACTAACTGCTAAATTAATTCAATAAAGATTTATATTTTCTTGAAATCATGCTTTAAAACTTTTGTACAATCTATTTTACAATTTACATACCTATGCTTCTAAGTTAAATATATATTAACAAATACGTGGAAAAATGTTTACAGGGCACCTGAAAAAGACAATCACTCTTCAGTCTCTTTTCAGTAATTGTGGGTACATTGAACCTCCTTACAAATCTTTTTGCACAATGAATTGATTGTAATTAATGCAAAATTAGCTATTTGCTTTAACTAAATAATCATCTTAGTAACAGTAACAAACAAATGGATTTTTAAGTTATTTTGCTATATTTTAATTAGCACAACTATGTATTATCTCTGGGTAAAAATATATATATATAAATTTGCAATCATTACCACTGGAAAATGTGGGACTATGATAATAACTTTAAATATGAGTATTCGCTAAATATTTATTCATAAAGACCATGTATATTTAATTTCTTATTATCTCATCATTTAAAACTTTCAATTAAATTTCTATTTAACAGATTATAACCATAAACGTGTTCTCCATAAAAACCTTTGTTTCTATGCCAGTTATTGTATGTTATATGTGATGTAGGTGATAACTACCAGTGTATTTATGAAATCCCAAGTTTATATAAATACTTAAGGATATTGCAAGAGATATTTTTAAGTAGGTTAGCTCTGAATGGCTAATAATACTTAAGATGACACATTAATGTATTTTTAGCATGAAAAATAATCCAAATTCTGAATTTGTCTGTGCTTTAGGTCCTAGAGAAATTCTAAAATAAATATAGACTTCTCATAAATGGCCAAGGATCATTGATTAGCAACAAGTGAACCAAAACACTTGAATGTAAATCCCTGAATACTAAACATAGAGGATTTTTGATAGATGGGCTACCTGTAATTAGGGGTGTCAGATGCTGAAAATTACACTGACAGATCAATATTGATAACTGGACTATTGAATTTTTAATGGTAAGAGAATTAAGTAATTTTTAGGGCCTACTCTGTTATACTGTACAGGTATACAATGAAATGTGATTCAACTTGTGAAAATTTTTTCAACCTTAAGCCATGATTAAGAATAAGTACATTAGACAGAAATAAATAAGAAGATCTTAAATAGCTAATATAAAATTAGAAATAACATTATTTTCAACTCCCTCCCCATCCACCCATGGCCAGCCTGGCCCCTGCAGTTCTAGACTCGAGACTGGTCCCCAGGAATCCAGGCTCTGTGCTTGTCCCAGAACCAAACCAGCCTCAGCAGACTCTTCAAGGTATAGAAGCTCTCAGGTTACAGGTTAACTCCAGAGACCCCGAGCTCCAGGCTGAGCCTAACACCAAGCCAGACACAATGGCACCACCCTCCAGTCCGGCTCCCATGAAATCAGGCTCCCAGAGAACTCTAGTACCAAATGAGGCACTGTGGACTCAGATGCCAATTGTCCCTATTGCCTAATTGGCCTCTGTTGACCCAGAACCTGTGTCCACACACAAACAGACCCAGGTCTCAGGCCAATCACCTCATACACGAGTGCCAGGCCCACCCTAGTGACCCAGGTTCCAGGCCTACTTCTGCAGACTCAGGCACTAAGTTGGTCCTTGTGTATTTAAGTGCTAGTCCTGACACCTGTTGACTAGACAGCAGACCTGCGCATACAAAGGCCCCAACAGGATGCTTGCCTTCAGACACCACCGCTGGCCCTCTCAGCATCTCTGGATGGGCTCACTGGTGAAGGCTTTTGACTGTGCAAGATAATCTGTAAAGATTGGAAGAGGCACGTACTTCTGTAAATGTATAGACTCCAGTACAAGCCAACAAGGATCATGAGCTGAGAGAGTACATCACCATAGAGCTGCCATATAAGGAATGCTGAAAGGTGTTCTTTAAGCTGAAATGAAAAGAGTCTAATTAGTAACACAAAAACATATGAAAGTTTAAAATATACTGTAGAAATAAATATATAGTCAAATTCAGAATAATCTAATACTGTAATATATTAGTATATTAGACACTCAACTAAGTATTATGATAGATTTTCAGAGAAATTGTGTTTGAGGTCAGTCTAATGAAAAAGAACAGATATGCTATTTTAGATAGTGAGAATAATATGGAAAAATTCATAAGTAAATAATTTATGTTTGTCCAATTTATGAGGTTTTGGATTTGTGAAACTGGAGAGTAGTTGTTAGAAATACTGCAAAATTAAGTCACAAAAGTAGGACAAAAGTAATTATGATAGACCCTGAAAACCAGAGAGAAGTTTGGATTTGAAATGATTAGTATAATTAGAAGCTCATGTAGGTTCTTGAAGAGAGGAGGAATATAATTGTCAATAATAATAATAATGCTAGTTAACATTCATTGTGTTGATTTTGTGCCAGGCCTTGTTCGAAGTGCTTTGCATATACTAACCTATTTTGTCCTGGAAAGAAAGGACATACCTATTTTTCTCTACTTTTTTTTTCTTATACAATTGAAAATTGAGAAATGGAGAAATTAAGACATTCATTCAAGTTATACATTTAATAAGTGGTGAAAATAGAATTCAAACTCAGGCAGTCTGGCAATAGAAGTAATGCATTAACAATTGTAACAGTCTGCCTATCATAATTTGCAAAGACAGCTCTGAAAAATGGTACAGCTTTAGAAAATGCACAAAAGATGAGCACTGCAGAAACTAGTTTATGGTCTAGGAAACTCTTAGCATTATTTCAGGCATGAAATGAGGACTATATAAATACCGAGAAAAAGATGAACTGAGAAATATTTTGAAGAACAAGGTCATGAGTCAAATTCCCTGCAAGTAGAAATTGAGACTGGAATTCAGTGGTGCATGGTTTATTTAAGGAGTGTCCTCAAAGAAAAGAAGCAAGATACGGCAGAAGAAAGAGCAGATCAAGGATGTTGTCTCAGTTGGAACTTTGCTTCATCTTTAACTCTCAAAAATCTCTGGAGTATGACTTGCTGCAGAGTTAGTCCTACTCTAAGGAAAATTGGCATTACATTACATCCAGGTTCTATTAGTCATTGCCATTGGGCCCAGCTGCAGGTTAAGAGTGGGGAGGCTGTGGAGGTTGGTGGATGAGATAAGAGGAGCAGGAGCACATAAATTCCCAGGGAGGTAGCTCCTGTTTGGCCAAGTGTGTTTCTGGAGAAGGGGTAGCTGAGAGCAGTTAGGTGCTAATGTCAGCAGTGTTGGGTACATAGCTGTGCCACATAAAGGAGCTCTGGACAGGGAAGCCACAAATTCCAATACAAAAGAAAAGATGGGTTTTGTGTCTTATGATATAGGCAATGAAGGAGAAGTAGACATAAACAACGATTTTATAGTATCTACTATGAAAGTTCAATATATTGGTGGTGCACCAATTAGAATCAGGGAAGCAAAAATGAAAGAAAACCTCACAGGAAAGACTTTCGTTTAGTTTAGGGCATACTGACATACTACTGGGATATCTGGTGAGAAGTTTCTACAGACATTACAGAGGCAAGGCTAGATATAATACTACCATTACAGTATTAATTAAGGCCATGCACAAGAACAATTCTGAATCAGTGAGTGTTAAGGCAAACTTTTAAAAGCCTGATTGAAACCTATAGTAATGAAAAGGTCAAGGAGTAAGAGTAGGACGAGAAGCCAGTGAATCAGAGGTAAGCTGAGATAAGGACATCTGTACTGCGTTAGCTAAAAAGAGATTTAAAGATGGTGTGGGAGGTCAACAATGTCAAACACCGCGATAAATTGGAGTGGACTTAGAAAAGTTTAATAGATTTCAAAGGAAATACACTTGTGATAACCTCAATAAGAGGTTTTCCAGGGTGACTGAGTGCATCCACTTATATGTGTATTTTTTACCACTGCTGCCCTTGCATTAATAGAAGCTATTATGCACATATATGAAGATATTACTTTGTGTTATTCATTACATTTCTCTTCTAAAATCTAATGCAAATTTTACGTGTCACTAAATCCAAATGCAGCATGAACTTTTCTACACTTTTCTTTTTAAGGTAGCAGTGTTCTGTATGTTATAGTCGATTGAGAAGATTTCATGCAATTATTTAAGATTGGATTCTATAGTTCTCATAATATTTATCTCTATATGGTGCAGCCCTGTTGCAAATCAAGACTTCATATGTGTAAGATCAAAATTGTTAATTTTATGTCAATATACTTCTTATGCTCTAGAAAAGATATATATCCCTTGGATTTATTACAATTTGTTTTCACATCATACAATGTTATATTTAGTTCCTATGATAAAACCAATTTTTTGAATTGGTATATAATAAATATTTTAAGATATCTGTGTCTCAATTATTTGGTTATTCTTTGAGTATATACAGAGTTGACAGTTTAGTTACTAACTGCCCAATGAAATGTGTCACAAACTGATAATTTCAAATATTTTTAACATGTTATCACCATAGGCATTAATATTAATAGAATAGTTAAAATCATCACTCATATAAAGTACTTATTAAATGCATAAAGTATATGTTGAAGGACTTTTTTTTAGTTAAAAGGACTATCTCTCTTAGTGAAAGTTAATTTTCACCATACTCTTAATTTATACAGAAATAAAATACATAGCAGAAATAACTGCAAAATAAATAATATAGAAAAAAATTTCCTGATTCAAATCATGAAAACTTTTAGATTACAGAGCCCTGTATTAACCTTTCATCCTCTCCTTTGCCTTACAATGTCCTTAGAAAGAAAAGTACATCCAGAGTTTACTGTCAAGTTGCTTAGTTTACAAATGTAAGCACTGTATTTAGTTTTTTGACATATCTCCATCACTTTTTGAGCATTTTCTTACTTATTTAATAATGGATATTTCAGGGTCATTGTGTTTTTCTTGTCCCAGTCCTGTGGTCTGTTCTTTTAGCAAGGAGCCCTTAGTGTACACACATGTACGCTCTTATACATGTACACAAAAATTAAGTATTTCCATTTGTTTAATATTAGGAACTATAATTTTACACTGATACCTTTGATTTTAATCTGACATCATAGTTTTTATTTAGTCTTCTCCCTGTCTATATTTGTAACTCTATTTTCCATCAGTGAGTAATCTTTTCTTGATGATCCTCAAGAATGTACTAATTTCCTCTAATCATTCTAAACAGAAAGAATTTCAGAATTTTTAATTCAAACAACTGTGAAAAACACACCTCTTAAGTACAGTGCACTCTTTTTTTAAGTTATCTATTTTTTTAGAATCATGATATATTGTTAAGCGTTTTACTCAATGTTTCTTAAATTTATATTTCCACATAGAATATTAAAGCTCGTGAAAAATCTTCCTTCTTGTTTAAACAACAAAAAATCACCAGAAAAAAATAAAATATTTTCTTTTCTTTAGAGCTATTAAAAAGCTGTTAAAAAATAATTAAAAACTACAGTGATATTCCCTTTTTAGTCTTAACTTTTTTTTTGGCACAATATCCATTATACAACTGAAATCTATAATACATGGGAAAAGCAGGAGAATATAATTCATTGTCAAGAGTAAAATCAGTCAACTAAAATTAACCTAGAAATGATCTAGCTGTTAAAATAATCAGTAAAGGGCAGTAAAACAACCATGAATACAATTTAAAATATATATAGAAAAAGATGAATATAATGAATGAGAAAATGAGACTATCAGGAAAGATTTGGAAAAATTCAAGTCACTAGAAATGATCCATAGTACAACATAGGGTAAAAGAAAGCTTAAGAGAAAAATGACCTGAGACTTAACAATCTGTGACACTCTCTTAATTACTGAAACATATATGTAATTTGAATCCTAGAAAGAATTGGAAAATGAATTGGGTGAAAAAATTAGAAACTATTTGCAGATAATTTTCTGAACCTGATCAAAAATATTCATCCACTGCTCCAGGAAGCCCAGAAAATCATAAGCAGAGTAAATACTAAGTAACCGCAAGTAGAAATATCAAAGTTAAACTGCTAAAATACTAAGATAAAGAGAAAAAAATAAAAACAATTAGAGATAGTGACATAGTAAATCAAGAAAACAATTATAAACTATAAATCTGATTTTCTGTTGGAAAAAACCGATTCTGGGTCATAATAGAATATTATTTTTCTAGTCTCAAAGTAAAACAGCAATTCTCTCAATCTGGAGTTCTATCTCAAGTGAAAATCACATTTATGTGATATTTCAATGCAGCGAAATAAAGACATTTTTATATAAATAAAAGCTAGGAGAATTTATTGTCATCAGACCTGCACTATGAAAAATACTAAAGAAATGTCTTTGATTGAAGGATATTGTTTCCATATTGAAGCCCACTTCTTCAGAAATAAATAAAGAGCCTCAGAAAAAGCAAAGGATAAATGTAAAATAAATTTTTACTTTCATATGTATACTCTTTAAAAATTATCTTGACTGAACAGGAGGGGGTAAGCAGAATTATGAGATTGTAAGTTTCTTACAGTATTCGTAGAATATAATTATATTTGATGCTAAGATGTTAAAGATCAATATTGTAACATGTAGACAGAGAGAGTAAACTTCTATACAGGGTCCAAATATGGTGTACATCTTATTTTGTATGGGTCATAAGCTAAAATTCACTTTTGTATTTTTTATCAATTAAAAAATTTGTAAAGAAAGTATGTGAGACTATACGCATGACTCTCAACGTCTAAAATTCTTAATACCTGGCTTTTTACAGAGGAAAAAATTCTGGTCCCTACTCCAGAGAACCACTTAAAAAAATTATGCACACATACACCTGGAAAAAGATATACTTAAAATGTTAATGAGTGAGATAAAACAAAAGACAACAAAAGATTAACTCCCTCCAAAAAACAAATGGAGCAAATAAAAAAGAAATATAAATTTGTAGAAAGAACTAAACCTAGTATAAACAATATACATTAATAAATTTTAGAACCTAAATAAAATGGGTAAATTCTTTTAAAATGTAAAATGCAAAAGTTGATGAAGAAATAGAGCGCATAAATAAGTCTTGTAGCTTATTCAATAATAGAAATGAGATTAAAATGTCATCTTTTCCCAAAATAGCCAAACCAAAATGTTTTTTCAGATAAATTCTAGAACATCTTAAAAGAAAAATTCATTGCTTTCTTCTATAAGTTATTATACAAAATTAAAGAGTTGAAGCTGCCAGCTTATTTTATGAGGTTTGTATAATCTTGATTCAAGATACAGATAACTAAATAGAAGAAAAGAAAATTATAGGTTAATTTCCCTTATATCTATAAATAGAAAAATCTTAAAGATAATTTTGATTCGGAAAAAAAAAGAGGCCTTTTATGAATTTTAACACTCATATATTATAAAAGTGTTTAGCAAAGCTAGAAACAAAAGGAGTTTTCCTGACTCAATAAAGTCAACAAACAATCCTACTAAAAGAAGAACCTTTAAAAGTGTTCCTTTTATGACAGAGAAAACCACAAAGGCTCTTCCTTAATACAGCTACTGTTTAACACGACACTGGAGGTCCTGAATGAGATTTTAAGAAAACAAAAGAAAAAGATTTATTGAGAATGAACAGGAACAGGTAAAAGGAAGTTATTTGCAGATGACATAATCATCTACATAGAGGAAAAAATATCAAAATCAAAAGACCTAGTAAGATAATTCAGTAAATGTGTTATATGAAACATGAATTTATGGAACTTTCAACTAATAAATTCTAAACCAATGAAAAACTAAAAAAACCTGATATTTTAAAACAAAGTTACCGTACACAATGCTAGCAAACCTTAAAGCATATAATAGTCAACCAAGAATGCACAGGACAATTTTAGGAAATACTTTAAAATTTAAATAGAAATAATTAGACAAAATATCCTAGATACATGGAGAGATATTTTATACTTTTGTATTGAATAACTTTATATCATAAATATAGCAAACGTTCTCAAATAAAATCAGAAATTCAGTTCATTTTTAATTAAAATTTTATTCGATTTATATGAGGAATTTAACAAACTTACTTTAAATTTTATACGAAGAATAAAATTCCACTACTAATTAAACAAAATAAAAGGAGGATTTGCCTCTTTGGATATAAAAGCATATTTAGTCCCACAGTATTTAATTATATATGTTTATATATATTTATCATACCTATAAAATATTATATTGGCATAAGACCAGGAAAATAAACATAAAAAGTATATAAATCTCAGAGACAGATCCGCACACCTTCAGAAAGGTGGCACCATCGATTCACCGGGGCAAATCGAATTCTTTAGTGGATAGTGCGGTGAAAAGTGGGCGACTATGTAGAGAGAAATAGAATTGGATTCCTATTTTAAAAGATAGAAGAACTGAATGTTAAAGGAGAAATGTATTAAAAATGGTAGAAGAAAATGTAGGAGAATGTTCTATGACCAGAGTTTGGAGCAGAATTTCCCAAATCAATTTTTAAAAGTACATCCATAAAGCAATAAATAGATTAATAGATAGATGATAGGTAGATACATAGATGATTAAATGGATAGATAGATAAATGATAGATATAGATGATAGATGATAGATAGAAAGATAGATAGATAGATAGATAGATAGATAGATAGATAGATAGACAGATAGATAGATGACAGATACATAGATTCCTTTACACTGCATTATTGCCACTTAGCACTTTTATACTTTACATTCATGACCTAAATTAGATTCTTTGACTCTTTCAGGCTTGTTCTGAGCTCAGTCTCGGACTATTTTGCTGCCATGTTTACAAGTGATGTTTGTGAAGCCAAGCAAGAGGAGATTAAGATGGAAGGCATAGACCCCAATGCCCTCTGGGATCTTGTTCAATTTGCATATACAGGTACAGTAATGAATTATAGCTTCACATTAATGTTTTGTGAATTATATAATTTTAATATAGGTTTTAAAGCTTAAAGAAAAACACAGCTGGTATCTTTCCTTTTTCTCACAACTGAAAGACTAACAGAAAAATTAGACTACTTTTTCTTTTGTTACTGGAATCATAAATGTATATATTTATGTGTGCGTGTGTGTATACCTAATTATATATAATATACCTAATTTTTTATATATATATGCATATACACACACATACACACAGACACACACACACACACCTAATTCCTTCCACAAAGAATTTAAACTGGCTTATAAAAATAAAATAGGTGAATGAGCTTGTGATAGGAGCAGGAATGTTATTAATGATCAAATTAGAATTTGTTTATGTTCATAGCTATAGCATTAGGAAAAGAAATAGATTCTAATTTTCTTTCATTTTGCAAATGATGGGTTCAAATAACTTTTTTCCTCTCAATGTGTTAAAGCCTTCACAGAACATTTAATGTGAACTCTATAAACTTAGTTGAGAGAATGAAAATATTTATAATTATGAAAATCACTAGGTTTTAAAGCTGTTTGTTTCTGATCCTCTAGATCGACATCTTCTATTGACCTTTGCACCCTATTATATTTAGTGCATTCAAATAATTTTGCTATATTAACAAACATGTTGAATGCTGTTTAATGTACAAGTATTAGCTTTATCTCTGGAGAATAAACTAATGAATAAGACATGTTTTTGCCCTCCAGAAGCTCACGGTTTAAATGGAGAAAAGAATTAGACAAGGGAATAAAGATGATGTAATGTGAAATGTTAAGAGGGGGTTAAAAGGCCTAAAGCCTGTTTTTCAGAGCATTATCAGGGTTCACATTCATTTAAAGCATTTTAATAACTTTTCAAGATTCGTGAGATAAAAGGAGACATAATAAAATCGTGTGTTAGTAGCAGAAGCAGATAGTATGAATGAATGTTTTTTTAGAAATGGTATGTGGTTCCTTTTGCCTGAATTCTTGATCGTGGTATACAATCCTGTGAAGGAAATAAAGGTAGGCTAGAGCCTGATTATCCAAGAAGCAGAGCCCTAGTTTAAAAAACTGTGTTTTTGCAGAATTTCTGGTCACAGAGAAATAAGAGATGCTCTTGTAAAGATTAGCCTCTACAAATGAAAGACTGTAGAACTAGTGGGAATCTATCCTCTTTAAAGATTTGGCTTATCATAGAGAGGAGTTTGCTGACACTAATATAACACTTAACTCAGTAAATGAAGCCTCTTTGAAAAGGAAAATGCTCACATTCAATGTGCTGAACCTCAGAGCAGCAACATGATGGAAAGAGAGACATTTTCCAGCCTTGGTAATCTTAAAATTACATTTTGTGTACACAAAACTACGCTGGACAATATTAAGCAGGTAAGCTAGTCTTCATTCAAGGTTTTTGCAACAGGGGAGAGAGGTCAGAACTCAGTCTTTACCTAATTTTGCTGAAACAGGGAGTGGGGAAGGATTTTTAAGTGCTGGGGTGAGAGAGAACACAGGCCATCTCTGTGTTTACTAATTGGCTTTGCCTAAAGGAAAAGTAAACTTTCTCCTATCTTCATGATAGAGTTTCGTTTTATAACTTGGAGTAAAGTACCCACTCCAATTGTGCTCCTAGCCTCTCCTGAAGCTGAGACAAGGGTGCTGTCTCTCCCTTGATGTTGGCGTTTCAAAGGGATGGGTTCCTAGTCCTTGAGAAAAACACTCTTGGTTGTAAAACTGGCAAAAAGATTTTAAAATGATTCACTTCTCAAAGGGGTAGAGAAATAAGTTACAGTTACAAGTTTTCCAAGGTAAAACCTCTAAAAAAAAGAGAGGTCAAAGGCCTCGTGTCAAGAAGAAGCCTGTCTAATTGGAATCAAGCTGAGGGAGCAGCAAAACCATCTTAGTTAAATTCAATTTGAATACAATCTGAAATAATAGTAAAGAGTCACGGCCTCCCAGGAAAGAGATAGCAAACATAACCATATTATTTCTTGGAAAGAAACAAATCCTGACGCTTACAGTTTAGGAATCCTTCTAGCAACAGCAAGGCATAGATCCAACACTTACAGACTCCTAGCCTGACAACCTTGCATTTCTCATGTGCAAAACTAGGTCAAAAGACACTCATCATCGTGCAGCGCAAAGTTGGAAGGTGTTTCAAAACTTCCTGCTGAATATACTGACCCAGATTTGGCTCTACTTTGCAGAGGGCAGGCAGGATACAAAGCTGCCTTTCGGTTGGCACTGACACTTTGGCCTTTGCTCTGATACCCATATCTTCCTAGTGGTTGATAAATTTCTAATTGTTAGTTTATAAAAATGCATTGGATGAAAAAATAATTTACAAGCCAATAGTGGGGGAATTTTAGGCATAGTATAAAATACGTACCTGTCTTTTGCTACATACTATGTCACAAATTATAACAATAGAAGAGATCAAGTGAGCAATGCTATAGAAAGGGATGAATAGGAGGTATCTGTATATGTATCTACTTATCTATCTTGCCGGCTGATCTCTAAGACTTTTCTTTGTAGAGGACTAAAAATAAATGCATCGCAGAAAAGAGTGAAAATGAATGCTCAGTAAGAACGTAGAGGATCAGCCATTTGAAAATTTTTTTTTTTTTTAATTTTGAGGTTTGCGAGGCTTTGACACAACTAAGGAGGATCAACTATGTCAAGAATTATTAGTTAACTGTTAGCTGTGTGTTCAATAGAGATGGATAAGAGTACTTTCAAATGATTTCAAAAGAAAAATTTTTATGAGATCTGGAAAGTCGGTAAGGTTTAAATAAACCATATGTAGCTAATTTATTTCATTAACTTAGAAATTAAGAAAAAGAAGCAACGGGGAGCACGGCATAGGGAATGCAGTCAGCATTAATGTAATGGCTAAGTGGAGAACCAGAGGAGAGAAAGAGCAATCAGTTTCATAAACTATATAAATGTCTACCAATGTACTATCTACTTGAAACTAATAATTAAATTTAAAAAAAGAAAAAGAAGCAATGGGTAAAGTATTAGATTAGAATGCATTTTTGACTGACATAAGCATCAATAGTTATAGAATTTAATAATCTTTAATTTCAAGAGGATTCCTCCTTTAAAGAATTTCACATAGGAAAAATGTATACATAGTAAGCTATGGGAGGCAATTTTCTAATAACCCCACTTTCCTCCTACTCCAGCAAATTAAAATGAGGAAAAAATGGGATCAGGAGCCAGGTAAAATTTTAATAGAAGCTAAAGCACATATTGGGAGGTTTTTTTGTTTTGTTTTGTTTTGTTTTTTGATAAACAGGAGGAGAGACCTGGGTACCAAGGAGTGAGTGCAGTGGTAGTAATAGTTCAAAGCGAACAGAATTTTTTTAAAGGACTAAGATATAATGATGAAAAGGTTAATACTTGCAAAATGTAAGATATAACAAAGGGAACCAAGTCTTTGTTTTGACACCATTAAAGAAAACCTTCTTGGAAGTACGAAGCGTAAATACACAAAATTAGCTTCTTTACTTAAAATAAAAAGCTCCATAAGATCAATTTTTAAAACACATTGTAATAGTTCAGGAATGGAAAGAAAAAGGAAAATTTATACTGGTGTTAGAATTAATTGTATTTTTAATATGAGGTTTATATTATTTTCTAAATTCTTAATTAGATGTTTAAACAAATTCAATATTTGTTTTTCTTTTAAACTTTCTATTGACTTTTTCCAAAGTTTTTCACTAGATAATCTGAGTATGATCTTAAGTTATTCATAGAGAACAAAGACCCATTTAAGCAACAGCGCATGTTATAAAATACAGTTAAGTCCTCACTTAACATCGTCAATAGGGTCTGTGACTCTAAGTAAAATAACATGAAATGAAACTAAGTTTAGCATAAGCTAATTGATATAAACAAAAGTTAAGTTCCAAAAGGGCATCTCATCAAAATTATAACAAAATAACGTTGAATGAAATGATGTTATTCAAGGTCCTGGTATAGTGCCCTTTTATAACTGGAGTCAATGAAAATTTGAATATTTAGTTGTAATCTAGAGAATATACAATGACAAGATTGTATATTATTTTTTTCAAAATCAAATCATAATTTAGTTAAAAATATTTGATCACTTATTGCATAAGGAGGGTCACACTAGGGACTAGAAGATAAAATATTAAGTCTGGATCAATACAAATTAGAATGATATAAACCTTTAAAGAAATTGGTAATGAATAGAATTATTAGAACAGGGTATAGCGAAAAAAGTTTTTTACTTTTGTTTTCAAAAGCAGTTAAGAACTATGTATCACTATCCATTTGGTGGCATTCTATAGTTATATAGTTTCGAATAGACTTAACAGCTTTTAAAACATTTTCCTGCATATTACAGAGTCTGTGTTCTGTAATTTTACTTACCTAAAAAAAGATCTGAGATATTATTTTTTTTAAAGCCTGTGATTTGGAATAATAAAGTCAAAGTTATTCTGAAATTGTTCTATAGAATATCTCGGAAGCATGGAATCAAAGAAGAAAAGAAAAGAAAAAAAATGTTTATGGTTTCTCATCATTCTACTTTTAAATTGCTTAGAGAATTAGAGATGTATAGGACTTTCAAAATTCCATCTTGAACATTTTAAATTTTACAGATGAACAATTTTTTATGGCTAACTATGTGATGCAAAACAGAGGCAGCAAAACTTTTTTTTGAGAATTATATATTTAATATTTCAAATAAGCATTGACAAAATCATCATGAGATGTATCAGGACTTTTTTGGTCTCTTTGGAATTAACATGATGGGAAATTTTTTTATCAGTGTTTAAGAACTTCTGAAGTTCTTAATGCAGCTCATTCAGTGAGATTAAGTAACCTGACAAAGATCAATAGTAAAATGTTGGTCTATTACTGGAATAAAATGTCATAATACAAATTGAATAATCCGAATTTGAGATCCTTTTGTGTAGTATGTGTTATGATTGAGTTCTTTGGAGTGGTTTATAACTATCTTGTCCTCAAAATAGTTTCAGTAGCTTAAACTGACTCCTATACTGCTATATAGTGGCTCACTACAGATTCATGCTTCCTCCCAACTGAATGCTAGCTGCCTGCAGGTAGGAATGGTGCTTTACAATTCAAGCATATTGATGCCTAATAGTCCCTTGCCCTGTGAATGCATTGAGTGTGTCTCTTAAGTTTCACTATATGCCTACTATGTGCCATACATTATGATGGGCTCTGAAAGATAGTATGGTGAATTACACATATTTTCTGTCTTTAAGGGACTTTCTGATTTAGAATTTAAAATAGTTATCCTTTGTTATCTTTCTTCTGTATAACATAGATCTGATGTACATAGCCTAATACTCCTTCATTAGGGAATGGTATAAAACAAATTTTGAGGGCTAACATATTGATTTTGTTCCCATATATATTTCAGTTCTAGCCCCAAATTGATGATTACATTGTGAAAATAAAAAAGAGAATGTATTATAATTGAAAAGGATGCTCTAGGGTTTGTCGTATTTTTAACATTGTATTTGGACTGATAGAAATTTCCTTCTGACTTGTCTCTTACATAGTCCCTACTACCCTGACATACTTGAAAATATATTGTGTTTATCGATGCATAAAGCAATAGAGTACGAACAAATATGGGAGATGGGATTTCAGGGTTACTAGCAAAGTGTCAGGTCCTATAGAGAACTGATAAGGACAAGGTTTAAATAAAGGAAGCTGTCCATCTAGCGTTGGAATTAAAAAGAGGGTAGAAAATTAAACTGCCAAATAGCAAGTTTTTAATCACACTGACATGTTAACTTCTTCATTTAAAGAAATAAAAGATTTCTGTGCTACCGAATTTAATTAAAGACTTAGTACATGTTAAGGAATGTTAAGATAGCTTCTGCTTACTGCCAAACATTTGAATGAAATAAATACACACACATAGGAGCTGACATTTTTAATGTTCTGCTTTAATATGAAAAGTATACATCAATATATTCAGCCTATTCAGAATATTATAAACTCCCTTCGGAATTTTTTATTGTAATTAAAAGTAAATTATTGTTTCATTTTTGTTACTGGTTTAATTCAAGTGACATGAATTATGCAAGCACATTAGCAGAATATTAGTTTTAAACTTAGAGCTTTTACTAGATGGGAAAATTCTGTTCTCAATTTAATAAATTAAACCTTTAAAGATTGGTTTTATATATTATTACTACTTATTAATTAAAAATATTGATTTAAAAATTTTCATAAGATGTTGAAATAACCTATATATTCATTAAGGAAAAAAAGTAAAAAGAATAACAATGCAATTTCAAAATCTGGTGTATATTGCCATTATATCCCTACCTTTCCACTAATTAACCAAAAGCTGTGTATGTGTGTATGTGTGTGCATGTGTGTGTGTGCATGTGCATGTGCAACATTAAATAATATAAAACTAATTTGGGGAAAATTATTGTATCAAATAAATAACTGAAAGTGATGTATATTTAGTGACTATTGTACAACTTTTTGTTGTTATTGAACTGCATTTTGGCTTTATGCTATGGGATTTTATAGGCAAACCAAAAGAGAAATAGCTATGTGAAATTTAATATTTACTAGCTATATAGAAAGGATTATGTCTCTTCTGCATGGTAACTCATGGTTACTTTCTGAATTTTCAAGAAAGGAAAATCTCTCAGGTCTCATCTGATAATTATCTTTACTTCCTTAAAAAAATCTGCTTTGAATTTATTTTATTGTTATTTAGTCTTAAAATTGTTTACATTTTCCTCTATTTGGAGTACGAGGAAGACAGGAACTGAATCATATACCACCATACTAACTGTGAAAGAAACATACTATGTATTCTTGTACATTAATCTTATATGACTATATTTTCTCAGTATTATTTCACCTTTACCCCAAAATATCTATACACTTGATTCTGTTGTATAGGAGGAGCAGTACAGTGTAGTGTGTAGACTTTAACATAAGAAATCTCTGGGATTTCCTTTGCCTCCACCAGGACCGACAGTCAACCAAAACTTATCATGATATGAGTAGCCTAGTGTTCATTTTGAGCATTTATTTGAATTGGCATGTACCTATTTTTTATTTCTTATTAAGAATTTTGATTATATCCCTTGGGATCCTCTATTTCATAGTCTGAGATCTTGGTCAAATGGCATAACTTTATGGAGTCTTAAGATCATTCAACTATAGAAAAGAGAAATTAAGAATGTCTAATAATGTCTAAGTAAGAGGATTGTTTTAAGGAGTAAATGAACTAATAAAATTAAGTGGGTTTAGCATAATGCTTAACATACTGCAAGCATTCAATTATGATAATTATTCATAATAAACATGTTTATAAATTTCTATAAATTCTCTGCAAAATTTGTTACAAAAGTGAAGATGAAGACTGAGAACTAAGAGGGAATATTGTTCATCAAACATTAATTTTCAATGTAATTTATCATATCCTTCAGAATGACAATATGATTTCTAATTCGTATGTGTGATTCTGTGCATTTTTAGTGGTACATTTTTTTTAAATGCATATTTGTAATTTTGTTACCTTATATAGTTCAGATGTATTTTTATCATGTATTATATTCATTATTTTAGTATATCTTAACTCATTTTATCCACAGTCACATAAGGAGATGTTCAGTTAGTCAAAGCTTATTGTCATATACAGAAATGAAAACACCTTAGTATGGGGGTCAATAAAATTACATGGATATGAAATCATGGTCCAATTTCTCAATGACATTTTAGTATTCTTTCTATTAACTCTAAAGTTACTCAAATTTCTGTCTGATTAACATGAGAGGTAAGGTTGCTTATATATACCTATGTTACTGCCACGTCGAGTGAAAAATGTGACCTTCCATTGATGTAGTACCATCATCAAATATAATTGTTCTAACAATTAATTTTCTTTTACACGAATCATAAATAATCTAAGAAAAGTGATATAGATGCTTCTCAAATGGAGAATTATTTGTAACTGATCATAGCATTATTTAAAATATTATCCTCAGACTTGGACATTCACAACTTAATAACTTTGTAATTTTAAATATAATTTTCTTTTATTATTTTTATATAAAAGAACACATTATAGAAAACACTACACATGTTATTATTTAACATTTTCAAGATGTTTCACATGCATCTTAATATGTCTCACAATATTAAGCTTTATCTAGCAGTTGGAAAAACTGAAACCCTTTATATATATTTCTAAATAATACATACCTTCTAAGATAATACTTAACTTGTGTTTTAACTATTTCTCAATATTTTTCATTAAAATTTAATAGAACTGATCCTGTTTGCAGATAGCATTTGAGAAAAAAAAGCTATAAACAAGCAAACAAACATAAACAACCAAACAAAACAATCCTTGTCACTGTACTCTTCTTAAGACTTCCATAAATTCCTATCTCGCCTGGTTGGCCATCCTTGTTGAGTTTACTTCCCCTTCATGCTTGAGAAAGAACATTTATAAGAGCCCTCAGCACTTAAATTTTAAATACTGGTAAGGGCTACCCAATAGAGAAAGCAGATTTCAAACAGAGGTGGATTGCATGCTCAGGGTACCCGAAAGGAATATGTAATCCCTGACCCCTTTAGACTGTGTGCTTGAACTTTCTTCTCAGGCACACTGCAGCTACTATTACACTTCTTTCACATTCCTCGACCAGAGAAGATATTCTAGCCAAATGTCATTCACCCAAGTCTGATCTATGTTTCTCACCTCTAGAGAAATGTTTAAGAGTAGTAAGAGGAGAGGATAATGCAGAATAAAAACTCGAAAAAGAAATTTTAAAGACTAGTAGTATTAGTCAATCGTATAAGAATAATTGTAAAAATCACTTCACATTTGTTTAATATATAACAATTTCATTTCTGATACATTCAGTACTACAAAATAATTTATTTTGAAACATATATCATTAATTATTTTCATGTGTTTTCCTGAGCTATATAGTCTACCTTCCAATGAATGGATATTTTTGATTAACAAGTAAATTTGACTAATTCAAAAATTAAATAATAAAGTACTTTTAAAGTTTTTTGACAAGCTATTTATTATCAAATTATGTTAAAGAAAAACATGCTTAGGACCTCAAAGACAAACCTCATTTTTTATATTAATTTAATTTTCCTTTTTACAAAATGGCTTAAAATGGCTTTCAAGTAAAATACGTAAGTGAGGGAAAACAAGGCATTAGTAATATAACTGGATGTCCTAGGGAGTGTTTTGAGAAAGGATTTCCCACTTATTGGAAAATGATATATATACACCCTCAGTAACTCTTTGTGACTGTTGCACTTCTAGTTCACTGGGGCTAAGAAACATTGTTAATGAATATGGATTGTTAAATGTGAAGATTTAGAGAAAAATGTGAATTATTGTGTTCAGAAAATGAAAGTGGCAGTCTCTGAAAATGACCTATAATGATAACAGAAAGGGAATAAGGAAACATATTAAGCATGTTTTGAGAGCCAAGATGATGCTCCAAAAAAAAAAAAATGGTTTATTAATCAAAAACAAACAAACAAATGATTCAGCAACTTAGAAGCCCTGGAATACAGAGGAAGTGAATAGGACAGCCATATGCACAGGTAGGATGGTAAAACTACCAATTTGGGCAGAACACAATATCCAAATTACTGATTTTTTCCACATCACAACCACCCAAGTTAGTGCATATAATATTTAAGTACTCTAAGATGAAGCAACTTTGTAGATAACTTTGATTCAAACTAGTTCTATGGAAACATGCTCCTCCATACTGTTGCTGTAAAATCTGGCCAGGGAGAAGTGATATTTACATACACCTTTCAATCTCCCCTCTATTTTGCTGACTAAAGTAGAACCTATAGGAAGAAAAATCTGATTATTACTTTGGTCTTAGTTTCATTCCTAAGTATCTATGGTATATAAAGATTTGAAATTCAAATTTAAAAAAAGACCTGAGAAGTGCATTCAAATTTAAATTCACAACACCATGATATGATTTATATCATAAGTAAATGTCTTAAGATTATGTTTACATTCTTAGAAATGACATACCAATTTGTTTTAGTTTCTCAGTCACCAAAGCAAAAAAAAAAACAAAAAAACATAATTGCTTATGTTATAAAAAAAAAAAACAGATATTTTTCTCAAACTGAACAGGTTTCTGATATTAAAATCTGAGAGGAATATTTTTGAATATTTAAAGACTTGTAAGACATTATATAGTGTATTTTACACATTCTTGTTAATATGCCAAAAGTGGATGGAATAGCACATTACAGAACTGTTTTTCCTTTCGTCTGATTTAAGTTTAAATGATATTATCTGGGCATGTAGATTATAAATAATTTCATGTGTTAAAGACATATAATCCTACTAAAAACAAAATGATATAAACCAAATTACCTTAACTCCTTGGCTTTTTTGGAAACATTCAAAAAAACCTAAGAATGTGTTAATAAAATAACTATTAAGTAAATAAATGACAAAGAATATGCAAACCTGCCATGTAGAATTTCAAATCACATATGTAATATAATTAATCTCCTCTCAAGGCAGATTAAAAATTCCCCCCTTAGCCAAGAGGAGACTAAATGAAATGTATTATCTTCCATGGGATTCTGGAACAGGAAAAGAACATTAAGTCAAAAAAAAAGAAAAAAAAAAGAAAGAAATGCGAGTAAAATATAAACTTTAGTTTATCAAAGTATAACAGTATTGGTTTATTAATTTAGTGTATGTACCATAGTAATGTAAAATGTTAATAACTGAGGAAAACAAGTATGTGCTCTATGAGAAATCTTTGTACAATCTTTATGTTTTCTTATGAATCAGAAAGTATTCTAAGAAACAAAGCTTAGTTTTTATTTCCTTATGAATTACTCAAATATAAATTTTTAATTTTGTGTTAATTTCTAGTGTGGTAATGATGTGATTCCTTTTTTGATTAAAGATAGATAGATGTTAGATTGTTAGGTGATGGATAGATAAAAATATTGATAGATGATAGAGAGATAGATATACAAAAATATTTAATCTACTTTATGGGTTTTATACACAGATTTGCACTTATATGATAACACATTTTTTCAATGTAATTAGGTTTATAAATTAAATATGGTTATATATCATAGTTAATATACTATTTGTTAAATAGAACAGCATAAATTTATAGTCTTCTATAGTATTCACTTTTTCCTCCTCATTCTATATTACATATTTTTATTCTATTACAGTGCAAATTTATTTTTTTTTTATAGAAAATCAGAGTTTATGCCTCCTTATACATGTTTGGAACACTCAGTAGCTTTAGCACTTAAAGTGAGACTGTAGATAAATGTAGCACACGTTGGGCGTACCTTATTCAAAAGTCATTCTCTTCTTATTCCCCCAGTTGTTTCAGGGAAGGTTACTCTAATTCTAAAATTCTTACTTATATCGGGTTAAAATCAGTCATCGGGGTTTTAGCCAATTGGTAATTATTGAGTTAGGCATGGTCATAAGATACAGTTTTTGCCAAGGAAACATAGAGAAAAGCCTTTTGGGGAACTTTTAGTAAAGATTTCTTCACTGATGCAAAAGAAATATACATGAAAAAGTAGTTCCTCTTTTGATGAGTGTTTTCCTGTCTGAATCTGAAGCTTGAAACTGACAACCATGAGGGGAACAGCAAGTCACTTGAGATGATGGTTATTTCCTGATGATGTGTTGAGCCTTTTAATTATTCAGTTCTGGAGACAACCGTCATCTGGATTTGTCAAGAAAGATAATAAGTATTTTCTTATTATTTGAGAAAAAATTTGAAGGTTTTCTGTTACTATTTTCACGAACTCCTTAGGTGTCCAAGTTTCATCTAGGTTTGAGATATTTTTAAGCCAATTTCCTATGGCACTTAGGATAAAAACAGGTAAAATTTTCCTCTTAGCAAACTCAAAACCATTTGAGAACATTATGCCTCAAAGTTAACTTTGAATGAAAGCTTAAAATTCCTTTTTTTTTTTCATTCACAGTATTCATGTCTTTTTTTGTTATTGTTTTTTTTTTTTTTTTTTTTTTTGGTGGGGGTTCGGTTTTAAGTCAAATACTTGGCAGATTTTTGCCTTTTTACCATAAGTCAGTGAAATGGCCAGGTTATAGCTATAAAGAAATATATCATGCATGAGGTAGTTCAATTTGTGTTCATTCAAGCTCAACATTCACTAATATTCCATTTGTGCCTTCTGACTTTTACAAATGGATCCTTTCATTGGATGTATTCCAAGTTGGAAAAAATAGAACATTTTTAACTCCTCAAAACAAACAATGTTTATATCTTCCAAATTTACATTGAGAATTACCAACAAGTAACTTCTTAAAATTTGTCTACAGATAACCTGTGAAAATTCAAAAAAAAAAAATGTTTTACAGGAACAAAAGGAGAGGTGCAATTATCATAAAGTACAGAAATAGATCCAGTATTTGAATTTGAACTATATAATTATTTGTTTTTACAAATATCTTACATATCTTATAGCTTATCACACAGACGTTATACCTCTGTATCACTTTTCAAGTGTTGACCTGGAAAGATAAAGATATAATTGTGCACACACATGCCTTTTTATAAATTAGGTTTAGACTTATAAGATTATTTTAACAATATGATGATCATGGTCAATATGATGAGCATATGTGAGGTTTCTCTGACAACAACATGTTCTATATATTATAAGCTTTAAGAAAAACAAAATTAACACATAACCCACAATGTCTCAAATTATAATATCCTATCTCTGTGATTTTTAGAATAAAGTTTGAATTAAAGCCCTCAGGTAATATTTATAGGTACTAGTCAACTCAAATACTTTTGTTAATATTTGAGTATTCCCTTTTACATATTTATTAATTAATAAATGGGTCTACAGTAAACTATACATGTATAAGGTATACAATTTGATGTTTCAACATAAGCTTATATCCATACAACCATCACTATAATCAAGATAATGCATATGTCATTACCCTAGATGTTTTCCACACCCTTTTATGATCCATCTCTTTGCCCCTCCACACATCTACCCCATTCTCAGGTACCAATGATCTGATTTCTGTCACAATAGATTCATTTAGATTTTTATAAATTTTAACTAAATGGTATTATAGAGTTTACTTTTTGTCTGATTTTTTTTCTCAGCCTAATTATTTCACACTCTGAATAATTAACCATGTTTATAAAATCATCATAATCAATAGTTCTTTCCTTTTATTACTGAGTAGCATCCATTGAATAGATACATACTATAATTGGTTTATCTATTCACTGGCTGATGAACATTGGGTCGTTTTCAGTGTTTGGCCATTACAAAATAAAGCTGCTAGAGACTTTCCTGTACAAAGCTTACAACAGATTCCTTCATTTCTCTTGTGTGAATATTTAGAAGTAGAATGGCTAAGTCATTTGAGAGCTGAAACTGCAAAACTGTTTTTCAAAATGGTTGTACCATTTCACATTCCCACCAGCAGTTTTAGTGTCTAGTGATATCTCATTGTGCTTTTAACTTGCATTATCTTAAGCACTAATAATATTGAGCATTTTTCATCCATATGCTTTTGCAAAGTGTCCATTTAGATCACTTGACTATTTTTACTTTTTTTCTTATTATTGAGAGTTTATTTATATATTTAGACACATATGGTTATCAGATATGATTTTTCAAATATTTTTCTCAATGATTCTTTTGTTTCTTTACTATTGTCACTTGCAGTGACTTACGAAATTCAATTTAACAATTTTTTTCTCATGAATTCTGCTTTTGATGTTTTATCTAAGAAATATTTAATTAATTTAAGGCCACAAAGATTTTCTCCAGTATTTTCTTATAGAAGATTAAGTTTTACATTTAAGACTATGACCCATTTTAAGTAAATTTTATATCTTAAGTTAGGTATTGATTAAAATACAAGTTTCTGTACATAGACATCTGACTATAATAGTAGAACGTGCTCGAAGACTAACCTTTCTTAATTGAATTACCTTTGCAAAAATTAGTTATTTGTATATGAATATTCTATTACTAGGCTCTTGCTTGTTTTTTATTGATGTTTGTCTATGTTTAGAACAATACCAATCAATTGTAATTACTGTAGCTTGTTTTAAGTCTTAAAACCTAGTAGTGTTATTATTTCCACTTTGTTATTTTTTCAAAATTGTTTTGGTTATTCTAGACCAATTGCATTTACAAATAAATTTTAAATAAGTTTTGTAATTTCTACAAAAAGTCTGCTAGTTTTGAATGTGATTTAATAAATCTATAGATTAATTTGAGGTGAATTGAAATTTTAATAATATTGCATCTTTTGGCAGTATACTGTATACCTCACATTGCACTTAACCAACCCCACATTGCACTTAACCAACCCAGGCAACACTGATTAGACTGCTGTTTTGGGACATCTTCGAGATTTTCCACCACAGCCACCACCAATGGCTATGATTTTTTTATGGGAAAAGGATATAGAGCACAATCCAAAAGGGAAACAGTGCATAAAGTAAATTCTAAGGATCCCCTTCCAATGAAATCATATAAGACACATTTTATTTCCTCTGCAATGAATTGTGACAAAGCATGTGAATTGTTGCCAATCAGGAAAATTCATTAGAGACTCAGAGACTGGGTTTTTTGTTGATCACATAGATAGCCTCTTAGCATACACCAAAATTACAAACTCTTGGAAGGAATACAAAGGTTCAGCATATAGCATTTTGTTTATACAACAGTTTATGTACAGTGAGCCATTTGCATTAATTAATTGTGAGAAATCTCTTGAAATCTAAGTTCATGAGTCAAAGGCAAATATTGCAAGCAGAGTTTTTCAAGGATAGCAATCAGGCCCACTGTGTTAAGTTTTTCTGTATGGCGTTACTGAGAACAATTGGTTTATTAAAACTAAAGAAAGTCACTCTCCCAATATTCTGAAATCACAGTAAAATGGAATTCATAAAAGCCATGCCATCTGCATTTATTCCTTTTATCTGATTTTCACAAGCTTTATGCTAAAAAGCATGCAGACATCTTTTTTTCTATCTTAATCAAAAATTTTAGGTAAAATTTCCCCGAAGATCTTAAATCATAACAATATTTTGAATATATAAATAATACATTTTAATGTATTCATATTATCTCCTCTATTATATATATATTTTATAGATGTAGGTACACATTTCATATATCATCTAAAGCAATATAAAAATGTAGATTTATGTCATTTGTAGAATAGTTTTTTTTTGGTGCTTACTATAATATTCCATAAATCTTAACATATACATATATAAATAACTGTACTGATATAATTTGTCTTAAAAATCATTTAACATGGTATGAATCCTTCAATTTTAGATAAAAATTTTATTGGACATTATTATTGAGTAATAATTTATTGATAATGTGAAATATAAACACCTCAAAGAATTTTATCGCAATTTATATTATTTATCATAGAGGCAAATGTCTTCTCTGCTGAATTAAACTAAGATACTCAGTTTTCTACTAGTTGCTAATATCTGAACAGTAGTGTCTTTGTGCATTTATTGAAATCTTGGAAGTTGGAATAACTATTTCTAACTAATACTACTGATAGTGTCCTTCTTTTATATCAAATCTAAACTTTACATAACTAATCTCATTGGAAATTAATATATAATAAAAAGTAGTTTAATTTTGCTTTTATTCGCTGTTCCTTTCACCTTTTGTTTCCACTTTACCTGATTTTTTTTCTTCATTAAATCCCTTGCTACTCTTGAAAGCATGTTTAGATTCCTTTGCTGTCTTATTCTTTCAGCGAAACTCATAAATAAAACATAATAGTCTTTATCTATTAAATATGTAAAGTTATGAGTGAAATGTCTTGTTTGAAGGCAACATTATCTCTCATCAAATAGATTATGTATGAAATACAAAGAATAGTGTTTCCTTAAGATGAAGCAATCTTGCATACACTGTCTTAAATAAGGTACCAAATTTAATACCAGCAACAATGGGGACAGACACACTGACATCATGAGCCTCTCTACATAAGGCACTGAAATGGTACCACATCACCTTTATGATGTCCCTTCAAAAAGGTTTCAGCTAAATCTAATCATAATGAAATGCTACAACTAATTTAAATTGAGGAATTCTACTAAACAACTTGTCTGAACTCTTCGCTAATACAAATGTCATGAATAACAGAATGACTAAAAAACTGTTCTAGATTAAAGAATGCAAAGGAGACATAAAAAATAAATATAATGTGTGAACGTTGATTAGATTCTGAATTAGAAAATAAAATCTATAAAGCATATTACTTGGACATTTGTGGAAATTTGCATTACAGCGATCCTACTGTATCACAGTCATGAGTGTGAATGCTTTTGTTCTTTGAGATACCTGCTGACACATTTAGGAGTGAAATATAATGTTTGAAAGTAACCGTTAAACAGTTCAGCGATGATAGCATAAATAAACACACATAAATATGGCAAAATGTTAGCACTTGGTGAAGCTAGGTAAAAATTATATGTTCTCTATTGTATTATTCTTGCAGATTATTACAGGTTAAAAAAACTCCAGAATAATAAACTTGGTGTGGAAAAAAATAAAAGTATTGCATTTATAAGATCTTTCTCAATAAATATTCTGTCCTTGAAAGATGAAATTTTGAAAGTAGACAACTCCTCTACTATGTTATAAAAATGTTCATGATGAAAAAAGGTGAAATCTAAGAAAAAATATAGTAGTATTCAAAATTAGAAAATAAGTTCCAAGAGTGCACTTTTAAATTTCAATTAAACGACAGCATATATAGTCTTACATTTGAGTTTCAAATTTAGTGCAGCCTGTCTTCCAAGTTCACAAATAAATTAAAATATCTCTATTACGTAAGGTTTAAACACTATCATAGGTATAGTCTAATTAAAATAAAATAATTCAATTTAGAATAAATCGGACTGTAAGAACTATAAAACTACAAATAAATAAATATATAATAATATTCAATATTTAATAATACTCAAGAAATAAACCCTAGGTATCAAGTATATAGAGTTTATTATTTGAGTATTCTATATACAGCTATTAGTTCCGGGAAGTTATTCAGGGATTCAGGCTACCTATTTCCTGTATATCCTCCATCCAGTAAGGTTTTATGTCATCTTTAATTAATTGGAAAAAGAGAAAGAGGACATGAATGACACACGCATTATGAATGTTTTGGTGTGGTAGTACCACACTGGCCTCTGCTCATATTCCATTGACCTGTGCTATGATATTAACACATGATCTGGCCAGGAAAAATGAAAGAAGATATTTCTAGTAAAGAGTAGTGGTCCAGGCTAAAAAACTAATAATATGACATAAATCATTTCTGAGAATGTATGATTTCAAAAAGATCACTAATACTGATAGAAAATCTGAATGAGACTAAAACAATTTAAAATAAATTGAATTGTTTAATAAAATCTAACCTCAGATAGTTGAGTCCAGATTACAAAGATGAGTTCTCTAAAAGTTCCAGAAACAGCTCCATTCTTGAATAAATTATTTCAGTAGTTAGAAAAAATAAAAAAGACACCAAAGAGCTTATTTTTTGAAGTTAGGATAATTGACCAAAAAGAAAAAGAAATTATAGATAATTATAAACACAGGTATATTGAATTAAATATATTAGCAATCTGCAATGTGTGTATATATAAATGTATATAATATATTCATTATTTGTACATAGGTATTTCATATTTATATACACATATATTGTCATAAACTTAAATCTATGCTCTACTAAACTTGTACAAATGTATTGCAAACCATTTCTCTCTCCTATTTTTTAAATTGAAAACAAAAGAACCATCATAATTTCTAATGAAGTGGATACAGATATTTTAAGTGAAATTGCATTTTTATGTACTAGATAATTTTGAACATTACATGAAATAAGATGGTCAGAGGATTTGAATATATATATTTTCCAAAGAAGACATAAAAATGGTCAACAGTTATATGAAAAGATACTCAACATCACTTATCATCGAAGAAATGTAAATTAAAACCACAATGAGATATCACCTAATGTCTGTTGAATTGACTATTATCAACAAATAAACAAACAACAAATGTTGGCAAGGATTCAGAGAAAAGGGATATTTGTGCATGCTGGTGGGATCGTAAACTGATGAAGTCACTATAAAAAAGAGTATGGAATTTCCTCAAAAACTTAAAACTATGATACAATCCAGTAATTTCACTTCTGGATATTTACTTAAAAAAAATAAAAACATTAATTCAAAAAGATATATGCACTCATGTTCATTTCAGTATTATTAATTATAATAGTTAAGATCTGATAGCAACCTAGGTGTTCATCGGTTGATGAATGGGTAAAATAGATGTGGTGAATATATACAATGGAATATTACTCAGCCATAAAAAGAGAATGAAATTTTGCCATTTGTAACAGCATGGATGGACCTAGAGGGTATTATGCTAAGCAAAATAAGTCAGATAGAGAGCAAATACTATATTATTTCACTTATGTGTGGAATATAAAAAACTAAACAAATGAACAACAACAACAACAACAAAACAGAAACAGATTCGTGCATACAAAGAACAAACTGATGATTGCCAGAATGGAAGGTTAGGGGATGGGTGAAAAAGAGTGAAAGGGAATAAAAGATATAAACTTCCAGTTACAAAAAAAGTCACAAGGTCTTAATATACAGCATAAAGAATATAGTTAATAATATCATAGTAACTGTATGGTGACAGATGCTTATTAGACATCATGGTGATCACTTTGTTAGGTATATAAATATGAAATGACTCGTACACCTGAAAGTAATATAAGATTGTATGCTAACTATACTTTATTTTTTTTAAAAGCAACATGCTTAAGAAAGTTACTGCCATTTAGAGAGTTATATTTATTTTGATTGTCAATCTATGTTCGGATTATTTCTAGCAGAGTAGCCTAATGTTTTGAGAAACAGTGGTATGTGTTTTTCACGTTGTAAACAGAATTTCATAATCCTCTTCATTTAATGTCTAGGTTGCTTGGAATTAAAGGAAGACACCATTGAAAACCTTCTTGCTGCAGCATGCCTTCTTCAGCTTCCTCAAGTAGTAGAAGTCTGCTGCCACTTCCTCATGAAGCTTTTGCATCCATCTAACTGTTTAGGAATTCGAGCATTTGCAGATGCTCAAGGATGTATTGAATTAATGAAGGTGGCTCACAGCTACACAATGGTAAGGAATTTTAGTATATTAATAATATAGACTGCTGTATTATCAGAGGTTAAAATAATTACTGTCATTGTATTGAATAACTTTTTAAAGCTTAACACAAATTTCATATGCTTGGCACTTTTGTATTAGGAGATACAATGTAAGACATTATATAATAGACTATTTTATTGTTTTCTGGCTTTATTTACATTTTATAGGCAATACAGATATAGATATTGACTATTTGGGATTGTAAAATTTTTTCAAGTGAATTGTTCTTAATTGTTCCTGCCATATCTATCTTTTTCACATCTAATTCCACAACTACCTTTTTTTTCTTTTCTTTTTTTCCCTAGTGAAAAGCTAGCAGTCTATGCCATAAAAAAAAAAAAAAAAAAAACAGCAAACTTTTCTTTGCACTATGGACTGAGTCACATCAACCAAAATTTGATGTTGAAGTCCCACCCCCAATATGAAAATATTTGGAGATGGGACTTGGGGAGGTAATTTGATTTAGATGAGGTAGGTCCTGATGATGAGATTAACAACTTTATAAGAGACACCAGAGAGTGTTTCTTCTCTCTTTCTACCTTGAGAGGACACAGTGAGAAGGAATAGAGTCCTCACTAGGGAATCCAGTCAGCCTACACCTTGACCTAGGACTTCCAGCCTTTAGAACTATGAGATATTTCTGTTGCTTAAGTCACCATCTATGGTATTTTGTTATGGCAGTCCAAGCTGACTAACACTTTTAATTATAGCATATTATGTTTGGTATGGCTTTGTCTGTATCATCGGCAGAGAAAAATAATAATTATAGTATATATTTTAATGTGTTAGTATAGTGAATATTAGATTTCAGAAACTCCAAGGAACTCCTGCACTAAAGGAAAATATTTAGATATATTTAGATATATATGCCAACTGATCTATTTTTTTTTGTGAATTTGTACCATTTTCATAATAGGTTTAAATCGAGTGAATATCATTCAGTAAATACTAAAATAATTTAAGCCTATTTTATACATTTCTCTTTGATTTTTTTTCTCACTACATGTACATATATACATGTATTTTAACTTTATAGAGATATTAAAAACATTTGAATTGTACATTTTAAATACATGAACTTTAAGGTGTAAAAATTTTTTTTCTAGAATAAAAAATCGATTATAAGTTTATACCCATTATATTTCATACGCTAGAAGTAATCCTTCTAAAACACTTAATACAGTCCTTGACGTATAGTAAACCTATGTGAAATGCCAGCTATTTTTACTACTGTTACTAGTATTAACATTATTAATAATTTGATTATTATTGAAACAACCAATTATAAAGCGTAGAACTTTTCCTTTCCAACTCAAGGGGAAATTTATATGAGATAAATGTCATTAAGCTTTATAGCTGCTCTTATTTTGAGATCTAATACCTCTACAAATCACTAATGGCAATCAGCCATTTAAGTCTTCTAATTGTTATTCTTAGATAGAATTTCATTATTATTTTAATTTTCTCCTTTAATCCTTTGAGCAGATTAGTAAATTAAATTAAAACATAAAACTAAAGGAAAGGAGATACATGCTTTGTAATTCTTCTTTCAAAATATTCCATGGCAGGGCACAATGGTACTATTGAAATTATATGAACCATGTGAAATCAATGTAAACAAATACTTCATCAACTAAAATATCAAGGTCCAACTGTAATCATTGAATTATGCACATTTCATCCAATTAATAGCTCCTGGCTTAGCTAAACCAAAGAACAATATGCCTTCATATCCAGGGGGATAATGATCCCTTCTGGTTCACAGTGAAATTATTATTTTAATAATAAAAATGTTTTTCTTGCAGCTGCTTAGACTGTTCCATAATTTGTCACACAATACTAACAATATGTTTTTTTTCTTTAGGCATCTTAAAATGTACACCTTGCAGTAAAATATATTTAAAATAGAAATATGGAGGGTTCTATCTAAGATACTCAATATTCTAAGTAACTCTAATTTAATTTAGCTTTAAAAGTATGACTAAGTTATGTGTTGTGTCATGTCCTTTGAAATTTAAATAATTTCACATTCTTTTGGAAGCATGGACTCCAGTATTCTCTGATCACTCTTGAGTTACTGCTTTAGTGAAGAAAATTTACCAATCATTTATGTTCCTAGACCACTATTTGCTCTCAATTTCAATACTTAAAAACAAATGTTTTGCATCTGATATTATAACTTCTCACTACATATTTGCATCTGATCCTTGTTTAATCATGTATATGTTCTCCTCTATTCAATCTGTGTTTTGAAAGCAAACCTATTATAATGTTTTTTATTTTTCTTCTTAAATGCTTTCATAGTTTTCTTATTACCTCCAGGACTGAATTAACTTTTTATTGGTTCTAATTATTTGCTATTTACTTATTTTACTAGTAACATTTTTTTTAATTTTTAAATTCATTGCTAAATTTTTTAGATATGAAATAGATCTTAACTTGCTATCTATATGCTTTTGCTATTTATATGATTTGCTAACTTTCATTTGGAAAATTCACTTATTTCTTTGGCTTCAGCTATTAATTTTCTGTAGATGATTCCAAAATCTACTCAGAGAAGGTGACCGACCCAGCTTGGCAGTGGTTCATGTGCAAAATACTGGAAAATGTTGATTGCAAGCTCAATATTAAGTGGAAGTGTGAAACTTAATTCTAAAACATTTAAATTTTGGCTGCATTAATATACAGATAACAATAAAATAATTGAAGAAAATAGGACCCCCCCAAATTCTATTAGTCAAATTTCATTATGAGACTTGTGCTTAATTCTGTACTTCACATTTTAAAGGTATTAGAGAATGATAAGCAAAAATAGATGAGAATAACAAAATAGAACATATTTTATAATCATTTCATATGAAAAAAAGTTAAAAAACACTCGAGCTGCCTGTGGCTGAATAATATTAGGGCATGAAAATAGCTGTCTTCATGTATTTGACAGAATAAACTTGTGTCTAAACAGTAGTATTTAAGTATTTTTTGTTTCATTTTTCATTTTAATAATTTAATCTGTTGAAATTAAATAGTTCATGAAAGAGTAGTATTAGAATTGATCTGCTTTGTGTGACGATGGATGGGAAGTCCAGAGTCTACTTCAATCTTCTGATCTTTCTCTTCTGGTTTGTCTATTTCCACTGATCATCAGTGCCACTTTCCGCTAAGGTCAGCTTTGCCTTTAGAGGAGACTCCTGGAACTACATTTCCCAGAAATCCTCTCTCCATATGGTTTTGGCTTAGAGTTTGCCAATAAGAGACGTTCATGCAAGAAATGGAAGGGGAAAGAAAACAGGAAGACATTCTCCACATGCAGTTGCAAGCAAATTGCAGACAAATGGAAAGTTGAAGTAGCTTCTAAGTGATTTCCTTCACTGTTGTGGACTAAGATAGTCGATGGGAACTTTCTAGAAGTTTTTGAGGAATGTAGTACCTCAGTGGAGTGTTTTTGAGAATTCACATTAAACTGAAGGTTGAGTTTATCAGTAGGAAGTTCCCTGATCTTCACTTCCACAGCTGTTTTGGTCTTCAATTCCCTATTTACAGTCTTTCTTGCATAGAACATAGAGTGGCTTGTCATCCTAATCCAACAATGTCTTTAATACATATGCCAAAATAGAAGATTCAAACTCCATATTTTGATATGCCTGGCCCTTCAGACCTAGTTTCTAAACTGCTACCTGGACATTTTTTCTCAAAAATAAGTGACATCTATTTTACCCCTCCTAAACATGTGCTGTGACTTCCCTTCACTTATACTTACTTTACTCATATTTCTCTTGTTTAGAATCTCTGGTATCTAATTCTAAATAACCCTTAGTTTCCAATTTAAATTCATCTGTGCCTAAAAAAAATATCAAATCTTTTGTTGGCCTTCTCTCTCTCATTTGAAATCTTAGTATTCCTTTTCTTAGGATTATGTGATATCATCATAAACCTCCTTTTATAATTAATTATATTAACTAGTCTTTAAAATTATATTGCAAACTCTTTTATGACAGAGAACAAGCTTTTCCATTGAAATTTATTTTGTCACAACAGAGTATCTACTACTGTGTAATATGTTAATTAATTCCCACAGTTACCTAGGGGAGTGGTCCCCAACCTTTTTGGTACCAGGGACCAATGCTCCCATTAGAATCTAATACTTGATGATCTGAGGTGGAGCTGATGCTACTAGCCCTGGGGAGCAGCTGCAAATACAGATGAAGCTTCACTTGCTCACCTGCCATTCATCCCCAGCTGTGCAGCCCGGTTCCTAACTGGCCATGAACTGGTAACTGGTCTGTGGCCTGGGCGTTGGGGGCCCTCAATCTAGGATATTTATTTGAGATTGTGATTTTCAGCACTCCTGAATTCAACAAGACTACACATGTTTTTCTTCCAACTTTCTTCCCAGTCATATTTCTTACCATTACTTTTCCCTGTTCACATAATTCCAGCCATACTGAGCTTCTTGATTTTTATATGTATATATATTTTAATATATATATATATGTATGTGTGTGTGCATGTGTGTGCGCGTGCGTGTGTGTGTGTGTGTGTGTGTGTGTATGTGTGTGTGTTTACACTAGAGGTAGAATCAGTGGCCATAGGACTAATGAGAGGTTTCCATGTTCAATCAGTATCCTTGAAAGGTGGAAGTCTCAGAACTGGAGCATAAAGCCTTTGTGAATCAGAATAAAAGTAGCTGCCCTTTCAGAGTTTAATACTCTAAGAAATCCTATACAGATATTGTTCACTTGTCCTTCAGTCATTAGAGCAATGACAGAGAAAAAGAACACTTTATGTGGTTTCTGTTTATAGTTTTTGAAATACCTGACTTTTCTCATGGTTTCTAGCACGCTTTTTTATTTTTATCAATAACCTTTCTAATAAACCATAAACTAGAATTTCTTTGAAAAAATAAATGGAATTTAAATTTACTTGCTTTTCTAAGTCATCAAAATAAAGTTCACTTCACCCATATTTTTCCTCAGGACTGTTATGTGATGCATTAGTACTAAATTTGTTTTGAATGTCATCTGATTTTTTTCTTATATTCATTATTTTGTGTTACTCCTTTTCACTAGCATACACACACACACACAGTTTGAGTAATGAGTTTAAGTTAATATATAAATATCACGATGAATATCAGTAAAATCTGACTTTCTGAATTTCTTTGTAAATTGATAAGAAATGAAGTTGTCAGGATGGGTACAACGAGTAGCTTGGATGACAACTGCCATCGATGCATAATGATCATAAGGAAAAAGAAACATGTGGAAGCCTAATTATCAAGGACCTTCCACTTATTCCCATTTTTGTTTTTATTTACTTGTTTTGACCCTAACTTAGACTTTACAGGCAGTTTTTGTCACCAGTGACTTTTCATTGGTGAAATTCTAGTCAATTGGCTAAGACTGGAAGTTGATTTGAGTGATGGAGTTTGAAAAATTAACTTTTAATTGTGTTTAGTGTCATGCACAAACAGGATATTCAGATTACAATGGATAAATTGATATGTATAATAAATAATATAACAAATTACATTCACTCATGTAATTTCAGTTTGACTATATAGAACTTTGTAATTATTAAAGTTCAATAAAGTAAACCACAATTAAATGTGCATTTATAACAGTTTCAAAGACAAATAAAGCATAATTACAGAGTATCCAATGAAAATTAAAGGCTTTTTAAGGGTCCATTTTAGACATGGTCCATTTCTTCTACTTGGATGTTCTTCAAATATGTTTCCATTTTAGATTTTCATATCCAAAATTAAGATCATTCTGTTTTAAAACATGCATCTTTCTGCTTTTTTGTTAATAATGAAGATGATAATAGTATTCATCTCCTTGAAAAGCTTTCTACTCATTTTAAGGAATCTTCCATTTCCATATTTTAATTTTATTTTCATTTCTTATATCTTTTTAAACGCAAAGATACAGCACAAAGTAGTGCAAAAATCACAACACACACACACACACACACACACACACACACACACACACGCTCTACCATGAAAAATGTATCAGGTTTTTTAGTTGTCCAGTAGATTTAAATTTTTGTAGTGTTGTGTGTTTTGAGTTGATGCTGTGACAACAATATAACTAATAAATGCTCAAGAATGAATATTAATGTTTAAAAATATCCTATAAACACACATCTAAAGGATTTTCATAGTAATTTCTAAGTCCTCTCTCAGTGTTTAAAGATTTCAATAATTTAATCCATGTAATTCCCTTCTATGATTAGCAGTATTCCTACCTCATTAGAATAGTTCAAAAAGGGTTTCTTATGTGATGTCAGAAGAAGGAAAAGCCAGCCATGTTTTGGGTGCAGTACCCTTTTCAGTTTGCACAGTTCTTCGACAAATAAAATCAATAATTTACTTTTGTTCAAAAGTGGAAAAAATTCTGATTTTTTTATCGCGTGTGAAAGTTTCACTTTCTTGAAATAATTTACACATTATAAACTAATGTAAAGTATTTATATTTCCTGATGAAGTAGTGAATCTCACAATGCAGAACATTTCTTTTTATGCTTCTCTTTTAGATTTTTCTTTTAATGCCATTTTTCTGTTAAAGATATATTCATGCTTAAAGATCCTTAACAGTAATTTTAGAAAGAGGAATGAAAGGAAGAGAGATCGATTATAGTTCACAAGAAAGATGATAAATCAATCTTTGCCTGAAGGGAAACCCAATCTGCCTTTAGTACACATTTCCTTAAAAAATGCTTTCAGAAATTTACTGTACAACCAGAAATAATTCAAGAAAAAAAATAACTTCTAATGGACTATCAGATGTTCCCCCCACACCCCAAAATACTCTAAATATATTAACATTATGGAAAGAGCTAGATTACATACATGTTCCCTGAGGTGACATCTGCCTCTGACTTGTTCACTGCTGTATTTTAGTTCTTAGCACAGCACCTTTCTCACTTAGACACACAATAAAAATTTGAAAGAAAAAATAAATGAATACTTTCATATATTAATAATTTGATATTTCTTATTATAAAATTTATTCTAATAAATAAAATATGAATATTAATAATTTGTAGTGAAATATAGTATCTTTATTTACAATACATAAAAATATTTATGTTGTGCCTAATTTTACTTTTTATAGTTCCTTATTAAAATATATTTATAAATGCATACAGGATGCACCCAGGATGTTTGGAGCTCATTACTTTTTTATCAGCTATTTTAAAACTGTTTAACGGGCAACATATTCCATCTACTATGTGTGTATATTTTTAAGTTAAGTTCAGTAGATTTATTTCATATTCAAAGTCTATATTTAATATAGTTTAGTACTTCAAATGAAAGCTATCCTTGTTTAAATTCTTTATTAAAAGTTATTCTTATTAAAATTTTTATTTAAAGTTTTCATTGAGAGTCACCATGCTATCAAAGAATAAATATAAAACCTGGTTGTCCAACATAAAAGACACACACTAACAGAAGAATTAATGCTAGACCAAATGTATTCTATTTTCATATATGATTGTAGATTACATAAAACAACACAAAATAATTCAAAATTGATGGATAATAGTAAGGAGAAATCAGCAAAGGTTTGAAGAATGAGATGCAGATCCCGACCTCATTAAGTAAATTCAGTAAATAGTATAAGTGATGGGCTTTATTCCAATAAGCACTTATAACTATTTTTGTTGTCTTTATTTTATGTAAGAATGTTTGTTTTTATTTGAGCAACACAAAAAATATATATCTTAGTTGAATTCAAGTTATATAATTTAAAATTAGTAAACAGGCGTTTTTGAAAATAATAAAAAGTAAACATTTTTAAGCAAAATAGACTATTTCATCAATACTAAATCTAAGTAAATTTTTTAAAGACTGAATCTAAAGGTTCAAGCCAGATATACTATTCTAAGCATTTATTGAAAACAATTTGCATCTTAATTGAACCTAAAGTTTAAAAAAAATGAAGAGATTTTTAAAGATATGGATAAAGATGGAATTCAGTTTCTTCTCCAATTCTGTCTGAAAGAAGAATAAGCTGATTATCAATTTATAGAGTACGGGTTCTATTTTTACTTCTAGTGTATAGATAAGAATAAATGATCATAACTAAATGGTGAGACAGAAGATAACATGACATATAGAAGAAAATACATATTTTAAAAATAACTAATTGCAATTGAACTAGAAAATCGATAAAATTAAAATCTGATTTATTATATCTAGTTACTAATTAAGACATACATGTATACATTTATGCACACAAAGAGACATTGTATCAGTATTAACTTCATATATTAATTAGAATAAAATCTATATTATTAAGTAGTAGACTCTATAATAACCCTAGTTTACATTATTTTTAAAATCCTTATTTTCCACATATACACTCATATTATGATCATCAATGGCTTTCTTCCTCTTCAGAAGAAGAATATGGCAAGTTTCATTAACTTAACTATTAGAAAGATTATGGGAAATGATTTCATTAAATATTGAAAGCTTGAAAATTCCAGCTATTCTCAAAGACTCTAAAGCTAGGTTTGTAAGTGGCCAACAATGTAGTGTGCATTTAAATAGTCTACTGCAACAGGTAAAAAGCCTTTAGTTATTTATGATGGTTTAGTGGTCAGTAAATTGAAACACTGCTTGGCATAGGAAAGAATATTATTTTACTACAGCATTTAGAATAAAAAATGGACAGTTCGATGAACTCACTTGAAATCCATCACAGTAAATCGACACACATTTTTTTTTTACTTTCCAAGTCATAGAATTATCTGAGAATTATTGCCTTATTTGTTTCAAGAAAGCAGAGATATGAGTGATGTATTCTAGCTTCATACAAATAAAACTTGGTAATAACCATACCTTAAAGCTAAACAACACCAAGATCTATAAACTTCTCATAGTAAATGCATCCTTTGACAGCCTAGGCAATAGAGATGGGAATCAATGAAGCTTCGGGTTCTGGGCAAAAATTAAAGAACTTTTCTGATAATCTAACAGCTAAAAAAAAAAAAATCAGCCTGAGTGAGCAGAATAACATGGGTCAATCATCAGCTCTTCATTCAATGGTATTCTTCAATATCGAACATTAGTAGAAAATAGATTTATCTTATTGGGCAAAGAACACAAACCAACATAGTAATCTAAAGTTCCCTTTATCCTACTTTTAAAAGTCAGTAAGAAGTATATCAGAATTAGATTTTTGTTACTTGTTGTTTTAATATAAAAGTATAGCTAATAATATTTTATACAAAGAGGATACTAGCATATCATATTCTTAACATTAAATACTGTGACCTAAAAATTTAATTAATATTATCTTAGAATTTGTAACACTCCTTGCGGTTTATTTTTTAAACTATTTGTGAGATTATAGAACACCACTGAGATTTAAGGGGAAAAAATAGTCAAATTCTTAGCATGGATATCGTGGAAGTAATTCCAACTATACAGATAGACTAGACTAGATAATTTCCCAATTCTTTTTTTAAAACATGGACTGAAAGTCTAGGCTTTACTTTTTAACTTTTTATTAATTTTGCTGAGAATATGTTCTCACCAGTGCTGCTTTAATTTGTTCAACAGTCCCATTTTTTAACTAGTTTGTTTCTGATGTTTCTGTAATTTTCTGATCACTGAAGGCATTTGAAGTTTCAAAATATCTTGAGCAGAAAGAAAGTAAAGTACAAGGAAAAAATGCTTTGGAAATCGTGAGACTTGACGTTTTACCTAGGTTTAGTAAAACCGTGTTTTGAGCAATTCACTTGAGGTCTATCTCATTAACTGTTAAATGATGAAGTTTGTTTGAAACCATACTGTTACCTTACAGCCATATGACTTTCTAAATATCTTGTTAAATCTGAAATTTCATGAAATATAAATGCATTTCTAGATAATGTATATAAGTTCCATTGTGTCATTAAGAATTGAAAACCTAATATCGCAAGTGGAAGATTAACTAATGACAGTTGGGAATCAACAAATGATGATGAATGAATGAATAGATACTTCCCTATGTTCATATGTTTTATGTTTTATAAAAGCAGCATTATTGATATATAATTCACCTACCATACAATTTAATACGTACAATTCAATGTTTTTTAGTACATTCTCAAAATTATGCATCCATCACCATATTCAATTTTAGAACATTTCCATCACTTCAAAAAGGAACCCTGTCCCTATTCATTCCCCATCACACCCACCCAGCTCCCCAGCCTTAGGGTAACCAATAATCTAGTTTCTATCTGCATAGACTTTCCCATTATGGATGTTTTATAGAAATGAAATTATACAATATGTGGTCCTTGAAGACTGGCTTCTTGGGCTTAATGTAATGTTTTTAAGACTCATTTGTGTTATAGCATGTGCTTGTACTTTATTTCTTTTTATTGCCAAACAACATTACAGTGTATGAGTACACCTCATTTTATTTATCCATTCTTGGTTTATGGGCATTTGTATTTACACTTTGGAGCCATTATGAATAATACTACCATGAACTATTGTATGCAAGTCTTTGTGTGGATATATTTTTATTTCTTTTGGCTATGTAACAAGGAGTGAAACAGTTCTATGGTAATTCTGTGTTAAGGATTCTGAGGCACTGCTAGACTGTTTCTCAGAGAAGCTCCATCATTTCACATTCCCCACAAGAGTACATAAGGGTTCAATTTCTCTATTTCCTTGCCAACAATTTTTTTGTTAACTTTCTTATTGATTATAGCCATCCTTGTGGGTATGAAACGATATCTCGTGGTTTTGATTTGCATTTCCTTAATGCTTAGTAAAACCAAGCATTTTATCATGTACCTATGGAACATTTATAAATTTTATTTGGAAAACTATCTGTTCAGCTCTTTTGCTCGTCTTTTAATTGGGTTATTTTTATCATTCTTTTTGTGGTCTAGATAAAGTCTCTTATCAGCTATACGATTTTCAAATATTTTCTGCCATTCTGTGGGTGGTCTTTTCACTTTCTTGATGATATTTTTTTTGAGGATAAAGGTTTTCAGTTTTCATAATGTCCAATGTATTTATTTTTTCTCATTTTTTGCTTGTGCTTTTAGTATCATAATTTAAAAATTATTGAGAAATACAAGGTTAGAAAGACTTTCACATATGTTGTCATCTATGAAGTTATGGGCTTAGCTCTCACATTCACTTCTTTTTTCTATTTGTTTCTTTGTTTTTATTAGTTTTAAGTATACAATACATTGGTTAGACATTTATGTAGTTTATAAAATGATTCCCTAATTGTTCATTCTCTCCTCTGGCCTTCCACCTAGCCATTACATTAATGCTAACTGCATTCCCTATGCCATGCTCCCCATCCCCATGACCACCTACTACTAATTTATACTTCTTTAACCGTTCACTCCTTTCTTCCAGCTCCTCTACCAGATTGTCCTCTATATTTGTGAGACTGTTTTTGATTAGTTTGTTCTTTCTGTTCTTTATGTTCCACATATAAGTGAAATCATATGATATTTATCTTCCTCTGTCTGATTTATTTCACTCAGCATAACAACCACTAGGCCCACCCATCTCATTGCAAATGGTAGAATTTCATTTTTCTATGGCTGGATAATATTCCATTGTATATATGAACCATAACTTTATCCAATCGTCTGATGATGGGCATTTAGGTTGCTTCCATATCTTTGCTATTGTAAATAGTGCTGCCATGAACATAAGAGTGCATAGATCTTCATGGATTATTGTTTTGGTTTTCTTTGGATAAATATCCAGAAGTACAATTGGTAGATCCATTTTTAATTTTTTGAGGAACCTGAAGACTGTTTTCCATAGTGGCTGTACCAATTTGCAATCCAACCAAGAGTGTATAAGAGTTCTCTTTTCTCTGCATCCTTGCCAACACTTCTTGTTCTTTGATTTATTGATGATAGCTATTCTAACTGATATGAGGCAATATCTCATTGTGTATCCTACCCAGAGGAAGAAAGGTCTGTGTAGAGTCCAAAACAAACAAACAAAAACTTGCTGCCTACCAGTACTAAACAGTGATATAATACCTTTTTAATCCAGACAGAAAAAAATGGGAGCCCTCAAATGGTACAATAGGCATAAAAAGGGAAAAGTCTTCAGAATGATGTTAAAGCTTTAGGCACCATTAATCCCCCAGACCTTCAAATTCTAGAACTAAGTACAGAAACAAAGGTCACCTGAGGGCTGAGAGGTAGCTCAACTGTTCCTAGAATATTAAGAAATAAGTTCTCAAATATTACAGTAATATTTTCATATCCAGATAAAGGTCATCTAATTTTAAATACTATTAGATTTCTTAGTGAGTTTTATTTTATATTAACTTATGGATACTATTATGTGAGATTGAAAAGGAACTAAAGTGACATAAATAACTGGGTATACATTTTAAAGTTAAGACATGATTCTAAGACAAGTAAAAATTGTGACTCACACAAATATATATTGAGCACATGTCAAATAATTTATCTCATGAATGAGAGTATCAGAAGGGTGATAAAACTATTTTAGGAGACCAAAGTTACTAAGAAAAAGAATGCTTAAATAAATTTGCAAAGTTAAAGACAAAACTGGCTAATCTCATAAAAAGCAATAAAACTTTAAACATTAGAGTTTGTCTTTTCCACAGAGCAGAAATCATTTGCAATTATTGTTATTCTGCAAGTGAATATGTAATGTCACAGTGTTTAAGACCTAATCAGTGGAAATGGTAAATCAAACAAAGGTATGTTCTCCTAATAAATTAAATAGTTATTCAATGGTGACTCTTAGACAATGTTTCCATATGACATTAAAACAATATATATAGTTATCATGTATCTTATTTATGAGTTTCATATAATACCTCTTAGCAATGTAGAGAGCTAAAAGAAAGGATGAGAAATTATAATTTCTTTACAATGTCACCAAAATATTAATAAATAGATTACCATACACTGGACAATGTGTTTACAGATATTAACTATTTTAATCCTAACAATGCTATGACATAGATAGTATCTCTACAATCAAAGAAACTGAGTCATAGCAAAGTTAGTTAACTTGTTAAACTACAATCAGATAGTGAGTGGGAAAGCCAGAACTCGAATTAGGGAAATTAGCTTCAAAGTCTATAAGTTTAACCACTGTAGTTTACTGTCTCTCACTGTCTCCTCCTTAAATCCTGATTCCTTCTGTTTTAGTGCCGTTAAGAGCTCCTCTGTTCCCATCAGCACCTCTTAAAACCACCTCAATGCGTAATATATGACAATAATGATGATGATGATAATGATGATGATGCTGTTCAAAACTGGCATTTAAAAAATATAAGTATAAATAAAAAGCATTTTAGGAATGTAATTTTTTGATTGATCTGTAACGTACACTCTTAAAAATGTAAAGTTTTTCTACAGTTGCAACATTAAGACAAGAGCACTAGTACCACCCCTAAGTAACTCTAATGTAGAAATTTTTGAACCTCTATTGCAATGTAGATTCAGCTGCCATTAAGACAGAAAAGATGTGGCAAATTTGACCAGCAACGCCAGAATTTACAAAGCCAGTTGTACTTTTCTGTCCCAGTTTTTCGCAATATTTAATGATAATGAAACTCTTCTACAGAGTCCCTCCAACCTGGCATTTTGGGACTGCCTCTTCGCTGTGCTTTCTCCTTTACAGTCTATGGAAAACTGACCTCATCCCTCTGTGTAGCGTTTACTATTCTGTTAACTCTCTCCTTCTTTCTGAGATGTTATATTAGCTTCTATTTCTGTCTCTCCCATTCTAATTCATTTAAAAATATTTTATATGTAATATTTACAATTTATTTGTAATGTTTCCAAACATTTTATTTTTAAAAATTTGCTTATTTTAAGTGGTCTATTGTGTAATATTGAAAACAGACTATATAGTAAAGTACGATACTCAAATAATTTTCCATGTTAGTACTTTTCAATTTAAAAATAGAACTTCTAAAGTACATTTGTATCTGTGTACTCCTGAAAATTTTGTCTACCCATTTTTCTCTCAATAACACTATCCTTTGAGAACAGTAAAAATTTTGTGTTTACAATATATGTGTTTTTTTGGGAATATATTTACCACATATGTGTGTATCCCTAAAAAGATGTTGTTCAATTTTGCTTGTTCTTAAGCTTTATAAAAGTTACATTTTGAAAAAATCATAGTTTTTAGTGAAGGTAAAATGGTACTTTATTACTTACTTTTCCTTAGTTAGGTGGTTAATTTTCTAAAGTCCAAATTGGATTAAATTTATTTCCAGCTAAACATTCTCTAGTGGTTCCCCAAAAACTATAAGTATAGGCCATTAGCACACGGTGTTTTTTTAATCTGGCGCCTACATGTTTTCCAGTCATGTCATTAGATTTCTCCGTAATTCCTGCTACTCGCCGTACTAGATACTTGCAGCTCCACGCCATTCCACGCTATTTCATCATGTGGTCTTTGCACATTCCTCTCTTTCTACCCAGAGCGTTTTACTTCCCCTCCTTTGTGTCCTCAAACTTTCGATTTAATTTGCAGTATTAAAATATATCTTCCTAAAGTGTATCCTGACCACCCGAAAACTTTTTTTTACTGCACTTTCTTATAATCTTGTCCTTACATCTGTTGAAGAATTTATAGCATTGTATATGTATTATTTATTTCTAATTTTCATCAGACATTAAGTTTTAAAAGCTAGAGGCTATTAAAGGTCTTCTTCACCTAAAGCTTGATAAAATATTGTTCTTATCAAATGATTGATCAAACGAATGAATAACAGAGTGAGTGCAATAGAATGAGAAAAGGGGGCAATAAAATCCCACATAATATTTAGAAAAGGGGAGAGTAGGAACAGTTAGGATTTGCAGGCTTGTCTTCATATTGAATTTTACATGACCAAGTTTTATCAACTAAGAAGGACAGAACTTTAAGAGAGATTTGTTACATGCATTTGCAACACTATAAAATAGTTTCAGAAATAATTGTAAGTCAGATTAATGAGACTCTGCCAACTCTCCATATATGACATTAGGTAGCAAATGCTCATTTGAAACAGTTAAGCAATTGCTCTGCAAGACCGAAATAGCTGAATAGAACCCCATTCTTGCACTTACTTGGAAAAACAAGGATTGCATCAACATTAATAGATTTTCTACAAGATACTTGCATTATAAATCATGTTGCAGACAGTAAGAGTGAGTTGACCTGCTGTGTAACCTTATCAGATAGATATCTAGTAAGGTGTTTGATAATGTTTCTTTTTACCGAAGAAAGAGGCGTTTAGTTTATTCCAGAGAAAATGTTATTGCAATTTCAACCATGTCTTAGTTCTTTACTGGCTAGATTTTCTTATGGAAAATAAATATGTTTTCCCTGTTATTTGGTCAGTAAGGTCATTTACATTTTAATACACAGATGCCTCCTCATTATCTGCCAAGTTGATGCTAAAACAGCAAGAATCATTAATTGTTATGTAGAAATTTACGACTATGCTGAAATGAGATAAAGTTAACATTAATGATTGTTTGTGTATTTGTATATTTAATGTTCCTATTTATTTCATGTGCAGCCCTTACTTTATGAGTGCATTCAGAGGTGAATTAATGTTTGTGAGGAGTTTTGTGTAAATGATAATATGTGAACAAACGAATGTGTTTGCTGACCTCTCTTTCTCGTTTTTCATAGTAAGAATATTTTTAATTCATTGGTACCCTTTACTATATGACTATTTTTGGTATAAAAAGGCATATCTGTACGTAGCTCCCTAATATAAAAAGCTCAAGTTGTCATAAATTTATATCAAATTGAATATTTTCTGTAAACATGCCATAGCAAATACAAATAAGTACTTAAGAAAGCACATTTATGTTTTATTACATTACTCACCAAGTAAACTTTCTTAATATTTTCAATCCAAAAATAATTTTACATTTTTTTGCTCCCTTTACCTTTCTGATATATATGAAGTAATTTACCTAATCTTTCATATTGACGTTGATTTAGGAATGTCACTTTTCTTATATGGTTCATCAGATACTGCCTAAATACCTGTTAAAATAATACTGTGAACTACAAATGAACTAATATTTTAATCTTTTAACATTTATTAACTTTCTTAATTTTTTTGAAAATGATGTTAACCTAGAAATAACTTGTTATCTTCCAAAATTTGGGGTTTGACATTCTCATATACATTTCAAATGAATGGGAATTCTAGTGAAGACAGTAAGCACCATTTCATAATTTTTGTCATAAAACTCTATGAAATGAATGAAAAGAAACAAAGAAGAAAATTCATCTACATTCAACTTAGAGAATTATAACTCAATAATGTAAATTCTAAAATAAAAAGCTGCCAAGACAAGTAAAATTAGGCCAAAGGGAAAGGGAAAGCACAGATTTGACATATCTCTTCTTTAATTTATCTCATGATACAAGAGGGATAATTGTGTGAGGAAGTGGATTCTACTTCGTAGACATGAAAGGACATGGCTGGTCCATAAGAGAAATGAATGTATCCTGTTTATGTTTCATCAGCCAAATTAGAATAATAGAACAAGCAGAGCTGAAAGAAACATATACAGATTTTTTTTTTCCAATTATAACATAAACTTGAAGATGAGACAGGGCCAAATAGGGAAAAGAAAGTTAAATATCTGTGTAGATAGTTTTGGATGGTGGGCTCTGAAGACTGTTTCAGGTTGCCTGACCTAGTCACCTAGAGACTGGGAAAGGTCGAATGGAGTCTCAAGACACTCCCTTGTACTTACTTTTAGACCTCCTTGCAAAGCTTGCCCTGCATGTGTGATAAGGGATTTCATCTATTTGTAGAAAAAAATATGGTGTTGGCACACCCAGAATGCATTTTTGAATCACTTGTTTTATTTATCTTTTCCACTCAAGCAACTTCACAGCTGAACAACAACAACAGCAAAACACAAATCAACAATCTAAGCAACTAGTTTAAACTCTATGGATAGAATTCAAACTATGTCAGGGAAAACAGAGGATACAGTTGAAAAAATTTGCCGTGTCCGTTCTGGACCCATATCAGTTCCAGATACAAATGTTTTTATTTAACAGACATCATCATCATCATCTTCACCTTTAATAACAAGCATAAATTCGACTAATAAATGAGGGAAATAAATATTGCATGTAAAATACATAGACGATTTGAAAAAATATCCTAATTAGTATTGAAAAGGGAATAAAATTTTCAGAGCTCTTTTCATTGAGTAAAAAATTAAAGAGTAGAACAGCCAGACCTCAAATTCTATTCTTGGGGCAAAACGCCAACCTACTCCATGGTGGTGCAAGACCAGATGGGCCATTTTTTTCAGATTTCATATTTTAGATACATACGACTAAGATGTTGAAGCTGTATTTCTAACAGTAGCATTTTTCCCCCCAAAATATTTTCCATCTGCCATTGGTTGAATCTGTGAATGCAGAACCTGTAGATATGGAGGGCCAACTGTAATGACTAAGAATTCATAATCAAATATTTGCCTTTTCAGGTCACTGAAAATAATTATTTTCTGTGGTTATGTTACATGCTTCATATACCATTCTGTTAGTTGTTGACCCTCCAAGGCTGAAAGTCTGCTCTGAGCCCTCCCACCAGGCAGCACACATGCCTTCCTTGCCCTAGAGAGCTGGAGAAAAGCAGTGGTTTCCTCACTCTCAGGCAGTACTGAGCTCTGCAGCAAGGTCTGGCCGAAACAGTGGCTGATATGGATGAAGCGCTACTTTTCTTTATTTTTTGAGACTTGTAGCTCACCTAGACACTCAGAAACCACATGGGAGATAACCTGCATGAAGGATGATGAGGTCTTCATCCTCACCAGACCTCTGACGAATTTAAGACCACTGTGTGGGCCAGAAGTAACAGCGGGGTAGAGTGGAACTGGGTGTCTAGGGTGTAGAATGCGTTATCCCAACAAGGGATTAGCTGCTGGTCATAGGAACCTGCTCAGTGATGACAAGAACATTTGAGGTCAAGTGGTGACCCCAAGCTGGGAGCTCATCTTATTCACCTGCTGTCACAATCAGCACTTAGTCCTGTCCCCAGCAAAAAGAAGGCTGCTCTCCTAGAGTGACAATGAGGAGGTATTGTAGACAACGAGCAGATAGCCTCACAGAGCGATCCAACGGTCATGAGGCTCCTTCAGGAACAAGATAAGACCTCGCTGGTAGGTAGTAGCTGAAAGAAAGGAAGCTGAGACAGCAGGAATCCTGGAAGAGCTGAGTAACTTGGCACTGTAGAGTGGAAAGACATGATAACCACCATGTTCTCTTTCACCTAGCCACTGGGCACCTCCCAAGATGGCTGTGGCTGAAGCATCCCTGGCATAGAAATATCATGGAAAATATCATGAAACTTTTAATAAAAAAACATGTTGTTTAAAAAAACTAAAAATATGTAATTCAAAGCTGTATGCCACATTCATGGAAGAGCAGATACTAGTCACATTATTTGCCAAGGAGTTTATAAATCTAAGCTAAAATGTAATGAGAAATAGCAAAATAGCATCTTAAGAAAAAGCAGAAAGAGCTATTAGCAAAATGCCTGTACCAAATGAGGCAGGCCATTCTTTCATGACAAGTGAGAAATAACCCAATTGAAAGTTGGTTCACGTAACTTGTTAAACAATGAAAAGAATCAAGTTGTAAAAGAGAAGAACAAGAAGCATTTTGTTTGAGCAAAGGATTACAACCTTGCAGGCACAGATTTAAGTAGTAACCCCAATTTTGTTCTGAAGAGAGCAAAGAAAGGCAGGGTTTATAAAGACAAAACCACAAGGGCTCTTTCCATTTAGGTCCTCCACATAAATGAAAGATGTTGGCTCAGTTAAGCGAGATTGGTTAGGTCCATTGTGCAAAAGAAGAATGGACTGGTTCTTTGCAAGGTGCAGAATGCAGATAGTCTGGTGTCCATAGCAAGGAAGAAGTAAAGTCCAGGAGGTGGTTTCATTGTTAACTTAAAAGTTCAAAAGTTCATGAGTGGGACGTGTATAAGGCAGACTGCGTGGCCTCCCAGCTTCGTTTTAATTCCCTTGACTCATTGACCCTATCTTGGCAATTTCCGTTCACAAACTGAAAAGACCAAGGGTAGAGTGAGCTTTAGGCATGGCTTAATGTTGTAGCCAGTCAATAAAACTAACTCCTCTTTCTTCTCTTTCATCTTTGCATTGGCTCCAATCATTTGTGTTGGCTCCAATCCCAAATTCATGTTTATTATTATTCATGTTGTTATTCTTTACTGATATCAAATCATTATTTTTACCTATCCTTTCAATATTATATTTCATTTATATCTAAATTGTGTGATGAATGTTTGAATGTGTTTTTTCACTTACCATAAAATTATCTGTGATGTATTAACTGTTCACTACATGGTTTGCAAACACTGCAAATCTGTGAAAAAGTCTTACATTTTGCAGGCCAGCATAGTTCAGTAAATGTACTTTAAGATCTTGCTATTAGGGCACCTTGTTATAGATCATGGTACAAAGTTGAATATAACAGTATTTTTCTACTGCAAAAAGTTTTCAGTGCAGTGGGATTTGTCAGACTATTTAGGGACAACAAAGTAAGCGTCCCTTGACTCTAAGGAACCTAAAGAAGACCACAGATGCTTTAATTTCTGATTTAGGTTGGGGAAAACAAAACAAAACAAGAATGACAACAATGCATAAAGAATATAGTAATTTATTAGGATTTTGAGGTTTATTACATTGCTTTTATAGCTTCATAATATGTTTTTTGTAAATTCAGAGTTTTAAACATACAATTTTATGGATTATCCTCATCACATAGCTGTATCTTAAACTATAGAGACTTTCGTTCCATTAAAAAAAAAATCTAAAAATTATTTCCAAGACCCCAAAAAGTCAAATAAGCATTGAATAGAATTTATTGATATATACATATATATATATGTGTGTGTGTGTGTGTGTGTATACACATATATACACATATATGTGTGTGTATATATATATATATATATTTATCTAATAAGCTACTGGAAAAATATTTTGAAGGTAATGAGAAAATGTCTGGACTTTAATATAAGATTTAAAAAAAAATTCTTCCCAACAAGAAAACAATAATGACCGCATGCAAAGTCTGACTATTGGCTGCTCAATAATAATGTAGTTTGTTTTCATATTGTGTCTTTTCTTTAGGTATGTTCTCTTTTAAGCCTTCCTTATATTGTGATTTTTAATGAAAATTCTTTGGAATAATATTATGTGAAATATTTTGTAGCTGATATTTTCACTCTAGAAACATTACTTATGTGGATGTAGATCCATTTGAAATAAATTCTCTCTGCATCTAAATGTGTGCTTATTCTGCATAAGTTTTGCCATAATGTAGCGGTAGCTAAATTTTCCTCTGGGCTCAAATATGACAAGTAAGCAGCTAATTTGCAATTTTACCCCTTTCTTTTCTCTCTCCCTCTCTCAATCTCTCTCTCTCTCTCTCTCTCTCTCTCTCTCTCTCTCTCTCTCTCTCTCTCACACACACACACACACACACACACACACACATTCAGTGACTTATTACATTTTTCATATAAAAAACACAATTCTTTATATATGTAATTTTTTTATATAAGTAAATATTTAGAACTTCTCTTAATTTAGAAGAAGCCACATTTAGGAACTAGGATTTGCCTTGAATAGAATAAATACCTTTACATTAGCAATATGTATTATGTATAGTACATTAATATTGAAGATTATTTTAAAAGGTATTTTAATATATATGGCCAATATCATAGTCTAAAGAACAAATATTCTATTTTATCATTGTAGAACATTGAGTAAAATACTGCTATCAACTGCACTACTTGATGAATTTGGAAAAAATATTGATAAGTAGGAGTTCACTAATTATACTATTCAGCCTTTATCAAATGCAAGATAATATGAACCAACATCTCCTATAACTTCAAAAATTGATGTGTAATTCATATAATTAATAAGTATTATTTTTGGTAGTTGTATAATTGTACATTATTCATTTAGAAAAATTGGATAATTCATAAATTGCATGTATTATATCTTTTATTTTGTTTGTTGACAAAGAAAACTTTCTTTAAATTTAAGTAAAAGGGTTTTTCACAATTTCTCCTTAGATTCTTCCCTTACTAAATTTAGGGAATAGATAAACCGTATAATCGTTACAGTTCTCCATTTATACAATTGACAAATATTCAATCAGGTTGTAGAAAGAAATAACTCCCCAGGAAACAAATTTTTATGTCAACTCTTCTCTCATCTTATTTTTTCACCATATTCAGACTTGAATTATAACTCTAATAACTAATATTTTAATTTACAGCTTCTCTTCCTCCTGGTTCTCTGAAAATCTTTCTCAATATTTTTTTGGGCTACTTTCTACCCCATCCCCATGCCATCCCCAAGCCCAGGGTTCTGATCTCTCTCCTCTTCTCTTACTAATCTACATTCTCTTTTAGTATACTCATGGCCTATGGCTTTAATAATTATTCACAAACCATATCTCAAACTGAAGCCTCACTTCCCAGCTCCAGAGCTCACTTTTCAAGCTCTGGCATCAAAAAGAATGAATAGATGAATGAGAATCAAACCACATTTAAAAGGGTTTTGTATGCAAGGTAAAATCAAGTCTATAGAAATATAATTCTTAAATTATAATTTTTCTCATTAAAATAAACTAATTCCAGAAAACTTATAAAATCAAAAACTAAGCAAAATGAATCAAAGGAAAACATTGTCAAAATATTGTCACTAGAAGACAATAGCTTTAATACTAACTGTGTCTTGTTCTAGTCCTGTTTTCCCACATATTGATTTACAGATATAGCCCATGTTACGATCAAGTGAACCCTGAAGGGGCAATAAAAACATGGAGATTTTTCTCGCGAATGCCCGTTAACCTACTTTCTAGGTCCCCTTTTCCTTGCATCACTAAATAAAATCACAGACAGGCAATATGATTCTTCTGATGATTGTTAGCTAATGAAAGTTCCCCCAGGTACCCTGAATCACAGAAATAGTCTCATTTCTATAATTAAAATGTCCAGTCTTGTCAAATACTTATTAGGTGAATCCTGTGGAACCTCAGTGATTGCTTAATAAGTGTCAGTTCTCATGAGCTGTTAAGGAGGTAAGAAAACACCTAGTATATTTATCTACTAAGAATTCACTATGTGAGGCCACTTCTGCTAATCAAGATTTTTACATCAGTTACTATAGTTCCTTGGGAGATTCTGGTACACTGGGTCAGACTAGGGTGTCAATTGATTGGTGTGGCTATTATGTTAAATGATCTCCTGGGCTGCTATGATAGTGTAAATTAGTAAAGCTGTGACATACTTATTGCAGCATTCTACTCCCAGACATTTATCTTAAGTTATGTTTGCAAGGAGATGGTGTGGCATGCGATTAAGAGCGTGGATTTTGGAAGCAGACTGCTTGGATTTTTAATACAACCACTTTGGAAAGCTATTCAATCAAGAAAACGTATTGCGACTCACTTTTAATCATAAGACTCACTTCACTGAGTAACAAGTATTAAATAATATATTGCAAATATTACAAAGTTAAAATATGAAATCACGAATTTATCGCAGCTGCAACTAACTCAGATGACATAGAGTTGACAAGAATTCAACACTTTTGTACAGGCTAAGCCAACTGAAGTCAGGCTTACTTACTTTTTAATATCCATAATTTAACATAAAAGCCTGTTGCAGAATATATAATCAATAAATGTTTTGATTATATGTTTTTAATTTAATGGAAGAGAGAAATTGTCACATCCACTTGTCAATAGTAATACCTAATATGTATATCAGTTCCAGCACTTGGTAAATTAGTATAAACTGAGGAATAACAGAGGAAAGATCACCACCATGTTACAGTGCACGGTGCTCTTCTTTACATGTGATTTTAAAAACGGACTTCAAAATTAAAGGGTAGTGATTAATATATATAAAAGTCAAATAGCACTGCCCTATTATCAGCTACTGCATGTAAATTCATAATCTGCATACCACACTTAAAAAAAAACAGCTTTTGATCATATTCACATTCTATTGGACCAGACAACACCAATTCTTGGAGATTTCTGATGAATGTCATCTACATGAATTTGGAATTAAACCTACCCAGATAATTGTCTCTGTGTGTATGCTGTATGTGGTTTCCAGGTAAGAAACAAATTAAATTTACTCAAAATGGAGAGAACATAAGAAAAACAGTTGTAATTGCTTTCTCAATTTCTTTTTACAGAATAACCATGATATAGTCAGTTTTATTATATCTAGTGTTTAATCAGATATTCCATTATTGCAGAAAATGCAGCTATGGGAATCATCATAGATAATAAGTTGACTTCAAACCACTGTGCTAAACCTTCCAAAAAAAATTAAAGAAATTATGATAAGTGATACAAACCCAATATAGTTCGGCTGCATTGTATTTAAGCCATATTGAGAGACAACATGACTTAATGGTGAAGTGTGACTTCTGGAGCCAGAATTGAAATCCTTTGAAATTCTTCTCGCCACACACGAGCTATGTAAATTTGGAATATTTACTTACACCCTCTGTGCTTGAGTTTTCTCAAATGGCATACATGAATGGCCAAACAGGTATAGAATTACTCCTAGCTCTTTTCAGAGCTATTGTGAGTGTAAAATATGAGTTAATTATTGTTTGGAGTTCTGTCAGCATGATGTACTAGGGCCAATGGAAATAAGATGCAAGAATGATTTGAATTCAGTATGAAGAGTTTTTGTAAGACAATGTCAGCTCCTTCAGTTGGTAGAAAGAACGTTCTTTTTGAGGGGAGGATTGAGTATGTTAGAGACTTATAAGGATATTGAAAAGCGGTTTGCACAACGGAAATCTAGCAAAAATATATATACATTTATTTGAATACTCAAATTCTATTATTCTTATGGTGAGAATCTTTATAATAATAATTTCATCGCTACTTAATAATTCCCTGGTTGAGACTCATAAAGTTTAAACAAGGTAACTAACTGTCAGGAATTCTTCTGCTTTCATATTTCTTGGTTTTAGCCAAGTCTAAACCTTTAACCTTAGTATATTTCTCATAAAATAACAAAAATTAAATTAATTTCATAAATCTTTCTAAGATCTTGTTTAGTGTTCAATTTAAAAATTAAAAAATCTGTTCTGCATATCAATATAAAATTATATGACAGTTAAATTTCTTTTATTATAACTAAACTAAAAATAGTATTTGCTGATATTTTCAAATGCATCTCTTTAAATATATAGGGCATATAGTCAGTATTTCTTTAAACAAACATGAAAAAATTTTTAAATGATATATTATTGATACAACCTCACTGGGTTTTAGCTGGATGTTTTCATATTTGTAATCTACATTCTCTTCATACTATGTTCTTTGTTTATAGCTGCTCTCCATTTTATTTTTATGTTGGTCTGTGTACTTTCATGTTTTTTTTTTTTTTTTTTTACTCTCCATCCTTCAGAATTCTACACGTATCCAGTATAAATTCACAGAACTAAAGTCCAGGGATTTGTTTTAAAATATTGACAAGTTAATTTTTCAAGGTTTTGTTTAGAAGTATCATTATCACTCTTTTTTAAGTGGAAAACATTTTGTTTTACAATCTCTTATTTGCTTCTGTCTTTTCCTCACCCCATTTGGGTTCTCTTTTCATGATTGTATTGTTTCTCTTCGGTGGGCCTCTCCCTCTACTTTGCAAGAGGCTCAGAACATTTTGTGCACCTCAGGTGTTTCAGACTTTAAATATTGAGGTTTTAGTTAAGTAGATGGGTCTTATCTTTAAAAATAAATAAATATTGTAAAACAATGGTATTGACTTCTCTTTATTTTAGCACTGTAGTTCTCCAACAAGCAATTTGCTTCTGCTAGCACTATATTCACCATTCAGCCTTTAAATTTACACTCAGGCTTCTATACCAACCACTTGACTGAAAGCACTCCTTAAGGATACTAATGGTAAATCTATGGGCCTTTTCTGTTTTCATTCTCCTTCAAATTTTTTATATCTTTCACTGTGCTAGTTAAACTCTCCTCCTTAGAAATTTTTTTCACTTGCCTTGTCTGTCTCATAGATATCTTCTTTTCTTCATTTTCCTTAGATCAGCAATATTGTCCAAACCAAAAAGGATTTCAACTCTTAACCAATTAAAATGACTCTGATCCTGTCTGTCCAATACTTAACCTTTTCATTAACTTACATTTCTAGCTTCCTGCTAAGCATTTCCCATATATTGTGTCTAATCACTTCAAAAGCAATGAATCATGTAAAACTCATTGAATGTTAACAGATGTTAAGTCTTTTCTGGATGTCTCCATGTCTACCAAAGATATCACTAATTTTGGCAACCAGACCACAAATTGGTGTCAAAATTTAGGATGGCATTTAAATTACTTGCATCTGATCCTATTCTTATTAGTGTCCTTTGTTTTCTTTTGCCCCTCAAAATATGACATCAATTACCCCTGACCAGTATTGTCATTGTCCCTCATGCACACCATACACACTTCTGTCTTTGAAATTTTCTGCAACTCTTCTCTCATTAAGTTTAATTTAGTAGCTAGATCTTTCAGGGAAATTTATCTCTCTACTTTAGCCTTTGATTATATTAAACCCATTCCAAGACATAAAGTATAAAAGGAATGATTTAAAGTATACACATTTATGTTTAAACATTTATCTAGGTGTGTATCCTTGCACAAAAAATAAAAGGTCAAATAAGATAAGAGTAAAGTACCTTTCACAGTAAAATAAATATTAGATGCATTTATATTATTTATGTTTTTATAATGATGTGATGTTTTTCATTAATTTTTTACTGTTTCACAATTAGGCATTAGAATATTGAACAAAACACTATAGGATAAAGTAACTAAAGAAGTTTCCACATATAATTAGTGCCTTTTAATTGTTATTTCCATTATATTCACCTTTTTATACACACAGTGTCTTACAAGTGTAAACATTCCATGATTTATTGTTTGTGTTTGTGGTGGTAATTGGATTACTACCTAATAATTGCTTCCCTTCGAAAAGGGAAGATCTGTGTTTTCCCTAGGAAACAGAACCCAAAGCAAAAGCAAAGCTAATGGGCAAAGGTTTAATTGGGATGTGCAATTCCAGGGTTTGCAAAATTGAGGGGGAAAGGGAAAGTAGGCTAGTAAAAAGGGAAAGCACTTCTGAGCTGTTCACAGTAAAGAAGGAAAACACAATTGGTAGTTTAATAAAGGGAAGGATCTTCCGAAGAGGTCATGTGGAACCATCGTGACACAGATCTATGCATCAAGGGGATAAAAGGAAAGGTGTTATGTGTCAACACATCTTATCTTCTGTTTCTCAGAGGTCAAAGTTTGTATGTAGCACTGTACAATATTTCTCTCTCTTCAAAATTGTGTTAACCAGCTCTCTTAACCAGTTAGTAGTCCCACATTCTAATACAGTGAAACTCTTACTGTGTCTGCTGGCAGAAGTGTTCCTTCCACTGGAATTCAGAATCCCTTCCTCAATCAATTCTAAAGTTGTGAAGTAGAGCACACATTTATAAGTGAATTACTGGGAGTAATAGTGAGAAAAGATAATCTCATATCCACATCTTGTTCTCTAACCATAAATTTTAACAACCAAGGATACACAATTAAACATCAGTATAGATGCAATGCATATCCAAAGCTGATACTTTATCCAAGCCCTCAACATTCTCTTTCACTAATATGCAGGCCAGATGTTATTAGGTAATGGAGTATATGAGAAGAATAATGAATATCATGTTATGGGCCCATTGTTATACTGTCTTTGCCATAAAATAGGCTACTTTTTTTCAAGGAAATTGTGTCAGTCATCCTTTAGCAATGGATCAGGAATTCTGTAGGCAACTGGATGGTATTGAGGGATAAAGAAGACAAGTCTACCTATATGCAGAATATGTATCTATTCCAGAAAAGGTAGATTTATGCTTCCTGCAAGATAAAATAAGACCTATGTAATCCACGTTCCTTCAACTAGCTGGCCTGTCTTCTCCCAAAAGTTGTGCTCTTTTGGGAAATAGCAGTGCTATAGCTAGGTTACTCTTGTTGAGGGGGAGCTCATTTTTTTCAGTCCCATTCATAGCTTCTGTCCTTGCTATCATGGTTGTCTCTTTGTGAGCCATTGTAGAAACACTGAGAAGACTAAGGAAAGAAGGTCGCTGATGTCATTGTACATGTCACTCTGTCTACCTGATGGTTCAGAGCTTTCTCTAAAATAAATGCCATCTGCTGTGCATTTAAGAAAGATTCTCATTTTATGATTACTCTAATGGATCTATTTGACATAAAATTAGTCCAGATCTCCTTGCCCTCATCTTTCCCATTTGTTCCTTTCAAGCTTCTCACCAGCCATCCAAACTATTCGCCAGGGCTCAGAAGTCTGTGTATAATCAGACCACCTCTCTCTCTTCATACGAAGTGGATATCCAAGTATACCGCTCAGAGCTTTGCGGATTTCCTTCCATCACTGTCCTGGCTAGCACCAGTATACCAAACCAAACCTTTTCTTAACTAAGACTGAGTTATTTCCTTTTCCATAAACTTATTATATTGAACTCTACTTGAGGCCATACATTTTAGTTGAGGAAAAGGCATGTACTTATAAGTGATTTTTAGAACTGCTTAAGCCTGGTCTGAATACACTATTTCCATTGTAAAATTACACTCCAAACTGGATAGTTGTTATGCTTACTTATCATTACTATCCAGTGGATTTGATAACACTGGAACAATTTTCATAGTCACTGGATATCCCATGGTAAGACGCTCAGTCATACCTTGAGCCCAATAATGTTCCAAGAGTTTTTCCTCCAAAACAGAGAGAAATTTTTGTTTGCAGAGCAGAACTCTACAAAAAATACCATGATTTTATCATCGAGACTTGCTAAACTATCTTTTCAAAATTTGTACTCATCATAGATACTTCCAGATCTGACTGAATTACTGGTCATATGGTACAAATAGCAGGTAAAGTTGCACAACCGGGACCCGCATACTCCATCAGCCCCATTAGAAACTGATAGGCCGGTGAACCACAAATAGATTTGAATCATATTCCCATGTGCCTAAAAACATTCAAAGGAACCTAATAAATTTTGCGCCTCATTTTTGCTGGTCGGACGTATAAGAGACAGAAACTTACCCTCCACATACGGCAGATAAGAGTAGTGAAAATTCTACAAATGCAGCAGATCTTTGAAACCTTATCTAGAAATGTGCCACTTCCTACTCACTGAATCCAATTAGCATGATGATATCATCAATAGACCACGCTTTGTGGAATGTCAGGACAGTCAAGGTTTTTGTAGACTGTATTATAACAGATAATATATTATGTATTGAGATTATGAAAATGTTCCATCACCTTCATTATGTAAAGATAAATTGCTTTTATTCTCTCCTGATAATTTTCTAATAATGAGAATTGAGAAGAAAGCATTTTTTTCAAATCACTAGCTGGCTGCCAATGTCCGTGGGCAACTACGAAGGTGTCCCCTCACCTGGGAGCACCACCTCAGGCTGGCTCCTTGCCCGTGGAGATACACTCTATCTCCTTCCCACCTTCCTGAGTCTCACTTGTGTTTATTTCTTTTGGCCAACTCTAGACACCCTTAAGAGATGAACTATGAAAAACAAATTGTGTAATTTTGATGATAAATCTGCTCATGACTTAAATCCTCTGCTACCAGAACTTAAAACTGGCACTGCACAACATAAAGATGAACAATAAAACTCATGCTAGTAGTTTAAAAGTCTAATTTTTCTTTATCTAGAGTGATATTAAATAGCAAACAAAAAGCACCATGACAAATCAAAATAGAGACTGGGAAGAAAAGAGAAAGCTTTATATGTTCCTTTAACAGCCACTTTTTCATGTTCTTTCAGCAAGAGACTCTGCATCTTCACTTTGCATTATGCCTCACAAATTGTGCAGCCGGCCCTGTCTCCACGAGATTCTGATACATGCAAAAATGTGAGAACCACTGTCCTAAGACATTGGGACATCAATGAGAGAGGTCTGCCAGCTGTTCATGTATCTCAATCACACTTTTATATCTGAGAATATAATCACAGAGAAGGTCTATGGAACCACTGTGCCCACACAGAGGCAAAACTTCATTTACTGTGCATCTTCTATGGGTCTCACCATAACCAGAGAACTATTAGGGCATTTGAATGTCACCACAAACTCCTTATCAAAGATGTCAAGTTTCCTTTTCTTGATGTACATCTACCTTAGCAAAGGCTGCAGATTCCTTTGGGGAAGGATCAGAGGGAAATTTACATAATCGTGGTGATATGCTTCTCAAGGGACACATCCTTCTCCTTAAATTAGTAGATTCTGAGTCCATGAACCTGCCTCAATCTGGAAATTGTATGCAGGACTATAATTTGCCATTGCAGTGGTTAATATCAACTTTCTTATTATTCAAATGAAACAACCACCTGAGTAAAAGCCCATTTATCTCATCCCAAGATACCTGAAGATCAATTCCATAAATTAGATTCCTATGTATCTTGGCATTCTCTATGTGACTCTGGTCTCCCTGCTTTATATTGTTATTATATTCATCATGCCTCTGATGATTAACTGGTGCCATATAGATTCTTCCATTCTGAAATGTAAATAGTTCTAGTGATACTAGACCCCAGGGAGATGGCTGCATCTCCCATTCCTAAACCCAGACCTCTTAAAATTACAATGCCCCTTCAACATCATTCTTTAGGCCTTCCCAAGTAGCATATAATGAAGGAATTTTCAGTTCTTTCAAAGTAAGCCATTCTGTTATTTCCACTTCCCTCTGACTTTTGTTGTCCTGCTCAATAATAGCCAATGAAATCCTGGCATCTTCAGCTCATTTATACTAAGGCATAACTATCTCCAGGCTTCGGTGTCACATCCATATCCATTATTAAAATCAGCTCCTGGCCAGCATGCCAAATCCCAGATAATGAGTGAGTGGCCTACATAAATAAATTCTCTTATCTTCATTCTTATATTCCTTCACCCTGGCCTAACACCCTTAAAATCAATGCCAACACATATTTCTTTTTTAGTTTCATTAATAGCATTAGCCAGATTCCAAAATTGCTTTGACCCTTTCCTCATTTAGGGAAAAAAAAAAAAAAAATGCAGCTTGCTGCCAGCATTCATTCACCAGCAATCAAGAATTACTATATTTTATAAATGGAAATACCACTTTTAAAAACAGGACGCTATAAATAAAATGATGTCAATTGTTTTCAAAGACTCAATATACTAGAGTGATTAAAAAATAATAACAAAAACAAAGTATTTCATGGCAAACTTTGGGGGTAAGGTTAGGACTATAATCCGCGAGTTGCCTCAGGATAATGCTGTAGCCCCAAGTGCCCCAGCGAGAGTATTCTTGGGGCAAATTGGAAAAAAGATAATGTAATTTTTAATTTTTATTTCTTCCTGCATCAGAGTTTTTCCTTCTTTACCAAGACTAGACTCTGTTATTTAATATACAGGCAATGATTGTTGGTGAGGAAAGGAACTGAGATGAACTAAATTTTTTTGGTGTTATTGTTTCATGTGGTATTTATATTGTTTATGCATGGTATATTGTTTATATATAGTGCATTTTTAAAATATAGTATTAAGTTATTTATTTTTTATGTTCACTTTTGTAGCAAGGGAAAATGAATTTTTCTGCAATCTTGGGGAAAAGTTCAGAAGAATTTGGGTTTAAGATTTTCAGGCTTGCCTCCCTTATACCTATCCCAATTGATAAGATGCCAATCTTTCCCTGATAGTTCTGTGGCTTTTTCTTTGAAATGAGATAAACAAATTTTAATTCATTTATTGACCGTTTATAATTGTGGGGCTTTCGACACTTCTCTTTACCCTTCATTGGTGCCAGTTTCTTCATATGTAGAGATTAGATATTATAACCTATGTAAACAGCATTCCTTACTTACTATCTTATGTTAAGTTACAAACTTTTTCTCATTACCCAGCATTAGAAACTCCTATTTTAAATGATTTCTCTCAATATAACACGTTTTTGCTTTGTTTTACAGTCAATCTATGTATTATTTTGAATTTTAGTGGAATCCCATACAAATTACTAGAAAGTTAATGGCAACATGTAAAGCTTCAGTAATTCAACCAAAAGCACTCTACATTGCTGAAAACTAATGATATGCCCAATTATGTTGCAATTATTATTTTTTTAATTTGTGATCAAAGTAAACCTAATATAGTTATTGAACAAAGATATAAATTCATCATTGTGTATTAAGAGTGTTGGACATATTAAGTAGATAAAATGTGGTCTTTTACATAAAATGTTTGATAAAAATATAAATTTTTATGTAAATTGCACTCTACTGCATGAACTAGACCTGTTGTAAGAGTGGGAAGAGAATTAAGAGTTGTATTTATGGCTGGTGTCCTTCTACATACTAACTAAAGAGAATCAAAACAAAATAAGAAAGTAAATTAAAGTTTCAAATATTGGACTTGTGGGATATATCAAATGTCAAGCAACCAGATAGCAAAGTGTTCAATTAGGACAATGAACCATACTGAAAACAGAAATCAAGACTGTATTCACTTACTTTGGCAATGCAAGCAAGACACCAAAAGTGATCTGGCACTGCACAATCCCATTTTCCCTCACAGAATAGCAGCAGGTTAGGTACCAGGTGATCCAGTTGTGGGTCAGCAGAGATGGGGAAACTCATCTCACCACCAAGATGCCTCAAGGAGCAGTCTCCTGCTACTTTATGGAGCAGTGGGCCAAGAAGAAGGAGAAGGGAAGGACTAGCAGTGGAAAGGCATGGAGGCAAAATGAAGAATAGTGCCTCAGCCAAGTCTCTTCATAAGGAGGCCCCTGAATGGAGGAGCCTGGACTAGAAGTGTGGATACCTGTATGAGCAGGCTGGCCCAGGGGATCTGAGGTCCTGGGTCCATAAGCCTCAGCCATTATTAAGCAAGGAAAAGATGTTCCCCAGCCCATTTTGGTTTATTCTAGACAGCCAGAAGTCCTTTCTGTCTAGGCTTTGTGATGGACTATTCTATTTTATTAGTTTTATTGATCCAAGCACAACAAAAGGTGTTGGCAAAAACGTATAAGTTTGAAGATGAGTGTAGTGGAGGAAAAGATTGTGTTGGAATGGAAAAAAACAACCTTGATGGTGGATCCTGTACCCCTTGTTCCAATTGTTCTGGTGACCCCTTCTTTACCAGGAGCCAGCAGACATTTAGGGAGACATTTCACTCCTCTTGTGGCCAGGAAGTTGAAGGGCTAACTAAAAAGAAAGACTGTGAGAACAAAAAGGTTTCTATAAACCATTTTAAAAATAACATTTTATTGTTTGAGTCTAAATAAATTAATTACCAATGGAGTATTACTTTTGAGAGATTTAAACTCAACAAGCTAATATCAGTATTCTATTAAATAAATAATCAAATCTGTCCTCTAATTTATTCAGTTTATAAAACCGTCAAAAATATTTTGAGTCTACGGTCATGCCACCCTGAACAAGCCCGATCCCGTCTGATCTCGGAAGCTAAGGAGGGTCAGGCTTGGTTAATACTTGGATGGGAGATCACCTAGGAAGACCAGGTACTGTAGATGTAAAAAATAAAAAAAATAAAGGATTGTAAGCTGACAAGGTCCTTGCATTCTGTGAGGTCAACCAAGGGTGGCCTTGTCTAAAAAAAATAAGAAAGAAAGAGAAAGAAAGAAAGAAAGAAAGAAAGAAAGAAAGAAAGAAAGAAAGAAAGAAAGAAAGAAAGAAAGAAAGAAAGAAAGGCAGAAGAAAGAAAGAAAGAAAGAAAGAAGGAAAGAAAGAAAGGAAGGAAGGAAGGAAGGAAGGAAGGAAGGAAGGAAGGAAGGAAGGAAGGAAGGAAGGAAGGAAGAAAGAAAGAAAGAAAGAAAATACTTTGAGTGTCTTGAGGGTAGGGTGATGCTTTACCTTAGTAAATGATTATTGTATTTAGTATATTGCTAAAATATGCTAAATTTTATTTATATATTAAATATAGCAAGCTTAATGTATTTAGTATATTTAGGGTGGTTAGTGTATTTACCTCAGTGAGTGCTTAGTATATTTAGATGTATGGTAAATTTTAGTTGAATGACAAACTTGGTATGGTTTATGCTTTATCCATCAGCTTCACCCACTAAGTTTTAAATATCAAGCATGAAAAATTGATAAACTTGAAAGTCAAGCATACTGTAATAGGCAGAATTCTAAAGATTTCTCTCTCTGCCAAGATTCCCTGGTTATTCAATCAAACACTAGTCTAGGTATTGCTGTGAAAGGACTTTACAGATGGAACTGAGGTGACTAATTAATCAAGTTTAAGTCACAATGATTCCCTAGGATATTCAAGTGTAATGACATGAGCACCTAAACTCGGAAGAGGAAGCCAGGAGAGCCAATCAGAGAGATGTGGCAGGATAACAAAGAGGAGACAGGAGGCAGAAGGGGAGGTAGGACTGTACTTGCTTTATTTAACGATGGAGGACAGCGACAAGCTAAGCAATATAGGAAGCTGAGAATAGCCTTAAGCCAACAGCCAGCTAAGAAATGGGAACCTCAGTCCCACAACCACATAGAAATTAATCGCTCTAACAATCTGATAAGCTTGAAAACAGACTCACTCTCAAAGACTCCAAAAATGAAGGAGGCTTGTCAATATTTTTATTTTGGCCTCGTGAAACCTGGAGCAGAAAACCAGCTGAGCCACTCTGCCAGAAATTCTGAACTTCAGAATTGTGAGATAATAAATAGGTGTTTTTTAAAGCCAATAGTAAAAATAATAATAATAATAATAATTTACTTAATAGCTTTATCAAATGTAAAAATATGTATTTAGGGTATTTTTAGAAACAATGAATAGCTATTTATTTCCATATTGAAACCCTCTGAGACGGTACTGTATATAGCATTGTGTGGTATGAACTATTTTTCATAATAGTCCTTGTCTCTTTTTACTGCATCTTATTTATAAAATATAATAATATTTAATGCAATTATATTTAGTGCCAGCTTTCATATTTAATGAATTATATGTAACAATGTATGTCCTGATATAGCTAATAGTTCTTGTATTTGGTAAGAGGAAAATTAAAGAAATTATTATTCGACAAACTAAAGGAAATTTATTACATATTTATATAACTATTAAGAAGATTATTTCTTTTTACAAAAAGTATATGCTCATTAATTATCATATTATGGTTTTCTTGGGAAAAAATTTTATAGCTTATTTCTGATTTTTACTTGAATTTTTGACAATGATTACAATTGTTAGCTATTTAAAAAGTTGAACATAGGTTAAAATAAGAGAATATACTGTGCTGAGTTTTTTTAACATTGATTGTAAGCATCTAGTAAATTAGTCCACCCCGTAAGAGAAGTGGTCTAAATCTTTTCATTAAGCAATAAATGAATGCAAAATTATAATTAAAATTTTACATGCTTCTGTAGAGACCATTTAAACCTTAAGATTGCAAAATTATAATGTATTCTTTGCTGAAGCATGCTAGCGCTCTTTTGTACTGCAAAATAATCAATATGATTATGTAAGCAACCTCCATACTGACTCTTTTTTCTTTTTCTACACCTACGTATTACTCCACTGTCTGGCTATTTTAGATTATGCATATAAAAGGCTTTCTCAATGAATCATTCACAAGCATAAGAACAAAAGACCATATAAATGCAGGTTGACAAAACAATCTTCCTTTGTGCTAAAATAAAATGTTTTCTGTTAAAATGAAGGATACATTTTCTTTCCATTTTCTACAAGTACAGAAAGAGCACTGCCTGATAAAAAATACATTTTTATACATCTAAGTGTATTCTTACTGTCTATTTCTGTAAGATATCTTAGTAGAGAAGATAGAAATATAATTTTGCATTTATTTTTCTAGCCAAGTTGTAGAGGATCACTATTTTTATGCTTTTATCAAGCACTGTAGCTCCTTTAAGGAAAGGTTTATGTGATCCAGTGTCCTGGACACTTTGCTACATGAAAAAAAAAAATAGCTTTGCATGTACAAGTATGCTATAGTTTCATAAATTTAATTGGTAGTGATAGCATTTCTTCCATAGGCTGGCATAAATATGTGGCTTTCAAAAAAATTGTGCAAAGATTTTCACTTTCCTCCTAACTTTTCCAGTCAACTTTGCCCTTCTCACTGCTTTCTTATAAGACACCTAAAAGAAACAGGAAATACTGATACAGAGCATTATATGAAGTAGAGGAAAGAAGTAGGTTTAGGCTCTACCCAAGAGTAAATATGTCTAACTTAATAATTATAAAAAATCAATACTACTACTCTGGTTAATAATATATGGATGTATAGTGTTACACAGTTTACAAAGCAATGAATGTGTTCGAGAATGGGGTGGCAGGGAGTTACTTTTCTGTTAAACCAAAAAATGGAAGTAGAACTGTTTAGCTGACTGGGCTTTTTCCTTGGTAGTAAAGTTCAGAAATGATTTCTACATGCTTCCTTCTCCTATATTAGTAAATAACATGTATCACATTTTAAAACTTTGAACAATTCATCTCCAGGACCAAAAGTAAACCAAATTATTACAAGGGTTAAAGACTCCCCCGAATATAATATCATGCATATATTTTGCATAACATTATAAAGTTTAGGAATTACTTTTTTCTAGTCCCGATTGTGCTTGAAAGCAAATCAGAAAAAAATTTATAGGTTAGGTATTGTTATACAACCCATTTTCAAGGTGAAATATCTTAGGATAATTAAATGGCTTTGCCTGGGAAATTCTGACAAGGAAGTATTAGAATTGGGATATTATCCCAAACATTTTTACTAAAAACTCATTTCCTTAGCAACATCTTTATCAGAAAACACTTCAAGTCATAGACTCATATGTATTTTTAAGACTCAAAATAACAAAATTATTTTTCATTACATATGATAATCTTGAAAATTGACCATTAGAAATTATTTCTGGTAATAAGTTTTGAAATTGTTAGAAAATCCTTCTTTTTAAGATTGTAACTCTAAATTTTTTTTTTTTTAAAAAAGGAAGTTACTACTAACCAAGTAGCCATACTTAGTAGGTAGTAAAGAATTAATAAAGAAAACTAGTAGCCAGCCAGTCACTTTAATCTGGGAGATTTGCATCTAAGTAATATTTCTGTACCTGACAAAAACTCAGGAAAATATCTATATATACCCAAACAAATGTGGCCCTTACTATATCCTGCTGGTATTAAGAGAAGCTCTGATACATAATTCAAATAGTTAAAGAAATTCTATTCCATAGTCATTTTCTAAGCACTGACGACAAATAAACAAGGAAAATACTATTATATTGTATGCAATGACAATTCTTTGAATACTTCCTGTGTTATTACCTGAATAATATTAATTATATATTTCTCTACATATATAACTATTATGTTTGATATATAAATACACACATAAATACATATGTAGAAAGATATATAATGGAAATGAAGTTTTTATATAGTGATTCCTTCATATTTGTTTTTCTGCCTTTATTTGGAAAATGTCCTTGGGAAAGATAAAAATTTGTATGTAAACCAGAAGCATCGAGTCTGTGAAAATGTTTGTATTTTTATTTAATTTATTTTTTTATTTCTAAAGGAATAAGGAAAAAATTCAGGTATTTCAGGGAAAATTTAGCAAAGATTGTATCTTCTACTCTAGCATCTTTCTCTGGTTTTGAAGATTAAGACCCTTTAAAGAGATTAAAGAATGATAGTTCCTTAGCATTTAAAAGGCATGGTAAAGGGAAGAAACATATTAATCCTGACTATTTGAAAAGCTGGTAAATAGAATAAAGATCAATTTGCCCTGGAATTAATGTAAGAAAATTATAAGAAGGCAGATTTTGCTTCAAAATAGATGAGTTTCTGATAGAGCTACTCAGCAATGATATGGGCTTTCTTATAGAGTAATAGGTTTCTCATCACAGAAATTAATCACTAGGTGAGCATTGCACAGAAAGGGTACATGAGGTATACATTAAATTAAGTAACTTCAAAGATCATCTCCATTCTGAGATTATGTGAGGTTGCAGAAATTCCCATTTTATAACTTTGCTAGATAATGATATGAGTGTTGGACCAGATGATATCAACATTTCATTAGTACTTTCCAAATCTATGATTTTGTGAGAAACATTTCTCTACGTTGGAAATTGTTATTCCAGAGAGAAAAGATCTCCTAACTCAAACTCCTCCTTGCTTCCTTTGCTCCACTTGCATCTTCACACCTTAGAATCCATTAAATCCTTCATTTTTTCCCTCTAGTCATAAAATGTATATATTTTTCTTATTACATCTTACTGTCCTCCTTATTAGAAAGTGAGTCTCTTAGGGGCTAGAATTTTTTGTTTGTTTCTGTATATATAGTATTAAGAGCATAGTAGGCATAGAAATTTTGTTAACTAAATAATTAGTAAAAAAATAAAATAAAATAAAATAAAATAAAATAAAATAAAATAAAATAAAATAAAATTAAAATAAAAGAGAAGATAAAGAAATGTGGCTGTAGATAACAGAGCTAGCAGTAGGAGGCTCAAGTGAAGGGCAGCCTCACATGCAGACTCTCCAAGGCACATTATGGAACTCAGATACATCAAGAAAGAGGTGAGCACTCAAGAATTGGGGTGGCATAAATCAAAGTGAGATGGTAAATAAAAACTAGATGGGCAGAGGAGAACCAGAAGGGGAAATTAGCCAAAAGATAGATAGCCCAGGGAATGTAATAGAACAAGAGACTGTATTCTTTTTAAAAAAAAAAAAAAAAAATTATTTTTATTATGGTGACTTTGGTTAATGAAATCTAGTAAGTTTCAGGTGCACAATTCAACAGTATCCTAGCTAGGAGTATGACTATGTTTGAGCCCTCTGAGCCTCAGCATTCATTTGTAAAATAACGAGGTGTGACTATCTCTTAAAGAGTCTTTGTTCCCCTTGAACTCTAAAGTAGGGTTTAAGAGTTCGGGCAGGAATTTTGACATGGGGATTAAAATTTTAGGCAAGGTAAATAATCAGAAATTCAGGAAAATTGGTTTTAACCTAAAAGGGTTAGTCTTGACTGCAATATGTTGGTGTAGCAACTTGAAGGTCGCTGTTACAAGAAGCCCTTGGTAACAGAGAGAAGTGCTTCTCCCTATCCTGCATTTTTAGAAAGTTTAAATTCTAGACTCAGTAGAAAAACAAATATTAAACAGAAGTTGATCCTGAGAGTAGATCACTTTTTCCTGTCCTGACACTGTTGGGTCGCGGGAAACCTAATATTTCTTAAAGGCATTTCATAAAATAGAGAGCTTAGAAATTATCATTTAAAATATTGGGAATAGTAACCATGTTTTCTTAGGTTTATGCAACAGTGTTTAACTATATATATATATATATATATATATATATATATATATATATTTTTTTTTTTTTTTTAATGATATGTATTATTTTTCTGGGGTTGCCATAACAAAATACCAAAAACTGGCTACCTCAAAACAACAAAAATTTACTCTCTTACAACTCTTGAGGCTAAAAATCTGAAATCAAGATGTAAGCAGGGCCAGGCTGTCACTGAAGGTTCTAGGGAAGAATTCTACCTCGCTTTTCCAACTTCTGCTGGATCCTGGAAATCGGGCACTTTTTGGCTCGTGTCAGCATGACTTTTATCTCTACCCTTCTGCCTTCACATGGTCATCTTCCCTCTGTGTCACCTCTGTTTCCATGGTGTTACCCTCTCTGTATGTCTGTTGTGTCTTCCAAGTTTTTTTTCTATTAAGTTCACCAGTCACTGGAATCGGATCCACTCTAATCCAGTATGACTTTTTCTTAACTACATACATCTGCAATGATCCTAATTCCAAATAAAATCACATTCTGGGGTTCGAGGTGCATATGGAGTTTTGGGAGCCACCATTCAATCCAGTGCATGATGTAACAAAAAGGACATGGCTTTGGAGGTTAAGAGATGCATGTCTCAGTCTTGCTCCTGACAATAGTGGAATTATGCACATATGAGAAACTCTCAGAGCTTCACTTGCAAAGAATGCTTAAGGAATTATAATTTTATAATTCTATGACTTTTGACTAAAACTTTACATTTTTCATACTTATATGATAAGCCTCAACCAGAGGACGTAGCTAACGACCAGGCTCGCCTTTCAGTTTTCCATTTATTTCGCAATATGAGCATCTTAAGAATTTATCTTTCTAACTAATTGCTTTTAAATGGACAATTAAATAAGTTTCATAATCTGTGTAGATTTGAAATCAAGCCAGAGATTCTGTAGTGATCTGGAAAAGGATTAGCTTTCCCACAATAATGCTTAAAACTGATTGGGAGGCTTCTCTAACTGACCACTAGTCACAAAGTGCAAGATGCTGAGACATAGGTTTTCACTCAATAGGCTTTCAGAGCAGAAAGACTCCCGAGTTAATCATAAGAGCATATAATGTATTGCTTTGGTAGTAATTGTCGATGAAGTAAACAAAGTTTATGTGGAAGTTATTTAAAAATTAATAAAATATTTTAGTACAGTTAAACACTCATATTTTAAACTAAATCAATAACTAAAATGTAATACTTGAAGGGAATTACTTATATTCTGCCTGAACTGATGTTACCATTATTAGCTAACATTTAAAAATAATGTATAAAAATGCGTTTCTAATGGAATTTCAAATGAATTACTATATATCGATATATTATCAGTAATAAAATGAGGAAGAAAACAATAATAGAATTAAGGGACAAAGGAAATAAATATTAGAACATACGTTTATATCAAATTCAGAAAACAAACAAAAATGATAAAAAATTCTGTTCATTTAGAATAAAACAAAAGTTTTTTATAGTTAGAAAAAATACTTTAAAATATTATGAAGTAGCAAAGTAGACAGTAGAATTTAGTCTTTATTTAACAAATATTTCTGTGTCTTATGTAGCGGCAACTTAAGTTTGGTGCTAAAATCTTTCTTTATAATAAATATTTCAATCTATATGTAAAAGATGTATGTACACCTGTATTCTCATTTAATGGAGAGACTGTGAAAGTTTGAGAATAAATTTATTCTATTATATGGTCTAAATTACCCTTTCGATGTTATTTCTCGCAATTTTTTGGTGCTTATTCTCAATCAAGTTGACATAGCAAATATGGCACTTTATACTATATTACCTGCTATTATGTCTCTGTTTATATGGTTTTCCCTGGTCAGAATGTCATATTGTTCCATTTCACAATTTCTAATTTATACTCCTGCCTGATGTTCTAGGTCTGTTTAAAAACCCGCTTTTACAGAGTTGATGACAGCCGCTTCCTAGACACCACGCATGTTGCTAGTGCCGCATGTGTCGTAAGCTTTTTGATGCCAATTCTTTTTTTTTTCTCACTGCAAGTATCCAGGACCATATGTTACGTGTTCAATAAAACTATGTAAAATGGGTGAATGATTAATTCATTCAGTAAACTTAAAATAAAGGTATTATACAAAAGGTAAACAGGCCAAAGAATTTCAAGGCCTCTCCGTCTTCTCAGATAACATGGAGTTAAGTGAGCTGCAGCAGCAGTGTGAGGAAACAAGAGTGTATGGAAATTTTGTCTTAATATTAAAAGTAAAACAATTTCCAGAGGCTAGATTGCAAAAACCACAGGAAAAGACTAGGCAGGTAATCATTAAAAGGAAACTTGATAGAAGTTTAAAAATAATAATAATAATAGAGCAAAGAGAACTTCAGAACTCCAAAATATACACAGAAAAAAATAATAAACAACATACTATATCAGCCAGTATGTGATCCGCTAATATCTGATACTAGCTCCTAATTTTCCAGTTTATTCATAGAAGTTTTTATAAACAACATTGCTTCTTCCCAAAAGATGTAGTATGATTTACAGAGATACAAAACTATAAGAATATACTCTAAATCAAATGAATAAAACAGAAAGCCTGCTATAGTGATAATAAATAAAACTATTATTTGGGCTGTCTGAAAAAGAAATCGGCTATAAAAGGCTGTGTAGCTTTCATATCGGATAGATTTCAGTTTGACTTTAAGTTTTCTAGAGGCCAAATAAAAAGAGAAATCTGATCAATTTCATAATTTACAATGCCCATGATAAAAGCAAACCAATTTACTCAGGAGAAGTACAATTATTCCTGCTACTAAAACCTGAAAGAAATTTCTCCCAAAGGGCACCATAAAAGGACACTGTAAAATATAATGAAATATGTCTTGAATAATATCTTTATGATAGAAACCACTGAGTTTCACAGAGCTGCTGTTTTATGGTACCCCTCACTATGTACTGCTGGCCTAACGATGCAGTTATGCGTGTAGCTTAATAGAAGCATAGGTTTTTAAAAAACTGGAAAAACATCTTTATCTTACTGCAAATCTTTAGAGAAGTTTGGTGGCACTAAATCTCAGAACACTCAATCGGTTCAGTCAGTAAATAGGTATTGGGCATCTATAACTTACACCTCACTGTCTTAGTCACAGAGGAAATACAGAAGACAGAGCAAGTCCCAGGACATCAACTTTTCTGTGATGTCAATTTAATGTAAATAAATATGACAGATGACCTGAAAGAAAGTAAAAGTTGACATTCTCTTGGGAAAGCTGAAGGCACTTCGAGCTTTGGATTCAATTCCAGAGATACACCCATAAAGGGGGTCAGGCCTCTTTTCAGAAAATAGGTTTGAATCTGCTCTGACATGCAGATTAATGGGCTTTGCTGAATCTTCTACTCTGTTTTAGTTTAGTCATCATGCCCTTTATGGAAGAGACCTAGTTCCACTCGATTTCAGCTTTTTCTCTAAAACAAACATCTTATTGAGGTTTCTAACACAACACTGGCTTTAAAACTATGATCTGAGAAGTCTTAGTTATATCTTTCTCGGAGTTGTCTCAGGAGACGTGAGGGGAGGTGGAACGAAAGGGAAGATCAGACAGTCAGATCTTCTGTAGACGTCTTCTTTAACCATGTTATCTGCCGCAGAAACTTCTCTGCTAAAGTGTAAGGTTTCTGACAAGTAGTTTTTTTTTTTTTAATGTGCTTGAAAAACACTGCACTGCTCTGAACTATTTCCAAAATTTTATATTTCTCTACGAAGATCATTAAGATATCTATGCAGTAAATATGGACTGTTTACCTATGTTCCACAATCTAGACAAACAAGGTTAAACGTCAAGTTCCTTGAATCAGTTGCTTAAAGTTTGTGGTAAGACCCTAAGTAATACCAAAGGTTAGGCTGCCCTTTAACTGCTGTCTCAGAGATATAAATATCATGCACTGCGCGTGCGCACAGGCGATGGGGCAGCAACTCTAATGCGCGTGAATAGAGCTCAGGAAGCCCATATGTAGCAGGTAGCTTTAGAACTGAGGCTTAAAAATGTCTGAAATAGGAAAACAAAATGGATAAAACCATTTTAAGCAACAGAATTAATGAGGAAGGATATATCAAACAGTGTGACAAATCACAAGATTTTCGTGACTGGAATGCAAATAAGGCAGAAAATGGAGTCTGAGAATCAGGAGGAGGTCAGATCACGTGAGATCCAGCATGCTGAGCAGGGACATCTGAACCAAGGACCAGGGGAAGCCAAATGAAACCAAACCAAGTAAAAACTTTAGAGGAATGCCATGAGCACATTTATGTTCTAGAATTATTACTTTGGCATTATTATAGAGGATTCAATAGAGAAGTTAAGAATGAGTCAAGGGGAATATTTAGAAGGTTATGGCAGCAATCTGGAAGAAAATTACTGGGAATCTGAGTTAAGCCAGAGAAATTGTCATGAGAGGAGGAAAGTAAAAAAAAAACAATGAGTGGAACGCGCGTAACTTTGTGACTTCTGAGGCCTATCTGTCCTGTTTTTTTCTTTCCTGAATAAACAATGATGCACCTTATAAGTGTTACTTCTCTCTGTAATTTTATTCCTACTTTCTGATTCTGTATATGTAGTCAAGCTTTAAAAAATTCGAAATGCTACTTTTCATATTCACCAAATCTTACTTAGCAGTCCACTTGAAACCTGAACATTTAATCACTTAGTACATTCTGCCTGCATAACAAAGCTCAATATTATAATCCTCCAGTTATTACAAGATCTGTGCTGTCTCGGTTACATTTACACTTCAATTACAATTACAATGCTTTCATCTTAACAGCTTCTAGTTTCTGAAGGATTAAGTCTCAAGGATTATGTTATAATGAGAACAAAGGTTATTGACTACTTTTCCATTTCTTTCTAAAATGCTTTGCTAGCTAAATAAAAGCGAAGCCAAATTTATGCCAAGATGTTTTCTCCCTGCAGGAAAACATAATGGAAGTTATGAGAAATCAGGAGTTTTTACTGCTTCCAGCTGAGGAGCTCCATAAACTCCTGGCCAGTGATGATGTAAATGTTCCTGATGAAGAAACCATTTTTCATGCATTAATGATGTGGGTCAAGTATGACACGCAGAGGAGATGCAATGACTTGAGTATGCTTCTTGCCTTTATAAGACTGCCACTACTTCCGCCACAGGTAATTACATGCGATGATATTTTAATAGCTACGATGTACTGAAAAATCTTATATTTAAAGCAACATCGAAAGGTAAAAAAAATATATAACAACTTTTAAAAAATAATCGCTATAAAGCATTTGTTTTAATAATAATGTCCAATTAATACATGTATATGGTATACGCAAACACAGACACACACGCGCACACACACACACACACACACACACACGCACACACACTTGAAGGCTGAGGATCTAACCATTTTCTAAACCAAGTTTTATAACTCTGCATTACTACTTTATTATACTTGCTTATTTAAAAAAAAAAGAACATCACAAATTTGTTATTATTTATTTACATTTTTGCTTTTCGTTTTAATCAAAGTCTCTTAAGGTAAATCTGATGGTAGAAAGGTGAAGGGTGATGGGTCATGCATCTGAATCCCATCTCTACCACTTATTGGCTCATGTTCGCATGACAGGAGAATGTCACTTAACTTCCCTGATAGTCAGTTTCTTCATGAATAAAATAAAATTGTTCTATTACTATCACATAAAAGTTTTGTGAGGACCAAAGAAATAATAGATGTAAAGTACTCAATCTCAATACAGTACCTAGGAGATTTTTCTAAATATTGTGATTATTAATTTTCTGCTTCCCTATTTTTAAGATCTCTATCTATCTGGCCTTAGATGCAGTAATATAATCATTCTCTGGTTATATTCCTATAGTACTTTTTTAGGGCTCAATGCATGAGATTTCAAACATCGAATAGGTGGATAAGACACATTACTGAATGGCACAGAGTTATGAAGTAACAGTATTTAAGCAATTGGGTTTATGAAATCTTTGATGATTGGAGCTAAGGATATCCCAGACACGAAGTGAACAAACTGCCTCATTTTATTGATGCGTTATGTAGAACGCAGTGGAATTGCTAAGAACACCAAAATTCACTCAACTTGTAAGAAGAGTATTTTCCCCTGATTTGGAATCTTATTCTTTAAACTAACTTATAATGTTGTAAAATTATCTATGCACAGCATTATTAACCCGGAGTCTCTGGCTTCTCAGGCTATCCAAAAATAAGCTTGAAAGTAGGTCTTACCTCTGAAATGGTAGATAAATTGTGTGTGCATGCATTTTGTATAGTGGATATGGGGGGCCTATAAGATCCACCTGATCCTTCATTTGGATACAAACCACCAAATATTTTCACTAATCCATATCTTGCTAAGGATGTAGGATAGGGAATTAGGACATCAGGAAAGAAGGACAGGCAAGCATGACATTAATAACAAGGAGAGACGTGAGAGGTGTGGTTATATATTAAGATTAAAAAGTTTAAATAAAACATCACTGTACACAAATTGGGAAAACAAATGAAGCTTTATGAATAAAGTAATAATTGTATTTCATTTGGCTGCTGAAATGAATAAAGTAATAGGAGCGGAGAGGAAGAATGTTTGAGAGTCCTGCCTAAACAAATTATGTGACCCTATTTTAGCACCAAGTTCTTTAAAAAGGAAGGGAAGGAAACATGCAATTAAGTAACTGGACAAAAAAAAATTTGTGAAGCTAAGCAATGGATTTTTCTGAATCTTCCACCCTGGGTTCTGGTGTCAAATATTCTGAGAGCCTGAGGAGTCTCTCTCAGAATAGAAATGGCCAGTGATAACAGTTAGCCAATAATAGGAACGTAGACATTAACCAATGATAGATACTGTGGCAATTGGTCTCTTTGACCCTGCCTACCCATTTCAACTGGCGAGCTTGGAGTTAAAATGGCACTCAAAAATTGTTATAAATAGTAGGGCACATACCGGAGGAGGCCCAGAATGTGACTGACTGGAAGTCCATCTTTTCATGATATGCCTTTCTGTCATACCCTCTTCTCTCACTCTTCTGCCATCAAAAATGAGAGATGCTCCTAGCTGTTCACCTCATTAAACTATTATATCAGAACAGACATGCATAGCTATTGGCTTATTTGTTCCTGAGGCTACATATTACATGAGGAGTTTTTATTCTTATTGGTTCATCTGCGTTATCTTGCTTAGTAAAGCACTATTAACACTAGAAAATAAAATATTATTTTGTTTTGGTGTAACCAATTAATAAAAGGTGTTTAACTATCCAATGTCCATAAATATAGCATATATCTATTCTACATTCTTCATCTCTCAAATTAAGGAAATTACAAACAGAACTTTATATGTACTTTCAAACAACAGATGTGTAAGAAGGAAGAGTAAAATACATTTTTTTTCATAGAATGTCTTTGCATATAGAAGGGGCGATTACTTTTATAACTAATATTAATGATTTCTATTTCATTATAAATATTTTCCATACAATATTTCTTATCTTAAAAAAACACAATTGCAAAGTAGAGATTATTAATTATTTTGTGCAGAATTAAAAACAGGTTCAAAGAGATTAAGTGATTATTCAAAGGTCACAGAGCTAATGGACAATGCAGTTTTTTTGAAAATCTAAGCTGGCCAGATTTGAACATACACAAAGATACTTCTACTATGAGTGTATGTTACATGTTTGCTTTCTATAGTGAAAGATCGTTAAAATGTCCTGAATACAGCAATTTGAAGTTTCCCATAAGAAGACTGGCAAAAGAAAAAAGACAGGGAGATAGGAACTAATATTCATTTTCTTCTTTAGTTACAAAACATATACAACATATTTTTTATCTCATTAATTTCTACAATATCTTTCTGTATTAAAAACTATTATTACCATTTGACAAATGAGCTAATTGAGAATCAACATGATAGCCATCTCTCTACTAAGTAGTAAAGCATAAATTTTACTCTAGTTATATCTGATATTAATGTGTTTTGTTTTGTGTTTCACACTGAGGGCAAATGAGTGCATTTCTTATTTCCAGGGTTGGCTGCATATTTATATCAGTGTTTAATCAGAATCTAATATTTACTAGAATTTAATAGAATAAGATTTTCCAGTTTTTTACACAAACTTTCAAAGCTGCTAAGCATCTTAAGGTACTTAAGAAAAGCCATTAATCAGGAGACACTTTTTTCTTGATCTTGGAAATATCAAATATAGCTTTTATCTTTAATCTTTACAGTACTTAATGTATAGGCCTTTTATAATCTTTAAATGATTCATAGGTATATACTGTATATGCGTGATTATATTTCACATGTAATTATGTTATATATTGTTATATATAATTACATAATATTTCATAATTATGTAAGAAAACACAATATTGTATTTTTAAATACTAACATTTTTCTAGTGAGGTAAGGGTTCATTTTCAAAAGGAAATAATAACTGGACTAATTGTTATTGGAGACTTGAGAGAAAAATTTTCCTTTGCTTTTGTAAGATAATTTCTATAGATGTAAAGATAGGTTTTAGGTAAGTGACAAAACAATATTTAGAAGACCAGCTGTAAATAGCCTATAACACTGCTAAGAAAACATAACAAAGAACTGACCAAGGCAAGAGTAGAAAAGACATAGAAGATTTAGAAATGTTTAAGACCAAAGAATGAAAAAAAATATATATATATATACATACATAAAAAAATATATATATATATATGCGGAGAGAGAGAGATGTTTCCAAGGTAAAGATAAGCTAAATAAACTGTAAGTAATTTTATAGTTATTTAATAATTTCACAGCTATGAGTTTCTATGTTTCTGTTTAGCAAATGCACAGAAAATTTTCTCCATTAAAAAAGAAAGTAAAAATAAAGACAATGAGTGAGACCTTAAAACAACAAAAACTTGTTAGAAGATTGACTAGAGACATGGTATAAATTTAGATTATAGTAACAGTCTTTTCTCATAATCATAAAGTAATTGACTGACTTGACTTGGTAGATTTCAGTTCAATCATTTCTTACAATCTGCATTCTCATGTATTTTATTACTGGGCCCATTATGTGTATCTGTGATCTATTTTTTAAGTTCACAGAAGAAAAATCTATTCTGATATTTCTTATTATTTATAAATTAATATGTTATTATAAAGTATAAATTATGGTAATATGGTATGAAAAATATAATTAAGATGTAAATTTTGGTACAGAATATGGATTTTAGCTGACAATGATGGTAGACAAAATGAGCTTTAGAAAAGAATAGAAAAGACATGAAAAGACTTGGAAGCAATAATGTCTATTTTATTCTCTATTAAAAATTAATCACTAATATTGAAATAAATTCATTTGACTTGGCTATAAAAAGGGCCAGATAAAAAGGCAAAAATAAAAGAAATACATAATTGAGATATAGTCTATGAAATGATGAATGACTTCTATTATCCTTTTAAATAAGTCAGGAATAGAATTTTGCATAATAGTTTCCATGTTTTTCTTGAATTCTCGGATGTTTAAAAATTTCAGCAGAATTGTAAAATATATAAAAATTTCATTTTAGAGAGTGAGTGGTTATACACACACACACACACACACAGGCAAATGTCAAAGATTCTGTAAATTTGGTTTCAGACTGCTGCAATAAAGTGAGTCACACTAAATTTTTTGTTTCCTGGTGAATATAAAAGTTATATTTACACTGTACTGTATTCTATTAAGTGTACAACAGTGTTATGTATAAAAGACCTTAATTTAAAAATACAATCTTTCTAAAAAATGCTAACCATCATCTGAGCCTTCAGCAAGTCAGTTTTTTTGATGGTGGAGGGTCCTGCCTCCATGTTGATGGCTGCTGACTGATCAGCATGGTGGTTACTAAAGACTGGAATAGCTGTGACAATTCTAAAAAAATAAGAACAGTGAAGTTTGCTGCATCAATTGACTCTTCCTTTCATGAATGATTTCCTGGGAACGTGAGATGCTGTTTGACAGCATTTACCCAGAGCAGAATTTTTAAAATTAAAGTCGGTCCTCTGCAACTATTCTGTTGCTTTATCAAGTTTATGCAATATTGTAAATTCTTTTTTTTTTTTGTCATTTCAACAATCTTCAAAGCATCTTCACTAGAAGTTGATGCCATCTCAAGAAACTACTTTAATGTTAATGCATAAGATGCTATTCCTCATTCATAAAAGTTTTATCGTGAGATTACAGAAATTTGGTCACATCTTCAGGCTCTACTTTTAATTTTATTTCTCTTGACATGTCCATCATATCTGCAATTATTCTTTCCACTGAAGTCTTGAACCCCTCAAAGTCATCCATGAGAGTTGAAATGAGCAAATTCCAAATTCCTGTTAATGTTGATTTTTTGACCTCTTCCCAGGAATCAAAAATGTTCTTAATGGTATCTAGAATGCTGAATCCTTTCCAGGAGGTTCTCAATTTACTTTGCCCAACTCAATCAGAGGAATCACTATCCATGGCATATACAGTCTTACAAAATGTGTTAGTTAAATAAGACTTGAAAGTCAAAATTATTCCTAATCCATGGGCTGCAGAATGGATATTGTGTTAGCAAGAATGAAAATGACATTGATCTTGTTGTACATCTCCACCAGAGCCTTCGGGTGACCAGCTGTACTGTCAATGAGCAGTAACATTTTAAAAGTCATCTATCTTTCTTTCTGAGCAGTAGATCTCAACAATGGGCTTAAAATATTTTTAAACCATGTTGTAAACAGATGTGCTGTCATCCAGGCTTTGTAGTTCCATTTATGGAGCACAGGCAGAGTAGCTTAGGATAATTCTCAGGACCCTAGAATTTTCAGAGAGCCAAATGAGCACTGACTTCAATTGAAAGTCAGCAGCTGCATTAGCCTCTAACAAGAGAGGCAGCCTGTCCCTTTAAAACTTTGAAGCTAGATATCTATAGCCTCCTTTCTAGCTATGAAAGACCTAGATGACATCTTCTAATATAAAGCTGTCTTGCCTACATTGAAAATCTGTTGTTTAGTGTAGCCACTTTCATTGGTTATCTTAGCTAGAGCTTCTGGATAACTTGCTATAGCTTCAAAATCAGCACTTGCTGTTCGCCTTACACTTTTAAGTTATGGAGACGGCTTCTTTCCTTAAAACTCATGAACCAAACTCTGCTAGCTTCAGATTTTTCCTTCTGCAGCTTCTTCACCTCTCTCAGCCTTCACAGAATTAGAACGAGTTCGAACCTGCTCTGGATTAAGCTTTGGCTTAAGGGAATGTTGTAGCTGATTTGATCTACCCAGATCACTGAAACTTTCTTTACATCAATAAAGTTGTTTCACTTTCTTATTATTCATATATTCACTGGAGTAGCATTTTTAATTTTCTTTGAGAACTCTTCCTTTGCATTCACAGCTTGGCTAACTGGTGCAAGAGGCCTAGTTTTCAGCCCACATCATCTTTCGACACGCCTTCCTGAATAAGCTTAATCATTCGTAGCTTTAAAGTGGGAGATGTGCACCTCTTCCTTTCACTTTTGAACACTTAGAGGCCATTGCAGGATTATTAATTGGGCTATTTTCAGTGCTGCTGTGTCTTAGGGAACAGGGAGGCCTGAGGAGAGCTGGAGAGACAGGAGAAAGGCCAGTCGGTGGAGCAGTCAGAACGCACGTTTGGTGATTAGGCTCAACATCTATGTGTGCTCTTGGTGGCTCCCTGACACCGTCATAAGAGTAACATCAAAGATCACTGATCACAGAGAACCATAACAAATGTCATAATTATGAAAATGTTAGAAATGCTATGAGAAATACCAAAATGTGACACAGAGACGTGAAGTAAGCAAATGCTGTTATAAAACTGGCTCCCGTAGACTTGCTCAACACAGGATTGCCATGAACCTTCAGTCTGTGAAAAAAAAAAAAAAAATCTGTGAAATACAGTAAAGCAAAGTTCAATGAAACAAGGTATGCCTGTAAATACACATATTACAAGGAGGCTACTTAATTTGGTTTACCCCTTTTTCTATATTTCCTCTTTCAAAGATGCAACAAAAGAACATGTTGCTATACACTAAAGAACATGCTTTACCATTTTGTACTATTGTTTCCACTGGTTTTAATTGGTTTCATAAGCTGTATCTTTGTAACCAGCATTTATGTATTTGTTATGCATTTAACAAGTACACATAAGTATCAGATTTTTGGTGTTTGCTTTTCTAATGATTGGCTTAAAAGAAAAATGCTGTTCTAAAAATCAAGAGTATACAGTATTATATATAACCAAGCCAAAGGTCTTCAAGAAAATTCAGTTTTATCAGTCAGAGATTACTTAAAAAGTTAGGGATGTACAGATAAATTTTGCTTCATATCTTAGAACTAATATTTTTTATTTCTTTTGAGATGAGAAAGATTTATCACAACTTTCTATATATACCAACTCAAGAGAAATATATATAGTAGTGTATGTGTTTATGTGTATAAACATACTTATATTTTCTGTAACAAAAATTAAAATGAAAAATAGTTTGCAATGGATAACAAAATATTGCCTAGGTTGAGAAGAATATGGTTCAATCTAACAACAAAAGTAAACAAAATAGCAAGGAAATTCAAAAATTTAACTGAAGGAAACAGATGCTACCTCTACAAGAATTAATTATTTTTATGAAGAGCTGCAATAAGTTGATACCAAATGCTTCTTTATGGTAGTCATAGCAAAATGAGAAGGGAGTGCTCTTTAACCTTTTACTCCATTGAAAATGTGACAATTGATCTGATACCAGTGATATAAAGACTCTATCATCTATAAAATTATAGCCGCACTAAAAAACCTAATGGAAAACAAGGAAAGTGACAAAGAACAAATCAATATAAAAAGAGAATTCTTAAACTGCAGTGTAAGATATGAGCAGATTATACTCTGAAGTAATTTATGTTTTGTTTGATTTTACTTCCCCAAAGCAAGCATATGTAAACTACTCCCTGATAAACCCAACAGTTCTCTAAGTTTGTCAGCATAAAACGTTTACTGTTTAATGTATCGCATCTTATCTTTACAAAAGAAAAACTCTTGACTCTTATAAATGAGTAAGGGGAAAAGAATTAACCACACACATTAACACAACCAATTATCAGTCCTTGTTACTTTTTCATTTTGGTTTTGTTCTGTCTTTTCCCTCTGATTTTTTGCTGCCTGATTAAATAATGTTTATAGCAGGCCATCATCAAAAAGGTAGTCTTCTCTAAGAAACTAGACTATAAGAGTTTTTAAAAATTGTGGAATAATATTAATGATCTCTAAAAGAAACCAGTAGATGGTCATGCCACCCTGAACAAGCCTGACCTTGTCTGATCTCAGAAGCTAAGCAGGGTCGGGCCTGGTTAGTACTCCAATGGGAGACCACCTAGGAAGACCAGGCCCTGTAGGCATAAAAAAATAAGGGACTGTAAGATGACAAGGTCCTTGCAATCTGTGAGGTCAACCAAGGGTTGACTTGCCTAAAAAAACAGAAAGAAAAAAAAAAAAACACCTTAAAACAGTGTTTAAAACATAAATGCATTGATAACATATGCTTCTAAAATAGATTTATCTTAAATACTATTTAGATTCATGATCATTTCACCCACTATGATGTTCACAGTTTAAATTATAACATTAAAAAATACAAGAGCTTTTTATTTCAATAACTTTTAAGTCATCGGGGTATTAATGTAAGAAAAATATTTTCACATGTATAAATGCATACATATATGTTATTTTCTTTGATCAAGTAAAGAGAATAGAGATTGGAACCTGTTCTAAAAGAGTTTATTTTTGCTGCAATATAGTAAGTGTCACCTTTTATTAAGGGCTGATGCCATAGCTTGTGGTTCATATTACATCTTTCTTGATACTGAAATTTCTCTATCGCAATGACCCCTTCCATATTTTATAAGATCAATTTTACTTTATATTGGATCATTCCAATTAATTTACAAAGATGTGTTGTTTTAGACATATTAAAACAAAACTCATATTCCCTTCTACAAACTTCCCTTTTCTGGTGAGATATATAATTATAGTTTATAGTTATTAAGTCTGCTTATTTATAATCATCATTCTCTCTTGAAGCCACTAACATCAGTCATTTGGACTAATAAAGATCACCCGAACCCTCCATGCTGTCATTTCCCCCTCCCCATATCACTTTTTTTTTTTTTTTTTTTATTTGGCTTCTCAGCAGCACCTGACACAGTTGATCTGGCCACTCTCGCTCAAATGTCATTGCTAATTCTTTCTCTTCTCTAATGTTACAGTGTCCCAGGACACACTGTATTTTTTGGCATAGAGAATAGTATTTCCTTCCGTACTTCAAAATACTATATGGGAGTCAATTGTAAATTCTAAATTTGTATCTCTAGCCTGAACCTTTTCCAGAAAGATAGATTCAAATACCCAGTTAGGTACTTGACAGCTCCAATCAGCTATGCGATAGCTATTTTAAACTTCACATGTCCAAAATGAAAGATTTCAAAGTCCCAAGATTTTTTCTACCCATTTCAGTAAATATCACTACCAACCATCTGGTCGCTCAGGCCTAAATCCTAGAATTGTTTGCATTGCATTTAATGTTCCTTGCCATAGGAAGTCCTTTTGACTATACTCTAAACCATATCCTGAATCTGTTCTTTTTCTTTAAACTTCTGAATAGCCATATCCTAAAACAAGCTGCCACCATCTTTCTCCTGTAATACTGAAATAACTTCCTACCCGTTATTCTAACTATTATGCTTAACTGCAGTAATTGCTTTTACTAACTACACAGAAATTTTGCAGTATGAATAAATTCATCTCAAACTTAAAATGAATGTGCTCAGGAAAAAATCCTAATATCCCTTGTCTTACAAGACCCTACATCAATGGCCTCATGACTGCTCCTCTGACTTCATTTCCTGTCAGGTCTCAGTATCCTACAGGCGCACTGATATTCTTTCTGTTTTTTGAGCAAGTCAGGATTATATCTTTTATAGTATATTTATACCAGCTTATTCTGGAGACCAGAAACAGTGATATGTCAAGAAGAGAGGGTGGTAGTGATAGAAATACTTTCTCAGGGACAAGCAATGAAAGGGAAGGCATAGTCTAAAGATAACTAAAGGCAATAATAAAACCAACTAAAAATGAGTCTGCTTTTATATCTTGCCTATTCTAGACAGTGTCAGCGATGACACACTCCTAACTGCTGTATAGAACTGCCCCACCAGTGACTCCCCTTTTCTGGTCCCCCACTATCGAGAAGGTGTTTGCCTTTATCATGACCAAATCTTTTTTGTTAAACAGAGCTCACCTTCAATTCGTCCCGTTTTTAGCCCTTTCATCTACTATTTTCTTGCTTGGTTGTAGTTTATTTTTAATACTTTCTTCATAACTATATTTTTCAGAAAACCAGATTTAAAGGTCTTATTCACAAAGTTCCTGGCTCTTAATAGTCGATTCTCAATAAGTATTTGCTGAATGAACTAATGAAAAGTTTATATTAGGTCTTAGAACTTTAAGCTTCATTCATTTTAACTATCCGTTGATACGATTTCTCTAGAATGTAAGAGAAAGCTCTATAGTCATGTGTTACTGTGAAAGTAATGGTGAGTACTAGGAGCAATGTCATAATGAGGGTTCAGAGCACAGTGATTCAGACTTCACTAAAAATCTTTCATTGAATGGAAAATGGGAAGGCAAACTTGAATAGGATATAATTTCTCATCTCTTTGTTCTATTAGCTATATTGATAAAACACAAATTTATCAAAAATGCTCTAATACCTGTCAGTGGTATATTTAAAAATAAATTGGCTATAAAAAATTGTTTCATTTCTATTGCTAGCTTATTAAATCAGAAAACAAAATCCATTCCATGAAGAAAACTGAATTTAAATATTAAAATAGCTTATAAGCATTTTTGTACTTATTAAATAATATACTAGCATTTACCAAGAGGCCACGCAGTGCAAGAACAATTATTTTTTTTATTAAATATTAAAGAGAATTTCATTTTTTTATTCAATCTGTGAGATCAACCAAGGGTTGCCTCACCTAAAAAAAAAGAAAAGAAAAGAAAAAAGAAATAAAAAATAGAGATGTCTAGAAAACCATTGTAAGAACTTTGGCATTTCTTTGGTGAGTAATGGGAGCCACTGCAGAGTTTTGAGCCAAGGAGCATCCGATCTAATGTACACAATTAAATTACTCTTTAGTCACTATGTTGAGAATATACCGGAAAGAAACAAGAGTAGAAAATGGAAATCCATTAGTAGGTGAGAGGTTTTTTAAGAGGTAAGATGAAGGTAATGAGGTAATAGCAATGAAGATAGGAATAAAGTTTGCATCCTAGGTATATTTTAAAGTAGAGCTGGTTAGATGAGGGAATGAGAAAAAGAGAGGAATCAAGGAGATTCCACATTTTTTGGCTTAAGCCCTGTTGAGGAAGGATGTTATTGAGCACTGACTCAGATTTCTATGAGGTGCCTAAGTGGAGATATTGCACAGGTATCATTCAGGAGTTGCGGTGGGATGGCCAGGAGATGTAATTTAGAAACCTGCTGCATATAGATGCAATTGAAAATTGTGATATGAAATGATATCACCAAAGAAGTGAGCATAGATGAGCAAGGGAAAAGGACTAAGAACGAAATCGTGGAGCATTGATACATTGTAAAGTTCGAGATAAAAAGAAGAAAGAACCTAGTGACTGAAATGAAAAACTATTCAAATAAAATGGAACCAAGAGAGCTTGATGTCCTGGAATTTCAAGGAATAAACCATCACAGAGGAGCGACTGTATCAAATGATGCTGAGAAATTAAATTGGCTTTTGAATTTAACAACATGAAGGTCAACAATGATTTTGACAAGAATACTTTCTGTGGAATAGAGCTAAGAAAACACGAAACAACTTGAATTTACAAGAGCAAATATAGAATATTTAAAACTGCAAAACGCAACAGAAAAATTAGTCTGTAGGCCACTAGGTTTTTCAAAATTCATTTAAAATTTAATTGTCAAAACCATATCAGTTTTCTTATTGTTACACATGCTCTTTATTTCTTTAACTATAAATCAATTATAGAACTACAATCTAAAAGTGCTATGTGATCTTTTAAAATATTTCAAGTATACTTTTAAGGACTTTTTTTCACTAAAGAAAATCTATTTTCCTTTGGTATAGAAGATTTGTTAAAAATTGATTTAATTATTAATTTTAAAGCACAATATTTATTTTTCTTCTGAAAAACATCACAAATAAATATCAAGGCAATTGATTGAAAATAGCTTTGAAAAATATAAATATTATATAAATGATATTCTATCACTGAACTCTTTTCCAATGTAGTTTAAAGGACAGGCGATGTATATTTTTCTCATTTTCATGATGTGACAAGAGGCTACCATAACTAACTTAAACAAATCGGGATTGTGAGTGGGGGAGAGTTCATCAGTGACAAGCAGAAGATAAAAAAAATAGAAAAAAGGATAAATTAAAAAGGTAATATTTTATTATTTATTTTAAAAGTATCATATACCATTCATAGCCATTAAATCTATATTTAAATTGTAGGGGGAAAATATATTTTATCCTACCTTTCTAAGTTCTTCTGACTGAACTAATAATCAAATTAACATGAGACAGATTAATGGGAGAAAATCTAATACATATGTGCACATCGGGGTTCTATAAGAATATAAGATCTGAGACAGATAGGGTATTTAAGGCTTATATCTTTAGCTAAGAAGAAGGGAAGGGATGGGTTGTGGTTTGGGACTTCAGAGAGTAGGAAGGCAATTCACATGGAGATAGAAAAGTAAATGGTAAGTAAATGTTTGCTGGGCCATCTTTAACACTGGGACACAGAAAACTGAAAAAATGGGCTAGGTTCCTCCTTGTCTATCATACTTAGTTCATCTTAAACTATAGTTATCTGTGATGGTATTCCCCTTCTTTGAGCAGGTCCTTCATCTAAATTCCTTTTAGGCAGTTATGCGAAAGGTCAAGGTTCATTCTGAATCTTTTCTTAAAAACAACCAGCTTAAAATAATCAATATCCTGAAGACACATATTTTGGGATGGTAAACTCTGCTCCCTATCAAAAGATAGATGTTATTTACTCAAAATATTTAAATTATTACTTCACATAAAAATTGTTTGATAGACTATTTTAAAGAGCTGTTTAATTGTTTTTTTAACTCCCAGCTGGGTTTTAATACTATGATATTTCTAAGGTTATATATTCTTTTTGTGGTATTTCTGTAAAAGTAAAAATTCCTTGGTTTACTTCTTTCTTTTTTCTTTTAGTAATTCAGGGAGCCTAGAGTTATGTTTATTCAATACTTGTCCTAATTAAATATACATTAAATATATGTATAAAGATTAAACATGTGATCTTTAAAGCTAATATATTCCATATTTCCCACAGGATAAAGTGACAAATGTTGATGCTGAAATTATAAATTACAAAAACATTCTGTGGTTGGTATTATTAAAACTTCTTACTACCTCTATGATTGGTCTCTGAAATATTTTCAATGATTTGCTCTAGATTAGCATTTCTCAACACTTTGTCCCTGGAGAGATATTTTTTGAAGGTATTCATCACAAAAATGTTTCATGTTAAAAAAGATTTATAAACCCATTTTGACATATCCCCCTTTTGAAATTTCATAGTGCAGATCATCTTAATAAAGTCTCTCAAATAGCCTAATAAAGAAACTCACTTAATTCTAATTCGTGGAATTTTTGACTTTTTTGAAGAATACTTTTCAAGTAATGACTGTTAAAGTCTCATGATCAACAGAACACACTAGGTAAGGTTTTTTGTTTGTTTTTGTTGTTGTTGTTGTTTTGGAGTTCTTAATGGTAAAGGCTAATAAACAATGGACTTTTCATAAAGAGTAAATTATCCTAAATTAACAGTGTTCTAGCTATGTTTATATTCAAAGAAATTGGCTTTCTTCCACTTCTATGAGAATGTCTACCACAAAGCAGCCTGCAAAATTGGCTTTGCTGAACTAGAAAAGCAGCATTTCTGTGAATTCAATAAGCTGACCTATAAAGACTTGGAAATAGAGTCATAAATAATAATAAGTGTGTTATTCTCAATTCAGTCTGCTGTGGGGGTTTTCCAAACCATTAAACAACTTCTCAATTTGCTACAGTTCAGCATAAGTGCTATAATTTTTTCAAAAGGAGGCTAAGAGTAAGGAATGACAAATATATGGTAAGAATTTAGGGAGTAATGAATATTTAATCATAATGAACACCTGATATCTGATTTCAGTGAGTAGACACTCATAATATTCACCTATTATAAACATAAAAGGTGGATTTTATCTTGATTGTTAGATTTTCCCTCACACTGAAATACATTCATGCTGTTTATTATTCTGAATATGTTAATTTATGTATAAAATTGGGCAGATAAATAGCCCATCCCTGAAATATAAAGATCTATTTAAATGATAAATGTCTGTTTCATCTGATGGGTCAGTTTTTTAGGAAAGTAGAATACCATTTTGTCATGATTCCATGTCCAGAAAGAGAGCGGATGTATTTTCTCTTTAAATAAAGTCCTCAACAGCTATTGCTTACTTCATCCATTGCCTTTAGTTTAGGGCTTATTTTTTTGCAGTGGACTTCATGATAATTTCCTAACTCCAGTGACACATTTCTTTACTTGTAACCATTCTTCATAAGGCCTCCAGAGTGACTTTTTTAAAACATAAATTTAATTATAATGTTCATGGCTTTGAAATGAGCACACAGTATATACATATATACCATATCATATTCTTAACATTACATACATTGTTCTTCATTATGACCTTCTTTCACATAATTATTAATCTACTTGTAGAATGTAACACAGTTTTTTGTTTTTTTTCTGCTCCAGTACATAGCAAACCTTCCTACTTCTACTTCATTCATGAACCTCACACTCATATATGCACACACTCGATTAAAAACTCAACTCAGGATTAACTTTCCTGAGAGGTACTTCCTTACCCACTTCTACTCATTTGTAGAGATGGATGCTCCTCCTCAATGTCCCCAGAGCACCCTGTTTACAGTCCATTACTAATACTGGTAACATTTTCTTTAGATTATTTAGAGGCATGTGTCTACTTAGCCTAATACACTGTAAGTTCCTTAAGATCTTATCTCCACTATCTGGCATACATCGGGCATCTAATAACTGACAGTTTTTTTCATTGTAAAGGATTTTTGAAAACACTTACTTATCAATGATTTTATAGCTAAGGTTTAAACAGATCATTTGGAATTATATTAGTTGTTTTTTATTTTCTGCGTATGGCATTTTTCTCAAACCAGTAAGTACATTTGAGAAATTGACGTAGGTTTTATGTAGAGTTATAATAATGTCTTGGGAAAAAGTACAAAACATAAATGAAAGCATGACTTTAATTCACAGTGATGAATGCTGAAAGCAATTAAAATTTTGTCTTTTAAAAAATGACATAATTTTGGTATATTTTGAAGGAATTTCAAAGTTTTGACTTTTCTTTCACATGCATACATATGCACATATATGTGTGTATATTTTATGTAAAATACACATAAACCAATGCATACACAAATATATGTGTATATATGTATATATGAAGAGAACAGATATTTTTAATGTTTTTTCCCTTATTAGTCTAACATTCTGGTTTAGTATATTTTGACAGATGTGTACTTTATTGACACAGAACATCAGGCTCTATAATTCTTAAGTGAAGCCATTTTCTCCTTGCTGTGACCATGACAGTTTTCACAGAGTTAACAAGGTTGTGTTTTTCTTCGTGTGTATAAAAGCCCTTAGTAGAACAGAAAAAAGCCATAAATAATAGCTATTGTTTCAGGAAAGTAATTTTTCTCCAGAATAACATTGACTCAAAATAATATTTCAGTGCTTCATGACTCTGTCCTTTCATTGAAACAAGTCTAAATATAAATAATAGTATTGTTCATTGCAAGTATTTTTATTTACATAATAACACATGTGATATGTAAGTTGAGCTTTGCAGCATATTTTCATAACTAGCAAATAATTATTTATCATGTGAAAGACATGAAATAATATTAAGAAAAGATTTTTAACTCAAGTAATAACAGAATACTAGCCTAAGTAAATCATTATTAGTGAGAAAGTATTATCACTGACTACTAAGTTGACTACAAAATATTCATATAATGATGTCCTGAGAGGAACTAACACAGAAAGGTAATTCCAGTGTTACAAGAAAACTAAATGGGATGTTTCTTTGCATAATTCCATGTATATTGAATGTGGGTGTTTGCACTGTCAAAATGATAGCTGAATAAAAGAAAATCAGGTAAATTCATTTATTCAGTACTTAGTAATAAAAACTGTATTATTTAGGAATCATGAAATGTGATAAATTTCATAACTTCAAATGTAAAAGTCTTACAAGTTGAAGTAGTTTTATTTAACCAAGATGAAAAAATGCAAAAATTTGTCAACTTTTCAGTCTTTTTCATGTAACTTTCTATTCAGAATTCATTCAACCCCAAATTCTCCCAGCAGGGAAAAATGAGAAGTAAATGAAATATGTTTCCAGTTTACTTAATATTTTACTTGTTTTTATCTAACCTTTTTCAGTACCCTCTTTTCCTTAGTTCCCTGGCACCCAACGTACTCCATATTTAGAGTTTCTTACCCTTTGGCTGGCTTCCTAGGCTGAGCTCGGGTTAGAATTTTTCCTAAAGTTTTACTTTTCCAACTTAAAATATAGTTACTAAAAGTCTCATTTTTTCAGTGTTTCTGAATATTGGTTGGAATATGTAAGAGGGAAAAAAAAGACACAAATTGAAAAGAATAATTACAACGTGAAAAAACGAAGCACAACTCACGACCAATTAATAAGAAATACCAAAATCTGATGGAAGGCCTTTAAGAAATTTCATGAGGATTAAGTAAAAACATTTTAGCGATTAAATTTCAAAGCTGAAAATAATCTTTATTTTTGTTTAAGTTAGCTGACAACTCATATAGAGTAAAATGAGTGAAAATATGGCAATCATTTGCTTAGACTGTTATAAACGAAGTGTATCAGTTGGCTTGGGCTGCCATAATAGAATATTACTTAAATAACAGAAATTTACTTTCCCAAAGTTCTGGGGGGCTATATGTCCAAAATTATGGTACTGGAAAATTTAGTTCCTGATTAGAGCTCTATTCCTAGCTTTCAGACAGTCGGCCCTTGCTGTGTTCCCGCCTGACCTCTCTGCAGTGAGAAAGAAAGCAAGAGAGGTCCCGCATGCTCTGGTGTATCTTTCCCTTTGTATATGAAAACATGGACACCACTGCTATAACTTCATTTAACCTTAATAATCTCCTTAAAGGCCCTATATCCAAAAGCAGTCACATTGGGAATTATGCCACAGTATCCACAGGTATGCCAATATATTCGTTCATTTGTTTTTGAAAGGACCAAGAATATTACCCTGTCACCAGCCCTCTCTTTTACTGAGAATGCCGCCCTTAGAAATTGAATTAGTAGCCCATGTTAGATATAAGGAAACTTAGTACGTTCTTATATATTTGTTTCTACTTATTTGTGCTTAAAATGCATTTTTGTCCAGTTATATTTTTTATATCTTGTGCATAGAAACTTTACCTCCTACCATTGCATATTGTCAGTGGTTTCTAATATTGTCCTGAATATTAATAGAGACATAATATATTTATTGATACATACTTTGTGTCATATTTGAGGTTACTAGTAGTAGTTGAGCCTCTCATTAATTTAAGTCAAAATTTATATCTCACATATCAATGCTCTAAATAACTCCAAACTAATGGATGGATTATTTCTTATCTCAACCAAATAATAAGTAAATGAGTTATAAGTAAATGAATCAGGAATAGTAGCTCACTAGTTAGGTACTATTTAAGCCTTAAGATTAGATTGAGTTTTTCTGTTGTTATTTCTACCATCATTCCCAAGATTAGTCTTTGCTTTTATACACTTACAATGTGCTAATAATCACTTAACATGAGTTTGCCTGAATTTGAAACTAGATTTTCTGACACAATACATATTATACTAATGTGTTGATGGTTTATTGGCATTTACCTGCTCACAGTAATTTACCTTTATATTTTGTTTGGTTGAATTAGTTAAGGAATGTCTGTTACATATCCAATCAATTGCTGTTTGTATTATTTTTATTACATTTCTGAAGATATTAAAATATACAGCATTATTTTAGATAGATTTATCTCCCTTCCCAAACTTTATTCCTTTTATATAATAATTTAACAACATAGCAACTTGAAAGGTAGTTAGATCAAAAGATAGAATGAAAAATAGATAGATAGATAGATGATAGATAGATAAGTAGATAGATGAAAAATGAAGAGTTTTTATAGTATGTATCATCATATAATAGATTTTCAATAATCCTTTATGAATATCAAACACATTTTATATGAAAGAAAAGGCCATAAGTTTCTTAAGGCTGTTTCCAAATTTCTTATATAAGAAAATAATGTCAGTTGTATCCATTTATTCATCAATCATTCTTTACAACCATCCAATGTGGGTTATCGGTATCCTCAAAGGACCGTGGAGATTTTCTATATCCAAAATGAACTGCCCAACTATTTCTTTCCTTACCTTTTCTGCTATACGTGGTATTGCAGACCTCCCCTATTTAATACTTTTCTCTCTTGACTTTGAGCACTATATGATATAGATATATTTTTCTAAGTTTTGGTCTCCCTTATATTTGCATTCTTTATTGCCCTTTGTTAATTGTAGATATTCATTAAGGAAGACACTGTCACTCATTGTTTTCCTATATCCATATTTTTTCAGCCTTTTCATCCTTTCCAGGATGACCAATGTTAAGCAAATGAATAAGGAATGTTGAGGACTCAGAGACCCTGAACTAAAGGGGCAATGGAGACAACCTATTACATAATCAAGAAAGATCGGAACTATGGCAAAGAGGCCATAGTCATATTCATAGAGACAATGAATACAGCCCCATTATGCACAGACTAGGGAAGAAATATTATCATTGCTTCCGCTTTCTGACTTTCTGCTTATAAATCCCATTAGCTGCACCCAGCCAAGAGGAAGTCAGAAAGGGAGCTAGATAGTGCGATTCCAGAAGACTCAATCTCACGAGGAACTGAACAGGACAGGGAATAGTGAAAAATGAACCATGGGGAAGCAAATAAAAAATAACAACACTACTTAAGAAGAAAGGTTGGAAGCAGATATACTTGTTAGAAAGTATCATAATAGTCTATATGATGATGATGCCAGCTTATCACAAGGTTGTAGAAGTAAATATATTCAGACCATATTTTAAAGGCCAAATATTGTCCAATTGACTTGATGTGTTAAGTGAAAGGAAAAAAAAGGAGGCTTCAATAAGGGCATTAGGGTAATATGCATATATGACTTCATGTATTAGGATGGACTTTTGGATGAATGAATAAATAAATAGAGATTTAAATAGAGAGAGATTGAGATAAGAGAGAAGAAGAGAAAGATTTTATTAAGAAATGAATCTTAATAAGTAAGCAAGGTTATTTTGATAAACATCATTACTTTGAATTCTACTTGATTTCCTTTCATTCCTCTAGATCTAGGATCTTTTTAAAATGTCTTTTATTTTTCTCCATGCCCGGCAAACAAGTATTTATCCTTATTGATTCAATTTAAGGAAGATCCCTTGCATTTCTTTACCATATGGCTAAGCATATTTTCCTAATTTCTAGAACAATTTTCTCTTATCTTTATTAGTAGTCATCTTTATTAATTGAACATTTAGTTACAGTTTGATAGCTACATCCCTTTTCCTTAGTAAATTATAACACCTTTCAGTTCGGGATTCTATTTGTTTATTTTCCTAAAATAGTGCCTCTAAAGTAGTATAAACATGATAAATGTCTGTTGTATCAGTTAATTAAATGTACTTTCCTGATGTTAGAAATATTAATTTTAACTCATATTTCTACAGAGAAAGAAATCATTTAATTTTTATAACTGATGTCATCTTATTTTAAAGCTTCTATTTCCACTGATGGCAGAATAATTTATACTTAATTATTAGAAACAATAGGAAATTAGAAAATAATTATATAGTTCATAACTATGACTATTCAGGAAACTGAGAGATCAAAGTTTTTATTAAGGCTGATTAATTCCTCTGAAGGGGTCTTTATTCTATCTTCCTTCTCCCTAAGATGTTATCTGTTGAAAGAGGATGCTTATATGTCTTTATAATGGTGGAGAAGCTTCTCTTTCATACATGTCCCCTGGGGCCTCATGGACTCTCAATTTTCAAATATATAGTACAGTATTATTACCTATAGTCACCATGCTGGACCTTACACCCTCAGGACTTATTTATTTTATAACTGGAAATTTGTACCGTTTGACCACCTTCACCAGTTTTGGCCACCCATTCTCACCCCTTGCCTCTGGCAACCAGAAATCTGTTCTTTGTATCTATGAGTTCAGGGTTTTCTAGATTCCATATATAAGCGAGATCATGTGGTATTTGTCTTTCTCTGTCTTTCTTACTTATTTAAATCACTTAGCATAATGTCCTCAAGGTCCAGTCATATTATTGCAAATGACAGAGTTTCCTTCTTTTATTAAGGCTGAATAACATTTCATTGTGTGTTTGTGTGTGTGTGTGTGTGTGTATGTGTGTATGTCACTTTTTCTTTATTCATGAATCGATGGACACTTAGGTTGCTTCCATGTCTTGGTTACTGTAAATAATGCTGCAAAAAATGGGATGCAGATACCTTTTTGAGTTAGTGTTTTTATTTCCTTTGGATAAATACCCAGAAGTAGAATTGCTGGATCTGGCAGATACCACATTAACAATGATAAATAATAAATATCTATCTATAAATAAATATCTATCTATATCTATCTATATCTATATCTATCTATCGATCTATCTAGATCGATAGATAGATATAAATACACACACATATATATAAAATATATACACATATAATATATATACATTACACACACATACACATACACACACACACACACACACACACGCACACATTAGAATGACTAATGTAGCTCTTTGCAATGACTCTCAACTGTTGTGCAAGTCCAGGAGGGTTTTATGTAAAGAATGAAAGAATAATGAATTGTTTAATGATTCTTGATTTGAAAAGGTCAACCCATTGAAAACTAGGCGGTTGAATAATAATATATTAGGTTTCTCAGCAGAGCTTAATATATTCTAGTTAACTATAAGTACTAGACAATAATAATTACAAGTTTTACTATAATATAAATAGTATTATAAATTATTTCAGTTAGAAACTGATACATTGCTTTTTGCATATCCCAAGTGTCTGGCCATATGGTTTGACACATTACAATTATTTCAATGTCCTTAGTATTAAGATTAATAAGCTTATATTTTCTTTCATCCCTGAAGTTTGTTCAGTTAAGATGTTTGAACAACTGATTTCATACCCAAACTTTAGAAACTCTACAGACAGAGCGTATGCCCAGTGGAATTAGCTTCACTTGGGAGAATTATTTTAATCCCTTATTGACTTGCAAGATGCATCCACCTTGATGTTTTCACAGGAACTTATTCCATTGATGATGATCAAAAGAGGTATGTTAGGCTTTGATCAGAGTAAATCTAAAGAAAGCTGGAAATCTGCAAATATGCAATGATTAAAATTCTTTCTCCATCTTCTCTCAGTGAAATGAGAGAAGTGAAATACTGACTGATATCTTATAATTAGTGTGAGAGAAATTAAAGGTTTTTATTTAAAGATCATTGAAATTGGGCTAAAACAAAACAAAAATTTATTACCCAATTTACATTATTAATGAAATCAGGGAATCTAGTTTTCTAAATAGTAATGAATGCAGTCTCTTCAATTGCTTTTCTGAAGATTTGTGTGTGTCAGAGAATTTCCAGGAGCATCATTTGCTTCTTACCATCAGAATTAATATCTCTGAGATAAAATATGGAAGAAACAGAGAAAAAATTCCCAACCTTTCTTGTAGCACAAGATGCTCTTTACAGGCTTAAGGTAGTTACTACTTCTGGATATGGTGCATAGGCCACTTGCAGATATGACCCTCTCAAGGAATGTACACTTGAGAATAATGCATGTGCTTAGCCCACTGCACTCAGCTATAAAATATTAGCAAAACTATCCAACTAATAATAATTAAATGTTTTTACAATTAAATTTTTGTTTTCTTTAGGATATTGATATTTTGAGTTTTGGTAGCTAGAAGACATATGAATTCAGCAAAAAAAAAAAAAAAAAAAAAAAAAAAAAAAAAAAAAAAAAAAGGTGATCCAGAAAGTTAGTAAGTATAAATTATAACTTAGGAAATTGTCCGAGCCAGGAAAGATCTATAATAAATATTAGGTAGTTAGGAACATGCTAAATATCTTTGGAAAGGAAGGGAAAGTTTTGAAACAGTAAGCAGCAAGGCAAATTCAAATATCTATTAATATTTTTATTCTAAGAAAAGATAAATTTGTTACTGTGTCAACAATTATTTATCAAACACTATGATCATGTTCTCAGATATAATATCTTTGAAGATAAATACTGGGCGTTCAGTATCTCTCTGTCATGCAGACTATAACACAAACATAGTCCAATGCATATTTAAAAACTTAAAAGTTGTTATTACATGAAACTCAAAGGCTAAGAATGCTTTCAATTAATTTAGTGCTACAGATTAAGTAAATCTCTTTCATAAGTCTCATAATGTCCTCAAATAGTGCGAATATGCCATTTGTATTCTTCTCAATTTGAATCTCTATCTGATTCCTCATTGAGATGGCAAAGATGGCCCACCAATCACTATGATCTGTGTTTCTCAAACCAGAAGTGTTTTGGAGAACAAGCTAAAGGAAGTATAAACACAAATAACGGTCTGTCTGATGAATATGCACGCATTTGAAGATGTTCTTTTCCAATTATTCTCTTGCAAAATAAGATTACAAATAACAGAATTTTATAAAGATATACTTCTCCAGATTTTACCTTTATTATTGTTATTACTAAAATTCAAATAAATATAGTCAATATTTAGAAATGAGACAGCTATATATAAACCATAAAACCAAGATAAAAGTAGTCTACTAGTGCCTACTAACTGTAAGCAATACAGTACTATATCATCAGTTAAGGAAATCACATATCAAGTCCAAGTTAATGGTTCAGATATTTCAGGAAAAAAGATAAATTTGGAAATATTTATTTTTTCATACTCTGTATTTTCCAAAACAGTTTGAATCAGGTTAAACAGAAGTAGCTTAGAATAGAAGTACAGGTAAAGAAATATCCTAAAGCATCAATAAAAAATAGAAAACATAAGTCAAGTACAGGAAGAACAATGGTAATGGGAAAGAATAAGTTCAGACTTAAATGTGTGAGCTTGAATTGTCAGTGGAACATCTAAGTTTAACTTGTCTTGGTTAAAAGTCAAATAATCTTATCATAATATTCAAGATCCCAAATCATCGGTGTAATGGAATTTTGCTATTGATGATGACTAGAAATAAGGATGTTATCAGCCGGATATGGGATAAATCATTTAGAAACATAGATATTATATTGGTTGTTAAATAAAAATAGTTCTGAAAGACTATAAATATTTATGAAGATGATTAATTTATGACAGTAATTTGAGATGTGATATTGACTATATTTCTGTCTATACATTGTATTTTTTCAGACCTCGATACTGAATACATTATTTAAAATAAATTAATAGAGACTACAATCATAATAAATGATCAACCACTTAATTATGGAGCAATTCCTAGGATCCTATAACCCTGTTAGTTGTGCCCAATAAAAGTTGCTAGACTTTCTCCCCTAATTTCTGTAAGTTTATGACTTAGCGTGATTAATAAACCCTTAAGTGACTACACAGATGGCAATTGATTAAAGTCCGATATAACTGATAAAAAACAAATTTTGTCGACTATGGTCTGAAAAATTAGATAAGTCCTCAGGGAAATAAAAGAACTTAAACTGGACTCTGAAAATTGGGCACATTTTAATGGAAGCCCCAGGGGAAAAAGCATTTACAGATACTACTTTTTAAAAAATGCATGATTTATTCAGATGAGAGGGAAGAGATCAGAAGAGCTAAACTCTGAAATGCAGAATAATGTGCCCTAGCATGTTGTTCAAAGTGACTGAATAGCTAACATGAAGTTGTGTTACAGAATTTTTGGCATGCTGATCTAAAGATGTAGAACAACATTTTGCAAACAGTAAGAATCTAGTGCATGGTTTTGAGTATAGCCTAGATAAATTAACAAAGGTGTCCTGTAGGATGAGAAGGAGGGTGGGTTTATGTAAAATAGATTAGTGATGAGTGAGACTACAGGTATACAGGACCCACGACAGCACCTGGCACAAAATTGGTGCTGACTAAATATTTGGTGAATGAATGAATGAATGAATGAATGAATGCAAGGACCAGAACCTACCTGGGATACTTAGAAAAATTTTCAGGGTGAAGGTGATGTTCAGGCAAGGCATAGGATCATTTATTTCAGTTTTAGAAATTCTGAGTTTTCAAACTACCTATAAAACTGGAAACCCATGTTAAATAAATAAAAGCTAATCATAAATTATAGCAGCATAAAATCCATTTCACTTTTCACTAATAAGAACCATCTTTTGAGGTAATTTTATGAGCTCTACTTGCTTTATGTCACTCTTCTCTATTTGTACTGTCAACTTAGCCAATTACTTTTCATCTTAAAGCAATCAAATATTTCTGTATTCAGAATAAAATTAATGAACCTGCTCCTTATTTAATAGACGGTTTCTTCTTGTTTTTTCTTTTCCAAATACTTGAGCAGGAATCATTCAGCTGTATTTGATGTAAGGTTTTGCTTGTCAGTAATTTATGTTTTGCTTTTGAAATGACAGCACTTAAAGACAACATAGAAAGTTTTATTATATCTACTATTCTCATTTATTTAAAAATAGAAGTAATGTCCTCAAAAAATTTAGCCAGAAGAGTGGTTATAGTAAAAAGGACTAAAAGATATTTCAGCCTCTTAAAATTTCATGATTCTATCCTTTGCCAAGATTCTTTTTAACTGATCTTAATGGCCTGTAAGTGTAGTATGAGGCTCTATCTACTTGTATTGATGAGTTTCTTTCAGGCTGCAGACTTATTTTCTGGCTACAGTTGAGTTATTTTCTCCAGGCCCAGCAGATACTCAAATAATAACTGAAGAAACGCTGTGAGCATTGGTGAACCAACTAATTCACATTGCCAAGTTTCCAGCTTACTTTCTCATCTTCCTGTCTTTGAAAATCTATATGAAAGGGAGGAGATATATAGAAAACCTCTCTAGGCATGAGACAGTTTATGTTTCCTTAGCAAAGTAGGACAGCCTAACCTATGAGTTCACCATTTATTGTATTGCTAGTAAGTTTTACGATAACAAAAACTCCTTTCGCCAGCACCTTACACTAATTGTTAAACAGGCTTAATGGTTTATTCAGCATTGAGTGTTAGACAATGGACCACTTAATAAAAATACCTGAAAATATTTTATTTGTATCAGACTTATTTATAAGATGAAATAAAAATCATTTTTTTGTCTGTAGCTTACAGAATATGATATTTTATAATTTATCTTACTCATTTTATAAAGCAGAAAACTTGAACTATGTATGAAACTGGCACTTGTCCCCTAAGGACTGTCGCTTCTCATGGGACTCAATTTTATTTTATAGATTCAAATTCTGTGAGTTGATTTTTTTTTAGCACAACACCCAGTAGAAAAATAAAACTAAGATATTATGCCACGCTATAAAATATATGAAATTTTGTGACATTCTTATAAATGTGAGAATATTTTCATAATCTTGATAGCCCAAGGATATAGTATTAGAAGAGGTAATACTTTATTTGGTCCACAGTTAGTTTAAATTTATCTTTCTTTAAGTGTTAATTCAATATTGCATTGCATTTTTCCTGTGAATTTCCTGACCAGATAATACATATAGATGTGTGTTCTATGCTCTGTACCAATTCTGTTAGTTACTTTGCCTTTCAAATCATGTCTTTACTCATGCAGTGTTACTCTTTGTTAAGAAGTAACTTACAATATAGATATTTCTTATTCATAGGTATGCTGCTGCAATATTTGCTTGCTAGTATTGCTTTATGATATTTTAAGGTTATAATGCAAATTTTTATAATGTAAATATTTTCTGACTTTTAATACAAAACTAAAGTTGTGTGACCATTATGTATTGAGTAAATTGTGCAGCAGAAAGAAATCCATGACTTTGATTTTGTTTGTTTATGATAAGAAAAGGAGACTTTCACAATGTTAAGGGAGTGTCTGTACATGCAAGTAAGTACAGAGAATCATGACAAGGATTCTAGCCAAGAGAGTATCTTTGACACATTATGGTAAATTATACAGAAAGGAGACGATTTTTTGAATGATATGGAAATTTCTTTACCGGGGTTTGGAAAAACACTGCAAAATCCAGCTACTTGAATAATGCATTCCATTTTTGTGAAGCCATACTTTCAGAGTCATGATTTGCAATTTATTGCAAGCGTTTGAAATAAATTCATACAAATACTTGGAAACAAGTTTGAGGAGTGTCTAAGTATGAACACACAAGATTGAAACACTCATCAATATTTTGCTAAATGTGGCTAATTTTAAAAATGTAGTTCAATTCCTCAAAAGATCAACAAGCAAATTCTTTGTATTTTAATAACAAACGTTAAGTTATTTCTAAGAATTATTGTTTCAATAATTGCATTTCTTTTTATTTTTTTCTAATTAAAGCAGTTAGTGATAAAACCGATGGAACTTTAAGAACAATACATAAAAAAGAAATGTTTTAATGCACACAATTGCAAAGAATATATTTATTCTAGTCAACTTCTGGCATTCCTGGCAACTGGAATGCTGTAACAAAGTTACTATTGAGAGTTCTAGCTATTAATGGATAAATTAACTTGATTTTCATATTAGTCAATGCTGGATAGCATACCCGGGAGTTATATAAGTTTCTTGATTATGTTCTATTTTGCAGCTACAGGTTTAAGCTATAACTCACTGGTCATTATTTAGTTACAAAGAAAACCTACCAAGATAACAAGGAACTAGGGCATATTTGCAAAGTGACTGCCTAGCTAACATGGAACCAAGCATTAACCTCATAACTTATGTAATGTTAATTTTTAATATATCCTACACTACCCTTCATATTGAGTCTCCAGATATTTTTATTTCTGATATATCTTCTAGATGACAAAATATTCTGAACATTATTGGTTTGTAGATGGTAGAAACTTTTCTTGAGATTTAATACAGCATTAATTTATAAGTACGTAGACAATTATTAAAACTGTAAGAACATACTAACAGTGAAGATATTGAGAAACTTCCGAGGGCATTTTTTTTTGTAAACCACATAATGCTATAATTATCCTTGATTGGGAAGGGTATTGATATGTACAATATTAATATATTGTACATATATTTGTACACAAACATGAGTATTTTTCTATGTTGCATACAATTGTTAAAACATATTGATATGTTTTCTAAGGTGACAAAAAAAAGCCATCACAATAATTTGGGTTTTATTAAAAATTGAAGAATTTAAGAAACACAATTCTCCTTTTCTAGATAAGGGCAATATTTGTGTTAACCTTGAATCATTGCAAGAAATCTAAAGATAGTACAGGTTTTGAAGGCAGCTTAACCATTTTACTATTCTGAATTTGAGTCTGACTTTGGGATAAAATAATAATCCTAAAAAGTGTTATCAGAGGAGATGAAATACAGACCCAAGGCATAGTATCCATAAGCAAGAAATAATTACAAGTAAAAATTTGTAAAACACAGAATAATAAGTAACAATGCTTATGAAGAATCCAATTTCTTTCAAATGAAGAACTTAGTCAAATGATTAGGAATATGACAAAGAAATTTTACACATTGTTTTGTTAATGAAATGGAATATATTATTTAAGTATAGAATACCTTGGTCATTTTATAGAAAATCAAATCTTAATTTTATTTTGTATATTTCCCATGGAATACTTTGAATAAAATAATGTATCATATTTTTTATATTATGCATACATCTATGAACATTGAGCAATTAATTTCCTTTAAAATATTACCTGAAATTATTACAAACCTAAGCACTTAGAGTTGACTGGCTTCTGACACTTTGTTTTTACAGAATTTCTTAAATTTTCTTTTATAATTACCTATTATTCATAAAAATGTTGAACTAACCGTTATATATCTTTGCATATATGTGTTTAGCATACATATTTAGCTATTCAAATAGATGATAAAATTAATGTTTTTAGCTTTAGTTTTATCATCAATGTCTATATCATATTATTAAAGTTTTTAAACTGTAATATTTCCCTTTAGAAATAATGAACGATGTTTTATCTATATGTATATTTTGATTTCTCTGTAGTCTTTTGTATTAATAACATAATTTAACCTGAATGACCTTTATTTTCAACCACAAAGAAAACTAGGTCCTGTCTACCTCATTTTTCCCAAGAACACACATTTTATTTAATTTCAATAGGTTTTATCATATAAACTAGCATGTAAAACATGTTGCATGTTATGTTCATCTATGTCTATCATGTATATGTGAAACTAGAAACATTTAGAAATATTTTCATGACCAATGTTAGTCACTTTTTCTTACTTAGAAATCAAAAAGTTATTTAAGAATTACCATTAATTAATTTAATATTTGTCTATTCCTTTAAAGTTGTCCAAAGAAATAAAAATTACAATGTAACCTAACACAATAAGTTTTCTTCACATGTAGCACTGCAAGAATTCATAAGATTAAATCTTTATAAAAGATATAATTTGTTTAAATTTTATTTAAGTAATCTTATATTTTGGTATTCCTAAATTATAAAACTAATTATTGCTTTCTGGACCCACACCACTAGTGTACAAAAGTTGAAAATATGAGAAACGAAAATTGTCTTATATTTATTAAAATATTGTGCCAAAGTTATTTGTGTATGATGATAAAATTGAGAAGGCATAGAGTTCATTTTAAGCAAAAACTAATCACCCTTAAGTGGTCAAAAGAATCATCTAAATATCAGGAATAGTATATGAACTCCTTTTAATGTAAATGACCCTCTGTACTCATATGTCAAGATTTAAAGATATTTACAACTATGTCATAAATCTACTTATTTAAAACCTAAGCCATTACCCAAACTCCCAGTTAAACATTTTGATTTTGAGTTATAGTTTTCTAAGGAAAAACAGAAAAGAAGCACATATCTTTGGAAGTTTTCCTTTAGGTTTTCTTCTTTTATCTGGAATTTGTAAATTTTTATCTGAATAAGATGTTCCTAGAGTGTATACCTAACAACAGTTTTTTATAATCGAGTAATCCTAAATTTTCCTATACAAGGTGAAAAAGGCTGAGCAAAACAAAGAAGAGAAGAATTGATGAGAGGTAATTCCAGTCATGTATAAAGTTATCACTGTAAAGGCTAATTATTTTTTTAAGGGAAGGGAAAGGCTTAGATTTAGGAAAAATGTATTTTGATATGCAAATGACCAAGAGTCATATTAAAATACCTCTCTCTGTCTCCGTCTCTGTCTCTCAGGTTTTCAGGTTTGTTTGTCTAAGTTTATAAAGACTACTGGGATATTTTTAGAAATAGATATTCTTTTTTGGTGGTTAAAAATAAAAATTACTGAAAGTATAAAACAGTAATCCTTTTTTTAAAAGCAATCCCACTAGTGGTTCCTTATCCTATTCTATACCCTTTTTTTTCTATTTATTTTTTTCTTATTTAGTGTTCAGAATAAACCTGGGTAAAAAGGCAACTAAGGCTTAGTATACAAGAAGGGAAACTTATCTTGGAACTTAATTAACATCTTCTCTTTCATATTCCAAAGCATCTGGTAATTGTAATACACTCCTATTCAACCTCAGAGTTATTCTGTTATCTTTCCCACATCTTATATATAATCTTATATGTTTTTATATTCTTTCTGGCATCTCTAACAGTAATTTATGTATTACAATGGCTAAATAAGCTTAATTAAAATTAGAATTAGAGAGTTAAAATTAATTAATTAATTATATATTGCCATTATATATTAATTTACTCATTTAATAAACATTAGTGTATAGATGTGGTACAGTTTCTTACCAATGTAGGAAAAAAAAAGTCAGTGAGTCAATGTTATATTTTCTTTATTAATTTACTTATTAATTTTCTAAATCTATGTAAGAGATTTAACTGTCACTGAAAATGAAACATTGGTTGATTAAGAAAGAGAATGTGATATAAAAGATTGAGGAAAATGAGAATATAAAGAGCAACAGAGGAAGAAGAAAATGAGACATACTTAAGTTATGTTCAAAGAAATGTACACAGAAAATTTTGTGGGGATGAAAACCTGGTGTGGCAGAGACATAACATAGCTTAAAAGTGCCTCTTGCACTCCATTGTTCTCTCAGGTTTTGGGATTTGGGTATAAAATTTCTTAGTTTCACTACTGGAAACTATTACTTTGCCTTGTTTTCATTTTTACTGAGATATTTTTCTAATTTGATTAAACTATTAAAAGCACTTAAACTATACCTAGAGCATCTTAAAGTATATAAATATTTATGATGAGCTAATTCATTGAAGGTTACTTTTGAATTTTCCTCACCAGACATGTTTCTGGCCAACATAGGCAACTATATTTGATTTATAAACATGTTTCATAAAATGAAAGAAAATGGAAAAAAGAGATCTCTTGAAGTTCCTTTATATTCTGTATAGTAAAATGATATAAACAATATTGAATTGAAAACAACATCCATTCTGTTTCTCTTAAAAGGCATGCATTTTACTTATGTTTACTAGTCATTGTAATTAATTCTTACTACATCCTGCATGCCTCTCAACATAGGGATAATATCATAAACACTAAGCTTCTAATTTTAACTACTGACATGCTTATTCCTATGAAAGCATTATTAATAGTGATTGTGTATTATTTACAGATATTGGCTGACCTAGAAAACCATGCATTATTTAAGAATGATCTGGAATGTCAAAAGCTGATTTTGGAAGCAATGAAATATCATCTGTTACCAGAAAGAAGAACTTTAATGCAAAGTCCAAGAACTAAACCTAGAAAATCTACAGTTGGAACTCTGTATGCTGTAGGAGGAATGGATAACAACAAAGGTATATGATTCTAGATCTATATATAACGTATACCCTATATCATACCATGACACAATTTTACCATTGGAATCTGTATAATACCAACAAACTTCACATAAACTTAGTTTTATCCATTAAGATTTTAAGATTAAAGAAACAACAAAAAACACACCTCGGTATGCAGTTGCTACCTCTGTTTCTTATTCATCTTTAAGTCCTTTATCTTTTGTGCATTATGTATAAAATTTTATATGAAATGAAAAAGGGATTTAAAGCACTGTCTTAGACAACACAGGCCAAGTAATTCGTTGGATATACTGAGAACTATATTCTCATTCTAAGTAAAGGAAGTGTAATGAGCCAGATATTTTCTTGATGAGTGTAGTATTAAAAGAGAATTTCTGCTTTTGAGAAGTTAAGAATCTCATACAAAAGCTAGACAAATAGGCAATTATAAATAAGTGTAAAAATCAGGATATTTAGAATTTACAAATTTAATTGTTTTATATAATTTTCCCTTCAAAAGAAAGTGAATGTTTTGTTAAAAAATTGAACACCTACATGTGAAGGTTTTGTTCTTACTATTTTTAGTGGAAAAACCCCATTAACATTTGTCCTCTTCAGCCTTTATGTGGGTCTTAATTTTCTTGAACAAGTACACAAGACAAATAAGTGTCATATATTTGTGTATAATTAGTAATATAATTGTCTATAATGTATTTAATGCTCATGTGAAAAATGCAGTTGGCAACGACAGAGTGTGATCACATTTTCAACCCCTACTAAGGGAGTTTGTTATGAAAGAATCAGAAAGCAACAAAACTTACTTTATCCTCTGTGAGATAAAATTCCAAACAGCAGCTAATAATTTATGTAATTAGAAAGCAATTTATATAATCAATAGAAAAGGACACATTCCCATTTCAGTCTTGACGGACTTACCTTGTGGCTCTTAGATGCCTTTCACTAGTTTAATGTTTTGAAAAGTCTTCTATTTACTGGGATGTTGATTTCTATTATTCATCACATTGAATGAGCACTAGACTATTAACATATTTTAAAAAGCATAGCTATGAGTTTAAGAGGGGTCAATAATATGTTGCTTTAAGAACTAGAAAAATCTCCCTCGCTCTCTCCCTCCCTTCCTGCCTCCCCTTCTCTTCCATTCCTCTCTCCTTAAAATGTGCTGTTACTTTAAGAGAACATGTCAGAAGTTTCCAAAGAAAAGGATGGTTAATGACCTTCATTTTTAGAGTAGTGAAACAGAATATCGATTATAAATCTAACCAAAAAGTAATTTAAAAATTATACTAAAATGCCGAAGAATTTTTTTTCAAGCTAAGAAAACAAACCTGTTAATCTGTATCCATGTCGTCCCCATAAGAGTGACAAATACCCAATAACATGCATCACCTGACATCATTAGCCATCTCTTGGAGTAGAAGCATACAAAGTTTATTGTAACATTGTAATATCTTCATTTTACTTATAAAAGTGAATACCCTGATTTCCTGTGACTTTCAATAAATTTGTTAATCTAAGTCTTAGGTTTCGTAAATGGGTAATGGTTGTATACATGTTTATCAAATTTTAAGGACAAATGAGTGGAATTTGTTTTTAAAGAACACAGTATGCTATAGAAAAAGTGTCCATAGAAGAGCAAACCATTTGTAAATCTACACATATCGTTTTATAATGAGTGAATGAGTGAATGAATGAATGAATGAAAAAATTAATTGAATCTGGTCATCTTGTGACTAGGACTGAAAAAATAATAAATTAACATTAGTACAAAAGTCGCTATACTATTAAAAAACCAAAGGCATGACTAATTTGACTTTAATTACAATTGTTATAGTATAAAAGAATATGAGAATATGCAGTCTATGGAGTTAAACTGTTTGCCAATATTTTAATTTCTCTAATCTTACAATCTTTTGAGACAGAAGAGATTTTTTTTAATGAAGTTTGTTAGGAATTATGGAACTCTTTTATTTTAGAATTGAATAATACTAACAATTTAGTTATTGTTACACTTTCCAGTAAGGTAGAGGCTTAAAAGAGTGTGATAAAATGGAGGTTTAAATAGATAATCCTGATTAAATCACAAATAAAACAGAAAAAAAATATTTGAAGGAATCTCTAGGAATTCTTAGCATATCCTTAGCCCTATAAGAATTGAATATTACATTTATCCCATAAACTTACATAAAAATCTAACGCTTTATGCCAAATTATAAAAGAACCTATTTTTCTTGGTAAGCAAAAATTTCTAGAAACTCAATGTTTTCAAGTATTTAAAGAGCAACTAGGACATTTTCAAGGTAATCTCTTGAAATTGCACTGTGCTTTTACTGCTTATGGAGTGTTTTCTACACCTTATTAACTTGTGTTATCTCTAAATGGGCACTAAGATTTTATCTTAAAATTGTCTTTTCTTGAAAGGCATTTAGGTAAAGGGAATGAAAATTAAAAGAAAAAAAAGAAAAAATAAATTAGCAAAAACATGAAATTAACTTTGCATGAGTAGTTTGAAGAATAATACAAAACCATATGATATACAATACTCGATGTAGTTTTTTGAAATTATTTGCATGTTTATATTATGCCCTAGAAAGGGCTTATGTAAACATTCCTTGGATTTCTCTTTAGCTCCAAGATAACTGAGATTCAGATGTTATCTCATGGGATTGATAAACTATACATACAACTCTTGCATATTTTCTGTAGATATTATGAAAATTCGGAGCACTCTCCTCCCTCTTTTTCCCTTTCTTCTTATATTTAAATCTTTGTGGAAGATTTGTAAGTAGAAGATTACTGTTACCTAAATAATTTTCACAATAGGATCCTTCAAATAGAAAATATATTAAGAATGTATGATATATGTCCTCAGTAACTGATCATTTAGAAATGATAAAACTGTTTCATCAATGTCATATATTTTAAATACCTACTTCCAATCACTGTCATATACAAAATTTCATTTACTCTGTACAACAAGCTTATGTTGAGAATATATTCTTGATCATTTTGACAGAAGTTAAAAAATGTTTTTAATTTCTAACATTAATAATTAGTTAAGGAAGAGTTTTAATCCAGTTATCTGTATAATTCCAAAATTTATGTTATTTCTTATACCCTTTTGCCCACATTTAACCTATTACTGATGTTATGTGCTGAGTGACTTTTTAAAATGCCAGCACAAAAGCTTGACATACTATAAATTCTTAATATGTGATTTTTAAGATTTTGCTGAACTTTAGAACTAGTTCTTTAATATAGTGGGCGAACAAAAAAATTCTAAGCCTGTTAATAAAACTTATTTTATGATTTAAGGAGAAAGAAGTAATATAAAACATAGGTAATTAAGAAAATTAAATACACTCTATTATATTTACTTTTCCTTCATGCTTGTAAATTAATTTTATGCACACAAAACTATAAATATTTTAACTATTTATCCCTAATTCAAAATTATCTATTTGATCAATTTCTCATGAGTTTTTTTTAATGACATATCATCAAAATGTAATATAATAGACATTACATTAAAATTCAGCCTATATTTTAAAGTTTTATTTCTAGTTAGGTATGAAAAACTATTAGTTTAGCATTTTTAAATGTCCCAGAAATATATATGCTTAAATCTTCAGAAAATTTATGTACACAAATACAAGTTTATAAGATCATATTAAATAGATTACTTTTAAAATAAAGTCTTACTACAAATGTTCTGAAACACTCATTTTTTTTCCATTTAATTTTTATATGCATATTATTTCCTCAAACAACAAATTATGCAAGTGAAAAAAAGCTACTTTTAAATATGAAATATAAAAATCTGACTCTTCTGTGACCAGGTATTTCTAGGCTTAAATACATGACATAATTATTAAATAAAAGTACTATAATTAACACAAGGTCATTATATTTCTTACTATTAAAAAAACTATTAATATTCTCAAATATACCTTACCAGCATTATTTTCATCTAACATGGTTTTAAATTTTAGTCATCATAATTATTCAGCCTTCCGTAGCTAATCAGTTATCAGAGACTGTCTAATTTGCATCAGCATTTCCACTAGTTCAGGTGAAATTTTATCACTTACACCTGCAGGCCTGGGATAATGCATGTGTTTTTCCAATGGACTTACTTTTTCTTACAACTCATAAATAAGCTAGGTAATGATCTCCCTACTTCCAGTCTTTCTGCAATCCCACCCATCCAGCTCACTTCTGCCAAATCAACTTATCACCACCTTGAGAGTGATCATTAAAACAAACATGTAAATAAAATAATAAAGTTAAAACCTTCTTGAGGTTATTGTCCTTCAGCTAGAGCCCCAAATCCTTCACCTGTGCAATTCAACATCTGTCCTTTTCCACCTACCATTCCAAATTTAACTGGCAGTTTTTTTCCCTATTTTCCATCCATCACAGATGTCTGGAAATGATAACTCTAATCTTTATTAAATTGCATGACTCACTTCCTCAGATTTGAAGCCCCGCGTAAGTTGCAGGACTCCCCATGCACATACATTGCCATATGCTTCAACGTCTTCCTCCTTCTGTGCCCCTTTTTTGCTTGTCTAACCCTACTGTAGTATTCTCCCACTCTTGGCTTCTCAGTTATCCTTACCTGTACCACTTCTATATATCGCCTATAATATGTTTGCCATTTTTATTACACTGATCTAGTTATATTGAAAACATGTTTTTAATCACTCTCATTTTCCCAAAGTATTATAAAATTTTTGAATATATAAAGATGTTAAAAGAATCATATGGGGTACATCCATCCATGTACTTGCTAGATTTTATAGTTAATATTATGCTACATTTACTTTATCATATATTTATCCACCTTTCATTCCTCTACTCATATATCAAATTTTGTAATGCATTTAAAAGTTGTAGGTATAGATATTCTTTATCCTAAACACATATTAACTAATTTTAAAATTATTTGGAGCTTTTAAGCAAAATTAACATGGAGTGAAGTGCTTAAATCCTAAGTGTATATATGTAATTCAGTACATATATATGTACTGAATTACATATATATGTAATTAAAATACCTAACAAGATAGAGAACATTACCATATCCCCAGAAAGTTCCCTCATTTCCCTTACTAGTCAGTCCCCAGCTCCCACATCTCCAAAGGCAGCTCCTCTGAAGTTTTCCCAGCTTAAAGTAGCTGGGTCTATTCTTGGACTTCATTTGAATGGACTCACATATTCCATACACTTTTACCTAAGATTTCTGTCAATCAGCATAATATTTTGGTGATTCATCCATGGTATTGTGTATATCAACAGTTTATTCTTTTTTTAATTGCTTAATGGTAATCTGTGTATCCATTTTCCCATTGATGGACACCTCGGATATTACCAGTTTTAGCTGTTGTAAATAAAGCTTTTGTGAACCATTATGTACAAGTATTTTTTTGTGGCTACTACACATTTATGTTTAAAAGGCAAATAAGCAGCAGACACATGACTTGTAAAATTATGATTAAATAAATCACAAAAATGTGTCATTTTTACTCTGGCTAATCATTACTAAATCTATTTACCTTTTTTGCAATTTTTGTTCTAATATTAATAACATTTCACATTCTGGAATAATGACCTAGGATTTGGGGCATCTTTTATGCATATGAAATATTCTTTGATATACCAAATTATAAGATGTATTTTTACTTAATGTAAAACTTTCAAAAAATTTTATGTTAGTTATATTTCATACTCAGGTTATCATGATGCCTGATTTTTATTCTTTTAAGAGCATGCAGCCTTAATGCAGTTCAGAAATATTAAGGTACACTTGTAGATAATGATCTGTACACATAATGATATACCCACTGAGAGATGATTTAATTGCAAGAGAAAATTCATGAATAAATACCAAAGAGGATAAGCACATTTAATTTACTCTATTACACTGGAGGCATATTAATTATACATACTACTCAAGGAATCCAGCCATACCTGCTGAGGGACAGAGAATAATTTTAATGATGAGGGTGATGTCAATCTGAAATCCTCTGGAGTAAGCAAGAGATAGGAGAAGTGAGAATGCTGATGGCTCAGAACATCCCAGGGTCTGTGTCCCATGGGGGATACAGTTGTATTTTCATTTCTTATTTTATTTATAAAAGGAAATTATACAAAAGACAATGAAGTATTTCCTTTTGTGTCAACAAAAATTCCAAACCAAAAATATATTTCAATACTAGATTTAAATTTTTGAAAATATACCTATATATGCATGTGCATTTTTATCTCAGTCCATGTTCATGTGTATTTATTAGACATATAAGGAATTTTTTTTAATTAATTATTTTAGGACTTTGGATTTATATAACAACTTCAAGGCTTAACTCTTCACCAACAACCCAAACATTTTTTGGTGCAATGACATTTACCCATTTTAGTAAAATTGAAACAATTAGAGTTGTATGAGCCTTGCAATCTTTAGCAAGGTAATTAAATATTCCAACTGTTAGTTTTTCTCTTCTGTATCATAAGAATAATATTACATATTTATTTGGGACTCTGTGAGCAACATCAAGACAAGAACAGACATAAAAGCCTAACCGATGCTTATTCAATGAATAATGGTGCAAGTAATATTTTGAAATGTTATATATTATTCATTGCTGATTTTGTTCACACTTAAGCTTCTGTTCATTGAGGCTGAGGCGTTTAAGGTTCACAGAAAAAAATCCAGATAAGAAGAAAGGTCTCAGTGGTAAGCTTTTGACTTGTAGACAAAGTTGCTTTTAAAGGAAGTTTATGAACAATATGAGTTCACTTAGAAAAAGCTTTTGCACATTCGATTTACACATATATTTTAACCCTCAATATTAGCCTTTGTTTTCTAAATGTTATATGCATCAGAAATTCAATAATTCAGTATCAATTTAATCTCCATTGAATAAGGATCTTAAAATAGTGATTTTAATATAAGGATAAGTATATTTTATAAAAGCATATGAATAAATTATTTTCACATGTTATACTATTTTTAGTCTTTGCTTGGTCTATTGTCATAAGGTCCAGTCAGAGGTATTTTTTGTTGTACATAATTACAATTTGCTTTTAAGTGGCTTCTTTAAAGGAATCTCTAGAGGTGACCATTTCAATGTTTACCTCTGATGTATAGGCATAAATAATTGACGATGTCATATATTTGGCAATCTAACTATAATTCTATTAGATTAAAATCATTCTTATATGTGCTCACATGTTGAATGAAAAAAATGTGGCTTTCTGATAATTCTGCTAATATTGCTTTTTATTTTATTTAATATTTATTTTATTTAGTGTTTCCTAATCCTCAAATTAGGAAAAATAGATTTTGTCATTTTTAAATCTGTTATAAAAATTTAAAAATGTTAATTATAAAATTAGATTAAAATGCTGGTTTCTCAGCATTTCTTGGCTTCCCAGATTATAACTAACTAACTCTTTTAGGATTACCTAATTCTTCTATAAGTATCATTGAGTACCTACTAATTTCCAGTCACTGTTCTTAATGCTGGTAAACAACGAATGTACCTGGCTTGCTGTAGCTTAAATTATATTCAGGAAACTATAAACAAATGTACAAATTATTATAGTTCTTGTGATGATAAGTTATAGTGAAATATAAAGAAAGGGAAATAAGGAATAGGGTTGAGGAGACAGTGTCGCTATTTTATAAAAGTTGGCTGGAAAAGGCCACTCTGATAAGTGAAACATGATATGCAAATTTCTATCTGGAATTTCAACCTGTTTCTAAAATAAAGACTTCTTGACTTTATTAGGATCAATAAATATTTGTTAAGTGTCGTTTTCTCTGAATATTTATATTTCATTGGTATTTTAAGAGCATGGGTTGATGAACTATGGCCCACAGGCCGAACCTAGCCCACCATCTGTTTTGTATAGCTTTGTTTTTTATATGTCAAGAAAAATCAAATAAAGACTAATATTTCATGATGCATTTAGTGAATATTTGCATTTCGGGAAATTCAAATTTCAATGTTCATAAAGTTTTATTGAGACTTGCTTACTTGTTCACCCATTGTTTATGGCTACTTTCACTCTATAATGACCATATGGTTGTAACAAAGAGACCCATAAGAAGACCCACATAGACTATGTTTTATGCTCTCTGGCCCTTTATAGAAAAACTTTCCCGCTAGCCATTATATAAAAATTAAACCTCTATATTGTATTTCTAGGAAAGCCATGATGCCAAATGTCATACTCCCTTGACCCAAATCTAATTTACTGGCTGAGTGGGCAGTTTCTGTGCATGTTTACACTTTGCCACTGCAAACAACCTCCTGGTCTACCTGCTTATCTGCCTAAGAGCATCTCTGAGGTATTAAGAGCAAGTACAGATGGCATTGCCTTTGTACAGGAAGCCCTTACAAGTACAGAATGGGAGTTGAAGCTCCAGAGACAATCCCCAACCAACTGAATACAGAAGTCAATGATTCTACTGTAGTTTTACTTCTGGCATTATCATTGTCCTTTCTTATCTGCCACTTACATCTTTGTTGGCCAATTCTATCTTCAATTATTTTTTTTTTTTGAGTGCGAGGTAAAATGACAGTGTGTTTATTACCAGAAGACAAAAAGGCTACACATTAGCCTGTGTTTGAACTCAATAGCAGAAGTACAATAATCAATCACCGGCAGACTTTGAAAGAAATGACATGACTGGTCACGATCATGATATTCATCTGTTATTTAAGTAGTGATTGTGGACTGAAGAGCTAGTAGCAGTTTGTACTCCATGCAAAATACTCACAGTTAATATACTATAGTAACTGAAATTTGTGTGTGTGGCGGGGAGGGGGGAGCTGGTGTTATTTAACTAAACCATGGTAACTAAACCATGGCAAAGCAAGGACTGTCTGTATGTGGGGAGTTTGTAGAATTACATTGCTTGATACAGAAAAAGAGAACTAGAACATTAGGGTATGATGCTGATAGCCACTGCAAGGTCCTGCTGTAGGCACAAGCCTAATGGAGAAGCAGCCCCGCTTTGTTTTGGCTGAAGGAGAATCGAGACGATGAGAGGCCCTGCTCTCTTCTTGACACACAGCAGCCATAGTGCAGCTTCTTATACACAGTTTGGCAGAGGCGAGTAGAGGGCCCTCTGGCTTGGAAGAAGACATTTATAAGAAACTAAATAGTTTCAATTTTTCAAGTTGATATTCATTGGAAGTAAAAGAAGAAAACGCTAAGAAAACTGCATTATTGCATTGTTCTATTTATCATCTTATGCATGATCACTGTGAAGACTAAATGGGACCTAAAGGTACATCCGAATACACTAATGGCACTCAAGACCACAATAGCAGCAACTCTTCCCTTAGATAGTGACTGAGTGAATAGTAGAAGCATTAAAACCATCTTTTATTTCTCCAGATTTGCACTGCCTTTTAGGTGACAGCCTAGTCACACCCACAGTTCAATTATTGATTTTCAATAAGCCAGATGTCCGACGAGACAGCCCTACATCTTTCGTGTGAACTCAAAGCAAATTTTCTTAATTTGGCTAATAATAATAAGAATGGTGATAAAAACATAAAAGAGAGGAAAGCTTTACTTCTTAACTATCAAATAAAAAATTAATTTTCTTGAGTTTTTATTGAATCTTTTATTATAAAGCATATATTATAGTATTTGAATATTTAATGTGTACCTTGGATTTTCATATATTTAAAATTCAAAAATTATCTAACTTAAGGATAAACTTCAGATATATCTCTCTTTCTATTCAAAGGACTTGGCCGGATCATTTTATCCTGAATTTGTTTCATCATACTGTATCATTATTAGTATTGTTGAAAGGCATAAATGGAAAGTAAAATGGATAGGTGGAATTAACCATCTTGACCTGATTTTTACTTCCTTGGCTTGACCTAGACAAACTGCTTTAGCGAGAATTTTTAAAGAATAGCTTTTATACTGTAATTTTATAACTGGGTAATTTTTAAAGCATTTAACTCAATAGCATAAGAAAATGATTCACTTAGAATTCCGTGTCAGAGAAACCTAAGCATTTGCAATTAGGTGGGGGGAATAACTTTAAAATACTGTATGACTTTTTCTGAAGAAAAGCAGTATAATTAAAGAAAGCTTATTCTTTCGTCTTCGCCCCTTTTGAGTACTGCCCTACTTGATGTCTGTCTCAGTAACTCATTCAGTCACTTTGGTTCCACTCCAGTACCTTTTCTTTGAACTTGAAGTACATCGTTAGAGATTACCAGTTCAAGGTCATCGGTTTGCGCAAAGCTACAGAAACAACTGAAAATCATGAATAACAACATGTCAGCCTAAGCCCAGTTTGTTTTTCAGACCCAAAGAGTTGTTTTCTAGAATAAGTGTCTGTCTACTTACTGAGGCACTATGAGATATTTTAGGAGAAACCATACTTCCGCAAGGGCCTCAGGGGGAAAACTAAGTAAAGTCAAAGTATCTGCTTTCTTTAAAATCCTTAGGATCAGAAAAGATATTCATTTCCTTAGTTAAATTCTGGTTGTTTAGATGGTTGCCAGCGAGTCTTCAGCTCCTGGAAGCCAAGCTCTGTATTGAAGAGTGAAAGAAGGCTCCCTCGGGTGAAAAGCGAATCATCTATCAGTGAAGTTTCCTTTTACAGCTTCATCTGCACTAGAAAGAGACAAAGCTTAGTGACTACTAGGACTAGCTTGGCTGTCACTGTTTCCACTGTTCTGAGGATAAAACAAAGTTACTATTACAGGTCAAATTTCTCAAATTAATAACTTTATTTTGCCTTTTAGTATGTAGAGGAATTGAGCCACATCACGATGCATTCGGTAGGTCTTTCAATGAATGTGGATTGAATAATAGTGTGTTATGAGAAAATGCCCACGATAATGAAAAATTCTTGATTACTCAGTGTGCTCTTTTTGATCCCTCTCCCTGTGAATGTGCAGTAATAATTATAAATACACCCTTCTCTAAATTAAGTGTCCTTTTGCACACCCACAGGGAAATAAGTCTGCATGTGTTTGCACTTGTGTGGCTCTTCTCTGACAAATGAAGAAACTCCTCAGAGCTACTTAAAATTACTTCTGTGATGGGGACAAAAGATGAAAAGTAAAAGATTTAGAAATAAGTAAAAGTCACTACACTTTCACCTAATGTAGTACTTATTTAAGCCTTGGCTTCGAAATGAGTAAACATCAGATCATAGAGAGACTTCAACTAGTATGTTTTTGTAAAAGTGGGTGCTCATTTATGAAAAAAAGCAAAAATGTATTTTCCAAGAGTTCATAGTTCAGGTGGAGATCAATGAGACATCTTGTTCTTTCACTACACTTATGAAAGGCAATTCAATGACTTCAATGACTTTTCTTTCTGCTATATAGTCAGCAATACTAGAACTACAACCCAAATGTCATGATAGCCATTTTATTTTTCATTCACTAGTGCCGATATTTTCAACAATGGCTAGAAAAATGCTAACAAATATTATGTGGAAAGTGTTTATCATAGCTCCCTATCCAAAGTTTTGCTTTCCTAGATTCAGTTACCCATGGTCAGCCATGGTCTAAAAAAATAGACAATTCATACGTTTAAAATTGCATGCTGTTGTGAGTAGCATGATGAAATTTCATTCATTCCTTCTTCATCCCACCCAAGAAGTGAATATCCTTTTGTCCAGGGAGTATCCACATTTGTGCTACTTCCCGGTTAGTCACATAGTAGCCTTCTCAGTTACCAGATCAGTCATCAGAAAGAAACCACATTCACATAACTTTTATCTCAGTACATGGTTATAGTTGTTCTATTTTACTATTAGTTATTGTTTGTCTCTTCCTATGCTTACTTTATAAATTAAACTCTATCATAAGTATATATGTATAGGAAAAGAAATGTAGTATATATGGGGTTTGGTACCATCCATGGTTTTGGTATTGTCTGGAGGTCTTGGAACATATCCTCTGTATATAAGGGAGAACACCCGTATATAGCAAGGACTTAGTTCATTTTTGGCAAATGTTAGTTATAAAAGTAAATATTTAATTTGAAAATGTCCAGTATGAGTTTACGTTCAACGAACATTTGTTAAGAAAATGAAAAAATTAAATGTGCTTGTAATAATGCTTCTATATGTATGCTCTTTTGCTGTAAAGTTATTTTAATATTGAACTCTTTGCTGCAATAATAATAGAAATTATAATTACAAGCTTACCTTTTCAAAACCCTATTTCTTATGATGTCATTAGCAACACCAAAAGCTGCTTTCAGAAATAACAAATTAGTATTTTAATTATAGAACTAACATTTGTGACAAAATATTTAAAATAAGAAGTTACAAATCAAAAACTCAACTTCTCTCATTGCCTAAATTAACCATGTGTTTACTACAGACACACACATACATGTGTGCACACACATGCACACGTGCACACACACACACACACACACATGCACACACACACACACACACTCCACATCTCCTCCAAAAATTTGCATCAATTTAATGTCATCCAGCTGGTTTCAATGTCAACATCAAAATTATACATTTCCTAAATCTGTTGGAAATCTTATGAGATTATTTGTTAGAAAAGGTTAAGTGAATTTTCCAATGGTTGCATGTTATTCACATTGCCTTCTAATTAATTGCCTGTTTATATCTTTAAAGTATTTCTATTTTAATATTTCTAATTTACTTCTTGATTTATAAAAACTCTTTATATCAAGGAAATTCACCTTTAGTTATCTTTATAAAAAAGTTTTTGTTAATGTTCTCCTATTTTTTTGCTTTTTTGTGTATTTTTGATGTTAACTATATTTTATATTTAAATGGTGGTGATCACATATATACATACACATATATATATAAGTAAATATATATATTTACTTGTGTGTGTGTGTGTGTGTGTACGTATTTACTTATAACTTCTAGGTCGTGTTCTCCTTCATAGACCTTTGATTTTATTCCCACCTCGAAGTAAAAATTAATTACCTATTTTTTCATCTTCTAGAGCAGTGAAAGTTTTAGTAGAGTGTGACACAGGGAAGGTTACTCAAAGTCCCCCTGCCTCTGTTACATGGAACCCTGAGAAGAGAACCAAACACTTAGTGAGCTCTGCGGCCATAAGTGCTGTGTTTAGTCTTTGGTTCATCTAAAGTCATTCTGGTATAAAGAAGAAAGGAAGGAATCCAAGTTTATATATTTATTTTTCTCCAAAGAATAACTAGTTATCTAAATATTTTTTTTAAATAATAAAATGTCTTCCACTGATTTAAAAAGCCACTTGTATTATAAATGCTCATATATATTAGGGTCATTTTTGACCTTTTCAAATTCATTAATATAGTATTTTCCTTCATCATAAAGCAATTTTTAAAAATGTAGTTATAGAAAACTCTTTAATATCTGGTAGGCCTTCTTCCTTCAGGATTCCTTTGTATTTAAAGATTGTCTATCTTTTAAATATGTATTTCCTAATATTTTACATTTGAATTTCCACAGAAATGCAGGTATAATTTTATAAATATATTACACAAATGTAATTATTATATTAATTGTGATTATATAGGATAATAATAATTTCTGAAGTAACAAGTCATCTCATTCAAAATTAGTATGATTCTTTCCATTCATTCAAATTAATATTTTAATTTTTTTAACTTTTTATCTAGAACTAGCACTTATACTATGGATTTTATCTTTATAAAATTTACTTTTAGTGGTACTATTTTAAATTAGTTCTTCTGTTCACTATACAATCTACATGAATTTTATTTTATAAAGAAATTGTTTTGATTTTTATATTTTGCTTATCTGATTTGGCAACTCCCAGGATTATTTTATTTTTCTAAGATTTTAAAGGTAACTTTTTTAGTTATTAAGGTGGACTATTACATAAAATACAAATAATTAAAATTATGTCCCATACTTTGGTCTCCCTTGACTATGAGCTAAGAAGTTAGCATCCTTTTGTATTCCTGATTTTAGTGAAATGATTTTAAAATAAACATAATGCTGAATTTTGAGATTTATATATCTACCTCAAAATTCAGCATTAAGCTTAAAATATATTTATATTTATATCTCTATACATAGCTATATATCAGTCTATACAATTTTACAAATGGTTTCTAGAAGAAAGAGATGTAAAATTTTGTTGGTTGCTTATTTGGCGCACATGAAATTATTGTGGTGATTAGGAAATGTTTATAATGCCAGCCTCATAAAACATATCAAATTACCTAAAAAACAAAAGCTTTTTACTTATGCTTGAAAAAGATTTTCCCTGAAATAATACCTTTTATATAAGTGTAAGAATATTATCCTAAAGTTATATTTTTTATAAGTATATAGAAACATAAAAATCAATGAAAAGCTTATCTTGTGAAAAATTCAAGCCATAAATCATTCTTTATAATAACATTTTCTTTTAAGCTTGACGTCTTATATTTTAAGTATTATGAAAAATATCTTTAACATTTTTCTAAAATGCTTTTCAATATTTACCACTTTCTTAAAGTGAACACATCCAATATAATTGAACCTTTTCCTAATGATTTGATGGTGTCAAGATCACTATCAATATCTTTAGGCATTGTATAAGCATTTTCCCCCCACTTAATAGCTGTAAATAATGGTTCTATTTGAGTTAAAATAACATATTTTTTTCTCGTTCCTCCCTTAATTTCGGCTATTGTTGCATTCAAACACCCCAGATCATTCTGATTTGTGGGTATGTAAAAAGTCTTGGAAGTCAGATAACTGAACTTATTAATATTGCATTAAAATGTTGTAAAAAGGCTTTGTGAGAAGACCTGAGGGCATTTCTGTTGAGTTAAATAAAAGAGTTTTATCTTCTACATAGAAAGAAGCTTTTTGTGACATCTATTTTGTCAGGTCAAAAAACCTTTATCATTTTTTTTCTGTGCCATGTTCAAGATAAATAAGGTTGTTAAATATTTTAATTATAAATATTCTAATAAAAGTCCTGTCATCTGTAATGCCAAAATAGAGTGTGAAAGGATTAATTCCTATTGTCATCCAAAATAATCATATTTGGTTGTATGAGTGAATGACTCCAAAAAGACTCAGAACCACACTTTGATGGAACATTTGGAACACTTTTTCTTCAATTTTATATTTTGGGAAGGGAGCCTGTTGCTTTTTTTGTCATGAGGAAAATACTTTTGTATTTGTATTTTATCTAAATAGATTGTCTCTATCTTATAGTTATGCAATTGAACTTGGAAAACTAACACTTTATGAGTTTTAAAAATGCAAATTAAAATAAACTACACTCTATTGCTGCTGTAACATATTACTATAAACAGTAGTTTAAAAAACTGCCATCTTTTCGCTCAATGTTCTGTATTCAGAAGTCTAGGATGGCACATCGGGATTCTTGGCTCAAGATCTCAAAAGACTGAAATCGGGGTGTTGGCTACTTTGTCTTCTCATTTGGAGCTGGAGGTCATCTTTCAAACTCATTCAGACTGTTGGCAGAATCCATTCCCTGTGGTTATAGAATCGAGTGACTGTTCCTTGCTGGTTGTCAAGTGAGGAAGATCCTGGGTTCCTAGAGAGCACCTTTATTCATTCTCATGTAGCCCCTTCCATCTTCAGACCAGCAAGTTGAGTCCTGCGTGTTCCTCAAATCTCTCTGAATTCCTCTCTACTACAAATCTCTCCATTTTAAGGAGTCATGTAATCAGGGCCACCCAGTTATTTCCCTGCATTAAGGTAGACTGTGCCAGATAGCATAACAATCATCAATGGAGTGATTTCTCATGGTATTCAAAAGTTCTGGGAAATAGGTCATTAAATCTCAGGAAAGTACATTTATAAAATTCTGCCTACCACATATATTATTTGCAATTATCTTATTCTACATCTAGGATGAGGTAGTCAAGAGAAGTGTTATCAGAGTGGGCTCTAGAGCCAGGTAAATACTGTGGATTCTTCAGTTATTATTTAAGGGACACTGAGCAAGTTACTAAAGTTTTCTCTGATTTACCTTCTTTTCTGTAAAACTAACAAAATAATAATACCCATCTCATCAGGTTTTTCTTAAAATTAAATATACTAATATTTGTAAATCTTTTAGAGCATGGGAAGTACTCACTGAATATTATTAATATTAAAATCTTATTTTTAAACTCTCTACTCAAAACACCTTTACTCAATATTTATTTAACAACCATATTTCAATAAAAAAACAGTTATGATATGTTAAAAGTGAATAACATACATGTCATGATTTCCTCTGATGCGATGACTACTTTATACAGAAAATGATCATTTCAGGAGTTATTTCAAGTAAGCCACATCAAAACAATATATTACTATAAATGCTAGGCACTTAGCTTTTACCTGGCACATAGTTTTTGATAAATAAACTATGAAAGGTACAAAAATATACAGAAATATATTGTAAGTAGTTTTATATCATATAGTCTTAAAAATACCTGCCATTTTATTTCACATTATTCTGAACACTAAGAATGAGATTCATCTTCGAATTACTAAGTGCACGCAGTAAGTTAGGAAGTTTTACAAATTGCTTTAGATTCTATTAAATTATACTACACATTTTAAAAAATAATATTGTTACTGTACAAAGTGATGGCTCACAAAATAATAGCAAAATTCCCTAAAGAGTTAATATAATCTTTAAAATGCTTTAACAGCAGTGATCTAGAGTTTAAGATGCAAAACAACAGGGAACGAACCAGTACTGAAATAGTCCTCTCTATAGCCAGATGTACTCATTATACCTGTTTTAATGGGTCTAAAGGGTATTTTAAATCAGTTGCTTAAACTTATGTTTTTGAATCTCAGAGTGAACATTCTAAAGTTTATGAAAGTTGTCAGGGTTCTTTCGTGTCTGCAGTCACATATTTTAAAGTTACACCTACACTTCCTGGGCGTTTGAGATAACTAGCGACAGTTTCATTAACACAGTAAGCCCAAAGTAACTATGTCTCAAAAATAAATTTTCCTTTTTAATTTCTTTCAAATGTATTACTTGTTGCCAAAGCAGTCTACTCTTATTTGCATTCTGTTTTCAATTTATATAATGACAAATATTGTCTTCATTTTAAAGAACTACAGGGGGTAATATTTCTTGGAGAGATTGGCTTGGTGCCTCTTCCTTTGACCTAGGAAACCACTAAGAAGAGTATACATGCACAAGCAAAGAAAACAACAGAACTCATAAACAAATTGATAAATTGAAAAAATACGATAATAATAGAATTGAGAATTTTATAAATCCAAGCTAATGAAGTATACTAGTGAAGATATTTCTTCAAGGACATATTATTAATAACTTTCATTAGAAAAAGAGGAAGCATATTCTAACTTTGTGATCATTAAAAACTAGATATATGCTTACTATAAGAAAGCTTTACAAATCAAGAGATCCTGCTTTGTTTTATGTTACTCAATTTTTTGTAACTAAGAAAAATCTAGGAGTAGAGTGAAAATAGGCTTGGCTTCTGGGGTAGGCAGAGCAATGGCCCTTCACCGAAGCCTATCTCCTAAACCCTAGAATATGTTAGTTTACAGTTTACATAGTTATGTAGGGGACGGGGTGTAAAGCTCTGAAGGGAATGAAGGTTCCTAATTAGCCAACCTTGAACAGATTATTCTACATTAAATCAGATTATTCTTCATTAACTCAGATCAAGTTGGGGTGAGCCCAAAGTAATCACAAGAATCACTGTCAGAGATGCAGTGTTGCTGGCTTTGAAGATAGAAGAAGGGTTCGTAAGGAATGTGGTGGCCTGTAGAAGATGAAAAAGGCAAGAAAACCACGTCTCTCCTACCGCCCCCTGAAGGAAATGGAGCCTTGCCAACACCTTGATTTTAGCACAGTAAGAACAAATGTGTGTGTTTTTAAGCCACCAACTTTGAGATAATTTTTCAAAGCAGCCATAGGGAATTAACACAACTTCTAATCTGAAAAAATGAACACAGAGATGCATGACTATTTCTGATTAGCAACTTTAGGATAAAATGTATAAGTCACCTTTGAGACCTAAAAATAGAGGAAGAACACTATAAAAGTAAAAAGTAATCCTGCCATGTGTTGAGATTTAAGACACATCTAGCTCGTTTCAAATCAAGTCCTCACTTTCCTCTTTGAATAACATGTTTGGTTGTGTAGAAGCCATTCACTTTACATATTCCCAAGTATTTTCTCTTAGAAGAATGACTGCATCTCAGATTCTTTGCAGAGGTTTTGACTAATATTTTGAAGATTAGGGAAAGTACAGTTGCTCAAATATGTACTTCCTTATCAATCCATACTTGCAAAATATGGATCTCGTGTAGTTGGGTTACTTTGGACTTAGGTTACACTCTTTCTTCTGCCATCATTTGTCAAGAGTTAGTCATAGGAAAGAAGTAATTGCATATAACATGATTTTTAGTTAGGCGTTCATGAAATACCACACTATCAAGCTTTGAGAATTAAGGTGACTTTGAAATTATTCAACAATTTAGTTTTCCTTGGAATTTTGATTTGCATATAATTAAATAAAACATTCAATATAAAATATAATAAATATATTTAAGCATATGAGCACACTTATTTCAATAATATATCTTATGTTACTAAATAGTGTTCAATTACTTACGAACATTATAATTTATTTTATTCTAAAAGTAATAATCCTTTCAAAATACTTAATATTTAGTTGTATAGAAATTAGCTCAAATTTTTAATAATATCAAAAAACATATTTACTGCATTTAACCCAGTAGCTATATTTTTACTGTTTTGTTACCTTTGAATAAAAGTTTAGCATACATTAAATAATTTTTACTTCAATTAGCAAAACTTTTCCTAACAAGTTGTTTATACTGGTTAATTTCATTGCTGCTTACCTTGTAAAAAGTAAGAATGTTTTATTACATTATAAGTGAAATAGATTTTTTTGTGCATTAGTGAAAGTACACAAGAATTTTGACTCCCTTTGTAGGAATATTTAATCATCGAAGGTGAAACATTGGTAAATGTGAGTCTGAACATTAAGATCAAACACTGAACTAACAACAATGTTTGTTAGCTTATATTTTATGATATAAACATTTCTGAACTTACTCAAGGCAGACATTTTTAATGTGTAATGTTTAACTGAATCCATTAAAACATATCTCTTCATCAATTTAGCCTGTTTCTTTTTCAATTTACACTTTATTATACTTTTTATATTTATTATATTTCTCAAATTTATACATAAAAAGTTTTTAGGAAAGATGTTATTTTATTTAGAGATTGTAACATGATTGATAAAGATATATCATTTTATGTCTAATTTCTATTAAGCTATTCTCTAGATATATTTTTTAAAAAGGTTAAAAAGGGTGTAATATAACTAGTATCTGTTTACATCTTAAATTGACTTTGAAAACTTTCTGTTATTTAAGGAATATATTAAATTAACTTTTTTCCACTCAGAATTGTATAGATAACATACAATCTTAGTTATTTAAAGGAATTTTAATAACTTTTTCAGGCTAGCATTATGTTACAATTTTTTAATGGCAAACAGTAATAGAGGCAAGTTGTAAAATCTGACATAACTGTGTTATGCCCCAAAATGATTCTATTGAATTGCTGGTGTAGCATAAGACCATTATGTATTGAACATTTGCATCAATTTGATTATTAGTGTTTGCCAAGAAGAAAAAATATAGTTCTAGTTAAATTCCCACTCCCTTTGTTTTTCTACCACATTTTCTTTAAGAAAAATGAATGTGAGAAGAATGTTTTCACATTCTAATTTTACAATGCTAATAATTTATATACCTTGGGCAAGTTGTCTGTTAAATTAGTAGTAAATGGTGACCATTTGATTTTGTTTTATCAGGAGCTACAACCATAGAGAAATATGACCTCAGAACAAATTTGTGGATCCAGGCAGGGATGATGAACGGCAGGAGATTGCAGTTTGGTGTGGCTGTTATTGATGACAAACTCTTTGTAATTGGAGGTCGAGATGGCTTAAAGACATTAAACACTGTTGAATGTTACAATCCCAAAACCAAGACTTGGACTGTCTTACCACCAATGTCAACACATAGACATGGTCTAGGTAAGATCTCTTACTTTATTGATATTATGTTTAGAAACATTTTTATTGATAGTGAAAATGTATGTAAAAATATAGTATTATCGTCATCAATTATCATTAACTTTAGGTAAATTTTAGGCCTATTTGAAGCATTTTTTTAAAGTTTTGATGTTTTCCTGTGTTGGCCATTGTGCATTAAACTGTTGAGAAAGCTGTAAAAGATACCAAAATGAGTAGACCTTGAGCTATCCTTAAAGTTTTCATATGCAACATTTATTCAATAGGTAAAATTAGGTTTCTAATTTGATATTTAAAAAAATGCAAAACTATCATGAAGAGGCCAAAGTAATGCAACCTAGAGAAAAAAAAAAAGTTAATGTAGATTGAGGAAAATTGAATTAAGATGACTCACTCCACATTACTAGATAGACAAGTGTAGTTATATATTTGCACTTAATTGATACTATCCTGAAAAATTTTTAGGGAGAGAGCAATACAGGTGTAGAGAGAAAGTGATACATCAGCTGGCACCAGGAGTCAATATGATGGAATTCATTTGATCTCTAGTTTGGAGAAACCTGGATATGAGAGACTATTTGGATCCAGAAGGCGTGGGTTTGAGCTTTGAATCTACCATTTAATACCGGCATGATTTGGGGCCAGCTCTTAAACTATGAACCTTAGGTTCCTGATTTACCACCAATTCAAGGTTATTACGCAGGTAAAAATTTAATGAGGATAATGAATATAAAATCACTTTGTAAATTGTAAAGTCCCATACAAATATTCGAAAAGAGGAATTTAAGATTAACAGTTTCTGAATTCACACTCTGTATTGGGATTATAAGAAGTCCAAATTACTTTTTTTTGAAGACTTGAATTATGCCAGAGAGTTGAATAAGTGCCTTTCATATATTTCATATATATATATATATATATATATATATATATATATATATACACACACACACACACACACACACAGAGATATCAGATTTTAATTGCAAATCCAATGATATAAGCATTTATAGGCAAGCAAAATTATACAGATTTTTCAAAAAACAAATATTAATGTTCAACTCTGAGGTCTCCAAAACTGCATTCTCATTCTTGTCTACCGTACCATCAATCTAAGCTAAAGTAAATAAATAAATAAACAAATAAAAGCTCTAAACTAAAGCAAATTACCTTTTGATCTTGTTTACCTCCCTCTCTTCAATTGGTGCATTAGTAAAATTAAAGAATATTAATAAATTTCTGAAAATCTTTTCAAGTTCTAAAATTGCTTTAAATTAAAGCCATATAATTTCTCTAAACCACATAGAACCCAATTATAACATGAAAAACATGAATGACAAATAGTTTGTCCCAGGTAACATTCATGAACATAAAAGATTTTTTATGATTTTTTTTTTCAAATATTTTGGAGGATTTTGGCTTTCATGTCCATGTGTTGTTTATATTAGCTATCTAGCTAACTGCCTTTGCTCCTGTTTGGGGGGAATGTAGAGAATGAGCACTTTGGATTGGAACTTTTGGAATTTAATGTCTTTCTCTTTTTTTGTTTTAGATAATTCAATTCCTTTCCATTAAAGTGTGCTACAGTCCAATTATGTAGGAGATTTGCATGTTGAGAGAACACACAAAAACTTTCACCAAGAATACATGTTAGGTAGTGTAATTTCAGGTGTTTAAAGTATACTTAGAAGGTAATGGTTTGCCTCAAATCCTATCACATAGACACCGGTGTTGAGCAGGATGGTGGTCTTTGATAGTGTATTTTAGTTTGTTTTATTTGTTAAAGAGTTCATTGTAAAAGTATATATGGAAGCAAGACTATACAAAAAATTTTATGAGGTACATCTCATAAACATCTAAAATGTAAAGCAGCATTTCTTACAAGTTTTAATGACTCAAACTCTAGTCGCCCACTATTTGCATGCCTAAGCTGCTATTGTTTTGCATTTTTGTTCTGCTTCATTTCTGTTATCGAGATCATCTCTCCTCCATATCTCATGCCATTGGGTTCTTCTGTGTTTTACTTCCTAGCGGTTAATACTTCATGTCAGTTTTTTAAAAATTCCCTATTATAGTACTCTCCAAGATATGACGTGACTGAATTAAAAGGTAATATTATATCATAGAGCACCATTTCTGGGCACAGTTTTGATTGCAAAGTGCCTCATCAATTATTAGTAATGCCCAGTACCTAGAAAACTGCCTTTGACTTGGCTGGCAATTCAAGGTCCAATCAGTTGAAGACAGATTGACAGTAACACAAAACACGTATGTGTTCTCTAATGAAACAGAGTGCTTCCTTCATGATCAATCACATTCCTTAAGATAAGCTGAATCTTAGGAAGTTCAGCATTATATGTCATACTCAAATGCAATTAACATGCTGGACCTAAAATTCCCGTTCCTTCAATATAACATATCAGTCTTCGATTTACCTTCTTCTCTCTTTCAGGGCCTTCTATTACATAGTTGTTAATATTTCTTATTTCATACATCATATTATTTAATGTTTTCTTTATCCCCTCCTGATGAATAATTTTAATATCCAGCCCTCCAAATTGTTATTAATCTGTGTGCATCATGATAATTCATCTTATGTATTGATGTCTTAATCTTAGTTAGTTTTTACAGTCTATTCCTACTTGGTAATTCATTATAATTGCTTTCTTCTCAATGATGTTAATAACATCCTTATCTCTGTAAAACTATCATGCCTTTTTCGAATTTTAATCTGCCTCTTTAATTAATTCTTTTTTATTTATTATAGGTGATCATCTTCCTCTTCCCCTTCCTCAAACTCCTTCAAGAGCTCTCTCGCCTTACTTTTCTTTTTCTTGTTAGCTTTACTTTTTCTTTTATTAGTCAGCATCTCTTTTCTTCTCTGTTTCTCTTCCTCTTTTCCCTCTTCCTCCTCTTCCTCATCTCCTTCCATTTCTTCTTCCTCCCTCGTTTCTAATTCTATTTAGCAATATCATCATGGAAATATTAATGTTTAACTGTGTGCTCATGTGGATGTATAAGATGATTTGGCTAATTATATTAAGTGCTAAGGCATATGCCATTCTTTGTATCACCCCTAAACATTTGGGGAGGTGGGGGTTACACCTGAGCGTGAAGCTCTGAGACAGCAAGCTGAATTTGCTCAACCGATCTGCTATTTCTAGCACATAGTCCTAAGGACACATCTATTTACCTAAATTTGCTCATAAATTCCCTTGAGGCTTTCTTCCTTGTCTCTGATGACTTTACCATAGCTGGGAGCTGAGATGGGATGGGAATGTTCTGGACTAGCAAGGCTGTTTGTTTCTGCTCTTAGCTATTCCACATCTAAGCTGGGCTCTGATGACAACCTGATGTTATCCATCCAGCTATGGCAAGGTCTGAACATCACTGCCTCGCAGTGTGGAAAGTGCAATAGGTCTTCTGAAGAAAACTATGTGGTAGTAAAAAGAGCACAAATCAAGTTTTTCTCCAAGATAGACACCCACAGCAATACTTTGAATTTTGTGTCACCCAAGGAAGTTGCAACTGGGTTCTGATTCTTTAAATGTTTTTTATAATTTTGATGTTTCATGACTCTCCCTTTAGTGTAATTGACAGGATCAGTTTTAAGTGTAAACCAACTGCCACCTGAGCTAATTTTCTATTTTTTCAGAAATTAGAAAGTCCTATATTATTTGTCATATAGTTAATCAGTACCTAGTATGCAGTGAGATCACAAAATTGACCATGTGATTCCATATTATAAATTTAAGTGACAAGAAGCTAAAGTGTACTGTAAAATTAAAAATGTGAAAAATAAAACCTAATTTTATTTGACTTATAAACCCATTCACCCTTAATTTGTATGGAAAAAAAAATCCTATGATTTTAAGAGCAAGTCACATGAGTTCTTTGCTTGCTAAAGATGATTATGTGGCAAAATATGTTTCATATCTATCAATAAATGAAGAAAATTTCTTATGCTAGATAAAACAACATATAAAAATTATATTCATATTGAATATGTGACATGAGGGAGCAATGCATCTACCTAGAGAATTAAACTAATTAAGACCACAGTTCTCTCAATATGCTGTTTTCATTTTTAGCATTTATGTCTTTGAAGCACATAATCCTATATATCATGTCTTTTTTACTGCATTTTATATTGTATAAAATTAAACAAGACATTACTTCAATACACTGTTAGCAATTAAATCTTTTTAGGAGAAATTGATGAAAATAATAAAGCTACTGTTTATTATGGATTTCCTGAACACCAAGCACTATGTTGTATGTAAAACATATAATAGGAGTTGTTTTTGTTTTTATGAGTTTTTTCTTTTTACTTTTAAATCGAGATGAAATTCACATACCACAAAATTACATTTTAAAGAATACAGTTGACACTTTTAAGAATATTCAAAGACTTCTTCAGCCATCACCATTATCAAATTCCAAAATGTTTTTATCATCCTATAAATAAACCCTGTACCCAATAGCAGGCAGTCTTCACTGCCCTATATCCCTAGCCCTTAGCAATAGTTAATCTACTCTGTCTTTATGGAATTGCCAATTTTCAACATTTCGTTAAAAAAAAAAATCATACAACTTGTGGCCTTTTGTGTATGATTTCTCTCACATAGGGTAATGTTTTCAAAATTCATCCACTTTGTAGTATATATCAATACTTCATTCTTTTTATAACAGAATAAGATTTCACTGTTAAGATTTACCACATTTTGTTTATACATCATCAGTAGGACATTTGGGTTGTTTCCACTTTTTGGTGATTATGAATAAATTGCTATGAACATTTATATATGCATTTTTGTGTGAATATACATTTTCAGTTCTTTTGGATAGATACATAAAAGGAGAATTGTTGAGACATGGTAACTTTACCTTTAACTTTTGGAAGAACTGTCAAGTTGTTATTCATAATGGCTGCGCTATTTTCTATCTCCTCAACAATGTTTGAGGATGCCATTTTTTTCACATCCTTGTCAACACTAGTTATCATCCATTTTTATTATAATAATCTTAGTGTATATAAATTAGCACTTCTTATAATTTTATAGGTATTTCTCTAATAAATAATTTTGAGAAACATTTTGTGTATTTCTTGGCCATTTTTATATCTTTCTTGGATAAATCTCTATTCAAACACTTTACCCATTTTTTGTTTGGAATAGTTTTCTTTTTATTATTGAGTTGCAATTGTTTATTTTATATTCTGTATAAAAGTCCTCTGTCATATATAAGATTTTCAAATATTTTTCTTTCTATTGGTTCTATTTTAATTTTCCCATTAGTGTCCTTAGAAGCACAAAAATTCTTAGCATAATAAAGTTCGATTTAATTTTTTCTTTTGTTGTTTGTGCTTTTTGGTAGTATATCTGCAAAAATATTGTCTAATCTATGGTCATGGAGATTTATGCCTATGTTTCCTTTTAGAAATTTTATGTCTTAAATTTAAAAATACGACCCATTTTGAATTAATTTTTTTCCTGTGGTGTGAGAAAGCAGTTCAACATCATTTTTTTGCATGTTGTCTCAGCACTATTGAAAAGATCTGTTTTATTGAATTGTCTTGATATCCTTGTCAAAAATCAATTCATAAATATAAGGGTTTATTTATGGACTCTCAATTACATTTCATTAACATCTATTTCTATCCTTATGCCAGCACCACACTGTCTTAATAATTAAGTAATTAAATAATTAGTGCTGGCATAAGCTTTATAGTAAGTTTGAAGTTGAGTAGTATCAGCTCCCAGACTTTGTTCTTCTTCTCAAGATTTTTTGGGCTATTCAGAATCTCTTACATGTCCGTACAAAATTAAAAATCAATTTCTCAATTTCTGTGAAAAGGTCTCTGGTAGTCAGATATTGATTGGATTGAATATGTAAAGCAATTTGTGAGTTTTACCACTTTAACAATATTGTCTTCCAATCAATAAACATTAGATATTATTCTGCTTATTTAGGTCTACTTTCTTTCACTTCTGATAAATTTATTGCTCAATAGTCTGCTATATTTTATACTATTGTAAATGGAAAAAATTTTTATGTTCGTTTTCAGATTTTTATGGCTGTTGTATATATTTGTGTATTGAACTTGAATTCGGAAGCCTTGACGAACATTTTTATTAGATTGGTAGATTTTTCAGGATTTCTTATGATTTTAGATCTAATAAAATCATTTTCTCTGAAAAGAGAAATGGTTTTACTTCTTCCTTTAATTTTACTTATTTTATTTATTTTACTTGCTTATTTACTTTAGCTAGAACCTCCAGGACAAAACTGAATAGAATTGGCTAGAGAAGACATTGTCACCTTGCTCTTAAATTGGGAAAAGAGAGTTTAGTCTTTCACCATTAAAGAGAATGTTATCGATTTTTCGAGGCGGGTAGATGCTAAGATACTTTATATTTCTAGTCAGCTAAGTGTTTTATCACAAAAATGTGTCAGGTTTTGTCAAACCTACATGTTTTGAAAAGATATGTAATTTTTTCTACATTCTATTAGTATAGTGTATTACATCAACTGATTTTTAGATATTATTCTATCTTCTCTAGATAAATCTCACTTGGTCATGGTCTACAATCCTTTATATATGTTGCTGTATTTAGTTTGCTAGTATTTTGTGGAATATGTCCCATCTGTATTCACAAGGGATATTGGTATATAGTTTTCTTGTGATATCTTTGTCTGGTTTGAGTATCACAATAATACTGATTTCATAGAATGAGTTGGAAATGCTCATTGATTTTCTATCTTGTGGAAGAGTATATGAAGAATTTGTGTTAATTCTTCTTTAAACATTTAGTAGCATTCATCAGTAAAGCCAAGGAAACCTGGTCTTTACTTTGTGAGAAGTTGTAAAATCACTAATCACTACTTTCTTACTGGTCTATTCAGATTTTTCATTTCTTCTTGAGTCAGTTTCTGTAGTTACTGAATATCCAGGAATTTGTCCATCTCATTTAGGTTATCAGAATTGTTGGTATACAATTCTTTATAGTATTCCCATATAATCCATTGTATTTTTATGAGATTGGTAGTTCCCTATTTATTCCTGATTTTAGTAATTAAACATTTCTCTCTTTTTCTCTTATTCAGTCTAGGTAAAGGCTTGTAAAATTGTTGATCTTTTCAAAGAACAAATTGCTAGTTTTATGGTTTTCTTTTGTTTTATAATTCACTATTTTATTTATATCCAATCATATCTATATTTTTATTTTCCTTCATCTTGCATTGGATTTGCTCTTATTTTTCTACTTCTTAATGTGGAAGTTTAGGTTATTGATTAGAAATCCTTCCTAATTAAGGTTTTCACAGCTGTACATTTCCATGTAAGCACTGCTTGAGTTGCACTCCACTAATTTTGGCATTTTGTGCCTTCATTTTCATTCGTCTCAAAATATTTTTAACTTTTTTCATCTTCTTTGACCACTGGTTATGTAGCAGTGTTTTTAATTAACACATATTTGCTATTATTGTCATACAAATTACATGTTTATACATTATACATTCATCAACACAGTTTTAAAATTATTGCTTCACGCAATTGTCTTAAAGTAAGATAGGAGAAAATAAAGTTATAGAGAAAAAATACATTTATACTTTTTAAATATTTGTTACCAGTGCTCTTTATTCTTTATTTGAATTTGCGTTCTGGTAGAAATGTCTACATTTTGGTCCAAGGGACTCCTTTTAATATTCTCCGTAGGGCGGATCCACTAGCAACAAATTCCCTCAGTGTTTCATTTATTTGTTTGTTTAATCGAGGTATGCAATTAATTCTCCTTTATTTTTGAACAATATAAAATTCTTAAGAGTTTTTTTTTTTTTTATTTTAGCACTTTGAATATGCTATTCCACTGTCTTCTGGCCTCTTTGTTATCTGATGAGAAATGAATTGTTAATCTTCTTGAGGGTGCCTCCTATGTGATAAGTTGATACTCTTGCTACTTTCAAGATTCTCTGTCTCTGGCTTTTGACAGTTTGTGATGCGCCTTCTGGTATGCATATCTTTGGTTTATCTACCTGCAGTTCTTTGAGCTCAGCTCTCTCTTCCAGCTCAGCTAAGTTCCTAGCAAGGCAGAGTTGTAAACTGCCTACTGAAGTGTTGAAGGAATACTCCAACATGCACACTAAGCAAAGAGAAGTTTTCCCCCACTCTCCCCATAAGAAGGCCTTGGCAGAGGTGCTTGAAGAAGATACCTTTCCAAGATTTCAAACTAGGAGAGCTGAGAATAAAGATGCCTAGACTAGGAATGCAAATATGTGAAGTGCATGATCAGAGCCAGATGAGCCAGAGGGGTCTGAGTCGTTGACTCGAACTCCCTTGAAAAGACTGCAATGCACGGCTGTGCACTAAGGCTGGTGTGGGAGAGCAGCTTTCCCCCATACGGCCTGCCAGGTAAAGTTTTTGAAATCACCTCTGATCAAGTCGGAAAAATCACGTAAATTTTTACCAAGAGCTGGACTCTTCATGCCTTAATCTTCACTTTCTGCTTACATGAATTTCCAAGGTTGCCTAGAGATGAGAGCTCAGTACCATCTCAGAATTTACCTGAACATGTGCACAGAACTGAATATGCATATGACCTTCCTGAGTAGCAGGAAATGTCTATCTTTTCAAACTTCCCCATGGACATCACATCCCCAGCTCTACTTTTAAGATTTTTATTCAGCTTTTTGTTTGCCCAAACTGTTTTCGCCACCTATGGCAGCTGTGATGATAAATACAGTTGACCTTTACCACCTAGGAATACTAGGTGCTGTAGGCATTTAAATAAATAAATAAATAAATAAATAAATGCAGTTGACCCTTGAACAACACTGTGATAGGGGTGTAACCTCCCCCATGAAAATCCTTGTATAACTTAAGTCGGCCCTCTACCTACATGGATTTCCAATAGAAGTTGAAAGTGCTGTTTTTGATCTACTGTTGTTTGAATTTGTAAATGCAAAACCTGAGGATATGAGGGCAGACTGTCTGTTTATTGAAAAAAATCCAAGAGTAAGTGGACCTGAGCAGTTTAAACCCATGTTGTTCAAAGGTCAATTGTGATTGTCATTGATTTTTCTTTTTTTTTTTTTTTTTTGACACACACCCTGGGCATTCTCAGTAAGAATAAGCCTTATTCATGTGAAAAATGGATAAGTCCTGTAAGTAAAGGTGTCCAGAGAACCGCCAGGCAGGTTGGATAACAATTTCCTGAAGAACCGACTTTTGAGGAATCTCCAAATCTATTCAGCATCCTCCAGTGGATGCCAGACTGCTGATTTCATGACTACTTTGATTGTGAGGTTATTGGTTTTCAAGGTTACTGCAAAGCCAGGAGAAGGCAATAAGAACAGGACATGTTAAAACATCGTGGAATTCATTATTCTTATCTAATCAGCTGTTTTTCTTAAATAAATGCTCCTCAGATATTTTAACCCTTTGTATATGTCCCAAAAATATGATTTCGATGCCTTTTCCCAATGTTCTCATCACTTTATGGACTAGTGGATCTTTGTAGGTCCTTACTCTGCCATTTCTGCAGATGTCAACGATGGGGTGGACTGTTTTTACTGGGTACAGTAAGCAGAAATTGACCAATCCATGAGCAAAAGGGGTCTCTTGAAAACATAATCATTATTAAAAACTTAGAAATGATGTACATGGTCTAGCCATCACCAATAGAAAAGCATTTTTGAAAGCAATGAGAATAACACTTACAATGGCCTTTGTCAATGATGCTGTTAAAAAATTAATTCTTCCCTTAGATGGGAGGTCGGCCACTATTGAGGTAAAAAATAAGACATACATAATGAACAAACATAATGTATGAATCCCCAAACTACATACTTTAACAAAGAAACAAATAAACAAAACATAATGGTTAGCTTAGAAAATTGATTGTACGTCCTAGAACCTGACTGAAACTAAAACAGACTTAATAGTTAATTCAAGATGAAAATTACATGCCTTTGAAAGTTTGGTGAGGGCAAAGATGCTTCCATGAAAGACACTGCAGCTGGCATCTACTCTTGATCTGTGAGATAGCTCTGAGTTACATTACACTAGAAACTAGATATTGCTGCAAACTTCGCCAATTCAAAAATTTATTTGTTTGTTTGTTTATCCATTCATTTATTTATTTTACTTTCCTTCATTGCTTTGCTCATTTCGGTTTTTAAAATTCTTGTTGGGAGCTTTAAAACCTGACTGGTCAAACGTAGCTTATAGGTGTAGGCATTAGTTTTTCAGAGTCAGGAAAAAAGTAACTCAACTTATTTAAATTAATAACCTGAATTTATGTATAAGGAAAGGGAACCCAAAGTGACATTTACTATGACTCATTTCTATGGCTTTTAGAAACTATACTTATAAAAACAAGTAATAAATGGACTGAAGAAAAATATCAGCATAATAAAACCTTGCATTTGTTTGTGATATAACTCATTAGACTAGAAAATCTCATTTTAAACTGTCAGTTTTCATTGTCTTAAAAAGAGTACTTGCTTCAGGTTAGTCCACTTCTTTAATTATATCTGGATATGTTTGTCATCTTTGTGTCTCTTTTACTTAAAAAATAGCTCTCTCACAAGACCAAGAAGGTCTACGTATCTTTAAAAGAGCTCTCTCTTAAAGTTTTGCAATTTTTCACAAGGAAACAAAATTCAAAACTACCTATTCAGGTTTATGTATCTGACATTAAATATATAAGGAAAAATATATAATGAGTATATGAGGATACAAATAAAAGACTTAATTCTTTTGATGATATACATTCTTATACTCAGACTGAAATACACACACAAATATATACACAGACCTACAATTTTCAGGACTTATGCATGGCCAATAAAATAGGAAAAATTCTGAAGAATATATAGGGCATAAAAAGAAGTTTTTAGAGCAGATAACTATCTTTTTATTTGAAACTGTAATATCTGAGTAAACAAGATAATGTCACTTTGCTTTTTATTTATGTAAATATGATATAGATACAAACATGAGTGTATTTAAAAAAATATTTTAGAGCTTTCTTTATTCACTTTCATTTTATCAGTTCCTCTTGGAAATATCACACATGTACCATTAATAATGTCAGCAAAAAAGAAAAGAAGGGAAGTAGGGAGGGAGGTATAAAGGGGAAACAACAAATACCAAGATTCTTCTCAATAGAATGTGATCTTACATACTCTGATTTATAAACTATAAATATCAGTGAAATCCTTCTTATATATTTAGTCTTCTATGGTCCTGTTACTTGTTAAAGTCTAAGATTAGGTATAACATAGCATCATTGCACTGAACTATGTTCTTGTTCAAATAAACATTTATTGAAGAATTTTTAGTGCTAAGAATTCCATTAGGTGTTGGGGAAGAAGAGAATAAGAAACAATATGCATCTTCAATATTATACATGCTAGTTATATACACTAGTTGCAAATGCTTTCTTACAAATAAAAATTATGCATCCAGGGGAAGATATTGTTTTCCTTAATCTATTATTCATTTCCAGAAGTAAAATTTCATATCACAAAAAAAATGTGTGGTTAATTCTCAAGGTGGTTCCTCTGTGATATGTGTATATCCCACCTCTTAAAATAGTCAAAAATTATATTTTATCTCTCAACATGGTAGTCTACTATGGCATACAGACAACATTGTATTCTGCAATGTGTTAAAAATTTATGGACTGAGTATAAATTATCCCCTTAACTATACCTGTAGTGCTTTGATAAAATGCAAAAAGCTAATAGAACATCTAGAATACTGACCCTTCAAACTAGGATCCGAATACAATTTCTTCTTTGTGAGAAACCTTTAGAGAGATATCTGCTTGATCTAAATTACTTTTTCCATCCTGAGAAACTGGTCAGTTTTTATACCAAGAATATTGTAGATAATGTAACTATCTAGATTTTTCTCTGTGAGTTAAATGTTATACAGTCTAGAATTAAATTTGCAGTCTGATAGTAACAAATATGAATGCATATTTTGCAGCAATCTCACACGTAGCTCTAGTTTGTATATCTTTGTTTTGCCATCTTCTTTAGCATCTAGTTTTAATCAAATATATCCATCTATATTTACATATTTTTGGAATCACCTTAATTGTTGGACAATACAATCGTGTACTAAGTTAAAGATAAGGTTAGCAGAATTAATCTAGTTAAATACAAGGGAGATTTGTATAAGAATTTATTGGTTAAATCATTCAACATGCATTAAAATTGCACTACAACATACTATAATACCCGTATTAGAATAAAAGGGTGAATAAGATATTATACTCAAAGATCTTACATCTATGTAGGGAGACCAGAAAAGTTAAAAGACAATTACAATGAAGAGTTGCAAGTATAATAAGTAAGTGTTATGAACATGTTGTTTCAAGTTAGAATAATTAGGAAAGATTTCTAAAGAGAGGTTAGGACTAAAGGATTAATGGGCAAATTGAAGAAGAAAATACATTTAAATCAATGGAGTGAAATGTGTAAAACACAAATGTGAAAAGGAAGCATAGACTATTTGAGTAACAAGCCACAGGTTATTAGAAAACAAATGTTTTAATGATGTTGGATTAACACATGAATATATTTTAAAATATAACAAATATCCTTTTTCATGTTTAGTTTGCAGTACAAGACATGCTGGAGAATATAAAATGCGACCTCTATAATCCTACTCTATGATAACATTTTAATTGAAATTTTTAATTTAATAATGAAATATTTTAGTTTGAGGTAATTTATTATACATAATTGGCCTTGTATACTTGAATTTAGCCCAAATTTCAATTAATAAAGGTATAAATTCACTTGATATCTTTTTTATATCAAATAGGAAATTAATGAGATTGAATTTTTAGAAGACAAGCTGGTCACTCAGGTGAACCACATAGAAAGAGCTATTAATAGAGAAAGAAAAATATTAAATCAACTATAGAAAGCTGACCACTTCAGTTCCTGTAATTCTGGCTTTGACTGCTAACTTATTGCTTGCTTTTTGCTTTTGTCGATTTATTGGGGAGATGATTTTATTTTATATTTTAATTTTTTTCATAGATGTCTTCAACCCGAATGACCATCCAAATCTTCCATGTCTCAATTTAAAATGCATCTTAAAACTACCTTAATAGAAAAATTCCTTCAGTCCTAATAATTTCTCTCAGTGTACAGGTGGTAATGGGATGTTAAAGTAATCAAAAGAAAAAAATACATAGACTAATAGCTATTTAAATCTAGAGCGTATCTAAGAGAATATTTACTCCAGATTCTTACTTTTACAAATGAGAAAACCAAGAGCCAGAAAGATTAAGTAGCTTACTGAAGTGCATACGGCTCACTAGTGGCAAAACGATGTGAGGTTCGTTTTGTTTTGCTTTGCTTTCTGCATTAATTTTTCCACCTTGTTGTGATTATTTATTACTATTTCTATAATATATCAAGTTAATTCTTTGCAGTAATACAATAAGCTTAGAGGCAGAGCTAGGTTTTGTGGGGCTTAAAGATGAGATCCTCCCTAAAGAGAAATGCAATCGCCATGTGAAGACATTGTTGGACCCCCTTTCAGGGGCTCTCAGAGGGGCCTGGTAAGTGAAGGACCCTTACAGGAAGCCCCTTCACAATGAGCAGAATTATCAGCGTTTACTCTAAAACCTTACTTTGCTTTAGTCAATAAATTATGTAATTCAATGTTTTTATGAGGATTACTAGTAATGAGGTTATATAACCTATAAATTCATACGCATTCAACAGCATATACGGTTTTTAATTTTCTAAAGGCTTTTTAAAAATTTTCTTTTTTCATGTAATATAGAAAAGCCATAAACACTGTGGCCTATACCTTCAGACTATAAATTTGCTGAGGCTTAAAATATTTTAAATGAATACATAAATATCCTGTGGATAAGCACACTTATGTTTATTGTTAGAGTGACTCATTTGATAAAGTATTTCTAAATCATTAGAACTATTGTTATAAGTCTAGAGATTTGTGAATTACTTGCAGGTACCATGAAACTAACTATTTATAATAACCTTGTCATGCCAATGTTATGACACTAGAAAACTGCTGCTATTAACTATTTTATTAATAGAATGAATATTATGAATTTTGTCCTGTAATATTTAGGCATCCAGAAAAACTCATTTCACCTAAAATACCACTCCTCATGAAAGTAAAATATTATATCTATATATGAAAATATGTTTTAAATAGATTATTTAATTTTATTTAAATTTAATTATTTCACATAATACATAATACATAATATACAAATAATTACTTAAATATATTATTTAATAATATTTCAAAAATGTATATATATATATACATATTTTTAGGTGAAATTAAATCAACATTCTTTAAAGTGTTTACTCAAGTCACTCTTGTTTGAATGAAAGCCCAAAAGGATATAGTACTTACTTGTGGTCTAACATCTTAAGCACTCAACACAGATAGAAAACCAAATATTTTTTAAACAAATTAATATTTTTAAGTAAAGAGTGTGCCCTTAAAGTTATAGGTATTGATATTGATACTTTCATTGATATTGTTACCCATTATTTATGTGAATACCATTGTGATAATATTTAATTATATGACAAATAGTATAAATCATTTATTCAAATATTTAGACTTTTGAACCACTAGTACCTGTTTTTATAGCAATAGACAGACCAACAGTGTAACCTCACTCTGCCTCTGTACATGTCATCTGTACATGTCACTCTGCCTCAGTACACATGTACATAACATAGCAAATACCCTAAGACACTATATACTACCTGCGGTAGGAATGACAAGTATAGGGAGCTAGTCTTGCCCTTAGTAGTAACTTATCTATTAGTTTTATTAGATGGTTTCATCATGCAGTACTCCCAGGAAAAGATTTAAACAAAAATATATGCATTTTTTTTCACTTTGCCCTGAGAAAGAGATATAGATAGTCAGATTACATATAAACAAAGACTCATTCCAAGAACATTTCACCTTTTCACAAGAGATGAAGCTTCTACTGAAGAAAAAATAAAGATAAAAAGTAATATCCCAGCAATTTTTTCTTCCTTGATTATTTCAGTTAAAAGATAGTTTTAAATGTAGAAGTCTAAATAGAATTCAGAAGTAGCTTTAAAGGTAAACTGACTTATACAATGAAAGATAACTCACAGGCCCTCAGTTAAATTTTTTTGTGAGTTACTAGGTTTTGAAAAATTAATATAAAAAATTATAGCATTAATATTTTCCAATTGAACAGAATGATATAAGCAATTTATCCCTTTTAAAAATCTGTCAAATGTACAATGCATTTTTAAACTTTAGAATAAAAGAGAAGAACAATACAAAAATTAACTCATGCTATATTTTATGCTTGGGAAAAGGGAAAGAATAAGGCAAAAATCATTTCCGTTATTTTGCCAAACTGCATTATTTGACATTCTTAAAGGATGGCAAAAATGTAGAATAATTAACAATGTTATAATGCAATATACAAAATTCTAAAATATTAAAATTTAAGAAATTACAACACAGTATTTATATTCAGTATCCATACATATATTTGTGAAACTATATATTTGTACTCTCATGTCGAAATTTGCTTAAAGCCATTTTGAATTAGACATTTCAATGCATCTTACAACCATAAATCTACATATCTATGAGTTTGTATATTGTTACAAAGAATAGTACATTATAATTCATCTTTGTCTTTAGTCTGAAAGGCCTAATTATTTGGACTCTAACTATGTTCAAAAGAGTAATGCAGCATAGTTAGTATTCTTTTGAGCATTCGACTATATTTGGTACAGACTCTTTTAAAGAAGGTTGATGTTTTTGCAATAAAACTATTTGCCTCGCTTTTATTTTTGGAAAATAATTAGCTTTTTAAATATTGAATCTGTTTTAACATTGACAAATAAATGAAATTCAAGCTGGTATTATATTAGATTGAAACTTTAAGACTAAATTTTATTCATTCGGTAAGGGCTTTTGCCAGAAAGAAAACTGTAAACAAATATGACCATGCTCTCATATTGCTTGGGATTTAGTAAGAAAACAGAAAAACATTTATTTAAAAGCACTGATTCCAAGACAATTTCTAGGACAATTTCTCTTAATTCCAGGACAATTTCTCCTTGGGTGTACTTAAATAAGGGAAAAACTATACTTATAAATAAAATGTGTATGTTATTCTAATAGGTGTACCACATTATTAAGGTTTTCAAAGTTTTTCCATAAGAACCATATTTATTTTATGCTATAAAATTAAAAAAATAAATTTACTTTGATAAAAAAATCTATTACATTATATGTGTACTAGCTAATGACAAAATGATGAGGGAATACAAATTAATTATATATATGTAAATATATGTAATATGGGTATATTTTATATAAATATATTTACTTTAGAATGTAAGTATTAGGGCTTCTTAGTGGATATTTATAGACTTCAGTAGCTGCAGATAATTGTGGAGTGAAATTCTTTCTCCCCAACAGACTTACTATCTATGTCAATGAAAAATAAAGTGTCAGATCAAATTGTGATGCACATTTAAATACATATTTTCAAGTCAAAGAGAAACAAACAAAAATAGATACATGACTTGATTTGTAAATTAAACAAAATACAGCCCTTTGTAGTGAAAAATAAAATAGTGGTTTAAATTAGGCATACAGTCCCCATATTTGGCTATACCTTACCTTTAATATGTTACTGAACAACCTAATAATTATAAAACCTTTTATAATCACATTATCTGATGATATGAGGAAAGAGGTGCTTATAAAATACTTCTCCTTAGTCCACATATCTTAAAGATCATGCATTTTACTAAGGGATAGAATAGTTCTATCAATCATACAAAAAATATATATAAAATTTAATAAGTTGGTGCTCCTGTAATAGTCCAAAACTGAGCCTGAGCTTCTGATTAATTTAAATGCTAACAAATCACTCTTTGCAGCTCCTTCCCCCAGCTGTCATTTTAGATAAGATAATCTAAATATTAATTCATGGGTCTCACAATAAAGGCTAAAGTAAAAAAAAAAAAAAATATATATATATATATATATATATATATATATATATATATATAGAAGGCATTACTCCATATGTGACATAGTCTTACATAAATTATAGAGAATAGAGAAAGTAGAACTTTTGAATTTTTATGCGTAAAACAATTTTAATTGCTGCTATGACATTACATCGTGTTAAATATATAGGCTTTCATACTATTAGTTAATAAAAACAAATGCTTCAATCTATAATTTTTGTTCTTTTATTAGGATTTTTCTCTTTTATTTGAATAATCTCATTATTTTTCTAAAATATAGCCTATCATTTTGTTTTATCTTTATTATAATTCATATTTAAGTAAGACAAAGTTAATCGTATATATAGTACTAGCAACGTAAATATTGAGATTGATTATTCCTGATTTGATGATGACAAATGGTTACATATTCCATGAATCAGTATTCATAAGAATATATTGATTATTCAACATCCTCAAGCAGTAACTGATGCTGAGTTTCAACAATTGTCAAACATTAGAAACACATGTAAAATGTCAATGTTCTAGGTAGAATTTATAATAACAAGGAGAGAATTATGAGAAAAGTGGTGCAAGAAGCAACTGGACTCATGTGAATCCACACCATGGCCTTGTTCCTTCCTGGACAAAGTTTTGCCCTTGACCTTATTTGTGACCCTCAGTATCAGAAATCACATTAAACTAAGAATTGATTTAAAAAAATAAAAAACAAACAAAGTGTTAAAAAACTCTTCCACCCGCTTTAAGTATACATTTTCTCATTTAATTCTCACAACAACCAATTGAGGTACGTACTATTATTATCACTATTTTCAGATGAGAAAACTGAAGCACCAAGTGTTGAATAAATTGACTTTCTATCATAAGAATATTCAAAACTTTCTGCATCTTATTTCATGCTCTAATAGTTGCTTTTTATTACTATTCTGTTCAGGTTGTAGCTTAGAACCATGTCAATCTTTTATGCTAGGCAAAGAGCAAATCCCTAAGACTTTTTAATGGATTGATGTATATCTAGCCAGAATTTAAAAAAAAAAAAAAAAGTTCAACAAAAGAAAACATTTCAGGAACTTATAAGTAGTTCTTTTCAACTTCTACAGTGGCTTCTTTTGATTCTTATTTGTTTCCATTAAATTAAATATAGCTGTATGCACATAGCAGAACTGCAATGAGTAAATCAACATGCTTTTCCCTGTCGCCTCTAAAATAGCATTTCCTAGTGTCAGCTAAGAACTGTGTAAATCCATTACAATTTAAAGATGAGATTCTGGCATCCTAGTGCTAACACAATTATTTTATATGATTTATACTAATTATTTAAAGTTTTGAATGATAAAAGAATATTAATCATAAAAATAGCTTAGTGGAATTTGCTGCTTTGAAATCATATATGTACCTTTTGATTCACATCTCCCTATTGTGATCATTTTGTCAAAGAGTAAAAGTAAAACATTACAACATTATAGTCATTAAATAGAATTCACTCAAAATTATTTTATAATATCTAATTCCTCAGTCTCAGCATTTGGGAAACCCTAATATCTAAAGTTATGCACCTGAATCCCTTTATTGTTATCCCCTCTTGGCAAAGAAAATACATCTCATTCTCACCTTAGACTTTCATAACTGCTTTGGACTAGAAACAGCTAATGTGAATCAGTGCTAACAATAGTCAATTGCTGCTGGAATGTAAGCAAGCATAAAATGACAGACGCAGATCCCTAGTGGAAAAGTCTATAGATGAGGTCTCTAACCTTGGCCCTTACACCTAAAAATTTATAGTCAGTTTGTTAATCTGTCTGCATCCCTCTAAAAGATTTAAGATGGGAAGGCAAAGTTAAGTGGTTCATTAAAAGTAAATTAAAATGATTTTTATTGCTTAAAAAATTTTGAAAGACAATGGATAAAAAATGTCAATATTATATGATATCAAAGTATAAGGAGCCTGTTTGTTTTCACTTATTTTTCAAAGTTAATAATACCAAAGAACAAATTCCTTAGAGTGATACTCATAGTTCACCCTTTGCCTTGTGCCATTTTAAACTCTGCTACTTTCCTCTGCTACTGCACCCTGAGATTTATCACACTAAATTTTTTATCAAGCTGGTAACACACAAGTTGGCTTATAGCCTACTTTGTACAAGTTGTTGCCTTTACCCAGACTGATCCTTCCTCTGTTTCCTACCTAGAGAATTCTTATTCATCCCTTAATAGCGGGTCTAATGTCATCTCCTGGGCAAGGTCTTCCTTTACCACCCTTTGCAATGCCAGTTGTCCTCTCCTCTGCACTTCCAGTACACGGTGGGTGTAGTTTAGCATCCATGATTGTAGATCATAATTATTTAAGCATTTTTTTTCACATTTAGTCTCTTAGCTTATAGAAGACACAATGTCATATGACTTTTTATTTAACTACCCACAAGTGCCCAAAACATTGCTTGCTCATGTTAGAAATCTGTTAAATAAATGTTGGATATTGTCTATGATTGCAAAAAAAATAATTAAATCTTTTTAAAAAATGTTAGTTCCTTGTTAATATAAGAACCTTATTTGTTCGTTTTCTCTATGCACCTGAAGTTCATATATATATATATATATATTTCTCTTTTAGTCAACACAACCTAGAAAAACTCAGGAAACCTCAGTTCAATCAAGACATAATAATTAACAAAAGTATAAATAGGACCTTGACTAACAAAGCAACCAATAATTACTAGGTTTTTTACTTATATCACCTCAAGGTCAATATGTAATAGAAACAAACATAAAGTATGCTAAATGTGGAAAAAAAATAATCTCTAAGAGAGAGTCAAATAGAAAATGTTTTTAGTACTGAAGTGTGTTTAATGGCTGGAAATCACTTGAGATGTTAGTCTTGACCTTATGCTTGATACAATACATCCTTTAAACCTTTAGACACTTGTTTAAGTCAAGATGCTCCTGTTCTGATAGAAATATTTTTTTGTTTTTCGTTTGTGTGTTTTTAGAAAATGTAAACTATGTGATTCTTTACTTTTAAAAAGTTTAATAAAAATGATCCAGGAAAAATTCTATAATTTAAATATAACTCAGACTATGTTGACTTAGAAAACTATGCTTTTCTGGTTACTTTTTGGTTTGCAATGTGGAAATTACTCCTTTAATCTGATAATTAAAAGTCATATTTTTTATTCAGTTCTTAAAATAGAAGTTTCCTTTTACTATTCACAAGAAGAGCAATGTCTTAAATAATATATATAATTTTTAATTTGTAATTTTTACTTAATACTTTGGAAATTTGTACTGTAGGCAATTATTCGATAATTAATATTAACTTAGCACTGTTATTTCTTAAAAATTGAATATGATCAAGTATCAGTATAATACAGAAAAAATTTTCTTAAAGTTTTATCCTTTAATTTTCTTTTGAACTACTGTACAACACTTCCCACATCTTTATATTCTTAATCATCATATACTGCATTTCAAATCACTGAAGATCAATTTGTTAATCTAAGCTTTAGTTTGCCAAATGAATCAACTTTCTATTCTTTCTTTATTCCCCCATGGTTCATCCACTCTTGTCTCTATTGAATATCCATATAGCGAATGTGCATTAGGGCTAAATCACAGTTGTGAGTGCTTTGTGTGATGTGATGGTTAACCAGAAAGAAAAAAAATATCTTATTTTCTGCAGACTGCAGTTTCTTAGACACAAACTCTACAATCTAGAAAAGAAATAAGCTTTATTTAAAAATTGTTAACCTATGGCTGCTTTCTTTGTAGCTTGGTAAGTAAGAGGTAATTTTATCTATGGAAACGAATAAAGATTTAAATGGTGGGTAGAATTTTGATATGTTACCATCGATCTTTTGCAGTGTAGGGTACAATATAAGAAATGTCATGAAAGATAGGCTACGTGGAACATAGATGAAATACCAAGCATTGCATTTTACAGATTTGAATAATTTATGAATATACTAATGGTAGTCAAAATTTAGAAAGTTTGAGGACAGATATCGATTAATATATTATATGATGAAGAAGTTTTCTCTTTAATATTTTCTCAGCAGTGAAAAATCTTTGACACATTCGAGCGGGGATAGATTGTGCTACTGGAAGATTAATCTTAATCTTATAGAAGCATCAAAAAGCACAGTTTAGTGGTTGCCAGAGGGAAAGGGGGGGGGAGGGGAGAGGTAGGTAAGAGGTAAAATATATGACGACAGAAGGAAAGTTAACTTTGGGTGGTGAACACACAATGCGATATACATACGATGCGTTATTGAATTGTACACTTGAAACCTGTATAATTGTATTAACCATTGTCATTCCAATAAATTTAATAAAAACAATTGATTCTATCAATAAAAAAATCAGTTGAAGAACAAAGATATGTAGACAGTAAATTGAGTTAGAAAGCTGCTGAAATATATAATGTGAGAATTAAATTACGGAGAAAATGAAAGAAAATAACAGATTGTAAAAGGTATTTAAGAAGTGAGATCTTTCATTGAAATCATTTGTATGTGATTAATCTATTAAAATTCTGTGGAATTAATTTTAGTATGTGTTGATGACAGTGATTATAAGTATAGACTGATATTTCTTGATTGAGTAGATCAACTGTTAAAGTAGTTTTAATTAGTAAATGTAAAAATGTTAAATTGTGTAAATCATATATAACGAATATGTTGATACACAAAATTTATTTATATGTTAAAGCAAAAAATAAATCTAGATATCGCATTGTTCAGAATAGTTTTTGCCTTAAGCAAATAGTACTAGTTTAAGCCTGAAAAAGAGTCGTAAATGTTATACTTGTTTTCATTTCCAAACACACTTCTTAATACTTTAGTTATTAATAAATGTAGTGATAATAAATTTAAACTAGATACACCCACACCTATTCATTTCTTGTTTCTTTTCTAAAAGGGGGAAGAAAAACCTTAAAATAATGTCAATTATCTCTTTCTTATGGGTAATGTATAGAAGATAACCAAAATTTTCTAATTTGTCAGTTTATATCAGGTAACAAAATTGGTGAAAGTATATGGCTTATTTTTCAAAAAATTAATTTAGACCAACATCTACAATCACATTTTGTTCAGGTTTGCAGTTCTTAGAACAGACTGTCGATTGCCTATCCACCATCTACCCCACTTAGATGGGGTTATTTTATCTTTTCTAAAATAACCTTATTTTACATGGATACAATGTTCACAGTCCAAGAAGTATCACAATCCTGTTACCTTAGCCACTTATTAGTCTAGAGATGGGTTCAAAACTGAGGCCTAAACAAGGAAGTCTGGGGAAAATCTGCTGAGAAATTTTTGAGAATATCCTCCATGATAACACAAAGGATATTTACGCACACTTCCTTTTGTCTCTCTCCACTCATTTTCCCACTCATATTCTTGAATCATTGAAATTTTATTATTATTGTTATTTTGTGCTCATTTGGTTATAGAGTCAGACACAGAGAAATAAAATAAAGTAAAAAATATATTCTATATATTTTTAAAATATCCAATTTTTATACTTAGTTTAACTATATATACAGAAAAAGAAATAATTTTAATGTAGACTCTTTTTTGCTGTTTCTGTCTCACAATCAAGTGCAGTACGTCAAGCTAAGAAGGCAAAAATGCAGAGGACCAGAGGAATCTTTAATGATCTATTACAAAGCCACCATATTTTCCAAGCACACTGTCTGATTTGCTTAGGGCTGCCGTAAAAACTGCTACAAACTTGGTGGCTTAAAATGTATTCTCTCCCTGTTCCGTAGATCAAAATTCTAAAGTCAGCATGTCAGCGGGGCCACTTTCCCACTAGTGGCTCTTGCATCGGCTCTTGCATTGGGACGCTCCAGCTCTTCCTTGACTTGTGGCCACATCCCTTCAATCTCTGCATCTTTGTTAAAATTGCATCCTCTCTGCCTGCCAAATCTCCCCTGCGTTTCTCTTATAACAACACTTATTGAATTTAGGATCCAGCTGTCTAAGTCAAGATGATCTCTTCATCTCAAGAGCCTTAACTTAATTACATCTATAAAAACTATCTTAATAAGGTAACGTTCACATGTTCTAGGAATTAGAACAGGGACATACCTTTTTTTCAGGTGACCATTCAAGACACTACACATACTTTTCCAAAAAATTTGAAGATTTTAGTGCTACAAATGAAATTTTAAATTTTGGTAGACACAAGGATTTCGTAGGTTTTTGAAGTCTATTTAAATATTTACTTCTATATTTGTGTATGTGTGAATACACTGTAATACATTTTTTAAAAAAACCATGAAGTACTAAAGGATTGTAACTATTGTTTTTATTATCTATCTTCTTAAGAGAAGTATTAAATAGGGACTCAACGTTTACAGATTTGAAACTGCTAAGGGATAGTAATGAAAAAGAGCTAATGTAATTCACAAAAAGATTTGTAACTTTGAAAGATAATTCTCCTTATACTTGATTGCTATTTCCATCTGAGTATACATCTCCCAAGCCAAATTTGAGACTTCATTTTAAGGATGAATAATATTCAAATATAAAATATCTATTAAATCGATGAGACAGTTTGCTATATACTCATCATTCTTAAATTTGTAATGTATGTTTGGAAAGTAAAATTTTTTAAAGCAAAATTAGAATATTTAATGCATATTGCTAAGGATTTAGGTATAACCTAAAAAGTAAGAGAAGTTGAGTACTCTTGAGATGAATTTATTAGAATGAAGCCAGCTGGTTTAAGAGTAAAACCTATAATAGCAATGGTATAGCTAGAATGAATTTCACCTTGTGGCAAAGGCAGGATATAAGCATCTGTGAGCAAGATCCCCATTCAGCTGCAAAGCCCTTAGGGTATCATAAGTGGCCACTCTTATTTGGTTCCCTGTGTTTAACAATAGACTCAAGATACCTCATTGCCAAAGTGGTTGCTTCCACTCTACCCATTGCATCAGCATTCCAGACAGCATATCTTTGCTTTAGTCAAATTGCTGCATCTAGCTGCCAAGAACTAAAGTATACATATACATTTTTTTTCCGGAGGGGCAATGTGCCCACATAAAAATTAGTGGCTCTATTATGATAAGATACAGAGAAAACTGTGTGGGGGCCAATTATCAGTCACTGCTACATGGACACTATAGAAATCGAGGTAAGTGTATATAGCCTTTTAAAAGTTCTGTAGAAAAGATTTGACTTTAATTATAAAACAATTTTAGCTTTAAATCAAACACTTATCATTTTACCTAAAATTACTGTGTACTAATAATGACAGCTAAGCAAGGGATTGTCTAAGAAATAATCTCCAATATTTTCATATGAGTATGCCTTTTGGTAAATAAATTTTGACTCCATTATATTTTTCATAAATTATAAATGTATTAATTATTCACTCCTATTGGTTTTTCATAATTTATATAATTCTATTAATTATTTATAACTATAATCACTATGAAACATGCACAGATGCACATTAAATCATAAGGAAATGTAATTTCGAATATACTATTTGCATATCCAAATGATTACTAGGGGATCTTCTTAAAATGCAGATTCTGATTCTAGGGTGGGGATATTCTGTATGATTGTATGAAAAATATTCTTAGAAACTAAAACCCATAGGGAAAGTGCTAAACTATAACTTGGGGCATGCTGCCTAAAACCTAGGAATATTTTTCTACTTTCATTGAACTATCTTGAAGAAAAATTATACAGAAAAATTCTAGTAGATATTTTACTGTAGAATTCTCAAGGCAAATGATATGTGCAAGAGTTATAATTTAAAATATATCAATAGTCATATCTATCGAAAAATATATTTCAGTGTAAACATCAAAAATATTAATCTTTTATCAGAAGCAATCATGCAATTATTTATCTAAAGACACATAAAAATGAATTTGAATATTTCTATTATCTTCATTAGATTATTTTGTAATGCAGGTTTAATATTGTTAATGAATAAAGCACAAAAATATTTTTACCTTGTTAACCTTGCTTTACTGCACAATAAAAATATTTTAAGTAAATATAAGGAAGAAATTGATGTATTGTTCTGAATTTGAAATTATTCTGGTCCAATTATTTACTCTACTTAATGAGACCCTTCTTCAAGGAAATAATCACAGCTGCGAGAAATGTGCAAAGTACATTATAAGGCACCCAGAGTTCAGAAATCCTGTGGTACTCGACAAGAATATCTTGCTTTATCTTCTGTAAGCATAAAGTATGAATATTTTCAAGAAAAACTTAAATATTTTCCAAATTTGGGTTAGTAAAATAAAGAATCCTTGGAATATAGTACTTGCTCAAGTATTTAGTTATAAGTGGAGATGTTTGGGAGAGAAATTTAAGTTTTGAGAGTGATGACATATTTTAAAATTACTCTTTCATCCTGCTTGCAATTCTTATCATCTCAGGTTTAATGACTAATCCTAAGAGATAGCATAATGATGATTTTACTTATAATTAAACTTTATTAAGACTTTATTATCTGCCAAGCATTGTTATGTGACTTTTATATTTAATCTTCAATAAATAATATGATGTAGGTATTCTCTATATGAATGAGGATACTAAGATATAAGGAATTTAAGATTTTTTTCCCAACATGACACAGCTAAAAAAATTGGATTGGAATTTGAATCCAAGCAATTATTCTTCAAAACTAAAGCTATTAATTACAACATTCTTCTGATATTTTCCATACATTCAGCTTTGATAGTCTCACCTACAATATCTTAGTTAATTAAAGAATAGTAGTATTAGATATCTTTCAGTAATTTTATATATTTATTGTCTATTCTCCAGTAGAATGTAAGTCCTGTTCTGTTTTCTCTCCAGTAGCAGATATGAAAACATTTCTAAGTTTACACAGATGTTTTCTTCATTTATTACAGTCAATATTTACTAGTTCTTACATACCAATTGCTGTATTTTGCTTTCTATAATACATTATTTAATTACAAAATATTTCAAATTTCTGTAAAAGCTAGATCATAATGTTTGCACTCTGCATTACTAAATTTATCTTCAAAGTGGTATTCTTAAGTTACAAGTGCATGATAAGAATTTTCAGTTCCCAATGTTCTTAATTTTTGATTTTGAAATACTTTTAAATTTTCAAAAATATTTAAAAGTATTATTGCCATAATCTTTCTCTCAAAGATTTTTTACTTTTAAATCCTGATTAATCTGCTTACCATTTACATCAAGCATTTTTATATGCTTAGAGGACATTTATATATCCCCTATAAATTTCCTTTTTATTTTTTTATTTTTAAATTTATTTATCTATTTTTATGGTGACATTTGAAATTTGAATATGAAGATGTAATAATAGCTTATAAAAATTGAGTGGTTATAATATATCAGAGTCTCTTTTAAGTACTATATATACATTAGCTCATACAGTCCTCACAAAAACAACATGAGATCATTACTATAATTATGCTCACTTTAGAGATTAGGAAAATGCAATATAGAGAGATGAATAAACTTACCTATCTAAGTGGTAGAGCTGGAGGAAAATCTTAAATACACATGTGTAAACCAAAGCCAAAGCATTAGTGATAGATTAATACATCTGATTGTTATTTATTAAACTTCTGTATTAAAGATAAAGTTAGAAGTCTTATACAAATTTAACTTCTAGCCTTAAAGGGGTATCTAGTATCTGAGAAAGCTTCCTAACAACATATACAACTATGAAAGCTGAATAAGATACATACATCAAATTTTCGAAGGCATCAAGAGAGAAACCAAGGAAGCCAGCACTTGAGAAGCCAGGTATCAAAGGGAACAGGACAAAGATAAACTCAGTATTTATTTCTGCTTTCTCTAGGCATATTTGTATCACGAGGCCAAAGGAGCAAAGTAAAATCTGATAACCAAGGTCTGCTACAGTTTCTGAGTTACAGAGGAACAAATTAGAATTTAATGCTTCCACAGAGGACCATACAAGAGAGATCAAGGCTCTGGAAAGAAAGGAACTGCCTAGGAGGAAAAGCCTAGTCGTCTACTGTTTTGCCTGTGCTTCAGGATCCCATCTATCCTTGAAATTATTAGTAAATCTTAGTCCTGTGTGAGATCACTCATTCATATGAACCTTATTTGATAATTTGACCCCCTATTTGACAAAGTGATTTATTTGTGTTATCTCTATACAAGATGAAGCATGAGGAAAAACATAAATAAAATAAGATCAGCATACTGGAAGAAAAACCATCTTAATGTAGGTTCATTAATAATTGACAAATTAGACCTTTAAGGTAAAAAGCATTACTGCATAAAGAAACATTTCATAACTTAAAACAATCACTTCAGCAAGCAAAAATTCAATTCCTAAATATATATACACATAATATTGAAATAAAGTAAGAAAGAGAAACAAAATATATATTGATAATTTTTTATTAAAATATATTTCTGGGAGAAATTACAGAAATTCTTAATAAAATAGAGGTATATACTATGATCTGTTAAAATTGATATTACATTACTTAAAGTAATAAAGTACTTTAAATGGCAGTATAGAAATATTCTTCAAAGTAGAGGCCCCAAATGCATCATCTCTGATTTTTAGAATTTGCTTCTTCACATGGGTATAAATAAAGAAATTTGTTTTCTTTTATAAAGTATCTAGGTCATGATATTTAGTTTTGGTTCTAATTTTATTTCACTTTAATGAAATAATTCACTTTTAGTAAACAGTTTCTACCTTGTTGCAATTGTTACGTAACAGCTAGAGACTATTCTGAATAGTATCACAGTTTTTACTACCATCAGTTTGATATTTAAAATCTCACTGTGAAATACATTACTCAGTATTCATTTCTCCCATGTTTTAGGTGTGACAGTCCTCGAAGGCCCTATTTATGCTGTGGGAGGCCATGATGGCTGGAGCTATCTGAATACAGTGGAGAGGTGGGATCCCCAGAGTCAGCAATGGACTTTTGTAGCCAGTATGTCCATTGCCCGAAGCACAGTTGGCGTAGCAGCATTGAACGGCAAGTGAGTAGATTTTTCTTCTTTTCATTTGAAAAAGAAAAAGTTTCGGAGTGAATGTTCTTTTTAAAATAACTTATAGTAAGCTGGTTCAATAAAAATCTTTTTAAATACAATTTTTGATTTTTAAAAAAATGTAAACATCTTTATGGATAATTGACAAATCAAGGCTGCATATTTTTCTGGTTGCCTCTTCATATAAAATAGAAACCAAAACTTCTTCACATTAATTGCTAGTTAAAGAAGCATCAAATATATTTTATGAAAATTATGTCCACTAAAGATCTGCTTATTTATATCTTATTAAAATAGTTTAAGGAGCCTTCAAAAGGATACTAGAAGTTTGGTGCTCAATATATGTTTTTCCGTGATTATACTGGTTTATCCTTTTCATCATTTCCATTTCCATTCACCCTAAATCAGAAATTCTTAACCTCAATGCTGTTGATATTTTGGGCCAAATAATTCTTGGTAGAGGGGTTGGCTCTGTCTTGTGTATTACAGGATGTTTAGCATCATCTGGGCTTCTATCCACTAGATGATAGCTCTACTCCCACCTTAATATGACAACAAAAAAGTCTCCAGACATTGCCTGACATCCTTTGGCAATGGCAAAATACACTCCCCCTAATTTCCATGAGAACCCCTAAACAAAGTTAATAACACCTCTGGTGTGGACAGCTGCAGAAGCTAACAATCTCTTCTCCACGTTTATCTTTCCTCCGAAGACCATTTGCTAAAGCAGCCAGTGCAATCCTTTTACAAATGAAAATGATACATTAGTCCTCTTCAAGAACTTCTTTTTGCAATTAGAATATGATGCATATCTTTATGTAAAGGGACCCTCTGGATCTCCTTCCTGCCTACTCTTCTTTTTATTTTTTCCTCTGTACATCGGCCAAGTTGTCCTTTAATCTATATGTCAATATGGCAAGCTTGAACCAATTCAGTCCCTTTGAATTTCCTCTTTTCTTTGTCTGAGAGGTTAGGCTATTCCCACCAATTCCCATGTGCCCGGATCCTTCTCATTGTTCATATTTCATCTAAAAATTTGTCCACGTGGAGTTATTTATTATCCATCATATTTAAAATAGACCATCCTGCATACTACCTAAAACTACTTATTGTTCTTGAAATTACATGTTATTGATTTTGTCTCTTTTCACTAGCCTATATATACAATAAATGTTGAGATTTCATCTGCATCATTCATTATTATATCCCAGAGCACAATACACATTTACTGTATCTACTGAGTAAACGTTAAATGAGTTGCCCTGTCCAATTTAGTTATTCTTAATAACCTTTGACAATCTAAATGTTTTTTTTTCTAAATATGTGATGTGTATCTACAAAGTTATTATTATAGAACATTGTTTAAAAAATAAACTATTCCTTTCACCCAAATTGTAAATTAACACTTCCATGGCATTAAAAACTCTTAGAGATTCAAATTTTAATGGCTATGCAGTAGTCCGCCATATGCAAACAAACAAACAAAAAACAAAAAGAGTAGGTAGTATCTGATTTTTTTACAACAAAAATATCTAAATATTTGTAAAATATTTACATCTAAAATAATATATATCTAAAGTAGTTCCCTAATTTTGATATTATAAACAAAATGATAATTTTCAGGCTTAAAATAAATATTTTAATTTAAATATTTTCTTTAGTAGGATTTTTCCCGTAAATTCCTTTTCTCCCACTATTTTTTTTTTTTACTTTTCCATTTGAAATGGGAAATTTTTTCTTCCGTATCATAGATTTAATCCTTGACATTTTGTTTATGAATTTTATTTTTTCCAAAACAGACTTAAATGTTTGCATTTTATTTTTTCTTACATGATATTCTTATTTGAATCCTCTTTCCTATCTACTTCATATATATCTTATGTCAAATGAGTGTGTTATCATGTTACCTTTAAATTCTCTTGTATCACCAAATGTATGTTTTCTTAATTTTTGACAAAATTTGTCTTGTCAAAGAGTATTTAATTCTGTCCTCTCATAGTATGTTTAGTTGCTCTCAAAATCCTACACTTAGATATTTTGTTAGGAGTTTAATTAATATCAATATCCATTATTATTTCAAAAATCTATTAGATGAGAAAGGTAAGATGGAGCAGAATCATGGAAAATAAACTGCTATCTATCAATTTAGTTTTATTTTTGTTCGTTGGTAATGCTGCTTTCCTGCAGCATAATTTTGACTATCAAACTTTCTACTCCTACTATATTCAACATCAAATAATATCTGTAGATATTCTTGCTAGTTCCTTTTGGCTATCGTTAAGAAAATTCCAGAATCTTATTGTCATTGCTGCTTTGGAAAATTATTGTGTACGAGTGACAAGTTCAAATTGTATGCACCCTATTGATCCTATAGTGATGGAGTGATGGGGTGTTATATAGAGTGATTAGAGATGTTCTTCCAATAGTTTTCTAGTTATATTGAAGTTATATTGAGATTTGTCAGAAAAGGGAATTGAAACATTACAATCTTTCCATCTGATCTCACTGTAAGTTATCTAAAAATTTCCTGGATTGAATTGTTTCTATGTGAATTAGGTTCATTCAATTCCTCACTCTTAATACATTTTTAAAAATTTTGTTATACCTTTTAGTAACAATAATAAAGAATATCTATTCACTTATGTTAATATTGTCATTTTACTCAATATAAACTATATATTATTATTTTTCTACCTGTTTATCTTTTTTCTTGAAAGAACTATTTTCCTTAAGAATAACAATATTTTTCATTTACAAATCACTTAATTTGGAAAATAAAAATAATATTTCACATTCTTCTATATTAAATTAAAAAAACCGTAGGCATATCTATTCATGGAAAGTAAAACAATAACAACAAATACTTCTCTTGGATGTTAATTTTTATAATTCCAATATGAAAAGTATAGGCCTTTTATTGCCTTTTTACTTTTTCAAATATTTATACAAAAGTAACAGTCCATAGGTTTATTGGGGACTTTTTCTTACCACTTAAATTAATGTTAATGGTTTCATTCATTACATTCTTTAGAAAATGGATGTCTCATTAACACAGCAAATTTGTTCAACAGCGATGAAAAATATCCTTATCCATTCATTATTTAATTCCTTTGGTATATTCTGTAAGGAGAATACATACACACACACAGTATATTAAAGTTACTTATGTTACTTATTTTAGATTTTTGATAATTAGCTTCATTAGAGCTTTGTAATCCTTCCCTAATACTTGCTTTTAAATATCTTAATATATGTGTGTTCTTTTTTATAAATCTTCTCTAAACTCAATCACTAATAAATGGGATAAATATCTAATAAATAAAATATTTAATGGTCAATGTTTTGCAAATTTTCACGTTTTTATAACTGTATTGTCAATTCAGTTTCTCTAATGACCCTTTTAAATTGGCTATACGTGAAATTCATTATCCAGGTCATTTTCTTGTCCTTGTATTTTCTGGCTAGCTTTGATAGTTAATATCTTAAGAAATCCTGTTTTACTTTAATACCATTCTTGTACCAAATATCAGGATGTGATAATATCTAAAGTTTTTAATTTGTAATTGGTTACATTTTAATTAAGTACATTTTCCCAAATTTTAATCCTATTCTACGAAAAAGTTTTGAATGATTTATATTTTCTTCAAATAATCTTCCTCCTTTAAGGCAAAATAATACAGCTTTCATTTGGGTATCTTCCTCTGCCACAGGTGTGATTTAAGAGCTTTAAAATTTATGTGGTTTGATGGCTGTCTCCTAATATCTTGTTGTTTTTTCTCTGTTACTCAGAGAGAAACATGATCACTAGAAAGTGACCTTTCACTTCAGCCCCATAACAGAAAATTGTTTCAGCATCACCCTCTGACAGTTATTTATTTTTTTCTCACCCCTACTGATGTGTTTTTTTTTCTCCCTCTTGTTTTATTTTCACATCTCGCTAATGTGTCACTCTAACCTGACTGTTGCTTCTCTGAATATTATTTCCAATAATTTTCCCAATTAAGGCTAATAAACCCAGTGAACATTCTTCTTGAGTTTAGATTATTTATGACACCATTTTTTGTGGAAAAACAACAAATTAGTTTTGGCTTAAAATTAATGCATGTATTCTAATAAATTCAAGAGCAAAATTATATCAATTTCATGAAACATTTTGGTTAGTCTTTCAATAAGACAGATTAAGCTAAGTGGTATATACATCATTTTATGCCAGCACAGCCACAAACCTACTTGATAAATAAAGGAAATACAACAAAACGGTGGATAGATATTTTGGTGTGATCACTGGTCATATAAAACCCCAGACGCCCTGATACTCTCACTAGTAATTCTTGTTTCTTCTTTGCTTTCTGCTTTAGCTTTGTTCTTTCAAACTTTACTTTGTAGCCAAAAGCTCTTACTGGTTTGTTTATTTTTATTTCCTGAGGTAGCTCATAAAGCAGATACCAATACTGCCTAAGCACATTCATAAATAAGACTGAATTTTAGTAAATGTATACTATGGCCCCTAGAGAATCTGAAAAACAGACAAAAACAACAGTTTGTTTCATGATTCACTGTCCAAACCTTATTGACTCATTCTTTCTAAATCTCACGTTAATAATATTCGGGGGACAGTGGCAATCTCTACAAGTTGCAATTTCTGCAACTGAAGCCTGAAACTTACTCAGTTTGAAGTATCGGAACAGGTGTCATTGTCTGTTCTTTTCTCCAGGAGGTCCCAATACCTAGTATAGTAATTTAAGCCTCAAGATCTGTCACTTGATTGGTGCCGTCCAGGTCTCTGTTTCTATTTTGTATTTAAACTTTGCTATTCTTGAAGATGTAAACCCAAATTTTGTAAGCTTTTTATATTATAAACAATTCATATTAAAATCATATTATCTTAGATTCGTGCACCAAAACAAACGAACAAACAACAACAACAATAACAACAAACCTTCTTGTTTTCCAAGTCTTAGTTGGGAATACTAATAGGCTCAGGAGGTTTGCAATTTGCCTCCTGAAAAAAAAAAAATATTTTTAAGTTGAGACTTGATTGTCTTAGCATATTTCCAGAAAGTGAGGAAAAAACTGCAATAAAAAGAAACAATTTGCATCAAGTTTCTGAGTATGAAATGCAAACAAATGAAGGGAAAGTTGTTTGGCTGGACCATAGTAAGAAAGAATGGCCCCGAGAAATTGCATTTAAAGGCAGGTCTCAGGTCATACAGCAATTTGGCTAAGGTAAAGATGTTATAAAAGGTTAAAACGGGGCAGTGGCATGGCTGCATTTCAATTTTATAAAGATCAGTAAGGTTGGAAAATAATTTATAATTCTTCAAGGAAAGCCCATCACAATAGTAGATTGGCTAAAATGTATTCCAGTGGATCAAAGGGATTATTTGATTTTGTGCTTCAAATAACTGGAGCAACGACTGACAGTTCACTTGGGATCCCTATTTAAGCAGATCCACTACCAGACAGAGGTGGAGCACAGCATCTTACGTTTAGACCTCTCCTTCCTTCTCCAGTCTTCACTTACCACTGACTGTACAGCCACCCTCTGTCTCCGACATACTGAATCACTCCGATTCCCTGAACAGGCCTTGGTTGTTCACACCCCTTTGCCTTTTCACATACTGGTCTGTCTCTCTGCCTAGCTCTCCTTTACATTGATTTTTTTCTTAGTAACTTGTGACCGTCTTCTTATTTTCTCTCCTTCGATTTTCATTCAATCTTTGAAGACATTTGAAAACTCTCTAGAGTGATAGCTTAACACAATCACGTTCTTTATGTGTATGATGTTCCATGTGGCAAGATCAGTACTAATAGGATTATTTTTTGCACTTGAGGACAATAGTGTCAGGAAGTATGAAAAATACGTTAAATTTTTCTTTTACCTAAGTAAGATCATTATAATATTTTCTGTCATCCAAAACCTAGTTTAATCTGTACCTTCCTTTCTATGAACTTTTTTTTAATTCACCCATTAACAACTAATCTTACCTTCCTTTGTGTTTCCAAGACGTATGATCAATACTTTCCTCTGTCATTTGTCAAAATCTTACTTCACTGGAACTTAGGCACTTTTTTTTTTTTTTGACAAGCTCATAAATAAATCACTCTTTTTCAAGAAAAGAAGTACTACATTAATTTTTGTTTTAAATGTACAACCATGTATTGGCCATGATGACATATCAAAGAAATCACATCTGCCCTCAGAGAGCTTACATTATATTAAAGGAAAATAAAAAATAACAAGAATTGCAATATATGTAAAGAAGGAAGGACGAAGAGACATGTGGAAGGATTAAGCATAAAAGTGACCATTTCTCTCGGGTTTTAGGTTGTTGAATTCTATCAAGTTTGGGGATTTGGTTAATTGACCCAAAGTAATTTACATATTTATAATTATGAGGTCCCTCTAGGAAATACGGGCACATTCTAATAAATAAAGGTAAGTGTGTTCTGTCTTTGACCCACAACCTTGCTTACCAGCCATAATATAGTGTCAGCATGTGTCAGACTGAGTTTGGCTCACGTGTAGACATTTCTTAATAAGCAGAAACAAAAGCGGTCATGCAAACTGTTGTTGTAAGCTAACTGACATCCTACTCACTATTCCATAAGGCATTCCAAAAAACACCTCTCATGAAAAGGTTCACTGAAGAGCAGATGCTGGAATATCCTGATAGTAAGATCTATGCACAAGCCTTCAGATTAAAGAGTTCTCCAACAACTGGGAACAAAAGGATTAAACAGAGTTCCGAATCTAGAGAATTGCCTTAAAAGTTTTATACTGTGAGAGTTGTGCAATTCTTGTACCTTCGTGATGCAAGGGAAAGGGTGCCTGAATATAATTCCTGGGTAACAATATATTGTGAATAAAAATTATGTTTACTATCAAGGCTAATTGGCAAACCTTCAAATATTTAGATAATGGTATTGGAAACATGTTCTGTAGCCATCCCTGAAATATGCATTATTGATACAGTACGAAAAATATTAAACAACTTTACCTAGGATACAAACTGGCAGTAATGTTAAATTTCTGGGAAGAAGTCAAAGTGGCATCAGGAAAAACTTTCTAGAAGAGACACAGACCTGAACGGATTGATGATGGATGAGTGAGAAGTAACCTAGCTTTTGTAGGAAAAAGGTACCAAAGGGAGAATGCACAATGGCACACAGGACTGGAAGAGATCTTGTGTCTCCTAATGCCCATTCACTCCTTTTCATATGACAATATAAACAGCAATTATCTGGTAGGCATACAGTCACCTAAAATAAGAATACTTTCTAGCACCTTATCAATTAGGTATTGTCATGTGACTGAGGTCTGGCTAACGGCATGTGTGAAATGACTTGTGCAGCTTAAAAGATGAAGTCCTAAAGGGAGAAGAGGTGGGCCTTCTTCCACTTTTCCTTCCTCCTTCTCTTTGACCCGTGGTAGTGATAGTGAGGGCTACCTGAGGGCATCAGGACAAGAGGGTTTATAGACAACTCTGAGCTGCAGTTTAAGCATTCATATTAGCAATTTTTTTCATACTATCTTTTAAAGAATATTTTTAAATCAAACAGCTTTAGAAAATAGAGACAGTGTCTTTCTTTAGGGTAGAGAAATTTGTTCCTCGACTAGAACAATAGTGTCTCCCTTTCCAGTGTCTCCTCTACTAGAATAATAGTGCCTTCAGAGCAAAGGTTGGGCATATTTGTTGGCAGCCTCTTTTAAAGTATTAGCTTTTCCTGAACTCAGTGTTCTTCAGATGAGAGAAAAACTCACTGCAGAGCTGACCTGAGTCTCTATCACTCTAGAGGAACATCGACAATGATGCCTATTGTGCTGTGATTAATAAAGTCATTTTACTCTGACCCAGGAATCCTGTGTCTTTTTCCAGTATCTATGAAACTGTGATAGGCTAATTTGTTAGCTTTCAAGTAGGGTAAAATTTCAGACCCTTCACAGTTCATGACAAAGGATCATACTTTACAGATATAGTCAAAAGTGGGAAACGGCCAGGGGCTCAACGCGTGGAAAGCCATTTTACACACATTTGAAGCCATATCCTAACTAATACAGAATTTGTTTCCTACAGATGCTATATTGTAGTCACTAGAATTATAAATATGTGACACTCACTTAGATGGGCACACGGCAACTAGGTCTAAAGTGTGAGACCTGGTCACTAACCATTAGGTAAAACTCACCTGTACACTGAAAAAGCACACAATTTAGGGAAAGCAGTGGGGAAGGCTCAGATTCTTGTCACTGTTAGCAAAATTGTAAGAGTTTACTTAAGGAATATTTCTGATCTGCTGACAATTTTTGGCATACAAGAGACAAACTGGTCAATATTCACAGCAAACTGAACTATGACCCTGATGGTTCTTAAGCATGTTATTTTGCTGTCCTTTTCTCATGGTCTCAGAATGAAATTCCACGGCGTACAACTCCCTTCGTTCCCAGTCTAATGCTACCAGCTGCATCTTCCCTCACTACCACCCCTTTCATCAACATGACACACCTGCCACTCTTCATTTATCACCTGCTATGACCTTTCATGCCCCTGTCCTTACTCATAATGTTTTCCCTGTATGTAACGCTTTCCCCCTTTCTTCATCTTACAAATTTCTGCTCCTCTTTCAACTCTGAGTTAAAATGTCACATTTCCTTTCTTGCTGTGAAACTGTCAGCTGTCGCTTCCTATGTTGTCAGTACATTTACTTCTAGCATCAGATTCTCCTTTGCTCTTCAGAATCCCAACGTCTAATTTGTCACTATAGTAAAACAAAGCAAGAAATCAATATAAATCATAATTAAATAGACTGTGAGGGAAGACCTGAGAAGATAACCTTTGGTAATTGTCCATAAAGTTTTGTGTATACATGTCAGCATTTTTCCTAACTGCTTAGAGTATATTATTTCTATCCCTTTGTTATTTTTTTAACTTTAATAATAGTTATAGTAATAGTTATTATTGTTATTATTTATTTTTACATTCTAGTTTAGTCACGTAGCAAATTTATGTTTCAGAATAAGTGGATTATAGATCTTGTTGGTCAATAGTATACATTCATAAAGTACATAATTTTCAAAACCTTTTCAAGTATTAAATACGTCTATTGATTTTAACAATGGGTCTATAAAGCAGTCAAAAAGGACACTATTATATCTTTTCACAAATTACAATTTTATCAAATATTTTTTGAAGCTTGTACTTGAAAAATTCAGTGTATTTACTCTTTCCAACTAGTTTTGCGCTGGTATTAATCAATAATTTATATTATATTATTAAAATTACAATAATTTCACTATTGATCTGTAGACAACATAACACATTAAAAGGGACATATACCAAATGAAAAAAACACTTGATAACCTTGATTAAGCTTTAGAAAGTAATTTATAAAATAATGACTATCATATATCAAATATTTACTTTACAAAAGCAATGTTGAATTAGGTCATTTTTATCAAGACATTACATAAAGTTATTTCTTGTGTTACTGGATTTTATTAGGGGAGGGTTTACACAATCATGTTAAAGTCAATGATGTTATAACTTGTGAACGTTGCTGGAACGTTTAATTTCAAAATAATAAGCTATACTAATAGGCTCAACATTTGACTTCTATAATGTAAGCAATATGTTATATTAATTATTACTATTTTTATATACACTGATCTATATATTTGTATCTGTAAGCATTTTTAATAATTTCAAGAGAAAATGTACATTTTTGCATGGAAATGATGAATTATCAGAAATGCTGGGCTCATATATATCAATACTGTAAGTTGCCATTGTAATGTGTATAAATAAATAGAGCAGGCTGAGGTCGACAATTCCTTTAAAACAACAGGATTGTGCCAAGTGCCTTGTTTGAAGATAGTTATCCAGTAAGTAAAATTCCTGTGAAAAAATAGTTAGTTAAAATTTAATAATAATACCTCAAAATTAGAGCCTACTTCTTTTGAGTTAGATCTCCAAATTAAATAAAACACAGAAATAAATGAAGTTCAGATTTCATAAAGTGTGTAGGAAGATGAAAACTTTAGAGTGAATAATTATCTCACTTCTAGGTGCCTTTGCAAGCTGAATTGTCCATCACTTGCCCTTTAAAATGCTCCTATTGTTTAATTTCAACATATTGCAAGATCGAGAGCTGGCAGATAACTTGTGAGTAATCAAGCAAAAAGGCATTATATCCATAAAGGGCACACTTGGGCAATCAGAAACATTTTATCATGGCAGGCATTAAGATGGACACAAACAGCTTTAAAAAAATGTCTCCAGGATTTGAAATCAGTTTAAATATCATATTTTAGAGTTATTAAAGGATATTAGAGGACACATTTGTAAAACCAAGACCTGAATTATTTTATATGCAAAGCAATACCATCTTTCTCTGCATTAGAAACCGAAAAGTATAGATTTAAGTCTATTTACCAATACATTGACCATAATGTCCACTAGTGAGACAAAAATCCCACAACATCTAATCTTATTAAAACATAAGCAAGTCATACTACTCCTCTATTCATGATGATCTTATGGCTTCCTGTTTCACTCAGGATGTAAAAATCTATAAATGACTGTATGAGGTCCACCTGTACGTCACTTCCCAACTAATCCGTTATGAGGGTGTAACCATAACACTCCCTCTACCAGTTGCACTTCCCTGCTCTGTCTCGATATACAGCATTAGCACCTTCTAAAGATGTTTATTTTGTATGTTATGTCTACCCAGAAGAATTGAATGCGGGATTTTTTTTCCCCGTTTTGTTCATGTATATATTCACAGAACTTTGGATAGTTTATGGCACATACTAAATTCAAAAATAAGCATTGAATGAATGAATGAGTGAATGAATAAATAAATGCAACTCTATATTGTGATTAAATGTTCATGGCTACCATCAAACGGGCAAGATCTATTTTATTAGGAATAGACCATGTATTTCTAATCATTTAAACATCACTTATGCTGTAGTACTTATTTTCCTGGGTTCATAACATACTTCTCATTAATGAAATAACTATAGCAACATGAGCGTATTGATTAAGTTTCAGTAGTATTCAATCAAACATCACTACACACTTTTTTCTTGCAAAGTCTTGTTTATCTATGTAACACATTAGCTATAGTATGGGCACTAATTAAGGAAGCTGGTGTCATGACAATATTTGTTTAGATTATTCCATTTATTTAGCACTCTAAACTATGGGAACAGAACTCAAGGAGTAGGCATGATTGATTTGCTAGTGCAAATCAAATGCTGATCAAGTAAATCAGTTTTCTTCTGATTATGGTCATGTTCAAGAAAAACTGGAGGTAAATATTCTAGATTTTAAATAACCACTCCTCAATATTTATTAAAATAATATATTGACATGATTTAATTGTATGCCATAACAAGTTGAAATCTATTTAATATTCTAGAAATAATAAAGGTTAGAAAATTGTAGTTGATTTAGTTTCATCTAATATACTGCATGTTAGAATTATGGGAACTCCGGCCATGTATCATCATTTCTAGAGTACCTTTAACAAAGATGTCCATGTGAAGCAATTATTTCGAATACATCCTCGGCTCACGTTGTGGTTAAAATTTCTTTTTAAAGGACTTTTCCTTTTCTACATTTTGTCCTTCAGACTGTAGTATTAAATCATGGTTTTCCAATTATGTTTTTAGGTTGTATTCAGTTGGAGGACGTGATGGAAGTTCCTGTTTGAGTTCAATGGAGTATTACGATCCTCACACAAATAAGTGGAACATGTGTGCTCCGATGTGTAAGAGAAGGGGGGGTGTTGGAGTGGCCACGTGTGACGGCTTTCTTTACGCAGTGGGAGGTCATGATGCTCCTGCTTCAAATCACTGTTCCCGGCTCCTAGATTACGTAGAAAGGTAAGACCTCAAGGCACTGCTATGGGAAAGAGACAGTGCAAATTACACTGACACTTGATTCGAGTGATTTTAAAAACTGCATAATCTAAGAAAGATAAATTCAGCTCCTAGAGCTGCTTTGTGTACTCTCTCCTCTCTCTCCATCTCTCGGCCTCTTTCTGTCTGTCTCTCTCTCACACACACTTTTATTCTCTTTTTATTTTCCTTCTTTCTTTCCTTCCCTCCCTTCCTCTCTTCTTCCTTCCTTACTGCCTGCCTTCCTTCCTTCCTTCCTTCCTTCCTTCCTTCCTTCCTTCCTTCCTCACTTCCCCCCTTCCTTCCTTCTTTCCTCAATCCCCCCCTTATATCTCTCCTTCCTTGTTTTCCTCCATCCTTTTTTCTTCCTTCCTTTATTCAACTTTTATTTAAAACCCTACATTTTGTCCTCAAGATCCTGAAGTAATCTTTAAATTTCTCCTTAATATCTTTTAAAAGGTTGATTAAAATACAATTTTAATTTATTAAATATGTCAGTTTATTTTTTCTTAATTAGAAAATAATTTTTTTTCCATTTCATCCTGTCTTTTTTATGCAACTACTTCCTTTAAACTCTCAATGGTGAATTACGAGCCCCTTTGTTTTATGCCATACTTTTCTTAATGCAAGACAGAGTTGTTAGAACTATATTGTCTATAATTCTGGTGTATGGAAAAAATATAGGTCCTCTTTTAATTTGTTCTAATTGGCCAGATGCACAAAGGCTAGAGTATAAAGGCACCTTGGCTTTAGATTTGGTTCAATAACCCTTCCTAGCATGGTTATAGCTAAGTTGTCTTTAATTACTGTGCATCACTTAGAACTATTATATTGTGTGCAGTAAGAGTTAGAGTTAAAGAAACTTATGGTGATATTACTTATTATGACAGGATATATACTGATATATGGGGAAGTGAGAATAAGGAACTTGAGGTTGATTGTTTTATCAACTGCAACAGAATATGTAAATTCTACTGTAACAAAAACTTAAAAGCAGAGTGACTTAATGCCATAATGCTTTGTTCTTACTCATGCTGCATGTCCGTGACAACTCCAAGGTATTATAACTCTAATACCCAGAATGACATATAAGCTACACTATGAGCTTATATCACACATCAGAAGGGAAAAGCCAGAGTAGTAAACTGTTTGCTGGTTCTTAAAGATTCTGCCTGCAAGTAATATAATTCTCTTTTGTTCATACTTTGATGATAAACCAGTCCACATGGCACAGAAAACATAATGAGTGTGGGAGAACAGTATCCTAAATTGTGCCCAGAAGAACAAGATATTGGGTGGATAGCACTGAAAATCAAAACAAGTTTTCTCTTAATATTAAAAATACATATATATCCTTTATACTCATGCTTGTAAATGGTTCAGTCAGTAGGAGAAAAGTGCTTTCTCATTTATGATTTTTTTTTGATATGTGATTATTTTAATTGAGAAAAAGACTGATGACAAGAGATAGCTTTTAGCAAACAGGCTCTGTTCAAACTTAAGCCACTTGAATAAAATATGGAACTGTTCAATGGTACTGCCAGTCTGTGAAATAGAACGTAGATTTACAGGCACATACACACAGAGGAGCACATTAAGCCCACAGTAGTTTAACTTCGACAATCTCCTGTCCAGGGAAATTAGGAACTACAGGTGTTACAATGAAGAGAGTGGTCAGAGTCCAAAGAAATAGATGCATACTTTTATACACAGAATCATACAATCATTTATTTTTAAAATGCTTCTAGTACTACAGCTCATTCATATTTTCCACTGCTTAATTCTTAGGGAAAATGACAAAGAAGATGAATATGATGAAGCTCCTATTTTTACTGTGAATATCTTATATAAATGCTACTAATGAAATGATTCATACACATATTCCCTTCTAACTTTACTATATAATGTATCGAACTGTTGTTTGTGAGCAGAGGCATCAATAATTCAGTCTAGGGACACATTTATGATGCAAAATTAGATCTAAATAAGCATAGCTTATTTAAGTTATAAGAATGTAGTGGGTATAAGCAGCTTAAGTAATGCAGAGGCACACAACATTATCATGATTCTTATTTGAGCTCATACTATGTGTCAGATTAATAGCATTTCTGTACCTTCTATAACATATATTCTAAATTGGTGATTTAACATGTAAGCCATCAATAATTCAAGACACATAATGGTACCTCTGTAGAATTATTTAGCACATATATATAAAGAATGCTTTCTAGCATATAATTACAGGCAAACAAATTATTATAAAGAGCAAGATGTAGTATACAGTACTATATTTTAAAAATTGATAGGCAAACAAATTTTACTATATGACAATGATTTCTTATGGAATGTAAAGGTATTATATAATGGTGGTGTTAAAGTACAGTTATGTAATATTTATAAAAAATGTAAAGAATCAGGCTGTCTTAAACACAGAGAACACTGGCACCTCAAATCAGAGCAGGTAACAAACAAGGCAAGGTCTGAGCTAGAGCAGGGAGCTTAGAATAGCTGATGGAACAATGAAAACTAATTTTGTAGCTAAGCCTCACCCTAGTGATAGCATCTCAGGGGATGAAAATCAATGTCCAAAAGATGCAGTAAGTTCTGGCAGAATTTAGACCCAGAAGGTGCAACCCTTAGAAAAAGCACATTCATCCATCTATTTACTTATTCGATATTGTTTTTCATATGTTTTACATTGTGTTAAATAAAGCTTAACATATATTAGAAAAAAAAGAGACAAAGAAATAAGTAATTAGACATTTAAGTTCACAAATAAAACCAGAAACTAGGCGATGGATCAGAAAATATGCTGAAAGGCATCAGTCACACTGCTAATCACAGGTCAAATTTGCATCCCAGTAATGAGGCCTGGTCGGAGAGAAGTGTCAAGATAGAAGAGGCATCTCTTAACCCTGCCTTTGTAACACACTCTTGCTTCCTTCAATCTCTTCTCCTTATCGTAGCCAAAGCGATATTTTCACAATGCAGATTTAAACTGAAAGCACAATGGAATTTTCTTTTAAAATTACCCAAAACATTAATATATAAGCTAAGAAGGGAATTTTGGATTCTTTCATTTCTTTTAATTTCTCATTTTATCTTTTTGTGTCCAGACATAATTCAAGAATTGCGGCATTTGTAAACATTGTGAAAGAGATGATAAAGGAGATACTTATTTTTATTTATATAATAGATGCTTATCCTAGGCCTATATTGCAAATTAATATATTAACTCATGTTTTGATATATGTGAGAGCCTTAATTTTCTACAAGACAGTAATTACTTGAATTGTTCAAAGTTAAAATGTTAGGTAGGAGCTTTTTTACTTTTAATAACATACTTTTTTTTCTCTTAAGATCTTATTTTTGGAGCCAGACAATTGAGTATAGCATGAAAAGACTAGTTTACTGTTGATATTGTTTTTCTATTGTGCATGTATAATCTTTGCTATTTGTTTGATAGCAAATTATGTTCAAATTTCTGGTAGACACATATACACCCCACATATGTATGGGCCCTGTGAGGGGATGCAACGATTTTATTTACTAATTTGTACATGGATTAGATATTTGCCTCAATGATTTATGAGGAAGTGTTATCTCTGAAGTGCTCAGCTAGACATAGAATAGTCTGTTATCCTCGGATATTCTTCCTGGAATGCTGGCTTCACGGCAATTTATCTGGATGCTTTGAAGGAAGCCCAATTCTGTGGAAAGGTAGCTGTATGTGAATAAACGAAGCATGCCGTGTCCTATATAGATGGAAAGATAACAATCCTCATATCCAACTGGAAAACTCATTTTCATGTTGAGAAAATCTATTTAAAAATACATGATTTGGGCTCACAGTGCTAATAAGAGATTTCCGATATAGGAGATAAAGTGTTTGCATCATATATTGCTCCTTAGTTTTGAACTGTTAAAAGGTATTCATTTTACGAGTGAGTTTTAACTAGCATTCAGATCTGCATATACTCCACATTCGGTTGACCAATAATAGTTTAAGTGATTTTTAAAGCTCTACTGAGAAAACAAAATCTGAGAGGAGCGAGAGAGCTGTTTGGCTTGTCCTTGCTATCTCTGGTTCTATCAACATCTCATTTCTCCTCTCCTCAACCTTGAAGAGTAGATGCAATAGAACATGACCTAAGTAAAACCAGATTTTTAAAAATATACCTTTTATCAAATTAACTTTTAAACACATTTTTGAATAAAAAAAATATGGGATATTGAAAAGAAATTAAATTATCCCGTCCTATCTCTCAATCTTTCTGTGTCCATTATATTTTTAAAAGAAGAATTGAGGAAAATTGGAAGAATGCCAACGAATAATTTTTAAAAGGCTATTATCTTAAAACAAAAGGTTAAGTGTATAGTCAACATGAGAATCCGAAACACACAAATAATAACATGTTTTTTTTTCTAACATTGTTCCAGCTTCTTACTCCTCTGTCATGGGGTTGAAACTGACAGTCAACTCAAAACCACTTCACCTCACACATGACTATAGGTAACAGGCAACACATCCATTCATGATGCATACAAGATCACGTGTTGAGGATATATTCTGGTTAAAGAATAATCTATATGTCGAGAACAAATTTTAAACTAAGAAATCGTTTCTTGGATCTCCAAACCATTTTAAAGTTTTTATTTTCCTAATTTAGGAGTAGCATTTGTTGTAGATGATTTGGGAAGTCAAGAAAAAAATCATAAACTAAAACAATTTTATCAGTAACTTTGCCATTCAAATTTATTTATTAAACTGATGTCTGTTAGATTCTTTTTTTGCTTTTTTTAAAAATATGCTTTCTAGCAAAGTTTAAATGCTAGCAAAATTTCAGTCTTTTTCTATGTTTCTCCAACTGTACCTTTAGGCTCTATGTGTCAGGCATAGAGCATATAATGAATGTTTAGAAATATTGGCTGAATAAATCAAAGTATGGATTAACATGCATTTTCTGATGGATTGGGCCTTCTGATCTTAAATTCTATGAGGACTTAGGCTTTTTTTTTTTTTTAATACATTGGTTTGAACCAATAGGACTAGAATAATTATTTTATTTGTTGTTATAAATTTGGGATATAAATAATAACCATATGTGTATCACATATTTCTCAAATATTTTCCTATATTTTCTTTAAATGTAGATATTTTTCATTTCTTTTAAGGTTAACATATATTTTTTTCTTAAAGTCATTTACCATTGTTTTGATGATATTCTATGAAATGATTCCAAAATTTTAGTGGCTTAAAATCACCATTTTACTTTATTTCATGATTCTGCATGTTGACTGGGTTCATTTGGGCTATTTTTCTACTCCATGTGGTACAGCCACCTGTTGCCCGACAAGGCTTGAATATTCAAGATGGTCCTCTCATAGAGCTGACGTTCTGGCTGGCTGTCATTTAAGAGCTCGCACAAATTTAGGAAAATGGACATTCTCAATTTTATTTATTATCAAAGTAATGCTTTTATATTTAAAACAATTTTCCTATAAATATTTTAAGATCAATTCTTACCCCTAAGATATGGAAATTATGATGCTTGAAAAATTATCTGAAAAACTTCTGTGGGGATTTAAGGAAAAACTAACTTCTGTTTTGTTACTATGCCTGAATTAAGTTTTCTGTTTACAGCCAATTTTAGCCACTACATATATACTCACACTAAACGCAGGAAAGGCAGACAGTGTAGATATGAAAAACAGCGCCCGCTTTTTTTTTTTTTTTTTAGTAAACATGCAGACACCAAAACAAAACAAACAAACAGAAATGCTTAGAACTACATTTTGTCAAAAACACGAACTGAAAGTGACAGAGTTCACTATTAGTAATTGAAAAACATTTATACATCTGTGAATACTCTCCTAAGCAAAAAAAATGTTTAAAAAGCTGTTTATTTCATTTTGGGGATACTGATTTTGTATATCTCTAGGCTGAGAGGTGAATCTATAAAATTCCAAATACTAAAATAATATCAATTTTCAATCATTAATGTGAGAACAAGGATAACCACCAGTAGGTAATTTTGAATTTGTGTGATTATTTCCTAAATACTTTGGAAGACAGTGTGTATACGAGTGGGGAGAGGATTGTACTCAGTTTTTATTTTGGTTTATTTTGGTGTACTTTGCTTTTTCTAACAATATATAAATTCAAATATTATTAATATTGTCAGATATAAATTATGAGATTATTATTACAAATATAAAGTATGTTACCTATCAATGAAGATGGGCACATCCAATTCAAAGATTTGAATTCTCTAGAAGAATGCACTAAACTTTTTTTTTTTTTGTACTAAACTTCTTAATTCTCTTGAGGGATATTGTAAAATATGAACCTACATTTATATTTAAATGTAGGATATTACTTCTAAATCTGCACCTAAATATAGGACGTACTACTGTTTTCTTATTTTCCCCTGGAATATGTGTATTTAAGAATTGTGTCAATATTTATTTCACTTTAAATTTCATAAGCCTTCAGAAATGCATTTATTGTTGCTTAGTGCACTAGTGTTAGCTGCTTTCTCAGTTCTGCCTATTTTGCAGTGATAAACAAAGTATGCATTGTGGACAGTTGAAAAAAACTCTAGAGCTGAATGACAATTAAATGAGGACTAAAATATGACTTCAAAAAAGCTATTTAAGTGAAATGATTGTGAATAAAATATAAAGATTGTTCACTGTTCACTGAAATTAAAGTGTATTATACATTCTTCTTGTAAAGTTACTTTTACTACAAAAATTCCCTGACAGACAAAAAAGTAAACAATAAAATAAACTCCCCTGTATTCATTACCCAGCTTCAACAGCCATCATCATTTTGGCATTTTTGTTTCATTCATTAACTTTTCTATCCTTTTTCCTTTTTCTTGAAGTATTAAAGAAATTCTTTAAGATGTCATTTTAGCTCAGTGTGTTTCTGAATTCACCACAGAAACAAACAGTGAAACATGATCAGTATTTTATATTTTAATGTAATCACAACTAATAGAAACTTCAACCATGTCTTATTAAGTGCTGATGCTTGGAATTAAAACTTCCAAAATGTCTCAAACAAATTTTAAGAGTTGGTCTGTTTGAATTGGGTTATGAGTAAGGTCCACTCACCTTTATTTTGTTGTTTTTAAGTTTTTTATTTAGAATAGTTACTTCTACCTATTTATTTATTATTACTATTTATTTAAAATTAAAAAATTCAGTCAGTTATCTTGTAAAATGTTCAATTTTCTGGATTGTACTATTAAATCTCTATAAATTTTAAAGTGTTTGTGGTAAAAATTTAAGTATTTTAAAAGATTTTGATGGCATAGATTGTATGTGTTTGTGTGCACCTAAATGTGCCTGCATCTATTTGTGATATTTTGTGTTTATTAATGACAGCAGGTAAAAGGACATTTTTATTGGTTAGACAACTTATGCTTTAAGATGCTCCTGGTTTTGCAAGCATTCAACCAATCTCTCATTTCATACATATCATCTTGGCTGTCACAACTCCTTCAACCATGGTGTGCAAATGCATGTAACACCTTGGGTAACACGAATACTCTCTGTGAAGTAAAATTCCAGATCCTCGGAGTCCTCCAACCATTTCTTTTGCAATAGGCTTCTTTATTTCCAATAAACTATAGGTGAGTTTTATGGCTCGTTTGGGTCTGTTTCTTTGTTTAGGAGGAGTCTGTGGATTGAAATTTCAATTGGTGAAAAACAAGACTGGAGCCAAAAAACAAATATATATTTGCAGTGTTTGTAAAAAAGTATGTATATTTTTCTTCCAGTCTTCTTTTACACTTACCTTCCAGGTTTCTTACTGGCTTTCTCATTTTTGCATCTAAACTGGCAGTTGCAGGTTAAAGGAAAGTTGTAGTTCAATCATTCATTCTTAGATCAAGTAAAGTGCATTCAGCAAAGTAGTCTTCAGATTTTTGCAATTCAGAATATAAAATATCTGTATGTAATGTTTGGCAATCAACCTTTCTGAAAATTTAATTTTGGCTTAATTCAACACTAATAACCTGGGCCCCAGCTTCATTCTCTTCGTTTACCAATTTCTCCCTTGTGCAAAATCCTGAGTAATGTCAGTAAAACATAGTTCTGTTCACACTGTAATCATTTTCCCAAGTTTCAAAGGCTCCCTATTTTCCTACTGAGTAAACACAAAACACCTTCATATGCTAGAAATCAAGCAACACATAAGCTAATCGAAAACACCTTTTTCGGCACACTTCTCCATCATACAGCCTTGAACTCAGCCACACTGTACACCTGCTTTCCTCAAAGAGAGCCAGACATTTTACTAACACTTCAGTTCTATACAAACATCTTCTTTCAAGCAAATTTAGGCTAGACTTTCAGGCCTGACTTAAAGGAGACTTCAAGTGTGAAGATTTACATAATTTTCCCCAGATTTTTAACTATCACACCCATTTCATGACCATAGCACTTTGCTTATATCTGTTTTATAGAACCTTGTGCAACTGTGGAAAATAGTTATTTACATATCCGACTTCCTCATAATATTCATTTTTTAAAACGCATCCATCTAAGTAAGAGTCTAGGTATATTTTTTAAAATACCTTTAAGTTCAGAGATCCAGATACTAAGATATTAGATCTTGAATATCTGCTCAAATGGTTAAACTTTTAGAAAAAAAATTATTTTATTTTTCATAGCATGTTTTTGAAAGGGTATCATTCATACAGTAAATGTTGAATGTGCTTAGAATTTATGTCCTGTTAACCTTACATTTTAGATATGATCCCAAAACAGACACATGGACCATGGTGGCTCCTTTGAGTATGCCCAGAGATGCTGTTGGAGTTTGTCTCCTAGGTGACAGATTATATGCCGTTGGTGGCTACGATGGGCAAACGTACCTCAACACCATGGAATCCTACGATCCACAAACCAATGAGTGGACACAGGTAAGACCGTCGCCAGCATAATGTACTTCAAATATAACAATTTATTTCATTTACCTTCTTTGGAGGAGAGGGGTACATTTAGTAATCCATCTAGTCAAATTACTCTGAACCTAAAGTGATTTAGTCCAGTGTGACATTCATTTGCGAAAAGTTCATTAAATCACATATTTTTGTGTACTTTTTTTATATTCTATACTTTGATAAAATTCATATTAAAAAGTAACATACATGCTTCCACAGAATTTTCATTTTATTGTAAGAAATAACAAGGAACAGGAACTGAATTTTAATTAGCGAAAGCAAGAAATAAAAGTGAAATATACTGGTTCACAAATTTCAGAACGTTAGGGTTTCGCCATAACATGAATAAGCAACCTGCCTCCCATTTTTGCTTGGCTATCTTTGTTAGATGCATTGTCATCTACTACAACGACAGTTTTCAATGGGGCGATGTTTCTGGAAGCTCCAAGTAGTAATCCTCACGGCCAGAAAAGGAAATAGAATTCTTTGTTAAATTAAAAAACAAACAACAAAGGTCTCTGACTGGTCTGTAACACATAATATGTATAACAATCACTTTCGCCTGGAGTGAATTAATTGGCTGATTTTAGGTGCGGTGTAATCCCTTGAATATATTCTGTCCTTAGAGACTCGGGATCACACTAGAATAAAGATGCTCCCATCCTGGTAACATAACCAGAGGATCGTTGCTGGTGTGTGTGAGTGTCAGGGGAAGATAAGGGCAAGGCAACTTAATTATAGTGGAAAACACCTTCTGCTGTGTAGCTACTACGGCATTGCTTATTGTGACAGGAATGGGTATATTCTGAGACTTGTGTCCTTCTGTTCAATTTCTCCTTTCTTTCCCTTCTTTTCTTTTCTGAATCTCTCAATATTTCTATTATTTTTCTCCTTCACCAGACCCTAGAGCGATATACTCTACAAACAAGCAAACAGTTTCCATCAATAGGTGCAGTGAATTTCTAAAGCCTTATTAAGTTGAAGTAGAATAATATAACCTCATATCTTTATATTCCTCAGTGGGTAGAGGGTTCTATTTTTGGTCACAGAAATTGATTAAAATTTAGCTGAAAAATTTGAACGCTGATTAAAGTAAATTTCTTTCAAAAATCCTTAAAGATATATAACCCCTTTGTCCCAGTTTTGATGATATTGTGCAAACACAATATTTATCAAGGCTGCCTTTAAAGAACAAAACCAAATTCCTAATGGCCAGATGAAGGTACCTGCCCTTATGAATTTTACTCTTCCATAAGGGAAAACTCTTTGATGTAATGAAGATAAATGAAATTGACTAAGGAGACAGAAGGAAGTTAGAATGAAAGAAAGGAGAAGTATTTGAAGAACTAGGTCCTGTAATTTTCTGTTTTACTTTAACTGTAAGAGAAGAAGTATTCCTTCTCTAAAAAGTAGCAAATTTAAAAAGCTAGTAATTATTGCACCAAAGTTTTAAGAGATATATTTCAACTTCTTACCTTTCTGAGTCCCTAGTGTCTGCAAAGGAAACACTACATGATTTAATAATTGTTGATTTGCTAAGAAAATGTACCAGTTCAGTGGTGTACATTTTAAATGTGCCACTTCTACAAATGAACATTAAATAAAAGAAGTTTATGAGCATATAAATGGTATAATATCTTCATAATATATTTATACTAATGAACTTATCATTCCTCTAAAATTGAAATAAAAATAATATATGTAGTAATAATAGGTAAAAGCCTCCTATAGACCATTTTCCTTCATTGTATTGTATAACACACTTTTGGGTCATATAGTATCTTACAAACAGTAAAGTGGTATTTAAAATGTTTTATAATAACTTCATTTTAGTATAATAAACATTAATTTTAAAGCTCTTAAATTACTTTAAGATTTTGCATCTATACTTTTTCATTATTAATATTTTTAAGACTCTCGAGAGAGTATCAGGAGACCTACATGAAATCCCTTTGAAAACTTTCAAGATTCCAGGCCTCTAGAAAAAACTTCTGCATTTGTTGAATAATGGTTATCCCATTTATCACTGGCGCCCCTAAATGGATAAGCATTAGAATAAATAAGCAAACTATTTAAAAATATTCGAGAATGTATATTTTGAAAATTCCCCAAGCTAGCTATTAGAAATAATGGAAACAGATTGGGAGCAATTGCTAGATTCATGTCTCAGATTGTATTACAGAGAACGTGTGTGTGTGTGTGTGTGTGTGTGTGTGTGTGTGTGTATGTGTGTTAAATAAATTGGACTTTGTCATTTATCATTTGGTTTATCTCTTGAAAAACATTATGAATGCTTCAAGACATAAAAATACCTTCATTTCCTTTCCCCTGGCCTGTAAAACTCAGCCTTTTGTGTCCTCTTGTTATACTGTCACAGTGCTCTCATTCTGCATCCACCTGCAGCTGTACAGAAGTAAAGATAGTGTGGCATTTACTGTCAGGTCTCCAAAGATTGGCATAGTTGCTGGCATGGGATAAGATATATGTGATTGTTCCTTAAATGAATCAAGAATTATTGCTGCAAATCAGTTTGCGCTGATGTGTGTGGGGTTAGTTTATCTGCACATAATAGATACATTGGTGAGATATTTACATTGTCAGCTGTTTCTTTCTTTCTTTTTTTTTTTTCTTTCTAATTGGCTCCGTGGTCAACTTTTTTAGGTTTTCATACTAAGGCTGAAATGTATAAACCTAGAGGGAAAGCAGGACAGATTTTTAAAAATAAATATTAAGTAAGATGAAATTGAACCAAGGGGGAAAAGGGAAAAGTTCTCTAAAATATTTAAAATGTATTTATGTAGAATATAGCAAATGCTTAAAATAGCATGATAAATTCTAGGGTAAGGGAAATACTTAGCACTGTGATAGAGCCTAAGTGTGTTGGTTAGAGAAATTTTCCTTCAGAAATTGATATGTTGAATGAGTCCTGACAGATGAATAATAACCAGACAAATATATGGGGAGCACTTTGGTTTAAGAAACAGAATTTATAAAGAGCTGCAGGAAAGAGAACACATGGCATGTTTCACTGGGTAAGAAATAAAGTAGTAAGCAATGAATTTAGAGAGATTAACAGGGTCTATATGACCTAAGGATAGAAACCATGTTATAGAATCTTGACTTTACAATAATACTGAAAGGGAGTTAATGAAGAATTTTAAGTAGGGAAAGTAATAATCAGAATTGTGTTTTGAAATCATTGCACTTAATAGGAAGTAAAAAAAAAAAATGGTTAGCAGAAAATAAGATTGGAGTCAAAGAAATCTGTTACTCATCCACTGTAGGGTGAAAAATATTTCCCTCTTCCCTTCTAGGTTCTTTGGCTGGTCTAAAAATTAAATTGACATGAGACAAATTAACAACAGACAAACAAATTTAATTTTGTATTTATGGAAACCCCACAAAAATGTGAGACTAAAAGAAGCAATCAGAGCAAGAAGCCTTTATACCTTTTAGATACAGAAACAATAAGTTTGTGAAAAATTTACAAGACAAGAAGATTTGGCTTGATAGTAAATTGGTGAAGTAACAAGGTTTATTTATACAGCTTTTTGGCCCTGAATTCCTAGCTCTGGTGACACAGATGTCTTCCGCCCTCCTGGTACAAGATGGGCACATTTCATATGGGAGACGTATCTCCTGATTTCAGAGGGACAAAGGATGATAAGAGTGTCCCTTCTTCACTGCCTGTCTCTCAAGTCCCTTTAATTCAAAATAATCATAAAAGTGAAATATCTTGGTGTGACACATTTCTTTTCCTTTTCCCACTCAGGGTTAAATTATAAGACGAATGAGACTGAAAACAGTAGGAATAGGTATAATTAAGTTAGTTGGAGAGATACTTATGGACTTGATGAGTATTCAGATGTAAGGTTGAGTGGGGTAAAACCAAGGGTCATGGATGTGCTCTGGATTTCTGTTTGAGCAGAGTGGTGTCATTCACTGAGACAGAAAGCACAGGAGAAATAACGCATTTTTGGAAAAAAGGAGCAGAGATTCATTTTTACACACACATATATGCATCTATAGAGTGGTATATGTAGAGACAGATAGAAAGGTATCCACTGTGTACTTCATCTTACAATTATGCGCAGTATTTCTCAATATTGAATGAATGTTGAGTGTACGTGCAAAAATACAACTACCCAATACTCATCCCGTTCCTACATAGCAGTGAAACTTGAGCACAGATACTTTATAAAAGTTCTTTAGATGATGCTGATGTGAAACAACACTTGAAAATCATTGCAAGCTAAAAGAGACAATGGAAAGTGTGTGCATTTTGGAGTCAGCTACATTTCAGTTTGTGTACACTGATGTTATAGGATTTACATATTGTCTTTTGACATTCCAATCAGACACCAGTCACATGAAGATCACGATATATGATGAGATTATGAGGCTGACAGTGGTGACCCATAAATATTATTCTTAACACATATAATATACAATCAATATATTCACATGCACTTTCCCTTCTCTCATTTGAGCAATTAGCTATAATAAAGACATATTACATTAAAATGTAAAAATAATGCTTTAAAAAAAATAATGTTAAATGAAAAGAATAAAACATATCACATGGGAAGTTTTATTTATTTATTTTTGTTTTAAGCTACACAGGGATGGCAGGAATAAGTATGTTTAAAAGAACGAGGAGATAATGGTAGTAATTTTCATATTTAGAGAGTAAGACCATGTCTCTTCTCAATCAATAGGATAAAGTATGTGATCTGAGGCTTTTTGTCGTTAGCTATATTATTTCTTACATTTTATTCAATTTCTTTTCAGTTTGAGATAATACCTAGCAATTTCTAGTCTACCCTGATATTTTGTGAGCATAAATTATTCTTAGAAAACTGTAATAAAAACCATTGAAAGCAAAAAGTAAGCTTAAATTATTATAATCTTGGCTTACCTCCATGGAATAAATTTTCATTACAAGTTTATAAAAGTTATTGTTTTTAATATATTTCTACCCAATTTCATATTCATGACTATTTTTTAAAAATCTCAGTTCTCATCTCGATGATTGTTATAAGGTGGAATTCTTAAAAAATAAGCCCTATACCAACTGTAATTATGGCCTATTTATGACAAAATATTGAAGTTACTTCATTGTATTCTCTGTTTAGAATGAATGAATAACAGATTTAATTCATTATAATATCAGGGGAAATAACTTCAAAATGCTTTCAATAAGTGTAATAGCTATTTCATCTAAAATGTAGTCTAAGCTATCACTAAGAAATATCTTCATAAATGTGTCCATGCAAGCTCCAGAATAAATCTTTGCTAGAAAATTCTATGACAGCTTCATTTCACTCAAAAATCATTAAATATTTTATTGCTTTTATTAAAAACTCCATAAGTGATTGCAGGTTTTAAGGATTTTAATATACAAATGATTTCTATTTTGTAAATGCCATTTTCATTTTTACTGTACTTGAGGCTAAGTTGGGAAAAATAGAAACATTTATTTATGATTCTAATGCATGTGTTTTAAATATATTACGATGTGGATATCCTTCCTCAACAGTAAAATTCTTCTTAAATTGTGTTTCATCTTTTTCGACAGATGGCTTCCCTGAATATTGGGAGAGCAGGTGCCTGTGTGGTAGTCATCAAGCAACCTTGACTTATTTTTATTTGGTGATACTTTATTTGCTGTAGTGGTTATTTTTATATCAGAGGGTGAGAATGAGCACTTTCTGAGATGGAAACTCTTCAAGAACAAGGATTTCTGCAGATTCACCTACTGATGTCAAAAGAGGAAGAGACTATCAAACTGCTATGGAAACAATATCTGGCCACATATTAGTTAGTTCAAGAAAGGTTATTGGTAATTTTCTTTGTATTGTAGCATACAATAACTAGAGTTACCAAAGGCTTGTTTTTCTTGAGCAATTAAAAGGAGAGACTGATATCTGTGATATGAATAATTTCATGACTACAACTCTTTCAATTGTTTTATAATCTGTGGCAGTATCCAAGAGGTTGTCAAGAGTGGAAGACATATTTTCATCTGACAGAATCTGATTGGTTTATTATTTTCCTAATTAGTTGTGGTCATTCTAAGAGGCAGAATGATGTTTATTAAAACAAACATGTTTCTTCCTCATTTTCTTAAGCTGCAAGGACAATTAGAGAAACAGATTCATGCTTGTATCATGCATTCAGAAAACAAACTGCCCTGCTAATCGAAGCTGCATATATCATCAGAAGCGATGGTGGAATTTTATTGCAAATGTATTAGCGATCTGAAGCTGGCAAACACAAAGAATTGTTTTCATTAGGCTTACCACATTGCTTTGCTTTTTGAACACACTGAGCCAAAGAATCAGTATAATTATAGGCTTTTGCCTTATGTCGAGTTCAGTGTAAGCATGGAAGCTAGTTATTCTGAATGTTATATATATCCATTGCATGTTGAAGTCCTTTAGGATTTTGTTTATAAAAAAAAATTAGAATTTTCATAGAGAAATGAATGACCCATTCATTTGGAGTGTTAATGATCATTGTTAGAACAAAGGCAGACTTCAGATTCTCATTCTCCACTTTTCAGACTTGTTACATTGATATGCACATTATTTTATGCCAAATGTTTGTAATTGTTTAAAGCATAAAGTGGAAACATTACACAATATCCGTAATAAATCCATGTAAATTTTAAATATAATTAATAAATGATAGAAAATTCACTTTTATCAGTGTATCTTTCTTAATTTTCATTCAGATCTGAATAAAATTGTGACAAAATATACTGCAGAGAGAGGCAATTTTTATTGCTTGATGTTTCAAAATTTAAGAAGTATATATCTCTATCAGAACATTAGTTTATTTCATCCTAAATTCTATACTTACACAAATACAATCTTTAATTATTGTTTTCTTCTCTAGTCACTCGCTTGTGACAGTTAGCATTGGTTCTTAAGAAACACACGTCCATACCATAATCAGAGAACTGGTAAATGTGCAGGAGCTGAAAAAAGGCAAGAAAATCCCTCTTTTTGAGTCAGTGTAAACCATAAAATTGAGTTTTACTGTTGAATGTCAAAAAATGTTAAAATCTAATAACCAAGAAAATACCGATTAATAGTTTGTGTCAAGGAACTATTAGGAAATTTGAAGTTTCCCAACATGTAAATGTGATCATATTTATTAGGTCACTTTTTTTTCTTCAGAAAACCGATGTCATTCTAAGTATAAGGTGCTAAGAAAGTATCAATGTTCTTTTTAAATTACTGTTAAAAATGCATGTGAAATTTATCATCTCACCATTTCTACATTTGATCTTACCCAAAAGGCTAAGAACCAATCAAACATTTTTAAGTATGCAGTTTAGTAGTGTTAAGTATATTCAATTTCTGCTGCCCATATATTTTCTCCAATACATAGACAGACAGATAACATTAGCTAACTGAAGTAGACAACTTATTTTTTAAACTTTAAAGAATAGAAGATAAAGTGGTATATGTCTATTTTTTAACCAGAAAAGTTTTGCAGTGGTCATATTTAAAACTTGGTTAATACATTTGCCAACACTTTTACCTGTATTTTTTTGTGAGATTTTTCTCCAGATAAATTTTCTGCATTCAACAGACTATTGTTTATACGTAGACCATATTAGCCTAGTACTGCTTATAGTGCATAGAATGAATGTGTGCACTCAATTTACCATATGAGGACACTGAAGAGCAATTTGGACAATGAACTTCAGTCTCTATGAGATAAGGAGAATAGATAACATTATGCCATTCACTGGAAAGAAAATTGTCCACCAAGATCACATGTTAAATGAATTCCAGGACTTACCATCTACACTGTCATGATTCCATTCTAGGATTGATGAAACTTAACTCTTATCACCTGATAATTCACAAAGGATCCCTCTTTGAGGTGAAAGTTCTGCTAAAGACAGAGGATTCACTATTGACCCTTTAATTAATAAGGCATAGCTAAATATAGGAAGTATGGAAAATAGCAATGATGAGGCTATTTTTTCTAAGACACCGTTTAGTTTCGTAATTACATTGATACCCCTGGAGCAGAACTTATTTTCATAAATAGCACTATTAAATCTTAGAAAAGTCTACAAATGATTTTCAATTTCAATAACTATTAATAACAATAGAAATATATAATAGAGTTCAAAATTATTTATAAAGTATGCAATCACTTCCAAACCTCCAAACGTCATAGTTCTGAATTTTTTTATGTTGCATCTTAAAAGCCAACAAAACACACTCAATTTTACAGTTAAAACAAAAACAAAGAGATGCTATTTGGAAGTTTCTCCTGGATACTACAATAATAGACTAAATGCAGTAGAAGTATTAGTGAAATCTCCTGAGAAGCACTGGTATTGACGTAAGAAACATCCAAACCTATATTGAATTTTTATGAGTTTATTTGAGCCAAACAGACAACACGACTGGGAAACAAGATCTAAAATGCTCCAGAGAATGAGAATTTTGCTGTTTCTTTTATACATTTGGAATGAAGGAGGGAACATAAAAAAGATCACATGAATGTTGGAAAAAGCAAGGTACAGGAAAGTTAAGATTATGTGTTCCCTTGAGGTTGGTGATGTATTCAAGGTGTCTGGAAAAGAGGATCACTTCCAGCATTTCAAATGCGTGTTAATCTAGATACACAAGAACAATGAACAAGCTTACTTGAAAACCTCTTACTAAAGAAGGTATAGGCCCAGGCGTGACTACCCACCATGGCCTGCCCAGTTAGTAATTTATGACCAGAGCACCCTGTGAGGTTACTTTTAGTAACTGAACTTATATATTAATATCCCTGTTTTTGTCCACAGAGGTTACCAAAAAAGAGTTTAAGAAGTTTAAATTATTAATTGCATTAAGTATGGTTTGAAGAAACCAGAAAACCTATTTTAGAAAATAAAAATTGTAAATTGTGATAAAATATGTCTAAAAAAATTAACATTTAAATATAAACTAAAGCATAATAGTAAAATATCTATAGTCTTATATTTATAGGTTAAAATGTTTCTATTAAACATTTAAGATTTTGAAGCTTTTGAGAATTCTTTTAAACATATCCATGTCCCTCATTAAAACTGTACATAGTGTTTTTAGTAATTTTAAAGAGATGAAAATTACAGTATAGATAATAAGTTAAACAATAATTAAAATGAATCCTTTAGGCATGAAGGGTAGCAGAATTTTTTACCTCAAAATATAATTTTTGGCATAAGGATTATTTTTTTAAGAAAGAGCAGACATAGAAAAAGCTCTGAAAACCTAGTAGAAGTTACTCTTTATAAGGGAAATTTATGTTCCTAAGAGAAATCTTCATTTGTAAGGGTGTCTTCTTCCTAGTAACAGGGAGAGGAGGATGGCTAAATTGCTAGGAACTCTTAACAGTGGAAAAGTTAAGGACCTAAATCTATATACTGACCTTGCCCCATTTACTGTATAACCTCCCATAACTGGCTTCCCCACCCCCAACATCTTTTGTCTTCAACCAGAGATGGTATTTAAAGTGGAGGCTTGGGCCATTTCAGAGAGTAACTGAATATCTTCCATGTGTACAGGAAGTATACATGTTGTTAAACTTTTGTTTGTTTTTCCTCCTATTAATCTGTCTTTTATTACAGGGACATCTCAGCCAAGAACAAAGAAGGGAAGAGGCAAAATTACTTTTCCTTCCTTTTAGGCAACTTCATTCATTTGTTCCCTAAAAGGGTCTAACAGGACTTTTCTTATAAATATTCCACTATTACCCTACTAGATAACTTCCAAAAGCTTAACATTGTATCATCTTGTGGACTATGTATTATCTCATCTGTAAAATTAATATTTTGTGATGACATGTTACATAGTTTTTGCTTTAAGTTTCTATAATTTGATAGTCATGATAAACAGGTAGTTCATAAATACACAGATTCTAATATAGAAATTTATATAAACATAACATAAACATGGTTTTGATTGGAATATTTTCAATTTATCATTTTTAGATTAATTTGTAGCTTTTGGTAATTGAAAATTATTTATTGATATTTAAATGTGTATACTTAAAAATAAACAAAATTAATAGAATCTGCTACAGATAAAAATTTTGTATTCAGAATATATAAAAAATACATTGTGAAAATGAAATTACTTACTTGCTTATGTGACATAAGAAATATCCAAACCTGTAAAGAATTTTTATGAGGTTATTTGAGCCAAAACTGACAACATATGCTGGTGAGCAAGATCTCAAATGCTCCCAAGAATAACAGTTTCGCAGTTTCCTTCATGCATTTGAAATTAAGGAGGGAAGGTAAGGAAGATTATGTAAAAGTGAGAGAAAGCAAGACATGGATAAGAATACAGCATAGTTAAGATTATGTGCTCTCTTGAAAGTGGTCACACTTTAGGATAGGTCTGAGAAGAGGCATATCAAAGGTGTGTTGCCTTGGATGCATAGAAACAATGGATGGGGCTTGCTTAAAGCAAAGAAAAGCCTTTTACTAAAGAAGTTATATACCTGGGGATGGGGGTGGGGTGACTACCCACCATGACCTGCCCAGTTGGGAATTTATGATGAGATCACCCTCCCAAAGAACCCCTTTTTTGTCCACACTTATTTCCGTGACAGGGTACTGAACCTCGTGTGTGACAGGCACTGTGCTCAGGACACGTTCCCTCCAAGTAGCTCACAAAAATCAAAGACAAACTTATACATGCACGATGCAGCACACTCAAATGATGCTGAGAAAATCATTTCTAGGATGGCATGGGAAATTTGTGAGGGACAACTGCCTTTATTTTATTGATGTCTGAATCTTTAAGGGTGTTAAAAAATGCTTCTTCCCTACTTCACTGGGACATGAAGAAAGCTGTGTTTGCTGTTTTTCTTGTTGTGTTCCCTACACATTCCTGGTTTCTTATACCATCCATTACTCTTCTAAATGACAGTGAATCTGGTACTATTGTGGTAAATGGGCGACAGTGTGGGAAAAATAAATTTAAAAAATTCTCTCTGCAAAGATAGTAGAAAAAAACTATTATTGAATAAGCATTAAACCAGAATGTGATGCACATCGCAGGAAACCTGCTGAGGCTGCAAGGACCGTAAAAAAAAAAAAAAAAAAAAAAAAAAACTCATTCTTTTACATAGCCAAGCAGATACACACATATATTCAATATAAATAATGACTACTCCTTAAGTTAGAAAATTGGATAGCACCACTTACCACACATAGTTCATTCTATCTTTACGAGTAGTTGGGGTGACCATTTATGCTAGTTAACTAGCTTCATCCAAAGGAAAAAAACACAAAAAGTTAAGACAGTGGGTAATTTTTGCAAATTGGAGCAAGGGTCCCACCAACATTAGGCTCCTATGCTCCCACAGAAACTGGGAGGTAGGGGCACTATCTTCCTCGACAATTATGTTTCAAAGAGATGGCTTCCAGGTCCTTGAGAAAGGCATTCCTAGGTCATAAAGCTGACAAAAGGCCTATCTGGTGTTCTAAAGAATTTATATATATATTTCAAAGAGAAGGGAAAGCATTAAGAATTGCAAATTTCCCAAAGCAAATTCTTTGAGAAAAAGAAGGGAAGGAAAATCTCTTGCCTTATTTACAACAGAGAGAATTAAGCCTCTTAGTTTTTTGTTTGTACTTATCCTTACAATTGAGATTAGCGTATTTTCCCCTCCAGTTGTTTTTCTATCTAACTTCAGGAGATGTGCTCTTTTCCTCTTTCCTTCTCAATGGCGGTCACGGTGAGGCAATGATCTAGGTTAGGGGCCTGCAAACTACAGGCTGCAGGCCTGCTGCTTATTTTCTTATGGCCTGTGAGTTAAGAATGGTTTCCACACCTTTAAATAGTTGGGAAAAAAATCAAAAGAATAATATTTTATGACATAAAAATTACATGACTCTCAAATTCCAGTGTCTATAAATAAAGTGTTATTTAAATACATCCATGCCTACTCCTTTACTCACTGTCTGTGACTACTACTTGCTACACCAGTCAAATTGAAGAGTTCCAACATATGGAAACCAGATGGACACAAATCCTAAAATATTTACTCTCTAGTCCTTTACAGAAAAAGTTTGCTGATGCCTGGTCAGGTCACTTACCAATCAGAGTATAGTCCCTGAAAAAGGACTTTTCCACTCTGTAAGAAAAACGTTCCCCTATCTCCTAGGTTCTTTCAGCTTGTCTAATAATTAAATCTAGGTGAAACAGATTAAAAAGAGAAAATAACCAAATTTAACTTAAATATATGTGCATACGAGCCCTACATACATGAGATAGAGACCCCACAGACATGAAATTTTCAGGGACATAAAGGTAAAATGAGGTATATATAGTATCCTGTGCTAAAGATGAGATAAGGTGCCTTGAGGTTTCAAAGGGTCACTACAAGACAATAAAAAGAGCAGATGTTCTGTAATCAATAGTTTCCCTTGTCATATAGATAGGTCAGAACAATGATTTCTGGTGACAACTCTATTGTATATAGATAATGTTACACTTATTATATAAGTTGATATTTTTGCCTAATATAAGTGTACTTGTATTCTGCCATATTTATTCCCCATTTTAGAATAGCCTTCTTTGTTAGTTAAGATATTTGAATATGATTTTAAACAAGTCTATTTTTGCTTAGTAGTAATTCAAAAAGTGAAGGTACAAGTGTTTGGAAATTCGCGATTGTCCCTCCCTTTATCCCCCATGCCCACACACAAAATGTTGAAGTCCTTTAAAAAATAAAACATGTTTTAATGTCTATCTTTTTTCAAGCATCCAAAAACTCAATTCCTCTCACCTCTAGTACCAAGTATAAATGATGTGAAATAATTAGCTGATACAAAAGACATATTCATATATTAACTAGTATAGAAGATGCTTATAGAAAATTTATTTTTAACTTAAATCTTTGAAAAGGGGAATTTTATTAAGCTAGTTTCAAGTCAGTTAAAAAATGAAGAGAATTCCTAAAAGACTGTAGAAAACAGGCCATGAAGTGTATACATTAGGGAGAATAGCTAAATTGCGTGTCCAAGCACTGCCTTGATTGATTTTTACTCTGATCTTCTCACCAAATTACATTTGCAAAAGTAACCATGGAGACTAAAAGCTGGACTACTGAATTGAACTAGCAAAGTAATACCAAAGAACATAGTAAAAGGAAAGCTAAGGTGATTTCAGAGTCAAAGTGTCTTATTTTTAACCTGTAAATATGCTACATTAATTTTTCTACATCCAAGAAGTCAATAGCACCTACCTACTATCAGAAAGAGTAGAAGGAATGACATAAATTAACCAGCCAATTAAATGGTTATGTTTTGATGGCTAGTCTCTAATTTTCTATGTTTGTTGCTTATTGAGTGGTTTAGTTTATGTAAGTCCGTATCTTTAATAAACATCACATTCCTAGATACACATTCACAACCTGAATTAATCAGATCTACATTCACAAAAGACATTATTTTAGTGATTGAAAAACTTTTTTTGGACTCATGCTATTATTCATACATTATGCCATAAATTTTAATAGAACATGTATCATAACAATTCAAGAATTTTCAGGAAAAAAAATTCAATTCAATTAGCTTGAAATTATGTAAGTAAAATGGATAAATGATCCTCTATAATTTAAGAGATAAAGATAGTTAAATGTGATATATTCCTAATGAAACATGGTCATTATTAAATATTCACTATCTTCTATAATTCAGAAATCCAAATCAATGCTGGAGGCATTATTTTAGACAATAAATGGTTCTTTATGTCTGGAAGAGTGGGAGGGAGGACACCTGTAAGCAAATGATTGCTATACCCCGAATAAATGCTGTGATAGATTTAAGTGCCAAATGTGAAAGAAGCTGATGAAGGAATATCAAATTGTTTAGGGAGATGAATAACGATTTACCTAAGAAACTCTTATTTATAAGGATAGAAAGGTCTGGAGGAGGGATCTGAAGTAGCTGTGGAGTAAGATGCAGAAAATAATTATACTCTTTCTCTAATCACCTCCTACTGGTTCCTTCAAACCTAATACTGCTAAATCTTGGTAGGAGGAAGGTATTTCTGCTAGTTCCTCTTTTTAGAAACTCAGAAATAAATTCTATACTGATTTCAATGAATCTATACTGTTTTCGATGAATCTTTAGGAATTGCAAACCAATTAATACCCTTGAATTCTTATGTAAAAAGTGCTATGTAGCTCTGATTTAAGACGTTGTAAGGTCTTTCTTTTGTAAGGCCTCTGGGGAAAACCTTGTATTTATCAGTTCACTTTTTTCCCTTAGAACTATAAATTCTAAAGAAAGAATTTACTAAAATAAGAATACAAGTAGAAGAAATTACTGAGTGAACTTAATTTTAATAGGTTATTCATACACATACACACACACACACAGACATAAATATTTCCTTATATTTGTAGCAAGTTCAATAATATACAAAACATTTTCTTATTTTCTTACATATCTAGGAAGTATTCTTTGTGGCTAAGAGTTTATAATTTGAATTCAGATCACAATGGCTTTTGTCCAGGTTCTGCCTTTTTCTAGATATGCAACTAGGGCAAATTACTACATATTATTATCCCTGAGTTTCCTCACTGTAAGCGTATGGAGAAGATTAATTGTAAAAATTATTGAAACCACTTAGCTCAATATCTAGCCCTTGGCAAATCCTTGATAAAAATTAATAAAGAAAGTAAAACAGATAAAAACATCTCTAGAACTATGGTAACAGCTTTGCAGTGGTAATTGTTCAAGGAGAAACTCAAAAGGTATCACACTGTTAGATATTGTTTACTATTAGACAATCACTTTCAGAGAAACCATTGTAGAAATATTTTTAATAAATATTCTTTTTATAAATATATGCCTGTTAACAGAGCCTAAGTTCATATTAACACTATATCTAAATCAGAAAAAAAAGTTAAAAATAAACTAGGCAAATAATTAGATCGACAAGTGGTTTCATGCATTGTGAAATCAACCTTTTTTGTAGTAGGGTTGGAGAAAAGTTAATATTTGACAGTTAAAAAAAAGGAAAAGCTTCCTAACCCAAAAGAGTAAAAGTAAATTGTCAGAAAATACAGTTATAAATACATAAAAAGTGCCTTTCCCTGTCAAACTCAAACCCTACCTAATGTCCAACCATTTATCAAATTGTATTTACTTTATTAATAAACAGGTCTTGTGAATGACAAAATTCACCTGATCATTACAGAGATAATTTTATCAGGCTATTATTATAGAAGGAACATTCATTAATGAAGACATTAAAAAGACTAGAGAGAAAACATAGGTTTTCATAGAGTTAGGCAAACAAGAGAGTCATGAAGAAGGATGACAGTAAGTCTTATTTGAAGGATGGAGATGCTTAATTCTTGGAATGTGCCAAGAAAGAATGATATTTTGCATTAACCATTTCTCAGAACATAAGAGGGGAGAAGAGTATTTCTCAACCTGCTTTCCAGAAAGATGGGGTTCAGATAAATTAAGCATCACATCAACAAGCCCTTGTTTGTTCAAGATGAATATCATTCAATGCTGAACCATTCAGAAGCAACCTTAAACCTTCCAAGCAGAGTGAATCAGGATCTAAGAAATCATTTCTTAAAGATTCTTGTTGGCATTGCTCCGGTAAGACCAACTGAACCCTAAAAAATGGTGGCATTGGTCAGTTGTTTTAGGCTTCTGAATATCAGATTTCTTACAAGAGGGATGCCTAAAAAGAGGGTGTGTGTTTGTGTGTGCACATTCGTGCAAACATGTACATGTGTGTTGGTCTTTGAACTTGTATTAAAGAATTAGCAATCCAACTCCAAGGTTCATCAATCCAGTGGATTCCAAGAAGTCTACATAGGAAAAAATTAAGCTAGAGGCGTCAGGAGAATTGTAAATATTCTGTGAATTTCTTTATTGGCAGTTCAACTGTCATTGGTGACTACAAAGATGTTAGCGAAGTGTCAGGGGACAAAGATATAGCAGTTATTTCTGACCACTGTACCTGAACCCTCTCTAGAGACCAGAATCAGTTGGTCGTTCAGCACGGTCCTTCAAGTTTCTTTTTTTCTTTTATTTTCTCCTTCATTTCATTCTCTCTTTTTTTCTTTTTCTTCTTTGAGTTCCCTGATGCTCTAGAGCTAGAATGCATTATCATGATGTTGCGCACAGTCTTAGTTACTTCTTGTGCATGGGCATGCACGCATGACTCTAACATTCTGCTAGACTTCCTTAGTGGCCCAGCACAGTCTCCTGTAATGGTGAGTCTTTTGAGATATTTGTTACATTGTCAAGATTTAGTTCACAGGGTTTCATATCTTGGGATACTGGACCAGCTACCAGGTAATCTAGAGTTCTGATAGAAATAAGCACTTAGGTTTAAGTACTTAGAGACCCTGAGTCAGGTGGGAGGGAGAAAAACCAAAAACAATAATTTGGATGGTTGTAGCCAGATAGTGAAGAAAATTAGAGGACTGAAATTCTGAGCAAGGTAACAAGATCCAATGTTCTCAAATGTTATTGAAATTGGTTTTTAAAAAAAATGTTTAAGATAGATTGTTCTTGATTATAAAATAAAGCTGGTCCCAGTAGGTCTGGCTTGATCACTTTCACAAGTTTAGTAATGATGATAATTCACCATGTGGGCCTTCTTAAGTTTGCTTTGCTGCAAACTTGGATTGGAGATTCTCTGATTGTACTTTCAAAATCTTCCTGAGGCTAGAAAGCCAAACCAAGAACTCGGCATCAAATTGATTTTATAGTACCTATTAATTTGGGGGAATTCCTCTTTTTTCAAAGTCTCTTTGAAAATATTCTTATGTCTCTGGAACTTCCTTACTCACCTGTTAGGGTAGGAATCCTGTAAAAGAGGTATCAGCTTAGTTTCCCAATAGGTAGGGTTTTGCAAAGCACTGGCTCATAAAGTCAGCCTTAGTTTCTTAAAAGTATCTGATTAAATGAGCATTATTCTCAAATATGACATGCCAGGTAAGGCCTTGGTTACATACCAATGTTTCTAATCATGTCCGAAAGAACAGATTATTATCCTACAGTAATAAATTAAGACCACCCACGTGAGAACAAACAAAGGCTATTTATTTGGAGCTTTCTAAACAAAGGGGTCAGCCACCAACCCTTGAGTTTGGAAAAATTCAAAGGCAGGCAGGGAAGGGGAATCTTTAAATTAAAAAAAAAAAAAAAAATAGCATCAGGTATGCTCTGATTGAAGTTTGTTAGCATGGGGAAGCTAGAATTGACATAACTGGAAGTGAAGCGTCTCATATGACGGTTTGGGGACCATCCTTTGTTTTTTTTCTAATTGGTTCTGAGTTGGAAAAGGTGGGGGCAAAAAATGGTAAAATATGGTAAGGGCAGTTCTCTTATGCATTTCAATGTTGTTTATATGCTAATCTAGGTCCTCTTAAAACTACAAATCAAGAAAAAAAAAGTAAAAGTTTTAAATTGGAATCTTGAAAACTACCCTTTGTCAGTTTGATGGTGTACAATAATACTTCAGTATTTTTCAGGAAGGGGTAGATAATGAGTTAGGTGAGTACAAATTAGTTAGCCATAATTTTGCCATAATTTCATTATTAAAGAAATGTCTCAAAATGAATCCAGCCACACAATGAAAATTTTTTGAGAAAACGTTGACATCCATGAAGACATAAAAAAAAATTCGTCCAACATTTATGTTGTGTTAAAAGATAAACTGAGGCACATTTAAAAATGTAAGACTTTGAAAAATAAATAAAATAAGGAAGCATCCAGTATGCTGACAGGAAAGAGCTCTGAATAGCTGTACAAAATGAAAGACTTTTATAGGCAGAAAGGAGTGGGAACAAGGAAGTGATATCAGGCAGAAACAGCAGGGTCTTATCAGGCAGGTGACCCAACTGGTGCTGATCGATTACTGATTGACTGGTTTATGATTCCATTTCTGGGAGAGCTGAAACTGTAACTAATTCTTGGTTTGATGAAGTGGAGCTTGGCATAAAGCCTGTTGTCTTACTTTGTAACAACGGTATCAATGAAGCTCAGAGATCTGTCCTTTCAGTGGGTGCAACCACCTCCTTGAATGAAAGGTTAACCGAAATAGAATAAGCTAAGCTTCCAGAGGCAGAAATACAGTACATTTGTAGTCAATATCAGAAATCCAGAACTATTTCTATACCAACAGTGGAGCACAGAATCAAAGGATCAAACCTCACATACTATCTTTAAAGCACAGTCTACAGGTCTTGGTAGATTCTTTACGTTTTCTTTTTTTAAAGGGCAATGTCTCTGAAATATTTTAGCTAATTCACAAAATTTAAATTGAATTTGACCAGTGAAAGTTATATCTAACATACACTTGTTAATTACTGTTAATTTACAAACGAATTAAATTCATTCCTTTATGGTCTTCCTTCTAGTGTTAAACTCGCAATAAAATTTTTTCATTCAAATCTTTTTTAATACAATAAAAAAAGTCAACTGTCCTATATTATTAAGGAATTAAACATAGTCTTATATTTTAAATTCTAATGGCAGTCTTATAAAAACAGCTAGAATAATTACACACTAGATATGTGGCATTTTCCAAATTTTCTTATTTTGAATACTATAGGTTTTCTAAGTTCTTTTCTTATTTCAAATTTTGTCAACTTGATGTTTCTTAAGGGTAGTCTTTAAAAAGAGTAGCAAGCTTGATAACCCTGTTACAAAATGGAATGTTGGTATTTAAGAAAGTCTGTTAACATTTTCAGTGTGTTAAAAATATAAATTAATGGTATAATGTTTATTAAGAAACACTCATAATCTTTTCAGATTCCTAAAGTTCTTTCACAATAAGGTATAATAATTGCCCAAGAGAGTGATTAAAATTTTAATACCTGCCAATATTATATCTGTATTTCAGTTAAAATAAATACAATGTTATATCTCCTGTTATTCAATATCTACCTAATACTAGGAAAAATGTAGTTTTTGAAGGGGTTCAGGACACATTACCCCCAAATATGGCTCTCTGACGTACTGAATATTTAAGCTGAAGAGTTTGATAAAATGGCAGAAGTAGAAACGCCACTCTGAGCTCCTCTCTCCCCACCTCGCCCTCCTTTTCTGAAAGAGGTCATGAAACCCTCAGGTGAGACTTGCTTTCCCTATGTATACCCAGAGGAAAAGTACTCTTTATGCCTGAAGACAGGGGGCACCAAAAAGAATCCTAACAAACAGAACTTGCTGAATTTTCCCCAGTTTGCTACAATTACCTCACACTCTTTAACCTATCAAATTTTTCAATACTGCCCACTCTTCACCAAACCTAGCATGAGAGTACATAGGTCTGTTTCTTTGGGTCGTCATTTCTTTATGAAAGCTCTCATGTCACGTAAGACTTATTAAATAAATTTGAATGCTTTCCTGCTGTTAATCTGTCATTGTCAATTTAATTTTCAGATCCAGCGAGGGACCCTAAGAGAGTCAAGGGAACCCTTTTCTTCCCCTACATTTTCATTTTTGGTTCCTTAAAATATTTTTGTTATTGTTGCTTCTGATCCTTATTCTTATCATTCTTCTTCTTCTTCTTCTTCTTCTTCTTCTTCTTCTTCTTCTTCTTCTTCTTCTTCTCATCATCATCATCATCATCATCATCATCATAACTTTTCCCCATTTCCCTTCCTTTTTCTCTTCTGTTCTAACATAAACTATTTACCCAAAAGCCATATAAAATAGATGCAAGTCCCTATCTGTGAAATGGGGTTGCTGATTTTTAATATGATTTAATATAGTACCAGGAACAAAATAAGTACACAATAATGGTTAGTAATTACCTGATTTAGACACATTCAATAATTACAATAAGTATAATTTTAATATTTAATCACATTTTATATATTTTGTTCTCCTTGTAAAAATCTCAGCTACGTTTCACTACTGTTTCAGTATATCTCTATTTCGTTGACACAAAAAATATCATTGATTTGTTTTGAGAATTGTAATTTAATTATTTATAACTCTTTCTTAGTTAAATGTTATTTACCCATAGGAATTACATTCTCTCCATATCTGATTGGATAAGACATCCAACTGCCCTAATAACAGAGCCGTGGTTTATTTTTAAGAGGCAGTAGGAGATAATAAAGCTGTTTTCATTTTGGAATTTTTCGTTGTTTTGTATTGTTCATAGTCAGCAGTAAAAAGAGAGGCTGAAGTAGTCATTAAGTTGGATATTTGATAGACTTTATAAAGCAATCTTCAATAGCCAATAAGAAAGAAACAAAATTGAGCAATAAATAAAGCAACAACTGAAATGAATTGCACATTGCCTGGAAAATCATGAAGACAAAGAAGAAAATTCTTTTGTTCTGTGAAGCATGCATCACTTGCTTTTCCTTTCCTTTTTGTTTTGTAACAAATATTATTTCCCCCCATTTGAGGGAAATATATATATACATATATATTGTTTTTTTGCAGAAGAATAGCGATTATCTTCACATTATATTTTCCTTTTTGCTAAGGTATGATGCAATAATTTAATAAATTACCCATTGCCCCACCGAAACCTCTTCCTGTGTGACAATCCACTACCAGCACACACTTACAGAAACTATAGAGCATATGACACATTTCACTCCCTCTTCCTTTTCTCTCTCCCTCCTTCCATCTTTCCCTTCCCCCACACTCCTCTCTCTCTGCACTTCAGCAACAGAACTCCACTTCTAGAAGAATGTTTTACCTATAACTCTATCCATTTGGGTAATTCAAGAACAGTCATTTATACTGACCTTTTCCTTAATCAAAGTCAACAAGTTCAGTGGTAGTTATTTCTGCACAGCTGAGCCTGTCATTACACACTCACATCATGAACTCGGACTATCCTAAGTCCAAGGTTTCAACACAGAGATACTCTCACCATCTCTACTAGACACTTAAGACTCACATAGGTGCTTGAGACTTTTCTCAAATCGGGGCTTTGGAATACATTTGGTGCAAGAAATATAATTCCAGGAGTAGTTAAAGTGGCTTTCTGATTATCTTTCCAGCCAACAGAAACTGAGAACAGATTGCAGATTGACTTCATATCTGTTTAACAATTTCAGGTTCTCCAGATAAAGCCTGGCATCCATCAGACATTTATTCATAAATAGAAATAACAATTATACACATAAACATGCACATACACGCAATACATGTTGCCTAAACAGTTTTAAATTACCTGTGATAATGTGTCCTATTAAAAATTTTCCTATCTATTGCATATGAAAACTTCTGTAAAATACAATAAAAACATCATGTCAGTGTTAATTGCTCTAAAAGTTTCTAAATGTTTACTTTCTATTTCTGTATTTACTTTGTCTAAGACCTGTAACAAACAATTTATACTACATTACATTGACCCGAATATCCTTATTCTCATGGTAATGTCACTATATCTATTATGATTAGATTTTATTGGGACCATCAAAATCTAAGTATCATAAATAAAAGATGATAAGAGTATATTTCGATTTCATATAAAGTCTGAAGGTGTATGCATGACAGAGCTGGTATGGCAACTCTGCATCATGGAGTCCCCAGATATTCAGGCTCTTTCCACTCCATTGTTGATATACTTAAGACTCTACTGCTTTTCCCTTTGGAGCATGTGTGGACTTCAGTATTTATCACATCTACATAAAGGCAGTAGGAGCCAGGAAAAGACATAAGAACAGGAAAGTGCACTCACGGTACTTCTTTGTCCTATTAGCCATAATTTAGTTACATGGCCTCACCTAACAACATGAGAGTGTTTGAAATGAAATCTTCATTTTGGGCAGTTTCATTAATGCAAAGAAAAGGGAAGAAGAAACTCTAAGTCATACCTGCTACATCACTGCATAAATACAATTTAGTGTTTAAAAGCGTTCTCAGCAATTATGCATTTGATTGACTACTTTAAAAAAAATTCTGTCTTAAGTTTATTTGCCCTTCAAAACTTTTTGAAATAGCAGAGAACTATTTTTCCCCAAAATTGAAATTACTGGAGCTCGGTTTTTGTTCATACTCTATTTTAAGAAATAAAGTATAGATTTAATTTTAACACAGTTTAATGACTTTCTCTATTAGATATGAGTGATAAAGTTCATTTCACTGCCTCATTGACTTTGACATCATTGGACAACTATTTCCTCAATAGTGTCATCTACTAAAGAGACAAAAGGAAGACACACTATTACCATTTACTTGACAAAGCACATGACTTCTGGGATGGATTAAGTATGCCATGACAAATCTCATGGCCACTTTTGACAGTTCAGGATGATGTTTTATGGCATATGCTCTTTGAAAAACTAATACCAAAGCATCGTGCTTAAACACACCTGGAGAACTTTTTTCCTAATAAAATTTATGAAGGCGCAGTTGCCTACAGTCATTATCAGTAGAATTTACTAATCTAAATGGGCCACTGTAAAGAACAGAATACTCACATTAATTTAAAAATATATGAAGGTTAAAATTGTTGAAAAGATCTTTAACCCTTTTGGACTTTTGGTAAAAAGTCACACAATCATTTTTACTTCCTCCCAAAACTTTTTCTACCCCAGTATCCAGACGAAGGAAGGAAGGAAGGAAGGAAGGAAGGAAGGAAGGAAGGAAGGAAGGAAGGTCATGTAATTTAAAGGGTCAGTTTGATCACTTGGGAGGGGAGAGAGATGGACACTGAGTTCCATCACTTGGTCAAGGATTCAAACAATCATGCCTAATTAATAAAATGCCAATAAAAACTCTGAACATTAAAGCTTGACGTATCGCCATATATCAGTGTGTCAAGTGAGAGACACGTTCCTGGGGATGATGAAAGCTTTGCACTTGATTCCCTCCCAGACCTCTTAAAGTGAGTCTCTGGCTGCTGGGACTCTTTGTCTAAAATAAAACCTCAAATCTTAAGTACAGAATGTCCTCAAATAACATTATTTTTTCCAATGTTGTTTTGTTATAACATTGATGAGATGGCATAGGAACTTAACTCTAGTTTATATCAATTAGCTTGGGTAAACCTGGTTTCATTATATGCCATTTTGCTTAAAGTTACAGAACTTAATGATGGAGTTAATGAGGATTTACTGTACAGCACTTTCCTGAATTCCGTGAGACAACCTAGCAAAGCATTAGTGAACACCTCCAAATTATATCCAGCTGGTCATCATTAAAAACAGCCTGAGGACCCCATCAGTTGTGGCAGAGGGCTTTGCATGTACACATGATTATTATATGCATGTCGTAGTTTATGCCCTTTCAAGTTAATTGCAACTTTTTGATTTTTACACTAGGCATAGATGGTTGTCTATGTTTTGGACAGTATCATAAACTAACACCAAGACACTACTATCTTGAAAAAGAAAGTATTTAAGTATTAAATATATTATTCAGAGTGGCGTTATTGTTTTGAGAACAAGTTCTTCTGTTTGTTTCTGTAGAACATTTTATATAATATATGGTGTCATAAATTACAACTGAAAATATTTCATGTAATAAATAAGGCAGAGGAGTTTGAGACTCTGTCTTACTTGCAAGGTAACAAGTTAGTCCACACAGTTTCATGCATACTCTGATAGGAATACCAGACTGCTGAATCAGAAAAACAGACCCTGTATGACACCGAAAACACAAGCCGTGGTAGCATCTTAGTGCCAGTTTCTTGAGCTCCAACCTGTACTTGGTGACACAGTGTCTTAGTCTGTTCAGACTGCTATAACGGATTACCATAGACTGGGTGGCTTACAAACAATAGAAATATATTTCTCACAAGTCTAGAACATGGGAAGAGCAAGATCAAGGCACCAGCAGATTCAGTGTCTAGTGAGGACCCACTTCCTGGTTGATGAGAAGCTGTGTCTTCACTGGGTAGAAGAGAGGGGGCTCTCAGGTCTCTTTCCTAAGGGCACTAATCCCATTCGTGAGGGCTCCACCTTCATCACCTAATTATAACTCAAAGGCCTCCCCTCTAAACACTATCATATCCGTCCATCCTGACTGCTGAAGGAAAAAAAGACTACCTTTAATTTGGCATGTCTAAGAATCTTCTAATATGAGAAGGGGAAGGTCTCTAGCTTTATTACCCTGAATTTTTTTTTTTTTTTAAAGGTAAGGCATGTCTAAACTTATTATTACCCTAGAATGTAAGCAAATTTCTTTGGGAAGCAGAGATGAATTTCTACTATCCTAAAATGTGTCCAGATAGTGACATGTCTGCTACTTATAGCCTGTAAACCCTTTCCTGTGAAGACCAGAAATGTATAGAAAAACAGAAAAACCCAGGGAGAACTATATCCTGGTATAATGTTTATACTAGAATCAATTGAAAAATATTTTTAAAATTATAAACTTGAAGTTTTCCCAGAAATATTTTTTTGAGACTCAAAGATTTCTTGATTTTCTATATTATTGCATTCACTTGTTATTTCATTCATTTGAAATATTATTAAGCTCTAATGATATAATAATGAACATAATCAATTGTACAGACACTTCCCTCATAGATCTCATAGTCTAGTGGCAAAAATAATATATTATCTCACAAACATAAAATTGCAATGGCGAAAAGGGCAGTTACAGAATAGAATTTGACCATATCAGAGATCAGAGGAAGATTCTCTAAGGTACTGATGCTGCCTATCGAAGAATGAATATAATATACTGAGGAGACTGAAGGAAAGGCACTCCCAGGAGAGAGCGGCATGTGCAATGCCCATGGTGGAAGCGTGGCCTGTTCACAGAGCAGAGAGAGTGGAGGAATAAGCGTAGGCAGAATCCTGGTATGAGAAGGTGCTGCGGTGATAGGGACCGCTCAGCCTTTTAGGGTAGGTTGGCTTTATTTATCATAAAAAATAAGAAGCCATGGAGGTGTTTCCAGTGGGAGAAGGAATCTAGTGATCTGATACACATTTTCAAAAGATTGCTATGGTTGCTGTTTATCAAAACAGAAAAAGATCTGACTGCCAATATAAATGTGCCTCTTGGTATGAGTTCAAACAAAGTATAATCCACAGCAAAATAAAAAGCAGGGTGCAGACTTCATTTCGTGACCTATGAATGTCACATATATATTAAGGTAGGTGGAATTTTCAGATAACCTCAGGATGCCTGGCCCCTATTGTAGTGCTCTGTGTAATTGTTTCTTCCTGAGGTCAGGAATAGTTTGTGAACAGGATGCAATAAGACTCCCCTGATCAGGTTATGTTCAGCTGACTTTGAATTAATCAAAAGGATGATTACCTCAGTGGTCATGTACTAATCAAGTGTGCCCTTTAAAGAGTCTGGGTCCTTCTGAACCTCAGGGAGATTTTAACATGATGGAGCATTGGAGGGGGACACGTACCATGGACTTGAGAGTGCTATTTGGAAGCTAAGAAAAGCCCCAATTTGACAGCCAGCAGGAAAGTGAGACTACAATCATAGAATCACAAGAAACCGAATTCTTACAATAAACTGAATGAGTTTGGAAGAACTTAAACTCCAAATGATAATCTCTGTTCCAGTCACTATCTTTATTTCAGCCTGGTGAGAACTGAGAAGAGAATCTGGCCCAGATCCTCACAAAACCTGTCAGATAATACATGGGTATTGCTGTAAGCCCCTAAATTTTTAATAATAATTTGTTAGGTAGTAGTGGGAAATTCTCTGTATGTGTGTGTATTATTTTAGGACTCTACTATTTTTATTATATTATTTTTAATAATATTTAAAATACTTTTTTCCCGGGGGGGGGGATGTTCTTAGATCAATTTTTTCATATTTTTGTCAAAAGAAAGTTGGAAGTTTTCCCATTATGAAGAAAGCAATAGCATTCATTCCATTTTAAGTGACACATTAGGCAGAAATCATTGCACTGAAAGTATTCCCCAAGGATCTCAAAGGCTTGACCACTATATGTTAATGACTGTGGCTATCTTTTGATAAATTATAGCAGAAAAATGATTCACAAAAGATAAATATGAAGCAAGGTAATCCAAAATATTAGACTTTCCTGAAATTATAACTTCTAATCATTATAATTATCTAGTATTTTAACATGTTTCTAAATGTTATCCAACTTTATTAGTAGCTTAATTATCAATAGCATCTCACTAACCAAAAGCCACTGAATTAAAAAATGCAGTATAAAACCAGGAGCATTCTAAAAGACAGCTATTAATATATCTACATATAAATATCTCTAATTTGGAAACATTACTTAAGTCTATTATTTTGGCATTGCGTCTTCAACATTTACATACCATGAAAAGAATTTTATTTACCTAAATTGTCAAGTGAATATAATATTTGACGGTAAGAGAGTTAAAACTAAAATCGTTTTTCAGTGAATCGTCTTAATGACATTACTATAAATTATCTTCTATACTCAGAGGCAGAAATAAATATACAGTAATTGCTTTGGGCATATATCATGTATTGTGTAATAGAAAATACTAGTATAATTCCCTTTCTGCTAGCATCCCACACATTATATATTATAGAAAAAATGCTTAAGCGGATCAATGAAATATATAATTTAATGGTAAAGACAAATAAAGTGGTTGCTGTTATTAATTTATATTAATTGTGCTATTATTATAGTTTAAAAACCTAGTTTATGGCAAAATACGTAAAATATGAACTACGGAATTGAAGTTATGGTATAAGATCTTGTTTTAAAAAAAAACACACAAGTTAATAGCATAATCTATTTGTCTAACAAAGATTTTCATACTCCCAATTCTGTATCCAAAACAGGGCTTTAAGAGTAAATATTTTGACCAAGGTCATATAGCCAATAAGCAGCTATTATCTGTTCATATTCAAGACTTAATTCTTTTAATCATCCTAACTATACACTAGCCCACATAATCAATGCACTTGAACTTTTGACATAAGAGGAAATTCTTGATAAATTATTGAGAGAAATGTTTTTTATTTAGAAAATATTTTTTGATTGGCTTTGAAATCTTTGTATGAATTGTTAAAGTGAAACATTTACCTCCATCTGTGCTTACTCTCATTACAATTTTTAATAAGAAATCAAGTGAAAAGAAAACAAAGTAAAAAATGCATTACTTACTTAATTTGTCCATGTACAAATATTTTTAATTGAGTGAAGTGCTTACAAAGTAGTTGTAGGATATTAAGTCTTCTCTCAGAATAAAATGAAGATTTGACTGACAAACAGTGCAGCCCTAATTTTTTAAGTGAATTGGATTTTCTGAGGGCTTGATGTTTTGTCTCTGTAGAATCAATGAATCTTTTTTTCTAGGTGGAAACAGTCAAATTAGAGATCGTGCCTCTCTTTTGCAGTCCATTATAAAGCTTAACAGAGTAGTCAGTCAATGGCAATTTGTGTGTAACATTTCCAGTTAGGTTCCTGGGAATCAGAAAAAGAACAGCCAGAACCTGCTCTTTAAATGATGTTTCAGAAGAAAAGAGTTGTGTGACTGTTACGAGTTTTGCTGAAGGTACTAAGCAGAGGAGAAACCTTCAGCAAACTGAATATTAAACCAGCGTTAATGGATTTCTATGTGGAAATAGAAACCATTTTTTCAAACACAAACAAACAAACAAAACAAAACAAAACAAAACAAAAACTAGGTGACTAATTCTGGATAAACTGAACTGGGATCAGAGAGGAATAAATTCAGACCACCCTTGTTAGTTAAACATAAGAAAGATAGGAAAGCAGTCTGAGAGAAGCAAATCATTTCAAAATCAAAGTACTGATTTTTCAGGATGAGAAAATATTACTATTGACTAAAGCTATATTAAGATTGAAATATGGAATTCTTTTTTTTTTCTTTTTAATTTTTTTAATTGAAGAAATGATTTAAATCCCCTCCCATCTACTTCCCCCACTCACCCTCCACCCTGCCCTCTGGTAATCACTAACTAGTCCATTGTCCATGTCCATGAGTCTGTCTTGTTCGTTTGTTGTTTTTAGATTTATATCCCACATATAAGTGATATCATGTGATTTTCAACTTTTTCTGTCTGGCTTATTTCACTTAGTACGATTAGTTCACGATCTATCTATGTTGTTGCAAATGACAGTATTTCATTTCTTCTTATGGCTGAGTAAATATTCCATTGTATATAAGTACCACAGCTTCTTTAGCCAATCTATCATAGGACACTTTGGTTGCTTCTATGTCCTGACCACTGGAATAATACTGCTAAGAACATCGGTGTGTAAATATCTTTTCAAATATAAGTTTTCAAGTCTTTGGAGTAAATACCCAGTAGATGGATTGCTGGATCATATGGTAGATCAATTCTTAATTTTTGACTATGCACTATAAATGACAAAAAACACAATATTAATAGTATTTTTTAAATGAATTTTAGTAAATTTGATTACCTTATGTAAACTGTACTGTTAACAATTTGATTTTCCAAAATATATTCATTGGCACATACATTCCAAATCATCTTTATAGATGTTGAAAGGTTTATATAGGAAATTGAGTATAAAAATTTAGATAAACAGTTTTATTTGATGCAAGATTCCTCACAGTATTTAAAATATTAATATGTACTATAAATCTCTAGGGTAGAGTTTTCAATATTTACTCAATAATTTCCTCCTTTTTTTTTCTTATTCATTGATTCTTTCATTCACTCACTCAGCAAAACTTTTGTTTCGTGTCCTCCAAATCTTAAGCACTGTTCTAGGTACTAGGAATATAGCAATGAACAAAAAAAAACAGACAAAACCCTACCTTCATGGATTCTGCATTCTAATTGAACATCTTGTGGATCTAATGTTCTTTGTGTCAGTCTTTAAACACTACTGACAAAATATGTACACATTGTCTCAGAATTACATGGGGTTATAGGTAACACACTGCTGAAGAAAGATAACACTGTGCCTTTGGAGATTTTGTTAGTAGAAACTTTGAGACTATTTATTTGATGCCACTGCAAGAATACATATTACAAAATAATGCCAATTAATATATACAATTGATAAAATAAAAAGAAAAGAACAATAATCATAAATATCATCTGAGAAGTCAGGTATGTAAGTTAAACGGCCGACTAGAAAGTCATACGATTTCATAGTGAGGGTTATAACTGTAAATTAAAAGAACTGACTTACTGAAGATTCTAAAATTTTAAGGCACAAGTGGCAGGATTTTGATTATTCTCTAAAGAAATACAGTCCAAATGCAAAATGATATTCTCTTCAATTTGGCCACAGACCACCATACAGCTTTTGGCATCCAAAGGATTCCAGTAGTTGGTATTATTAGCTGAAAAAATCATTTGTCAAAAGTAGACCAATTGTATGGTATCATTCAGAGGAGGGGTAGAGGCAAGCTCATGCTGTGACACTCACTGGGAGCAACAAGGGTGTCCTCCAAATGTGACTGCTGCCTGTGGATGAGGCTACCAGCTCTGGATTTCCAGTGGCAGTGCCCAGATGCTATCACATGAAATCTGATTACGAAATACTTGTGAACACATATAAGGTACCACATATCAATTTTTTATGAACATTGGATGTCACTCATGTTCTGTATTAAAATGAGACAAGAACCATCCAAAATGGGTCTTCAAATATTTGATCACTTGAAATCTCAACCACCAGTAATGTATTTGTTAATGTTCACAATTATTTACAATTATTATGTAATTATTCTTTAATAATAGTAAGCTGACATCTATTGAGTTCTATAATGTAGAACTCACTACAGCACTTTTCATGTCATCTCATTTAGCCCTTGCAACAACCTGGCAAATCAGTTATTATTATCTTCAAGTTGGAGAATAAGAAACAGAGATGCATTGAAATTAAATAACAGAGTTCACACAGCGGCCCTGGTATTTGAAATCTGGTGTATGAGAAGCCAAAGGCAGCACTGGTTATTCTCTACTCTTTACTCAGTCCAGAGTTCTTTTTTTTTAAGACAGTAGATAAATAGAGGGTCTTAAACATGTTAGAACAGCGTTCAACACATCGGGATAACTTGATAAACATTTGTGGTACAAATATAATATTAGTGATACGGATATAATTAGAACAGTCTGTACTCTCATCTACAAGAGAATAAATTCTACACTAGGATTGAACATGAAGGTGATTGTGTCGACTTTGATCATTATCTTGCAATAGGAAGTGGCTATACTTTTTCAATTACCAACCAAGAGTATGTTTAAAGTATGGTTTCTATTTTGAGATACCACTTTTTAAGCCTATTTCCCACACTCTACTTCTCTAAACTTATTTGAATATATAAATTTACTCTTGGATATAAAAATGCATGTCACAATTTCGATTCAATTTAATTCCATACAAAATAAAACCACTAGTTAAATTGGTTTCTTTTCTTTGTATGTTTATTTTTGCTAATAGAATGTATTGCTTAGAAAAAAAAAACAATTTTGATGTTTACAAATGTCTGGTTTGCATGCTTGAAAAAACTGCAACCAACTCAGTTCTATTAGTCAATACTTATTGAATACAGAGTTAGTTATTAAGGTATAGGGATCATAAATTATAGCAATAACATTTATATTTATAATAAATTACAACTTTAATTAGAAACTCTTTATGTGATGTTTTCCATTTGTGAGGATCTCTTTATTGCTATTTAGAACACTTATACACAATCAATACTCTATTACACTTTCCTACTAATAGTTTATATGAATCAAAAAAATTTAAAAGCTGTCCTCAATGAAAAAATCATTATCATTATTATCTTGTTGTTTAATATTTATTGTGGACCACATTTCTTCACTGGGTTTTGACATTATATTGGTTTTAAGGTCTCCGTAAAAAAACCTATAATAAAAATAAGAAAATTTTCTATTTGTTTGGGCTCAAAAGGTCATTGCTTTTAAACTTGAGGTTCTCCATAGTCTAAATTAGCTAAAGTTTTATTTGAAGAAAATGTGTCAGAAAAGTTGAGTTTAATAACCTGAAAGATTTCTAAACTTTGAAAATTCTCTTATATCCTTTTGGCCTTTTATTCTGATATTATTCCAAATTGCTCAATAATAAAATCTATTAATTGTCCTGCATTCATTTGTGCTAGGCTCTTTATTTTCCATTTCACTTTTTAGAAAAATATGATGCAAAGACAATCAAAGTTCACAAACCATGTTCTCTGATATAGTCCCACTTTCATGAAAAAAACATATATTAGAAATTTTGCACAATTTTGAAATACAGATGTTGTAAAAAGAGATAACTATTCAGTCAAATAATTTATGTGGTAATGACCATGTTGTCCTGTAAGAGGTATACTAAATACCAGAAATTGCTTTAAATTAAGTAAGGAAAGTAAAATATTTGTATGTAAAACATACAAATGTAAAACAATAAATGAGAATAGAGAGTAAATAAATGTAGAAATTCTGAGAAAGAAAACTCATATGTGTTAGTGAAGGTTAGAGAAGCTATTTTGGAATATATTTGGATTCACAGCAATTCAATAAACAAGAGTAAAAGTTAGGATTATGTTCAGTTGAGAGTAACAGATATCAAAATCCCTGGTGGTACGCAGTCGGGGACATTCTTTGCTCCATAAATCCTCCCACTAGAATCTCTTCAGGTCACTACTTTACTGTCCAGAAAGTGTAACCTGTATGTTCTCAGTCCAAAGATATCTACATTCCAGATATCAAGGCTGAGTAAGGAATGAATAAGGGGTGAAAGTCACATATATTTTTGGCTGTTGTTAAGGGATAACCAAGACTGTCTTAATGTTCCTTTCAGCTTGACTAGTGATTAGATAGATTTCTTCCTGACTGTAGGTTCCTAATACTCTCTCTTCTTAAAGTATTTTCTTTAGAAAACTTGTAACTGAAAATTCTTCCTCTGTTCCTTTGAAATGTGTATAAATCTCCCAGTCTAGTGAGTTTTCCAACTCAGAAATGTCTTTCTCAAGGCCCTAGAGCCATCCTTTTGAAATGTAATCATCAAAAAGGTAGTTCTCCTATCTCCCATTTTCTGTGGGAGTTTAGGAGCTTAACTTTGATAAACACCAGTTAGAAAACACAGATAGCCTAGTCACAGAGAAAAACATTCGCAAACTCAGGAATAACTCAATATGTTCAACACGTCCCGGTGATCGACCTGCCCCACTAATGTCCTGTCCCCCACTACTTTTCCACTATTCAATCTGCCGTTCAAATACACTCCTGACTTTTGTTTCAGCCTGGCTAAATTCACTATTTCTCCCCCACTGCAACAGTCTTCAATAAAGTCTTCCTTCTCCATTTAACTTTCCGGTACAATTTGTCTTTGATAAGGAGTTTACCAGAAGCTGCCACATATTTTCACCTCATCAGATCGACTAGAACTTTGTTGCTAGGCCACTGGGAAATGCAGTCTTTCTTCTACGTAGCTATATGTCGAGTAAAATTTCTACTAGTATGAAATACAAAGACAACTCAGTGTTTCCATGCAACCATTTACTTAGCAACTTCCCCCACGCCGAAATAATGTAACTTGAATGCTACCATACTTTTGGCAGGTCTTATAATATGTGATACTATTTTCAATGTCCTTTGCATTCTGTGTCTTCCTTTTTGTCCATTTATGCATCTTTCAAATCTGCTTCATTCATTAAAAACAACAACAAAAAAATAGTCTGGGTCCCTACTACCTGCCAAGTAAAACTTCCTGTGAGAATGACTCAAGAAATGTCTCTATTAAGATACCAAATGTTCTCTATTAAGAAGATTATTTTAGGAGGTAAAATACTGTAAATATGGTTAGGAGTAAATATGTTAAAAGTACTGTGACTAACAATTGTCCCCATTCGGTTAGAATTTTGTCATTATTTAATAATTTAATTATCTGTTGTAAGAAATCTTTATTAAGTAGATGTGACGTGACAGTCACTGTTTGAGTTGCAGATATTAGAACCTCAGCACCAGTCAAAAAATACAAGGCTTGCAAGGACGTATAATAAACAGCTTCAGACTATAATCAAAGTACCTAGGAGGAACAAAGCAGGCACAAAGGAGAATGTCATTAAATATACCTGGGAGTTGAGGCTATATTGTTACAAAAGTTCTTTTTATTGAGTAGATAATTTAACTACTGAAGACAAAGATGAACGAACCAGGGAATTAATTGAACTAATTATTGAAGGTAAAAATGGACAAATGAGGGACTTAAAAGAGCTATAACGAGAACTCGGACAATCAGACTTGAAATGGTCGCCCATAGAAAATAGAGAATGCCAATGAAACATGAAAAAGCAACATACTATTACAACAAAATTACAATCGACCCTCAAAGATCATCAAATTAAGCTTAAAAAAAGCCTCACGGGGCTCTGGGATTGGTATAATATTACAGCAGAGCTCAGTAACTGGGAAATGTAACTGTGATTAACATTTACTGCTGCCCTAGTGGACTGGGGCAGGAATGGGTGGGAGGGCCCTCTAGACCGATGGAGAGAGACAACAGCTTCCTGAGCCATACCTCCTACTGCCTCCATTAGTCTATCATTTAAAGCTAAGTATCTAAAAGAAATTACTTCTTAAAAACAATTTTTATTCCTTTGTTCGGTAATATGATTGGGCATTGTTTCTGTGTTGTTTAGAGCTATTTATATTGCTTAATTTTTTAAATGATTTCCATTCCCCAGTGGCAGGAACTGTGGATATATGATACTCATATGTTCAAATTTGTGTCATGTGGTCAGCCTTGACCAATTATTGTGGTCAAAGGGACAGGTGATAATGTTTTTAACTAAATTTATTGGGGTGACATTGGTTAATAAAATTACATAGGTTTCAAGGGTACAATTTGATAATGTCATATGTATATGGCATTATGTGTTCACCACCCAAAGTCAAATCTCTTTCCGTCACCAGTTGATCCCCTTTGTCTTTATCTAGCCACCTTTCCCTCTGCTAACCACTAAACTATTGTCTGCGTCTATGAGATTTTGTCTGTCTGTCTTGTTCGTTAGTTGCTTTCGGAAAGTGATGATTTTTTAAAGTTCAGGTCACACATTCACCCTGCTGGATGAGCTTATTTTACCATCAGGATTTACACAGAGACACTTCTGAAGCCATTACTAAAACAAGAAGAAATGTACCATCAGAAATAAATTTTCTTATGCAACAATATTTTAGTAGTTTCTTTTTCTTATTTAACATTCATTGTGACTTATGTAGAAAAGGATTTTATTGGAACCTTGTCTTTAAAAGAGTTGCCAATTATTATTTCTTCAATCTGAAACTAAGTTTTTAATGTTAAACTGACCTTTAAAGTTGTTTTAGGTTTCTTTTGCCCTTTTAATACCTCTCTTCTTGTTTATAACCAAATTTACTGCTAGATGATTAATGCTTTAAAACAGTGTTTTAATGAGTATTAAAGAAAAGTTACCTCTCAGTTTCAATACAGAAATACAAAAATAAGTTCCTTTTAAGGTAATTCTGGATGTTTTCCAAATGTACGGAACTAAATAGTAACCTTTTTGAGAGAAGAAACAATCTATTTTGTTTAACAATGTATGCCTAACTCTGAATGCAAGGTTGATTTTTGTTTGGTGAATGCTAATTTGGCTAGGGAACAAAATTGGAAAAATATTTTTGGCAATGATTATGTTCAAATGATGGAATTTGGTAAGATAATTAGGTAATGACACATGATAATTATATTTTTACTAATCATATATTAATGTCTTAATTTTTATGGTGTTAAATGAGCATGGACTTATCAAAACTAACATTACTGTCCTTTTTTATAGTAGCAAATACTCATTGTCAGGATTGGTTATCTCACTGTCATTTCCAAATGAACAAAATGTGCCAAGTAAAACCTTAAAACCTTTCATACTGACCTCAATAAATAGCAGCACGTTACAAATTAAAGTTAGAAACTTAGACTGCTATTAAGTACATTCACTTCAATTTTATTAAATTTTGATTATGTATCTATATGTGTTTATTTGTTTATTGTTAATTTCCCCCCAGTATCCTAAACTCCATGAAAGCAAGAAAAATATTTAGTTCCATCACCACTCTAAGCACAATTTGTGTGTCTGTGTTTATACTAGTGTTTTGATACTGAGAATGAACTATTGTTATTTTGATGATTGCTATACTTATTACTATAAAACATGATTATTGATTTCTCTAAGGAGGTTACCACACGAGTAAATGAAAATTAATGCACAAGAATTATTTTTGACGTCATACTATTTTAATGGGTTGAGAGGAACTCAAGGAAAATTAAATCAGCTTTCTCCTTTCACAGATAATTTAAAACTCTTAGAAATCAGAAAAATAAACCATGGTTACACATAAGCAGAAATACAAGTAAGTGAGAGAATACAAAATAGAGCCACATTATTCTTTCTATTTTTTCACTGTTACTTGATTTTGTCACTTTTGATTCAACCATGTTATTAATAATATATATCTTGATTTTCTAGTACTTATATTTTATTTGTCTTTATAGGTTACTGTCAGAATATAAGAACTTCGAAGCCTGGGACTATATCTACCTTGCTGAATGTGGTCTAGTACAATCCAGTACAATAGCAAGTTCATAAGAACATTCAAAAAATGTTTTCAAGAACTAGGAGAATGTCAACTCTTTGAAAAGAAAATACCATCTCCATGAAAACAGCTTGCAAATTAAAATTTCCAAGGTTCAGAAGTGTGTAATCTATAGTAATAGTTCATTTTTTCCATAACATTGTATTTGAAACTCGGTATCCTTTGTTTTCTTTGAAAATAAATTAACAGGAATGCTCATATTTTTATCTTAATTTTAAATGTCTAATATTTATTTTGCCTTGAATAAATTATCTCCCCATTCTAGTAGATATAGCAGTAGTTTTCAGAAGCTAGTGGGGAAAAAAAAAAATGACCTACAGGATGTGTGTGGGAAATCTCTGTAACCTTCCTCTTAATTATGCTGTGAACCTTAAATTACTTTTAAAAAATAAAGTTTTACTTAAAAAAATACAAAAATTATATGATTTTTGTTTCTCAACATAGCATTTTAAGCATTACAAGATATGTTTTACTATTATCAAGAAACATCCAGAATTATAATGTAATAAACAATGTTTGATATACTTTGTTTGAATTTTGAATATACAAAATAAACAGAATTTTATTTTTAAAATATTTTGAAAATTGAAGTTATCTGTATTTGCAGTATTATCTTTGGATTTATCAGGGGTGTCGTATTCTGTTAGAGCTGCTCTTCCACAATACCACAGACCCGGTGACTTATAAAGCAGAAATTTATTGCTCATAGTTATGGGATGTGGAAGTCAAAAATTAGCGTGCAGCATGATTGGAAAAGAGCCCTCTTCTCACTGCAACCTGACGCGGCACAAGGAGCTAAGGAGCCAGGCGAGATCTCTTTTATAAGGGCACCAATCCCATTCATGGGGGCTCCACCCTCATGACCCAATCACCTTCCAAAAGCCTCGCCTACTAATACCATCAATTTGAGGGTTAGGATTTCAACGTACAAATCTTGGGGTGGGGGCACAAACATTCGGCTCTCAGCAAGCGGTGTTTTATATTTCTTTTATGACACATGGTATACGATATTACATAATTCCAACCAATTGTGACTGAACACAAGCTGTTCCCCACCCACTGTATATACATATCCATTCCCCAAGTTCTTCCTGTGTACCCAGTAACATCGTGACTGCTCTCAAATAAATGGAGAGGCATAACATTAGTTCAGGTGGTTACGTAAAAGAGATACATTGTGTTACTCAAGAAATTTCACTGTCATTTTAATGTTCTGATATTCGGTTTCTTATAGCATAAAACATGGTTTACAATAATAACTTCAGAAAGTAGATGATAATGTGTAGACTTAATTTGTAGAAAAATGCTAGATAGCACTGTGGATCATATTTTCAAACCAGCTATATTATCTAAATATGTGTGTGTGTGTGTGTGTGTGTGTGTGTGTGTGTGTGTGTTCAGGCTTTCGGTGCTTTAATTGAATAATCATTAAATTTTTCATAATATGAAAATATGCTATGTATGTATATATGTAGTAATTTAACGGTAGCCCTATTTTATATATACAGATATATGTGTAGAAAAATAAATAAGTCAAATTATGAAAGAGATTGAAAAAGAGAAAAAGAGAGGTAGGCTTAATGTAGATAAGCTATAAAGTGCTGAGAATTTGAAAGAAAAACTTGCAAACATATGTGTGTTTTGACCTTAAAGAAATGTGTGTGTTAAAGTCCAGCTAATGTGCATCTTCACCTTTAAAGCATAGCTACGTACATTTTCAATATTTCTCTCAATGTTTTATTTTACTTATATGGTATAGCTGAATTTGTATTAAACATTCTCTGTTATTCAAATTTGTGGTTTACGTAGAGCATTTATGGAGTCTATTTACAGAGTATTTAGCCACTAGTTTTAAATTTCCAGAGAATCATGAAAAGTGATGTCATGTTTGTGTTTCCTTTATATTCTATGATTTTACCAAAATCTCTTAGATGGTTGAATACAGAGAGAATTAAATATATCAAGGAATACCAAAGTAATACCACTGTAATATGTAAAGGTTTCTAAATGGCTACAGTGTCAAAAAGTCCTTCTGATATTGATCATGGTTACTTAAGACACAATTCCAGGAAATTTTCATTGATTATGACAAAAATATAATAATTGGGTGAAAAAAAAATTACCTCCAAGAAGTCTATAAAGAATGTGCCTTAAAAAGTCCCCTTTGTTTCTCTGTTTGTTATGGTTCTTTCTCTCACTGCAGTTCAAAACCTGGATCTAACCAGTACTTTGAGTTCAAGTATGTTCATTTAAAATTGTCTTTGCTCTCCTCATTCTTTTTTTACAAAGATATAACTGACATAAAATTGTATAAGTGCAAGTTGTACAGTATATTGATTTGATACATCTATATTTTGCAATATGATTACCATCATAGCTTTAGTTAACACCTCTCTCATATCACATAATTATATTTTCTTTTATGTCACGGGGACAATTAAAATCTAGTCTCTTAGCAACTTTGAAGTATATAATACAGTATTTTAATTATAATCATAATGTTGTGCATTAGATCTCCAGAACTTTTCATCTTCTATTTGCAGGTTTGTATCCTTAATTTATTTCCCAATTTCCCCACCACACAGTTCCTGGTAACCATCATTCTACTCTGTTTCTACAAGTTCAACTTTTCTAGATTCTACATATAAGTGATATCATGTAGTATTTGTCTTTTCCTGACTTACCACACTTATCACAATGCCCTTAAAGTCCATTATGTTGTTGCACAAAGCAGGATTTCCTTCTTATAGATGACTAATATTACATTACATATTACATATATACTAATATTACATTATGTATACATAAATATATGCATGTATGTGTATGTATATTGTGAATAATGTTGCAATAAACTTGAGAGTACAGATTTCTTTTTTGCTATCCTATTTTCATTTCCTTTGGAAACATATCCAGAAGTGGGATTGCTTTATCATGTAGTAGTTCTGTTTTTACTTTTTTGAAAATCCTCCATGCTATTTTCCATAGTTATTGAACCAATTTACATTCCCACCAAGCATGCAAAAGTGTTCTATTTTCTCCACATCCTCACCAAAACATTATCTCTTGCCTTTTCGATGATAGCTATTCTAACAGGTATGAGGTAATAATATCTTATTGTAGAAGATTTAATTTGCATCTCCCTGATGATTAGTGATGTTGAACATCTTTTCATGTACCTGTTGGCATCTGTACAGCTTCTTTGGAAAAAAAAAATCTATTCAGTTCTTCTGCCCATTTTAAAATTAAATTGTCCTTTTGTTATTCAGTTGCATGCATTCTTTATATATTTTGGATAGTAACCCTTGTCTGATTTTTGGTTTGCAAATGTTTTTGCCATTTCTGTAGGTTGCCTTTTCAATGTGTTGATAGTTTCTTTTGCTGTACAGAAGCTTTTTAGTTCGATGTAGTCCCAATTGTTTATTTTTACTTTTGTTGCTTTCACTTTTGATCTCATATCAAAAAAAAAAAAAAAAAATCATTGCCAAAACCAATGTCAATGAGTTTCTTTCCTATTTTCTTCTAGGGGTATTATGGTATCAGATCTTATGTGAAGCCTTTAATTCATTTAAATTTAATTTTTATGAGCGGTATAAGATAGGGGTCTAATTTCATTTTTCTGCACATGGTTATCCAGTTTTCACAACATCATTTGTTGAAGGGACTGTCCTTTCCCCATTGAGTATTCCTGGCTCCCTTGTCAAATATTTTTTGAGTATACATGAAGGGGTATATTTCTGGGCTATCTATTCAGTTACATTAGTCCATGTGTCTATCATTATACCAGTACCACACTGTTGTAATTATTATAGCTTTATAGTATAGTTTAAAATCAGGAAGTGTGATGCCTCTAGTTTTGTTGTTCTTTCTCAGGATTGCTTTAGCTATATCAAGTCTTACATGACAGACAGCTGTCATAGTCATCAGTAAAGGTTAAAAGCTTTCCTCTAAGATCAGAAATAAGACAAAGGAAGAGTGACCACTCTCATCACTCTTACTCAACATAGTACTAGAAGTCCTAGCTAGAGGAATTAGGTAAGAAAAAGAAAGAAAAAGCATCCATTCGAAAAGGAAAAAGTAAAATTGTCATTATTCACAGATGATATTATCTTATATGTGGAACATTCTAGAGACTCAACCATAAAACTGTCGAGATTAATCAAAGAAGTCAGTAAGGCTGAAAGATATAAAATCAACATACAGAATCAGTTGCATTTCTAAACAATAACAACAAAATATCTAAAAAAGAAATAAAAAAAACAAAACTATTCCAATCACAATAGCATCAAACCAATAAAATACATCGGATTAAATTTAACTAAGGACGTAAAAGATCCATACAATGAAAACTAAAAGATTTCTATGAAAGAAATTTAAGTAGTCACAGAATATGGAAGGTATCCCATCTTCACAGACTGAAAGAATTAATATTGTCAAGATGTCCATATTACCCAAAGTCATCTATAGATTCAATTAAACCCCTCTCAAAATTCCGATGATATTTTTCACAGAAATGGACCAAACAGGTCTGAAATATGTATGGAATTACAAAATACTGCAAATAGCCGACAGTCTCCTCATTCTTATTCATTCTTATGAATTAACAAATGATGGGGAAAAAATCCTTTAAATAATTGAAATTAAAATCAACTAGAAAATTTAACTCTGAGTGATGAATGCAATGCAATATTCATAAGACATTGTTGAACTGTACACTTGAAAGCTTATATAATTTTATTAACCAATGTCACCTCCAATAAATTTAATAAAAAACAAAATTAAATTAACTATCTAAAAATTGTCCTCATTGTTCGAGAGATAATTATCACAGTAGCTAATGGTAGCTTGCAGGGGCACTCTGGCTTTCCATATGGGCAACCAAGACTGCCAAAATCTTGTAATAATCCTAGCGTTGGCAAAAGAAGATATATATTTTTCAGGAATCCTAAAATATCTACGTGGTATATGTTAAATTTTCATATGAGAAGAAGATGAAATGAAAATATAAATTTCTAGTTTCAGAGGAGAATGAAAACTTTTAAACATAAAACTAATAATTAATGTAGATAAAATATTAAGAGCTGATATATAATAGTAATTATATTTTAGACACACTCATTTGATTTTTTAATAACACATTTTATACCATAAAGAGCACCGAATGAGAAAAGATTTAGGAAGGTATCAACATATATAAACTAAATTTTATAATGTCTGAATAATTTGCTAATAATTTTTCCCCTCTAAATCTTTTGATAGTAGAAGTAAAATAAATATAAAAAGACCAGAAATCTGATGTAGTTACATAGAAATGGGACTAATAAATATGTTATCATTGAACAATAGTGAATATAATGTAAATTTTTAACTTCATTGAAAAATATTTTAACTGCTAAGATATATGGCTATTAAATATAGGTATATCAGACCACTATAAAATCGTTAATAAAGTAGTAATGAATTTGAGCAGTTCGTAATAAACTTGAGTCATGCATAAACCTTGGCAGGTGTTAGACAACATGATCAATTCTGAATTTCTTTCAGATGTCAACGATAATAACTACTTGACAGTGATAAGTATAAAATGTTAACAGAGAAAATCACTTCAAGTGGATTATGCCTGTCAAGCCTCAGCTGGCTGTAACTAGGAGTGAATATAACAGTTGCTTTAATGTCCCCTTGGGTATGCTTTGGGAGAAAGTATGGGTGGAAAAATATTTCCTCTAATTTCTATGAAATCTGTGTTCTGTGCTAAAGAAAAGAAAATTGAAGACAACATTACATTCCATTACTTTAAAACAATACAGAGACTTTTAAGTATCTTTTGCTGCTCCTAACTTTAACAGCCCCACAAAACAAGCTCTTTTATACATCTTGCAATGTAAAAGTTTGCTTAAATTTCAAACGTTTACTATTCTCATCTTCAATGTTCTGAAAAAAAAGATAAGGATTGCACTAATATAATACTTATAATACTTTTCAATTTGCAATTACATTGAAAAATAGAATCAAATATTTCGAAAGGCTTGTCCAGTCAGTATATTAAGCAAATACATACATATTGTTTCTAATAGGATTGTTCTACCCTCCTTGCTTCCTCTGCAGAGTATAGTTGTCCTAATTTGTTGGTAATGAGATGAATGTTTTAAACTTAGTTTTATACCAAGATCTGATTTAAGAACTAAATAGTTGAATCTACATTGTTGTCCAAACACTGGCAAAAGAGAACACGTCAGATACTAATAGGGCACATTCATTTTTTAATTTCAATTTACTCTAAAATTTAATAAAGAGAAAAAAATATAACTTGTCTAACTTGTCATTATCCAAACCACACAGAACAAAAGGATTATGTGATAGTTTTGTCAATAATACCTGAAGTCTTTAAGCATTTACTTTTCTCTTATATATCTTAATAGAGCTTTTACCATAGTGTTTGTTTAAAACTAAACAATTCTTTCCCACCCAATATAGAGAGTTTTAGTTTTAGTTTTAGTTTTTTCTAGTTTTACATTCTTGTGGATAGATTTTGCAATTTTGTAGATATTAAAACAACAGGAAACACAGTGAGGACCATAGAAACTCAGCAAGTTTCATTCTCTGGCAGTAATTCTCATTTTTTTCCCATCAGATGAGAGCAATAAAAACACTGAGAGAAAAATCTTAATAGGACATATAGCAATTTCCAGCCTTGAGGCCTGAGTTTTTATCTTTTCTATGAGCTGAATCTGCTATTACTATGTTCCTCTGAGTGGGAGAGCTGTGTGTGTGTGTGTGTGTGTGTGTGTGTGTGTGTGTGTGTGTGTGTGACAGAGGTAGAGAGAGAGAGAGAGAGAGAGAGAGAGAGAGAGAGAGAGAGAAATTGATTCATAGATTTCCAGGACTATCAGTGAAGTTTTGGCTTTCTTTTTAAAAATGTTTACTATATAAAAGAATCACTCAATGAAGATACTTAAGTATAAAACAGAGTATGGAATCAAGATTAATATGTAGTTAATAATTTCATTTTTAGCTCGAGTTAAAGGAACTCTACTCTCAAAGATTTATTTAGTACATGAAATAGTAAATCTTATTGAGACAATAAAGCATCAGTTTTATAAAATAAAATCTGAATGCAATAACAAGTATTATTCATGTATTACACCACATAACACTTTTTAGTATTTATAAATCATTAATACAAAAAGTGAACACTCTGGGATAACCCTCTGAAAGATATTGTTTGAATTTCCTATCCAGTTTCCCCACTGCTAGTATTTGGCCACCTCATCTAGCAAACTGATCTCTAGATGGTCTTAGGTTTTTATCCCATGGAATTCTTGGTGTTTGAAGTAATCCATTCTCCGGAGGAGAACTTTATCGATCTTTCCTTTGTGAGCACTCTCTTCTACTTCCTGTGGAACGACACAAAAAGCAATTGTAAAAGGGTTTTATGCTTCGTTTCCTTCCACACTCTAAATAGATCCTCTATTTTCAAAAAACAAAAATATGGACAGCAAAATCATATCTATGTGTCATTATCAAATATTTGTGTGGTCATTACAGCTTTTCAAGTGTTATAATTAGCACTATTTTATACATCCATCCATACAGCTTCTCTGGTTGACCACCTACAGATGTCCTCAGTCTACCAACGGTGGAATCAAATTATTTGTATGTTATTTCAGAACTATCATAAAAAAGATAAATCATAATTTAATTTTGGTAAAACATGTATTTGTGCATATAATGTATGTTACAAAAATAAAAAAAAAATACTCCTGATCTAACTAGTAGAAGTTTGCCAGTATCTTTATTATGCAGTCTTTCCTGTTTCTTCTTGCTGCTTCTCCCCAGAAGTCCCAAGTCTTTTAAAATAGCTTCAATTCATGTATGAATTTGTAAATGATATAGAGTTCTGTTTTATTTTGTAAAGCTTGGTATTAAATGTTTGTGTGTACTCTGCAATTTGCTTCCTTTCACATATTATTATATTTTTGAGTCATCCATGTTTTGTCTTTCTTGTACACATTATCCTGTAAGACTGTACATATATATAACTTATATCCCAGCAATCTTACTCCTAGATAGATGCCATAAGGGAAAAAAAAAAACAACTTACTTACATTCACTGTACACATCTACAAAATTCTTATTTTAAGAGTGAACATAACAGCAAAAAAAAGAAATAAGGACACTAGAAGTCAAATGTCTACAAAACTGAGAAAATTTGGATTTGGATAAATAAACTGGTACATTCACACCATAACATATCATGCTTTAGTACTTTATTTCTGAAATGCAGGAATAATTAGTCCTGAATATGTTTTCATTTTATCTAGAATAATTTTCTATCTGATAAATACAGAACTATATTCAGGGAATTCTAAAGGTATCATTTAAAAATTTACAATCTCTGATTAGAACTACTATAATTTTTAAAGCTGCTTAGTTAAGATCAATCTTTCTCCAGTCTCTTATCTCCCTTTTATTTGTTAACTTCCTTAGAGATCTGAATGAGCCTGCTTTGATCCAGAGATTCTTTTCCCCAGGTGCTTCTCTCTGCAGACAAAAATCTTTCCCATGGTCCATACGGCATTATCAATTATTGATATAATATAGATCCTACAGCTGCTCTACTTTTATAAGTGCTCTAAACCAACAATGAGAATGACATAAATAAATAAATACCTATCAGGAGTTTAGCTTTTGAAGAATGATCTGATGGAGAAAGAAACTCTAATTTTTTTTTTTTTGGCAGTACAATTACTTCCACTTGAGTTAGACATTGTTCCCTATGAGGTTTGTGGATGACCTGTGAAAGAGGTTGGACTTCTGAAGAAAAAGGACGCTGTCTATGATAGCATAAGAGTCCCTGGGGGATACATAATATGCCACAATGCAAATGATATGCACATACATTAGAAGGAACTTTTCAAAAGAATCATCTTGAAAATAAAAAGATCAACTGTAATGAATAGTGATTTCTTTCTACTAAATAAATTTAAGACTGATGAACATAATACTTATAATGTAGCACTTCTACTGTCATTTTGGTTATCTGCTGACAGTCAGAGATGAGGCTAAAGGATGGAGGGGAAAGAATATGAGAACACAGAAATATGGAATGCCTTAGAGAATTAGGCATTCTTTCCTTTTTCTCTCTTTCTTGATGATAAATTTCTCATTGCAAATAATCAGTTCAGAATATAATTATTCATTTGGCTCACTGAATAAATACTTACAGTGTTTAGTACTGAATACACACTAACATAGTGGTGAAGAAAACAGAGAAGGTACCTTCCTTCTTGAAGAATCTATGCTACTACTTTCTACACTGTCCCATCCCTTGAATAACTACAGACAGATATTATAGATAAATGGGTAAAGATGTTAGCCTTAGATTATATTTGAAACTTAATTATAATTTTGGTTTGACTATTTCGGCTATACTTAATTACTTAATGTAAAACATGACAAAGAAATTGGTCAGAGTCAAATGTGAATCAGGAGAGTGGGTGAAATTGCAAAGAGTAAACCTCCAGTAAAAAAGAAAATCTCTTATCGATCAATCTAGCTATCTACATAGTAACATACACACACATATGTATACACACACCTACATTCATACATATATACATAAAAAGATACCATATTCTTGAAAGCCTCAGCCTGGTTCCTGAACCCTTTTTCAAGTCATGTAAGTAATTCTCTTTGCTTAGATTTATTTTTTTCTGGGGAACTGAGTGTGAAAATGAACAAATAAATAGAAGTGACCAGAAAGCACATTTTCTATTACTTGGATTTAGATTCATTGAATAAGCCCTTCCTACAGTGGAATTTGACTTGACAAGGCAAGAAATCAGAACAACAAAAGCAATAACCAAAATATTTGTATCAAAAAGAAAAAAAGACAACTGATAATAAAATGTAATTGATTTTTGGCTTGATTTTTGGACATAGGTAATGTATCAGAAGATATGTGAAGTGCTAGTATATGTGACTATCCTTTGCTGAATACTCCACCTCAAAGAAGAAAAAGTGCATAAATAACATTGACACGGGAATAAATTCTTATGAAAATGTCAAAATCAATGGAATGGAATACATATTTTAAGTGACTTAGGTTCTGTATACTATGGCAAAATCGCTGGTGGCGCATATAATCAATTACACATGATCTATTTTCAAAACATGATTATGATACGGCATGCTAGGAAACTGAGGCAAAATATAAAGCCATTTTACATCATTACATCTTTCAGGCAGAAGTGACTGAATTTCAACTCAATCTTCTGGTTACATTTTAAATTATACTGTTTACATTAGTAATTTACATTTAGAAAGGATGAAAAACAAGGAGGTATTGCTATATCATACTAAATGCATATTGAACCACTCTAAACATATATATAAATGTATCCAGAAATTATGTCCTCATAGAATATAAATGAATAACATAAAAATTATGAGACTATTAAAATTATTGGGGGCCTTTACTTTTACTCTTAAAATTTCATAATATTAATACAAGAGGTTTTCTGTTTTTCTACCTTTGTGTTTACTATGAAAAACTGCAATAGTTTATACAACTAAAAACCTAGCTGAACATTTTATTAATTTGAATGTTGTATTACATTCCTTAATCATCTTCACAGTAAAAATAGGCTCTGAATTAAAGGACATGAATAGACAATTCTTTAAAAAATAAAATGCTTATAGATAGTAACAGATTAAAAATTTCCGTCATCTAAAGAAGTCCAAGAAACCGAATTATGACAGCAGGGGTAATACAAATTGACTTACTCTAAAAATTAACTAAATTAAAAACAAAAAAATTATAATAATCAATGTTTGTAATGCTGCTATGCATTAAAAGGTAGTGGAAATATAAGTTGATAAAATCTTTTTAGAAATCTTTTTGGAAATATGTATCAATCTTAAAATTGTTTATATCTTTTGACTGTAGCCTTTTATTTTTTAGACTTTGCCATATGGATGTGAAATCCAGATAAATATTTATCACTTTGACAATATTTGGAGACAAATAAGTCCAATATTATTAAAAGGTAATTGATACATTGCCATATAAAGTAGGAATTTTTAAACTCAATAAATATTTACTCCATCATTTCTTTTTTCCAAGTACCATGTTGCAAAGATGGACAAACTCAGCACTTATTGTCAATAAATGTATGGAAGGCTGTGTATCTCCTCATTCTTCTCCTACTCTCTGATCATGACATATTGTTCCCCTTTACTGTTTGTTTCTTCTGCCTATAGTTTAAATTTAGTGTTTCTTAAGGCTCTGTGGTTATTCTCTCTATAAAGATTCTTTCTGGCATGTATGATTGAATTTCCTTCTAATATGATAAAAACTTAAATATTACATTTATATCCCAGACCTCTTGCCTAGTTTTGAATTTATATTTCTATTCCAAATCATCTACCCAAATGTCTCACAGGAAGTACAAGGTTAATACCCTAAAACCAGCCTTTATCATTTCTCTGAAACCTGTTCCATCCTTGATATCTCTGTTTGAAGAATAGCACCACATCTTTATAGTTGCAAAGAGGAACCTCATCCTCCTGTGCCAGTTGTATCCAATTATCTTGAATTCCTGTAGAAATATTATTCTCAGTAATGTCATTATCCAATTCTTGGTCCAAGAGGGCTCATTTTCTTTTAAAACGATATATCCTTATGGGTTAGACTAGTAACTAATAAAGTATTGTACTACCTCAATAAATGTTTGCTGAAGGGCTATTGAGTGAATGAATAAAATACTTGGAAATATCTTTAGAGACATTTCCATTCAGGTTAGGAAAATTAATGTTTTGGGGTGATTTAAGTTCAGCCAGTAGCATTATAAAAATTGACATATAAAGTGAAATAGATTCCTAACTTATACACTAACTAATAAAATTAAAATCTTCTTTCTGAAAACTAAATAAAATCATAAAGGCTTCTCTAGAAAATTCAGGAATTAAGATTTCCATTATATCTATAAACAGTTGACAAAATAACATGGAAATACAAGCAATTCTGAGCATGTTACATTGAGGAAAAAAATTAAGTCTATTGCTACTAAAGCTAATGTATATGCTTGTATTTTTCACTGGAATTAAGATCTAAAAAGATTGTCTTGGATCTAAAAGAACTGTATTAGAAAGAAAAAATGAAAAAAAATCCCTAAAGTAAATCTGAAGTACATTATGAGAATTTCTGTACAGGAAATTTATTCATTTAATCATCTTTTTACTTTAATTAATATTTTTTGAAAACTATTCCTATGCCAAACATTATTCTTTGTTCCAGGATACATTAGTGAACAATAAAGTTTCCAGCCTACCTGAGGCTTATATTTTAGTGATAGGCAATAATACATATGGTAAATAAATTATATTCTACATTATAAATGATATAAAAGAAAAGGTGAATCCAGGTTAAGAGGAACAGAGAATGTTGATAGAGAGTAGTAGATTGCAATTTTAAACATGGGATTAAGTTGGACATCACTGAAAAGGTAAAACAAAACAAAAAAAAAATCATCTATCTAGGTGAAACACATTTTGACGATGCAGATAGCCAGTTTTGCAACTGTAAAGTGAGAGAGGGAAAGAGCATTATAAAAACAGCAGAGGAAAAAGAAAAACAGGTGTTGTTGTAGCAAAGTAAGTGACGAGAAGAAATGAAAAAATGAAGTCCTAGTGATGATGTAGAGCCAGGCCCTGAAGATACCTTCAGGTTATATATACTCTGCTTTTCTTTATGTAAAATGGGGATATCATTCAAGTTTGGGGCCTAAATTCCAAAGGTCTCTGGTTCCTTTCAATATATATGTAAGATTAAACAACGAAACCCTCTCTGTTTAAAAGACCTGAGCACTGGAGTATCATAAATGGAGACAGGTCAGTGAGTATAGCAGAATGAAAATTAATGGGGCATAATAATTTTCATATATCTATAAAGTGTAAAGGGAAGCTATTGAAAGGACAGTTTAGTTGATCACTAGGAAGAGAGTTCACAACTAGAGATACAAATTTGGGAGTTAATGACATGACATATAGAATTATAGTAGAGACTGCTAAGTGTCTAACAAAATTTCTTTCCTTTTTCCACTGTATTTTGGCTTAGACAGGCTAATTAAGCAGATATTTTCAAGCCTTCTCATTACCGGTGAGTTAAGTTCTGACCACTGGACTATGTGCAGAGGTGATGAATTCTAATAACAGGTCTAGGACTTAAGACATAGGTCTCTTCCTTGAAGCCAACTTCCTTCTCCTCAGTTATTGGAACCCAGATATAGGTTTGAATCATAAAGATAACAACATTATAGAGGACTGTGAAGTGATTATTTGACATTTCGGTCTCTGAGGAACAAAAAAGAACCAGTGATTTCAAAACTGTTATGAGAGGGAGATTTTAAATTTTATGTTGTTTAAACCACTGTGTTTCAGGATCCCTTTGACATAGCAATGTTATTTGACCCTAAAATATACATACATTAGAGCCACAAATGTGTGATAAAAATAGGTATTTAAAATCATTTATAATTATGTTTAGTTTTGAGTTAATTGTATTTCAGAGATACAAAAGCTAAAAGATGTAAACTGAGGGAAACTGTCAGTTATTTTTCAGGCAACCTTGAGAAATAATTTTCATTAGAGTCTTGGAAATAAACAATCATCCTTTATTTTATTAACATTTCCTTTAATTTTTTTGCCCAAACTTTCTAGAGTTCTCCAAATGTCTGCTAAAATTAGCAAATATTACAACTCCATCTGCCCTTGTACCCTAAAGTAAATTTTAGTGATACTAAAACATTGACTAATATGAAATGCATTTGCAAATTTCAATTTCTTTCTTTTTCTATTTTTCTTCAAAAAAAATCTTAGTACTTGCCATTCATATATAGACTTTAAAATCCATAAGTACTTTTTCATGTACATTAACTTCCTCCATTTTTATTGTTTTTAAAACCCTAGATCATTATAACAGTATAGAACCATTAAATAGATTTTGACCTATTCTCTTCCTTAATCACATTCAATTAAAACAAACCAAAAAGCCTTTTAATATTTTCTTAGGAATTTTGTTGACAAATATATTTACCATATTTATCCATACTCATATCCATATTTAGTACATAAAAATTATGCTATTTTTAATAATGTATTTGTAATAATGGTCTGAACTCCACGTTCTCTGGAAATACATTGTGAATCCTTGTGTTGATGTTAACCATCCCCTATCAGTCATGAAAAAATGAACAGCAGTCATTGAATTATAATTCTGGGAAGGCTACCTGTGATCTCCAAAACATATTTCAGAGAGGAAGCACTAATCTAAAGATATTCAATAATATCAAGAAGGTAATGAGTTTATATTTTGTATTTTCTCTAAGTATAAATAAGTGTGTACTAACTTTGCTTTTAACCATAAGGAGGTAACAGAGGATGGGTCTACCCTCATGACTTAAGCAAATGAAAAACTAGAAAATATATGAAACAGCAGTTTCAGGCATTAGAGATAAGGCAGCAGAGGAAAATGATTCCTGAAGGACAAGAGGTTTCAGTCTGCAGTACAGGGAGGGGAAATACGATCAGAGTCAGCCTGGTAGGCACTAGAGTTGAAGCGACAGTGGTTAGAACTCACAGGGAAGAGCTCCAGGAGGAGTTTCACAGAGAAACAGAGTTCCAGAGATCTGCAGAGATCCAACTGAGTCTTACCCTGAACTTGATCATAGAACCTGCATGAAGAAATGACCAGAAGCTGGTGAAACAATCCTCAGAAAGGAGGAAGAGAACATTTCCTGGGGTTCACACAGAAGAGAACAGAAAATTGTAAATATGTGGCCAAATGCGATTTTTCTTAGTTGTCTAATACAAGACCGAAAAAGATGATAAGGAGAACAAAGAATAGATGAAACAAGTAGCATCTCCCCATAAAGCAAGATAGTATGTCGAAACCAACCATGAAACCGAGGTCTAAATATACTAATTAAAAGACAGAAGTCATCACATTGAAGGAAAAAAAGCAAAACACAACTAAGTGCTACAAGAAACCAATATCAAATATAAAACTACAAATGAGTAAAAAAGAAAAAAGACAGAAGAATGTATATTATCATGCTAACACATGGACATATTACTATCGGACAAGGTATATTTCATAGAAAAGAATATTACTAGGATAAAAGAGTCATTTCATAATGATAAAGGGGTAATTCATCAAGAGGACACAATTGATCTATAATGACAGAAAATACATTAGTGTTTGCATGTAGATGAGTTGGGGAGATAAGGTTGGATAACAACAGGTCACACAAAATCTTTTGTGGGTGATGTTTTTTGTTTTTTGTTTTTTTTTTTTGATTAGGGTGATGATTTCAAGTTGTATACCTGTGAAAAATTATACAACTGTATAATTTAAATATAGGTAATTATGCCTTTATTATAACTCAATAATTTTTTTTAAAAAAGTGCGGCTCTAATAAAATTAAAATATCCATATAAAGTGAGAGCAGACATTCTCATCTCCTTAATAATCTTAGGGGAAAGTTATTCAACCTTTCGCCATCTAAGTATGATGTAATTCTCTACTGTAGGTTTGTCCTAAATGTACTTTATCAGGTTACGTCGCTTTCTATTCCTGGTTTGCTGAGAGTTTTTCTCACGAATGTTGGATTTCATAAAATTCTTTTTCTGCATTTATTACGATGATTATATCATTTTTTTAGTCAGTATGGTAAATTATGTTGCTTAATTTTTAAATTCTAAAACAATTTTGCATTTCAGAGATGATCCTCACATAGTCATGATAAACTGGTAGATTTATTTAACTAAAATTATGTTCAGAATTTTTGCAACGATGCTCATGAATTAGTTTCCTGTATTGTCTTTTTTCTTTTTCCTGGTTATGCCAGGATATTGCTAGCCTCACAGAGTGAGTTGGGAAGTGTGCCCCCATTTTCAATTATTTTGAAGTGTTTATATAGAACTGGTATTATTTCTTCCTCAAATGTTTGGCAGAACCCATGAGTGAAGGCAGCTAAGCCTAAATTTTTTTTGTTAGAATATATTTAAGTGCAAATTCAATTCATTTAATAAATATAGGGTTGTTCTCTTTTTGCGTAAGCTTTGCTAGTTTATGTCTTTCAAGGAACTTAACCATTACATCTCCATTGTCACATATATTTTCACTAAGTTGTATATAACATTTCTCAATAGTCTTACTGCCTGTGAGATTTTCAGAGATGTCTCCTTTCTCATTCCTTATTTTGGAGAATATATTCCTCAATGTCCCCTCTAGACAATTCAGGCAGAATATACAGTGCACTATAGATTTTTAAAAAGACAGCATTTATTGTCCAATTAAAGAAACTCTGACACAAGGCTACTCTTCAGCCTAGCATGAGGAGAATCCTTTGGGTGTAGCTTCTTTATTCCTATTTGCCCACATGGGTTATATAAGTGTTACCTCAAATAGAAAAAAGTACAAAAACTTTAAGCCTGGGTCTATCATCTGGTTCATTAAGACCAGGTCTTATATGGCATCTAATACTGATAGCTATACTCATTTCACGTGTCTTTCTCTCAACATGAAGTACAATGATTTTAACATTATGGGGACTATTTTAGAATGAAAAGTCACTATTTTATATCATGCTTTCAGATAATCTAACCTGATAAATGGGGAAGATGTCCCAAGCATTTGGTTGGTATAGGTCACTTTAGATTCTAGCTACTGCGGAGGTCTCCTTCAGAGGTTGTTTTGGTAAGAGAAGAGACACATTCCACATAGAACGCTTACGACAACGCTGCCGACTTTTAGGCGGGGCTATTGGAATGAGCGTAAGAGCCTGCACTACTCACCAGCCTGTAGAGGAAGACTTGTGGAGCCTTTAATGTTTCCTAAAATATTTCAGAACTACCAGATTGATCTATTTGTACATCACTACATCATTTCGTTATTCTGTTACTGGATCCCCAATAATCTTGTCCTCTTTCTAACCCTTCAACTTGACCAACAGTTTTATGTGATAACATGTATGTCCTCCAGAACTTTCTCTCACTTCCCACATACATATAGCCTGGATGTGTTTTTTCATATGTTCAAATCCTTAAATTCTCATCCCTGGAAATAAAGCCTGAGTGTCCTTTACAGACAATAAATTCTTTAATACCTTCATCAAAAAGAAAGGAGAATATCAGATGAAAATTTCAGAAAAGTAAATTGCTATGTATATTTACAGTTAAATATACTTTAGACTTCAAATTACGTGTGTGTGTGTGTATGTGTGTGTGTGTGTGTGTGTGTACAGGTAAACTTATCAATAAAACTGACTTTGAAAATAATGGTAGCTTTAAATTATATTATGATCATTATTTATATTATAATCAAGATCATATGGTACTGAAGTTACAGAACTACTGTGCACCTTTGAAAGAGGAAAGCTACTTGTTGATTAAGAGTTGTTAAACCAATATGGAATTCATTAAGTAAAAACTTAAAAACTCTTATGCTAATCTCACTTTGAATGAATATATCCAATGGCAAAACCTGCATATCAATAGCTAAGAAATGCATTGTATATCGAACTTTGATATGAAATCAAAATAATCATAGTTATTCGTGAAAAGAATTTATAACTTTGAAAATAAAAAAATTAAAGTTACTATTGAAAAAAATAAAATTATAGTCAGTCATGGCTAAACAAAAAATATAAGCCAAGGAATTCATTACCTTCTTGTTCTTTGATGTATTTGTTTTAACAGAAAATATCTCTTCTGGTGATAACTTTTAACATTTAATTTGTATTTATTCACATCAATCTGAGCCCTAGGGAAAAAGAAAGTGTCAGTTACTATATATTTTTTCTGTACATTATAAATGTATTTATGCCAAGTTTTTAAATAAGAATTGAAGTCTATACCCATTTAGCACAAATCCTATGGTTTTAATTGTAGTTCTAATAATCATCGAACCACGTTTCCCACAATGTTGGAGTAACTTTCTGGTATGGAATTCAGAAATGCAAAAACTCATCGATTTCTTTTAATCATGATGGAACATGTGATTTGCTATCACTTCACTGGCCTTGCACAGCCACAGTGCATCAAGCTGTATCTACTGAGTCAAAAATAAATTTGAATACAGAAGAAAAATAAAAAATGATCATTCCCAATTAAAAATGTTTAGTCTCTCACTTGGACAATTGTCATAGACTAGAAACTCTGTCCTCTACTTTTTCTTGGCATTTCTTACCATGCCCAAGGAGACCCTGCATCTTCTGGACACTGTAGGGCACTCTAACTGATCTCCAGCACAGCCCTTCAGACACACTGGCTACTTTCAGATTCAATGTGATTCCAAGCTCCCTGCAATATATGAGTCTTCACACAGCATTATCCTTCTGCCTGGGACTCTCTTTCTTGCTTTTATCCTTTGATTCCATCAGATCTTTGAATAAATATAATTTCTCAAAGGCCTTCCATGAATACTTTCTCCAGAGTTGGTTGGCTTCTGTTACTCTCTAGTCTTAATCTGAAATTTCTTCCTTTCTTAATAGCACTTGCCATACTTTCTACTATTTTATTAAGTGGCTGACTAACTGTATTTCTCTCTTCCCTTCCACACTGTAAGGTCAGGAGCTGTATTTGTTTGTCTTTATCCATCCAGCACTCAGTGCAATGTTGGCACAAAGTAGGTAAACAGTAAGTGTTTTAGAAAATAAATCATAAATACCAAACATCTGGATGAGTAATAATGCTCTGCATCTTCTACTTTGTAAAATTGATATTTTACTGATAGAAAAAAAGGTCACCTTGTTTTTCTAATAGCGTTGGTGAATATGAAAGCAATTTACTCACATCCTCATATTCCTCTGTGACTAATAGCATTCATTAGCAAGTTGGCTTTTAAGAATCATGAGTACATTTGGAGTTTATATAAGAACCAAATTTATGTCATTAATATAATTCCTCCTAATAGCCCCTCCGTAAGAAACACTAGAAGGTCACTATGGAGGGACAGACAAATTTGTGCAAAGCCAAGGGATCTCATGAGAGTAAAGGAGTAAGCATTCTTTCTTTATATTTTAATGTTAGTAGGACATGTATGATGAAAAAAGTTTATCCTGACTGAGAGATAGTGGGAATGCATAATGAAAATGACCATAAGGGAACATGTAGTCAGGACAGTTAATTCAGCCTCGGCAACAGCATCAGAAAGGAAATTGGAAAGGGCTACTTCTGCCATAACATTTGTGGCTGTTCTGCAACACTCTACTGAGACAATCATCCCTGGCATAGAGGGAAAACTTAGGCAATATGGTTGTGCATGGAAGTGTTAACTAAATAGCCACCATCTGTTTGAAGGACGCTACCTAGAAATAATTCAGGAGATGTGGTATTGTCTTCTATTGAAAGACCACTGTCGAATTGTAGAGGGTTGGTTTTCTACAGAATCATAACAAAGACAACTGAAGCTAAATGTCTGGGCTACTAGATGTGTACTCAGTGCAGATTAACTGAGCCCAGTAGTTCTAGGAAGTCTGGTGGAGGAATATCTGTGTGTGGATGGCCCATGTAATTTGAGAGTTAATAAACAACATGGATTTACTTGACCTTCTCTAGCAGACATTGTCAGTGTTCCAGTTATCTCCTGTTAGTCCATACAATTATGGCTTTACAAGAGAGAATAGTTTCTTTTGCTCACGTATCTGTGCTTGGATCAAAGCTTTAGGGATACTGTGTCTCTGTTCTAGGTGGCATCAGCTAGAGTACCTGGATTGGGGCTAGAAGATCCATTTCCAAAGATGGCTCAATCGGCAGGGCTGGAATGTTGGTGTGGATGCCAGGAGTTCTGTGGCACATGAGCCTTTCCAGGGCTAGGGTCCTTCACAACATGGCACCTTCGACCCAGAAACTGGCACAACATTGCTTCCTTCATATTCTATTGGTCAAAACAGAAACACAGCTCTGAGGTATTCAGGAAGAAAGGGCAGAGAACTTCCTCTTTATGAAGGAGTAAGAGATTTCATACTGCCATAAGCCCTGAGGTATAAAGCCAGTTATTTGTGCTCTCTTTAAAGTTGAGGGTGAACCCTCTTTAGTCCTCAATAGTGTGACTATTTTATTTTTCAATCATTTAAACTTATTTGCTCTAATTTAAAAGTGACAGTGCCATTTCACTAGCTGTGTTGAGAATGATTCGAATTTCATTTGTATGTTTTTACCCCTTACAAATCCTTTTTTGCCCACACCAAATTCATTGTTTTAAGAAATGAATAATCTTAGGAATCCTCTTATCTATAGGAAAAATGAAAGAGGTAGAGAAGGAAATATCTTTGAGCTAAGTCCTCAATATACCTCTTTAACAAATCAAAGTGGTGCTTCCTGACGCAGCTACCAGCTCAATCAGGCCTGTCAATCTGAATTTCTCCGCGGCCTGTTCTTTATAGTGCTTCCCCTCCCTCACTGTGTTTTCAGAGCAATTCTGATCCCTCCCACCTTCCCGACAGTTTCCTTTTTCACTAGCAAAACTTGAATCTGGCATTCAAGGGGGGCACTCAGAGTTTGTTGGTAAGACAATCACCCTGAATAAGAGTTTGCTTGCCTGTCTGCTTAAATATATGTTGAATCAGATGGTTTTCCCCTCAACAAACCCGTCTTCTTCCTAGGAAGAGAAATGCCCTCATAGAGGCAACTCTCTGTGTCTGCATAAAAACGGCATTCACTGTAGAAAAAACTATTTGTGTGCTGAAATGAATTCTTCTCTCTGGCTTTATTTTGAAGTATATTACCAATATTCCTCACAAATATACAACTGGATAGCTGAATTTTGTATAACTTTGATGAAATGAATAAATTCAGTGAGGACAACCACTGTTGCTCAGGGTCTCCAAGACTAGAGAGCCAGTGCTCATTTTGAAGAGTTATAAGATAAGAACAAAAGACAGTATACGCTTTAAACAGGCAAGCCGATTTCATGTTTGCCTCAGGCAAACCAAATGTTCACTGTTGATTTACTCTTGAATTGTGAAAGCAAAAGCTATAAAAGCAAAAACAATCTTTGTTGTTCTTTTTTTTTTTACTCCAATGTAGTTCCATGATACCCTGAAGTAATATGATTTGCTATGAATGATGTGAAGAAGAGTTGTTTAGACTTATGGTTCTAGAAACTTTCAACAGTTTTAACAGTGTGCGCCCATGTGTTAAAAATCAAACCATTTCTGTGACAAAGGTTCGAAACAGTGCTACAAAGACAGGTGAATTGAATTCCAGTGATCTCGTTTCACCTTAGTGGCATTGCAAGAGCTGTTAAGGTAAAACAATAACATCACACAAGTTATTTCTGGTGCCCTGGCATTTCTTTATAAGGCCATAAGTTTAAGAAACATGCTATAAAGACCAGAGAGGTTAATGATATTCAAATGCCATCTCCTATGAGAATAAGAATATTTTTGTGTTATCGGGAAATATCTTGTTGAGCATGAAGCATCATTTTTTGCCTGTGAGATATATCAATCAACACAAATTGCGACAAATCAAAATATTAGATCAGAATTTTTTACTCCGCTTTAAGAATAAAAGTGTTTACTTTCCCTTCTTTATTGAAAAAATGAGAAGATAAATCACAATACTTTCATAGAAATCTTTTTAACCTGATATAATTTATCTTGTCAACAATATCATGAGCCAGATGAGAGAGAGGAAACTCAGAAAGATTTGCTGAAATTAGCAGAGCTAAAGAAAGGCACAATATAAATTCAAACTCATATTTAACTGACTTCAAAGTCTCTGATCAATCCTTTCCACATTATAGCCCTCCTGGTTCTAATGTTATCAGGGTCATTTACTTGATGTTTTCAAGAAGACAAATACTTTAGAATATATCCCTCTCATTAGGTAAAAAGGAGAAATCCTTAATACTTTTGATATTATGTTTAAAATGTAATACCTAAATTTTGAATTAAATTACATAATAAACCTGATCCTTTAAATCGTATTAGAATTAAAAACAACAGAGATGGAGTTCTCTCGAACTTTCATATGTCTTGGTCACATACTGTATTAGTTTCTAGGGCTGCTGTCTTAAGTACCACAAAATTGGTGGCTCAAAACAACAGAAATTTACTGTCTCAGAACTCTAGAGGAGAGAAGCCTGAAATCAAGTGATCACCAGGACTGGTTCTTTCTGAGGGCTCTGATGGAGGATCTGTTCTCTGACTTCTTTCTACCTTCTGGTGACAGTCAGCAATCTTTGTCATTCCTTGGCTTTTAGATGCATCACTCCAATATCTACCTCAGTCTTCACATGGCATTCTCCCCGTGTGTCTCTTCTCTCTTATGAGAATACTATTTATATTGGATTACAGGCTCACTATAACCCAGTATGACTTCATCTTAATTTAATCTTAACTACATCTGCAAAAATAATGTCTCCAAATAAAGTCACATTCAGAGGTAACAGGGATTAGAACTTCCACATCTTTTTTTTTTTGGTGGGGGGACACAATTCAACCCATAACATATAGAAATCATGCAGCAGAGCTCAGTTTAAAAAAAAATCAAGCAGAAAACTATAAAGTCTGAAAGAGCAAGATATTTGTGGGACTACTGGTATCCATATGTGCAGGTATATGTGTCTGCTTGTGCATGTGCTTATGTATTTAAATTTTCATGTGGTGTCAAAATTAATGCATTGCCTTTAGACTAATTCTATTTTTGGTGCAGGTATGAAGCTATGGAAAGTTAAGAATTTGAACAGACTATTTCAATGATATGGTATGTATTTCTCTCCTCTTCTTTGCCTATAAATAATTTACCAATTTAAAAATTTCTTAGCTAGAAATTTATAATCAATAATAAATATTTCTGTACACTGCTTTTGGGTCTCGTAAATTTTATTCTCCAAGAAGTTTCACAGAATACTCCAATCTTTTAATTTAAAAAATATTTGTCTTGGGAACTTATAAATTTATTATCATTTTCATGTAAGTAAGAATTGATTGACACTTTCTTGAGGAATTATCATGAATAGTCATCATACCTTTAATCCCATATTTTAATTTTATAGCATTTGGAACTTTTTTGTAAATATTTCCCCAAATAAGTGTAATTATCCTTTAGTATTACAAGGGTTCAGTTAATATATAGTATAGAATACACCATATAAATCTGAAAGCATTTTCATAGAACACTAAAGACTCTCATTTTAGCTTTACAATACAGAGCGTTAAGAAGCTATTCTTCTGGAAAGCCAGAATAAAAATCTTTAAGTCAATCTCTATTTATTTTTTTAAAAAAGTTAAAGACCTCCTTAATATTTTCAAAAGATCTTTTGCCTACTCTACACAAAGCAGCAAAACATATCCGTTAAGCTGTTTAGAATTCAAGTCTTCCTGTTTTGTGCCTGCATTGTTATTCATATGTTCCTTGTTCACGTTCCATGGGTCTAATCTATGTTTGTCTATAGAGTTTAAAAGCCATTTTGAAGCCTCATAGAGTTATTTTATTTTATCTATAGTTTCTCTTTCCAGTAATGATATTCTCATAGTACATTAATGCTCAGATGTCCTAAAAACATGTTATGGGCTTTTGGTTTAGAAATTGAATTAGAATAGTAAAAAGTACCCATGGTATCTATCTCTTTTGTTTTAAATATACTGTCTTTGGCTTTTATGCAACACAGAGTTCAAAGCAATCATCATCAGTAGATAATAATTATTAATTTTTATTCTCCTCTTCTAGCTCAAAAGGTAGTTAGCTAAATGCTGTACTAAATTTGGAGAAAAGAATGTTACTACTGTGATCCACATTCTTTCTCTAATCTCCTGAGCTAGGCTTATTGCCCAATGAACTAGTCAACACAAAAGCAGCCATGGAGCACATATGGCGAACACTGCAGTAAAGGGTAGAAACTGGAGTCCTCCAGCTCTTCTCCAAACCCAGACTCTGACTCATGAAGCCAACCATTTGGAAGATGTAATTAATTTTCAGGGGCATTCAATTTATAAAGAGTGTCATATGGAGGGAAAGCTAAAACCAAATGGTTAAGATATCTGTGAAATGTAAGACACGAAAGGGAAAAAGTATTTTAGGCACATATAATTTTGTTAAACCATGGGTTAAACAGAGTTAAATAGATTTACTTAATTCAGAATTTCTTAGATCCCCGAATATGATGATGTGCATTGTGAGTCACTAAAAATATGACATACTGTATAGTTAATGGGTTCTGCACCCAATTCCAATGTGGGGATGTGGGGTTTTCTCCACACGTGGAGATACTATCAGATTCAACAGGTTAAGGCTCAGCCCCTCAAGATTGTCCTCCACTTCACATGCCAGTCCAAGTCCCAACTGTCACCTGTGCTTTGGACTCACCAGCTGTAAACTGGAAATTCCCAGAACCCCGCTCCTTGGATTTAATTAATTTGCTAGAGCATCTCACAGAACCCTGGGAAACATTTTACTTACTAGGTTACCTTTTTTTAAAAAAAATTACTATTATAAAAAGATATAACTTCAATAACAGCCAAGTATAAGAGATGAGTAAGGCAACGTATATGGGAAGGGTGTGATGATTCCATGCTCTCGTAGCATGCCATTCTCTGCAAATCTCCACCCGTTCAACAACCCAGAAGCTCTGTGAATCCCATCTTTTAGGTTTTCATGGAGCCTTCACTATATGGGTATAAGTGTTTAAATCATCGGCCAGTGGTGGCTGATTCAACCTCTGGCTCCTCTCCCCTCCCTTGAAATCAGGGGGTGGGACTGACAGTTTCAACTGTCCCTTCTGATTGGTTCCCCTGGAAACCAGCCCTTCTTCCTTAGGTGCTCTCCAAAAGTCACCTTGTTAACATAAACAAACCTATTTGAGGTACAAAGGGTCTTGTTATGAATAACAAGACACCCATTTCGCCTTTATACCTGTGAAGCGATTTCAGGAACAGAAGACAAGAGATCAAATGTTAAAACAAAAGGTGCTCCCATTGTTCTTATTGCTCAAGAGATTCCAAGAGTTTGGGGAGCTGTGAGCTGGAAACCTTGGATGAAGACCAAACATAGATGAGAAATGTACTTTAGTCATCTGAACGACCAAATATATATTTCTTATAAATCGTAATATCGCAGCCCACCACATGATCTTTGAACATGGATCCCCTACAGTAAAAAGAGTCTACCTGTCAGAGTATTTATATTTGGTGCAGCATATATAGAACAGATAGAGCAATAGTATCTACGCAAACGTGCATTCGGAGAAGCTGGTGTGGAGTATGAATAGATTTAAATAAATGACTCATCTGTCCTATAAAGCCACCACAAATATTTTTATATTCTTGTACTAGTTTATTCTCCTCACCCCATCCTGCCCTTTATAGTAGATATAGCCTGAAAAATACAAGTCAAAAGATACAAGCGCATTACTGGAGTTCCACTTAGTCATTAACAGTTGGTCCAGTCATCAATAGATTTTATGAGCAGAATGTCTCCCAGAACATCACCCAGGTCTGCAGGCTGCCATTCCAGCTCGTCAAGTTCCAAAAGCAGTAACACAATATACGGCATCATCATTTTAGCATCTGCTATAACTGAGCTAAGAGACACTATCATCTCTTTCTTTGAGTCTCTTTTTAGGTATTAAAGTAAATTGGATTTCCCTCATTACATAACCCACTTACTCATTTCTTTACCCATAGCTACTATAGATACTTCCTTCTCTCCATTTATACCCAAACTTTTCCTTTGGAAGGTACATTATGTTCACCACTGTGCTTGTCTAGATGGCAGGAAGCAAGTATAGACTGAGCAGGAGATACTTGCTAGACTAGTATCTACAGTCTAGCAAGTATCTCCTGCTCAGGTCACTTTTATTTACACAGAGTAAGGTTGCACAGGTGTAGATCTAGCAGGCTGTCTTCACTATTAACCCTAATTTTTCCAGATGAGGTGGAGGCATCCTGCCCAATCAGGCCCTTAGAAATTCTGACATAAAGATTAAAATCACAATTCCTTGATTAAGAATCATCCCTGTTTCTAATCCTTGTAATTGCAGTTCCGGTCCTACGACCACTGCATCAAGTGTGTGTGGGGGGCAGGGGAGGGTGGGTGAAGGTGGACAGAAAAGCTGAGATGATGTGGGAAAGAAAAAAATGCCATCATTCTTCTTCACACTCTTCCTAGATCTAAAACAACAACAACAAACAAACAAACATACAAAGAAATCTATCCAGTGGGGACATTCCCTTAACCCCCATCATGTTCCATTGAGTGTGAGCACATACTCATGAAGGCATGTAAGCAGCCCTCTACATGTTTTGGATAACCAGTGTTTTAATTCTCTGTCCACTGTTGAACATTACAGGCTATAAAGTGTGTTACTTGGTCTGAAGAAATGATGGTCAGCCTTCCAAACAGGTATAATATCTTTTGCTCCAGTTCTTTCATACTATTTTAGTCCTTTGCATCTACCACGGGGTAAGTCTGGCCCAGTCCAGAGTCAGTGCCTATTCCTGTCAGGACCCATTTATAGCATCCCCCACCCCCACCCCACGAGGGCTATCAGGATCAATCTCGCTTGCCAGCTATGATCGAGGGCTTCCTACCAGGGAATCTTCCACGTAGCCATCTGCAGTCTCTGTGTCTCTTGGCAGACAGAACAGTTCTTATTGGCATTTGTGCCTCAGAGGATGCAAGAGGGATGTGTTTAGATTCAGCCTATATCTGCATCGCTACAGTTTCACCATGCCCATTCATTTCAAGTACCCAGGCGGTCACCTTAAGTGAGCATACAGAAATCTCTGCTTGTAAATTCCAATCACCTTCTGAACCTGAAAGGGGATTCTTCGAATGGGCATCACCATACCCTACTTTAATGTACCACTCGAATTACCAGAGGTGTTTATAAGGCTCTGCTCATAAGGACATTCCCTTAATAGGCCAGGCTTCCATTGTCCTCCTGCCTGACCACAGGACCGGGCCATTGGTCCCTGCCCATCAGTCATAAAAGCCCAAACATAGGAGATTTTTACCACTGTTAATTCTACCATCACTTCTAAGAATGCAATTCAGCCTAACGGGCTGATGTGTTTTTCCTGTCCTCACCCTGAACTGTGGGCTTCCAAATACGATTCTGCATGAACCTTTTGTTTTTCCTATAGAACTCTTCTGGGCACCGACATCCCCAAATGAGTATTTTAGATTTTAAATTTTAGATTTTAAGATCACATTATGTCGTTCAGCCACTTCAAATATTAACATCTGTTGGCAACATAGTAAATCTCCCTCAAGTAAAAATCCTCCAGTCTAAAGTCCCAGTAGTCATTAATGGGAGGCGCTCACAGGTTTTTCCTATAAGCCCCAGTCTGTGCTCCATCCAGAGCTATGACACAGAGAATTTGTCCCTACCAGCTTCTGTTCTCCATTGTGTGGGCCCAGGAAATCTTACTGGTTCCCACGTACCATGTCCCATTAACACTGCCTGAATGGCAGATTTTCATGCCGTCTGCTTTACAGCACAGTAAGTCCTTACCTAACATCTTCAATAGTGCGACTTTAAGTAAAATGACATAAATGACAGGCTTATTGAGGTAAGCAAAAGTTAAGTTCCTAGGCATCTCACCTATGTTATAATGAAATAATGTTAGGACATTACTGGAGGATATTCCCCAGTTCCTAGGCATCTCACCTATGTTATAATGAAATAATGAAAGGACATTACTGGAGGATATTCCCCAGTGAGATACAATGTCCATCTCCATAACACAATCAGGAAAAAGATGCAACCCCTTCACATAAAGCCTGTTCAAACAAACTCATTCTCCAACACAGTTTCACCTTAATTCCATCAACTATTACTCTCATATCAACCCTTCTGTTTCATAACTGAAGTCTATACTAGACCTTCATCTACAGGTTTTGATTTTGTAATACTAGATAGGAGAAGTATTCCCCAGCCAGACATAATACTCATCTCTGGAAACCATTTGGGTAAAAGAGATGCAACTTCTTTGCATACAGCTTGTTTAAACATTCTAACTTTCATAATCCTATCGACCCGTACATTTTCATATTCTCTCAGCCTAACTGCAGCCCAAGTCAGGGCTTCACCAATGGATTTTGGTACCACAGTTCAAGAGACTCTAGTAGCAAGGAGGCCTGGAACTTCTCCACTGCCTGACCAATCCTACTCTTGTGCAAAGGATTTAGGTCTCTAGAAAGAGGTCAAGCCCAGGGGCCCTGGCCCTTCTGTCAATCTTCATTCTGATTAATCAGCCTAATCGGTGCTCTAAGCAATTGCTGGTAAGGTTTCCATAATAATCTCCACCTTTGATGTTTAAATTTTTTCCAAATTGGGGGTAAGGAGAGCAGACTTGTTTGGGGCCCTTGAGTTTTGGGGGACCAAGAGGGGAACTGGCCCCTGAAGATTTGGTAGTGCTGTATTAAAACCTTTGTTTTAACCCCATCAATGTCCCTTTTACTCATCCCATTTCTTAGTAACTATCTAAAGATTTCTACTCTGCTGGAATGAGTCCCATGACTCTTCCCCCACTGTTTCCTCTTTGTTCTGCTCCTATCGATATTTTCTTTATTCACTTTATTTCTTAATAACCTTTTAAAAATGTCTTCCTTATTGGGAAGAGTCCCTTTATATTCCCTGTCGCCTCTCATTCTCTTATTAATTAACTTAATGTTTTTATTAACATCTGTAAGACCCAGAAAGGGAAGGTTATATGGCAAAGCCCATATGGCTTCCTGAACTGTTCCTCCTTTGAGACAATAAGGTAAGTGGTGCCAAGTGAAAGGGAACCACTTAACTACAGCATTTACCATGACCGGGTAATTGGTATACGCATTGGGTGAATATCCTGGTCATTATAAAGCCATTCCCGCATGGCTTGCATATGAAGCATATCAGCTAATACATCTGGGATCTTCTACTTAGCATTTATAGTGGGAGATGAACAGTCAGTCAGTCCTCTTTCTCCGGGGTAAACAGACCTTACAGTGGCTCTTATCCATCCACCAGACTGGCTAGATCACATAGCCATCTGTTCCACAGTGAGCTATGGGTCCTGTATCAACTCAAACATTCTCTTCCATTCTGCAGCATTCAAAACCAAAGACACAGGTCCTAAATTAGTTATACTTAGAATACATTTTAGTAGAGGTTCCTCAGGAAATTGATGAAACAATTCTTTTACACTAGAGCCCTGGTTTTGCCCCTCCCCCACATTGCCAACCTTCTTGGTGATCAGTTTATTGTATATATATTTAAAAAAAAAGATAATTTAGGAATAGCCAGATGAAAGAGGTGCATAAGGCAAGGTAAGGGAAAAGGGGAGCTTTCGTGCCCTCTCTGAGCATGCCACTCTTCCCAAATCGCCACATGTTCACCAACCCAGATACTCTCTGAACCCTATGCTTTTGGGTGTTTAGGGAGGTTTCATTTACAGAGAAGTGACTGATTAAATATTGGCCATTGGCAGTAGAACTCAACCTCCGGGCTCTCTCCCCCTCTGGCAGTCTGAAGGTGGGGCTGAAAGTTCTAATCCTCTACTGAAGGTCTCTCTCCACTGGCAAGGCCCCCATCCTTAGGTGCTTTCCAAAGTCACCTCATTAACATAACAAAAGATGCCTTGATTGCTCTCATCACAGAAAATTCCAAGGGTGTTAGGAGCTCTGCACCAGAAACCAGAAGGGAGACCAAATATATATTTCTTATTATACATCACAATATCTCAGTACTTTTCAAACCTCTACTTTATCTGAACACATCATGGGTCTTGATTTTAAAGGACTTCCACTTTAGTTGTGAAAGTTGACAAAAGTGGCGCATTTTAAAACAGAGCCACGAGGCCCTTCTGTAAGAGCCGTCTGCCTATCTTGTTCCATAAACCTCTGGACTGTTTGGACTGGCCCAGACCTTTTAAACTGGGCCGAACCAACGAACCAACATTAGTTTACAAATAATTGTTTGTAAAGCCAGCAGGACAGAGGACAACCTGACCACAGTGATGATTATGGGCTCTCTATGTGAAGACAGAATCAGTAACCAATCATTTGTAGTCAAGAGTAGCTCAGCTTATCAGCATCTATAGGAATTCTTTCTTCCTTTCATGTAATCATTCCTTTCTTTATTTTTTCATAAAAATCTCTTGCCTTCACCCTGTAATCGGGACACTATCTGCCTTTCTGCCTGAATCTGTGCTTTCGAAATTGCTATTCTGTGATCCCAAATAAATGCTTTGCCACCTCTTAATTTCACTTATTAATTTTAGGTTAATATAAGAATGGTCTATAAAAATGCTTCTCATCCTTTGTGGCTGTAAAACCAAAACTAAAACAGAGTCATTTATGTGGGGGACCAAAGGAGTTGACCAACACATGCTCATTAAAAAACAAACAAACAAACAAACACATAGAAAACTTAACCTTACCTAATTAGTTGCCAGGAATTACAGCTCTCCCCAGAAATCAGCAGCGGACACCAGCCAATTCCCAGTGCCAGGTCTGTTCATGCTGTCTCTGGACTTCTATGTTCCGGTGACTCTGCTACCCTGACCCAAATAAGGAAGACCACCAAGCAACTAATCAGCTGAAAAAGACAAATAACTTCCTCAGTTACCCCATAAAAACCCCTTAAATTCTTGAGCGACTTTGAATTCGTTGCTCTCATTGCCATGAGATTCCTGGTTTGCAGGTTGAAATCCTTGCAATAAACTCATTTTACTGCTTTTTTTTTCTTTTAATGTGGAGTGCAGAGTTTGTTTTTTGACATGATAATGACATTTAAAAATGTCCCCCAAAAAGTAGTCTCATAGCAGATTGTCTCTGGAATTTAGTATACTTTGATTGAGGAAATAATAAGACAAAACTCTTTATATATTTAGAACTTCCAGGAGGAAAATATTATCTTATTAATCTGAAAAATAAGTTTGGACAATAGACCATTATCCTATACAATAACACTTCTCATTGAAGCTAAACGATAATTAAAGCTACAATATTTTTTGACATTAAATTCTCTGAAAACCATAATTTGTTTTCCCCCCATAAATAAAAGGCTTATTTTGAATTACTTTGAAAAAATTAATTTTGAATTAAGAACTTATAGATATCTTTTTATATTTCTCCAAATACATTTTATATGTTGAATGTTTATTTCTACTTGCACGATTTTTACTAATTTATCTTTGCCTTTCAAAATCTTCCTTTATGATCCTTACATTTTTTAAGTAGTAGGAGTGGCAAAACTATAATTTATATAAAATCGAAATTTTCATCATATCTTTGAAGCTCTTGGACTTTTAAAACGAGATTTATCTTTGAAAAATCGAGTATCACTGCTGTTACTGTTACAGCACTGAATGTCAGATTTAAACATAAATTTTTCAAAAAATCCATCTTATTTTATAAAGTACAATATTTTAGTCCTCCAGTTCAGGATACTTATTCATTGACTGGCCAGAGCTACAGTAAGCAGGAAATATTGAGATCTACACCATATATATAGCTAATTAAATTTTCTCTCCTATCTTTGAACATTTAAATTGTCCTCCTAAACACACATTTATTCATAAAAATATTTCTGTACTTAACCTATCTCCTGTTACCTCCTCCAGTTTCTTTGTTGTTCTTATTGTTCATTTCCTCTTTTAGTTCCATGGTTCTGTTATTCAGCCTTAGTCCAGATGTTTCTTCCTCAGGAAACAATAAAACAGAACTTTCCTAGAGGTCTCTCTATTCATATTGTATTCAAGGTCCAGTTTTCCCCCTAATTTCCTATGTTGATGATTTCTCTTAGGTATCCACACATACACAGAGATGTTCCTTTCATCATTCATTTTACAGAAGAAATGGACAGAGCTATTACCTTCTCAACATGCATCTACCCTGCCCACTGTGGGCAGCAATACAGGCAAGAAGAGTTTGACCATACTCCCAGCTTTTTGCTGTGTAACCTCAGATTTAAACCATACCTATCTCAATTAGCAAAGGCAAGGCTGGAGACCTGCAGTTGGCTGAATAATGGCCTCCCAAAGAAATCCATGGCCTAATCCCCTGAATCTGCCAATGTTACCTCATATGGCACAAGGGATTTTACATATGTAATTAAATTCAAGACTGGAAGTATAGAGATTATTTTGGATTATCACCTTGGGCCCTAAATGTAATCATATGGGTCTTTATCAGAAGGACTCAGTGGGGTCAGAGAGTGAGGAGAAGGTCATGTGATAATGAAAGCAGAGACTGGAACGATCCACTTTGAAGATGGAGAAAGGGGCCGCAAGTCAAGGCATACAAACGACTACTGGAAGGAGCCATTAGAAACCGAAAAGGTCAAGGGAACCTCTCTCCTCAGAACTTCCAGAGGACACCAGTCCTTCAGACACCTTAACTCGAGCTCAGTGAAACTGATTTCAGAACCATAAGAAACTAAATTGTTGTTATTTTAAGCTACTAAATGTGCCGTAATTTGCCACAATAACAACAGAAAAGTAATATAAGATTAGGATCTAATCAATGGGCTTTTCTTGCATAGTTGGTTACAAAAGAGATTTCATTTTTTCTGTATAGTATATAGAGCACATGTGAGGTAGGAAACTATTTTAGCCACTGACCACTATGATAAAGTTCAGCTAGAATTTGAAACTGACAAATGAAGGAGAGTAAAACCCCCATCAAAACATGCCCTGATCAAAACATGCTTGAAGCCTGCAACAATTCAGGACCGTCGCAGTTACATAAGCTTATAGATTCCCTCGTTACCAGGAAGAGTTTTCAATTACTTGCAATGAGAAGCAACTTAATTGTTATAACAGTTCTGCACAAAACCTACATTTTTAAATACAACATTTAATATGCTTTCATAGTTGTACAAAGCAGGAAGGAAGCCGTCCTGGTTTATATCTGTGTAACTGAATAGCAAGGACTGTGAAAGCAGGCTTGGTATTGTGGTGCCTGTCTTGATCAGTGCGATATCATCACTGCCCAGCACTGTTCAGTAAATTTAAATAGGTGCTTAATAAATGTTTTTGGAATGGGTTGATGATTGAATATAAAAGTACAAAGTATGATTACAAGACCATTATCAGCTAATCTTGGCTTAAAAACATGTTTTGAGCTATGTGAGACTGAATATACAAAGGCTTAATGACAAACAATAAATGACAAAAAGAACTCTGACCCACAACCACTATAGCAAACATAACCTCTGCAGCAACTGGCCCCAAAACATCAGAACTTGGTCAACGACTGCCAGCTCCTTTACTGGTCCCCTATGATTCCAACTTGGGAACAACCAAAGAAAGCCAAATATACTACCTAACCAATTGCACAAGGTGCCTAACTTCTAGTTAGCCTGCCTCTAGCTTCCCCTTGGCAATGACCTCCAGTCAGAACATACCTGAAGTTTCTCCTTTTTTCCACTATAAACCTTTCTCATTCTCCTGCTACCCTTGATTCTCTACCAAACACAAGTGATGGTGGCTGACTCCTTTGCTATAGCAAACTCTGAATGAATAGCTTCAGTTTCTTCTCATTGCCTTTGTTTCCACATTTACATCTAAGAACTAGTTTCTGTAGAAAGGTATTTTCTCAATAAAATATCACCAAATAAACGAGTCAAACATTTCTTTAACTGTAAAGTAAATGGATGGGCATTAAATTATTTTTGTCCAGAAATACTCTCCCACTGATCTGGATTTTGCTTAAAAGTTTGACCACTGGGGTTTCATTAATTCATTACTATTTTTTTTAAATGAATGCAAAAGTTAAAATTCTCCAGGAATGGGATTAAGCACAATAACACATTAATGCACAGAGAGTATGCTGGCTGAAAAATTACTGCTTGGCTATGTCCATGGGAGCATAGGCTGTCACCCATAGGAACATAGCATTCTAACAATAAGCTTTCTGCTTCTGTACCCCCGCTTGCACACCCAACATGTGGGTCAACAGGTAGTGAATAGAAGAAAAATAGACCTTTGTGTTTAGACAAAATGAAGAATGGGATTTGGGGCTTAAAAACCCTGTACCTCTACATTTCGGGGCTGCTTAATTTGGGGTCTGCATACCCCTGGCAGACCCAGTTGGCTGAATAAAGAGTGTGTTTCCTATAACTCGCTAAGTCCTGGTGGTCCGTGTGTCTTTCAGGGGCCGGTGGTTGCAACAAGAGATCCTGCTCCTGACATCAGGTACTTTATTACCAGAGGTATAGACAAGACACTGAATGGCATGTTTACATAATTATATATTTAATTATAACATCAGTAAGGGCCGATGGTAGAAATGCAGGAAGATAAAAGAATACGGTAAAGGGGTTCCAGGCTTGACGCCAGGAACAAGAAGGGTTTTAGGAAGTAGTGGTGAAAGATGCAATTGCCCCTCCTTCCAATCATCTTCTAAAACTTTAGAGATTTGATTCCCAGAAGGGTGTGAAACACCAATGACTGAAACTGAAATCCTGTCATTCTCGCAGAATGGTGCATAAAAATAGAAATAGTTTTGGCTTATTGAAAAATAAAGTTACATTTCCTACATACTAGAGATTTTGGACTCTGATTCACACCTACTATATTTACATAACCTAAGGTGTTAAAAATTATGTCAGATTCACCTATTTTCCTTGTAGAAATACCCATGTTTTTACAGGAAACTAGCCATTTGAAAACAGTGAGTAACAACTGCTTGAAAACTCTTTGGCTCATATTTCCTGCAAAACATAGGGTACACTCCTTAGTTGAATCTTAAACATACTCTTCATAATTTATCCCCAAACCTGTCTTCCCCTAGTTTCCTACGACTATCCATCACTCCTTTGACATGCGTAGCATTTCAACATGCCAAACTTCTTTTCCTTACACATGAAATCTGTTTTCACAGCTCTATTTTTCTATTCATATGCTTTAGTCAACTTGCATCGCCTTGTTTGCTTTTCCTCACTCGTATGTTCACAACGCAAACGTAGGCTAATATGATCTCCTCATCATTCATTTAGTATTCTGAAGTATTAGGTTAAGTACTTACAGACGAAGATGACAGATTTTAGTCATCTTCATTAACAACATTTATTATATGATTGTTCAAATGTCTATTCGACTTTTTTTTAACCTAAATCTATTTTTTTATGAAACTATTTAACTTAAAACAATGTAATGCTTCATATAACTGAAGCATTGTCTCAAAGATATAGATTGTTTCAATTATATTTACCATTTTGGAAAACCATTCATTTGGAGTAGTTAATGGAGCAGTTATGATCAGTAAGTAACTTATAGTGGTTAAGAGGCCAAGACCAAACTGCCTCAACTTGACTTTAGATCTGTCACTTACTAGCTGTACAACCATGAGCAAATGATTTCGACTTTTTATGTTTCCATTTCCTGATCCGTCGAATGGGAACATTCACAGGATTAGACATAGAGTGTTATAGTGATGAATGAAACAGATGAAAAGAGCTTAATATAGTGTCTGTCACATGGTAATGGCACATTTTACCTATATGTGTCTTAGTAGTCATGATCATAGTGGTAGGAAGAAGAGGTGAGGGGTCAGTGTTGAAGGTAGCATATGCCAGACAGCATGCTAGTTACTTCTATCAAGGAATAATAGAGGCACCACAATAGAGGAAGGCACAAAGGAGATTAGGAACATTGTGGGATAAGCATTAGAGAAGAAATATCTGGAATGCGTTATGGAGTTCTTACAGAAGTCAGCAACAAAACAATAGAAAAACAGTGTCCCAGGCACATACAAACACACACGAGTGAAGGGGGTCTGGGGGACCACAGCACATTCATACTCTGCCTATAGTACATCGGTTGTAGTCTATATCATGATCAACAGAGAAAGATAGGCTTTAGTTGTGAAAAGGTTTGTGCTCCAGGAGAAAATGTTTGGAATTTTCATAGAAGGCATTGGGGGGGAAAAAAATAACCATGTGCATTTTATTATTGAGCAAATAATGCGATTAATTTAAAATGATTGCCCGACATTAGTATGGACGGTGGGTTAGGAGGCAATGAGGTAGGGGCAGGTAAGTCAGGTAGAAAGTTATTGCACTAATTCAGAAATAACCAGCAAAGCCCTGTACAGAAGTAGGAGTAGTATACAGAGGTATTATTCGAAAAATATCAAGATCTGGTTTAGAAGTGTAGAAAAGCTAGAGGTAGAAATAGGAGATTATAAAGTTTGGAAATATTGCATAAATATGACTACAGTTAAGGGGAACTTTAAACTGAAAAAGATAAGAGGAATTGGCTTCATGGTACTAATTGTTAAATGTTTCCTTGCTGACAGTATTGTATTGCCAACTTGTGCCCTAAACTTGAGAAACACCACCACATGAATGAAACAAGAGCTGAATAAATATTTGTCACTGACATTATGAGGACACTGAGAATGTAACTTATTTTGGAATGTGCACAGAAAGTAAACAAGGAAACTCATTTTGTTCCTGGTATTGCATTATATGTACATTAAACACAAGGACGATCTTATAAAAAAGGTATCAGTATGCAATTTTATACATTAGGAATATAAAGTTAAGAACATTTAAATTATTTGTTTAAAGTCAGATAAGAAGTGGAAGATCCAGGATTAAAATTCTAATCGATCGAATTGCATATTTTATTCTGAACAACCACATTACACTCCTGACAGAGTACAAAATCAAAAAAAGAAAAAAAAAGAATAAAAATAGCTATACAGCAAATCAAGTTTCGCATAGGAGGGCCACATTTCTTCTAAATGAGAGGAAAAACGGTTCCTTTAGTATTAACACTGTGCTCCTACTAATGTGCTGACATTGCAATGAGCACAATTTTGCATAGTCTGAACTTCTTTTTGTCTGCTTAAGGATAAGCAGAATGTATCCCAGCTTTCAGTTTGGGAAATTTAGATTATTACAAAGAAATCAAAGACACTAATGGCTTCCCTCCTTTATATCCTTTATATAAAAACTAACCCCCTTCCCCTCGATATCCTTTTCCTTTTATTTCAGAGGAAAGGAAATAAAGTCAGACATTTCCCCTAGCCAGCTCCTGCCTCACCCCAGAACATGGAGTGAAGGAGAAAAAGGGCCCAGTCTCCCATACAGCCCTCCCTCCCTCAAAGTGGACAGAGGCCTCACTGCAGCCAAGGAAGGCAAGGGAGCAGAGGAGGGAAAATGAATTCCCTCCCAATATACAGAAGCTCCCCTCCCAGGCAGGGAAACTTCCCAGCTGCCTGGGGGGAAAGGTGGAGGTAGTTTATGGGGCAGAGAGAAGAGGAGCCTAGCCATAAAAGTAAAACCCTTTCCCTTTAACCTGACATATTTATATGTTTACAGTTGTAAGGGACAGGTGGACGTGGGAGATAACAATTTTTCAAAGGCAGGGAATGAAAGCCAAATGGCACCTCTCTTTTGGTCACATGTTCCTGCCTCCCAGCTCCTAAAACTTTCAGTGGGAAAGAGGAAAACAGGTGGTAGGTGTAGGGAGGGTACATCTGAGGTTCCTGAGCCCACAGCTGGGTTCAAAATAAGAAGGTAAGGCAGCAGAGGAGGGGCAGCTGGGTCCCACCAAAAAATGGACCCTCCAAGAGATATGTGAGAAGCAGCCCTGCCTCACGCCCTATCACTCTAGCAGCTCCCCACACCTCCAGCTGGCCTGGCGGGGGCTGTATCAGACTCACCTCCTCCAGCGCAATGAGCACCGACACATCCTCCTGCTGCGGCAGGTCAATCTGCTCGACATTTCAACGCATTCTTCTTAAAGGGGTCCTGGACGTCACCTGCCAACAAAAACTCATCCAAGACAAGGTAGGCCTTCTCAAAGTTGAAGATGGTGTCTGGCTTGTACATGATGCTGAAATATTTGTCCGGGAGCTCCATGTATCCGCTGGTCAGCTTCAGCGTGATGAGCTCGTTGCATTGACCCTTGATGTCTCAGCAGAAGTGAAGGCTGGCTTGTTTCTTATAGCCTACTTGGAGGCCCCTCCACTCCACGAAGCTACACGTCTTGGACTTGCAAGACAGAAGAACGTGCATAAGCTCCCAAACCATCGCAGCCTGTCTGACTTGACCAGGTAACATTTTTGCATCCGCTACTTCCTCTGCTGTCTGGACAATAGCAATAACCACGTCATCACGCAGCCGTCCCCTCCGCGCGTCCCTTGTTGGCTACCATAGGCGCCAGCTGTACTAGGGAATATTTTTCTTTCTTTCCTTCTCGCTATAAGCCTCTCTTTCCCCTGAAAAGGTCTAAAATGTCTGAAAGGTGAGAAGGCTATCTTCTATTTCGGAGCACCTTAGGGGCCAACAGTCTTTCGATAAGGCTAACTGCTCTCCTGCTGCCTTTATCTAGAATGCACAGTTCAGATTTGCTTGGGGCTTTGAACTGGGATCAGTGCTCCCTGAGGAGAGCTGACTTTGCAGCTTTGTCCATGAGCTGAACTTTGGTGAGCTTGACACATAATTTTTATGCCGCAGTGAAAAATATATATGTATATACGTATATATGTATGTGTGTGTGTGTGTATATATATATATATATACACACACAGACGTATATATGTATTCAGAGCAGCAACAATTTATTATATATGTAGATATGAATAAGCAAATATATCTTGTATCCAATCTTCCTAAACATTTATAGAAATAAGATAATGGCACTTTAACTTGAATTGCTTTTGAATACAATGCGAAGTCATGATTGCTTAACTTTAGATTTCAAATTTGTCTTTGTATGTAATCTCAGGTTACTTTGGCAAATAAAATAAGAGGTAGATACTGTAAAGCCCATGTAAAATGCAATTGAACAATTTACGCTACCAAGTAGCTATTCTTCCTGTTAATTAATGTTTTAAATAGCGAACGAACTAATACTTCAACGGTAAAACAAAATATCATGTTATCTCTAAAAGAATGGAAGCTATATGAAGTTCAGTTTGTGAGCTTTGGTACTAGGATGCCAGGGTTGAAATGCTGACTCCAAAGCTTACTAGGTGTGGGACTTCGGGAAAGCATTTTGGTTAATTGTGCCTAAGTTTCTTTGTATAAAAATGTACTTTCATCCTAGCATTGTTATAAGTATTGAGTTAAAGAGATGCTGCATCAAAAACACTTAGTACATTACTTGGCATATAGTTAGCATTTGATAAACATTATTTATCTATTCCATTCCCAAAGAGAGATTTGGAGAGGGAGTAATCCAGTTTACTTATTTAAACATTGTGGTGTGCAATCAAGTAACATGTCACTCCAAGGTCAGAAATGTTAAACTAATGTTTTCCCAAAATGAACAAAAATCTGTAATTATGGATGTGCCTGAAGTTGGCTCAAGAGGTTTCTGTTTTTATTTGATCCTAAAATTTAGAGCCTTAATTTTTTTCCTTCTATTTTACTTGTAATAATTATTTTTTACAGTTACTTCTTGAAAATTTCTATTCATAAGTATGTATATTTAGAAATCTAAGCATATTCAAGAACTTTTATGTATTTAATATTCTATTTCAGAGTTTCCAAAGCTTAGATTATTAATAGAGGTAGACCTTGATCAAGGACCTCTATATTAAGTAAGTTAGGCACCCAAATAAGAATACAGAAAATAAAGACAGTTGCTAAATAACTTTTACTTGTAAGCTGTTTGAAATCGTTAAGCTTTTTAATTTCTTATAGGCCAAAAAAGTCATATACTGAGACATGACACAGAGATACCAAAAAACTTCGTGTGGTTTACTCTTGGCTCTGGATCTATCAGTTCTCTCTCTCTCTCTTTTTTTTATTCCTTTGAGTATGAAATGCTCAATTTTTTAAAGCATTTTCAAAATATTAGATATAATATTTTGATAAAATTAGACATAACCAATTTTGTACACCAAAAAGCAAGAAAGAATGTCAGCAGCCACCTTAATTTTCAAGTATGTATACCATATAGCATAATATATAAATTACTTAAAATGTTGTCATGGTTTCACTAAAAACAGGAATCTATATCAGAAACATAGAACAAATATTAATTTTATATTATTAAATAATATGAAAGGGGCTAATATAGCAAGGTTTAGTTTTTTATTTGCAAGGTTCAAAAAGTATGTATCTTGATTTTAGTTATTTTATCACATCCCATTTTTTTAGACCGTAAAGGAGAAATAGCAGACACTATATAAATTGAACACACAGGCGAGAAGTAAACCAAGTGCCCAGGGATATTAAGGAAGACTTCCGAGAGCCTTAAGTAATGACCAGAAAGAAGGACAAGAAGCTTTTTCTAGATAGGCAGTACAGTTATAGATTTATAATGTCTTTTTTGTTACAAGAAGACTTTATTTATTTTACTTCTCTCAAAAATCATGGTGTCAGTTCTTGGAATAAGATTGACAAAAGGGAGGATGCAAACCTTATGCTTAGTTATCTTGAAGTTTTACATGGAATTATGTATTTTCTAGTTATTTATACTTTATTTTGAATTTATAAACTAATCATAATTTAATGAATGTTTAAACTGATGTTATCATAAGGTTTTTTATTTTTATTTTTATATATATTTTTGTTTTTATATTAGTTTTTGGTATATAGTGCAGTGGTTATTTGTATAATTTATGAAGTGATCCCCCCCGATTACTCTAGCACCCATCTGGCACTGTACACGACCATTGCAATATTATTGACTATATTCTTCATGCTGTACTCTACTTCCCCATGACTCTATTGTAACTAATAATTTATACTTCATCCTCTCACCCTTTTTACCCAGCCCCGAAGGCCCCCTTCCCTCTGGCAATCCCCAGTTTGTTCTGTGTATCTGCATTTTCATTTAATTTTTTCATTTCTTTTGTTCTCTATATTCCACATATAAGTGAAATCACTTATCTTTCTCTGTATGACTTATATTCCACATATAAGTGAAATCACTTATCTTTCTCTGTATGACTTATTTTACTCAGCATAATAAACTCTAGGTCTATCCATGTCATTTCAGATGGTAACATTTCATTTTTTATGGCCAAGTAATATTCCATTATATATATATATATATATATATATATATATATATATATATATATACCGTATCTTTTTTATCCAGTTATCTATTGATGGACTTTTAGGTTGCTTCCATATCTCAGTTATTGTGAATGTCGCTGCTGTGAACATAGGGGTGCATAGATCTTTATGAATTAATGTTTTGGTTCTCTTTGGAGAAAAACTCAGAAGTACAATTGCTGGGTCAAAAGATAGTTCTATTTATAATTTTCTGATGAATCTGCAGACTGTTTTCCATAGCGGCTATACCAATTTGCAATCCCACCAACAATATATGAGGGTTCCTTTTTTTCCACATTTTTGCCACTTGTCGATTTTTGATATATTGATGATAGCCATTCTGACTAGTGTGAGGTGATATTGTGGTTTTAATTTGGATTTCTCTGATGATTAGTGACCTTGAGCATCTTTTCATATGTCTATTGGCCATCTGTATCTCCTCTTTGGAGAAATACCTATTCAGGTCTTCTGCCCATTTTTTAATTGGGTTTTGTTGTTATTGTTATTATTATTATTGTTGTTGAGTTGTATGAATTCTTTATAAATTTTGTACATTAACCTCTTGTCAGATGTATTGTAGGCAAATATCTTCCATTCAGTAGGTTGTCTTTTTGTTTTGTTGATAGTTTCCTTTGCTGTGCAAAAAATTTTTTAGTTTGATATGGTCTCATTTATTTTTTTTTCTTTTGTTTCCCTTGCCTGAGGAGATATATCAGAAAAAATATTCACTAATAGCAATATTAGAGAGTTTACTGCCTATGTTTTCTTCTAGAAGTTTTACGGTTTCAGGTCTTATATTTAAGTCTTTAATTCATTTTGAGTTTATTTTTGTATATGGTATAAGAAGGTAGTCCAGTTTTATGTTTTTGCATATATCTGTCCAGTTTTCACCATTTGTTGAAGAGTGTCTTTACCCCATGGTGTATTCTTGCCCCCTTTGTCATAGAGTAATGACCATACAGGTGAGGATTTATTTCTGGGCTCTATATTCTATATTCTGTTCCAGTGATCTGTGTTGCTGTTTTTATGCCAGTACCATATTGTTTTGATTAGTACAGCCTTGTAGTATAGTTTGATATCAGGTAGTGTGATACCTCCAACCTGTTTTTTGTTTGTTTGTTTGTTTGTTTTTTAAGATTGCTATGGCTATTCATTATATTTCCATATAAATTTTCAGATTATTTGTTCTAGTTCTCTGGAAAATGACATTGGTATGTTGATAGGGATTTAATTGAATCTATAGACCACTTTGGGGTAGTATGGCCATTTTAAGGATGCTGATACTTCCGACCCACAAACATGGTATATGCTTTCATTTATTTATATCTTCTTCAGTGTCTTCTTTCAATTACTTATAATTTTCCTAGAACTGATCTTTTACCTCCTTGGTTAATTTGATTCCTAGTTATTTTATTATTTTTGATGCAATTGTAAGTGGAATTGTTTTCTTAATTTCTCTTTCTGATGGTCCATCATTGGCATATAAAAGTACAGCCAACATCTGAATATTAATGTTGTATCCTGCTACTTTACTGAATTCATTTGTCAGTCCTAACAGATTTTGGGGTAAGGTTCTCTATATGTGGTATCATGTCATCTACAAATAATGACAATTTTACCTCTTCCTTTTCAATTTGGATGTCTTTTCTTTCTCTTTCTTCTCTGATTGCTGTAGCTAGGACTTCCAATACTGTGTTGAATAGAAGTGGTGAAAATGAACATCCCAATCTTGTTCCTAATATTAAGGAAAACACTTTTAGCTTTTTCCCATTGAATATGATATTAGCTGTAGGTTTGTCATATATGGCCTCTAATAAGGTTGGTTCCCTCTATTCACACTTTGCTAAGAGTTTTTGTCATAAATGAATGCTGAATTTATTGAACACAATCTATTGATATGACCATATGATTTTTATCTTTCAATTTGTTAATGTGGTGTATCATATTAATTGATTTGTTTCATTCCAAAAGTCTAACCCAATATGCACCTTTTATGATATTATTCATGTATGGAAATTTATTCTGAATGTTACATGCATAGTTTTCCTACAAAAGACCTCTCCCTCTAACCCTTTTCTGTTACCCCCCACACTATACTGGATTGATAGTGTTGCCTCAAAATTCATGTTCGTTAAGAACCTCAGAATGTGACCTTCTCTGAAAATAGGATCTCTACAGATGTCATTGAGTTAGATGCAGTCATACCGAGTTAGGGTAGGCTCTAAGTCAATATGACTGTTGTCTTTATAAGGAGAGAGGTAAATTTAGACATAGAAACATAGACATGCATCAGAGAAATCAAGGATTTCCAGCAACCACCAGAAGCTAGAATAGACAAGGAAGGATTCTTCTCTTGAGACTTAGGAGGACATGATACCGTGATCTAGACTTCTAGCCTCCAGAACCGTGAGAGAATAAATTGTTGTTTTAAGCCACCCAGGTTGTAGTATCTTGTTATAGCAGCCATAGGAAACTAATACACACCCCATACTCCCAAAGAACCCTTGTTCAGGGTGTTGAGGAAAGAAATTTTGTAAATGTGAACAAAAGGAGAGAGCTCTAGGAACCCTCATTACTTATAGAGCACCATATGTTCATAAAGGCTGACAGTGAGTATTTGCTGGCTCTGAAGGATGGCATCATCGACTCCTCCCATTAAAGAGGAACAGATTTCTAATTTTTTAAAAAGGGTCTTATTTAGATAAGGTAATAATAGTTTCTGATACACATTCGAAAATATTTAATGACTTACTAATGATGAAAACAGTGTTTCTCATTCATGTAGCTGTCCGAAGCAAGGTGTTCCTGATTGATTTCCAATTCTTCTCCAATTGTAGACTCAGGAAATGAGGGTCTTTTTCTTCTTTTACTCCAATATCACAAATATATGGCTTCAAAAATGCCATGAAAGGGGAAAGAATGACAGTGTGGGAAGTTTTTAGTGGGTCAGATCTGAAAGTGATACACATTTTTAGTAACTATATTCCATAGCCAGAACTCAGATTGAATTATTACAACTAGGGATTCAGTGAGGGACCTAGACAACTCAGAAAAGAGAGAAAGGAGGTTTGGGGAAGGATTAGTTAATCCCTGCTGCACGATCAATTCATTTCTGTAACCAATTACTGAATAATTATGATGAACCAGGAACCTGTGCTGTCTGTCAGTCTGTAACTAAGGAGTAATTATGGCATTACCTATAATGCAGAATTCATAATAATTTAAGCAAAGCTTAATTATTAAATGTAAGATTGATATTATATTTTCTATTAGTATTTAAGTTTTATGTTTTAATTTAGCTTCATTGGTGTATTTTTTATTTATTTTAATATATATTTTTTATTTTTTTTAATTTTTCAATTACGATTGGCATACAATATTATATTAGTTTCAATTGTACAATGCAGGTTTTAGATATTAATATAACTTACAATGCAATCACTCCAGTAAGTCTAGTACCCATCTGACAGTATACATAATTATTACAATATTATTGACCATATTTCCTATGCTGTCCTTTACAGTCTCATGACTGTTTTTATAACTGGCAATTTGTACATCTTATTCCCTCCCCCCCCCTTTTCCCCCTTTCCCCTAAACACCCCACTTATCTGGCAACCATCAAAATATTATCTGCATTTATGAGTTCAAAAAGATATGTGCGTCCTTATGTTCATTGCAGTATTATTTACAATAACCAAGACATGGAAGTAACCTTAGTATCCATCGATAGATAAATGGATAAAGACACAGTACATATATACAATGGAATATTACTCAGCCATAAGAAAGAATGAAATCTTGCTATTTGCAACAACATGGGTGGACCTAGAGGGTATTATGCTAAGTGAAAGAAGTTAGCCAGAGACAAATACCATATAATTGCATCTATATATGGAATCTAAAAAACTAAATAAATGAACAACAACAACAAACAGAAACAAACTCACTGGTATATAATTATATATAGTTATTTTACTTGTATTAATTTATAAACATTTTTCAATTCTCTCCATATAAAATTTTCTAAAATTTTAAAAATAGAAATTACCCTAGCTCAGATAGAGGAGAGAGGTTAAGTAGTGTCTAAATGTGTACTCATTTCCAACCTATAATCACACCAGTCATATTAAACTGATAAAAATTATAAAAGTGGTGGTAAAGGGAATAGCAAATGCCGAGTCTCTGAGTGAGTAATTGAAAGAACCTCAGTGTCAGCTGTGACATTTAAAAGCATTCTTTACAATGCTCACTAAAGATGCCATTACAAGAAAATATCCTTTGCAATATCTGGTGATCTTCTCATAGGACTGAATAGTCTTACATGCCAGATGAAGCCTCTTTTTTTTTCCTCAGGAAATATTTTTTGTCCCAATGATGGGCATAGTATTTGTAGACTGAATCATTTCTTGATTTATGAAAGTTCAAGCTATTGACAGTGTTCTCAGAAATGTAAGTTTTTCCATTTTAGCACAGAGGGCTTCAGATAGGTGTCTTTCCTCTTTTACTGAGCTGAGACCAACAGATGCTGAGAAGGCAGGCCTTGCAATATTTGGACATAAAACTTGGAGACAGAACTGAATTCAGCAGGGTGTAGATACAAATTCAAACTATTATAATTTCAATCTCTTGCACTTAGGAGTTAAATAAAGAGACCACAGTGTTTTATCAATGGACTTATTTTTGGCTATCCTGGAACAAAATTTCCTGGAACAAAATGTGTTTATTCTCTCTTCCTTCCTCTCTCACTCTCTGGAAGTTGTCTTTCCAACCCTTTGTCTTTGAAAAAGTTATATTTTATAAAAAGTTATATGTCTTATAAAAGCTGAAGAGTTTATTGTATATAAGTATCCTATCTGTAATAGAAAGTAAATAAAACATCTTTTACTAAAACTATAATTGAATGCTGTGTTAAATTTGTGATTAAAGAAGAAAGAATTATTAATTGTAGTTATAACAATTAGAAATTAAAAATTAAGAAAAATGTAGTGTGGTACATAAAAAAAAATGTTACTGCTATGCTATTTAAGGCTAATTATTAGCTGTCGGTACCTATCCTAACTGTTGCTGAAATTTGGTATCACAATGTGGACATGCACTTGCAGACTAAAATTGAAATTGCCTGGGTAGAAGTAGTTTGAAAGGCAGTGGGAATCAGAGTAATCCCAAGTAGGGAAGTTACAGTTGTTATCTGTTATCAAACAGATGGACAAAATGCTATTTGTTGTACTTTGTAATATAAACCGTGTACCTGAAATGATTATACATTATGGGATTTGGTAGGGAAAATTCAGGATGTTAAAATGGGTTAGCTTTTTCCCTACTTATAGATTCAGAAATATCCTATAATAAAGACACAGATGGGTTGAAATTGACTCATCTGAAAGAAAAAGACATGCTTTTTTGCCTCTGGCCAACCTCCAAAGATGGCTGAGAGTGTGATAACCTGGAGACTAAATTATCAACAAAAAAGCTTTTTAGTGTTAGCAAGAGTTAAGGACGCCGGAACCAGAATTGGCAATAAGACTGAGATGTGGGAGAAGCCTGATTTCACAAGTCCTTTCCATGAATATTCTGTTACATACTACCAGACAGAGAAAAGAGACAATTACTTTATGCCACAAGTGCAGAATAGTAGGGACAAGTACAGATTAGCTTGCCTCCCAATCCTGAACCATTGTCTCTAATTGTCCAAAGTAGATGCCTCAGTGGAGATCATTAAATTTAGGGCTAAGGATGTTAGTGTGTAAATGAAAATTGTTGCTAGGAAACAGATACTCCAAGTTTCCACTCTAGAATTAGGAAACATGACTCAGCACAATAACTGGCTTTAAGGGAGTTGCTTTCTCAGTGTCTGGAATAAAGAGATTGGTTTTCTCTTTAGCAATTACAACACTCCATTCACATTTGCTCACCTCACACATATATGAAAAATACATGCACACAAACCTGCAGGAAGTGAAATGATAAACAGAATCAGCACCCAGAATATGCATCCTTTCCAATTCCCATCTCAGATATAGTCATAACACTAAATAAAGGATGCCATTCAAAGGCCAGAACAGAGAGACATGGGAGGCGGTGGTGGGGATAGGAGTGATGGACAAAGAAGCTCCTTCCAGAAAAAATATCTAGGAATCATTCCTCCATCATGGCAAAAGTTTTTTGTTTTGTTTTTTTTTTTCCTTTCAACCAGGCTATGAGCTATGAAACAATGACCACTTTGCATTGTTTCCAATTAATTCTCCAATGATTTTTTTAAACCTCCATTTTATGTTATGTTAATTGAGAGTAATTAATGCTTCTCCAAAGATCTCTAGATCATGTGGAGACACATCTAAGTTGACTTGAAAAGATCACACCTCACCTGGAGAGGAAGACAGGTGCAGTGACAAGATGAAATTTTGAGGACGTGATTAATGATTTTTACATTTTTGGGAACATTTTTGGAAACAAATGTATGGGAAGGCTATATATAGATGTTGGCTCTAAAGTATAATCTTTAAGAATGTTAAATTGCAGCTCTCCTGTAAACATAAACAAAGATTTCAATCTGAGTACATCCACTTGATGTCTAAGGCTGTTACTGTTACTGTGGCACATCTCCTTGTTTGTAGAATGTGCAGCTGCCATTTTCACATGTCTGAATTCTGACTGCATCTTGCAATTATGTGCATTTGTCAATTTTGTATATATTTCGATATACTGAATATCCCATTTAAGTCTCGCAGCAACGAGGAATCTGAAACTCACAGAAATTAAGCAAACTTCTCAATATCCCTCAGTTAATGAATGACTGAGCTACCTTACTCATGTAAATCTCTTTATATGGAAATGTATTTTTAAATCAAAATTCATCCATGTCACTCACTTCTCTGCTTAAATTCTTAAATTGCTCCCTATCTCCTAAAAGATTAAGTCTAAATTCTTAAGTGTGACACATAAGCCCTTCTACAAATTGGCCCCTTTTTATAGATCCTGCTTCATTTCTTGCTGTTTTACACCACAAACTTTTTATAAGGTGCTTCACACATTATGTCACTTCACAGTCGTGTCCTTTTATTTGTACACTTTCTTTTGACAGAAATGCCGGCTCTACACTTTTCTTACCTTTATAGTTCTTAAAGTCTTGACTCATTTCTGCTCTTGATGCTTTCTAAGAATAACTGGGTGGTTTAAGTGTTCCTCTTCTGAGCACTACTGAACTCTGAATATTTGCCATGTTATGTATACTATATTACATAGAAATCAGAGGTGCTTTGTCTTCGTCTCCTCTGCCAAGATATAAACTATATGAGGGGAGTACATTTGTTTTTATTATTTCATCAGTACTATTTCACTGTGCCTGTCATAATTGGTGTATAATAAATATATTAAACTAAGTTTTTTAATAAACCTGAATCAAGGAAAAGAGGATCAGATCTAAGGGAAAAGGAACTGAATTGTATTTAGCATGAATGTAGTTAATTTACATGTTAATCAAATGTTAATTTATATGTTAATCAGATGTGGAAGGAGTCTAGTTTTCAAAATTTTCAAGAAAACCATCAATTTTAAAGTGGCATAATACTGATGATGATGATAACTTCTACTAAATACTTGTTCTAGGCTAAGCTTGGTAATATATTGAATAATAAATTACTTACAACAGCCATGCAACAGAGGCACAATGAATATCCCAATTTTCAAGTGAAGAAGTCGAAGAACAGAAATGTTAAGAAATTTGCCAAATAACGGACATTTAATAAATGATGAAAACGGAGACCAAAGCACTGTAGGCCCCACACTCCATGAACATAACCACACGCTAGCCTTTCGGTGTCCCAGTTTTTGTATAAGAATAGTGATCCCGGTGATCAACACAAAACTGATATGAGCAATTCCTGAAGTTCTAAGCTCTATGTTCAGAAATTATTACAACTGAGGACTGTATGCTTTCATCGAATATTAGAAGTCATTACAACAAACCTAACCACAGTAGGGCATTTTCATAGTCCAATGGAGTCTCTGTTGGAGAATAGACTTAATTTTAGATGTCAATAAACAAGGTATTACAAAGTGAAAAGGAGATCTTGACCAGATCTAGAACCATAGTGCAAGAAGGAGCCATTGGCACTAAGGCTGGAAGAACAAAGGGAAGATGTTGAGATTATTAAAACCCAGAAGCTTACAAGAAGAGACTCTACCATCTGAACAGGAGCCGGTGCATTGTTAGTGCTGGTGCCTAAGGGAGCTAGAAGTCTGTCCCTTTGAAACTGAGACTCAGATGTTTGAAAAGTCTGGCTGGGACTGTTATCTTTGAGGTGACAAAATAAAACTGATTCTGGGAGGGTAGAAAACAACTAGAAACTGGGAAACAATGCAGTTGCCAAGTGAAAACCTGTGAGGATGATGTTGATAGGAAGGAACAAATCTCTACAATTACTGCCTTCTCGTTTTTAGTCTTTCACTAGTAAACCCCTATTGGTGAAGCCTACCATGGCATCAGTTGGAAATAAATATATATATATATATATTTGAGTTTCTAGCACCACAAAGCAGAATATAAACAGGCGAATGTGGAACTGTGAGACCAGTGGAGTAAGAGCACATGCAATTTATACTGTTAATTGAACTTGCCAGTTTTTGTATTTGAAAATTAATTGACCAGCAAAGAATGGCGATCTAAGAACTAAAACATAGAAAATATTCTCTAATTTTATCTTTTATAAAATTACAAATATAAAATCACAAATTGTTCTAGTTAAAGAGCAAAGGGGAACATTTTAAAGAAATGAATGATCTTTTCTACAGTATCACAGAGTCACAATTCTCCTTTAGGTTAGATTTTATTTGAAATTTTAATGGAGATACTACTATCTTTGGAAAAATTTTATGCCTTAATATTACTTTAATATTGTCTCTTCATATTTCATATCCTTCATATTCACCTATTTTGTTTAAATATATTACTTTCGAACGTACTGAATTTTCACTTATAGCTATTAAGCTGTTTCGTGAATATGTTCCATTTCTCCTTTGTAACTGGAGTTCCTCAAGAAGTGTTTGTGTAACTCACTCCTTATTAGCTGGATCTCTGTTTACCCTGTTTCATTACTTTGTATCAAGTAGGACGTTAACAAAACTTATTTTTTAATTCCATAATTGCCGGAAAACATGTTTCTAAAAATCTATTAAAATATAATTAGAATTAAGGGTGGCCAGTGTGAAGTTCTAAACACTGGGGAAACAAATGAGCAAAACAACTAAAAATTGAGACGTCCTCATTGAGATTGCCTTACAGTACACTTTGGATGTATGCACTTGGAGAAAATGATCAAGCAGCACTAGTGCAGTATTTCAGTGTAGGAAGAAATTGTCGCTTCTTGCATGAACTTAATCTACTTTCTTCAATACATGGCAAAGGTTGACATGTTTGAAAAAAAAAAACAGATGATACACATCTAAAAGAGAATTATTTTCATGAAAATTAATTCTTGACTAAATATCAGATTTTGCTTCAGATTAGGGTAATTTTCCAAGCCAAAACACTAATCAAAAATGAAGAAATCGCCTTTCGACTAGTTCTGATGGTCTGTCTACTCTGGGAAGGAGAGCATGGGATTGTTGCTCTTCTGTTTGGAATATTTTTCCTGTTTGTAACAGTAAATCTATTATCAAACCTATATGCAACCTACTGATACACTCTACCATTCCAAGGGAAGTACCCACCTCTCCAGTGTGCTATTACTATACAATGTAATCACCTTCGAATCCATCTAGCATATTATACTGTATTTATTTGATTGTTCGTATACTTATATTTGTATCCATTTTGATAGGTTGGGAACTCCTAAAATGTAAAGTGTTTTAATGATATGCCCATTTTTATTTTCCTTAGGCACATTTAGGCTCATATAGTAAGATAGTGTTTTATTAAAAATCAATGAATGAGTGTCATACAAAATGTTGGAAGTCCAAAGACTTTCTCAGCTGTTGTTGTACCTCTCTGGTCTTGAATGATATTATAAATTATTTGATATGTTTGATTTCTATTTTAATAAAATGTTTATTTCATTAATCTATATTATAATATTTTTTAATGGAAAATAGTTGAATTTTTGGGGAGTGTGGCCTATATAGAACTGAGTGTCTGCCAGAATGTTGAAATTATATAATCCTCCCACTAAAAAGAACATTTTTCTTATTACTAGGACTTAGAATTGAATAAGTGTTTTTTAGATTGCAACACAGGCTGCTTCTCTTGGTAGACTTTAAATGTCCAAGATCTTGAGTGGTAGATGTAAAAGATAGGATGGGTGGTAAGAAGTAAAGGACCCAGGCTAGTATATTTTAATTTTTCAACTTGATATCTTAAGTGAAATAAAGATTTCACTGTGGTGCATAAGTTATACATTAAAAACCAGCTTTTACATCATTCACTTGGTAATGGGTATTATTATTGTTTTGTAAAGCTTTCCTGAAAATTCTTCTTTTCAACTTTTCCAGAAAGAAGAGTGAGAAGGTTTTATCTACACTTGATTCTCTGTGCACAGCTGCAGGAGTGGTGTTAACATAGAGTGAGAGGTCTCCCATGAGACATTCAGGAATTGATGGAGAAGGTCATGTGAACGGGAAGCCCCTCTTTATCAGGATATTCATCTTCCAGGGTAAGTTGAGAATTTGGGGTGTTTTTTCAATTTAAGAATGTGAAAGCTCTTTAACTCCTGGTTTATAAATCCACCCACATCTAGACCTTTTAAAAATTGAGTGTCTATCTATAATGTACAGGGGTGTACTTAGTTATGACTATCAGTGCTTCAAGAAAGTGTCAGAGCAGATGATTTGCTCATCAAGAATTGCATGCATATCAGTGAGTGGACTGAGAGCTAGAACTGACAAGCTTTGTTTATGGTCATAAGTCATTATCAATTAATAATTTGAGCAACTAGAATTCACCATGACAGGCAATAAGAGCTAAATGCAAAAGTGTCACTAAAATATTTTTTTTAGATTAATCTGGGAGTTTCTAAATGATACTAATAGATCTAGCTGACATTTTCAAAATATTGATTTTTCCATCAGATGTATTATAAAATATTAAAATGTAAAATATTAAAAATCAAAACTATTAGTTTTTTTTATTTTACCAAGTGAATTTTCTATTAAACTACCAAATGAATTCATGCACATTTTTAAATTTATTCCATTATTCTAATAATGTTGAACATGATTTAAAACTTAGAGAAAATAGACTTTGTATTTTTGGTATTTATGATCATATTATCCTTAAGGCTTTTTCCAGTATATTAGAGCTTTTCACAAAAGAGACTTGATTACAGTAGCTCAAGCCAGTAAGGATTTATTTATCGCATGCAAAAACAAATCCTCAGGTGGTACTCTCAGACTGAAATTCTGCCTAATGACAGGGAATGGTCTCCTTCTATCTTCTGCTACATTTTTCTTAACAATGACTATTGCACTCCCAATAATTATCAGCATTCTAGAAAAGAAGAAGGAAAAGCCAGCAAGGTGGGGCCAGTTGACCACTCCTTTCATTTTGTGGGCTAGAAGTGAATCGCATGAACACTCTTAGGTTCAAAGGGGGTTAAAAAAATCATTGTAGCCTCTATTCGAGAGCCAGGGTAAAAGCCATTTGCTGTTGAGAGAGACAAACTACAGTACCTGTCACTCTTTCTTCTGAAATGCACCTGTATTGGTATCATCTCAAACCTATGGCTAACTTTTCTTATGCTATACTGATTTCTTTGCATTAAAATTCATTTAAATGCTACTACTTTGCAGTTGCAATGGTAATGTATATCACAAAATTTCCAATTAAATACCCATTAAGTTAAGCAAAAACTTTAAACAAAATAAGCACTGAGGTAAATAAGGCAGCATATTTTAGAAAAAAAAAAAGATCAATAGCAGGCTTTGTGATGGTTGAGACATTCATTTACAGCCTATACACTCTGTCATGTGAGGGAAAAAAGCAGCATTAATGACTATAAAGAATATATGAAGAATATTTTATTCCTGGTCTCTTCTCTATAATATTGGCTCCCTCTTTGCAGCTCTAATCTTCTGCTGAGTATGACCTAAGGCAGCCAGATTTTTTTCTCATATTGGTGAGTTATTTTTTTGGCATCTCTTCTTAGAGTATAATGGGGATATAATATGACTGAGGTTAGAGGAAAATGGACAGTGCCAATTCCGTAATGTCATGTATAGTAGTTATTTGTCAACAACCTGTATGTGGAAGATGATGTTAGTATGATCACAGCGGGCAGCAACTGTTAGTGTGAATTTATTCTTTCTTAAGCTATGCTAGTAAAAAAAAAAAAAAAGCCTATACGATCATATTTAAGCAATTAATCTCTCTGTCTCTCTCTTTCTCTCCCTCTCCCTCTCTCTCTCTCTCTTTCTCTCTCTCTCTCTCTCCCCCTCTCCCACACTGTCCCTCTGTCCCTCTCCATATATATATGTACACAAATTCTATTGTTCTGTTTCTCTGGAGAACTTTGAATAGTACAATATATGTCTTCTTCTTTCTGCCTCTCATTTGTAATCTGATCTAATAAAAATATTTTTAATTATTTATTTTATATGTATACATATAGCTATAGCCATATATATGTGTATATTTATAAATATAAATGTGTGTGTGTATGTGTATGCTGTAACATCACTCCAATTAAAAAAAAATTTCATGGACTCTGAAAGTTTACTTATGTTACATTCCAGTCAAAAATCCCCATACCACATCTCTTCTGATTTCTATTAACCTTGTTTGGTTCTTCTTGTATTGAACTTAACATGGATGTAATCATTCAATATATAATCTTTTGTGCCTAAGTTCTTTCACTGGTCATAATATTGTTGAGATTGATGCAATTTATTGCTTAAATCAGTAGATCATTTTTTATTAATGAGTAGTTTTCTAAAGTATAAAGATACACAATGAATTTATCTATTCTCTGAGTATCTTGATTGTTCTCAGTTTCTGTCTGCTATGAAAATAGCTGTTATGAACATTTTCTACTCATCTTCTTATAGACATTTTTCTTCATTTCTCTTTAGTAAATTTCTAATTGGGAAATCATGACATACATCACAGGACATACAAATCTCTAAGATAATTTTTTTAAACCTGCAAGTTTCTCAAAGTGGCTATACCATTTTACACTCCCACTTGCATGTATGGGAATTCCAGTTAGACCACATAGTTCCAACCCTTAGAATGGCAGGTATCCTGACCCATTGAAAAGGTACATATTTTCATTTATTTTGAGCTTCCTCAGTTTTTTTCAACAATGTTGTATAGTTTTAAGTATAAAAGCTGACACTTCTTTTTTAAAAATGTATTCCTATATTATAATTTTTGATGTTATTAGAATATAATTTTAAAAATCTTTAAATTATTCATCGAAGGTATATAGAAATACAATCAATTTGTGTGTATGCATCTTGCTGAACTTGTTTATTATTCTTAATATTTTTCTAGTGGATTTCTATATTTAAGATTATGAAATGTGCAAATAGGTAGTTCTACTTCTTCCTTTTAATCCGAAGGCCATTTATTTATCTTTCTGGCCCTGGTTAGATCCTCAAGTACATTGTTGACTAGAAGTGGCCAGAGCTAACACTTGTTTCTTATCATGTTCCTGATCTTAAGGTGAATAGATTCTATCTTTACCCATTACAAATGATGTTTGTTGTTTTTCATAAATTTACTTTGTCAAGTTAAGGAAGTTCTTTTCTATCCCTAAATTATTGAGTGTTTTTATCATGAAAGGGTATTATCCTTAAACTCCTAAAGGGCAATCTTGTCAAATTCTTCATCTGAGGTGGGATTTTGTTGCATAGAGTGTTCCACAGATATGTTAGGTCTAGTCGATTTACAATATTGTTCAAAACTTTTATTTCCACATTGACTTCTGCCTATTTGTACTATCCACTATTGAAAGTGAGTTATTGAAGCCTCAGCTATCATTTTTACATTGCCTATCCCCACTTTGATTCTGCTAGTTTTCACTTTATGTATTTTAGAGCTCTACTTTTAGGTGTATTTATATTTATATCTTTCTGATATATTGACCTTCCCATCATTAAAATGGTCTTCTTTGGGTTTCTAGTAACCTCTCTTTTTTTTTTTTTTTTTTTTTTTTTTTTTGCCTTTAAGCCCATTTTATCTTATGGTAGGATAGTTACTCTACTCTTTTTTGGTTTACTTTTTTGCATGGTATGTAATTTTTTATCTTTTCACTTTTAGCCTATTTGTGTCTTTAATGTAAAGTGTGTCTCTTGTAGATAGCATATAGTTTGGATCATTTTCTTTAATCTGTTCTATAAGTCTCTGACAGTTGATTGAGAGTTTAACCCATTTATATTCAATGTAATTTCTAATAATGTAGAATTGACATCTGAGATTTAGCTATCATTTTCTATATATCTTATGTCATCTTTTGTGCCAAATTCAGGGTTAGTAAAGAGAATTATTCATTATCTAGAGTTTCTTGGCTTTGAGCTTTATGTAGTAACTGATGCACTCTTTGAGTTCTTATTGTTTACATACTTCAGTTTAATTTAGACAGATCAAGAGATTAAAGAAAAACTTAATTATAGGAATTATAAGAAAATATAGTACAGTATAAGTGATCCTCAGTTATTTTTTAGATTCACTCAAGATTGAATACATATGAAATAAAATAAATTTAAAATCAAATTACAGCATTAGGATATTAATTTGCAAATTTCTGTGCATGTTTATAACATCTTTTTTTGTTTGTTTTGAAAGTAAAAAGAATTTCAGTTTTGTCTATTTCTGTATATATGAAATAATAATCAGTGGATGTATAATCAAATCAGTTTTAGAAAGAATAATTTTTTCCTTACATTCGTTATGATGAATTATAAAGCCATAAAGAAAGGCGCAACTTTAATTCAGCTCTCTCATGGTTGAACATTTTTTAATCAGCATAGCCACAGGGTATCTAATTTTCTCCTTTTGGTATGATTCTGCATTCAATAACAATTACAGTTAATAATGGCTGTGATAATAGATGCTATATTTATTGAAATTGTGCTCTGATCCAGGCTCTAAGCTATTAGTGTCACATTCTCATACGTTTACATGTCTGCCTTTCTTATTCTCTCTCTCCCAGTTTCTTTCTGTCTCCCTAACTCAGCCTCTTCACTCAACCATAGGGGCTACTGATGTATACATGTTTCTCAATCATTAACAAGATTTGTTTGTGAAAGAAAAAAGTTGACAGTCATAAAATAGTGTGTGGCGGAGTTTGAGATTCATGCTTCATTCAGTAGGAGCAAACTGAACTGTGGTCTGCCAAAGTGAATGTATTAGTCAGTGTTCTACAAAGTAACAGAACCAATAGGGTGTGTGTGTGTGTGTGTGAGAGAGAGAGAGAGAGAGAGAGAGAGAGAAAGGATTTCTTTTAAGAAATTGGCTCATGCTGCTGGGAAGGCTGAGAAGTCTAAACTCTGCTGGGAAGGTTAGAGACTAGGGCACAGCCCATTCTATAGTACAAATCCAAAGGCAGTCAGGCCAAAAACATGGGGAAAGCCGACACTGCAAGTCCGAAGCTCATCTGCTTGCAGAATTCCATCCTGCTCGGGGGTGGTCAGTGTTTTGTTCTACTCAGACTTAGCCTGCTGCATGATTCCTACTTACATTTTGGAGACTGACCTGCTGCACGCAAAGTCCACCAACTTAAATGTTAATCACATCCCAAAACATCTTCACAGAAACATCCAGAATACTGGATGGCCATATACTTGGACACCATCATGGTTCAGCACATCTTCTCAACTTTGCATTCAAATGCATTCTCTTAAATTATATTTAATCTCCAAATAAAGACAATAACAAAGTCACACTTTCACCTAACATGATACAACTATCCTACATACAACAGAAAACATACTCTTTGCCTAGAAGAGGATGAAAAGTGCTTGAATGATGTTTATTCTTTTTGATAGCTCATAATTGTAAAGTTAACAATACTTAAATGTGACATAAAGTCATTACAGCTTCTGTATACTCATAATAATTACAGTTACTGTTTTCGTAGCTGGTCACATGATCATAGCTGTTATTAATAACTACCTTCTTACACTACTATTCTGTATTCCCTTTGCATTCAGCAAGCACCTGAGCTGGTCTCAGTTCTTTACCTGGTTAGGTGACCCAAATTTTCATGCCATAAGGGCCTGGGCTATTAGTAGACCTGTCCGGATTGGATTGCTGTCGTTTTCCATTGACTTTAATCACAGGGAATGGTGATATGAAGAGACAGACACTCTGAGTGACCTCCTGTATTCGAGATACATTCTCCCTTGTCTCTGCAGTGGGGGAGCAGTCCAATTTCCCCCGATAGTCAGGATCATCCACCCCAGTCAACACAGTAACTCCCTTTTTGCTTATTGATTCAGAGTCATAAAATTTTAACGTGACCAAGTGGCAGTCTTAACTTGTAGTTCAACAGAGTCATTGTTGTGCCTCCTCATGGAAGCATTTCTCCCTCTAGAAATAAGACCTCTAGGTCAGCAGCATATAAAGTCACAGGGATGGGAAGCAAACATTTTGCTAATGGTCACTAAGGGTAATAGAAACCGATGCAACTCCCACTCCCCCGCTTTCATTCCTGTGCCTGTGCCCCCTGGCTGTCTGAGAAACAGCACCATGTTTTGAACACCAATTCAGAGCATATAAGGCTTCCCGGAGAACGTTGCACCAGTCTTGCAAGGTATTACCACCTAGCCAGCACTATACTGAGACTTAAAAAGGCCATTCCACTGAGTTGATTTTAATCTCCTACAAAAACACTCTTTACAGAAACATCTGGAATAATATTTGATCACATTACATGGGCTCTGTGGCCCAGCCATGTTGACACATAAAATTAATTATCACAATAGATATAATTCTTTCAGACAGTAAACTGAATTAAGAGTAATCGTCCATCAGTTAAGCAATAGTGATGTGAAAAGAAAAGAGGGTGCTATCCACCGTCACATACTGAATTGGATATTTTAGCTATCCTTGGCTACTTATTATATTTAGCAATATATTCTGATGGGCCTAAACCATCGTGTCATGAAGCTGTGTTCTTCCCTATCTAACATATTTAAAACCACATAATTTCCACTAGCCCTCAAACTTCCTTGACACCAAGTTCTGAACTGATTATGAGTTCCCTTTCGTGAAAACTTTCTTTTTCTTCTGTGAACAGAGCACCATTCCATGTTTTGGTTTGAATGTTCCTGGTTTGCGAATTTGTCTTTTTGGTACGTGCACAATGAATTTTACCAGTTACCACTTTAATGATTTATTTGCTTCATTTCTGCTATTTCTGAATTTTTTGACAACTCAGTAATCAATAAAATTCAAATTAAGACAACTATGATTCTAGATTTTACAAGCATGATGCTAGATTTTTAATTAGCATAGCAAAAGTTAAGTTTTAAAATATATATGAGTGATATTATGGAACAAGATGCTGGAGGGTAATGTGTTACAAAAACCTTGAAAAATAATTTGGCATTATCTTATACATTTTAACACACACACCATTCAAATCAAGTAATTTCATTCCTAGCTGTAAAACCTACATAAGTCTTACACATGAACATGAAGAAAAATACACAAGAATGCTCAGAAGCAAAATTATTCATAAGAGCAAAACATCTGGAAATAATGTCCAATAAGAGAATGATACATAAGTAAATTGTGATATAATCAAAAATTGAACATTATAAAAGTTGAAAATAAGTAAATTGGATTTCTAAGCGTGACATGGATTATTTTAGAAACAAAGTTTAGTAAAAAAAGAAAATCATAAAATGGTATTTTTGGGGTGATACTATTTCATAAGGCTGTAAAACAAGGAAAACGCTTAACATTTTAATTAGTTATGCATATATATGTACATGGCTACACATATTGTGAAATATTAAAATAATGCAAGGACATGACATCAGCTAGATATGAGATTAAAGCAGTATACATGTGTATATTTGGCAATGTTTTGTTCTTAAATGTGTGATCAATTTAATTGTTATTTGGCAATGTTTCATTCTTGAATATGTGATCAAGTTAAAAGTGTTCATTTCAGTATCATGTGTCATAGCTTATAATACATGTGTTCTTTTTCTGGCCCGTGTATTACATAATAAACTGTTCCATAGAAAAACATTAACTATAAAATGAAAAGAAATAGACTATGAAGGAAAAATGGTCTAATTTGCTTGCCCATGCCTGGCACTAATAATTTTAAAGCCAAAACATGAATAGAATGTTTGTAGCCTATACCAACTTTAGCAACTTTATGGTTTAACCCAGGACTGCAGTCCGGCCTGAGAAAGAAAATGAAATAAGTAAAAATTGTTCAATTGACTAATGCCTGAAATTCTCATACGTTGAAACTCAGTCACTTTTGCGGTGAATCTTGTCTTGCATTGAAGACTTTTTCGAATCATCAAAATGCTGCCGTGTCAATCCCCCATACCTGCAGAACCAGCTGTGGCCAAGTGCTGAAGTTTGTTGGACACAGGTCAGCACAGTCTGTTCACCCAGCCTGTGCAGCTTGCATTGCTTAAATTTGCACCTGTTATGAATATTCACCTGCCTGCACATACCTACTGCGACAGCTGCATCAAGAGGCTAGTTCTCACTATAGAATGTTTTGCTCTCAAAATATCTCTTGTTTTGCATACATTCTTAAAATCCACACTTTGAAACAATTAGGAAGTAAATATCAAATGAGTTAGAGATCAAAATATGCATGACATGTTATGACATGTTGTGTTGTGTTGTTTGTGTTGTGTTGTTGTAAGAGACTGCCTCTTGTGCCCGAGACCAAAATGTTCTTTTTGATACTTCCTCACCACCGCCCTATACATTTGGACCCATTGAATGGGATGGGTATTTTCCCAGCCAGCTTTACAGAGGATTGAACTCTTTCTTAGATAGGATCGTTAAAGATGTAGCACAGTCTTATATTTTTTTTGGTAAGACTGTAAATTGTTAGAAGCATTTTGAGATATTGTCATTAACTTATAAACTTAAACATGCACATTCCCTGTATTATGTGAGGATGTTTATAGCAAAATCATATGCAAATAAACATGCACACACAAATACATAAATACTCATATACACCCCAAATCTATATATAAATATAAATACAATTATGGACATTTATATGGAGAAAGTTGACAATGATATTTTCTAAATTATAGGTCATTTATAATATGCACTAGTGTATTACATAATTATTGGATAAAAGTATAAAAGTTATCAAATATATAACAATGGGGAATTTCATTATGGCTGAGAGAAAAATTTCATAGTTTTGTATTCTTTTAAATCAATTACCCTTTATTTTAATCTCAAAAACCATTTTGAATTGCATGCATTCTAGTTACAAGTGTTGCCCATTTGTAGGCAACACTTTTTCTTTGTATTAGTGTATAATATCACCATTGAGGGAGAAATAGGGACTCTATAATGAAACTGTCAGTGTTTAGAATATCTAGCCAGCCCCCAAAGCTAACATGTTATTTTCATGGGAACAATATGTAAAATATTATTATTTTATTATGATCTGTATAGTAGTAACTTCAGGGTAAAGCAGCAAGCAATTTATACTTTTAAGGTGGGTGTGAGAAAAACACATGACTTCATATACAACAATACAATTTATGTAGTAGAATATTTAACAGCTTCAAACAAAATAAGCATAATATAGAGAACAACAATGTAATCTTTGAGCAAAAAGAGGAATGAATAGGTCTCAAAGACCACATACTCTACTCAGCTGTGTTTCCTTTCCATCTAGCAGCTTTGTAATATTTATAAAGCAAGTGAACAAGTTTGATTTTCTGGCTCCCATTTGCACTGCACGGTACACCTCTAGATAAAAGCTACCAGTTGAAAAGCAGGTCTGGGTCTCTGAGATACATCAGTAGTGAAAAGTGAACAGTCTTACTGAGAAGAAATATTTACTAAAAATCTAACCAAGGAGTAGTAAATTATAAATATCGCATCTATTATCAAACCCTAAAGCACAAGGGTAGTTGAATCATGTTAAATATTTTGTGCTTACTAAAGCAACACACTAAGAAAGCACTCTGAAATCATTAACTTACTGTTCAAATTGCAACCAGAATAATCTTTTCAAAAGTGAAGAATATGTTACTTTGCTGCTTCAAAGTTTTCAATAAATTCTCATTGCTCTTAGGAATTAATCACTCACATTCAGATACTTTATTTTTGGTGGAACATTCTAATTTCATGTAGTTAATTATAGTAATCTTACTTCTTCAAGGACATATCCCTGAATCTTTCTAGACTACGTGATTTTTCCCTTCATGAAATCTCAGAGTATTTCTTTTCCCCTTTTGAAATATTCATCAATTATAGATTTTTGTCCAATGACTCTCTTCTCACTCAGACCGTTAACTCCATGAGATCAGATATAATGATTGTTATAATCAAATGGCTATTTAATGGATGAATTGGTATGTAAGTGATGAGATAAATAATTTTTATACTTTCGATTTAAAATATCATCAAACTAGAAAAACCTGACATGTCTTTAGCAACATATCAAAACAAAAACCAAAAAAAAACAAAAAAACAAGTGAGAAATATAAAGACTACAATGAGCCATCTACTAAAGAACTAAAGAAAACAAAACAACTTTGGAGTATTGACAGTTAAGTTATTGCTAAACTCTCAGAACAATTTCATTAACTGCCAGGCTAATGGAGCTGTTTTGAAACAGGATAAGTGGACTGACTGCGCAGAAGCAGCAGGCAACCCTCTTCACCTGAAGGTTTACTCACCAACATTTCATACCTTTCCCAGTTTGCCAGCTTCTCTAGAACTCTAAGACCAGACTAGACAGGAAACAACTCAAAAATCTTTTTACATTGTATGAAGGCTGTGTTTCAAGATGCCTGTACTGATTTCTTATTACTGCTGTAACGAATTGGAAGTCAACTTCATGGTTTAAAACAATATCAAACTATTATCTTATAGTTCTGGAACTCAGAAGTTTAAAATGGGTAGATAGGGCTGTGTTCCTTCACTGCAGGCATTCCTTATGTACACACGTTACTTTGAACTCTTTTCTCGGTAGCAATCCCTTCTCTGACGTTCACTGTCTGCCTTCCTCTTTCCCTTTTAAGGACCCTTGTGACTACACTGGGTCCACTTGGATAATCTAGAACAATCTCCCCATTTTGAAATCATTAACTTAATTGCATCAGCAAAATCCCTCTTGCTATGTTAAAGTAATATATTCACAGGTTCTGTCGATGGAGACATGGATATCTTGTTTTTGGTGAGGGGAGGGTGCAGTTGTTATTCAGCCTGCCACACATGAGAATATTGCATCTCTTAAATAGTCATAGGTATCTTACTTTCTCCATCTATTTGGAGAATGATGTAAGGGAGGGACATTTTTTGTTCCCTCTATTCATTTTAGATCTCCATAACCAAATACAGATTAAGGTTAGAAAAGCATATAAAGTTAAGTTTTACATGGCAAGGGAGCCCTCAAAAGGACATGAAGACCCAGAGAAGTGGGAAAAACTAGAGTAACCCGTATTACAGGAAGGCGAAAGAAGATAAGAACTATTTTAACAAAGTCTTTTCCTATAGAATTTTCTTGGCCTTGGCTTCCTTTTCTTAATAAAAATGTTACTTTCCCTCGGGTATATGGAGGACATCTTTTGCATGAAATTTCATCTCTCATCTTTAGAAGAAAGGGGAGATAAGAATGCTCTTTTTGCATTTTCTGTTTTTCAAGTGCCTTTCGCTCAAAATAACACTGATGCTGAAGTGGCATATTGTGGGCTAGCATATTCTGCCACACTGTTAATGCTACTCTCAGAGAGCAACTGCACAGGAAGTAGAAAACAGTATGCAAGGCGTTCTATGTATATCCTCATAAGCATATTGCATGTCAAAGCACTCTAGGCAAGACTGCAGACAAGACATGGCCGTGTACCAGGGATCATAGTCATTTAGGTACCGCATCATCTCAGAACATCAGAAGTGTAAAATTGTTACTATTATAGTAGGCTTTCTATTACATATTAGCAGAGCTCCATTAATAATACAACTACTAACACTGTAATACTGTTCCTTAATACTTGTAAGGACTTTCTCTCTGCTCTATATTCATAGGAATATATATGTGCATTTGTGTGTATATAGGTGTATATATATATCCATAGATACATAATTGTGTGTGTGTGTGTATGTATATATATATATATATATATATATATATATATATATACACACACACACACAATATTTTTTCCCTATAGGATAAAATAAGGTAGCATTTTAATGCAAAAATGAAACGAATAGTAAATTATAAGAAGATAATAAGGGCAAATAATACTATAGTCAAGAAAATGGAGTGAAAGAAATGAAAATGCAATAGCAGTATTTATTCTCATTTGAATTGTAAAGAACAGATTTGATAATGTGGAAAATTGCATCGGGGATATAAAGAACAATGTAAAACATTTTTCTAAAGTTTCAGGAAAATATGACAAAGATTAAAATTAGGATGGAGATGATATGCCTAGAGAAAAGAAAATACAGATTTAACTAATGGGTAATTTTTATTCCTGAGCATGTGCATATGTGTGTAGGTGTGTGAGTAGGTAGTACAGGTTGGGGACCACAGACAATTGATAGAAAAGCAATATCTAAATGTTAGGTGGCTAGTCAGGCATGAGCGACAGGAGCAAAAGCCCAGCTCTGTAACCATAGAAACTTCCCTTGAAGACCTTCCTTAAGCACCTCCCAGAAACACCTCCCTTTTAGGATTATAAATTACCCCAAATCCTAGAGCACAAAGGCCATAAAAGCTGCTGGCTAAACCATCTACAAACGCATGCACGAAAGTACTGCCCCTAACTTCAGCCTCACATTGCCATCATTATAATATCATGACTATGCCTGGAAGTTCATGAATCTAATTATAACAGACTGAATTCTGGGTAAGCACATGTGCGGTAGGCAAAAAGTTATATAGGAGCCAACCGTCAGTCAAGGTGACCTCACATATGGATCATCTAGGCCCACGCATCAAGGCCCAAATATAAACAGATCTTCCCATCTCTGCATTGTTAGAGCTTTCCTGGCTGGAAACCCGCCCCTCCCTTGGGGTGTACTATCTTATTTCTCTACCTCCTAAATTCCACAGGGCTGCAGTCTTCCTGGGCATGGCCCGACTCCTTCTAAATTGTACTTTCAACAAATGTTACTTTTTCTAAATCTCACCAACGCGTAATTTTTCGCTGCGTCTGTAGGGAAGAACCGAGGAAGGACACATAACACCACTGTCCGCCATGCTCCATTATCCACCACTGTCCTCCTCCCCCATGCCACTGGGGTGATGCTGAATTTCACCTCTCACACCAGCGGTGACATAAAAATATACATAGAGACTTTTATTGATGCAAAATACAATGTGAATATGCATATATAAATAAAACTTTTTATCAGAAATAAAGTTGTTTTATAGTGCTTGATATGTGTAAATAAATATTTATTACTGTGCATTATAAAGTACTAAAGCGCTTATAAAATTATTGATTAAATACTTCCCATGTGGTTGGATTTATACTGTGCCCTTTACATTATTGATTCCATTCTAATATTGATACTCATATATGTAGCATAAAGGCCATTATGCATTCATTAATACAGTAGATCCTGGCGCTACCCACTGAAAAGCCTGGAAGCAGTATCACCATAGTAGCAATGAACACATCTAGCATCTCCATCCTGTTCCTAATATCATTTTCCAAAAAAGCGAACCAGGGCTTCTCGGAGAAGAGGATGATTCCTGGCACAGGTAGAGAGTGTGCAAGGTGAGCCCAGAACATCTGTGCTGAACAGAAACGCTAAAAACAAAGTAAAATAAAATAATGTTGTGTCCTATTGGAAGGGCAGAGGAGCCAAATTAAAAGCGTTCCCAGTAGCTAACTTTGGAACAATTTGAGCAACAAAGTAAATAATAATAGTATTGTAGTATAATCAACTAATAAAATAGGCCATACTGATATCAATAAATAACTCAATAGAAAATAAATGTGGGAAAAGAGATACCTCTTCCTTACAGAGTATTCCAGTTAGTAAATATTAAAAGAATAAATGAAATAAAATGTCACCATTATCACACTGTTAAAAAAAACTTTCTCCAAGAAAGATTGCCCTACGGGTGCTAAAATGAATGGGCAAATATAAGGAGCAATAGGATGTTTGAAGTCTCAAAGTGTCTCCCCCAAATCAAATCTTTATTAATTATAAATGGGGAAACAGTAATTTTATAGTAGAGAAATTTGCTACAAAAAAACCCTTTAGTAAATATAAGGGTGATTAATAACTACGCATTAAGATAAATCCAGTTTATTCTTAATGTTTTTAAATAATTTTCTCTGCCTAATGGAAATCTGAAGGACATTTTTTTTCTCAGTTTTTCTTCTGATAATAAATTTTCTGCAAAAGTGTGGAAACATCTGTTTAATCAGAAAAAAATAAAATATATATGGGATCATGATATTCAATAGATTTATGGTTACATAAAATTTCACATAAACACTGGGGGGAAAACTAAGAAATGAATAGGGGGCAAGAAAACAAAGATTATGGTGCTACTATGAAATAAAAGATGAAAATATAATAATTCCAAAGTACATTTTGGGTAGCAATCCATGAGCATTTATGGGTATTTAAATTGGAAAATGTAGTATATTTTTCTCTTAATGAGAGACACAGAAAATGAACAGGATTAAAGATAGTGAAGTTTTCCAGAAGGGTTGAGAGAAGTTAGAATCTATAACACATGAATATGTCAGCTTTAGCAAAAAGGAAATATGTTCTTCCTGACATGGAGAATAAAAATAATAGGTGAATATTTAGTATTGATGGAAAAGAAAGAGGTCATGAAAAGCCACAGAAAATACACAATCCCCAAAATACCTAGCTAGGCTAACCATATGCACGTTACAAGGTGGTAGTCAGGAGATTGAAGACTAGGATAAAATATTTAATAAAATATTTCCATTAAATATGATAAATACTTAGGTTCAAAAGAGTTTGTTCTGAATGGGAAAGCTTTACTTATTGGTTCTCTCTACCATTTTCTCAGACTGGATACATTATTTACAAATACCATCAATCCCAAGACAGAAATGAATGTCTTATGCACAAATATTTACTGAGTTTTGGTATAGTTCCTGAAACATACTGGGAACTCAACATACAAGTCTGTGTGAAAAACTGACAGTTTCACGGGGTGAATTAAGGTATTACTGCAGATTGAGTAGCCAAAGTTTTGATTAGAAATATTCCAGTGTGCTAAAGTCTTATTGTTTTTGGATTGATGCCCGAAGCTGATCAACATCATAACTATTAAAATGCCATGAGGATAACTTGATTTTTTTTTCTTATAACGATGACAAGCTATCATCTTGTTCAATTATTTATTGTTATTCTCACCATGACAATGGCCTTTATGTTCTTAATCTTTCCACATTCTTTCATCTAATTAATTGATTTATTCAGTATATTTTAGTGTTATATTGTATGAGTAACAACATGTAATTATTATAACTTATTATTTTAAAGGTTGTATTTATTCCTTTCATGTTTTGCTAATTCTTGTTTTTACTAAGACAGGACTACATACCATTTTTAATTTTTAAATTTTATGCTTACAAGACAGCAATAAACATAAAAATGGAAAATTATAAAAACATATGCCTCTAAAAAAATCAGCATTGCAATAATTTTCCCAAATATACAACCATAACATAACTCCAGGCAAATATATTTACTGTTGTAAAGCTTATTTATTTATTTGTTTATTTTTTGATGCTTACTAATTTCAGAGACATTTTTATTTATTAAACATATTGTAAAACAGAAAACAAAAGATCGAGGCAGCTCATTTTCTGGGCCCTTGACAATAAATGTCACCACCACTTTTCTGGAGTATGCAGGGGGAAATGCGAGGAAAAGAGTATAGAACCAACTCTTGGCCAGTGGCCCGCTGGTTATGGACGGTAGAAGGACTCATCAAAGTGGACAGGCAAGCCGTTTTCACAGGCAATAACAATGTCTCTGGACCCTGATGTGGCTTTGTAGTAGCAGGGAGGTCGAGGGGACCCCCCTGTATGGCTGCAAATGGTGACCTGGAAGGGAGACTTGCTTTTTCTGAATGCTCCATTGTAAGGTGTTCCATTCGTATCTTCACAGACGGCCTTGATCCTTTTTTTGGAGCCATGAATAAAGGTGTTGCGATCTTTGCAGGGTGTAGTTAGGCCTCGTTCCACCATCATGCTTTCACAGTATTTCTTATCCCGGCCTCTTGGTCTGGCATCATGGTGCTGCGTCAGGAAGTGTTTGTACCTGTGGTTATTCTGAGCCATGGTGGGCAGGGTCAGATCCAGACCCATCATGAAAACCAATAATAGGGGCCCTAGGCCCGTCATCATCTCTTCCAATGAAGGCTCCTACCAAGGGCAAAAAGAGGTATGGTAGGGCAAATTAGTCAAAAAGGACAGGAATTTTTCTCTCTGACAGGGCATCGTGAGCCAGGTATCTTCGATGACCTAATTATATAATTTTTTTCTCTTCCTCATTAATCTCAAATTTCTTGTCAATCCATTTCTTTAGAAAGTCAACCTAAATTTCCTGAACACATCTTCTAGCCCCAACTGTTTTTTTCCTATCCCTTAAGGATCACTGAGTACTTACCTTTCTATCAATCACAGCTTTACCAAATCCATTCACACTCTTTAATTCATTTATCAATTAATTTAATAACAAACATTACATAAACCCCTACTGGATACAACAAGGAACTGCATTATGTTCTGGAACACACAGACCAGTAAGACATACCAGATGCCTCCCTACAGAAAGATGTAGCCTCTGTGGAGAAGGGATAGGAACTGTAGTTCACTGAGATGGAGACAGTAAGATAGTAGGTGAGAGCTATGAAAAAGAGGAACTTTTAGGGAACCCTGAGCCCATGGAAGGGCCAATCAGAGGATTTTTAAAGACAGGATTCTAGGTACTCAAGTCAATAAGTCAGCTGGCTGTGAGGAGGAGAACAGCTGAGAGTTTTACCCTTAGGTGAAGGGCGACAGACCTAATTTCCCAAGACATAGATGGTTCATGGCCAAAGATAGAATTTATATATATAAATACACACACACACACACACACACACACACACAGAGAGCATGGAAAGATCCATGTACTTTTGGAAGTGAGTCTGGGGTCAACTTTGACAGAGGACTGGAGGATGAGGGATTCGATCTTATTCTTAGAAACTTATTGCAATGGTAATAGTGAAGATTATTCTCAGAAAATATTTTCTAGTTTCCCCTGCAAATGTAAATAGACTTTTACATGACAGGCAAACGATATGACCGTGTGGTAAATCCTTGCCCCAAAACTCCTTAGACCTTGTCATCAAATCAGAAGCCTTACAATTTGCTATCATAACTTCTTAATATCTTCCTCAAAAGAAGAAGAAAAAACAGAAAAGGATTGCTGCCATCATCTCTCAAGTGCTATCAGTCTCAAACTGTAGAACTCACACATCCCAGGGGTGGTATGACATAGGCATTTAAACACACCCATAATGTCAATATGGTGCTTCTTCCTGGAGGATGATTTTAATTCATGATAGATAGTTTAAAATATAATTAAATAAGTATAGATTGTAACAAAATAGAAAACAAATTTCTTATGAACTTTTAAGATTTTATTTCTTAAGAAATTTGAAGATTTGAGAATTGAAAAATATTTGGTGTTTGCAGCAGGTAGTTTCTGACTACACTCTTAGTTCTTTGGAGACAATTTTGAAGAATATTCAGAACCTGTAAAAACCATCATAGTCCAATCCAAAATATATGTGAATGTCCCCATATCCAATAATAAAAATAAGTTTTCATTATAAACTTGAAACTTATTTCTATAATTTTGTTTTTCAAATCACGTATAAGTAATTCATTTACTTTATGATTGGCCATGATTTCTTGGCAATCATCGTACATACTGAGAAATTTTTATAATGAAAAATCTGACCCAAATTATTCTTAGATGTAATATAATTCATATAAAACCTACATTTAAAAACAGATGGTACGCTTTCATAGACATTTATTATTAAATTTTATTTTGTGCTTTTCTTGCATGTTAATAAACAGCATTTTCATGTCAAAAATTTTATAGCTTTTAAAGATACCACAGGTCCTAGCACTAAGCCTGTAGGGTTACAGCTCTGCGACTCTAGAAAGAGAAGGGATTCCAGGGTCCTGATGGTTCCATGAGAAGGCTTGTGACAGAATGAGCAAACTGAGCTCTCCTTCTCATCAGCATTTGACTCTGATCCACTTAGTTCGTTTCACGATAACCATAGACAAATTTGGCACACTGCTGAAAAGTATCAAACTACATATGAAGAAAATTTTGAGTCATTCCACAATACTGAAATAAATAACAGCTGGAAAAGTTTGCATTAAGCACAGATTATAATTTGTAATAGAATTAAGTGAACACGTGCTCTTGAGAGTTTCGTAAGAAAGTGGTACATGATTGCAGAGGGGAGAGCCACCGCTAAAGGAATAACCAGTATTCATACGAGGCCACTGCCTCAGCACAGCTGCTGGCTTGCCTCGCTCCCCATGTGCTAAGCTTTTTACATTTACATTGTGCTCTTTATTCTTCTCAATATGTTTTCTCTTTCTAGTTTTTGGAAAGACCTCATCACAATCTTATTGATTTGAATTCAATAAGGTCTCTTGTTCTATAGTGGATAAATATTGTCTTCTAATATCCAAGGTAAACAGCCAGGCTTCCAAGATAGAACAGGACCCTAGAGGTCACGGAGTCAATATCTCTCTGCCTGGAGCCAGAATCTCACAGTTCAAAATCAAGAAGTAGAACCAGAGCTGGTAGCACCCAAAAGAGTCATTAGGCGGCAGTGATGGCAGAAATGTTGCCAATGTCTTCCGTGCAGTAGTGGAGACACTGGGCCATGTAGGAGGTGCCAATGCTATACAGGTTGTGGGGACTTTGTTCACAGAAGGGAATCTGAGCTGGCAGGCCTGTCTAGAGTCTGTCCAAACACTCCATGCGTTATATATGAAGACCAAGGCCACCCCACTGGATATAAGTGTCAAAGTAAAAGTCACAAAGCTCTGGATCTATCCACAGGGATATAGCAAAATAAAGATATACCCATTGTTAGTTTTCATGGGTTCCATTTCCAAGCCTTTATTTATGTACTCTTGGACTAACAATTACTTGTTTACTTATCAGTGTTTCTTACTGGTGTACAAGCTACAGGAGGGTAGAGCCCATATTATACATCTTGAATCACAGCGCCTGCCTCTTAGTACACCCTCAATAACTTTTTTTTTTTTTTTAATGATTGACTTTAATGATTTTTTTTTTTTTAATGATTGAAATTTGTTCATCAGTAAAATGAGAGAGTTGCTAGCTCTAAAGGCTGAAAATTCTGTGGTTCTCATTAAGCATAAGAGAATGTTTTCTAGTTTCTCTAGCAAAAGTAGAGTGACCGTGGTGTTACAGACATGTTTGTATAAGTGTAGACAGTGGCACAAAGCACCAAGTGGAAGAAATATATGATAGGATGACCAGCAGCCCAATCTCGCTGAGATTCGTCGTTTCTTAAGGTTCAGCATGTAAGCCAAGTCCACAGATTACCTCGAGTTAAGGCGCTGAACTGATGCTACACAGGGACTGCACACCCTACAATGCCACCTGCTGGCTGGAGGTTGAAGGTCTCATATCCCAGTCTGAAGAGGTAAAGGAGAATCTTAGTTTCTAATTTGCAGAATTTGCACATCCATTCTGTAACAACTCAGCTAAATTTTGCTCAGGCTTTTTGTAATCTCGACTCCTTAAAACATCCAGAAACCAAATCCCAGCCAGTACACACAGTGACCACCAGTATCTGATATCTGCTCACCCACTCACAATGTCCTCACTCATATATTTGATTCTTAATTTCCCAAAAGAGGTAAAATGGTATTGGAAGAAAACAAGTACAAGACAGATTACTTGTGGTACAGAAGTGTATCTGCCAAGTATGCACAGCCTTGCATCTGGTGGTCAAACTCATTCACACATATCTTGCTATTCCATTTTTATCAGTGGAATTTGTCCCAACTATTCTTTAAACTAACTTTATCCTTTGTCTCAAACCAATCCCTTAGTCTTCACAAGAATTGATATTCTCTTCTGGTCTCCACTGGAAATGTTTTGTATTCAAGGGAGCCATCCAAAATTATATACCAGGGAGTCAGCTTGACAGTCTACAATGAGTAACCGTGGTTATAATTTCTGTAAATGTAGCTTCGCACTTTTATATATACTAAGATGATATCCCACAAAGCAAAAGCATAACACCCAATGCATAGTCCTCCCTTTATCTCCTTTCCTTATTTCTTCCTTTTGACCTGCCAATGTACCTTCTTTTGATCTTGGGATATGTTTCACTTTGCTCTCAAAGAGCAAACTTTTTTAAGAAAAAAAAAAATTAGTAGAGAAGGTTAGAAGAAAACAGAGCTAAAAGCATATTTTCTGTTTCTTTCCTTGTTCTACCAAATGCCTTTATGGGGGTAGGTGGGATGGAGACTCCACATGCCCTTCAGCAAATGGCTTCTCCAGGTCTTTGGAGATTTTATCACAATTCAGGAATCTTTCCTAAACCTCCACTTGCTCTCAATCTCACTTATTTGTCCTTTATCCACATGTAGGCTATCCCAAAAGAAATCTGTTTTCATTTTAAAGTTTAAAATCTGGTGCCCTTTCTCCTTAATTCGTGAGTGGCACCCAGAGAAAATGGTTTCACTGAAATGGATAGATGGCTAGAAATAGTATGTACAGATAAACAAATAGAATAATAGATTACCCAGGGGTAAGAATCTTACCACAATCTGGAAATTTCCCTCCAACTGAAGGCAGCTTCTGGCTGTTTGTTCCTGGAGATGGGTTCCAGCTGTCTGAGCCCAGAGGCCCCTCTGGTTCTGACTTATAGTGATCAGATGAACTGGGTGGAGAGACTAATTCCAAAGAGCCCCAATGCTGGTAGAAATGTGAAAACCAAGGACTCTGCTCTTGCACAAACAATGAGAGTCATTTACCTCTTCCCTAGGCATGACTGGGTCAAATATTAACCCACTGGAATGGAGTAGAGAGTTGTTCTGGGAAGCAAAGTTTGATATTGATAAACATGGCCCTTTTCCCCAAAGCTGCCCCTTTTCTGATGTCTGTGATTCTTACTCCTGCCCATGACAGGACCAAGATTTCATTGTTCATATGCAGTGATCTAGATCCAGAAGATGTTGTTTCTGATGTATGGACCAATTCCAAGAACTACCTCGGAGGAAGCCCACAGAATAAACGAAGTTTCCCAGCAGGAGGCTCTTCACTGTACTTTCTGTTTACCAGCATAATTTGGTTTCATGAAAGTGTAAGGTAAACGCGTGACACCCAAGAGAAGTTTTAAAAGTAAGTCTTTATTGGGAGAGCGCTCCCAGGCAAAGTCCACTGGTCCCGAGAGGAGAGGTGCCAGCGAAGTCTCGCCCTGGGAAGGGAAGGCATAGTTTTTATAGGGTTATGTGGGGGGGGTAGGGTATAGAATGGGGAATGTCAGTTGAGCATTCCGATTAGGGTGGTGGCGGATTAGGGCAGTGGGCCCTTATCAGTTGGGCGTTCTGGACTTTATGTCTGGCTGGAAGGTCTGGATTCTGAAATCAAGCTGGGAAGCCTCCAGACAGGCATCTGGCTGGCCCTTTTTCCCTCCCCCACTGACCTAACAGAAAGGATGTCATGCCAATAAGTAGGCTATTCCACAGATTTCACAGAACCAAGAAAGCACTTCTGGAAAGGGTAATGTGACAGCCTGCCCCTGAACGCAGTCCCCCAGCTACTGATTCTCAAAAATATTCTTGCCATATTTCCTGGGCTTTTCCTTCTTTTCATCCTAAACTGTCAAAGACATTAACCCTGAGTACGCAGTCTTCTGTTCCTTATAGCACAGTGCAAAACTGATTATCTCCACCATACTGAAACACTGATAATCATCACTCCTTCGATGGTTAATTGATCTCCTTTAGATAGAATCCTTTCTATCTAACCTCTCCATTAGATAGAATCCTTTGAGAGAAAAATAATTATCTTACTCATCTGTAAGCTCTTAGTTTCTAAAACAGGGACTGACTCCAAGGCACCAAATTCTCCTGGTCTAGGAATGCATTCTCTGATCTTCTCTGATCTCACTTTGGACACCACAACCATGCAAGCTCTCCTGGCTTCTCTGAAGGTTCAGTTACCAAACAAAGCAGGCCTGATTCCCAGGTAAAGCAGGAAGGCTTCCCAGGGTTCCAGGAAAGCTCTGCTTCAACCTTACTGATAAATCCTGACAGCCCACTAATATACCTTCATTTCTGAGGTATTAGTCCCCCCTCCAATGCAAAAGTCCCTTGGAGAGATTAACTCTTTAAATAGCTGTCAATGAGTTGCACATCCTTGGGTATGCACTCTAGAGCATGTCTTAAGAACAGTTTTCGGTAACTGGAAGGACCCCAGGATTTGAAGAGGAAGAAAAGTGGGCAGCGTGGAGAACCCGAAAAAGGACAAACTTCACCCGCTTTTCAGTTGTGCTGAGACACAGTCCTGCCTGAGCTTTACTTGTTACCTCTGTCCTTTCCCTTCTTCCCTGGATCCCCAACCAAATCCTGAGCTGAAAGGAAAAAGGCCGGGGGTAGTGAGAAGAGGACCAAGCGAACTACCACAAACTGCCTTTCTCTCAGGGTTACCGAAGTCTCTGGAAAGGAAGGGACAGGCACGTCTCTAACCACTTGTTTTGCCAAACACCGAAATTCGAAGTCTTTCAGGAGCAAGAGAAGTAACAGGACGTGCGGCCCATAAAGTGGGGCCTCTATTGGCATCCAGCAGGTGCCCAAATGCTCACCTTCCTTTTGTGGGCAGAGCAGCTCTTTGAGAGTGGTACCTATTTTAAATTAATCACATATCACTTTTTAAAGAAACACTAAAGAAGTGAGTTCTAAAAAGTTATCAACCAGTCATTTATTAGGGGAGACAGCTGCCAGGCCCGCCGCAACGCCCCGATTGCCTCCGCAGTCCCAGAAGACAGGAGCAGCAGTCAGCTCTCACAGCCTGTGGGGCTCAGGATGATTTGATCGACACAACCCTTCTCTGATAAATCAGCTAAAAGCAGAGATAAAGTACCCCACTCAACATCACACACACACACACACACACACACACACACACACGGCCTGAAACAACGGTTCAAACGTCAATTTACACAAAAGGATCCGCCCTTGATTTTAGATGTTAGAGTTACCAAGTGGTCCTGGGGAGCAGCCACCAGTCTCTGAACACAGCTGCATCCCATCTCCGCCTCTAGGATTTCACTGGACAACCTTGTGAAAATTCATACCCTGCCTACATCTTTGACAATGCAGAGTCAGGTGAATAGTGAATGGCTACTTTGATTCTAATTGTTTTTATTTTCGGCTTAGCACAATGAATTTATCATGAAACAGACTTTAGGGGAAAAATTAATGATTTCATTAAAATGCATCTAACTGCTTATTTGTGTTTCAACATAAAAGGAATTGTGTACTCTATGATTAATGAAAATTATATCTGTCAGTAATTTTAATAGGTGTGAAGCAACTGTCAATTGAAAGACATATATTTAAAAAACGTTCTGACAGCTCGAACTTGAAAGGGAGCCCCCTTCTTCTGAAATGTTTTTCTTTGTCTCTTCTTCAAGCCAATAGTTTTCATGCACATAAACACAAGAAGCATAGGTTCTCTTCTAAAGACTCTAGTGCTGGTGTACTTTCTCTCCTTATACAAACTACATGTTTAATTCCATCTTAATTGTAAAATTAGGTGTTGGAAGAAAGGGGTTAATCTTTAAGTTCCTTTATAATTCTTATGCATTTTAGGTCTCTGAGCATGAAATTTATTAAGTAACGGAATAGTTAAAAGAGGATCAAGCTCACATAAAAAAGAAGGATTATGCCTCCACCTCCAGGAAGGAGAGACAATATCGATAGAGGGAGAATGGGGACAAAGTTCTGCTGACATCACTCTATTTCCAAACAGATAAAAAATTAATCATTCACTTTTCAACAAACTCTGGGCTTCATGCCCATTCTCTCTTTCCCAGATATTTTGAAGTATTCTGCGAGTAACTGTTTACAGAGATTGCTCTTCACTCGAATACGGTATAATGAAAACGCCTCAAGAGGGGTTTCGTCGGCCTGCTTTGGTCCACTTTCTTAGCCATCTACTTTAATGTATGAATTACACTGGCAAATGCTTCCAGCAATAACTTAACAAGCCTCTTACCTTTGCCTGTTTAAACCTGGCATCTGCACTTTGGACAGTAGTCCTTTCCTGGAATGATTTTCCCCATCCTCTCTGCTCATAATAAGTTCTTCTCTTTTTTATTAATGTACCTTCTTCTTCTTTTTTAATGAGAGTCCTTTTACAATACCTGGCCACCCCCTGCAGTCATAGAATGAGAAAGAGAGGTACCTCAAAGTCCATCTGTTGACTCGTTTTACGGATGAAGAAACTGAGGAACAAGAAGAGAATGTGTATTGCCCACGGAACATCTAGAGCTACCAACAGGGAGGAGGAGGACCGAAGTGTGAACCCACCTGGGCCTAGGAACAAAGCTGCAGAAACGAGCAGGACAGTGAAAAGAGACGTTTTTATTTCTCACCCGCTACTTACTTCCTCCTTTGTATGACGATGATGAACTTGTAGAAAACACGCAATGTTGTTTTGATTCCTGCTTTGGCTCTGCGTGGGGTCAGCGAGCGCACGTGTACACGGTTGGGGTGGGGGTGCAGCGAGGAGAGGAGGGTCCGCTGGCGAGTCGCGACCCCGTCCTGTTGCTCCTTAGTTATTTTTATTTACCTATTATTATGGCAAGTTAATTATCTCAAAAACACTTACTCGGTTATAAATATTTTCTTCATTGATTTGCTATACCACTTTTGTCATATATTAAAATAGATTTTGCATTTTGGAAGAATTTAAGGATTCTACTTATTTTCATCCAGGAGCTTCTCTCTCAATGCTTACATTTTGAAAAAGAATTGTAGCTTTATAAGAAATCCTGGTAACTGTAAGATTAAACCTTTCTTAAATAGAATCATATAATTTTTGTGAAATTATGAACAATCCTCATAATATCTAATTGGTATCTTAATGAGTATGCCATTAAAGACACAGATTAATCTAGGAAGAATAGCATTTTTCCTGCAGTGACTCATTCTTTCTTAGAATTATTATCTTCTCATACTATTAATATTTTCTAATACAGTTTTCAATCATTCTTCAGAAAGATCGGTACAATACAATTCTCTTTTTTTTCTCTTACATATGTTCTTTTTGCTTTATTTATAATAAAATTTCCCCTTACATTTCCTTTTTTACCCAGTATATAGGAAAATTAACACATTTGTTTTATCCAAAAATTTTTGTTTCACTTACAGAATAAACGTATTGTCTGATTGGATTTTCAAATTCTCTAATTTTTCAGGTGTATGCTTTCATTAACTAGAAAATTCAGATTTATTTTTATAAAGAATTTTAACTGAATAATTGTTTAATGATGTTTCTTTAAGTAAATGCTTCCATAAAGTTCTGGGAAAAAATTTAAATTGACAGTATAAAGTATTACAAGATTTGGCCAAAATAAAAACTTCAGAGATAAATTTTAATAATCTATGAATAGAGTATAATGATAAAAGAATTTTAATTTCTCAAGAAAAGTTTTTATGAGTACCTTTTACTAAAATATTTGACTCAACTTTTTGCTAGCATTGCTTTCGAAGTAAACCATTTGCATGCATATGCTGACATCTGGTGGATATTCAGTTTATAATCTAGTAGATATTTAGTATAGTATTTTAATGTAAAGTGAGGGAAATTAAATAAAATGTATCGTAATAAGAACAAAGTTCTAGTTAAATTTATAGAGATAGCAAAAAGTTATTTTATTCTTTATATTCTCTATATTTATTTTCTATAAGAAAAATGTAAACAATATTCTTATACTCTTAATAAACTTATTCTGAACCATGTTTGCAGTTTGTAGCATATGAAGAAAATTATTTATAATTCAATTGTATTCTAATGCTAACATTACATTTTGCACACTGTAGATGCTTTGCATTTATAGCATTTACATAAACGGTATTCCATATCTCAGGAAAGGTAAAATTGTTACTGGGTTAAAACATCTTTAGATAGAAGAATTGGCTGAAAAAAAATTGAAGATGCTACATGTTTAGCAATGTTTTATTAAATTAGGAAAATCTCAAGAGATGGGGAGAAAATGGGCAAAAGAGTTTTACTAAAGTACCATATTCCAGAAACAAGGAAAAAATTAACTTTGAAGGAATAGACTATATTTAAAAATTAACTTTGAAGAAGTAGACTATATTTAAAAATGCACTTCATTTTTAGATGACTGGTTCTACTGCATGAAGATCTCAGGTGGGCCCCAAGCCCCAAGTAGCTGCTGAACCTAATATGTTTAAAACTATGGGCAAATCAGTTTGGCACTGTGGCATAGCAAGAATTCATTAGTCTCAAGGCTAGATTTTAGATTCATGGTTTAATTACATCGTATTATTGTAATAATTCAGACACTTAAATGCTGAATGACTCCTCTCCATCCTACAAAGAAATGTTTCTGAGGTTCTAGGCTCCTCTAAACTTATTAAACTAACTAGGACCAAGATTTATTAGTTTGAAAAATTCTAGAATCATTTATATACATCCACCCATACATTATGCTGTGATTTCATCCTGTGTAGGATGAGGCGTAGAGAAAATATAGTGATTTTCATATTCTTAATATCTATTTTTTGATTTGTCAATTCATATTAACTTTTTACTCTTTAAAACTCTTTTAAAATGTATTTTCTTATTCTTCCAATTTGCTTTTTATTTCAAATAAGTTTTTAGCTCTCTTTTGTTGTTGTTTTTTTTCTTTTCTTTAACTCTCCCTTTTCATACCTATCTCTGATTTTATACCCTCATTTTAACATTTTCCATTTGTTGCTCTGTTTGGCAGGTAGTGAGACTAAGAAAGGTGGTATCTGACATATTGGCCAGAATTACAGTTTCAATATTATTTGCCTTAGCAAATAACCATAAAGTTTAGCTAGTTCTACTTTCCTTTTTATATGTTTATGAAGAATTGTATGCAAAAAGATCAAGTAATTTGGCCAAGGTCATTTGGAAAGTTGTCCAAAGAACTAGATTTATCACCTCATTCTTCTAGCAGCCTTTCCCATTTTCCACCCTTATTTCCTATTAGTCCAGCCTAGTAATGTCATAATGTAACCATTTTTTTATGCCTCGGAAAATTATTTTTATTCACAATTCAAAGTGAGGCTCATTATGATGGCTTCTTAGTTTAAGGATGGTGAATTTGAACTCCTCTGTTTATTAGTTTCCTAGATTTTAAATTTTACTTTCTCCAAATCTACTTATTTCTAATTGTAGGAATTATAAATACTTAAATAAAATCTTTTTAAACTTTTATTTTTGCATAAGTTCCCCCAAAATATTTCTTTTCTCTGGATTGCAGATCTGAAAATAGATTTAGGAGCTAAGGTAGCAGTAAAGTAGATGAAGTGGTAACAAGATAGATAAACTCATAATTTTCTTAGACTACCTGTTAGGAAGCACTGCTAGACTCTCCATCTTCTTCAGTCATTGAATCCAGTGGTGCTTATATTTGAAAACGATTATCTATTTTTTTTCTTTTCTTTTATTCCTTCTTTCTTTTTCATTGATTCTATTAACTTTGTACTAAGAGTTTACTAATTGCCAGGCTGTGTGAAAATTTTCACTCCATCTTTTCTGATGAGAAAACTCTTTATTATTCTTTCCATTTTTTAAACTTACTAGGTTCTCTCTCTCTCTCTCTCTCTCTCTCTCTCTCTCTCTCTCTCTCTCTCTCTCTCTCTCTCTCTCTCTCTCTCTCTCCCTCATCTCTATCCGAAAATTGGGTACCTTGAACACTGCTTTTCTTTCTTCATATACTATCTTTGATTGATTCCATTGACTCCCATTATTTCCACTACTAATTATAAGTCTTTTTTTCCCAAGTTTATTTGTCCTCCTAGACCTTTCTTTGTAGTCTAGATTTAATTAAACTATTTGCTGTTGTACGTAGGCAACACATAGACACTTCAAAAAAATCAAATTTAGTGATTGCTCTTCCTCCCGGGGTCTATGTCCTCTGGACTCTCTGCTGGCAACACTGTGTGTGACCTGTTAACGCAGGTCCCCAAAGGTATTCTTGACTTCCTTTTTTCCCCTTTTTCCCCTCCTGTGATTAGTCATCATTTTCCCTGATTTTACTCTCCACATATTTTTACAATCAATCCAATTCTCCTATCCTTATTCCTTTTGTCTTCTTTCTAATCCCAATTCTCTCATAATCAAAAACCATAATAACTGTTGCCTCCTTTTCTTCTTCTCCTCGCAACCAACCTTCTCACACATGTCAGAGTGACATAGCAAATGCAGTTCTCAGTAATTGTGTAAATACCATTTTTGTTGGATAAATTCTAATCTCCTTAATCACATATACATGATATAGAAAATTTTATAAACCGATGCCTGACATTTTACGCTCCAGTAAGGTTAAATTGCTTTTAGTATCATATACATATCATCTGCATCACATGGCCATATCTAAATGCCTCCAAGTGTCGTTCTCCGTTGACTTGTATCACTCCTGTTCATAAATTAAGATATCTGCAAGCAAGCCTAAATTGATATTCCACCTTTGGCTGGGGTTACATTTTTGTAATTTCCTGGTACTGTCCGTGTGTTGCTATCTTTGACCTTTCATCATGCACCATAATCAGCGTTATCTTTATGCTTGTGCCCTCTTCTGTCTTGTATCCATTTCTAATAGACCAGAAAATCCGTGAGGCTGGAGATGTTCAGTACATAAGCATAACGCTCTATGCATGACAAGCGGACAACTATTCCACAAATAAAAATTTAAAATAATAACATTACATTAGTATTTGGTATGATTTATATATTTAAAATAGCAATCCAATCATGCCACCACCCAGCTTCAACACCTCCACCAGCTACTCACTATGCTTAACCTGCATGCATTAAGAATCTCTTTGCACTAATCTTTAAGAGCCTTCAGTTTCTATGCATAGAATATCCTTCTCCCCAGGCTGCATAACTGGTCCTTCAATTCCTCTTGACTTTTGTTCAAATTTTACCTTGTCAGAAAAGTCTTTACCAACCTTGGTCACATTCTACATTTTTCTCTTTTTATTTTGTTCATAGCTTAATGCAGCCTGATATTATTAAATCCTTGTTTTATTTATTTATTTATGCATCCCCCTGAGTTTATCAGACTATAAATTCCATAACAACTAAGATTTTGTGTATTTTGTCTATTGCTATGTTCACAGCACTGAGAATATTATGGATTTATTGTGATAAATGTATGAAAAAGTAGATTCATATTTAATCATATTTTAAATACATATGATTTCTGAAAACATTTTAGAGAAAACATCTTAACCCAATGAATTCACCTTGACATGTATACACTTAGTAAGAGTTGTCTAAAACATCTGGGCCATTATCATAGTCCCTAAAAATTTTCGTATTAATTTATTTATTTTCTAAACTTATACATGGGATTTTTCCTACTTAAAAAAATAACAAGATTATTTGGAACTTTGAGAATAAGACTGAGACTATTCATAAAAACAAGAATTACAGAAGGTTTTGTGCATGGAATAGTGCTTGCTCTTATTAGACAATATAACAGGAGAGACAGGATGTATATAGAAATAGATGTCAAAAAAAGATTTAATATATACTAACTACTTATTACGTAATTGAGATTTACATACTTTATTGTATTGTTTTCTTAATTTTTGTTACTACCTACTACGTTAGGTATTACGCTCATCCTAATTTTGAGTATCAAACCAAGATTCAAAGAGATTTGAAAAGACTTTGTGACTCATAAATAGTAAAGTTAGGTCAAAAAATGAAACATATGTTGCAAAGTTATCTAACACATTGCTTGGTATATAGGACATTTGGGGTTATCTACTTATCTTTGTGGAGTTTAAAGTCAAAACAGCAAGTTAAAGCATTATCATAGCACATTATTGTTATAATTATTGTATATAAACTAGAGCTACCTAGTTACCGCCATAAAAACTGGAATTTTATGAATACCTCTAATTCCTTCTGGTAGATACTTTTTAATTTTGGAAATAATGATTTTATGTTCCAGGACATGGGGATATATCTTAATTGAAATTGCTTTTGAACATGAGATATATATTTTGAAAAATAAGATATGAGTATGCATAACACCTCTTTGGTCATTAAGCATGGGTCATTTGCCATAAGCAAAAATAGGTATAATGCTATTTAAGGAAATATATAATATCATTTTCTTATTTGAGGTGAGAATACTCTGAAATAAAACATACAGTATCGAGCTTCCAGCCAAATTTAATAGCCAAATTGATGGGCTAAATATTTGGATAGCAATTTAGAACATTTAAGATTATTTAAGATTAGCGTCAGCATTAATGCAGTTATTCCCAGATATAGTTTACCAAGAATGGTGTTTTCTCTGTAGGTAACTATTTTTACCCAGGGAGCTTAGGGCCTAGAGACACTTTATGTTAAAGTGGCCACACGAAGAAAATTCATTTTAGACCCTCAAGAGTAGTTCTTTTTCAGCAGCCTGACATGAAAACTCAATTTTTTTATTGTCCTGTAAGCACAGATTCTCGGAATTTTCTTTGTTAAAAGGTTTACTATTTAAAGTTGGTAGTGTTAAGAAAACAAAATTAAACTGAGTAAATTTTAAGCAATCTTTTTGCCTTTATTCAGTGATTCATGATAGCAGATAGAAAGGAGCACTGAGGAGCTGTATAAAATAGAAGATGTTGATAGGCAAAAGGAAGGAGAAACGAAGAAGTCACACTGGATTTATTGGATGATGGGTTATCACAAGGTTACTTTCTTTTAGGGAATGGAAGGGGCCTATCAGGCAGAGTACCTAACTAGTACTCATCGGGTGATTTCCTATTGCTTGGTTTAAGGTTTCATTTCTGGGAGAGCCACAACTGTAATTATGTTAGGCCTTGGTTTAGCAACATGGGGCTTAGCCCCAGCAATTCCATTTCGGGTTTCCGGTCTTTTTTAACAACAGGTAAAGTCTGCTTTAATATTGATAATGCCTCATTGGAATAGGACTATTTGAATTCTCTCACCCTCTTAAACCAAAGGATTAAAACCAAAGTGCAGTTGTCATTGCTGCTGCAAATACAGGGATGTGGAACAGTAAATAGAAACATTAGGTGATGTGCAGACAAAAAAAAAAAAAAATGATCATAGAGGATGAATGAAAGAGAGGAGCCAAAATAAATGCCTAAAACTTCTACTGCTAAACCAAAGAGGGAGGTTGTTTTGAACTAGTTGATTTTGCATGCTATGGAATAAGGATATAAATCCAGGGATGGTGGCAAGGTAGCTAAAATGCTTACACTGGAGAAATGTGCTACATTTCTTCATGACCAATTGGTTTAGTGAATCACTGAAGATTAGCTCCTCGGCATGCTTTAATATATCATACTTATACGTTTGCATTTTGGAATAGGTTCAAATTCCGCATCTCTGAGAAACATTCTTTTCTTTGTCTTTTCCCCTAATTAATCCCTGCTCCAGAATGCTAAATAGTGATTATTGGGATTAATGCAGTTCTGCTATGGTCAGTCACCCTTCCCATGTCCAGCTGCTTTAGCAGAATGACCAATTTTGTGTGGAAGCTACATAATAAAAAAAAAATTAGTTATTTTTGGCTCTTTGAAATGTAGTGTAGTTAACTTGATCAATTGCAGAAAAATAAATTGTTAACATGACTCCATAATCTAAATTTTTGCTGATTTGGCTTTTAGCAAGAGATATGAATATTAGTTTCTGTACAGAAAGCTAAATGAACATTTTAATATTGTATTTATAGTGAATCAAAAATAGGTTAATTATTACCTATTATTTATGTTATTTTCCAAGTGAGGTCAGTGTAATATAAGATCTAAAAATATTTTTGTAAACTAATGATTAATTCAGGTGCTTCATAGAGAGAAACTACATTATAACTGATTAAATAAATGTGCCCGTATATATGAAATTGAACTTTGTCAACATATAATTAAAGGTAATAATTAAAGGGGCTGTCTGGATGATATCTAAAGTTATATGCCAGACAGTGTATACTCTGTTTTATCTCCTTAAATCTTCTCATTAATTCTGCTAGGCAAAAGTGGATGAGGAATGTATGGTTCAGAATCATCAAAATGATTCATTCTTCCTATGAGAAAAACATGTAAAAATGATGTTATGCTTTCCTATTAGAAATGACTCAATATGAAATTCATTTTTACAAAAGATTTGAAAAAAATAGTATTTCTTTAATGGTGATATTGCTGACATTTGTAACTGACTAGATATATTCTAAAAGAAGAAAGCTTCCTAAAACATCAGAACACAGAAAATAAACTCTGTAATTTCCCATTATCTTTCTCATGTACATAATATGAGGTTAAAACTTTAAATTCAACTCATCTAATAACATATTATGTTAGAAAATCTTGATTATATTCACCAGCCAATATTTAGTGTCATTATTGTGCCATGTTAATAATCTGTCCTTTCAAGATTAGTGCTATAGCATGTACATTCTCAAAACTTAATCTATTTAGCGATGTATATTTATTTAATTTTGCAGACTTTAGCGATGTCTGTGTCTTTATTGCCTTGCATAACCATACCACAAAATTTTTTATATTTTTCTTGCCACTACAACAAATATACTTTTATTTTTTTTAATTTTGCTTTCATTATGTTCTTTTTAAGTAATAGTATCTACCATCTACAATTATCTAAACTAAAATATTGAGTTTTGTTCTCAATCACTATTTTTCCCATTCCTTCATTCTTTGATGATCTGAATCTAATTCATTTTCCAGATACCTACAAAAATTATTTCCTTTTTATTATTCACCCAACCCTGCTGATGCTTTAATTGATATCCTATTAACATTTCCCTGGGATACAATATCTTCTCTGTCTTGTACATAATTGATATTGTACTCAAATCTGAGAATGTTTTTCTCACTAAAAATATACAAAAATAATATAAATAAAACAAATCTAACAAAACTCAAATGGTTCTCTACTAATTCAATGATCTAAAAGGACAGAGACCAAAATTCTTAGTGAGGCTCTCAAGAAATTCCTTATCTGTTCCTTTTCTATCACTTAAACCTATTTCTTTTATTCATTTAACAAACATCTATATACATTTATACTATGTATCAAGTATCTTTATAAATGTAAGAACTACAGCAATGAGTGCAGTGGACAAAATTTCACCATGTGTATCCTTTAATTTGTCCCATCAAAAAACTCTGCAATGACTGTTTCCATTTCAAGGCTATAGCAGTTAACATTGCTTTTTTTTTTTTTTTTTTTTTTTTTTTAATATGTTCTTTAAGTGTTCTGAAGTCCTCTTTTTCTTTCTAACAAACCTCTTGGACTTCAAAATCCAGAGACTATGTTGCCATTTCTCAGGAACTTTCTTTGATTCTTCTATGTAGAATTAGTTATTATAATAGTGTCTTGCTTACACTGGCCTTTAAAATATAAAATATTGTGTAATCATTTGCTTATCTCATTTGTCTTAAACTTTGGGGGTCAGTGACATTTTTGAACACCTAATGAAAGCTATAAGCCCTCTCTCCTGAAAACTGAACATAGGTACAAAATCAAGTAGAGTATAAATTTCGAGGGATTCCAAATTTGTTGAAATTTGTTAATGTAACCCAAAGTTAGCACCATATCATGCATTTCTTAATTTCTTAAGAGTACCAGATAAGTTCTATTTTGAATTGCCATTGCATAGTGATTATTTCCTGAAGGAATGGAGGAACTGGTCAAATAATGTCTACTGGGAATTTTAGTGCAATAATTTGATATGCTTTATAGGAACAATAGCTCGCACCAAACTTCATGCATGTTTTCCTGAAATTTTATAAAATTAAATCTAATGTTAAAGTCGGCTAATAAATATGTGATAGTGACATAAGAACATGTAAAAAAAACTATTTTGGGCATGTTATTATATAAGTTTCAAGGCAAACATTTGTCTTTTGTTTGTGAATATTTTTCAGATCCACTTTATTTATTGTTTTCAATCAAGTTTGCAAATTTGAGATGAATAGTTAAGTTCTGAAAGGGTATTTTAAGATGCAGAGGTGAGTCTGCATCTGGAAGCTTGCATTCCTGCTGTATGAGCTCAGTCTCTTTTGTGAATGACAGCATTTGCAGTTTAAGTCCATCTGGAACACCTCAAGCATTCAGTTCATTTATTAACTTATTACCAAGCTTGGCATATGAATCCTCAGACTATCAGTGAGGCAGAAAACTTAAATGAAATTAGATAAACAGACTTTAATAGAACAGTATGTGTATTAGAGATATTGAAAAGAGCTTCCTGTTTTTTTTCTTTCATTTTTAGGGGTGTCCAATTATTTATATTTTTGATGTCACATTAGTATAAATTAGATTTGCCCAAACTTTGCAGCTGATTTTGGACACTGTAGATAAAAAGAAATGAAATAACTGTTATGGCCAGAAGAGGGAGATCTTGTAAAAATGTTTGTAGCACAAGTTTAAAAGAATTTTCATAGTTGCGCTTACATCTGTAAAATAAATGATTAAAAATTTAGAAGTTAATGATTTCTATAATTAGATCAGTTCATTTTGCAAAATAATTCTTGGGAAAATGGAGCATATCAATGTACTTTATGCAAAATTTTACATACAAAGTATTACGTATATTAGTAATGTTAAAAAACTTAAAATATTAAAAAAAACAATATTATAGTCATTCTCCTTCATCTTCAGGGAATACATTCCAAGACCCCTAGTGGATACTGGAAAAGCAAATAGTATCAAACTCTATATATATTTCTTCCTACATATTCATACCTATGATAAAGTTTAATTTATAAATTAGGCATAATAAGAGAGTAACAACAATAACTAATAATCAAATAAAGCTAGCATAACAATGTACTGTAATAAAAGTTATGTGAATGTGGTCACCCTCTCTGTCTCTCTCAAAATATTGTACTGTACTCGCCCTTTTTCTTGTGATATTTTGACATGATAAAATGCCTATATGATGAGATGAAGTGAGGCAAATAAGACGTTATAAGTAAAATAAGGGCCACTTGAACACATGCACTGTGATACCACAGCAGTCTTTCTGACACGAAGTTGGCTACTAAGTTAGTAACAGGCAAGGATTTATACAGCGTGACGAGGGGCTAAGTCACATCCTGGGCAGGATGGATTGGAATAGTGTGAGATTTCATCATGCTACTCAGAATGACATCCAATTTGAAACTTATGAATTGTTTATTTATGTAATTTTCCATTTACTGTTTTCAGGTATTAGTTGACTACCATGGTTGACTGTGAGTAACTGAAACCACAAACAAAATGAAATCACAGAAAAAGAGTTAGTACTGTATTAATAAATACTATTGGTCTTATTATAGGGCTTAGTTTTTTATTTCCTTTAATTTATTTCAATTTAAATACTTTATCATTAATTCTCTGTAAAAAAAATAAAACAAATATAAAGCCAACACAATGGCATTAAAAGAAGAGCAATTATAACATTGATTATTAATCAATAAGAATTAAATATATAATAGCCTAAATATATTCATATATACACCTGTTTGAGCTACTGTACACATTCTCTTTCTGTCTCTACCTCTATCTCCCTCACACGCATGTCTATATAGATATATGCATATGCACTTGTATTATGTGGACCCTGAGAAAGAAGATACATACCAAGAAGGGCTCCTGTAGCTAACTGGGCTAGAATTTAAAGGCAGAGCCTAGCAGCCATTTCTAAATAGGAGTCTTTCATGCAAACTGTACTTCAGGAAAAAGCCTGCACTGAACTGCCTGCCTGCACTGTGTTCCTGCCGACTGAGCCAGCCCTTATAAAGGAGTTTCTGGATTTGTATTTCAACCAATAGACTGAGGCTTTCCCTGTCCAATGGGAGCTGCGCAGCTATATCCCCATCAGCATCTTCACTGACCAACCAGAGCAGCTCCATGGGCGGGGACGGTCTGTCTATATATGTCAGCCCCCTCTGGTTTGGAGCGTGTACTTTCCCCCTCCATTGAAGACTGCGTTTTCTCATCTGGAGCTGAAACACTGAAGACAGCGCTCTGGGTGGAGCAGAGTGGACTGAACCGGAGCAGGTGGAGCAAACTGGGGCAGAGTAGAGCTGTCAAGCCGGGGGGTGGGGGGGATCTCACCCCAGGGTCACTTCTTCTCAAGGCCACCTCACAACCATGCTGCTCTACGTCTCTTCTCTCTCTTAATTGAGCTGTAACATGACTGAGCTGTTCTCACAGCCGCGCTGTATCACAAACGAACTGTTTGCACTGAATAAAGTTTCCTTTTTCAAGCACCCCAAAATGGAGACTCCTGTTGGCATTGAATGGGCACCAGTGACAGTCAGTTGACAGTAATAATATGAAGCCATTTTTCTTTTCCCCTCTTGATAGTTTTGAAATATATGACAACAATCACAGATGGAGCATTGCTGAACCACCTGGAGGGCTTCTCTTGATGAATTTGTGACATAATATGAGAAGTTTATCACTGATTACTATTTATCTTTTTCCACAATCAATTCATGAAACCTAGGCATTGGCATTTTTGGTTGTGTACTACCAGTAACACTTTTAAATTTCCATAAACATGATCAAAATGTATGCCTCTCTGTTTTGTAAGGGTACCAATCTGAAAAAATATGATATTATGACCAAATTTAAGTTCAGCTGTTGTCCTATGTATATGAGTATTTTAACAAGCTTAATGATACACGTCTTTGCCTGAATGATTAGATCCAGCCCTTACTGGCTCTTTTCAGAACCAGCATGCTGCATTCCTCTTAATGGCAAATTAGTACCCAGAATTTCAGATCAGCACCAGCAATACTTGTTGCCATGGCCAAACTACTTTATACTAATCCACTGGAGAAAGCTGCAGATACTTGTTTGTATGTGGTACTAAAATCCTTCTGAGTTCTCAGTGCAGGAACCCATTTTCGAAATTTGTAAATGCAATACTGATTGGAGTCTTTATAGTTCTGGAATGTATGTGGCCTTGGCTCCCATCTACCAAATCTCCAAATCTCAGCCTTCTCTACAGAGAAGCAATGAGTTGAAATCTTCTTCACAGTTCTCTTAGGATGTGACAATAGACTTTATATATATATATATATATATATATATATATATATAGTTTAATTTAATCTTTACTAAATCAACCTGCAACTCACATTCTGTACATCACTAAAACATCATGCAAACTTCCTCTAAAAATGATTTGTTTATTTTTAATCATTGACAGTAAAAGACTCTCCTTATTTTCAATGCCACACATTTATTTTTCAAAGCAAAGTGATACATATTTATTTCTCTAGAAAAATTCACCAGAATGCAGAGCAGAAATATAAAATATAAGAATGAATACTTTTGATGCCAAATACTATTAATCTAACTAAAGTCCATTCTCTCAGCTGGAAGGACGGGGAAGTAGTATCAGCATGCACTGATAAATGCCATTGATAAATGTTACCATATGTAAAATAACACTATGTGTTGGGTAGGAATGTATATATATGTAAGAAAAGTATTTTTAGCACATTTAAAAAACATAAATGAGATTGATGAACCAGCACACTAGTCATCTTGTGAGAAGAAGAGAATTCCAGGTCCACTTATAACATTTACTTTGTTAACCTAGAGGGCTTTATAATTAATTTGTATCTTAAATGGTACATAATAAACATAAGAATTTGTACCTATGATTTTGAGACATTATCTCCTCTAATTTCCTGCAGTTGCCCAAAATTTCATGCAAAATTTGCTTTTACATTTTCAAGATCCATTTAAATGGGTCTCCAGTAGAAAGTAATGAATGGCAGTCTGTACACTGGGAACTACATCTCTTTGTCTAGCTTGTTTGGGGAAATAAGAAAAAACAACATAAAGATGATGGAAGAGAAGCAGAATCTTTACCATTCCATTGTAGAAGAAAAGATGCAATGCTATTTTTTTAATGGAAATTTTTTGTCTTTAGGCATTTTAAAGATGTTTATCCAAAAAAAAAAATTATTCAATTGCCTGAGCCAATATCTCTGTTCGGCATTGCTAGAATGAAATGAACCACCTCATTGTTTTTAAAAGTATAATAAATTGTGATGTCATTTAAAAACATTAAGATTCCCCTACATGCCATTCTTTTCTGCTTAAATATTCTTTAGATACTACTTATACCAGTCATATTAAGATTCCAAAGGCCAGCACAGATTCTTCTGGTTATATGTGTCACTTTCAGACTCTCCTTACTTATAAAATTTTGTGTGTGCTTGAGTGTGTGTGTGTGTCTGTGTGCTTATATGTGTGTAACTTGGTTTTATAATTTTTGAAGTAAATTCTGTTTTCGAAATGGCCCTGGCTCCTTCTCTTTTTGCTGGTTTTGGTAGGCATTGTGATTTTCATCCTTAGATAATTACAAATCCAGAAGATTACTATTAAGTTCAGCTAGATTCAAAGAAACATCAGTAATGAAATAAACCATTCATTATTTGTAACTTTAACCTAGTAGTAGAATCAGGTGGGGAGGAGTGATATAATTAGCTATAATAGTACAGAGAGATAAAATAATGTAAACCACACTTTCTCCCTTATCTCACATGTCAGCTAAAAATCAAAACCACTGGTATTCTTGCATAGGACATACTTCCTATGTAAGCTCTCTCTCTCTCTCTCTCTCTCTCTCTCTCTCTCTCTCTCTCTCTCTCTCTGTGTGTGTGTGTGTGTGTGTGTGTGTGTGTGTGTGTATGAGAGAGAGAGAGCGAGCATGTGAGAGCGCCCTAAGATTGATCTATCTGATAACTGGGTAGCTTTCTAAGATGAAAGAGCAAGAGATCAAATGTGTATCGACTAAAAGAGAAGTATATTTTGTTCATAAATTCCCTTCAATAATTTTCAGGTCAGGAATATCTTAATAGTTAATCATTCACTCAGTTTTACAGCAAGTTGATTCAAAGAGCAGCTTCAAGTTCAGCCTTATAAGTGATCGCTTTATTTCTCAAACTCATTTTTTTTTCAGGATAAAATTCATTGGCATTTCCAAATGGTTCTTTTCTCAAGACTTTGTGGCCAAAACCAGCTCTAGATTTGTTGTTAATAAAAGATGCTAAGTTTCAGGGGAAAGAGAAATAATCTGAGTGAAAAGACTTATGCTTAGTCCTGACTTACTACTTGCTAGCCATCAGACTTTAAAGGACTCCATTTGTCTCTGTACTACTGATCCATTATCATCAAAACAAGATGGCTGATTTGACCATAGTTCCCATTTTTATTAATTTGATGTCAAAATATTCATTCGAGCACATTAAAAAATAAAAACTATAAAAATATGCACCAGATGGTACAAAACAATGCACAGTTTTTCTGTAAACGACTTTTAGAGCTCCAATGTAGGAAATTATAACTAAAGTTGTAAACTTATTCATTACTTATTGCACTAAAGAAAAAAAGAACAAAATAAAAAATGAAAGCCAGTAAATTCCTCTAATGAACTTTATAAGATTCTATATCTTTACAAAGTTAAAGAAAATAGCACAGTGAATTTGAGTCAGGATGATGTTTGTAACAATACTGAGCCTCGTTACTACTTTCTCCACTTCTTACTTTCTGTTTTTTTCTTTTCAGTGTCATTATTTGAGTGGTTTATTTCCTTAATCTTAATTATTTGTCAGAACTGCCTTAGTTTTCTCCTTACCCTCAGGGCAGGCAATACAAAGAAGGTACCATTTTTTAACTTGTACAGTTATACTTTAAAATGTTTCTCACTATTGGCCTTTATTTTGCACTTATTAAAAAATAGGGATAACTATAAAATGCTAACTATTTGCCTAATGTTACTCAAATTCTATCATCTGCTTTTTGTATGTTTAATAAAAGTTTATGGTTGATACGTTTCAATTTTCCACATTCATTATTTTTCACATATGTACTAAATTTGATGAATAGTATTTGTGTATCTATGAAAATCATTTATATGTTCTTTGTTAATCTACTATACCATGCCAGGCATTTTAAAGCATAAAACCATATATAACAGAAATATGAATGATTTATCTTTTATTTTTCATTTTTATTCCAATTTTCTGTGTTTGGATAATACAGTAGAAGTTGAGATCATTTTATTACAACATTGTCTAATGTTTGCATAATTAACATCATTTAATTTCTAACTATTGGAAAGAAATGGAATTTAAATAAACATAAACAAAAATATAGCTAATGTGAAACTTTAATATAAAATTAAGCAACTATGCTAGCTTTGCTTAATGGTGATAGACCAAAAATCAATATTTATGTCTGAATCTATAGCTATAGCTATCTATCTATATTTATATATCATCTATTTATCTATATCCATATCAAGCTAAACATTTTAAATCTAATGTCAATTGCCATACTAAATCAATTTTAAAGAAAATGAAAAATACAGTAGTAACCATTTATTGAGTATCTATTATGTACCATGCAATATAACCCATGAAAAACAATTAGCTGTAGTGCTATGAAACAATATTCTGGATTTCTTATGCTGAACAAAAATTTAATGGACCTTCATTCTTGAATTAGTGCTACAGATTGTTCTTATGTGGGTGTTCCACAGACCATACTTTAAGAAGCAGTGAGCTGTTATAATACATGCAGACTATACATATTCACACGAATGGACTCATTTAATTCTCGTAACAATATATCTCTTCCAATTGATCGTTACTGCCTTTTCACAAATAAGCAAGTTGAAAATACATTATTTTGAGAACTTGCCTGCAATCATAGGCTTGGAAATGGCTGATCTGTGATTCCAAATAAAGTAAATCAATTGATCGACTTGACATTTCAATGGTAATGTGGTATAACAAAGAATATGGTATGTTCTTGAAAGAGTGTGAACAGTAGGTTATTAGAGGAATATGTACATGTGCTTTTAGCACTTCAAAAAAATACCAAAAGAAAGTTAAGATGGTGTGAGTATGACAGAGTTAATTGAGTTAAAAGAAGAATTTAGACCACACTGTTTCATCGCTGACCATTCATTGATCTTCTATTAACTCTTTATGTTGTATCTCCCTTATTGCCTATTCCAAATGATTTCACTTTTTTTTCACAGTTAATTTCCAAAAGTAACCTTCAATATAGTGAAGATTCTAAGCCAATGGCCTTTAATTCTGTTTCTTCTTCCTCTATATTTCATCCTTTTTTTTAATAGTCTTTTTCTTCACCCTCTAAAATATGACATCTTTATTCCTGATGCTATCGATTTTTGTTACCTCTGGTTTTAGTATATTATTTGCATTTCTAATACTCTCTCTCTCTCTCTCTCTCTCTCTCTCTCTCTCTCTCTCTCTCTGGGTTAAGATTACCATAAATAAAACTGACCTCGAAATTAAGGTTTTAATAAGCTAAAAATTCTAAAAGAAAACTACAGTCAGGCAGTCATGGCTGTTAAGACAGCTCCAACATGTCTGGGAATCAGGCTACTTTCATCTTTGTCTGATAAGCATGTCTTCTTTTCCCAGGGTCACCTTATGTTCAGAATAGCTACTGTTTGAGCAAAGAAAGAGGAGAGAAGTCATTCTCATCTTTTTAAAATGTCCCGGAAGTACAAATGTCACTCAATAATAGCATCTAATTGGCACTAACAGACACACAGTCACACCTAACTTTATGTGAATTTAGGGTTTACGTGATGCAAGGTTTCATACAGGTTTTAGCCAGATTTCAGAGCAGTAAAGAGAAAGAGGAGAATGGATATTGAGGGGAAGTTCCAAGTGTCTATTCGTGCATTCCAATTTATTGTAAGAAAACCTTAAATCTCTTAACTTGCTCCAGTCTCAATCACTTTCTTTCACTCTCAAGTTTTCCAAATTTGTGAATATTTTCTTGTCTTACTCATTGTGTGCATTCTTCTTAACCTTTCGCAATGTTTTGAGAAGAAAGTAACTCTCAAAAGTATCTAGAAAAATAATAATTTTTCACAAATTAATTTAAAAATTGTTTTTATTGATTTTTTTAATAATTGAAGAAGAAATTAAAAAGAACAAGATAATATTGGGTTATTTGAACCAAATAATTCTGGTTGGTTAGTTAGAATTGAAATATTTCTCCAAACATATTGTAATAATTTGCTCGTGTGAAAGAATGATTTCATGGGACTAATATCGGCACTGTGACTTAATCGGTAATAGAAAACTGACCTACAAGTGAACGTGAAGTCAATTTGCTTCCTATTGCAGTGTACATGTTCTTATGAATTTTCATGTGTGCCTTTGGAATTTGATTAGATCTTACAAGTCAAATCTTTCTAAACTTGGGTTTGTGGCACAGAGTCTGTTACTTGGCAAAGCGTGTTTCTCCTTTGTCACCTGTTTCCTGTTAGGCTTTTCAGTAGGATGTTCTGGAAAGAAGACTGCACAGTTGGAGAAGGAGAGAGGGATAGGTGTCGTTCTGTGGGATTTTTCTTCCTATTCCTGTAACCAGCATTGCTTTTCCACCCCAATGCGAACTGTTTGTACACTTAGATTTTCCATCTCTAATAGAACTGGTCTCACTGTGTTCTCTCGGAGGCATTAGCACTAGGTGGCTGGTGTCCCTTTCTCAAAGGTTTGATCCAACTCCACGGGGCTCTCCTCTCAGCTCAGAGGCATGAGCGGAGTCAGGCAACACCACCTCAAAGGTGTGGATTTCAGCTGCACAGGACTTTTCCTGCAGACCTCTAAATTCTATAATCAGAAACTCTTCTCTCTGCCCAGCCAGCCGTAGAGGTGGTAGCTGCTTCTTTTGCTTGACATTTTTGTTATACTAAAATACCTCTCATATTGTACCTTTTTGGTCCCTTTTGCCTTTTCAGTTCTTCAGTATCTAGAATCCTTCATAAAACATTCTCTTTGATAAACTAATGCAAGTTTTAATCTGTAGATTATATTCTGTGTTTTTTCAGTAGTTTTTTATATTGTAGTAGGAATTTGGTGAATAATATTTTAATTAGTAAGGATTGTGTTTTGTTTTGCATATTTGTGATACTTATCTATCATCATAATCATCATCATCATCCTCATCATCAGCATTAAAAACAATTAACCTTCCGATATTACACTTCAAGGCAAAATGTGATCAGTAAAGCAAAAAAAAAAAAAAAAAAAGAAGAAGAAGAAGAAGATGAAGAAGAAAAAGAAAAATGTGTGTAGTGGGCATTAAGAAGAGAAATACATGATTTCTTGTTCGAAGTTTGATCTGGTAAGTCTTGGTAGGTGAACAGAATTCCTATGAACACAGATTCTGGAACAATGAGAAGGGTATTCATTCAAATGAGAAGAAACAGGATGAACAAAAAGGTACAATATGAAAACATTTTGCTTATGGAACGTAGAAACTAAAAAACATGGGATGTGGGCCCATGTGAACCATAAAATGAAGGTATCTATAAAAGCACAGAATTAAAACAGTGAGAAATAATTTCTGAATGTTAAGGTTTTAAAATTATAAAAGAAATTGGTTATTAAGTATATAATTGAAAATAACAAGTAACATATAAAGATAAACCTGGAATTAAGGTAAGAAAATAAGTCTGAGATTATAATTTTAAGAGTGATGGATAAAATGATGTTAGTAACAAATAAAACTTTGTTTTATAGAGTTTCAAAATGTTGCGATAGGTGACATTTAAAGAAACAGTGTAAGTTAATATATATGTCTTTTCTCCCTCTGACTTTAGGCTGGGTCATGTAAATTGTTTCAGCTGGTAAGGGTAGACAGATGTGTTGAGAACTGAGGTTAAAACATGCGTATTTTGATTATATTGCTTTCTGGTACTCACAAGATTTGCTGTAAGGAAAATATACCAAGATAGCAGCTGGAACAAGAAGAATGTGGAGACACACAGAGCAGGTAGGATGTATGACCCTAGCCCTAAGATTGGAACCAAGAACAGCTCATCTGTAGCCAGAAACAAAACTGTTTTGGCTGACCTGAAAGCCCTTGGGCAAGAAAAATAAACTCTTATTATAGGCCACTCAGTTCTGAACTGATTTGTTCTTCTGCATTGTTATAGCATTAGTTGACTAATACATGTACTATTTTATGATTTGGGGGTGTAAAAACAATTAAAGTGAACAGCTTGATTAAAACAATATGGAAACTCCAACTTTCTTTAGGGCATTGGAAATAAGGGGCATCTCCAGAACTCTATAAATTTCTCTAATAAATTCTCATAATAGATTATCATTTACAATTAATCAAAATTAATAAAATCAGATATCTGCAAAAATAAATAAAAGATACCAAAATATCTTCAGGTCAAATAGGATTGTAGACTTTTGCATGTGTACATATCATATCATGTAAGTATACTGAAAAGACTTTATCTGTACTAAAAATAAGTAAAAATTCTCATTTCATAATAATATTCAACTTTTTTTTTCTCTCAACACTTTAGGCTTATCATCTAAATATATGGCAGCAAGTATTTCATCTAATTCCCATAAAAATCTTTGAAATGAGTACAAATTGGACAATAAGTTAACTTTTTGGCATGTTAGACAATTTTATTTCCCACATCATATTCTAACAAGATAGATTTCTCAATATAGAAATTATCTGGTAGCTCCAGTAAAATAATTGAAATGCCTCAAAAATGTATGAAAACTACTTTCACCTAAGTTATCCGAGAATAAAATGCCAAAATTAAATTCCCACTGAAATTGAACTCTCAAATTTCAATTAAAAATTTTAACTTAATTCAATTCAACAATCATCCCCCCTCTTTTGCATTGTTTTGTTTTGATTGATGGGGCAGCCAATCTGAGTGAATGTGAGATTTCTAAGTACTTTCTTCTGCAGTTATCTTTCTAAGAGTAATACCTCAAAATCTGAAATAAACTAACTTCAAGTTCTTTATGTCTGTCAAATTCCAAAAATTCTAAAAGTTCATCATTTCTCCAAAATTAACCTCAATGCAACCTCTGTAATACATGTACAAGAAAAAGTGATGATTCAGTGTTATTCAGAAGTGGGTATAGGTGAAAAACATGAGAAGGAAGAGAATAATCATTTAAGCTTCAGCTTTCACAAGATGCCAGTCAATATCAGTTCAAAATTTACAGTTTATCTGGGAAAAATCATCCATCAAAATGTTGGTTGTGACATCTTGCTTAAAAAGCCATACATCTATACCCACTTTCTCTCTCAGCATTTGAAACGATTCTACCTTTTTTCCCAATGAAAACTCTTGTAAAGGACACTAGTCCCGAGGTTCCTGCATTCTCTTCCTTTTCTCTTCATATATTCACAACCATGTACTTATAAATCTTTTTTTATACCCTGAATTCAAGACACTGCATAGTTGAAATAAATATGAAGATTCAGTAGGGAAGCAGAATGTATTTAATTCTACTCCCTGGATGCCCCAGTATGAAACATAAAACTCTCATACTTTCTAAAGTCCCAATGTCCTCTTCTAGGTTTTTCTGTATTTGGTTTTCTAGAAAGATCTTTGGTTTGTCTCTATGTTAATGAGTTTGCCACAGATTTCTAAAAAATAATTCTAGGTTCATGATTCCTGCTTCCAAAGATATTATCTTCCTGATCCTATCATTTCTCTGTTTGAGAATCATGCTCAACACTATTCCCAATTAAAACTCCTCAGCTACAGAAGCTTGAGGAAGCAAAGGGCCAATGAGAAGCTCTGTAGGCTATGCTGTAATGTGTAAAACAACTTCGTCCTTCTTCAGTGTTTTCTTTTTCTAATTTCACAAGGTTTGAGTAATTTTAGCTATTTCAGAGACACCAAAAACTTTCCTATTACATTCTTTCCTGTTGTTATGAATTGAATTGTGTCTTCTCAAAAGATAGTGCTATTCTAATCCTTATTCTCTGTGGATATGATCTTATCTGGAAACAGGGTCTTTGCAAATTATCAAGTTAAGATGAGGTCATTAAGATGATCTCTAATATTATATAACGTATATAAAGGGGAAATTTGGACACAGAGATGGATATGCATAGAGGTAAGACCAGATGCAAACACAGGGAGAAAGCTATGTACAAGCCAAGAAATGCCAAAGACTCATAGGAGATAGAAAAGAGACATAGAGCAGATTCTCCCTGACAGCCCTCGAAAGAAACTAGTGTTGCTGACACCTTAATTTTAGACTTCTAATAGCTGCCAGAACTGTGAGATAATAAATTTGTGTGCTGTGTAAACCACTGACTTTGTGATACTATGTTATGGCAGCCACAGAAAACTGTTACAACTATGAATGAATGCTTTGCATGTTCCATTTAATTCTATTAGTCTCCTAGACCTTTGAAGACCTGACAATTAAAAAGTAAATTAATATGATTTTAACCTTAGCTCCATTTCTTCTCTACCTAATGTGAGAAAAACACTATTTGCTGTTGAAGGATCACCTTTCTCTTCCCTTTCACTTTCTTTTAGGTCCAGATGTTTATTTTACTATAATATATTCATGATTCTGCTTTATATGTTTCTTGGCATGAGAGATACAACTTCTGAATTTTAAGTGTGAAAAAAATATCCATTTCTTTAGAAAAATATTCTTTACTTCCCCAAGCAAGGCAATTCCACTGAGAAGGTCATCAACTACTGCCCAGGATTCCAAAACTCAGGATTTAACTTGTTTCATGTTTCACTTACCTTTTGCATCTCATCATCCATAAAGTACACTTGAAGACAGGTGTTCCTTTATAGGACAAGAATTATCTGCTTTCTCATTTAGGATTCTATTTTTAATTTACTTAAGATTCTATTTTTTAAATCAAGAAGCTCAACAAATGTTTGAGTTTCATACTGATATTCTCAATTTTTTTTCTGAAATGTGTTCAAATCTTAACTAATAAGCCAGCAAATTGTTTCAATAAACAAAAGATACTATTGGGAATATAATTCTATGCTTTTCTGCTTCCTACCCTTCTTATAGAAAGCTTCCAATTCCTTTAAATTTAAATTTTGCTAACATCTTAACTCTTTCTTACCATGCAAAGTCTCTTCGAATCCTTATCTAGAAAGAAAGTAGCTTCGACTTTGCTAGTTTTGATTTTAAAAGCTGTTAAGTATGGGATCATTATCTTTCTTCTTTCCTATTTTGTAGGTTTCTATTTAAGACCTTCATCTTTTTCTAAGCTAATCTCTTTTCTTCTCTTGCTAAATCAACATGCCTTTCTTTTCCTTTCTTTTCTTTTCTTTTCTTTTCTTTTCTTTTCTTTTCTTTTCTTTTCTTTTCTTTTCTTTCTCACAGTTTCAATTCTGATTTAAAAAAATAAACCACTTTTTAAACTCATTTCATTCTTCACTATGTCTCTATGCACTCTTAGGTCCAACTGACAAAGTGTTACAAGAGCAGTATTTTTAAATTATCACTTAGCCTTTGGGCTTGTAATAATTACAATGATTTTTCCCCCCCTGTATCTCAGCTTACTGGCATGTTATTCTCATGGTATCAAATCTCTGTTCCACATTATCTGTTCACTGAACAAATCCGCCCCACTGTGATGTTGATTTATCCACAGACAGTGGGTTCCTGAAATCCGCAATTGTAATCTGGGTGAATGTCAGAGCTAATTTGAAAACATGGGAGGGAAGGTGGCTACAGGAACTTCTGGGGATTCCAAAACTGTTTAAGAGGTTATTCTCTGCACAGATATGTGGCGTAGGCCAGGTCCCATGCTGCTGCTCATGAATGGCATGCACTTTATGGATCCCTGAAGTTATGTATTAGTATTCTTCACTTTCTTTTTTTGTTTTGTTTTTATTTTGTTTTTGTTTTTTTGAAGTCTAATTTTGCATACCTGGGTGAAAAATAAAAATAAAAACAGATTTAACAAAAACACTGTTCTACTAACCACTATCAGAATCTGCCTATATTTGCCTCTTCTGAAATGAGCCTTATTGGAATGAAAATATTTTTACTGATAACACATCGACAGACTTGTTTTTGGTGTCACTTCTGCCACATCAAAATCTCCAGACTCTTCTCACAAAAAAGTTTGCTTTAATTTGAAAATTTATTTATTTTTAAATATACTCATATAGTCTTAGATCAACTCCTGATAATGTAAATGGTTAAGATGGAGTACAGTGTCCTGCTCTTCATAATTTCCTTATTTTTCTGTCAAGAGGAATGCTAAGTGTGATTTTTTTTAGGTACTTTGAAAACCTCTGGTCTCTTTTTTCCCCTGAATGTAACCCCTCTATCCCCAATTCTGGGATTTTGCTGGATTGAATTGGCCATTGGCCAATAGGAAAACTGTTATTTTCCCTCTAGAATTCCTGCATTTTTAACTTCTCAAAGTAAAGTTAAATTTATACCGCTGCAATAAGTTAAAAGTCCAATCTTATGTATAGCCCCAGTAATAAGACATATAGCAATGAGGGCTTATTTCCCTCGCTTTGGGAGTTAAGTTGTCTTAGGTAACCTCGCCCCTGGTTCCTTAGCCTAGTATTAATGTCAGGGAAATGATAGCAACAAGGAAATGCCTAGGACACAAGAAATTGTAAAAATATAGGGTCACTTGTATGTATCAACAGATATAGAGACAGGGAAGTTAAAGAGCAGTGAGGAATATTAACGCCTTTAAGGCACCGTAATTCTGCCTGCTTTTCAGCTTCTGAACATAGATAGCATTTCCTGTGTGGTGACAGAGTAAGAGCAGCAGAGTATGGATAGCCGTGTTCTCTCTCATGAGGAGAGGGGACAAGTGACCACCTCACTCTCCTAAAAATTTATTCTTGAAACCCAAAACTCAAATATTTCATACATGTCAGTGGAATCGATATTATTGAATATATCAGTGGAATTTGTCACATACCAGAAAAACAAGTATTATATCATCGAAAGAGACAAAAACAATTCATTTAATAAAATTCTACCTTTATTCTTGAAGGCTTCTGAAGTATAGTAGAAAAAATCACTGGCATTCAGAGTATGAAATAATTGTAGTTTTATTCAAGTTAAGTAACTTTCAACTCTGTTACCTACAATAAATTGCTGAATCTCTCTGGTTCTTAATTTCTTCATCATTCAAATGAGAATAATAAAATTACCTATCTTATAGGGTCATCTTGAGAACAACAAAATAATAGCTTATATAAAAAATCTATTACCATGCTTTATATAGAATTAGTGTTCTGTGGATGTTATATACTTTTAGATAGTGTTATATATGTCTTAAATTTAGAGTAGCAATGGTGAAAAATGTAACCATAATACATAAAAACATACTCTTCAGATGTGCCAACTTCTTCATTGCTATTAAGATATATACCCACAGCCTTCCTCCTCTATATTCCTTAACTTATTTTCTCTCAATAAGACCAAAGAAGAGAGTCGGAGGTAGTTTCTTATTTCTAGGTATTGGTAAATACATTGTTTCTCTAGTATAGTGTCTAGTTAGCAAAACCTAGGAAGAATGATAGATGGGATATGTATTGATAAATGGTTAATGTTCCACTCTCAAGGAAAAAGAAAGGCTAATTTGTAGTGTTTGCATATATCCATTGTGAAAATACTCCAACCATGGCCAATTTCGTGATACTAAAAAGATGTCACTGAATGCAGAATTGGCAAGCATATAAAATTGGTTCTTGTGTACGAACAACTTCAACACACCACTGCTCATATTTGGAAGTAGAGGGCTAGTGACTCTGTTACATGCTCTTTGTCCTCAGCATGATGGTCTCTCAGTATATCTTTTCTTTAGACATCACGCAAGATTTTAAGCAAGTGCAACTGGACGTCGCTTAACTTCAGCTGCGCCTTGAGTCTCTTGCTTTCTCAACAGGAACAGCTAGTTATTTTGTATGTGCACTGACTAGATTGTAAAGGTTGTAACATGCAATGGATCAACTTTGGGCAATGGATACTGGCAGATAAATGGTCCTCTTTCTTCCCTCCGGCACATAATTTCCAGTTACATTTTACATGGATCATTGTGCGGTGGGGTTTGGGAGCGCTCATGTGTTCCCACAGGACTGAGTGATAGTTGTCTACAGTGTTTACTTGCTCCATAATGCAATCTCATATTAGTTGTCACTGCAATCCTGTTTTAGTCTTTTATCAAATTGACAACCTGTACAAAAACATTTCCTCAGGCTCTGCTTTCTGGAGAAAATAGCTTAAGACACACTGATATGTTCCTGCAGTTCAGTTATTAAAGTTTATGAGGAGAAACTGAGGTGACACTTAGCAACACTGAGCCAGCCCCTGGCAACTACTAGTCTACTTTCTGTCTCTATAGATTTGCCTATTCTGAACATTTTATATAAATAGTATCATATGATATGTAGCATTTTGTGACTTGCTTTTTTCATTTAGCATGATGTTTTGTCTTTTTCATAGTATATTTCAGTACTTCATTTTTTTATGGTTGAATAATATTTTATTGTATGAATACACTCCATTTTTAATTCATTTATCAGTTGGTGGATATTTGAATTGTAATTATTATGAATAATGCTGTGATGAACATTTGGTATGTGTTTTTATGTGAACATATGTTTTCAATGCTCTTGGATATATAACTAGTAATGAAATATCTGATAACTCTATGTTTAACATTTTGAAGAACATCCAAACTGTTTTTCAGAGTGCCTGAGCCATTTTACAATTTTATCATCCACATGTGAGAGTTACAGTTTTTCCACATTCTTACTGATTCTTGTTATTTTGTATATTTTTTATTTTAGCCATCCTAGTGGGTGTGGAATGAAATCTCATTGTGAATTTGATTTCCATTTCCTTAATGACTAATGATATTGAGGATTAATTCATACATATATTTCCCATTTATATACCTTCTTTGGGCAAATTAAATGTATGTATTATTGTTATTTTGGGGCATGTGTGTGTATAAGAGAATATATCTTTTTAATAATTCTTACTGTGGTAGTAGTGGAAAAAGTTCTTTTTTAAAAAAATGGGTTTTGCAAAGCATTTGCTTGTAGCCTTCAGAACAGCAGGGAAGACCTAGTGAGATTATGCAATAATAATAAGGTCAATTCTAGCTCTTTATTATTTGAATATGTTTTCCATATTAAAAAGGATGATGGGACAAATTTATTACTCGCTTCTGAGAGCTAATATTCAGGCCCTATGGCCTGTTTTTTTTTTTTTTTTTTTTTTTTTTTTTTTTTTTTTTTTTTACAGAGAAGGCAATTAGCTGAAGATATGTGGCTTGCCTAAGATCACCCAGCAAGTTATTGGCATTGTAGGAATGTGAACACATGGACTCTCAGTTTCCCATCTGTTGCCTACTTTATTTGGCTGCTTTGTTAGGAGTGGGTGTATGTATGTATATTATGTAGTGTTTCAAGAATGAGCGAAGGAAAGTAGGATGGTTTGTGCATTGTTTCACATAGACACAGATAAGTGGGATGATGGCAATTTTCTTTTTTATCTACTAGCAGATATATTGCAGGTAGTTCTAATACTCTGAGAGAGAAGTAGGATTGGTATTGTAAATCATTACGTCCTATTTCAAACCTTTGGATATGTAATCCTATATTACTTTAAATAGATTTAAATAAAGTAGTGAATACTGATTTTACACCCATAACCACAATTCTTATGAATATTACAGCCATGTAGTTATTTGAAAGTGCAGCTAGATAAACTAAACGATGAACCCAGGTTTTTTTCCTAACATGCAAATTTTAATTTATCAAAGCCTTGAGATATGTTAAATATATACACTATTTTTATATATCATTATGAAAGTGCTGACTCTACTATAGTAGGTAATATAATGGTGTTATATATAGTAGTAGAAGGAAAAAAACTGTCCTAAATAGGGAGAAGATTGAAAATAGAATTATTTTGTTTAACATCTACAGAATGCATTGTACTAAACACAGCTGAATATACAATGGACAGACAGGTATAAAGTAGGTAAACTACAGGAAGAATTACAGTTGGGAAGAAAAGGAGATGAAAAATGAAAAGGATGATGGAGAACAAACCAACAGAAGAAAGAGAAAATAAAGGGAGAAAATATCAATATTTTTACATGTCTTTATTTCTGCAACTTAGTAATAGTATCACGTGTTGTTTTGTTCTTTTCCTTGACATTGCTTGGAAGAGAGCCATATACAGTAATGTGGAATAAGAAAACTAAGTTATGTAAATATTGGTGGCATAATCCTCAGTTGTATCTTTGCACGAATGATCAGCATACGTATGTAAATGGATTATGTGTATGTCACCCATACATCCTTGTCACCTACCACCCTTCTCCAGTAGTGAGAATAAGTACACAAATAAAAAAGAGGAAGATTACGGTCATCCCAACTATGCAGAATATTCTCCTTCTCTCTCCAGCAACATGAAGACTGAAAGTAGGAGAGTAATAATCACATTAATCATTTCATACAAATGTTAAATATACGAACTAAACCAGATCATCTAAAGAAATATAAATGATGCCATTTTTGTGTTTTTAAGAGAGATCATCATTACACTCTATCTACTTTCTTTGGAGTAAATATTCATTCTGTGATAGAATCATTAAGATAGAATAAAAGGCCAGTTTATATAACAATGGCAGCTATGTGAAGTGTTAACTATGTTCTACCTAAATTTAAATACCCCAACGTGAGAAATTTTAAAGGGAGAAAACCTGAATATTATTTATGCTGATTATTCAGAATATATTGTAATTTTCTGTTAATGTACCACTTTGTTTTTTTAATATTTTATTTTTTATTAGAAATCCTTTATTTAGAAGTGAATTGAAAAGTCCAGCATGTTGTAAAGCAAATCAAAGTTTATTGGGAATGTCATTGTTAATTTTTGTTTGCTAATAGTTGCTAATGACCAGATATAATATTAGAAATATCTAAATAAAAATTACAAGTTTAATATATATAAACTGGAAGTGAAAAATTTTCTCGATAGACTTACACATCATACATTACATCTTGATATAGGCTAAAACTGTATCCTCTATAAAGAAACCACATAATCATCAGGGTAACTGCATTTTAAGAAACTATGTAGTTATGTAACCATCATGTGAATCTTCTTGATTTTAAAATAAAAACAGTGGACAAGTTATTATTACATCTTAATGTTTCTAATTACTTGACAAATACACTATTGCACTAATAATCAAAATATAAGAATGTTTAACTAAATTGATCACAGGACATGGGGAAATATGATATACAAACTAGATATAAAGAAATGAGAATAATTCTAGACAGCAACACAACTCGAAAAGTAAAATTTGCTATTTGACTCTAAAGGATATTATTTTGTATAAAGAACTGTATTCGTTTGAAATAGGAACCTAGACTAATTTATTGGAGTTCTTCAGCATGACCCTTTTGTATTTTCGGAGCCAACCTTGTCATTGATATTTATCCTCCAGAGAACGTCAGCTACCTAAGATATTCCTTAACAATCTCCTTGTTATATTATGTAGTTTCTATTTTTACAATGAATGTGTCAACTTCAAGGATTTTAAAATGATTCACAAACTTTAAATTAACATGGTGAGTACAAATTCCAAAAACATGCCAAAGGGTAGAAAAGAACACTTACTTTTGTTGAGTTGTAGCATCATGCACAAAAAGTGATTTGGCAGCAGTGACAAGGGACTTAGCATATGACACTTCGAGGGCAAACAGCTTCCAGGGAGAGTAGAATTCCATTTTTTTCCTGCTAGATTGGGAGCAATGGTGCCTTAGATAAGTGACTTTCAAGCCTCAGGCAGCTAAAACTCAAGGAAACTGAAGATAAGTGGGTTTGGCAATGATGCTAGATAAAAGAGTACAGTTGGACTTATGGTAGCCTGTTTTTATATATCCCACTGTCTGCTGTTCCTCCCTAGAGGTCTGCTTTCTTTTTCTCTACCATTTTCTAGCCAAGAGAGTTAATGGAACACACAACATCAATAACACAACTAATCTGTGAAGTAGACAGGAAAAGTCTCCTCTAACACAGGTCTAGAATTAAAGCACTGTAAGATAGGAATCAGAGTATAGATTTCGGTCTCGATTGTTTTCCCAAGGAAAGTTACTTAAAATCATTTTATTTGTAATGTGAGAGTTGTGGTATTTTGTACATAAGATAACTTTTATCTCTACAGTTCCACTAATCTATTTTTTTTAATTTGTGATAAGTTTCTACAGTTCTTGTCATTATCAGCAACTATCATCTTTACATTAGTTCTTTCAGATAGATCACCAAATTGAACTCTGTATCTTTGTATGTACTGGGACTATGGGGTTCTTTTCATGTAATATGCAGAGTATACATTCTAATCGTCTAGTTGTTTATACATAAAATGCATTCATGTGACATACTTCCAAATATTACAAGCAGATATTTTCTCATGATCACATACAGTCTGGGAATCTACATCAAATATGAAAACTAATAGTTCTGAATTTTATGAAAAGTGTTTACTTAGTATATAAGAAAACCTAATGTAAAATCCCTACCTAACAGTTCATGGAACAAAATATTTAACTCAATAAACCCACTTACTGCTCCTTACTTCCTCTAATCCTTACACTCCAAGGTCCCCTAGACTACATTGCTGCAGAATTTTATGATGACTTATTCTGAAAAAAATAAGAATACTACCATGGTCTGTTATATTTTAATTTCAAAATTATATTCTTCGCTTATCTTTATAGTAGAGTTACTGTAATTTTATGAACTTTATAAATGTATTGCTTATATACCTCTAAATTCAACAGCCAATTATCGTGATACTACTATAGCGAAATTTCACATTGTTTTGGCGTGTTATACGTGTTATAGTGTTTCTCTCAATTTTTATCTGAAGTTATCATTATACTTCAAAACATTTATTATGATGTGTGCTTAGATTGTAAAAATTGCAAAATCCACTTTATTTTACTTTTATCATTCATGGAAATTGGGTGAATTTTTATATCATTCTCAATCATATGGCACTGTTCTGGACTCCTTCAAATCTTTTATTTTTAAAGAAACACAGGTGATGGTAAAGTAATAGTGGGATCCAAGAGTTTTATGACACAACTGCAGAGATTTTTTTTAAGAACTATTCAATAATATTACTATAACCTATGTGTAAATTTGGAAACATAAGTAATATAGATGCATTTCTTCACCTATAAAATGCTAAAATTGCAATGAAAAAAACAAATTTTGAAAGGAAGAATAATCATATAAATGAAAGTGTTAGAAAAAATTCTACATCCTCCAAGATCCTAGTTCTATAGGCTTTTACAAGAGTTCTATAACTCTTTTACAAAGGAGTTAAACTATACTTAAAATGAGTAGTTAATCATTAATTATGGATATATTTAAATATAGGAAAAGAAGAGAAGACTTTGTAATATACTTTACCAAAATAAGGTATAGGCAAACCAAGAAAAGAGAATTATAGGCTCTTTTTATATATTGACGCACATGAAGGATATTTGAATGCAATAAGTCTTTTGATCTAATGGGAAATTAAAACTAATTGGCTATGATCAAATGAAGTTTATCCTCAAAATGCAAAATTATTACCAAAAATTTTGTCAACTTATTTCAAAAAATAGTATACAAATCAATATCATGCAAATGAGAGTAAATGTGCAAAGGACACACAAACTAGACCTGTCTATCTTTTAAAAAATTCATTACCTTGTATTTCATTTCTTGAGCTATTAAAAGCGTATGAAAACAGTAGTAACAGTCACATGGTTCCTCTAGTACATTGAATACAGAGTCTTTAATGGGGCTGGATATCATGTTCCAGGAGAGAAATTTTAATTCTCGGGTTATATGGTTTTTAAGATGCATGAATTAGCAGGAGGAGTCAAAGCCTCAAGGTTACCAAAATTTATTGCTTTAAGCAACAGATTTTGGATGTTTTCCTAGATTCCTTCAGGAGAGCAAAGCCTTTATTTGGAGACCCACATGCAATGAATTGTTGTGTAGGTTAATACTTCCTTTCACTATAAAGTTTTTGGGATAAATTTCAATAACTTATTATTTTTTAACAATAGACTTTATAGTTTAGAACGGTTTTAGGGTCATAATGAAATTGAGTAGAAAGTACATAGATTTCCCATGTACCCCCTGCCCCTACTCATGCATAACCTCCTCCATTATCAACACTCCCAAGAGTGGTACATTTATTACAATTGTTGAACCTTCATTGGCACATCGTTATCACCCAAATCACATAGTTTACATTCACTCTTGGTGTTCTACATTGTATGGGTTTTAGCAAATATATAATGACATATATCCACATTGTAGTACCATACGGAGAAGTTTCACTTCCCTAAAAATCCCGCGATCCATCATTTATCTCTCCGTTCTTCCTAAACCCTGGATATTATTGATCTTTTTATTGTCTACATAATTTTGCCTTTTACAGAATGCCATATAATATGGTATGTAGCCTTTTCATATTGGCTTCTTTCACTTAGGAATATGCTTAAGGTTCTCCCATTTGTTTACATGGCTTGATAGATTAATAGATTATTTTTTTATCATAAAATAATATTCAATTGATTGGATGTGCCACAGTTTATTTATTCATCTACTTGCTGAAAGACATCTTTATTGCTTCCATGTTATGGCAATGATGAATGTACCCACTGTAAGTGTCCATGTGCAGGATTTTGTGTGGATATGCTTTTAATTCTGTTGGGTAAATCCCAAGGAACACAAGTGCTTGATAATGTGGTAAGAGTATGTTTAGTTTTGTAAGAAACTGCCAGACTGTCTTCCAAATTGGCTGTACCAGTTTGCATTCCCACCAGTGATGAGGGAGAGTGCCTGTTATTCCACATCCTTGCAAGCATTTGCATTTTGTCAGTGTTCTGGATTTTGGCCATTCTCATAGGTATGAAGTAACACCTCATTGTTTTCATTTGTATTTCTCTGATGACATATGATGTAGAGCATCTTTCATGTTTATTTGCTATCTGTATATCTTTTAGATGAAGTGTCTGTTAAGGTCTTTAGCCCTTTCTTACTTGGTTGTTTGTTTTCATATTGTTGAGTTTTAGGGTTTTCTAAAAATATATTTTAGATAATAGCCTTATGGTAGGTATGATTTTTTGCAAATATTTTCTCAGTCTGTGACTTCTCTTTTCATTCTCTTGACAGTGATGTGAAGAGCAGAAAATTTTAATATTAATGAAGTCCAACTACTACTTTTTTTCATGGATCGTGCCTTTGCTGTTTTATCTAAAAAGTCATCACCAAATCCAAATTCGTCTAGTTGTTCTCCTGTTATTCTCCAGGAGTTCTATCGTTGCATTTTTACATTTAGTTTGTGTTCCATTTGAATTAATTTTTGTGAACGGTGAAAGGTCTGTACCTAGATTCTTTTTTTTTTAAGTGGATATCTTGTTGTCCTCATACAATTTGTTGAAAGCATTATCTTTGTTCTGTTTTTGCTTCTTTGTAAAAGACCAGTTGATTATAACTTGTGGTATTTATTTCTGAGCTATTTTAATTGCTATACTTGACTAGTTTTTTTGTTGTTGTTGTTAGTACCACACCGTCTTCATTGTAGTAAGTGTCGAAGTCAGGTAGTTTCAGTCCTCCACTTTTGGTTTTCTCCTGCAATGTTTTGTTGGCTGTTCTGGGTCTTTGCCTCTACATATAAACTTTAGGATAAGCTTGTTGATATCTACCATATAACTTACTGAGATTTTGAGTGGGTTGCATTGAATCTCTAGTACGAGTTAAGAAAAACTGATATGTCGACAAAATCGGGTCTTCCTATCCATGATCATGGGATATCTTTCCATTTATTTAGTTCTTCTTTGATGTCTTTCACCAGAGCTTTGTAGTCTTTCTCATATAGATCCTGTGTATGTTTTGTTAGAAATATACCTAAGTATTTTTTGTTTTAGTTTGCTAATGTACATGGTAATGTGTTTATTTAATTAAATTTATGGAGCAACATTGGTTAAAATTATATAGATTTTAAGTGTACAATTCAATAATACATCATCTGTATATTGCATTGTGTGTTCATCACCCAAGGTCAAATCTTCTGTCACCATATATTTGACCTTCTTTACCCTTATATATCTCCCTCTCTCATCATTTTCCCTCTGATAATCACTAAACTACTGTCTGTGTCTATAAGTTTTTGTTTGTTTGTCTTGTTTATTTGTTGCTTTCAGTTTTATATCCCACATGTGAATGAAATCATTGGTTCTCAACCCTTTCCATCTGACTTATTCTGTTTAGCATGATTATCTCAAGATCCATCTATATTGTCACAAATGGCAGAATTTCATCTCTTCTTATGGCAGAGTAATAATATTCCATTGTATATATTTACCATATCTTCTTTATCCTGTCTTCTATCGAAGGGCACTTTAGTTGTTTCCAGGTCTTGGCAAATGTCCCAAGAAGACATGCAAATGTCCTACAGACATGTGAAAAGATGTCAGCTTCATTAGTTATTATGCAAATCAAAACCACAATGAGATACCACCTCACACTTGTAAGAATGGCTGTTATCAACAAGAGAAGTAACAACAAGTGTTGGAGAGATTATAGAGAAAAAAAGGAACCCTCATATACTACTGGTAAGAATATAAATTGGTAGTCATTATGGAAAACAGTATGGAGGTTCCTACAAATATTAAGAATAGAAATACCATATGACCTAGCAATCTCTCTTCTGGATATCTACCCCAAAAATTTGAAAACATTTATCCATAAAGATATATTCATACGAATGTTCATTGTGACATTCATAGTGCCCAAGAAATGGTACTGTGTTCTTAATTTTAAATTTCATTTTACTGGTTTATAGAAAAGCAATTGGATTTTGTATATTAACCATGTACCTTTCAACCTTGCTATAATAGCTTAATAGTTCTGCAAGTTTTTTTGGTCAGTTCTCTTGGAATTTTTACATAGACAATTATGTCATCTGGGAACAAAAGTTGGTTTTATTTCTTTCTTCCCAATCTCTATATATTTTCTTTTCTTTTCTCATCTTGTTTAATTACCTAGTGTTTCCAGTATAACATTGAAAAGAAGTCGTGAGAGGGGACATTCTTGCCTTGTTCCTGATATTAGCAAGACAGTTTCCAGTTTCTCACTGTTAAGTGTGATCTTGGCTAAAAGCTTTTTGTAGATGGTCTTTATCATATTGAGGACATCATCTTCTATTTCTAGTTTTCTGAGTTTTTATTATAAATGAGTGCAGATTTTCTTAAATGCTTTTTCTACATCTATCAATATGCTCATGCGATATTTTTTTTCTCTAGGTTGCAAATGTGATGGATTCCATTAATATATTTTTGAGTGTTGAACTCATCCTGCATATCTAGGATAAATCCTACTTGGTTATGGTATATAATACTTTTTAAATATTCTTGGATTTGATTTGCTAATATTTTGCTGAACATTTTTACATCTATGTTCATAAGAGATAATAGAGATGAATTTTTCTTTTTTTGTAATATCTTTGTCTGTTTATGTATTAGAATAATGCTAGTCTCACAGAATGAATTTGAGAGTATTTCTTACTCTCTTATTCACTTAAAGAAATTGCAGAGAATTAGTATAATTTCTTTCTTAAATGTTTGGCAGAATTCACCAGTGAACCCGTCTAGACCTGGTACTTTTTTTTTTTTTTAAGATTATTAATTGTTGATTAATTTTCTTTATTAGATATAGTCCAATTCAAAATTTATGTTTCTTTTTGTATAAGTATTGGTAGATTGCCTATTTAAAGGAATAAGTCTATTTCACCTAGGTCAAATTTGTGGGCATAAAGTTGTTCATAACACTGTTTTATTACTTTTCTAATGTCCAAGGGATCTGTAGCAATGTACTCTCTTGCATTGCTCATTTCAGTAATTTGTGTCTTTTTTTCTTAATTAACCTAATGAGCCTGATAAAGTATTGAACACTTCATTATTTTTAAAACTCAGAAAACTAGGGATAGAAGGTAACTTTCTTATAATTTTATAAATAATATTTACAAAATCTACTTTAACATCATATTTCATAGATATATTTAGATGCTTTCTAATTATGGTCAAGAATGAGACAAAAAATACTCTATTATCATTACTGTTCCCATTTTACTGGATGTCTTGACCAATGACATATGATAAGAAAATTAGAGGCATAAAAATTAGAAGAGACAAAATTGGCCTAATGTAGAGATGGTATGGTGATTGATAGAAGCAATATATAACTATTAGAACTAATATAAAAGGTCAGTTAGGTTGCCAAAAATGAAATGGTTTTGGTAGAGTTTGGAAATCAGTATAGAAATTAGTAGTGTTTATTTATACGAGCAATAACCAACTATAAATGTTAAAAAATATCATTAGGCCAAAATAACAAAAATATTTTCTAGGAATCACCCCAAGAAAGAATGTATAAGACTTTGTTGTTCAAAATGTTGATACTTTATTAATGAGTGTGAAGGAAAAGATTACCACAGGAAGAAAAATAAACTACTCTTCCTTATTAAACAAACTAACCACACATTCTGTTGCTGTTTCTTAGTGGAAAGATAATGAAGAGTCCTAAACTATGTAATATTTTATCAGGATGTATTTGTTTTTCAATTTCTTTGTTGTAAATAAAGCCAGAATCAATGGATTATGGGACTTGGCTCCCTGGAATACATAAAATTATGGGATTATAAAAGGAAAATATTTCACAATTGAAGATCTCACTTTTTGTAACTTTGCCCTGATTAAGTCATCTGAAATCTCACATGTAAAGTCTTAATCATGGTGCATTCTAGTGTATGAAGAATTCTCATACATATTGCCAAAGAATTCTCATACAGATTGCTAAAGAATTCTCATACATATACATGTTTTACATGTGTTTGGTGACTGCCTAGACCCTTGAAATTATTGGTAAGATTTTGTGCTAAGAAAATCTATAATTATAGTGATCTTAATTTGATTATTTGATCTTTTGTGTTATGTAAAAATCTTATAAAGAAGACCTCAGTATAAGACAAAACATGTTCATGGATAGGAAAACTTAATTTTAAATGTCAACTCTACTAAAATTTATCTGTATATTCAATGAAATGCCAACAGATGTCTAGGAGAAACCTTGGAAAATTAAGCCTGTTCTGTAATTTACATAGCAGGATAAAGTTAAAGATATCAATTAAAATTCCAAAATGAAGAGCAAATATATATACATATATATTTATATAAATAAATAGTGATATAAATATATATGACAATTAGACATTAAGACACTTAACAAAGACATAGTAATAAAAACTGTAGTAGTGTAGTTTTTGTATAAGGACTGAAAAATAGACTAGAGAGCCCAGAAACAGATCCATGAACGTATGATTTTCTCAAATTTAATGAAAGCTAGTATATTGGGGGGTGGAGAAATTATACATTTTTTATTAGATGATATGGAGAAATTTAGGTCTGTATATGGATATTAAAAATTGGATTAAAAATTGCTTCAAATAAATTAAATACCTGAATTATTGGTAAAATTAAAGACAATAACATTTTTTAAAATATAGTATTTTTGTGATCACAGAGTTAGGAATTTTTTTAAAACAAAACCTTATATATAAACCATGTGCAAAATAATAGTTACTTTAGTTAAGCGAAGGGAAAGATCTTTAATTTAAAAACTTTATCATAGGTAAAGTTAACCACTATTTGACAGACTGGAAAATGGTACATATGTAATGTTAAATACAGGCAAATGATTATTGTCTATATTGTAAAGGAACTCTTTCAACCGAGAAAGCAAAGGAATATTTACAAAAATGGGCTGAGGACAAGAATAAAAATAATAGCATTTATATAGCAGTTACCATGCACCAGACACTGTATTAACCATTGTGTACTTATTAATTTATTTAATGCAAAGTTATGAAGTGGGTATGGTTATCCTCATTACAGATGAATAGACTGAGGCATAGAGAGTTAACACATCCAAGTTTACCTTTGTCTAAGTAAATGATGGAGCCAGGAGTTGCCCCAAGTTGTCCTGGTCTAAAGTCTGTGTTCCTTACTTTTTTTTATATATATATATATACTGCTTTTGAAGAAATATCAATATAGCCAATATGTACATCATCAGCCTCACAAGTGAATGTGGATGGGGACCATGATATAGGGAATGCAGTTAGCGTTAATGTATTGACTAGGTAAAGAGCTATAGGAGAGAAAGAGCAATTTTATAAACCATATAAATGTCTAACCAATGTACTGTATACTTAAAACTAATAAAATTAAAAAATAAAAATGAAAGGAAATGTATATTAATACAAAAATCACATACCTTCTTAAAAGTAGCAGACTGTCAAAAACGTAAAGGCAGTACACTACGAAATATAAGAATATGGAGAGATATATTGCCAATGGAAATGTAAACTGATGCAAGCATTCTAGAAGTTTTTTAGTAATATCTGCCAAAGATATATATGCAAGTATTTTACGCTCAATAGTCTCACGGCAGAGGTTACCCCTAAAGTATTTCCCACAAGTCTACAAGGACATATCGATGAAGATATTTATCACGTGTTACAGTTTTTGGTAGCACAGAAATGGACTCAAATTACAAGTTCATTACTGGAGAGATAGATTTCTAATTGTGAGATATAGCTATATATTTACATATATACCTATCATACATATGTATGTGATAAACGAATATGTTGAAAGTGAGTTATATTTATTGTAAGAACACCAATATATCTAATGTTAGTGAACCTAATGTTGAAGAGAAAAAGTAAGAACACAATACATTTTATAGGACAATATTACTTATGGAAAGGAAAATTCACATTTCAAACAAATCTATGTAATTTACAAAAGACATGTTTATGCTCAATTCAGTATAAATTTAGATAGATTGAAAATATGCACATTCAGTACAGTAGAGAAGGTTCCATGGGTGTGTGTGTGTGGGGTAGTTTATAGAAAGTAATGCTATGTGAATAATGAAATTAAAATAAGAGAGCAGTTGAAAATGTAAGAAATTTTAACTTATTAACTTCAACTTTTCTGTGTTGTTTAGAGCATTCATATATATATTTAGTTAATCAAAAATAAAATCGCGTATATTTAATATATGTATATCAAGTTTATTTTGTTATGAATCAGATTCAGAAGTTTAAATAAGCTTTATAACCATATAAGATATTTATAAGATTCAAAATTTGTATTATATATGTATATTTATATACATATATTTTTTACAACTCTATCTTTTAACATACCTCATCTCAATATTTTTCACCCTAAGGCTTTTAAAAATTGTTTTTTCTTTTAGTAGCATACTACTGAATCATACATTTATTTTGATATGTGTTTAGTATATTTTAGTTTGATTAATAATCAAGACAAATGTTTTAAAGAAGATGAATTTAAAATAAGGGTACCTAAAGATTTGGTATTTTACTATAAGACACTATGAAAATGAGATATTAAAATATTTATAGTCATAATACAATTGATTTTGTAATTTATTTTTTTATTTTAATGCCACCTGAATATAAACAGAATGAGAGTGTTTAATCCCTAACATTGCCTCTTGAGAGTTTTCCTTGATTTTAGATATGAAACGAATGCTAGATGACTCATTCAGTATGATTCAGTGCCCTTGAGGAAGGTTGAATGGAATAGCTCAAATAGGGAAGATGAATTCCCTATAGCATCTCAGAATGCAGCATTTTTAAAAGCTAGAAATATTTTTCCGCGCAATTAGCACAAAATCACATTGTCAGGGGTTTGCCTTCAGGTCATTAACTAATATTTTCACTAACAACTTACACAAAGTGGATTAAAAAAAGACTTTCTGTCTGAGTCAGAAGTGTGACTAATTTGGAATTAAACCATGCTTACTGGAATTCTATCAATAGACTTCTATTTTCAGTATTTCTGTTGTAACCCTGAAATGACATTCAAAAAATGTATTTTCTACCTCACCTATTTCTTTAATATTTAAATACACTTCAAAGAAAATTCATTTAATTCTTTTATATTTGAGCCTGCTTTTCTTATTAGGGAAGCAATGTATCATTTATCATAGAAAATAAAACAACATATGTGCTCTCTTTGTAAAATTTTTATGTGTTAATGTTATAGGATGTGTATTGTGTACTGAAGGATCATGTTAAATAAAATATTGTGACAAAGGCTGAAAATGAAAACATCTAAGTCTTTATGAAGAAAGTTATATTTCACATTAATTATGAAAAGTGCCCCCACCCATTATTTAATTTAAAAGAACCCCTAAACTTTAGGGATAATTTTGAGAGTTAATATGTGCATATAAATTAACCCACTCTTGGTAGGGTGAAAAATTCTCTAAAATTCAAGATCAAAGGCTTATCAAAAGTTCTTGGATTAACATGAAATATCAGTATAGGTAGGTCATAAAACAATTTGGAAAACATCCTTATACGGGCACAATTCCATGTTGCAGAATAACAACTCAGTTCTTATTGAAGTCAAAGGATAGAACGTGAGATTTTATATATGCCAAAACTAGAATAAAATATCATCGAGTTCATAGCTTTGTTAAAATTAAAGGGAACTCATATTTATTAGGAAGGAAAAAATGATGTGAAGATGCAAAGGATCTATAAGACCCACTCGCCAGCAAAGTAACTCACTCCCATAATTCGAACTTGTGGCTATGACATATATTTAAAAGTGGGCCTCGACAAAATTACAATTGTTCTGAATATTTAAAATCACGATAGCTCACAGCTTATTGAGATACACTCTACAGAGTAATATTGATATCCCAGAGATGTACAAATATCCTAGAGTAGATTGGGGGCTTGAATCCCGCTTCCTTTGCTCTTTTCTTGATGTATTCATTCAGACCACTCTACTTCCACAGTCATATGAGACAGCAGGAAATGATGACAGCAGGGAGCGAGTTCCCATATCCCAGAAGTGAGCTAGAATAACCAACCCCATGCCAACTAGGACTTTTCTCCTCTGATAGTGCTATCAAGAGAGAAGCTACAGAAGTTTAAACCCTAAGGGACAGATGGAAAAAAGGAAGTCAGCATCTCTGCTCTCTGTATAGAATGGAATATGGAAGTTGAGAAAGTCTAACCTGACCAGAGAAGCGGATCTTGGCCTAGAGACTCTTAGTAGTATTAGATACAATATCCAAGGAATACACCAAACTCAGAAAGTCATGGCTTGCCCGGAATGGGAACCTTCTAATATGTTTAGTTTTCTTTTTTCTTTCTCCAGTCCATTCCAATTATCTTTCTTCAAGGATTTTTGTCTTTTTAAAATTAATATTTGATCCTTTTGGGGGGCGGATAACTAATAACTCATTATATGATACATGTATTGCAATTGTTGCTCTGAATCTTTGTATATTTTCTTTTTCATTTTGCTAATAGTAATTTTTTTCCATGAGAATTTTTCTTATTTTCTTTTTTTCTTTCCTTCCTTCCTTTTCTCCCTCCCTCCCTTCCTCTGTCCCTCCTTCCTTCCTTCCTTCCTTCCTTCCTTCCTTCCTTCCTTCCTTCCTTCCTTTCTTCTTTTTCCTCCTCCTCCTCCTCCTCCTCCTCCTCCTCCTCCTCCTCCTCCTCCTCCTCCTCCCCTTCTTCTTCTTCTTCTTCTTCTTCTTCTTCTTCTTCTTCTTCTTCTTCTTCTTCTTCTTCTTCTTCTTCTTCTTCTTTCTCTCTCTCTCTCTTTCTCTCTCTCTCTCTCTCTCTCTCTCTCTCTCTTATACTTTAGCAAATATATATACTTTTCTGTATAGATCCTGGATTTTCTTTTTTATAGTGACATAAATTTTATCTGTTATGTTATGATGTAATATACCTTGAAGTATATTTATATCTTATGTATGGTGTTAGAGCTGATGTACATTCTCCTAAAATTCATTATGTTGAGGTCCTAACCCCCAATGCCTTGAATTGTTACTGTATTTGGTTGGATATATGGCTTCGAATTAAGGTAATCAAGGTAAAATGAAGTCATAAAGGTGGGCCGTAATCTAATATGCCTAGTGTCTAATAATAACAAAAGGAGGTTAGAACACAGATACACACAGAGGAAAGATCACACGAAGACACAGAGGATGGCCAACTAGAAGCCACGGAGAGAGGCCTCAGAAGGAACCAATCCCACCAACATTTTGATCTTACACTTCCAGCCTTCAGAACTGTGTGGAAATAAATATTAGTTCTTTAAGACACCTAAACAATCACACTCTCTTATAATAGCCCTAGGAAACCAATGTACATGGGTTTGGATATAGACATATAGATGTTATATATATCCACACAAAAATATGTTTTTTTTGGTGGTAGTGATAGTAAGTGGAGTAGATACTTAACTTTATCTCAGATAATTACCTACTCTGAAGATTATTAAGTGACTAATTCATCTTTTAGTATATTAAACAACACTTACTTCTTATTAAATTATTATATGTACCTGGGTCAGATTCTGGACTCAAGTTCTGCACTGTAAGGAGGCTATATGGAAGTTTATCCCTAGAAAACCAAGTTTTGGACATGCTATCAGTACAGGGGACTTGGAAACACAGTGAATGTGTTTAGCTCTAATTTCTGACATCTGTGAGGCTTTATTTTAATTCCAAAATTTATCCAGTGGTGAACTGCTGACTTTGATCAATATTGGCTCAGAAACTGTGGGACACATGACTCGATGTTATTGTAGGAGAGAATGGCAGGGCATCAAAACATCTAAGAATGAATGATCTCTGATCTACTCATAATTGACTATCTCTACTAGAAAAAGAAATAAAGCTAGTGTAGGTTAACCCACTTTCCTAAATTACACCGAATCCTTCCATCGTATGATTTCTGTTAAATAAGCTTGAACATCCTCTTTCAGATTATATTTGTCAGAATTTTTCTGAGGTTGAATACAATAGGTGATATGATTTAGATGTATTTTTCTTTGCTTTTACTTGTATTTCTTTCTTGCCATATGTAAGCAATTAATAATATATATCTTTAGTTTAAAGTAATATACATTATTCTGAAATTTCATTATTTCCTAATAACATGATTATTTTAATTCTTGCCTTTAAATTTAATAGACTATTAATAATGATTTAGATAGTATTATTCCTGAAGATCTCAATTAACCATGATATTTTGCTACTGATTTGTTATAATGTATTTATTTAAAGTAATTAATTTATATCTGTAAGTAAATTAACTTCATTAATATTATAAATGTATACAACAGAAAATAAAATGTCATTGTTTAATTGAAAATGCCTTGAAATTGTTTTTTTAATCCTAGAATTTTCAAACAAATAAATATTCTAAAATAATAATAGAGAAAAAGACAAAAATTTTGATTTATTAGATGTTTATTCTTTTTATTGCGTCTATCATGTTGTATAACAAGCCCCACATCAGTGACTACAATTAATAAGCATGTATTTGGCTCACAGAACTGTGGGCTGGTGATTTCGACTTGGCTCTTCTAGGTGGTTCTTGTGGTTAAGGCTGGGCTGATTTCCCATGCCTGTGGTCAGATGGCTAGTGATGACTGGTGGAAATTGAATCTACTCAACACGTCTCCCACATTAAAGCAAACTAGACCAAGAACGCTCTGAGGTCGGTGATAGAGGAATAGGCAAGTGTATTTTTAAGGTTTTCACTTGAGTCAGCTGATCACATCTTCTGAGCCAAAGCAAATCAGGTGGTTTAGCCCAGATTCAGAGTGGAAGAACAGTTGGAGACAACATAAGGAGCAATGACAAAATAAAACTGTTTTTGCAAACTATCATACTTGGGAAATTGAATCTCTAGTACTTATAGGTTTATAGAGGTCCTTTAGGGTCTCATTTGTTATGATTTTATGTGTTGCAGTGATTCAAATTTTACCTCAGCTTTATATTCTAGTCGACCTAATTCAATATTGAGGAACTTTAGGGTTTAAAAATTAAAGATTAGAGCTGAAACAGATAATACCAGCTATTCTACTTTTATGTTGTTAATAAACCTCTTATCTTTTTCATTAGTTTCTTCAGAAATAATATGAATATCAAAATTATATGAATCATGATTATTTGTTTCTGTTTTTGTTTTTTATTTAGGAAAATAAACAACCACAAACACTTTCTCCTTTGTTGGTCCAATTGTATGTCTTTTTGGCTTTCACTCTGAATTTAATTTAGCTTATCACAACTCTTTCACTGCAAAATCTATAATTTCAAATGGCTCTAATATCTTTCTAGCATCCCTAACTATACAATGATTTCCCTTTGGAGAACTTTAATGAGCCATTTTCTCAGGATTGCTGTCTGGCCTATTACAGTCCCTGAACATAAGGTATAATATCCTGAACATAAAATAACTGGTGATCTATTCTCCAATTCTTCTTGAATTTATGTAATTTTACTGTTGCTTTCATAGTTTTCATTCCCCATGTACAGAATTATATAGGAATTCTATTTTTAAGGACAGTAAAATATTAACACATGATTCTTAGTTATATAAATATTTAAAACATATTAATAAAAATAATAAGTTTTTTAGAGAAAAATACCTTGCTTTAATGTTTTAATTCTTTTATTTTTTTCTTTTTAAAATGTGAAATTTGGTCAAAAAACAAGATCATTAATGTCATGTGAGATTTCTTTGAAAGATAAATAATTGATGCTATGAATATCTTAAATTAATTGGACAATGTTTTTTTAACTTAAAATGCACACATATTTAAGGATTATAAAACATTTACTTTTCATTGTTTTTCTTTAAGTAATTTCAAGTACTTCAATTTATGTTGGATTGGTAAATGTTCAATAACCATCTCTATATTAAAAAAAAAAAATCTTAATTCGAGTATACAAAGTTCAAGATTCCAATATGATTTCATGAATTCAGGGCTGGGAAGCTATGTGTTCAATCATCTCTTTGAGCCAATTGTGAACAGGCTCTGTGAGTAGTCTCCAGCACTCCTGAGTCTTTGAATATCTTGTCTCACTTTCTTCAAATAATATAGCTATACATATAGCATGCTCATGTCTCCTCTGGCAATGAAAAGGCCTACAGGGATTGGTAATAAAAATTACCTATGGTGATGTGGGCAAGGACCACATAAGGTGTATTATTGGAGCTACAATGAATGGGAGAGCTTACTATCCCCTTCAAATGGCACAATATTAATCAGTTCTAGTGGACTATCTGAAATGTTTCCAGGATTTGCTTTTTATAAAATAATGTTTACTGGATATTTCTCCCTTACAAAAACCCATGTCTTTTTATTAATACTTTGTATATGAGATAATATGTACATAGACCATAACATTCCCTAAAGGCGAATAACACTATATTAGTAAGGAAATTATGGTTAGTAGGTCAGTGACTCAACAATTTAGGACTCATCAAATCATTAACAAAATAATAGTTCTATAATTTTAACTTTTAAAAAGTAACATTAAAATATTAAAGAATTGCTGACGATTTTCAGGACAAAATAGAAGAGTCAACATTCCTAATTAAAAAGTTGTTATCTTAAAATAACCGAGCATATTTGTTTGGCTTCCTGTGTGAAGGATTCACTGTTAAACATCGAAAAGTTATATCAAGTGAAAAGAGAAGAGAAGTGCTGGATCTACCTGAAAAAAAAACTTAATTGAAATGGTATTAAAATATGATGAATTTTAAAGCATAGTTACCGAACAAGTGAGAAAAAAAAAAAATTATAAAGTTCAAAACACTTTCACACATTATAGTAACTCTAAGAAATTTGTGTGAGTTAACCAGGACTATTAATCCCTGAATTTAACTATCTCCTTTGCTACTTTGTAGCCATTTGCTGTTATATTTAGGCAAGTTATTTATCCACTCCAAAGTCTCAATTGCATTCTGGAAAAGTGTGAATAGTAATCGTACCTAATTATAGGATATAATTTAAGGGTTAAATAAAATATTTGTAAGACTCTTCATATAAATCTTTCTCAATAGATGTTAGGTATTAATATGCCTACCTTAATATTGCTAAAACTGCAGCTCAGTAAAGATAAGTACTTATTTTTGGTCACGGTTTATACATATATATATAAGCAAACACTTGATATCTGAGTCTCGTTGAATATTGTTAGCATGACTCCATATAATTGGACAAAAATATATGGTTTGAATTAAGAACACAACTGCTAATATGACACTAGATGTAAATTTAATATACCATTAAATGAAAAAAATGAATAAATTGGACTTTACATTCAAACATTTTGCTCTTCACATTTCATTGTCAAAAAATGAAAAAATTATTTGCAAAACACATAACTAACTACCTGTAAGAGGGCCCATGTCCCAAGTATATAAAGAACTTTTAAATTTTAATAAAAAACAAGACAAACCAACGAGAGACATTGCAAGAGAAAACTGAAAAATACTTTACTAAGAAAGCTATGCTGATGGCTACTATGCATATGAAAATATGCTCAATGTCATTAACCATCAGGGAAATACAAATTAAATTCACAGTGAACTACTGCTTCACATCCACTAGAATGACTAAAATTCAAAACACTGGCAATGGTTTCTGAGAACGTTAACTGTTAGAGAATTCAGATAAGAATATATTCATTGAAAGGAAAAGACAAGATGAAATTCTGAGCAGATATTGAGGGATTAAACTTTGAAAAATCTATTTTTCCTTTTAACAGGAATGAAAATATTTACCATGTATACACATAGATTAGGTACAATTGTATTTGTGGAAGAATGATTATTTCAGAGTTCTTGATATATATTTTTTTCAGGAATCATGAAGCAAGTTTGTCATTTGGTAGTGAAAGGTTTAAGGGTTATTTAAGATAGTGGAAACAGGAGAGTTTAAAATCTAGTTACATTAAAAAGCAGAAAAAATGTAGGATTGCTGGGTAACATCGAGTCTTCATTTGCACCTTGGGTGATTTTATAGTATTAAAATTCTGCATTTTATATAGAAGCAAGACACTGTCGAGGCTGAGGGGACACTCTGGAGTCAGATTACATGAGTTCAAATCCCATTTTAAAAATAAATCATACATATGATGTGGAAATTTTCTTGTGCTTCTGTTTCCTCATCTGTAAAATGGGGATACTTACAGCATTTAGGTTGTTCGTAAAGATGAAGTGAGTTAATATATGTAAATGTTTACATACTCTTAGTATAGATAGTGTTATCCCTGTATCAATAATAGCAATACCTCTGGCTATATTTAGCTACTCTGAACACAGGTAAATAAGCAAGAAAATAGACAAGGTACAGACAAGAAAAAAGCACATAGTTACAGGGAATCAGCGTTCAGAATTTTTCAGGTCAGCGCATTCAGAGTGAGTTTAAAAAGCAAAGAGCATTTTCAAGGGTATAATATTGAACCAGAATGTAAGCTGAATAACAAGAGAAAAAAATAATATGGGGGAGGGGGAGTGACAGTGCTGAAATAATGATGCTGAAGCAGCTAATGAGTTGGATTCCTACATGAGCTGGGTAAATAGGAAAATAAGCTAGACATGTAGGAAGCGTATTTAGAAAGTGAGCAGTTCAGATTTCTGACTCATCATACTTACCAATCATAAATGTTTTAAGGTATGACAGTGGGAATGGATATGGAGGAAATAATTTTTGGAGATAAGAGGATCCAAGAAGATTAGTGGCACATTTCTAGAGTAATCATCTCTGTGCATTTTGAAATCGTACACAAGAGTAAAAGCAGGAGGGCTGGAGAGGAGTACTGTGAGCCCGATTCCAGGTTTTCAATGTCTGAATGAGAAGTCTGAATAAGAAGTACCACATAGGATGGAAAGAAATATTTCATATCAAGTGCTTCATTGAAACTAAACCTGTCACAGGAAGAAAACATTTAGGAAATGCACTGAGAAGTGAGGAAATGAGCATTAGCTCCATCTTTGCTTGTGCCTAAGTCTTCACCTGAAGGGCATACTAAGAGGGCAGTTTCATTGAGGTCTACCCAGGTTAAGAAGACAAAAGGAATTTTCAGAAAAGAGATGAACGATATAGGAGGTTTGATAAAATGTTTCGGTAGAGTAGGAATAGAGAATCTCTACATATCAGATGATATAATGAACATAATAGAGTGTAAATAAAAGAGAAAGATGACCCTGGGAGCCTGAGACTTCTGACAATAAATGGAGCTTAGCACATGAGTTTAGACCTGATGATCTCTTAAACCAGTCTCTCATCACTAAGAAGATATTTGCAACATCCATGCAACTGTTTTCTCCTGTAGTTAGAAGTCGTTTGCTGGCCAGGAGGACGGGCAGTCTTATTAGGAGCATTAGGTGTTCAGAAGTCCTTCGGGTGAATGCTCTTTCTGGAAACCATGAAGAAAGATCTAGAAATGGACACAAGGAAACAAAGTTCATTTACACTAAAGTTCTTGCACTCTGAGCATCAAAGTGCCCCTGTTTTTTTTTTTTTCATTCAAAAACTGTTTTATCTTTTAACACATAAAATTGATATCCAACAACACATATGAAAAATTTTGAATGTGTACTTGAATATATCCAGCTTTATTATATGGGAAATATAGTTTTCAATATAGTATTTCATAAATATGTTAACTGGACATTTTAGTAGAAATTTTTGATTAGTCTGTGAAGGTGAAACATCATAGATATTATGATGAGTGATATCAACATAAATTGTTTTAATTGTATTTTTAATTATGTAATTTCTCACTTGTAGAGTGTGCTATAAAAATCAAAATTTCTTTGTAGCAGTGCCAGTCCTCAGCTTAGCATTTGTATTTAAAAAAGAGAAATTGAAATCCTGATCGGTATGCTCTAGTCCTTCAGTCTAACTGAGGTTGCTGCTGCTTTAACTACAATGCAATAATGACAGCTTTCTCACTGAAGGGGGGCTCTGATGACCACACCCACTCCAAGGGCACTGCTCTCCCTGACCTCACCACCAAGGAGTAAAATCGTTCGTTTCTCCTAAACAAGACAGCAGGGAGTTTCCAAGGCAAGGACCTTCTCTGTGAACAATAAAGTATCAAAACTGATGTGTAGGCAATAGGCATACCTATAAATTCCTAGAACACAAAGTTGGCCATGCCCTGCCCACAGGCTGCTTCCATGTCATTAATCATCTTTGTACTATCATATAGTTTTTAAATTATTTTATTGGCCTCCTCAACAGGATCATTGGAGAAGCAGAAAGCAGAAGAAATATTTAACATCTTTTTTCATAATATGTATGAACTAATTATGTAAAACTTTTTATTTCACTAAATTGTTCGTAATTCTAAGAGCAAGTTTTAAGACAAATATTTTCTCTGTGATGCTACTTTTTAAGCAATATTTATCCACCGTCTCTGAATGTCAAGGGCAAACCCAGTTAGTTCATTCGCTGTCACATTTTAAGCAGTAAGTTCTTCTCATTTTAAAATATTCATCACCAATAGAAGTATAAAATTTAAGTAAACCTAAAGAACTTTTTTTTTTAATTTCAGGACTTTATTTAGTTTCCAGGACCAGATACTGAATACTGTCCATTTCCAGGCTTTTGACTCCAACCCCAACAATAGTATTTCACCTTCAAAAGTTTGAATTTTTCTTTTTTTCTGGAACGTTAATCATCTTCATGGTTTGCTGACTACATCTTCAAGTCATATTTCTCCTGCTCTATTTTATTATTGTGCATTTTTCCAACAAGCATGTTTGTTGTCTTTTCCTTGAAGAATCTCATTCCACTCCTCAAGAACCTTTGCCTCTTCCAGAAGGGCTTTTTCCTCCTCTTGAAGAGCACTGTTTTCTTCTCTAAGAGCCTTGTTCTCCTCACGGAGCGCCTGTTCTTCCTTCCACAGTGCCCGCTCTTCCAACTCTAGTGCTATTCCTTCTTTCATCAGGGCCTGTTCTTCCATCTTGAGTGCTTGCTCCTGATGTTGTAGGGCCCTGATCTCCTCATGAAGAGACCTTATTTCTTCTCGGAGAGCTTTTGCCTCATTCTGGAAGGCTTTCTCCTGTTCCCCTAGAGCCTTGATCTGAGCTTCCAGGGCTCGATTCTGTTGCCAGTAAGATTTCCTTTCTGTGTTCAAGGCATTGATTTTTTCCCCAGGTGGTTTTTGACTCTCAAAAATCACTCTATTAAACTTCCACAGGACCTGGTTTTGCTGTCTCCGGGTCTGATTCTCCTCCCGGATGAACTGGTTGTCCATTCGAAAAGCTTTGTTTTCTCCACGAAGAGCTTTGTTTTCTCCCCAGAGGGATTTGTTTTCTCTTCTAAGAGCCTGGTTCTCATCCCTGGACATCTTATTGTCTCTCTGAAAATTTTTTTCCACTTCATAAGATTCACATTTGAACTTATTTTGATTTTGGGTGCAAGAGAAAAAAGAGGAAAACAGGCGTACTATCCTTCTTCTATTAATCCACTTTGATTCAGAGATAACCATTGTTTCTTAGTGTTTTATCTGAGGAAAATATATCAACTTCAAGTGTTCTGGGTTTGACCAAAGGTGAACTAATGATATTTGCAACAAAAAGGTACTAAATTTGTTGGGAATTTGTTCATATAGACTTGGCTGTTGAGTTGACTTGTACAAGGAGTACTATGGCAGGGTTCTAAACAAGGCTGAGTTAGCCACTCTGCAGGAGAAAAAGGTGAAAATATAAACAGAAGTCGGTAAATTAACCTTTAGGCTGATATAAGAAACTGAAAAAGTTTAAAAAAATCTCAACACATTAATTACAAAATAATTCTAGATTATATATTCAGTATTAATCAAGGTTAATGCACTGAATTTGCTGTTAATGTTAAACTAAGCTAAACTACTTCTACTAACCTATTAGTCTTCCACTAATATAGTCATTATTTAAAATTAAATGAGTTGTTATTGATGTGGAAAAATACCAGGTATTTAAAATATATTTCTGACTTTGTAAGAACTAGAAAACCTTTTTTTAATAAAGAACTTATACACTATAGTTTTTCCATATTTACTTAGATACTTAATAGTAATATCAAATATTTAAACAGACAATCACACTTACATTTCTATGGTCTCTGAATTCCCTGCAAGCCTGATTTCTTTTAGTACTAGATAACAACTAGGCAACATATTATGTCTTCTACAGTGATGTCATACTAATGATATAATGATATAATGGGTGCTATAGATAGTGTCTGGCTGTTTTTTTTTTTTTTTAGTATGTGTTTTAAGAAAAAATAAAATCTTAAAAGTATGGTTATATTTGAAGATTTTCTCTGTTATTAAATGAATATATATTTAACTATAGCTTCCATCTCAATTATTAAAATTTATTTAAAACATTAATTTTTGTTATTAGCAAAATAACTTCTAATTATTATATCCTAGGAATTGACAAGTAGTAGTAAACCTTGTACAATCAAGGGTGAAAATATTAAATGATTTTGTGATTACTGATGAATAATCGGCATTAGGTAAATTTGTATGGCATTCCAAGGAAACAGCACTGGTGATATTTTAATTCTGTAAGTAATCTTGTAAGATAAATTTTATATTACCCAACATATGTCCACTGCTAGAATATAAAACAAAAGATGAGTTATTTTTATATTTTTAAATGTAAACTTTTGGTTAGATATTAAATTATTTTATGTCACATATATGTCACAATGCTTTAACAATTTATAATTATTAATTTATAATTGGTTTAAGGTATAACTTGAAAATTGAATATACAATAACATGTATCAGCCTCAACTACTCACATCTGAGAAAAGATTTGCCAACTTATTAATCAAACCAGATTTTTTAGCAGCTGTTTACATTCTATCTGTTTAACAAGATTGAAAAAGTATATTTCTCACACATTCATAATGATCTATTAAACTTAGTAAAAACAGTAAAAACAAATCTTAATGGCATGGAATGAGAGCTAATGTAAAATTAAGAAAACCCATGTGAATTTTTTTTTCTTTAAATATTTCTTTGGAGGAAGGGACACTTACTAAATTAGAAGTGTTTTATTTTTTTTAAATCTATCATTCCATGAATTCATAGGTAATGTGCTCCGGCAGCTCAGGCTCCTTCCCATTTGTTCTCACACAGTGAGCTGCTCTGGGTGGAGTAGGCTGGCGCTTCAGCTGAACACAGATATCTTTCTCTTCGGCTTCCTTGTTTTTTCCATCGTTTTCCTTCGCACATTTCAGGAATCAATCTTGGCTCTTAGAGTGCTTAATATTGCTCAATACGTACATTAATTCCTTTGGCAAGAATCTTACCCTTAACTTGTTTGTTTACAACAATGCCAACTGCATGCTGGGTAGTAACACTGTAAACTCTTCCAGTTTTGCCTTGGTAGTATTTATGGGGCGTTCCTTTTTGAACAGTGCTCATTTCCTTGATGGCTACTATATCACCTTTCTTATAGATTTGCCTGTATGTAGCCAAAAGAACAGCTCCATGCTTTCTAAAAGGCTTAGAGAACATATAACAGGTGCCTCTCCTCATTCCCGTTCTGTTGGTCATTTTGGCGAATTACTGGAAGATGGTGATTCTGACTGAATAAAAAAAAGGCTGATTTTTTGTTTTCGATGTGATGAGAGTAAAATATCCATTCAATCATCTTCATCTGTATTTGTATTGAGAAAGTATTTTATGTGATTATGCACCAGTTTCTTCTTTATACTAGTGTTTCTGCTTTTTTGCTACTGTTACCATGGTAGCTAAAGATTCAGAAAGAGTTCCAGAAGACAAGGAACTCTGGGCATTCCATATTAGAATGTCGTAATTCTTGAGGTTTAAGAGCAAACTAGAAAGCAAGAAGAAAATTGTTGTTATTGATCTATTGTATAAATTGAATTTATAATTTAAAGCTTCCCCTCAAATAAAGTACCGGCCTAAATGGCTTCATTAGTGAATTCTTCCAAATATTTAAGAGAGAAACAATATTAATATATCCATGAGTTATTTCAGATGGTAGAAAAGATTTCTTTTAATAATTTGTCTTGAAACCACATAACCTCACAAGGATATCACAAGAAAGGGAAACTGTAGCCTAAAATATTTCATAAACATAGATGCAAAAATTCTAAACAAAAAATTAGCACACCAAGTCTGGCAATGCATAAAATAATATATCATCACCAAACTGGGTGTAATTCATGAATGCAAGTTTGAATTAACATTAAGAAATCAATTAATTGATTTACGACATTAACAGAACAAAGGAGAAAACGTTCATTTTTGTGACAAGATGAGAAAAGTAAATTTCAGTAGATCCAGAAAAAGTATTTGATAACACATAAAAAAAAACAATAAATGCACTTTCATAACGAAAAACCAAACCAAGCAAGCGATACCACCACCAACAACGTCCTTTTAGCACACTAGAAATAGAGAAGAACTTTTTAAACTAAATTTTGAGTATTTTAAAAAACCCGCAGAGACATATTAGATGATGAAATACTAAATAGATCACAAATATAAGGCTTCCCGCTATCATCACTTATTCTTCACTGTTCAATAGTTCTTTAAAGCTGCGAGATAAGAAATGAAGCATGTAAGGACTGAAAAAAAAAAAAAAAAAGCTCTCACTATTTGCAAATAATATTGCAAATATGTATAACAAAATGTTAAACTATTAAAATAAACTACAAGTAAACTATTAAAATTAAAAATGATTTCACAAGCTCATTGTATAGAAGGTCAATCTAAAAATCAGCTTTATTTACAGATATTCAACAAACAGAGTCAAAAAACAAATTTTATAAATATATATTATTTACCTTGGCAGCAAAAATGAAACACCCAGAAATAAGTGTATGCAAGATCTCTATACAGAAATATATAAACATTATTGAGAGAAATTACAGAGATGTAAATAACAAGAAGGGTAGACCATGTTTATGATGGAAAGATACAATATTTAAAATGCTAATTTTTCTTAAAGTAATTTATATGTTCAGCGAATAGCCTGGAAAAATAATCTCAGCAATTTTTGTAGGTGCATGTGTGTAAATTCAAAAAGTGATTCTAATATATCTATTGAAATGCCAGAAAAAGTCAAAATCTTGAGATCAACTTTTTAAAAAATTATTATAACTCAAATTGTGTAATGTTAATTAAAGGACAGGCTTGCAAACCCACGAATCAGAATAGGAAACTCAAAAGCACATACACATATTCATGTGCTCTTGCTACATGGAACAAAACTGATGACCTCACAAACATTAAAGTACAAAATCACATGATAATATACACTATTACAAGTCAGAGTAGAGATTACTTCTTAGAGTTAGGGATGTGCTGGAGACAGAATGCTGGTAGTGTCCAATTTTTAGTTCTAGGTAGGGATTATATAAGGTTATTATTTTTTTGATAATTCATAGAGCCATTCACATAATTTGTACATTTTTATGCATGCATTTATGATTTATTAACTAATACATGTAAAAAGACAATAGGAAAAATGTTTTTGTGTAAATTGATGTATCTTTGTGTTCGATTATTTTTATAGAAGTGTGGCAGTTAAAAGCAGTGTTGTCTTGGGCAAGTTAACATTTTTCTCTTTCTATTTCATGAACAGTGTAATAAGTAATACCTGATCTTTCTTATGAATTAAAACACGTGTAAAGAGAAGTTTGCCTGGCCCATAATAAGTATGAATCATTACCATTCTCATCACCATTCTTTCTAGTCTTTCTAATTTGCTTATAGCGAAAAGAACCTCTGTCATTGCTTTATGAATCTGCATCAAATGTCATTGGTTTCATTGCTCCATAACCTTGCTTCACAAAATTTGCTGTGTTTAAAGATTTTCCAAAATTTCCGGTCACATTAATGTTTTCATTATTGGCAATTATTTTCATTATTTTAGGCCTTTTCATATAAATCATAAATTTCAAAGTGATCTTGCCTTTGGTATCATTTAAACAAATTAAGTAGAAGAGAGGGAGGCAAAGAAAGTAACTCCTTGGCTATTTATTAATTAGTAATCTTAGAAGATGCAGACTCAATTAAAGGAAAACAAATGTCATGTTTAATAACAACATTTTAGAAAGAAAAGTTTCCAAGATTTCTAAGTTTTTAGAAATATGTTTATCAATTTGTAGATGAATCATCTGGTTTCAGGTTTTTAATTTATTTTAATGTGTTTACCAGTACCATACTGTATATAGTAATGCAATAATAGTGCTCATATAATTGCAGATTGTCAGGTAGAATGAATACAGTAAAGATTCTACATTGCGTCCTCATGAAGTTTCCTGCAGCTGGTCGGGAAATATCCAGCATTATTTTATAGTAAACAATGTGTTTTCTGTGCTTTTTCATTCAAGGCTTTGCACATATAGGTTGCATAAAAAGATTTTATGAATGGATTAAAAAATGTGGTGTTTACAAAATCAGCATTCTAGAATTAAAATGTCTTAACATTTGAAGTAGTGCAGTCTGGCCCTAGCCCTGTCACTTTTTCTGTCACTTTCCCTGGCCCTATCAATTTCGAGTTCTATGTCCGTGCAAGTCCTCTCTGAGAGTGAGCTATTTCTTCTCTAAAAGTCAGCCTAAGAGACTCTGATGTAAAGTAAAATCGGGCCTTCTGAAGATGAAAGGCCTCAGAAATATCAGGACCACAAGTCCAGAGACACTTGGGGAATGGAGGTTAGAGTCTTAAAAGCTAAAATTGTTTTGAAATCTTAAATATTATTATGTTCCAAAAGTTATTTGAGCTCCGGAGATTAGGAAAACGGCACAAGGGAGACAAAAGACAAGCAGGAACGAAGCATGATAAATGTGATTTTGAGGACTGTTCCTCCATAACATTATTATCTGAATTACGCACCCTCCTCAAATTCACATTTTGAAGTGCTGGTCCCCAGTATTTTGAGATGTATTTGGAGATAAAGTCTATAAATAGGTAATTAAATTAACAAGGTTTTTTTTTGGGGGGGCGAGGGGGATAAGAGGAAATGTCCTAATCCAATATGACTAGTGTCCTTACAGAAGAAGAAATTTGTATACAGACAGGCACAGAGGGAAGAACACTTGAAGACAAAGGGTAATAGACCACTATCTTTGAGCTTCAGAAGAAATAAACCCTGTTAACATCTTGATCTTGAACTTCTAGCCTCTAGAAGTGAGAAAAGATGTTTCCATTGTTTTAGCCTGCTGATCTGTGATACTTTGTGATGCTAGTCCTAGGAAACTAATAAAAACATCACTCTTCTCTGCTTAAGTAATGAAAAAATTGACCTGTGAATTTAGATTTCATAGGAAAAAAACTGACTAACAGGATGATTTGAGCCTCGTGCATCACCATTTGCAAAACCTTCTGATTTCTATTTCCCCTTTTATTCCCTGGTTTCTGATACCCAGCTCTCCATGCCGTTTGGCTCTACTGAGGCACCCAGCATGAATAGTCCCTTGCGAGGGGAGTCAATCACGCACCACAGTGCCCGTTTTCTTCTGCTGCCTATTATGGAGCTGTTTATGCCCAAGAAATCCATCTCCTAGAGCGGTTTCTTTCTCGCATAAAGTTAACCAATTCAGAACCAACTTGAGTTCCTGTGGTTCTTTGCACTAACTAGAGAACTCAGTATATAGCCCTTCCTGACCAGGAATATTAAAAAGATTTGGTGCTGTTCATCGAGCCCATACCGGGTTGGCAATAACAATTTAAAGCTAGAACCTTCCTGAGCTGTGAAGTACACATAAAATCCAGCTGCCACATGATCTGAAAGCAGCAAATATTCTATAAATCAGTTTCCAAAAGAACTTTAAAGGTGTAAGGTGCTTTTTTGCCTAACACTGAATCTTTGCTTCATCTATCCTTACTTAGGAAACACTGAACGTGTGAAGTAAGCAATGGAATCATGCCGAAGCCACCTGTACCAACTAAAAGTACAGTCGTTAGCCTGCAGGATCAGAAGTCATCTAGCCTTTGCAGAGAGTAGGCTTGAGTTCTCCATACCTTTTGCTTACTAAACCTCCAGTGGCCAACCTTTACTTACCAGAACTCAGTCCGCTGGCTGTTAAAGCTCCATGTGGTCTGTCTTGCAGAGCACTGCATTGATCCGTTGTCAGCTTTTTCTGAGGTCTGGACCTTGTTGAGCCTAAAGCTGTCCAGCACTTCTTCTGAAACCTAAGCATCTTTCTTCAGGTGCTGCTTTTGCTCAAGTCCCCGCAGTCACCACAGAACTGGCTTTAACATCTTGCACAGGCCTCAGGAAGAAAAAGCCAGATGCTCAGCTGTAAAGACATCACCTAAATAAACATAAGTATCTGTCAGTTTTAAAATACCTTGTCCACTAATAAAAATTCAAGGCCCAATGCCATATACCATGTACATGTGGGTGGCCTTAATCACTTCCTTAAATGACTTTTTTGTTTGTTTTGTGTTTTAGAATTTTAAAAGAATATATTAAAGCTTCAGGTCTCTGAAATTAACTGCTCAAAAATGAGAATGTCCCAAGGAGAGGCAGGACTTTGTGAAACAAACTTTTCAGGAGATCAAGTACTTTTTGTGGCTAAAAAGAATGGAGATTATCCATACAAATTTGAAATAAATTGCCCCAACTACCCAGACAGGATGTGTAAAGTGGCATAGAAAGGTCAGAAAGTATACTAATTAAAAACCTTCTAATGAATGTGAAAAAGAAACACTCCTCTTTATCCCTAAAAAGTAACATGTGACTTGAAACCTACCACTGATGGAAGGACTTGCAGGAGCAGGTTTGAGAGCCTCAGGTTCTGTAAGAGTAGGGGATTAAAGATAAGCCATGTAACCCTCAGAAGCTGAGGTCAGTAACCATAAAATCAGGGAACTTGAAAATAAAATTTAAAGTTGCCAGACTAGGCAACAATAGCCATTGATTTTGTTATATCTGTTTGTAACGGTCAGCATTGATTTACATTGTGGAGATCAATTAGGATGTGTTCCGATTTAAATATCATTTTTAACCCTAAAATTCCATGATTGCCTTGAAAAAATAAAAAAGACAAAATCAATAACAAACAACCCAAGAACAACAGCTTAATTTTAACTTTCATGCAAAGAACATTTCCTAAAGTTATGAAAACAAAATACAATCACTGCGATGATTTGTTTGAGTTAAGCGACTATCTAATTACTTCATAGAAAATTACCTTTCTTCCTTAAAACAGCATGAGGCTGCCAAATCTACTCCTGTTGTAGTGAGGAGCATCATGCTTTTTGGCCTCTGGGCTCCATCTGCGTTTGTCTGCATCTGCTTTCATCCTCCTCAAACTCCTCTCAAAAGGAGCACAGAGAATCTGCAATTCATGTCAGGGCACACAGCCAGATTAGAAGCTGCCAAATATCAACATCAGGTTTTGTGAGAAAAATTAAGTTACTTAAGCCTTCTCTCTAGCCCAGCAATGATGTTGGATGAAAGGTTATGCAGTTTGAATAGCTATTTTCACCCTGCTGGGAAAAAGATGATTTGGAAGTGAAAATGCGAGGCTATGATGTGATTTGGACATTTTACGGCGACCTAACCTTTTCAACTGCCGTTCTTACTGTGCCTGGTTATCATGTTAGTGTTTTTTTTTTTTTTTTTTTTTTTTTTACTGTTTTTCTGCAGTTGTCACACTACAGCATGGAAAGTAGAATGCAAATAACTTCACATATTACATTTTTAAAGGGATTTGTGATTCTCCATACATCTTCAATAATTTGTCATCCTGTGCAGCAAAAGTGCTGATATATGTATACTTTTATTTTGGTTATTTTTTCCCCCAAAATCATTATGGACTAGTTTATGATAAACAAATTTAAAATTCAAGAATGAAAACAGTAAGAAACCCCAAAAGACAGATATTGAATGGGGCATTTGATTTATATTTTCAGTATTAATCCTTTTTACCAGTAAGTGATAATAATAGTATATCCTCATAGATTTACTCTGAGGTTTAAACAAATTATTCTATGTAAGATTTTAAGAATATATTGTTAGTGATGAATGAAATTAGTTGTGATTATTATATTAATGCATTTTTTGAATTCCAAGTGAAAATTAGGTACTGTTAATAACAGCAGAAATATTTTAAATGTTTACAAAATGTTGTAGTTTGAAAACTTGTTTTCACATACATCAACTCACTGAACTCTTATATCAACTTTATAAATACAGTAATAATGCAAAAATTCTAAATTTAAATTTAGGTATCTAATTTTTATAAAAGTTAAGAACAAAATATTTTTATGACATTCAAAATCATGTAGGAACAGAAAACTTTTTTCCTTCTTCCCTTCTAGGTTCTTTGGCTGGTCTATTAATTAAATTGACATAAAAGAGATTAACAAAAGAAAAACAAATTTAATTTTGTATGTATGGAGGCCCATGAAAAGTTTGAGACTCAAAGAAGTGACCAAATTTGAGAAGAATCAATAAGACAAAGAAGTTTGGGCTTGGGGCAATAAATTAGTGAGGAAGTAACTATTTATATAGTCCTTCTGGCCCTAAATTCCCAGTCTCTAGGGATAAGGATCCCTTCTCCATCCTCTAGGTGCAGTATGGATACATTTCACATGGGAGATTTATTTTCTACTTTCAAGGGGACAAAAGAAGGTCAGAGTGTTCTAATCATGCAGGATGTTTTTTAAGTAACTTTAATCGAAAATAGGTCATATGCCAAAATGGCATATTTGGGGGTAGCATATTCTGCTCCCTTTCAGTCACCTGGTTACTATGAAAAGGCAGAACTTCGAGATTTTGGCTACAAATCTATGACTGTTCTGTACTGTGAGTTTTCACAGATCAGATGGATACCAGTGTCTTAGAATCCTTGGGGAAATTATTTTCAGACTACACTGAGTAGAGAATGCTTTTTTTCTGCTTGGCTCCTAGGTATAATTAGTTGATATTTCCAAAACCACTTCAACATTATATATTTGAGTATACACATGATATTATAGGATGTCCCAGAAAAGAGAACTGATGCAGAATTTGAAATAGAATAAAATCAGAAGATAGATATGCAGACATGTTGTAAACCAAGTGGCTTAGTCACTGAATAAAATAAAATAATAAAATAAAATAAAATAAAAAACCCACAATAATAATAATAATAATAATAATAATAATAATAATAATAAAAAGCTTTATTTTATCCACAAGTATAAGTAATAAATTAATACTGGAGGAATATTAATGAAGGAGCTGATTTGGTAACTTTATCACTCAGGGTATCTCTTAGGTTCCTTAATTGTGTGTATGAGTGTGAATATGTATGTGTGTTTCCTTTTTCTTTACTTACACTGACAAGTATTCATGCCTCATTCACTTTTTAAAGAAATCTGAATATTTATACATAACATCACTATGGGACACTTTCATCATGTATTCAGATTTCATTAAAAATATGTAATTATAAGAGATCCTAAACTATCTCTAACAAGTTAAATTGTTGCTATTAATACACCACGTCATTATATTAGCCATAGACCACAGATTTTATGGCCCCAAGATTAGAAAATCTGAGATTATAAAATGGGTCTCTCAAAGTCTCAATCAAAAGACAGAAGAAGAAACTTAAAAGATTTTGAGATAAAATATTGCAAACGTTTCTCCACATTGTTTCTAAATCATTTCCACTCCACGAGTTCATATGATGAAAGAGGGAGATGGACAGGTTTGCTATGCTGTCTTGTTCGGTCTTATGTCTCCACTGATACCTCATAATGGGCAACTGTGCCAACTATTTTTGCATTATGCTTTTAAAGAATCAAATTTTCACATTTACATTTCAATGAAGCTGTAGCCTTACAGCAAGGTGCATAAAATAACTGTTATTCTAAAGCAATCATGAGGGCAATTTAAATAAAAAAAGGAAATTAATTAAGTAAATGTCCAGCTATTCCCACTATTCAGCCTTGATGATTTCCAGCAGATAACAGAAAAAGTTGTGTATCTTTTCCCTTTTGCTTCAGTTCCCTATGAGAATAATATTCACTAGAGTTAAATTACTCAATGAAACTGATACATCCTTAAAAGTAATTATGGCGGAGTATATATTGTATAGAAGGGAGTCTAATATATGAGCTTAACATACTTATAAAAACAACATTTATATTAAAAGTTGAAGAAATGAAGGTAGAACTTTAACAATAGAAGAATAGTTAATAACAAAGTAATAATAAGAAAGTGCTTTTTTTTTTTTTTTTTTTTTTAATGTAGCACCTACCATAGCTTAAAGGGAATTTAGAGATAAGTGAATTTTACATTTGCACTTTAGTTGGTTATGCTGATGCAGAGAAAAGGCTAAGCTTTATCACTAAGACCATATGGTTAGCAACTGAACCTTCACCAGATCCAAGGTATATGATGTGGAGACCAGATCATGTTTTCGTACATCATAGCTGACTGTTTATGGAATGATAGAATTGTCCCATTTCTTCTTAAATGGTAACAATTCTAAGTGCTTTTCTTTTGTGATTTAAGGAGAATTTTCTGAGTCTCAGTTTTACAGAAGTCTGAAAAAGAATCCTTCCATAATTCGCCCAGGCAATCCAGGAATCCATTTCTCTATGTCATGTAGTTAGGCCCTTGGGTCACGAAGTACTTGCTTGTGATTGTAAGATTCCTGTAAAAATCCTTAACCAAAACTTAGCTCTTACTGGTATTTCTCTGAGGGAAGCAGAGAATAAACAGAGGTGGTAATTTGGAGCAGACCTATACTTCAGGAGATGAGGGAAAAGGAGACTGGAGGCAGTTTGTTTTTCCTTTATGATAGGAGAAAACCTGTTTGTTTCAGGAACGCCAATTCATTTAACAAATGTGTATCGCACTTAGATCAAAAGTACTTGGGATAGTCTTAAAGTGAACTAGATGTAATCCCTATGTTTAAGTTATGAACAAGAAATTGAGGGTATCAGGAAAAACAGGAAGCAGAATGTTAACTAGAACACTCTGAACAAGCACTTAAGCACAAAATTAGTGCAGAACTGATATCCTCAGACACTGTAATAATGCTTGCAGGCTAACACGGGGAAAAAGAGGCATGTCGGCAGGGCTTGAATAAATAGGTAGGATTTTAATTAATATGACTTGGCAGAAGGAACACATGAAGGAAGTAGTGTGAGGAAAATTAAGAAGGCAGGAAAAAAAAACAGTAAGAAGGCAGGAAAAATACTAGGCTCTTCAATAAGCAAGATTAAATGTAATTCTGAAAAGATCTGTTTCTTTACATTGATCATAAACACTCATGTAAGGAATGTAGGTATGCCGTTCCTTCCCTGAAATAAATAATAAATTGACCCAGATTCTGTAGTCTGTTTTCATTCCCTCTGCAAATTGCCTTTATTTGAGAATTGTGCTTTTTTGATAAAATAGACATAACTACATAATAATAGTCTTTCACATGTACATGGTTTTTGCTTTCCTTTCTCATATTTCTTGTTCCTATCATATGTGTGTTACCGACATTTGCATTATTTATATCTTTAGAGACTAAGCATGACTTGTAAACTTACACGTTTTCTTTGTGACAGCCTGCTGAATGATGACAGACTTATTATAAGCAAAGAAAATGAAAACCATTTTACCAAAAGACAGAGCGCCTTAAGTAGAACAACAGTTATGAAAAACCAAGAAAAAAAAGTAAAAGCTCCAACCTACCAACAGATGCTGTTTCTGCCAAATTTTGCTGTCTCTAAGCCCCATTTCTGAAAAAGTGTAAATTAATCAGTAGAATATAATTTTATTTACAAAGTTTATATCAATAAACCCTCAGTGCAATTTAAATTCTTTGAAATTGATCTAAATTATTAACATAGTTTAAACAATATTTTGAATTCAAGAGTTACATGTGACCTTGTCATTTGACAATGACATTGCTGACAAAGAGCCTTTTTAATCATGCTTTCTTTAGTTAAAGCGATTGTAATATTTTTGTAGTGACTGTGTTGTTTTTCTTGAGTAGACTTAAGAAAGTTTCTGACTCCGAAGTACCCTTTTTATGAAAAAATATTTGTAGGCCTTACTTAAACCTGCCTGTTCCTTATAAACTTGTACAAGTTACCTATTCTATATATAGGTATATATTGACATTGATTGAGTAATACATAATTGATATATATAGAAAATATACCTATGCATACATATATATTTAGGCATACACAGTATTTTCCTCTTACTCATGATTTTGTTCTCTATGATTTTAGTTACCCACTGCTTACTGCAGTCCAACAATATTAAATGGAAAATTCCAGAAATAAGTCAACTATAAAGGATCCCCAAGCATTGACATCATTTCCTCCTGACAACCCACTACTAAAATTGTTATGGCTTGATGATCCAGGATCAGCCAAAGCAGGTGATCCTCCTTCATACATATTGTCAAAAGGTCAACAGTAGCCTGATTCTGTGCCCCAATGCCCACATCGTTCACCTCGTTTCATCTCATTACACACATGTTTTGTCATCTCACATTATCATCACAGGAAAGGTAAGTACAATACAATAAGATATTTTGAGAGAGAGAGATATAACACATTTACATAACTTTTATTACTGTATATTATTATAAGTGATCTATTTTATATTTACCTATTGTTGTTATTCTCTTACTGTGCCTAATTTATAAATTAAACTTTATCATAGGCATGTTTATATAGGAAAAAACATAGTATATATAAGGTTTGGTACTATCTGCGAATTCAGGCATCCACTGGGGGTCTTGGAATATATCCCCTATGACTAAGGGGGACTGCTGTATGTATATATGTGTATATTGAAGAGGATCAATGCTGCGATGTAATATAGTGTTCAAAGTATAGTAGGATCGCATGGCAGGAGTCTGGAGTTCTACTTGGGTTTGGGTCAATTAAGATTTATGGAAAAGGCTTTAAGTGAGTCTAGAAAAACATGGGACTGGATACTAGAAAGGTTAAAGAGCCATCATGAGTAAATTCTCATGTATTTGAAGAACAGTAGTGCATGGCTTGGTATAAAGGACAGTTTTTCAGTAAGGGAGAGGCAAGAGAATTAAAAATGTTAGTTAAACCTCACTCAGAGACTGCAATGTGCTGATCAGTCCTGAAGCCAGGCCAGGAGGACACCTTCAGAACAAAGGAAGATTTTTGCTGGGATTGCTAGCTAACAACCCATTCTCAGCACTTGTGAAGGCGAAACAGGAGCCATGACATTCCCTATGGCTAAAACCAAGGGGAACCTATGGTTTAAAGGCCAGGAACAGTCAGCAGGACTTTCACTCTCCATATTCTTACCTTTTCAAGCTACATACCCTTCCCTCTCCTTACTGCATGTCCAATCAAAGGAAATGGATTAACAAAGTCTTTTAAATGATAACTCACAGGAACTAAAGAATGACATATAAACTGAATTCCTTGAACACTCAGCCCCCTTCTACTCATTGTCTTCCAATCCTCTCTTGGTCACTCTCTGCCTCTGAGAGGAGACCATACTCTGTGGAGTATCTCTCCTTTTCTAATAAAATTTCCTTTTGACTCTAACTTTGGTATGTGTTGAAATCTTTCTTCACTCTCCACCAAAGGACCCTCTTCTCTTGGTACAGGGCTTGGTTTCCTCGTCACTTGGAGAAATTTGCCCTGTAGTGCAACCATTTTGATGGAAAAATGAAGTTGACAATGGAAAAAAGATCCGATCATACCTTATTGAAATATTTGGATACTTTTTTTAAAAATCAGCAAATCATACATGTTTTAACTTGGGGCAAGAGAAAAATCAGCTCTTTAACTTAGGTAACATTCCAGTAAGACAATGTTTTTGAGGCGTTACACTATTCCAGTACTTGTAGGTATATTGGGAAATAAATCCAAAAGAGTCTTAGTACTTATGGAGCTTGAAGCCTAATAGAGAATACAAATATTAAACAAACAATCGAAATCACTCTTGATCAGAGAAATTGTTGGAAAAGCACAGATTGTAATGAAGAATCAAGGTCACAAATTCAGTTCTAAATGTGAAGTCTGAGGTGCTCAGGAGCTATCTAGGAACAAATGTTTTTACAGTATTTTGGCTCTAGGAGACTGAAGAAAAGGTAGGATAAGCAGTGGGCTCCAGAGGGAAAAAATGTGTCTATTAAAATGGTATATGGATGAATTGGAGTAAATCAGAGTCCAGGATGAATTCAGACTAAGGTCTGGGTGAAAAATTCTGTGCAATGGAACACATCCACGGGGAAGCTCAGAAAGATCATTCTCCAAAGCAGGACTGAAAAGCAAGATCTTAGAAGCAGGAGAAAAACTGCAAAAGAAAGAAGAGATTTGAGAAAGATTACCATCAGATAAAGTAATAATTTGAAACTTTTTTTTGAGGGGGTGCTTTTGCTAGTATAATTTCAATGGAATAGTATTTAAAATGATAATTGCACTTGGTAGGTGATTGAAAGAATAAGAAGTTGAAGCAAGAATTCTAAGAATTATTTTGAAGAGCTTAGCATTGGAGGAGGAAAGTTACTGGAGAATGATACTGAGTGAAGGAATTTTTTGTTTTAAATTAACACATTTCCCATTTAGAAAAAAAGTTCAGCCATTAGGAAGATGCTCTTTGAGGCTGAAGCAAAACAGACTGGTTTTCAACGTGAAAATAAAATATAAAAGCTGTTCTTGGAGTTATTTCTAAACGGAACTTGTCTCTAATCCTAATGTAACAGAAATGTATACATAAAACAGATTCATCAAATGAATATTCGGCTAACAACTGTTTGAGAATGATGTTAACGTCACGTGTAGGAATACTACATTTTCTAGTATTTGACATTCTCAGTGGTCAAGAATTACTACATTTTGTAAAGGAAAATACCACTACTAAAAACAGAATTCTATATATAGAATAATTTCGTTTTCAAAGACTATTGATAATACTGGAGCAATGTGAAAATAATGATAAAAGTGAGATATTTCATGGCATACTTTGGGGGTATGGTTAGGACTGTATTCTGTGAGTTATCTTGGGGTAAACACTGCAGCGGCAAACCCGGCCAGCGAGTGTTCTCTGGGCAAACAGGAAATGAGTTAGAAATGCTAGAGTATGCATGTGAATAACCCAGTCGAAAGGAACATTTAGATGTTAGTATATAGAAATATGCAGAAAAATTCCATTTATTAATTTTCGTTATTTGAGTATCTTTTCTGAAAAATTGTGAGGTATCTATTACTTTTTTGGAACCTGATTTTCCTAAGTGTCTTTCTGCTCTACCAGTCGGACATGTAAATGTATTTGTGACTTTTAGGTCTTTTTCCCATTCTGGAATTTGGCCAGCGAAGGGATGGAATGAGGCAAGCTGTAACCTCTGTGAGAGAAAGTGGGTAAGAAGAAGTACCCTCCTCTGATTCAAAAGAATCGAATTATCTTTCCTCATTTGAAAACAAAACGATGTTTAAGGAATTGCACAGGTATATTTATTTCCTAGGGAATCTCCTGAGGCCTTTCAGCGTGACTTAAATCTCTTAGGACACAGTAGCTGCCTTCAGAAGTCTTAGCAGGGACCAAGACCTTAATGAAAAGCCATTACTCTTTGAAACTGATCCAGTATATAAGAATAGCTTTTGGAATATGCTTCCACCAAGAACATCTGAGAGCTTTGGGAAGAGCTACTGTGAGCTGGGTACCAAGAGCTGCTACCATGAAAGGAAAAAAAAAGTTTAGTGATTTTGCATGTAGCCACCATCAGGAGTCATTATTAAGAGCCATAATAGGCAAAAAGTGCTGTCCGTGAGGGTTCCCTCAGGATCAGAAACTTCACATTTCAAAAATTACTTAGAAAGTGCTACACCTCTGGCTATAAGGAAAGAGTAACTCCTGAAGAAGATGGCCTACATTATTTATTTTTTTTCATTTCTATGGCACTCAAGTTTGTTGTTGTTGTTGTTGTTGTTGTTGTTGTTGTTGTTGTTATTTTTAAAATTATTATTTTGTCATATTCTAGTCACAGATAATAAAAACTGTTCAGAGAAAAGCAAAAAAACGAAAATTAAAAAACCTCTCTTCCTTAAGAAATTTGCTGTTTTAGAGTCTTAAATACACCGAACATTAAATAATTAAGCCAGAGACCTTGAAGATGGAGTTCTTAATGAAAACAAGGTTTTCCAAACTCTGATGCACTGAGAGGGATATTTTCACGTTTTCGTGATTTACATGCAGCAAAAGTACAAATTATCAGAGATTATTTTAAATAAAATGTATTTTAAAATTTATGTGGAAAATGTGTTCTTTTAAGCATTAAAATATTTTCTAAGGGAGATTTCTTTCAGTTATAAAGGAATAACTTGTAGCAGACTAATGCTCCCACTAAGAACAACTGTAGCGGTTGGATAAAATCATTTTTTTGAAAAGCTCTTTGAAAGTGTCATAGAACAAACAAAATAGCCAAGATTAAACAAATCTGAGCTTTAATTTAATTTACAGAATCAGACTAATAATTTATGCTTTATAGAAGGTGATAGTAATGATGATGATGATGATTGATATTTATACAAAGCATACTCTATGTCAGATATTGGAAGAAGCGCATTACTTGCTTTTCTTCAACGGGGCCATGTTATCGCTATTTTTATAACCTCTATTTTACAAATGAGAAAACATCTGATAAGTGCCAGATCCTGGATTCTAAAATAATTTTCTCTGGCTCCAGGGATTTTGTGTTTAATCAGGCTGCTATAGAACCTATCTGCATATCAAAAATAAAACAGCATCCAATGAAGTGTCTGGGTCACAGAAGATGCTCCATATTCACAACAAGCCTGCTCCCCTGATGTCGCTAGCTCCTGCTCTTCCCTCTGCTCATGCCTTTTCCCACTTTCCGCCTGAAATGCTCTCTACTCATGAGTTGTCAAGATTTGTTTTCTGATCTCAGCGAAGTTTCTATGTAAATATCACCTCCTTAACATTTTCTTTCCTGATCTCACTAACTTAAATAGTATCTTTATTGTTTCTACTTCCTTACCTTGTTTGCATTACACCAACCATTACTTTTGTTATTATTATATAACAATATACAAGTGAACATTAAATATGTGATGTGTCTCACTCATACACTGTAAGCTCTATAGGTGTTTCTATACCTAAAACACTTCCTGCTTATAGAATGTATTTATGATATCTATTTATTTTATTAAACTAATAGTATCCATTATGAAAAATCCAGAAATAGCAAAATTAAAACCACCAGATCAGTAAAATAGTATTGGGTAAGAGTTTATAGTACGTATAAGAACAGTTTGTAAACTAGAGACTTTCAAATTTAAAACCAATATGAGGGTTAGGGGCATGACATTACAGGATAGCTTATAAAATAAAAATGAAGAAATTGTTTAAACTTTACAGTGGCAGTCATCAGATGGCAGAGGATTGGTTAAAAATGATCATCCTATGCAATTTTTAGGAAGATGATATAAGTTTTCTTTTATGATTTTTAGAAGAAATAATTTACAAGAAATAATGTTTCACTTATGTTCATTAAATAAACCAGATTTAGTTTCACTTATGTGGTTTAAATTGTTTTGAGGCAGGATAGTTAGCTTAAGAAGCACCACTTCCCCTTATCCCTTGACCCCAAGGATGTGGCTCTGGAATTTTTCCTTAGTTCTTTACTGCCCTCTCCAGGTTTCCATTTCAAGGGCGAGACCCCAGCATGAGAAACAAGACAGGGCCAGGTAACAAGACAGATGGCCTCGGGCCATCTCCTCCCCTCCAGGGAGCATGGGAAACTGGGACATCGCCCACCTCAAAGAAACAAAAGCCTATATAAATCACACTGCTACAGCTGCCCACACTTTTCTCCTAAGTGTGCACATTCTGCTTAATAAAACTTGTGCTTTTCTGCTCGCTCTTTGTCATGTCTTTGAATTCTTTCTTGCAGCATAAGACAAGAATCGGGTTACCAGAGCCCCAGGTCAGGGTTCCTCTTTGGACTTCTACCCTGCTTAGCTCTCCAGTATCAATTTTGTCCGCTCAGAGAATATTTAAGCCGTTCTCCATTTTGTAATTAATTTTAACACTATTCTTATTATTTAAATCATTATAAGTTAAATTAGTGATATATAAAATGCAGCTTAATGTAACGAAACACTAAAAAGTATAACGGTTATATTAATCAAGGTTTTCCAGAGGGCAGAACCACAGAACCAATAGGAATAGGTTTTACATATATATATATGTGTATACATGTATGTATATCTATAGGATGAGATTAGCATTTGAATCAGTAGTCATATGTATAAGTATACACACACACACACATACACACTTGAGATTTATTATAGGAATATGATCATGTGATTATGAAGGTCAAAAATCCCATGATCTGCCTTCTGCAAACTGGAGAACCAGGAAAACCAGTGGTATAATTCAGTTGGAGCCCAAAGGTCCAAGAACTAGGGGAGCTAATGTATATCCTAGCTCAAAATAGACATAGCAAATTCTCCCTTCCTCTGCTTTGTCATTCTATTAGGGCTTCTGAGAATGGACTGGATGATCTCACCTGCATTCATGAGAGTGATCTTTCTCAGTCTACTGATTCAAATGCTAATCTCATCCAGAAACACCCTCAGAGACACACCCAGAAATAATGTTTTATCAGTTGTCTGGGCATTTCTTATTGCAGTCAAATTGACACATAACATTACCATTACAATGGTAACATTATAAAGTGTGAAAAAAATGTCATAATTCGATTTCTAAAAATGAGTAGAGACAACATAGATACTAATATAATCTCAGTTCTTTAGAGTTATAAGTTGTTTTATTATTTGATTCTGTATTTGTTGGATTCCAGATAGAATAATTAAATGATTATTATTCTTGGCACTCATTGTATCATTTAAGTGTTGATGCTACTTCTAATTTATAAAGAGAAACTAAAGTTTTAAGTAATTGAATTATGATGTATGCTTTAATCAGTTTAACCAAAATTAAATTGATACCTATGTTATGAGTCTTTAATTTCTTTAATTTTGTAAAATGCTATTAAATGTAGTACTTTTATCTAAAAAACAACCCATCTAAATATCTCATGACCAAGATACATATTAAGTTTATTTATAATTTATTGTTTATTTTTCTTCCTATTGTGTATTATTATCCTATTAGATATTCAAGACATATTGTGTCAATATAGCGTTTTCTCTCTCCTGTGGCTACAAAATGCAGTTTGTTTTTAAAAAGGACATTAAACTGGTATCAAGTCACAAAGGCATTTTACCTGTCACAGACTAGGATCATATCACAGAGAGCAAAACTGATGGTACTGTGCATCTGTGCGTTCAGCATTTCATGGCTCAAAGCCACTAGACTCTTTTCTGCATGACCAACTGACTAATTGCTGTACTTGGCCTTTTCTATTCTCTTCAATTAATGCAATGCACAATTGCACATAGCAACAGAGTCACCCATACAGAACAGAATCTGGGCCAGAATTAGGCTCTAAATCCCAGAAGCACCTGTTACAAATATAAAGCGTCCAGATGGTCTAGTCTTTGTGGGGAAGTGTCAAGCATTGACTTATCTGTCTTTCTTACTTTTGGTTTAAGGTCAAAAACATGATCTGTTGAAAGAAGGGAGCCAAATAAAAATCATAAAAAATACCTAGGATTAGTATAGAAACTCTCAATTTGTTCATCTAAGTGTGTATTGACCAGTGGAGCTCACTGTTATCATTTTCTAAGCATGCAAATGGGATTAGTTCATGATTACATGGCAGGCTTCAGTATAATTAGATAGATTTATTTAAACACAGCTGTAAATCATAAAAAAGTGAAATATTTGATGATTGTAAATTCGGCAGTTTGTATATTCAAACTTTAGTCTTTAATCAATTTCATTGTTCCGATTTCATTTAGGATTCTAGGAAATGCAAAATATTACCTTACCTTACTTTTTTATTGTTTTTATTTCTTTTAAGCATATAGCAAAAAAAAATATTACATCATGATATGTTTCAAGTGAATCTTAAAGTTATATAGTATTTATGTTCTTCCTTTTCCCTCTCATTGACATATTTAAATTGTTATTTTGTCTTATACATAATCCTTAGCAATAATAATTTTTACTTTAATGAACCATCTTGCTATCTTATATTATAAAAGAACTTAATGTGATTCATAAAATTTTGCTCCTTCTTATTCTCAAATTCTACATGCTTTATCATAAACTTCTCTTGGAATTAATATTTTATGCGATTTATTTACAAATGAAGAGGAAAAGTTATTTTCTTAAAATAACCACTTGTTCATTTGTTAAAAACTGAGTGGTTTTCAAATATTGCGAGCAACTGGAAAAGTGATTTTTGTTTTTTTTTCTGTTTGTTTGTTTTGTTTTCCCACTCATGCCAAAGCTCTGAGGAATTTTTCTACCAAAACAATCACACTAACTGCCTCTCATTTCAGGTTTGGAATGGACATGACACATGCAGTACATTCTACAGCTTTTATGCAAGGTCACAATTACCAATTGACATCAGTTTATTTCTTTTCCCCTTTGATTTATTTTTTCTTAAAAAGAGATACATCCTAAAGACAGTAAAGTTTGGATTTTTCTTTACTTTTCTTATCAAGATTATGTGATTTTAGTTGTCACACAATATTCAGATTCTAAGCTGATGCACTTTATTAACATTTGGAAATGTTACATATTCTGCTGATGTATATTATAATTTTAAGCACTTGAATTAGAATATCTATGAATAGTAAATGGTTCAGATTAATAATTTTTTTACTCTATAAAACCATTATGTAAGGGCTCAAAAAATTAAAAAGTAGTTTACTTAAAACACAAAATTCATATATATATATGTATATATATGTAGAATATATATACAGTCTTATAGAGAAGGAAAATAATTGTACTGAGAACTTAATATTCTTGGAGTTAAATTAATATGAGATGTTTCAATTTCTAACTAGCTTTTGTTTAGTCACAATCCCTTGCTTATGCATGGATTATGAGATAAGCGATATACTCAAATATTAACATTTTTAAGTTATTCACATTCACAGTAAACTTTTATCTTTATTATAGCAAAAATTATAGAGCTTTTATATTGAAATGTCAGATTAAAATTTTCACTGAAGTAAAACTAGGGTGTATTTTATTTTTATTCTGAAGGATAATGTGCACATATTTATGAGTTGGATACACCCGCTCACGTCCCTTTAAAACAACAGAGATGGAAATATTCTTTTAGTAATATTGCTTGGTACTGGTTATAAATGAAAACTGAAAAATAGAACTTTGGCCTTGCAAACTAACTACCTACCAAAGAAGGAGGAAAGAGCTAAGCACCACTCCCAGCGATGGCAGTTGACATGTTTTATCCTCAAATCCCTACTGGAAATAACTGTAAGAACTACATAAAATATATTAAAGTATGTTTGAAGAAATCAAGGAGATAGAATTTAAGAAGAAATTGCAGACCAAAACTTGTGAAAAGTGGGAGAGGAAGGCTACGTGGGTGAGTGCAGGCACTTAAGACATGTGTCTATTCACGAAAGCATGGCTGAAAAGATGAAAAGCTGAGCGTAACTTTAACTAGTTTTCGTTTGAGACAAAGGTGAACTGTGAACTTAAAACCAATCTTCGTGGGGACTGAAGACTACTGTTGACTCATTTGAAAGCCTAAATAGATTAAAGTGATCTTATAAGCTAGAGCTTGTAGCTTAATGGTCTCCCGGTCTCCAGTGAAGTCTTTTTGAATAACATCACAGAGGATCTCCAATTACCTTTAACATTTTCACAATATTTAGTGTTGATATAAAAAATTTTAAGACATATGATCGGATAAGATTGTTTGATGAAAAATAAGAGAAACAACATATAGTGGAAAGTTATCGAGGGAAGCCAGATGGTGTCAACATTATTCACAAAATTTAACAAAATAATTATGCTTGATATGACTAAGGAATTAAAAGGTAATGTTGATAATTTGGCATAAAACTAGTACCATTAAAAAAACTAAAATAGGTTATTTAATCTATGGGTTTATCAATGGGTCAGATAACACAGAATGTGTATTATCACAGAGAGATACGCAGTATATCCTCACAATTCACAGATTTCATATTTGGAAATTTACCTACTTGGTAAAATTTATTTGTAACTCCAAAATCATTGCCCACACTGCTGTCACATTCATCCACAGACATTTGCATGTGCGGATGTGCGGAAGAGTTTGAGTCATCCATGCACACATTCCCGGCTGAGATCAAACAAGACAGCACTTTGCTTTCTTTACCAGTGCTCATACTTTAGCAAGCGCCTTTTGTGATCTATTTAATGTCACTTGTCTTGCATCTTTGTGCTTTCTATTGATAATCATACTGTTTAAAATGTCTACAAAACATAGTTCTTAAGTTCTGTGTAGTGCTCCTAAATACAAGATGGCTGTGATATGCCATATGGAGAAAATGCATATGTTATATAGGCTTTATTCAGACATTGGTCGTAGCTTTGTTAGCCATGTGTTTAATGTTTATCAATCACTAATATATATTAGATAAGTTGTCTATAAGCATAAAACAAGGTTATTTATTGATTAGTTGATGAAAATGTTTTCAGATGTATAGCTCAGTATTTCCCTAGGAACAATGATTCAGTATTTGTTAATTCAGTGTCCATAACAACTTTATGTAATACATAACTTTTTTTTTTTTTTTTTTTTTTTTTTTTTTAAGCAAAGCAACCCTTGTTTGACCTCACGGATTGCAAAGACCTTGCCAGATTACAATCCTTTATTTTTATTTATTTATTTTTTTTACACCTACAGCACCTAGTCTTCCTAGGTGGTCTCCCATCCAAGTATTAACCAGGCCCGACCCTACTTAGGTTCCAAGACCAGATGGGATCGGGCTTCTTCAGGGTGGCGTGACCATAGACAATACTTAACTGTTTTGAATGATAATAATTGACTATATTACAGAAGAACATTTCTAAATAAAACATAGACAAAAAGCTACAGTACACAGAACATAATTTAAGAGACTAAGGAAAAATGAATCATATAGAAAATCTGAGATCTCCACAAGAGAGAAAAAATAAGAGTAAACCCAAAAGAACAGATATAACAGATGACAGATATTGAGCCACAGACAGAGATAACTCTGAAACCAAGCAAAATTAATATAAATATAAAGATTTAGAACACCTAACCTATTTTAATATAATTATTAAAACCAAAGAAGAAGACATACTAAAAACATCTAGAATTAGAATTTCTAAAAGAAGATAAACATCAAAAAACAATAAATTCGTCAGCCATTTTTCCAAGAAAAAATAAAAGGAACCAGGAAACAATGACTCATCATTTTAAAGTGCCAAAGGAAAAGATTAGAAAACAAAAATACAAGTGTCAAGATCTGAATGAAAGGGTCATAACACCACAAAAATTTGAAGTAATAATAGAGATAAATTTCCTAAAATGAGAGAGTGAGAGAGAGAAACAAATTGTTTGGGGAGTATAGACGTATGTATTAGCCTTAGTTATCTATTCCTAGACAACAAATTAGTCCAATATCATTGGCTATAAACATCGAACTTTTATGATCTCACCATTTCTGTGGGTCAGGAATGTGGGCATAGCTTAGCTAGAAGGTCCTTGATCAGATTTTAACCAGTTAACTTGTTGCCAGGATGATTTTACAGAGGCTAGAGGATTCACTTTTAGGATGGCTCACTCACATGGTTTTCTTCAGGAGGACTGTTCTTCACCATCTTAAGCCTTCTATAAATGGCTTGAATCCTAATAAAATTGCAGTTAATACCTCAAAAATGAGCAATCAAAAAGAGAATAAGTAAGGTCGAATCTCACAATGCCCTTCAGAACCTAATCTCCAAAGTTCCACACCCTCAATTTCACTATATTCTGGGATTTTGTTTGTTTGTATGTTTTTCAGTGATTCACTTAGTCCAGCTAACCCTCAAGGAGTGAGGGCTAAAGAAGTTTTGGACAGTTTTGAAACCACAACATATGAATGTTAAAATGTAATAGAAGAGAACCATGACTAAATATATTAATGCATTTTAAAACTTGAAGTCGATTAATTTGTAGAAAAATGATATACAATGTTGGAATTCAAGATATAATAAACTTCTGTTGATTAATAAGTATTAAAATAATTGAAAGAACATTAATGGATGACAGTTAACTCCTACTCCCACTTATCTGTTTCCCCACTGAGACAGGTAAGAGTGGAAACACAACTTATCAAAACTTATGAGGTGCAGCAAAAATGATACTAATAGTTATAGTAGCAATTTCTATATTAAAGAAGAAAGAAAGAAAATCTCAACAACCTAACTTTATACCTCAAAAGAACAAATTAAAACCAAACATAGCAAAGAAAGGAAATAATAAAGATTAGAGCAGAAGCAAATGAAATAGAGAAAGATAGAAAAAAATATCAATGAAACTAAGAGCTGGTTCTTTAAAAAAAAAAAAAAAAAGAACAAATTAGCAAACGTCACATTAACCAGAGTAAGCCACATTAACAGAATGAAAGACAGAAACCACATAATCATTGATTCAGAAAAGAATTTGACTAACTTTAACACTTTATACTAACCAAACAGGACTAGAAGGAAATTACCTCAATATAATAAAAGCATATGTGAAAAGCCAATGGCCAATGTCATATTTAGTGGTGAAAAACTAAAAGCTTTGGAAATCCCAGCTCCAGTAATTAGGCAAGAAAGATAAATTAAACACATCCAAATAGGAAAAGTGGAATTATCTTTTATAGATGACATGATCTTGTATGTATAAAACCTTGCTTATTCCACACAAAAAATATTAGAACAAATAAATGAATTCGGGAAACAAAATTCACACACACACACACACACACACACACACACACACACACATCTGCTGTTTTTCTATACACTAGCAATGAACAATCCAAAAAGAAAATTAATAAAACAATCTTATTTACATTTGTATTTAAGAAATATATTTAGAAATAAACTTAACCGAGGAGGCAGAAGACGTGCACTAAAATTTTTTTTAAAAAATTTGTTGTAAGAAATTAAAGACACAAATAACAATACACTTTGTTGTTAAAGATTAAATGACTTAATATTGTTTAAATGTTCATACTATCCAGAGCTACAGATTCACTATAATACTTTATCAAATTTCAGTGGTGTTTTTTTGCAGAAATAGAAAAAAAAAACCTATCTTAAAATCCATATGGAATGTCAATGGAAGCTAAATAGCCACAACAATCTTGAGAAAGAAAAACATAGCCGAGTCCTCATACTTTCTAATTTGTAAACATATTACAAATTTACAGTAATCAAACCAATATGGCACTGGCATTAAAACAGACAGAGAGGCCAATGGAAAATAATAAGGAATCCAGAAATAAACTTTCACACGTATGACCAAATTATGTTCAACAAATGTGTCAAAACTACACAATGGGAAAAATTAGCCTCTTAAACAAATGGTATTAGGAGAACTGTACATTCACATGAAAACGCATGATGTTGAACTCTTACACTATGTACAGAAATTAACCAAAAATGAAATAAGGGCCTAAAGATAAGATCTGAACTTATTAAACTCCTGGAAGGAAACACAGGGCAAAGCTTCACAACATTGGATTTGGTAATGATTTCTTAGATATGACACCACAAGAAAAGAGAACAAAAGCAAAAATTGTGTGCGAGAGAGAGAGAGAGAGAGAGAGAGAGAGAGAGAGGAGAGAGGAGAGGGCAGGAAGGAAGAAAAGAAAGAAGAAAGAGAGGGAGGGAAGGAGAGAGGGAGGGGGGCAGGGAGGGAGGAAGGGAAGGAAGAAGAGAAAGAAAGTAAAAGGAAAGAACAAATATTGTGAGGATGTGGACAAATTCGACCTCTTGTGAAGTGTTGGTAGAAATGTAAAAATGGGCAAGCACTGTGGAAAATGGCATGAAAGTTCCTCAAAAAAATTTTACAAAGAACTACCATATAATTCAACATTCTTAGTTCTGGGTACATATATCCAAAAGCATTGAAAACAGGATCTCAAAGAGATATCAACAAACCATGTCCATTGAAGCATTATCTACAGTAGCCAAGATGTGGAAGCAAACAAAATGTCTATCAAGAAATGAATAAATAAAGAAAATTTGGTATATATTCTAAATAATGGAATATTATTTGGCCTTAAAATGGAAGAAAATTTGTTATATGCTATAACATGGATGAAACTTGAGCCTATAGTGAAATAAGCCTGTCACTAAAAGATAAATACTGCATTAATTCATGTATGTGAGGTATTTAAAATAGACTTGAAAGCAGAGTGGAATGGTGGTTGCCAGGTGGAAGGGAAAAAAAGGAGTTGTTCTTTAGGTAAATGGTTTCTTTATTGCAAGATGAAAAACTTCTAGAGATCTGTTGCACGAAATGTGCATATAGTTAATACTACTGAATTATATTTAAAAATTTAAGATGGTGAATTTTATGCTATGACTCTTTGACCATGATAAAAAATTAAATACATTAGACTGGTGATGATTCTTTCAGGGAAGCATTATACTTACTTCACCCTGCTTATCTGAAACAATATGTGTATAGAACCTCACAAACATCTATTGATTACATGAAGTTGATATATTTCAAATCCCATCAGTTACAATGATGAGAGTGTTTCGCTTAAAGGCAATGACTATACCTGTGGGTAAATTTAAGCTTAATCACTACCACTATAGCCTTGGATGTTGGTCAGCTCAGTTCCTCATTTTTAAGCCTCAACATCTCAGAGTGATGCAGGGATTAAAGGATAGAATATTAATACAACTTTTGGTGTGGTACCTAGTATCTAAGAAGGTTTCCAAAAAGTTAGATAACATTATTTCTTTTGTTATTACTCTCCTCATTCAGACTAGATGACAGACAATATAAGAAAAAATAAATATTTATATATTTGTTTATTTTTATTGTTATAAGTTAAATTATTCTTATATAAAATTCTGATTTAATGATGCTATATTTTATATGGAATATAGAAAAAAGAACAAAGGTAAAAATACACTATTAAGTGAATTTGAAAGGAGAGGTGTGAAATGAAATTAGGGGAAAAATTGTTTAAACTTTCCCCTTTACAAACATCATTCCATGCCTTCTTAAATAATAAAAATAAATAATGACATTTAAGATATTATCATGTGCGTTTCCTGGAGTGTGTTGCAATCCTATAAGATATTCTGGTGAAGATGAGTCTGGTTGTCAGAAAGTACCTGCGATATTATACACTGCATTCACAATTTGTGTACACAAGGCTTTGAAAAGTCCTACAATAGAGTAATGATTTGATCACTGAAACTCCTTAAAAATACTCTTTGAAATAAGTTTCTCTAAAACACATTGGGACATGCTTTACTAGAAAAGTAGAAAGGAAACGTGTAAATAAATAAATAACAATTAAAATGTTAAGATGTTTAAATAAATTGAACTTTCAAGCTCGAAGTACAAATAAAGAAAAGTGGTTAAAATAGAAACAAAATAAAATGAAAAGGTTTAAATAAATAAACAAATATGGTATAGTAAAATTAATTTTAAATATTAAATTTTTAAAGAGAAACTCCAGAGGATTAAACACTAATTTAAAATAGAAGTATATACACATTTCAAAGCTAGAGTAGCTACTGAATACAAATCCTTAATTTTTTTTTTTTTTTAGGAACTCCTTCAAGGAAAAAACATAAAGTTGAGTAAGATAGCATGTATTTCTGAAAACCAACAGTTTTTTAAAAAATAGAATAACAATCTAAAACCAAATACCCAGGTTCTAGCAGCTTTTTATTCCCACTCTCTGCCCAAAGTCATTCAACCATTCCCTTGGATATGCATATATTTATTTACATGCTTTAATAATATTGACTTAAACATGAATATTGTTGATAGCTACACATTTGGAATTAAGATGGCCTTTTAGTTCCCTAAATTCCGTTATAAAATTAGCAAATCCATCAGTTTCTACATGGCACAAGACCAAAGTGAACGGATGATATGTGGAAAGGTCAGTCTATCACCATGGCTATTTTTATTTCTGGAAATCCCATAGTTGTTCAGATGCTATCAGAGTTCCAGACTCATTTGTGTGCTCTTCTGATAAGAGTGACCGTGTCACAGGCATCTTTATTTCAGGAATTCCACAGAGTATATTGTAATTAGTAACCATTTGAATAAATATGAAATTAATTATGAATTTTGTAAAAGCCCTTTTGGCATCAATAAAAGTTACACCCAAAACAAAAAAAAAAATCTGGAAGTCTGAAAGATAGTGAAAAAATGATTGTGAATACATAATTTAAATTGTTATTATGATTTAAACTTAAAGAAAGCCTCGGAGATAGTCTTTAGGTGAGTTCTTAATTGTCATGTATCTTTTCTTATGTTCATTTTTCACATTATATTTATTATGTATTTTCTTAGTAATCCCTTTCCCCCAATATATTAGACAAGTATATCTTCAGCATCATCCCCGTTTGCCATTCTGGCTAGTTGAACTTGTCAGTTTAGCTTTCAAATAGAGAATTTGGGGCAAAATAACACATACTTCTCTGGTATTTAATGCAGTAAAAGTTAGGGAACACTAATAGCTTCATTATACATTGCTAGAAAACATTTAAAGTCATTTTAATAATTCAGTAATTTTATTGAAAAATTTATAATATACTAAACAAAGAATATTTGGAATAAAATGGGATTAACTACTATTATAAGACCATAGCTAAAATATATTAGAAAAGCAAAAAAATTGCTTCATTTTACATATATTGTATGATATATTTGCTTTAGTCACAAAATTATATTCTGAGAAAAGGATAAATACACTTTTGGTTTAATTATTCATTTCAGAAAAGATACAATAAATATCCTTGATAATCAATATCAAATCTACATGTACTATGCTACATAATAGTAGAACATATGTAACATTTTCAAAGTATGATTTGCAGATAAAATTGGTAACAGCTAGATATAGTAAGTGTTCTCTTTTATGTTCTTCCCGAATTGATACTCAATACTTAACTTCACAGATGTGATTTTTTTCTTCTTGTTTAATTTATGCTATTGAATTTTACATTCTTTTCAGTGTGTATAGGCAGATGATTATAATAGTGTATGCTATTTCAGGGTGTGGCGTGAAACCAGTTGTGGGTCTGCATGTCACTGCACTTAGAACAGGTGGCTTCTATGTTTAGGAGTAATTATGATTGATGTCAATTATGATTATATATAGATTTTGCACAAAGAAAACCATGTCTCTATAATATGAAATGTAAGGTTAAATGCTATTTTTTAAATGGTTATTATTTTTTATTTTTGTTTGTAAAAAAAATACTTAAATTGGTTTCTATATTTTATATTTATAGTTGTAGATTGTAGTTCGAATGATCATATTAAAGGAAGAGTTTGCTTAGTTTCAATTTTAAGTAAACTATAAAATCACATATTCAGCAATATATATCCCTAGTCCATTCAAAGCATTTATTGTTTTCAGCCCTATGTTGTTTTTTCTTTATTACAAAAGAATGTGATACTCAGGAAACAAAGTGCCTCAGGGGATCCTCAACTATGCTATTATAACCACATAATTCTAATATACCTGTAAACACCCCTGTGGTTAGCACATCACCAACTCAATTGTGGACAATTCACTAGACATGTTTCCAGTGGGAATGTGAGCAAGGTTTCATATCTGTGGTCTCCAGAAAGGCATTGGTTGAAATCTTTCAAGAATACAATACACACAGAAAAACAACTATGACGATTTTTCTGGAAAAGGCTAATTTAGAAGTGAGTGAAGGACATCTCAGTGTAGAAAAGATAACATGACTCTAGAAATGAATGAAAGCAGACTCTTCAAATAAAGATGAGCTACAGAGAGAGTAAAATTGTTTATACTGCTTACGAAACAGGCTTGTTTCAGAATCTTAAAATAAAATGATGAGAGAGGAGACTCATGTCATCAATGATAATTTAGATGAATATGTAAAATATGGTTTATGAAAGGCTGGTTTCATATGCAATATTTAATGTCTGCTGTTATTGGTTCTGTTAATGAATACCTATACTTGATTGTTGAGAGTGCATGCAAATACAGAATACAAACTGCTGAATAAATTTGGGGTGACCCTATAATGTGTTGTAAAAATTGGGGTACTTTGGAAAACAAAATTAGGCACTGTTAATAATTATGTTAGGGCAACTGACATCAACTAGAATCATCCTGGGTAAACGAGGACATATAACCATTTTAATTTGTTGGGAGCTGCGCCCTTGGTTTCTCAAGCCCTCAGGCTGTGAGAACCAAACCCATGATAAACAAGTCTTTCCGAGAAGCTGGCTGACCACCAAAGGTGCTGATAGTCTCCTGCTCTCCCCCCCACCTCGTACTTCCCCCTGTCCTTACCGCTCCTCACACCACCAGCTGAAGACCAATCATATTGCAACAGGTACCCTTTGCCTGCCCCCCTTTGTTCTTGCCGTATAAATATGTTTGTTATCCAAAAATAAAATTTGAGGCTTGATCAGAACACTGTCTTGCCTCCACTCTTTTCTCCCGTCCGTGTTACCCCTCTTTTCTTTAGGTTGGGTTCTCCTCGGTTCTCCCACCAAATAACCGGTCCCGCGGGCGGGACATTAATTATACAATAATTTCTCAGGTATTCTCAGTGTAGAATAGCCTTTTACGTAATCTTCAGTGCAACAACCTGAATCTCCTTTCTAAGTATAAATTATGTGTGTGTGTGTGTATTTAAAGCACCTTGAATTTTTTTTTTTTTTTTTGGAATGGGAAATATTTGGTTTAAACTTTGAAAGTGTATCAAGAAGTTATTCTGCAAATTAAGAAAAAACAATCAGTAGCTTCCTGGAATAGCTCAGTTATAAGGACTATAACCATAAGTTATCTGTAAATAGGCACTTTTTCATAAATACATATTAAAATTGTGTCAATTATCAAATTAAAAACAGTACCATAAAGAATTCAATTTTTACAAAATTACAAATCCATGTGGATAATTATGTATTTTTTAATTAAAGTATCTGATTTTATATCAGAGATATTTGGAACTCAAATAGTTAATGCAAAACTATATATTTTTTTAGCCTGCAAATAGCAGAGAGACTTTTTTTTGAAAGTAAATTAAAAATACATATGGTTGTCAATATCTGTTTATGGGTGCCAGTTAGTTTGTCATAAGTTTTTGTCATGTTAAAGATTGTCCTCTAGGCTATATCAGCCTAGAGAGAGAGTCAGAACACATGATCCAGGGACCACTTTGACAAACTTGCAGTTTTGATACAAATCCTTTTTTTTTTTTTTTTTTTTTTACTCAAGAATAAGAGGACAGCGTGATCTCTGAGGTGTTTAAAGAACTGCCATTTTCCCTCTGACCCATGTAGCTAACAATTCTCGTAGCTAACAATTCTCCCACACTGTCATATTACCTATGTTTTCATACAAACCTCATTCTGTGAGGTCATTATTAGAGGCCTTCTCCAGTTCCAGTAGTGCCGTGTGCTGGGCATTGACATTTAACCTGTACAATGGACATTTTCTACTTTATCAGACACCATGCCTATTCTTCAGAAAGGATAGTAATCTTTTCCCAACTTTCTTTTGTCAAGGCAAAAAATGAACTGGACATTCTTAAACAAGCAAGGAAGACTTTATTCAAAGCTATTGCAATAGAAGAGAGAGACCGGAACTCTTTCTAGACTCAGTTCTGTCGAAACAAAGGTTGGGAGAGTTTTTAAGTGCTTGGGTGAGCTGACGGAAACTACAGAAGAATGTTAGTGAGGAGGTTGTTCAAGGATATGTGTCTAGTATATTTAATTATTCCTGAGTTTGCAAATGTTTTTATCTAGAATCAGGCCACCTGTGTTTGCTAACTGGCACTCAACAATGGTAGGCTTCTACCCTCCCACAGAGACAGAGAGAGAAAGTGTAACATTTGATGTATAACATTTCAAAGAGTGGTTCCTAGCTTCCTGAGAAAGATATCACTGGACTGTAAAACTGACAGAGGATTTTAAAAGGATTTATCTACATCTCAAAAGGACAGAAAAATAATTTACAATTACAAGTTTGTTTGTCTAAAGTAAATGTTCTAAGGAAAAGAGGTCAGGAGATGAGAAGCAAGAAAAAGCCTGTCTAAAGTTAAGCTGAAATGAACATTAAAGCTACCATCTTTGTCACTTTTATGTTATCACACAGTGAATGCCTATCCTGGAAAGTTCAAATCAATTTAAGAGTCTTGTCTAACTTCAGACTTTCTTCTAATTAGAGCAATTTAGTCCTAGTTTTTTTTTCTCAGAACCACAGGCTATTGTGCTTATAATTGTCTTCATGCTTTACTGACCTCTTATGACTTTTCTAATCAATTCAGCTCTTGCCACAAAACAATACAAAACAAAACGAAATATTGTTTTCATCCTCATCTACCAGCCACAACATTTCTTATCCCACCTTCTAGGTCAATTCAACTAAACCTTGTATTATTTTCCAAAAATGTTGTCATATTTTATTCTACTCATTATTTAGCACTCCATGGAGCAAAAATATTACAGAATGTAAATATTTAATTTATAAAGATACATCTTTAAGTACAGATCAGTAGGCTATTACTCAATTAACTGAATATTTGGAAATACTTTAAGAATTAAAAAAAGTGGTAATATTTAGTTAACTTTCTTTAATGTTAAACATACATTAAATAGAAAATAGTATGGCATGAAAATATGATTAAATGTAAAAAATATGTAATTGGTTATGGTTAACTAATTAATAATAAAAGCATAATGGTTTATCTGGCAGGAGATGTAAAAACAAAAATAACTATTTGATATATTTTGGGTTGCTCAGTTGAGAGTTGAAGGAAGGACATATTAGCTCATAGAGTTGGATCACTAACCAGATTAAAACGAACTCTTTATTACTTATTTCATTCCCCAATGAAAATAAAATTAGGTAGGTAATTAGGTCTACTTACTTAATAGATTATCAAGATATTAAGTGGATTATTTCAGATTAATTATTTTATTTTTGAAGATATTTCTCTGATAATTTTTAGCACTTCCTGTATCAATAGTAGTAACATTTTTGAGAGTAAGATGTATGTTGTAAACTCGAACAATTATCTATTATCTGAGGAAAATAATATAGCCAGGGGAACATAGCATTGGAATTCAGAAGATCAAGATATAAATTCACATTATGCCATTAGAGGCTTACAGGCACTGAAAAACTAGATGTTATTCTTAGTTCCAGAAAGTATGAATTTGTCAGTAAATATGAAGATTTTATTTCTTCATCAGTATAAAATATATGGTTCAAGAATAAAATTCACAAAAAGATCTATTTCTAATCTATACTGAGGATACAGCCAAAATAGAAAGATCCACCATAATGATCAAGGCAGAATTCCTGCACTACAGAACTGACCATGCAGAGGGTTACAAACAAGTAGATACACAATTACAGTGCAGTGCCCTGAACCTCATCATATGGGAGGCAGAGTGCTACACTATCAGATATACTTATGGGAAAAAGTAATGTAGAAGGAATAGGTAAGACTCAAAGATAAATAAAACTACAGAGTGTGCAAAAATCATGGAACGGTAGAAACTTGAAATATTCTTAAAATCAATTTTAGACTTAACACTGAAAAAATTTTAAAAGACAAGTGCTATTATTAAGTTTGCATTTATAAAAATCAACCGCTTTTAGTATAGTGGGTTCTTCGGAAATGGCCAAGACAGGAATCAGCAAATTCAGACAAGAAGCTGTATAATTAAGGGGAGATTCAATCTGCTCTTCATTCATTCCTTTCCAAAGTATTTTTTGAAGGTGTACTATGTGAATTAGTCTAAACTGCAGGAGATGCAGTAAATATAAAGCAAATGAAACAAAATTAAGAGTAATTTCAGAATTAGAAATGGCAGGATTTGGAGATTGTAAGTATGTATGTATGTATGTATGTATGTGATGTAATGTAATGTAGGAAGAAAGTAAGCTAGTAATGTTGGAAAATCAAAGAGATAGATGGTAGTGAACAATTATTATTTTTTATTCTTCAAAATTTCGAACTCAAGAAGTTCACTCTTTGGCTTACACAGCAGCCTTTGGATACTTATGGGAAGCGGAAGTCATATCCCAAATTTAGACGATGACACCAGATTATCATTTTCCTAGTCTCTCTCTGCTAAAGCATTACATGATTTGGTATTAAAGGCTAATCAACCAAAGACCACCAAAACAAACCAGCTGTCCAACAAAATCAGATTTAGTGGTTCTCAACAAGGCAGGATAAATCCAAAAAACTGCACTCAAAAAATGAGAAGGCAGCTTTCCTTCCTTCCTTCCTTCCTTCCTTCCTTCCTTCCTTCCTTCCTTCCTTCCTTCCTTCTCTCTCTCTCTAAATCTATATCTATATAATGCCATAAAATTACAAATAAAATATGTGTATTTTTAATGAAAATTATGCACCACTAATAATTATTTAAAAGACGTATTTTAGAAAATTAATATATATTATTGCATTTTAAAACACTTGAAATGTCTGGGGAGAAAAACTGTTTTAAACTAAATACTGATGAAAAAATAAATCATCCCCTGGTTTATTCTCCTACAATATCCATCTTTCTTTCATGCATTTTTATTTTTGACTAAATATTGATACATGTTATAGTGGAATATAGGAGAGGTACACGCAGAATGGTAAAAAGTAAGACTTTAGAGTGAAATTGCCTCCATTCAAATCCTATTTCCACCTCTAAGTAGCTATAAGATCTTGAACAAATCTCTTAAGTTCTCTGTAAATGACAATGATAGTAGGAGAATCTACCATGTATTGTTAGGTTTAAATGTTTTAATATGTGGAAGGCACTTACTTATGTACCTAGAAAATACTAAGTTATATTTGTGTTAGCTATTTTCCTTGTCTCTTTTCTTTTTTATTATTATTGAAATTGGCCAAAAAGAAAAAAAACTCTGAAGCACTGTGTTAAATATGTGAATTATACAAAGATTCTCTTTATGAGCATGTTGTAAGTTCTAGAAAAACTATTAGAAATCAAAAATAATGATATCTAACCAAAGCTAATAGAGGCAAAAAAAAAAAAATCCATTTAAAGAAGTCATTTAATCCAAAAAAAATTATACTCCTAAGCATTTACCCAAGAGAAACAAAAACATATGTCCACAAAAACATTGGAAGTAAGTCAAATGTCCATCAACAGATTTTATATAAACAAATCCTGGCATATGTATATAGTGTATCACTAACCAGCAATAAAACAGGAACTCACTAATAATATTGATACAACAAAATGATAAATCACAAAAATGTTATGCTAGATAAATAAAGCATAAACAAAATATATAAATTATTTTATTTATATGAAGTTTGAGAACAAGCAAAGCAAACCTATTATGATAAAAATCAGATTAGTAAGAGTGGGGAAGGTCTGACAGCAAATGGGCATGAGGGAATTTTTTGTTTGGTTGATATATTTTATAATCTAATGTGGGTGTGTTGGTTATTTAGGTGCATGCATTTGTCAAAACTCACTGAATTAAACATGTAATATGTTCATTTTCTTTTATGTAACATATACCTCAATAAAATTCATTTAAAAAAAACCCCACATATACAGAACACAATATAAGCAATTGAGACTAATGTTACAGTAGCATATATAGAGGATGATAAAGCCAAGAGCATGGATTATATTGACCAAGGCTTAGTTGTGTAATGAGTAGGCAATAATTGTGGATTTGAGCCCCTATAAGGCATTTAAAGCACAAGATTGAGGAGAAATATGTGAACAGAATTTCAACAGAAACAAGAAATCTAATAGAAAACCAAGAAAATTGGTGCCAAAATAAAAAAGGAGATAACATTTTATGAAAAGTAGATGCTGTATATTTTAAATATTGCAGAGATGTCAGCATTCATATTATTTGGCATGTAAAGTATTGATCGCCATGGAGAAGGTATTAATGATTGGTCAAAAATCCAAATTGTTTTGACTTGAAATGTGAATGAGAGGCTTGGATAAGAAGACAGGAAGTGAAGACACCTTTTGAAGAACAAAAAGTGATTATGTAGCTGGAGAGTAATTGATCAAGAGAGAATAAGAAAGAAACTGTGGAAAACTGTCCATTTCTAGGCTGAGTGGAAGGGTTCAATAAAACGCATGAAGCTAATGCTGTAGAAGGAAGAGATGGCTGAGCATTTGAGCTAGTGGTTAGGGAAAAGATCTAGGTTGAAATAGAACAAAATCCAGATCAAAGGAATGGCAATTCATTAGATGTAATAAAAAGGAATAAACAAAGCTGGAAGGCCAACTCTTTTCATGTATCTTTATGTATACCAGATATGTATGGAGAAGTTTTCTATCATCTATTTTCTGGAAATTAATTTTTGCTTCAGTAATTTCATAACTCAACTTTCAAAGATAAGCGATACTACATATCTTTTGTATTTATTGCAGATAATAATTATTTAGTACCATAAACTCTTTATGTTGTTTATTAATCATAAAATGCCTAATTTAAAATATATGAATAGTTTTTAATGAATTTCTACATTCTTAAAGAGATAGATAACATAGTTGTCTCAAGAAACATTAACATAGTAATGATCAGAAATCCACAAATAGATATTGTTAATGCCAGATTGAGACTAATGCCACTTATAGTAAAGGTAGGTGCACTAGTGAAGGCACTAGAAGTTTATTCCTAAATAAAAATGAAAAGATATTTTATGGAAATACATTGTTAAAGATAGGTAGGACGTGTGGAAAGGCAGAAGGAATGGGGAGAGAGGAAGAAAGTGGAGAGAAAAGGAAGAAAGGAAGGAAAAAAGGAAGAGAGAGGGATGAGGGAAAGGAAGAGAGGAGAGAGAGAGAGAGAGAGAAAGAGAGAGAGAGAGAATGCATTCCAAGTTCAGCAATGTGGAGGGAGGAAACACAGGATTTAATAATAATAATAGAAAGTCACTGGGTGTTTTTTTAAGCTAAACATAATTTCAGTTCTATAGAACTTTGAACAAATTACCTACCTACCCTTTTCGAAATACATATTTTATTTCTAGAGACAAAGTTACAATATTTATTATACATATAAATACTATGAGATATTATATATAAAGAATCCACCACAGCCCCTGAAACATTCTGTGGGCCACAAAATAATTATGGTGAAACAATGGTTATTAAGGCTGGAATAATGTGCTACAGCATGAATGCTGATTTGAGGAAGGAATTGGGAATTTATATGTAGCAACAAACATGATCGATTGTGCTCTTGGGAAAGATTAAGTGAACAGCAAAAATTCCAGCTTTCCCTTCCTCTCAAATAACCAGTCATTAGAGTAAAATTATTTATGTTAATGTTAGAATACATTACTTTCTACTTTATTCAGTAGTAACTCTGGCAGACTATTGGTTTCTGTCTCATGCCAAAGAATTTCTTAAAATTAATATATCTTGGTATGACAGAGGATCATGATGGATTATACCCAAAGAGCATGACCCTATTGATTGTTAAATGGCACTCACTGCAATAGAAGTTGCTTGGTCATGGAAATGTATTCAATATCTTATTCACTTATAACTGCCCCCAAAGTGTCAGAGTATCTTTTCTTTCAACTGACAGGAATGTTGAATATCTAATTATATCTAATTGACTTTGAAAGTATAACTTTACATATCTTATCAATCCAAATATTACTATGTTTACTGGTAACAGAGAAAATGTATATACTACCAAATGTACTTTTGAATTGAATGTAATTAACTATTTCATTAAAAATCACATTATATTTTTGAGAACTTTTGGTAATCAGCATGTTTGTAATTTTATTAGTTATTCTTTCCTGTAAAGCAGATACTCAAACTTGTTCTTGTAGAAATCCGCGCCCCCCAAACCTTTAAGAACTAAAGTTTTGTTTTAAATTTCACTTTTATCCTTATTTTATTTTAGTCTCTAATTTTGTACCAAATATTAGAATATAATAATAGCCAGTAGAGCAGAGCAGAAGCCAAGAGAGTAGAGAGAGGATGCCCCTAAGAGAGAAGAAAAAGCTCTCAAAAAGTTTATACCTTTAAAATTCATCATTAACAAAATAAATGGCCCGATTAAAAATGAGACTAAAGACCTTACCGGACTCTTCATCAAAGAAGATATGCAGATGGCAAATAAGCACATTAAAAGATGCTTCACATATGTCATCAGGGAAATGAAAATGAAAACAACAATGAAGTAACACGACACATCACATTAGATTGGTCAACAGCTGGAGCATTGATAGCACCAAAAGCTGCTGGGGGTGTAGAGCAACAGGAACTCACGTTCAATGCTAGTGGGAAAGCAAAATGATACAGCCAGTTTGGAAGACAGTTTGGCAGCTTTTTACAAAACTGAACATACTATTACCATATGACCCAGCAATTGTACAACTTGGAGTTGAAAATACATGTACACACACACACACACACACACACACACACACACACACACTGCACATTGATTTTTATAGCAGCTTATTTGTCATTGTCAAAACTTGGAAGTAACTAAGATATCCTTTAGAAATGAATGGGTAAACTGTTACATCTAGACAATGGAAAATTATTTAGTGCTAAAAAGAAATGAGCTGTCAGGCCATAAAAAGGCAGAGAGAAAACTTAAATGCATATTCCTGTCAGTGAAAGAAGACGATAGGAAAGGCTACATGGTATATGATTTCAACTACATGACATTCTGGAAAAAGCAAAACTCTGGAGACAGTAAGAGGATCAGGGTTTGCCGAGGTCTAGGAGAGAGGAGGGAGGAAGGTGGAGCTCGGAAGAATTCTAGAGCAGTGCAAGTGTTGTGTTTGGTACCATAATGGTGGATATATGTCATTATACATTTGTCAAAGCCCATAGAAGGTAGAACACTAAGAGTGAACCCTGCTGTAAACTGTAACTTTGGGTGAAAATGATGTGTCTGTGTAGGTTCATAAATCATAACAAACATGCCACTCTGGTGGGGGGCATTGGTAACGGGAGATTATGCATGTTTGGGGGCCAGGTAACCTCTGTACCTTCTACTCAATTTTCTTTTGGACCTAAAACTCTTCTAAGAATTAAATTTTATTAAAAAAGAGTTTATACTTATCTACTTGAAAAATACATTCAGAATTAGCTTATTTTACTTAAGAAGCTTTTAAAAGTTCTATTCCCGATGTTTTAACAGAAAACATATGCAAAAGAAAAAGCTTATTGATCCTAGACTCCTAAAAAAGTTATTTTTAAAAAAGTAAATATACTTATTTAAAAATTTTTAAATACTTTTCTATTTATTTATATTATTGCTCATGCTCAGCAGAAGGGAAAATGGTGGTTATTCCATGAGACCCTCTTCCCTAACAAGGAGTTGTATGGTGTACTTATTCTCCAGGATCACCAGAGGCGGTAAGTCAGGATGATGGGCTCTTTCTTTCTTCAGATATGTCTATCAGCCTGTTCCTAACACTCGAGTATAATTGCTGTTTATGGTTACAAGTTAACTTAAATGTCATCTATCTGAGTCTTAAGTAAGTTTTCCTGCAAAATAAAATGAGAATGGTTTTATTAAAACAACTTAAGAATCAATTAACTAGTACATTAAAATAGTCCATAATCTCTGAAGAACTATTTGATCCTCATTGTGTGGAACATAAGGATCGGGTGACTCATCAATTCCATATCACATATTAAAGCGAGAGGAAAAAACTCAATATTATTTGCTTTATCACAGGATTCTTTATGTTAGCATTCTGATGTTATATATGTTAATATTTGCCTTATTGCTCCATAAGAAAAATTATTTGCAACAATACTTTTAGGATGATTAAGACTCAACTTCTACCTAGAGCTGATATATAATAATATTATTATAAACAGAAAGAAAATTTAGTAAAAATTAAATGAGCAAGAATGCCTAGAAACGTATTAGTTCAATCATACAAACGTATGATTAATGACTTGATTCTATTATATTTAGGAGAAGTACGTGGAAGAATTTAATCAATAAATAACAGTTGCCTCAAGGAGATAAACTGTCTACCATTGTTGAACTGGAGTAATAAACATGTCTAGCCTATATTTACTTACATTGCTAGTATATCTAACTTACAAAAAATAAATTTGTAAACATTTTTTTTCATTAGTACTTAAACATTTTGTATAGTTTATATCATGATAAATTTAAATTTAGTTATTGGATTTACCCTAAAGGATAGTCTAGGGATTTTAAAACTCATTTTCAAATGCTATAAGTTTCAGTTTGATATCATCAATGATAAATATATACTGTATCAGTGACTGAGGCTTTTAGCCTGTCAGAAATAACATTCAATTATCTTATGACTTTTATAGGCTCGCAGTTTATCATCATCATAGTTTCTCTTGCCTTATATATAGGTATGCTACCTACAGAGGAATGAAAAATGATGTACTTTTTTTATTGTTACATAAGGAAATTGTTTAGTGTCTAACTTTAATATGGCTTAAAATATTTTACATACTACTTTATTATAATACCTCTATAATGCAGAGGGTACATCCAATAACAAACTTCATATTTATTAGAAATAATATGAAAAGATTATACTTTGTTTAAATAAGGGAGTTGAAGCACCTGAATATTACATTTGATATGCTAGGAATGTAACAAATAAAAGCAGACTTTAATACCAATGTTGATATTCAATATAAGAAGAATCTACATTATATAAAAAGGAATAATAGAGCAAGTTGTGCACTTCATCAAATTCCCCCTGTTTTACTACATATCTCTCTTAAGCTACCTCATGATCATCACTGCTGAAATTACAATGTTTCCTACTGATACTATCCTCACACTGCAGACATTTGAACTTTAGTTTTTCAAAACTTATATTTCTCTTGGCCAAGATTCAATGCCAAGTACCTTCCTTATAACATTAGATCAGGCAGTCCAACTTTCTCCCACATTCTAGATGCTGTCTACCTCCACAACCAAAATCTAAGAGCAGACTCTTACTAAACATTTGTTGATGGACTGATTTGCCCAGTAGCTTAATGGTAAAAACAGTGTTCCTTATCATGCTTTGTTGCTTACTCCTTTGGGGAAGTAGCAAGATGAAGAATATTCAACATCTTGTGTGTACACACACGCATACACACACACATGTCTGTGTGTGATAAATAACCATAAATACATTTGCAGATTTTGTATTGTATAGATATAAGTATATATCTATAAATAAATGGGTGTGTTCATAATTTGTATATATGTTCTATGTCTATCTTATATGTAGAAAAACTCTGAAAGAAAGGATAAAAATATACATTTCCAAATTTATCTGTTTGACTTCCTCATTTTGGTCTTGGTATTATTGATAAAGGGATACATTAGTTAACTCCAATATCATATTAATTTAATTATTAATACTGGACAGTTATTAATTGGTTACTTAAATACTCAATAACTTTTGATGTTTAAAAATTAAAAAAAGCAACATGTAAGCTATTTAGGAAGAAATGAAATTTATTAAAATACTTTTATAGAGAAAATGCTTTTATAGTTTTACTTTTATGAGGTCCAGGATTTTTACCTTAAAAGCTGCATAGTTCTCAAAGCCTACTCTGTTATCTTCCTATTGTAATATCTAAAGGAATTTTTAATAGAGCTTTTATTCGAAGTAAAATACGTTTTTGCTGAGATTGAATAAATCTGCTCCTTTGAAATGAATGCTAATGTAAGCATATCTTTATAAACAAGTTTGAAATGGATTCATAGGTATAAAGAGTATCACATTACAAATTACCAACTCCTTCTCACGCTGAAAAATGATATTTCTTAGCTATTGAGAATTTGAGACTAGACCGTTCTGTTCAGGTCAGGATTCCACAATGAAATTTCACATTTGGTTTGTGCAAATGTAGTTGACTTCTTTTGTCTGCCCTGTGGTGTTTTCCAACCCTGCCATCTGTGCTGGAATTAGTTACATTAAATCAGAACAATTCTGTTTATTCCCTGCTTGTAAACGGGCTCAACTTCACTTTATATGTTGTTACTGTCAATAGATTTCTACTGAGATTTGCTTTCTCTAATATCACCTGTAAAAATGTTAGTTGTACACTCTCTCTTGCTGGGAATGTTCCCTCCCCCCTTTTTCATGTCCTTTCAGCTTTCCTTATAGTTCAAGTGTTTCATATTTTGTGATTGTTTTTTCCCGTAATGCCCTTTTTGTGTATCTATACTTCTTGTCTACTAATACGAAAAAACTCCTCTTGGTTGCAGTTGTTTCTGTATAACAAGTTCTATCATTACATTTCTGGTCATGCAAGTAAAAAATGTATGCTTTTTAAAATAGCAGACCAATTCTCTCCACATTTTTAGCCAAGGGGAAAAAATGTAAAGCTTTTAAATCTATTGGTTCAATTCACAGAAAATTAAAATAAGGGAAAAGAAGTAAAAGCTAGTACAATAGGAATTTGAAGGCAGCGAGAAAAAAAAAAGCTTACAAAAGATATAAAAAAGTAGCATGTTAAAGAACAATTCCAGGTTATATCAAAATGTATTGGATACATTTGAATTGGTATTGGGGAAAAAGTAGTCCTTTGACGCTCAGAAGTTTCCAAGGACACATTGCATTAATGCAAAACAGCTGACGTTCTTAGTATACAGTTTAAACTGTCATGATTTTTTTAGGCTTCCTATTTACTCTTTGATAATGTAGAGAATAATAATATAATAAGAGAGTTAAGATTATTTTCAAAGATTTCATGCTCAGTAATGTTTATCCTTGACTTTGAAGAAAATATTATTTATTTTTTATTGAGGTATAATTAACATACATTATATTAGTTTTAGGTTTATACCATAATGATTCAATATTTGCATATTTTGTAAAATGATCACACAATAAATCAATCTAGTTAACATCTGTTACCTTACAGTTCCAGGATATTTTTCTTATGAGACTTTCAAATCTACTCTTAGAAAATTTCAAATATACAACAAAATTTCAAATATTAACTGTAGTTTCTATACTGTACATTATATCCCCATGACTGCTTTTTTAATGACTAGAAATTTATTCTTTTTAATCTCTTCCACCCTTCCCCCTTCACCCCCATCCTTACCCCCTCGCCCCACCTCTGGCAACCACCAAATCTGTTCCCCATATCTATGAGCTTGAAAAAATTTACATTTTAAAAAAATTATTATTTTTTTTTATGGTACCATTGGTTAACAAAATCCAATAGATTTAAGCTATACACTTTAACAGTAAGGCATATATGTGTATATATTTCGCTGTATGTTCACCTCCCATAGATTTTTTTCTGTTCCCACATATTTGACCACCTTTACCCCATCTACTTCTTCCCTACCCCACCCACCTACCCTCTGTCACTATCCCAGGAGAAGATCAAAATTCAAAATTCGAAGTATAGTTAATACCAAAAGTGTATCTGTTCGCACCTTCATAAAGTCAAAATTCATAAACTGAACCATCATAAGTCAGGGCCATATATTTTATTATTAATACGTTCACGTTCTCTATTTTCTCTAATAATATATTATTCTCCATTCTTCGAAATCATACTTTTATTTATCTCTACACTTTCTAATATGAGCATCCCTCTTAAATACTTGGAATTTGGTACATGTTATCTTATAAAATTTCTAGTTATTTTTTAAAACTTAAGGACTAAAACCAAAAAAGTTTGGTGTATATATTTTGACAGTAGTCAAAAAGAGAATTGGAAGTGAGAAAGATAAGTAACCTATTTTTTTGACAGTTATTGAATGAATTGAAAACCATTAGAATAAATTATGTAAATAGTTTACAAATTTATGTGCATGTAAATTAAAACAGTGTAACTATAGAGTCATCTGGTTAGCCTTGTATTAATATTTTTGTCTGCGGTGATTCATTTGTTTTCTTGTTATTGAAGGAAAATATGTGTACTTTATATTAGTTATTTTAATGCTATATATATATCATTTCATTTAAAACAAATTGATCTATGTATTAAAAACTTATACTACACCAGTAACTTTTTATATTCTACATATAATTAACACTATAGTGAATTAGTCATTGAAAATTGAAAATAGGCAATCTTATTTCTAATTTTATATATTCATCATATTCCTAACATCTGAATTACCAGTGTATATGCTTAAACTATGCCAACCAAATGATAAATCAGATAAAGAAAAATACTATCAGAAAAAAATATATAGTATCTAGGAAATTACTTTATATAAATAATGTTTACTGAAAATTTGTCTCATGAGAGAGAGAGAGAGAGGTCTGTTTTGTGAAGCTCATATTTCTAGAACTTTGAGCACAGGTCATGGGCTATTCCAGATCATTTTGACATCTTGTAACTTCATCTCTCTACTGGTAGTACTATTTCAATGTTCAAATATTACAGCATATTGAAGTAACTGCTAAGAAAAAAAGCATCATTTTTTATATCTCTCATTTAGGGAGAAAATGGAAAACTAATAGTAGGGGGAAGGCAGGACTAAAAACATTTTTCTGCTGCACTTTTCTGAGAAGTTACTGCCTTTATTTTATCAAATATGCATGGTAAAGGATATGTTTTTTTTCCCTATCATAAAATAAGCAATTAAAAAGAATAAAAATTTACATAGCAGCCATAAGAATCTCTTTTCCTTCTTCTCTCCCTCCCCTCTCCTCTTTCTCCTCTTCTTCCCCTCCTCTTCCTCTCCCTCCTTTTTCCCTTCTCCTCTGCTCCCTTCTCTATTCCAGGCACTCTGCGAGCCATCAGAAAACAATGGACAGCTAAAGGGGTATGCTCACCAAATATTGTTCCTGATCAAGAGAAATCCTATTGAAATAGGTTTAAAATTCATAAAAGGTGTAGCTTATGTTATAAAAGTATAGACTAGGGACTATTAATAAATAAAAATAAATCTACGGAAAATAACATTTTTTGAGCTCATGAAACAACTAACAAGACAATTTGTTAATAGCTTGATTTGTACCCTCTTAATTAAAACAACTTGTGTTATTACTTCGAATAAACCATAAATTGATTTTTTTATTTCCTCTTTTCTACTTCCTTTGAGAAATATAGTGAAGGCCAGTAGGACTGCTTATCTTTTCTTCTAAATGAATGCCCTAATGTATCAAGATGGTAGCCACCTACTGTAGTGGTTTTAGTCACTGTGGTATCTTGAAGATACAGTCTGCCAGTAGCTAAGCTTTTATTCACGACAAAATCTGCCAAGAGAAATGACCTTGCTGCATATTTATAATTTTCAAAGAAAATTTCAGAAAACTACTTTCATTTTTATCCAAAGAAATTGGACTAGCTAAATAAGATGAATGAAGTCTTAACTGAATGATTTTGGCAGTGAATAATTCAAAGTTTAGAAGTTGTTGTTAAGTGATTTTAGCTGCTAAAATGCCTCTAAGGTTTTATACAGAAGGGCAAGCTGCTATTCAGTCATCTTGCAGTACAACAAGCTATTAAATGTGAAGATGCCTCTAGGGTTTGGTAGAAACAAAATCAATGAAGCAGTGAAGTGATCAGAATCTCTTTTGTGTGCAGTGGTCTTATGACACCCCTAACTTCTTGTGTGTGTGTAATTAAACATATATGATATATATGTGTATAAATAATTCAAGAATTTAGTAAATTTTGCACTCAATACAACCATAAATACAGATGGTAGGTTTAAATGAGTTCTGTAAAATACTTGGATGGAAATGTACCTTAATTAAGATTTTTAAGATAATAAAATAAAACGAAAATAACAACAAACGCCAGAAAAAACTACTACTTTTTTTCCTCCCTAATTAAATAGTTACAGCTTAGTAAAATAAAATTGTTCTTCAGTCTTTTAAACTGTTGAATCCCACTTGGTGAACTGTACTCAAGAAACTGAGTTGTTTTTCTCTACAGAACTCTTACGGTTCTTCACAGGCTAGTCCCTGTTCACCTCTAGGGGGTATCTAAGAAAAGCAAACTTCTGGATACCATTCTTCAGATTCCTTAACTTTTAGTAACTTTTTAATATTTATTCTGCTTGAATTACCCTCTCAGTTTATTTTTTTTTCAGAGAACTGACTTTTAATCTCGGCCCTCAATGCTTTTGAAATAAAATAACCAGCTTCGCAGGAATGTTTGCCTCTGGCTGTAATTAGATCTGGATTGCTATTTATTGTCTTCTAATCTTACACTGGAAACTTAAGTACTTTGCTTTTTATCATTTTGGAGGATTTATACATGACCATCTGAAAGATCCTAACAGAACCTAAAATTATATGGTTCGCGCACTTTCTATTGGCCTTGAATTATGATTTGTAAATGAGGATTGTTAACCTAAATATAAAAGGCCAAAATGAGAAGCAATGAGCATTTATTTGAGATCAAAAAGAATTGCAATTCTGGGAAGTACTGATTTAAACAGAAGTCCAAATAGTGTTTTGATAAGAATGTGAAGGTAAGAGATATTTAGGGGAAAGGGAAGGGAAATAATTACATAAATAGAAGGAAGGAATTTCCATTCATGTTAATCACCCCAAAGAAGGAGTTTTTATAGGAGTAGATAAGCTCTTATAAAACTAAAGTGATTCTTTAGCTGCACATGGTGGTGCTAATCCTAAAGAATGTCTTTAATTTTTAGTCCAGTAGTAAGGATCTCTGCTTCCCCGCTCCTTTGCAGTTGTTTGGAATACAATGTTGCTCTGAACCAGTACAAAGCTTATTTTGCCCAACTCAAACATTACAAAGGTTTGAGGAGTAAGACATGCAAGACAATGAATTCCTCTAGGATAGCAGCTCTGACTCCATGTGTATTATTGAGATTAAGCAAATTAAAATGGATAATATTGATGTATAGTTTGAAATTTATTGGTTTACAACAAAGTAGGGGAAAAAGCCTCCATTGAGAAATTATTCTACTTTTCACCTTCAGAGTGGTTCTCTTTATGGAAACAATAACTTCATGTTTTCATGATTTTAATCGGATATTTTCAAAAAGTAAGTGTGATATTAAGACACTTGGGAAAATTTGAAAATTGATTGAATATTACATAGTATTGGTGTGTCAATATTGGATTTTTTAGATGCCATTGTAGCTTTGCAGTTAAGTAGGGGGAAGGTCTTTGTCTTAGAAAATACATATTAATATATTTAAGGATGAAGTAGCCCAGTAACTTGATGCCCCAAATTTGCTTTTCTAGTATATGAAAAGTGTATAATTGTGTATTCTGTTCATACACATGTATGTTTGTGTGTGTGTGTGTGTGTGTGTGTGTGTGAAAGGAGAGAAAGAGTATGAGAGAAGGAAATAATGAGCAAATGTTAACAACTTGAATAAACGTAAAATGTTAAGATTCGTCAAATGGAGTAGGTAAAGAACATGTAGTGCTAATTGTATTATACTTTTTACTTTTCGTTAGAAATGTAAAATTGAAAAGTGAAAAAGAACATTAGTGGGTAGAGTTAGAAACATCCAATTTTGAATGTTTTAAGGAATATATAGGCTTTGCATTAATCTAATGCATATTTTAAGTGATTTAGGATTTTGAAAACTCCACTATCAATTTTTAACACAGGTATTTATTTAAAACTTGTATTTTTTTTATTAGTTTCAATTTACTGTACATTGGTTAGATATCTATATAGTTTATAAAACAGTTCCCCAAATTGCTCTTTCTCTCCTCTGGCTCTACACCTAGCCATCACATTATTGCTGATTGCATTCCCTATGCCTTGCTCCCCATTTTTGTGACCATTTATAAACTACTAATTTGTACTTCTTTAACCCTTCATCCCATTCTCCCAGTCCTGCAACTCCCTCTCCTCTGGTCATCACCAGATTGTTCTCTATATTTGTGAGTCTGTTTTTGATTAGTTTGTTCTTTTTCTTCCTTAGATTCTACATATAAGTGAAATCATATGGTATTTGTCTTTCTCTGTCTGATTTATTTCACTCACCATAATAACCTCTAGTTCCACCCATGTCGTTGCAAATGGTAGGATTTCATTTTTTTTTAATGGCTAATATTCCATTGTATATATGAACAATAACTTCTTTATCCAATCGTCTGTTGATGGGTATTTAGGTTGCTTCCATATCTTGGCTATTGTAAATTGTGCTACCATGAATATTGGAGTGCATAGATCTTTATAGATTATTGTTTTGGTTTTCTTTGGATAAATATTCAGAAGTGCAAATGCTGGGTCAAAAGGCAGATAAATTTTTAGCTTTTTGAGGAACCTCCAGACTGTTTTCCATAGTGGCTGTACCAATTTGCAATCCCACTAACAGTGTACAAGGGTGCCCTTTTTTCCACATCCTCATCAACACTTGTTGTTCTTTGATTTATTGACGATAGCCTTTCTGACAGGTGTGAGGTGATATCTCATTGTGATTTTAATTTGCATTTCTCTGGTGATTAGTGACCTTGAGCATCTTTTTATATGTCTATTGGCCATCTGTATATCCTCTTTGTAGAAATATCTATTCAAATCTTCTCTCCATTTTTTAATTCGATTGTTTTGTTTTGTTGTTGAGTTGTATGAGTTCTTTATATATTTTGGATATTAATCTCTTATCAGATGTATCATAAGCGAATATCTTCTTCCATTCACTAGGTTGTCTTTTTATATTATTGAAGGTTTCCTTTGCTGTACAAAAAGTTTTTAGTTTGATATAGTCCCATTTGTTTATTTTTTCTTCTATTTTCTTGCCCAAAGAGGTATATCTGAAAATAAAATAAATTACTGTTAGCAATATCAGAGAGTTTACTGCCTATGTTTTCTTCTAGAAGTTTCATAGTTTCAGGTCTTACATGTAACTCTTTAATACATTTTGAGTCTATTCTTGTATACAGTGCAAGCAGGTAGTCTAGTTTCATCTTTTTTTTTTTTTTTTTGCATGTATCGATCCAATTTTCCCAGCTCTATTTATCGAAGGGGCTATCTTTATCCCATCATATATTCTGGCCTCCTTTGTCACATATTAAATGAGCATATAGAAGTAGATTTATTTCTGGGTTCTCTATTCTGTTCCATTGATCAATATATTTGTTTTTACACCAGTACCATGCTGGTTTGATTACTGTAGCCTTGTAATATAGTTTGATATCAGATAGTATGATACCTCCAACTTTGTTCTTCTTTCTCAAGATTGCCTTGGCTCTTCAGTGTCTTTTATGGTTCCATATAAATTTTAGGACTATTTGCTCTAGCTCTCTGAAAAATACTATTTGTATTTCAATAAGGATTGCATTGAATCTGTAGATTGCTTCGGGTAGTATAGCCATTTTAATGATGTTACTTCTTCCTACCAATGAGCACTGTATATGTTTCCATTTATTTGTATCTTCTTCAATTTTTTTTTTCAATGACTATTTTCTGAGGACACGTTTTTTATCTCCTTGATTAATTTGATTCCAAAGTATTTTATAGTTACTAATGCAATTATAAATGGGATTTTCTTAATTTCTCTTTCTGGAAGCTCATTATTGGTGTATAAAATGCCACTGACTTCTGAATGTTAATTATATATCCTGCTACTTTACTGAATTCATCGATCAGTTCTAGCAGGTTTTTCTTGGTGGAATCTTTAGGGTTCTCTATATGCAGTATAATGTCATCAGCAAATAATGAGAGTTCTACTTCTTCCTTTCCAATTTGGTTGCCTTTTATTTCTCTTTCTTGTCTTATTGCTATGGCTAAGACTTCCAATATAATGTTGAAGAGGAGCGGTGAAAGTGGGCATCCTTTTCTTGTTCCTGACCTTAAAGAAAATGCTTTTAGCCTTTCCCCATTGAGTATGATGGTAGCTAGGTTTGTCACATATGGCCTTTATTGTGTGATGGTATGTTCCCTCTATTCCCACTTTACTGTTTTTATAAAAATCTATGCTGGATTTGGTCAAATGCTTTTTCTGCATCTATTGATATGATCATATGGTTTTTATCTTTCAATTTGTTAATGTGGTGTATCACATTAATTGATTTGCAGATATTGTACTAACCTTGCATCCCAGCAATAAATCCAAATTGATTATGGTTTATATTTTTAATGTATTGCTGAATTCGGTTTGCTAATATTTTGTTGAGGATTTTTGTGTCAGTGTTCATAAGAGATATTGGCCTATAGTTTTCTTTTTTTCTAATGTCTTTGTCTGGTTTTGAAATCAAGGTAATGGTTGTCTCATAAAAGGAGTTAGGGAGTCTTCCCTCTCAACTTTTTTGTAATAGCTTGAGAATAGGCGTTAATTCTTTTGACTATTTGGTAAAATTTGCCTATGAAACAATCTGGTTCAGGACTTTTATTTTTGGGGAGATATTGCAGCTCATGCAGACAGCAATGCTCTGCCCACAACTGTTTTCCCTGAAATGCGCTCACAGAGCTAGCCAAGGTCTGTTGTCTGCTTAGACAGTGCAACTCCAGAAAAAAGCTGGGCAGGGGAACCTGCTTATCAATGGGTTGCAGGCGCTTTGTGGTTTGGGTGAATTGGGATCTCTGTAAGACAAAAGCCAATATAGCCCCAGTTTTGCTACAACTTCTGTGTTTGGGCATTCCCTCAGGTGTCACAGTGAAACCAGCTGCCATCTGGGGTGGTCCCACAGACCCCTGTAGGGACTTAGGGAGACATCAGATCAATACATCCTCTGTCTTTCTGCAACTTCAGTAGCTATTTGCACATTCCCATGAAAATCCCAGATCACAGCAAGACCAGCTGCTGTCTGGGACTGGCCCACAGATCCCGGAGTTCCGCCCAAGTTCATGTTGGCAGCAGTGATCTGCCTGAAACTGTGTCTGAAACGTACACTCACAGGGCTGGCTGCCAGCTGTGAATGTTTGGCCCTGAATTGGTGCAGGGCAAGGCAGCCATCCACCCACAAAAGCCCTGGGCAATCTTCAGGTTGGGTGGGGCTGGCTGATTGCCTTGGGGCAGCGCTTCTTAATGGCCCTTTGTGGGGATCTGCACAGTCCAGCTGGTGTGGTCTATAGATTCCCTCACAGAGGCATGCGCTGAATGACGCACAATGGTGGCTGCCCTTCTAGCCCTTCATTCTGGACTCGGGTAATATAGATTTTCCCAGTATGTATCTAAATGAGCCTCCGACCTACCGCTGGTTCCCCAGGTGAGTGTCTGCAGCTCAGAGAGCCTGTGCGTGGGCCCTTCAAAGGAGTGTCTAGGATTTCAGTCTCCTTCGGTCTCACGCAGATGGCAGGAATCCTTTCTGGTTTTTATGGTTGGAATTATGGGAAACTCCTCTTCCCTGGGATGGGATCCTGGGATGGGAAGCCCCAAGTGAGGCCAAGACCCCCCTCTCCTTCAGGGGAGTGTCTGCAGCCTCGCTCTCCCTCCCGGTGGTCCTCTACCACCTGCGGGTGCAGGTCCAGCTGCATTCGCAATTTTGCCCCTTCTACCGGCTTCCATGTGGCTCCTTTCCTTTGTTATCAGATGTATGTGTTATGATCAGACTTCAGGTGATTCTCCACATTGGTTATTTTTTAATTTGGTTGAGATATTGGAGTTACTGCAGGTCTGGGTAATGAAATACCTATGTTAGAGCCATGGATATGAAAAATGGGAGTGGAGTGGAGATCAAGAATAAGAAAGGAGAACAATTCAAATAACTGAGAAGCCAGGTTTCTGATTACTTAGAACATTGACAGGAGTAAATTTGGGATAGTGACCATGACCTAGAAATCATGTGTGATCTCTGTGATGAAAAGATGATGAAAGAAATCAAAGAATACCTAAAGAAATAATGAAGTGTACATTTGTTGGATATATGTAAGAATTTCTTGTTCTGTTGTTGCTATTGTAATGATACTCTTTCATACATTTTGATTTCAAATTGTTCATTGCTAGTATACAGACAAAAATATTTTTTTCTGCATTGATTGCATTCTGTAACCTTGATGAACTGATTTATTACTTTGATAGCTTTCTGTGGATTCTTCAGAATATTCTTTGTAGATAATAATGCCATGTGAATGCAAGATGTTTTATTTCTTTTTCTAAATATACGTATTTTTTATTTTTTGCCTTATTTACTTGTAGAGACCGTCCAGTATAATGTTACATGTGAGTAGTGATTGTGGATATTCTTGATGTTTAATTGTTTAGTGTTGAGCAAAGTGTTTCATCTACGCTTATTATAGATGACCTCTACAGATTCAAGACCTTTCCTTTTGTTGCTATTTGCTGAGAATTTTTTTTTTTATGAGGAATGGTGAATACTTTTCTGTGTCCATTGAAATAATCTATGGCTCCTTTTATTTAATCTGTTTATATGGTGAATTATAGTCACTGATTTTCAAATGTTGATTGGACTGTATGTTCATATGATAAGCCTCTCTCATTCATGATTTTATATCATTTTTATATATTACTAGATTTAATTTGTTAAAAATTTTATTTGTAAATTTTACATCTACGTTTTCTGAGTGATATTGATTTGTAATTTTCTTATAATAATTTTTTTGTTGGTTTTAGTATTAGGGAACCCTTCCCTCAAAAAATAGGTTGCAGAGTATTTCCACTTCTTGTATTTTGGTAGTTTGTATAAAAATGGTAATTGTTGATCAAATGTTTGTTGTAGTTTGCCAATGAAATCATCTGAGCCTAAAGTTTTCTTTGTTGAAGTTTTAAAACTATCAATTTGTGTCTTAATGAGCATAGTGTAAATCAAGTTATCCATTTCTTCTTTGATCAACTTTGCTGGTTTATGTCTGTAAGAAATTAGTAAGTATCATCAGTGTTGTCAAATTTATTCCTTTAATGTCTAGATTTTGAAGCCACGTTACTCTTCAGTGTGTCACTGGTAATTTATTTACTCTCTTTTTATTTTAGTCGATCTGGCTAGAATTTATCAATTTTTATTGATTTATTTGAAGAATTGGCTTTTGGTTCCATGGAGTTTCTCTATTGCTTCTGTTTTCAAGTTCCTTGAGGTCTGCTTTCAGATTTACTTTTTTCTTCCTGCTTGCTCTAGATTAAATTTGTTCTTCCTTTTTTAATTTCTCAAAGTGAAAATCTATACAGTTAATTCGAGATATCTATTCCTAATATAAGAATTTAATGCTAAAAATGTTCTTCCATGAAACATTTTTCAGAACACAAATTTTGCTATTTTGCATTCAATACAATGTTTTTCTAACTTTATTTATGACTTCTTCTTTGACCCATGATTTATTTAGATATGTGACCTCTAATTTCCAAATATTTATAGATTTTTCAAGAATCTTTCTGTATGGATATCTTCTTCAATTTCATTTTGGTAAGAGGCTATGCTTTCTGTGATTTCTATTTTTTTAAAATAGAAATATATGGAAGTATTTTTTATGATAGAGATTATGATCTTTTTTGGTGAGAGTTCCATGTGCATTTAAAAATGTTATATCTTCTGCTGTTGTTTGGGGAGTATTCTATTGCTGTTGTTTGGGGAGTATTCTATGATTATCACTTAGATCCATTAGTTGATGCTGTTATATAAGTCTCCATTATCCAGGCTGATTTTCTGGCTTGTATAATTTCACAGGCAGAATTATAGAATTTTCTTCAGCTTTCTTTTCTCCAGAATTCTTCCTGCACTCTCCAGCCAACGAGGACCCCTTTTTCAAGTTACTCTAGCCAGAAAATACGCTTTCTTTTAGCATTTAGCCACCACCACATGGCTGTTTGCCCTCCTGTAATTATGGTCCACCTTGGGTCCAAATAATGAAAGAAAAGAAGTGAAAAAAAGTAACTCAACCTGCTCCTTCCACCTTCCCCATGGAGTCTTCAAGCTCTGACCCCTGTCACTCAGGGTGAGTTTCATGACTCTAAAATCGGAAAAAAATAGACGAGATTTTCTGTCATCTCTTAGAACATATAGTTCAAAGCTTGTCATATATTCAATATGGAAATAGTGCATCAATATTTTATATCTTGTCTGTGAAAAATAGTCAGGTAGCCTTAGTGCTTCTCTGTTCTATCATTTTACATGTTTTAATACTCTCTAGATATCAAATAATTAATCATTGTTTCCTTTAAGGGGTGACAATGAATACTAAGTGCAATATATTACCCCCACTGAGGAAAGAATTCACTTCTTTTGTTCTTGAATATATTTTAATGGAAGACATGTTTAAAATGTCAAATTGATGCCACATATTGATCTTGTAGTCAATTAAGACTTTGTTATCATTTATTTTCCCCGACTTGTAAAGCTCCCCTTCCCCGTAATATAACTATTAGATTGATTTTTAAAACTTAATATTGCACTTAATGTACCCCTTTTTAAATCTCCTTATCTAATAAGGGGCTTATTTTTAATAACATTTAATTTTTTGCTCTTATAGTCTCTATTAATTTAATCTACCTTGCTATAAGTTTCTTGGGAAATTATGTTATGTACATATTTGATAAGTTTGCCTTTTAAATGGTCTCATGAGCACAAGTCAGAACTACTTGTAGTCAAGCCTAAGATTCAGGCTCACTTCTTAGGTTACACTGGCCCATTAATCAGCACTTTGTGGGTACAGTCATGTTCAGTAATCATCACTCTTTCTCCTATCTATCTATATTTTAAAATGTGATGGAACAAAATCACACAAAAACACTTCACTTTCAATTGTTTTTGCCATCTATTTAAAGATTCATTGTAAGGGCATATCTTTATTCCCATAAACGGTCTGAAAACTGCCTCATGTTTTTTTGGAAATAAGCAACCTTTCTTTAGGCCAGATGCATAAACTGCTTGACAGATGTTGTATCCCTGCTTTAGCTTCCCAATCACTCTCTTAGATGGATTTACTGCTTTTTTGTGCAAGAAGCACTGGGTTTCAGTAAAGATGCCAATAATTTCATATGCAGTGACCTTGGCATGAAATAACTTTCCAAAATTGTGAAACAGCAGCTGAGTAAAACTTATTATTTATCTTCTTTACACACAATATGTTTACTTTTTGTCGTTGTTCTTATAAACTTTTTTTCCTTATAAATATAATTCTGCAATTTGGTTACCTTGAAGTTGTATATAAAGGAAAATATGTAAGTGTTTATCATAATGCAGGATATTTAACTCATCAAGATTCTAACTGCAAAAGCATTTGCTTTGAAGAAATGTTTAAGCATTCACTGTATGATGGGCAGAATAATCATAAAAGACCCATTATGGTGTGTTCCTTGTATTCTTTTATATTGCCTTAAGGAATAGGTAGCAGGTCATAAAAATGCTTTATTTAAGGCTCTAACAACTTCTGTATCAGGAAAATCACAAGCATTAATGTGTACCATTACAAAATATTCAGATACTCATCACCGAAAATTACTTTTTTAAGAAAAAACTATATTTGCGATATCTTTATAAATACTCAGAAATGAGAAGAGTAAGAAAAAAATCCTAATATTTTCCTCTCAAAATAAGTGATATGTTAGGTTTACCATCATCAGTGTTATCTGGCATCTCAGTTAAATATACGATAGGAGAAAATACTCATTAAATGTGAGGTTATGTATCATTTAGAAAATACAAAATGCAAATGTAATGAGAGCACAGATTAAATTTCCAAAACTGGTGAGAATTGGATGATCTTTAATTTTAAAGATATTTGACTTTCTATAGGTCTATTTGACTTTTTTAAACACTTCCATTTTACAGTTTTCAATGATTTTCTAAAATAATCATATATATTGAGATAGTACAAATTTAAGAAAATTTCCTTTTTAAAAGTTTTTTTAAAGAATTCTTTATCGATATGAGTCTGATTCTCAGCAAGAAATAAGAGCAACATTTTCATTTTACAGATTTGAAAATTGTAGCAACATAAATAATTTTTTAGTTATTCCTCTGCTTACTACAATAATTATAATTTAATAGACGCTAAACGAATTCTTACTTTTATTAAATAGAACAGTAAGTGCAGAAACAAATGTTTGTCTCTATTAAATAAAGTCCGGAAGGTCTTTGTGTCTGTTATTTTTATGTAATTTATTCTTGATGTTTTTAAACTATATTTTTTTCTTTGTTTATATCTGGCGTATGTTCTTGGTGATTGTATTATTTAGATCAAACATTTCAAATATTGTCTACTTATGGAAAATAAAGTTAGGAATGAGAAAGACATAAAGTCATTTGGAATTTATAAAGAAACTGACATTTTCCTGCTTAGCTACATGTGTAATTTGTTACTACAGTCCTCAGTGCAATGAAGACAATCTAGGTTTGGGGGGCATATAATTCAATTTTTCATTCTACAGCAAATCTGTCAGCTGTCATACACCTTGATTGCCTTGTCTATAAATTGATATTCACATGGCTGAATATAACAGTATATTTATATATTCTAGGGTGATTGTGAGTATTAAAGGAACAATAGCATATAAAATGTTGACTTCAGTCAACACTGCAAATATTTAGTTCTTTTGGTCCTCAGAGTGTAACCCAAACTAGTGGACAGTTAGGGTTTGTGTTCAAAAGCCTGAAGTCCATTCTTTTAGTGTGTGTAGTTATGATGCTGATATATAGTAAGTTTCTATTGTTTTTATTTTTATTAAAATTTAGCATTTGTGCTTTACCTTTGCTATAACTCCTATTAAAAGTACACATAGAAAAGTATTATTTCCATCTCTATCCTTCCAAATTGTTCCCATTTTCCTTTATAGAAAAAACACTTTACTAGTAGTTCATATTTCCTATATTAAGTAAACAAACACACACACACAGACCTGTCACACACACATACACATACCCATACCCATCACACATACATACACACAACTCACACATATGCACACATACCTTTTTATATAAAAGCTATACTATTATAGGTAAAACTCTTTTGTACCTTGACTCTTTTTTTGATAAATTGTGACAGAATATGTAATTTCATGCATATTTTTGTGTATGCAAAGATATATATCCCAGAGTTAGGGTGGCTACATTTAAATATAAATGCACATGTAATTTTGTTAAATAAAAGCAAATTCTCTTTCATAGGTGTGACATTTGGCAGTCCCGCAAGAGTCAGTGGACGGATTAGTTTAAATACAGGCTTGCCAATAGTCTATGTTGTCAAGCTTTTGAATTTTTGCTAAAATAATAGGAACAGAAAGGTATGCCAATGTATTTAAATTTGCAATTCTGTTATTTAAAGAAAATACAAAAATATTTTGTTTTTAATGCAATTCATATATAATTTTTCTTTATTGCCTTTTCGTGTTTTTGTACATTCCCACCTATTTTTGTCTTTTTTTCTTAATTGATTAATATAATTTTCTCATGTAATGTATTGAGATAATTTTACTTTTTTCACAACTATTACATGACTGTTTTTTTTTTTTTTTTGCCAAATTGCATTCTTATTTCTCTAATAAAATGTTGCTGTGTAGTAGAGATAGCGGTCACCATTTACTCCTCACCTTTATAAGAGCGACTTTACTGTTTATTTATTGAGTAATTTTCAGGCTTTAATACTAAGGTATACATATTTTATAATGTTAAGACAATAGCCATCAATTCCTACTTTAAGAGTGTTGATTTATTAGTGTCAAAGTCTCTATCAGGATCTAGATAGATGATTATATGATTTTTTTCCTATGACATATTGATATGGTAAATTATATTAATATAATTTATAGTAACCAATCACTTTTGTATTGGAACAAAATTCACTTGGCCATGATAGATTTCCATAATGTAGAATAGGATTCTATTTGTCATTTTATTTGGATTTTTGTATCAATATTTACTGCAGATATTTCTATAGTTTCTTTTCTATACCATCTTTAACAGGTTTAATTATAAATTGTTTTGTTTCATGGAAAGCTTTTGTAAGTTTCCTTTCTTTTTCCATTCTCTGGAACAATTTGTGTCACATTGGGTGTGAATTTTAATGATTTAATAGAGTTCCCCTATAAAACCATTAGGATTTGATTTTCTGTGTGTGTGTGGTAAGTCCTTTAGTAATTTTCTCTATTTCTTCTGAGACCATGTGGTTGTTTAGCTTATTTTCTACTAAAGAATCTTTTCTAAGGAAATGTATGTCAAAAGTTTTCAAATTTACCTTCATAAAGTTATGTAAAGTTGTCTTTTATGATATTTTCAAATCTTTTATAACTAATGGCTATTTTCTTCTTGTCATATCTTATTTTGTCTACTTTTGCTTTATCAGCTTTTTTATGTATAAGATTATCTAGCAGTTTTTCATTTTATTGATTTTTTTTAAATAAGGAATGTTGATTTACTTATTAACTGTTTTAACCTCACCAAATTCTACCTTTGTCTCTTTTTTTTTTTCCTTCCACTATTTATTTTGGCTTATTTTACATTTTCTAGATATTTTAGTAGGAGTTTTAATTGACTTATTTTATTTTGTTGTTTAACATGGAACTGTTAGGAGTTTTTGCGACTGGCCTGCTCTATTTTCACTTCCCCTGTTTTCTACACACACCCCTACCCAGAGGAAAGGGAAGTCAGGGGACACACATTTAAACCTGTGAACTAGACTTCCAGGTAAAATGACATTTTCTAGAAGGAATAGAAATTATCTACAGAATATTCTTTGCTGGATGAACTTGACTAGTTTTATATTCTATATATAAAAATCCATTATATGAAGGATGCGTTAGAGAATTCCTTTTCCTGCTATTTGTTTCAGTGCTGATTCTTCTTTCTCTTGATTTATTCTCTCTCTCTCTCTCTCTCTCTTTCTGCCCTCCCCCCCACCTGCCTTCCCTCATTTGTTTATTTCTGAGTTGATGTTCTACAATTTTTTTCGGAAGTTTACTTTTGATTTAAAGCACAGCTGTACAGTAAGCACATGGATTTGTCTCTATCAGACATTCTACTCTCCCTACCTGCTCAGAACTAATTTAATTTTCAAGACTGGGGTTTCTTAGACAACACAAGTAACATTTATAGACATGCCTATCTAATACCGTCATCCAGTTCTTTAAAACAAAATTTCTGCTTGAAAAGACTTATCAAAGGCTTATTTTTTCAGCATTTTATAATGATATTTTTAATATATAGAAAAATTAAATGCTCATGATTATCCACTTTCTACCACCAAGCTTTGACTACATCCATTTCACTTTATTTGCTTTATCATCTATCTATACACATGTTTATTCATCCATCCATTCATCTCATATTTTAATTATTTTCAGAATATGTGGCAGACATCATTACACTTCACACATGGACATTTTTGCATGCTAGAGTTAGCTAGAGATCTGTATTTTTCATGATCTCTTTAGGTAAAATTTTCATAAAATTAAATGCAGAAACCTAAGTATACTTATTAATATGTTTTGAGAAATACATACATTTGTAACTCAAGTTACTGTTAAGATGTAAATAATTATCATCATCTTAGAAAATTTCTTTATATATCTTCTTATCAATTTCCGCCTCCAACTTTGAGAGGCAATAATTTTTTTTATTTTTTTCAGTGCCAGTGATTAATTTTGCTTGTTCTATACTTAATACACTTGGAATTATATATTATGTCTTCCTCATTAAGACATTTTACTCAGTTTAATGTTTTTGATGTTTATGTGGTTGCATGATTTTGCTTTCTTTTCTTTGAAGTATAGTTGACATATGAGATTATATTTTATGTGTACAACATGATGATTTGATATTTATATACACTGTGAAATTATCCACACTGTTAAGTTACCATACAAAGTTACAGTTTTTTAAATTTTACACACTTTTAAAAAGGAAAAGTAAAATATTTTACATGAAAATCAAGACCCCAACAGAGTTCTGAATAGCACAATTAAAACAGAGTAAACATTTAAGAAATTAACAATCAAGGATGAAACTACTTTTAAAAATTCCTACCTGATTAGCAAGAGATTGATGTAGTTGTTAAATGAATAGTTCCTTGTCTGTAGTAGCATATCTTTTCTTAGTTTTGCCTACATATCTTTTATATACATCACCTTTGTTGATGCTTAAAATGTTTTCCAAACATCAACATTTAATTTTAAAATTTTACATGTTGTGTTTGGAATGTAATGTGATATTTTTCCCACATGTTCATTCATAATGTAGAATTTTGGAAACATACATACATTTTTCCTACAAGTATCAGATGATACACATTATAATGAAATATATACTTGGATATTAAAAACCAAAATTATTTTTCCAAAGGAAATATAAATTGAAGAGATGTTCTATGGAATATGCCTGTATTAGAACTCATTTGCTTCATTTTTACTCAAACCTTAGCTTAGACAATTTTCCTTTTCTTGTTATTCTGCCAGTCGATATGAACCATCACTGGGATTTTCACCTCAGTCCCAATATCTCTCATGAATCCAATATTCCACTCTCCCCAATATGGACATTGAAACCCATGCTTCTGTTTAATTACACAAGACAGCCAAGACTTTAGCAGTAACTTTCCACTTTGGTTTTTAGCTGTTTTTACATTTTTGTTGTTCCTGTCTATTGCATATTTCTTCTACTTTGTGTGTGTGTGCGCGCGCGCGCGCGCGCGCGTGCGTGCGTGCATGTGCGCGCATGCGTGTGTGTGAACTCAGCTATTAATGGAATTTTTTTTTAAGCATTGCTTACCAATCACTTCTAATCACGCTGAATCAAGGTTCTTTTCGAGATATTTAGTTAGCCATGTAACAAGAAGTAAAAATCCTAATCACCATGTTTTAAAGATTATAGCAGGAGGCTTTAACCTCATTTGCTAATTTAGTAATTTTATCTTTTATTTGGATTGACTTATTAGGCATTAGGTAAAAAAGAGTATGTACTAGAGCGACATTGTGCTGTATTTACTCCCGGTTTTTCTAATGTTATTACAGTACTTATTGTTTTATTATTTAACTATAATTATTTGCAATTCACTTTTAATTATTTAACAGTTTAATGAAATATTATATAACAACTAATCCAAATTATTTTCTGGATTATTGGAGGGCAATGGTAATTTTTGATTGTTTGAGTCATTTATAATCTGATTGTCTCAAATATCAGTGAATTGACCAAAAATACAAGCAGTTTTTCCAAATTTCTTTAAGCTATGTGAATCACACATTTTTATAAATAAAACATGTACTTGTTCTCATGTAGCAAAGACATTTTTAGTTAGATCAGAATATATATATATATATATATATATATTTTAGTCTACAAAAAAATCAAGCATCTAGCAAGCTCATGAATATTATTAGGCCAGATGTAGTCACTCAGAAGAGAGTTCTGTCTGCTCATCTGTTCATAGTCTAGTGCACCTGTTGTATAGCATAGTTTCTGCCACTTAATAAATGCCTGGCACATTAAATTTTTGGTGAATAAACTATTGTACTAGCACGATTTTGTGACTTTCTCTTATAACAATCAACAATTCAGCAAAAATAGTCAGTGTGGTTTCTATAGTTAAAGATTGCCAACGCAGTAATGACATGACAGGGAAATCAGATAAGGATTACATTGTATTATCGAAATGGTTGAACACATTTGTTAGGGTGATATATCCTGAACTAACAGATGGGAAATGGCAATAAAATTAACAAAGGAGTAGACAGTATATAATGACAACTTGTGTTCAAAAGGAGTTTAATGAAGATTAAAAGTAGAATCCCTTTGTGGGATTTATTTTTCTTCTTAGGTGACACACATTTCACATGTATGTAAAGATGTCACAGGCTTTGTAAGACTTTACCCAGGTATTTAAGTTCACTGGGCCTCATCATATACAACATCTTAGAAAAAATTAGGTCCAATTTTCCAGTATTTTTTCTCAAAATAGTCTTTTCCATTAAATTGAATACTATCATATTCTTCTATTTTTTCTCCCTCTTCATATTCTTTTGATAGCAATTGACAGCTTACCTTTCTTTTCCTAACTGCTATACGTTTTGGCACTAGTTCTTGGCCTTTTTCTTAGCCAGTTACCTCTCCCACAGGGACTTCATTCATACTCCATTTTCAATTACCATTTAGAAATACAGTTCAGAACAGTAGTTGAAGTACCAGATCTATTTTTCTATCTGCTTGATATTTCCGATAGAGCTCTCAGAGACAATTAAAACTCAACGTGTCAAAATCTAAACCATCTTCAGTCCCCCTGTTGCTTCATATTCCCGACACTCCTACCATGTCCCAGTGTATTTGCTGAGCGGAACCACCCTCTATCAGTTGTGCAAGCTAGAATCCTTGACGTCGTCTCTGCTTTTTCCTTTTCATTCTGATATTCTTGTCAAATCCTGACATTCAATATATAAATACATCTCAAATTCATCCATTTGATGGCATATTCAATCTCTAATTCCTGACAAGCACGAAAACCTTCTGATATTGACGATAATAATTCATTTTCAAACTGGGACACTTTCGAATATGAAAAGGTTGATGTAAGTAATGACACATGAGTATAACTGACATAAAAAAAGAATTGCACAGTCCCTGACAAACCAGGAATTATTGCCCTCCCTACTTAAAGATTGTACCCTATCAATGTGCTTGTTTCTACTCCCAACCATTTTCCTCACTGCAGTAACAGCTAACTTTTAAAATGCAAACTCATCGTAGCTTTTTTGCATTACTCTTAAGATAGACACCATTTCTAACATGGTCTGCATGGTCTTGCATAAACTGGCTCTTGCCTACACCTTCAAATACATGCCATGCTTCTCTCCATCCTGCTTCCTGTGTTCCCACCATTGAGCCTTTTCAGTTTCTCAAATGACTGTGCACCTTTGCATTTCAGGCTTTGCATGAGCTGTGGCCTCCGATACCACCCTTCTGTCCCCTTTTGCATAATCTCTACTCTTCATTCAAAGTTTAGCTGACATTAAACTTCCTCAGGGATGTCTCCCATTCTAACCCTACTCAGAACTAATCTCAAATGAAGTCTCACAGAAGTTTGACCTATTTAACCCTTCTCACATGTACTACTTATTTATGTAATTATTTAATTCCAGTCTCCTATAAGGAGGATCTCTGAATGTACCACTCATCTCTTAATCCTTAGTAATTTAAAAAGTTTATTGCCAGAAAAAAAGCAGACTCAGAAAATGTTGAAATAAGCTACTGTTCTTTCAACAGTCTTTTTTGCCTAAGTGCAGTGTTTGATTTAGAGTAATGAGTAAAGATCCAACCTGAGAAGGATGGGAAGAGATAGACCATTAGCACAGAAAGGAAAGTGGGCCGTCATTTGTGTATTTGTGTCTGCAGCCTAAGTATCAAATTTTCAACCCTTGACATTTTAACAAAATTTCTGTCTCAAAATGTACTTTTAATTGGTAAATCCAATAAATTATCTTGAAATCTTATATTCTGTCTTCTAGAGTACTGGAAACTATCTTTTTTCTAAAGATTTTTTGTTTTCAAATGCTGTCAACCCCTTTTTTTCCCTCTTACTCCTCTGATAGCTTTTGCTCTGTGATTTTTCTTCCTCCCGTACATTCATGGAGATTCACTCACTCATTTAATAAATATCCATGTGCCAACTTTTGCCTATCATTGGTCTAGCTATTAATTAAATCATTTGTTTATTTATTCATTTAATATTTCTTAAGTGTTTCTTAATGCCACACACTTATCCATTTACTGAATACAACAGAGAACAAGGCAAATAAAATCCCTGCTGTTTGACATGTAGAGATACAATAATGTATAACTCATACAAATTTCCTGATGTTATAGGCCTTGTTATTTTAGTTGGTGAGAAGGAGGAGAGGTGAGACAGGGAGAGAAGATAAATAAATAATAAGACAAATAACAACGATAGTTTCGTAAAAGACATAAGTTTTGTTAAGAAAGTAAGACCTGTTATGTGCTACTTTAGATATTGTAGTCAGGGAAAGTCTCTTTTAATATATGCAATTGGGGCTGAGACTTAATTGATGAAAATGCTGCTCATGAAAAATCAGGACAAATGACTCTATCAGGCAGATGGAATTAGGAAGTGTAGAGGCACTTAAGAGGGCATGGATTTGGGCCTGCTCGGGTTCTGAAAATACCAGATGGAAATTAGTGAGGAAGGAAATATCAGTGGAAAAACCACCTTCTAGCCGTGTTTCTGCTCTTTATTTCCACACAGATCTTAGCCGGTACTTTGGGCAGTCTTAAATTGTATCTCTTCCCTGGACTATAATAAACAAACACTTTTGGATTTCTTCTGTCACCACGTGATTATAGTATAGGAAGTGGAGTGTCATCTTAAGCAAACTTGTTTTGCCTGCAAAGTCTGTTCTCATTTATGGCACTAATATAAATATTTTTCCCTAAGTGTCTATAATCCATATAATGCTTTCAGGATCAATACTGTGTAGAAATACAGATTCACTTTCCTTTTGAGCTTGCGGAGTCTATTGTTTAGCTCGGATGTTTCTTTTTCCTCTACAACCAGCACCATATTTTTTCTCTCTTTTGGCATAGGTTTGCATTTTTTAGATTCCATTTTGCTTAATTTTACTTACATTTAAGGTATCGTTAAGGCAAATTTTTCCGTTGCATTTCATTCTTCCTGCCACTTTCCATTACATAAAGATAAGGCAGTCGGAAAAAATGTATGCTTACAAAATGCCAGTTGACCCAGCAGCCAATTCTAAATGTCTGCATCTTCTCAGCCCTTCACAGACCTCCTGCAAATCTGACTTTCTGATGATGTAACAGCAATGCCACCAATCCAAGTAAAAGAAAATGAAGGTTTGAAATTGAGGAATAGTTTGGATTAGAAAGAAATTTGTGTCATCTCCATGGAGATGATGACTGGCACAAAGGAAGAAGATAATATTCCTAAGAGAGAGAGTTTAAGTGTGATGCAAGGACCAAGGATAAATTTATCTCTCTAGTGTTAACATTTGAAAGCTCCGTCCTTCATAAATCTTTGCAGACAGTACAGGCCTGTCATTTTCCCCACTGTCGTGGTTGCTGTCAGTGCGAATAATCAATTGACTCGCCTCCTCTACCTGTCATCTCAGTTTCATGGATGGGTTTTTAGGCCTGGAAAATAAAACAAAGCATATCTGGAGTGAGAATTGTAGCAACTGTGGCAACCTGCTATCTCAACTGTACTTTTTGGCCCTTATCACTGTCAGAACACATCGCGATAGCTGTAGTAGGAGCTAGAGAAGTGGATGACAACCGCATTTCTCAAAGTTTTTCTTCCACAATGCTTCCTCCGACATTATTTAACCATGACTTTAACCATTGCCTCCATCATCTTCTACTAGAAATTAAAGCTAAGTATATTTTAAACTACATTTAACGTCTTTTGTAAATCAAGATAAGTTCCTCCTTATTGTATTTCAATACTGTTGCATTAAGCAACTGTATTACAAACCTGCCCCTTATTTTTAATCAGCTGCACAGCTCTAAAAGCCCTTACTATATTTAATTTCAAATCTATCCATTTCTTCCCATTCTCATTGTATTTTCTGGTTATGGACCTGCTAACTGTTCTTGCCTCTTTCGTCATCTCCATCTTCATTTACCACATTGTGAGATTCGTTACGTTGAAAGAGTTTTGAGCACGCTTCTTCCATCTGCAACACATATAATGGATCACCATCGCCAGTCATTTTAGTCAACATTTCTAACCTCAGAAACAATGATTTTCTGCAATATGGTCCCATGCTACATTTTGCTCTCATCCTTTACACATGACACTCCAAACAATTATATGATTTATTTATTGTACTTTCTACTTAAACATTAGATTCTGGTTCATTTTCTTAAAAGGCATTACCTCCTAAATATATGTCTGTTTCAATGGTCTTTATACTTAAAGAGCCGATCTAAACAACACTTCTGTAAGGAGTTTGCCTTATTCTTCATGACAATTTTTTTTACTTTGATGTGTTGAACCTTGGTATATTTTACTTCTATAAAATTTTCATAATCAAGATACTGTATTGTAGTAAAATTTATGCTAATCTTATCATTCTACTAAATTTTTAAATCTTCTTGTATTAAAATAGTGCTTTGTTAACATCTGCAGTACCTAACATGCTTGTATGCATAATGCTTTTAGTAAATATATACTAATCTGAGTTAAATTTATGAATCAAAGTCTTCAACAGCATATGCTTTTATACAAAATAGTGGACTTTGTTACCCAAAAGGAATATTTTATTGTCATATATATTTCTTAACTAATCTTGAGCTTCATTCTGTCTGCTATAATGTTTATTTTTATAATACATGTGGGTAAGCAAACACAATTCAAATATGAGTACATGCCAGTAACTCAATGCTTTATGTGTACATTTCTTTGTTACAGGTTAAAATGTATTATATATCATTATTATCTTTATTAGCTTCTCGTCATAATTACAGCCAATAAAACTCTATAACCTCTTTGAAATGAGATGTATGCCTTCACTAATGATTTGAAGTATTTCTAGTTTCCTAAATACATTTTATAAAAATGTAAGTTTAACTCTTAAATGTTGTTAATGCTTCAGATGTCTTATTGTTTTAAGCTACTGAAAATAAGTCATTTACAAAACTTAATTGCTTCATACTTGAAGGAATAATAGTTTAATTTTGGCAATATATAGTTTTGCATCAATAAATGGGAACTTTTGTATAGCTATAATATCTGCAAAGATTATTAAATAATTGAATTACAAAAGACTAAATATTATAATTGACTTCTACTTTAAAAAGATGTTATAACCTGGAAATTCCTGAAGAAGTAGTGAAAGGAAGACATCAGTATATTAAAATCCAAGGTAAAGATTTCACCTCATATAAAAATACATCTTAGAGCAACTTGAATAATTGTGAATTAACTGAAAATGTGACTGAAGTAGCAGATGTAAATAGTCTCTTGTGTAGAGCAATCTATTGTCCATCAGATATTATAACCTGTTTTAGAAGGAGTTTTGGAGAGACAATTATATCAGAAGCCATTCTGTAGCCTGCATATTAAATACCAAAGAGGCCAAAGAGTCTTAGGAGTATTTTCAGCCTGTTATGTTGCTATTTTATTGGTCCTGAACTAGTAAAATATGCAAAAGAAAATAATTATAAAATATTAAAGTTACATTAAATATAATTAAGGGTAAGGAAATATGGCATCTAATTATCTTCTGCTTCGATTTCTCTCATATTTTAAAAACAATGAGATTCATAGCTAGTGTAATTTTAGTTTTATAATTATCTAGTGGATTAGAAAACTAGAAATCTTCATGTTCTGTTTTATAGAGGAAAACTCTACTTTTCAATAAAATTGAAAATCGACCTCAAATCTCTAGCATCTTTCTACTCTTAGTATTTTCTTCTTAAGATAGAGAAAAATGGAGAAGACATTTTGTACATCAAGGATGTATATTATTGATAAATATACATCTCAATCAATTTTTGAGTACTTCCTGTGTGCCAAATCATTTTCTAAGCTTTATATTACTTAATCTTTAAAACATTCTGATCAGTTAGATTCGATTGTTAGTTACAGATATAGAAAATAAGAAATGGAAAGGTAGATTACCATGTTGAGATTTCAATTACAAATTGCAGAATTAGGATTCCAATCTGGCAGTCTGCCACCAAACAGATTTAATCACGTCATCACACTGCCTCTGGTAGATGAAAAGGGATTTATTTTCTCTTGGATAAACAGAAAGAATTCTCTGATGAGGAGAAGTCATTTATGAAATAAAAAATCTGGTTCAAGCTTTTTGTGCAGAGGGAACAATACACGAAAAGCATCTAAAACAAAAATGAACAAGATATTTTCTAGGAAAAGCAATAACAAAAATTTCTGTGGCTGGAACAGAAAGTAAGTGGTATGGAATCGGAGGACTCGATCAGTGTTTTGTGTTTTATCCCATGTGCCATAATTTATCCTTACACGAAAGATATACATTTCTCTTTAAAATGTTTGTGTACTCTGTATTTCAAACATTGGTAATATGAGGATATGAGTAATTTTTTAGTAGAATTTCCATCTAGAGCAATTAAATTATTACTGTAACAAGTGATGATGCACATTGGATACTCAATAAATCTTAGCAACTGTTGTTATTTTCTAATCTGGATAAGATCCGAGTTGATGTTATTCCATTTTTCATTAGAAAATTTGGTGTTTATTTTCATAAAAATGAAAAGAAAAATAAATATTAGCAAAATAAAAACAAGAAGTATATATTCCAAATCAATTGCACAGTTAAGCAAATTTAAGAAAAATGGAGGAAAAGTGAAATTAAAGCAAATGCTAAATTTAATCTTGTTAGAAAATGTCTAAATACAATAAAAAAAGTAAAGACACAGTTAATTAAAACAAACAAATATAAATAAGGAAGAAGCAATCAAACATGAACACAAAATTATGTCAAGTGATTAAATGAAAATATATAAAAATGCAATTTTAACTATAATTATTAATACATAGTTGTCAAAAATATTGTTAGAAATTAATCTCTGATTAAAAAACAATAAGGAAACCTGAGTAAATAAATTTATGGACATTGAAAGCGATATTAATTTGAATTTCATAAGTTTATAAAATTTATTATATTAAATAACTTTTCAAAAGCAAAAATTAGAAAAAGCAGTGCCAAAAGTCATACTGAACAATAAAAAATTACAATTTATGTCCTAGACAACAATGGAATAAAAATGTTTTTATATTAAATATTGAGTTGTTTTATAGCTGTATATTGTATATGAAATATTTTAGTTCAAATAATGTGCTTTTAGGTTATTTTATTAAATTCCAATTGAGATTGTCTTTTAAACTAAGATTTTGTACCAAAAAATACATATAGCTACAACAATGATAAAAAGCCAAGTATATGTCTATTAACTATATCACATTATATCTATATAACTATATCATATAATTATATCTATATACTTAATATATCATACACGTATACTTAATATACCTACATATATTTTACAAGTATTTATTATAGTACAAAATTTTAAAAAAGAAAAGAAAGAAATTCTAGGCATTTTCTACTGGGTTGCTACAACTGTATTTACTTACAAGATGGTATAGATGAGTGTGTGATTATGTGAACTTTTATCTAGTATTTTTGAGCTAGTATGAGAGCTATTTTTTATATTAAGCAAATTATGAAGACATTTATGTAAGGCCATCAAATTAAGTAAAATAGATGTATACTTATTTAGAGATAAAAATATATTGAAATAGTGGATTATAAAAGTTCATTACTAGTTTTTAGTGGTGTAATTGTTCTAATAAAAACGATGCTGACAATTTTTTATTTGGTAAGTTTGCAACATTTATCCCTAAAACCTGAAGATATTCTTTTGAGTTCAAAGACATATAAATATATTTAACTAAATACTATGAGAAAAAATATTAGTTGCCTTTTATTTGTATGTGAATGGTGATTGATACCACTTGAAAATAAGAAAACAAAGTAATTAAATAATAAAATAGTTACTGATTAAAATTTATATTTTAATCATGCCTTGCTTTAGCACAAACATAATTTTTTATTTTATTTAAAAATAATAACCCTAGGAAAACATTGAAGTAGTGAAGTAGTTTCCTGTCTTGAATATGCATGATTATTAAATTCACAATGTTCTAATTAGCTAAAAGTAGTGTCATTTAAAAAAATAAAATTAAATTAAGTCTTGTTTCTACCTTGCAGCTGCCTCAGAAAAACTTGTAAAGAAAATAGTGCAAGACACTATCTTCTTGATTTCACTGGCACTATGTCTGCATATTAAAAGCTTATCGATGATATAACATTGATCAAGAAAATGCCAGCTATTGAGATATTGAAAAGCTTTTTCTTTTGTGTTCTCTTAAAATTTGATTCCTGTTTCAACTGCTTGCCCATTAGATTCCTGAATTTTCTTGGCTACCTTTTAAAAAAATATATTGTTTTCCTTCCCGATGGACATTGTTTTTACACTCTGAATTGAATCAGATGTAACACTAGGAAGGCCTATTGATACATTCTACTTTATGCTATATACTTCCAGTAGGGCCCTAGAAAGAAATGCATCGCTTTGATGCATTTTCATTTCAACTTCATTCACTTATTCTATGTTCATTTCAGTAATTCCTTCTGAAGTTCAATAACTGTATCAAAATATATTTGAACTCTTATCTTTTTTCTTTTGTAAGGAGTAATCTCCGTTATAACAATTGTTCACTCACTTATTTATTTTTCAATCTTAATTATCAAGGGAATAAATATAGTGGATACATATTTTTACTTATGCATACATGAAATATATAATGAGCCATCTCACCCAAAGCAAATATATTCTAGTAGCAGTTAAATTCTTCTTCCAACTGGCTGTGATTCTTGAATCAATTTCCATTCCATAGAGGATGCTGGGAACTTTAAGATGGGTTATTATGCTAACTCTAGCTGTGGGATTTTTACTTCAGAGATTATTTAATAATGCAATTAAGTTCACTGAAATAATTCAACACTTAATTATAAAAGGACTTGGAAAGGTGAAAAGAAGAAGGTGGACTGGCTAGGGTTCTTAGTGGGGTCCTATCTCATTCCCTGATTAGTGGTAGTCAAAAGAGCATGTCTGGCTCGTGGGGTACCTTGGGTTTGATCCACAGCTCTGTCAACATCATCAGGGTCCCACATCAAAGATGGGGCAGAAGTGGTCGAATCCACAGCAGCATTAGCGTCAGTGGTGTCTCCCTTCAGCATGGGAGAGCCATACCCTGGTTCAGAGTTGCAGCAGTGTTAGTAAAGGCGGGATGTGGATCCATTCCTCCACCCCAAGCCTGGCAGCATCTGTGAGATAATCTATTGACACATGACGAGGGCCTACTCACTATTCTAAGTAGGGTGACCTCCTATTGAAACAGAAGATTGAAATAGGATCAGGAGTCTCTTAATATAATATCCAAAATGCTTAGCATACAATTTTGAAAAATCACTGTGACATCAAGAACCAGAAAAAAGCACAACTTGATGAGAAAAGGTAATCAACTGACGCCAACACTCAAATGAATCAGATGTTGAAATTATCTAACAAAAATTTTAAAACAGCCACCAAACGAATACTTCAATAAAAATAACTTTGCTTAAGACAAATAAAAATCAACAAGAAACAGAAGTTACCAAAAAGAAACCAAATGAAAATTATGTAACTGAAAAATACAATAACTGAAATAAAAGGACTTTTTGGATGGGCTTAATACCAGAGTGGAAATTACAGAAGACAGAATCGGTGACTTGAGGACAGAACAAGAAAATTTATTCCATCTAAACAGAGAAAATAGACTGAAAATAAAACAGAGAGCTTCATAGATGTGTGATATAATAACAAACTTTTAACATCCATATTTTCATATAATCAGTATCAGAGTGGTTGAAAGAATATCTAAAGATAAAATGATTGATATCATCTTCCCCAATTGATGAAATACATAAAAACGTATATCCAAGAAGCCGAGTGAATTACATGTAAGGTAAACCTAAATAATCCACACTGTGTCACCTATCATCATAATTAAAGTTATGAAAACTAAAGATAAAGAAAAAAATCTTAAAAACAGCCAGAGAAAGTCAATTCGTTACATATAAAAGAACACCAATTTGAATGACAGAAGCTTTCTTCTTTGAAATCATGAAAGCCTGAGTAAACAGCATAACATTTTTCAAATGCTGAAATAAAAGAATGTTACCTGGAGATACTTTATCTGAGGAAATTACACTTCAAGAATTAAGAGGAAACAAAGACTTTCTCAAGTAAAGGAAAATTAATTGGAAATCACAAAATAGTCATGGGGATGTAAAATACAGCATAAGGAATATAGTCAGTAACATTGTAATAACTCCGTATAGTGCAGGTGGTTACTAGACTAATTGGGGGATCACTTGTAAATTATATAAACATCTGTCTAACCACTACACTATACTTGAAACTAATATAAAATAATTATGAATGTCAATTCTAATTGAATAATAAAAATTTAAAAAAACAAAACACTAAAGAACACTATAAACAGAAAGAAAATGATAGCAGAAGACCACAAACTTCAGAACTGAAAGAAATATGGAACCCATAAACAGTAAGAGTAAATATAAATGACTACCTCTCTTTATATGAGTTTCTTAAATCATACAAAATGGTTGAATCAAAAATTATAACTATCTGATATGCTCATTATACCAATATACTGTAATAAGTTATGTATGTGTGCCGCAGGCAAGTGTTTAAGAACACTTACAATAAAGAGGCTTCTAAATGCTACCTGCTAGTTTCATTAATAACTGTTATATCAGTGAATAGATCAAAATAATTAGTCTTGGGTCACTCAACTTCATTCAATATTTCATAAGATGCTCCTATAGGCTATGACACAATAAACTATAGATGGCATATATGTTCTCTTTCAGAGAAACTCCCACTTGCCAAGTGGTCATGGCAAAACTGAATACAAAAAGACGAACTATAAATTATTAGGTCCATATTACATTCTCCACCACAAACCTCGCCATGTTTTCAGCCACCACATTTTTCTATTCAAGTTCACTATCTCACAATCTACAAATCCATATCTTAATTCTGTTGTACAAATACCCAATTCTATATCATGCTAGCCATAGCCACTTTCTCTACTCCCTGAGTTAAAGGTGCCTCTGTTCCCTGCCATTTGATATAGCTACCCACTTATCCTCCCTCTCACTGTTCAGTCTTTAAGATGGTGACTATACCATTACTTACATGCATCCACATTTTTTTTTTGACAAAACAGCTACACATTTAACCTCATCAAGTTGACTTGACTCCTGCCATAATAAATTGGCTGCAATGCCCAACCTATCTTCCAGGGCATTTTTGGTATCTCAGCGGCCCTTTGCCATTCCTTTAGGGTTGACTTGCCATTGACTTTTGAGATGTGAATATCCTCTACTGCATAGTCAACAGAATTTTATGTCACATTTTAATCATTAAAAAAGTTTAACTAATAAAGAATGATTCAATGTTTTCTTTTTCCTGGATCAAAAAAAAAAAAAAAAACAAAGAGAGTGAAGAAGACTGTGAAACAGAGAGGGAAGAAAATGAAAGTGATTCATTTACATACTCTAAGTGTTTTATAGGACAAATGTTTCAAATGTGTATTAAAAGTTCTGATTTTGCAGTTTAGGACTACAAGGGTCATATTCCCTACCACCCCCCCGCCAGCCCCCCACCGCCTCCTTCAGACCACGAATTAAAACTCTGAGTGGGTCTTGTATATGTATACAGGGGTTAAATATTTACTGTGATTTTGATGTTTTAAGGAACTAAAGTATGCTGATTCTTAGCCCCTAGCTTGAGAGGACTTTCCTCTTTTTCTGTTCTTTCCTTTGTTTACATAGCCAAAATATTTCTCCGTGTTTTGAAGAAAAAGAAGGAAGAGGAGGCGGAAATAGAGGAGAAGAAAGAAAAGGAAAAAGATCCTCTGTTCCTTTGAAGCTCACTTTGTAAGACATTATCAATTTCTTATCGTATCCATGTTGAGATACCCTGGTTACTAGTTCCTGTCTTTTAAATTTCTTCTCGATTGCTACTCCTGTCACCATTCTTTGTAATGTCCATAACCATATGGCTAAACCTTGCTAAATCTTATTTAAACATTTAGAGTTAAAGCTGTGTCAGCTGAGACTCCAACAAGATATATCAAATGTCAAAGTGTTTCTGAGATGAATGAATCTGAGCAAGAAATGGTCCAGACAAAAGTCATCTCTGTTAAGTCAAGGGAAAAAAAAAAACCCGAAACAATAAGTTAATAACTTGTGTCCAGTCACAAACAAAACCTGTGCAATAGGATTTATATCAGTACAAAATCACATATCTCAAATGGTACTTAAAACTAACAATTCTACACACCGATTCTCTACTGACTTTCCTTTCCAAAATTCTAATTTGACCATTTCAGATGTTGATCAGCTCCCCTTGCTTACATCATTGCTCATTCTCTGCTGGTTATCTTGCTGCAAGCAGAAGTGCTTGTGTATGAACCTTCTTTATCTTCCTACCTTCCAGTCTTCATACTCTCTTCTCCTACATCTGAAACTTCCTTCCCCTTCCCATCTATTTGCACAGATGATGCATCCCTCCTTCTATCAATGCCCACTCCTCCCTTTTGTGTTCTAGATCCCCTCTTCTTTCTCTTCTGAATTATCAAGCTCTGCCTCTTTCTTTTTTTTTTTCTCTCCTCTTCAATTATGCCTCCCACCCAATGCCACCCCTGATCTATGGATGTTGTCATTTTCCCCTTAACAACTAAATCTCTGAAGGCGAGGCATCTCCTATCACATGCTCATGGCATGTACCCGGGGCCTGGTGCACCCACGGGGCCTGGCGCACCTGGAGTATGATCTGTGGCTCCACCTGGATGCAAACACAGGACCTTATGCGTGTAAAGCAGATGTGCTAACCACTACTCCATGGAGCCGCCCTCTGCCTCTTTCTTGGTGCATCCCAGAAGAATGTACATTGGCTCTCTCTGACATCTCTGAAATCTTTCTAAAATAAAGTGACAAAACCAGAGCCTCCCCTTGCCAAATGAAACTGTTACATTTTTTCATTCTTTCCTCTTCTGTATTATTCTTTCATGTTCTATTGCTTTGCCTTTTTTTCTGACCTTATTCAAAACAGCGATTTACTCAATTGTTCCTAATTCCTCATCATCAGTTCATTGTTAACCCACTATAATCTGGTTTATGAATTTTCTCTCCCAACCTTCCTAAAATGCTCATCTCCCAGTTTCTATGAAACATCATTCATCTGCTAACATGCCTTCTTTAGCATTTCTTCTCAAACATTTCTTCTTGATTCCAACCTTACTATTATGTATCTCCTCAGGTTATGAAAATGGAACTCTTTTCTACTTTCAATACTTCTCTAGTAATTTCATTTTTTCCCATTTCTGTAAATAACACATATATATTCTGACAACTTTCAAACTTAACTCTCCAGTGAACTCCCCACTTATATGTTATACTATCTATTCGACATCTCTAAGTTGGCACTCACAGCCATCTCAAAGCTTATGAATGTAACTGCTAGTCCTAACTAGCCAACCCCAAACTTGTTTCCCTTTCAGTGCTGGTAAAACTATCAAATTATTTAAGCCAGACATAGTAACCCATAATAATCCTAAAATTCCCTCATTCTTTTCTATCAATTCATCAGAAAGTTCTGCCAGTTCTACTCTTGGAATAAATATTGTATGTTTAGTTCTCTACCTCTCCATTTCCACCATCTTAATCCAAGTTATCAACACTTATTAGTCTATAAATTATACTACATTAGCTTTGTAATCCATATTTCTATTTGCACTCCTCTCTTTGCAAATTATTGTACACATAGCAGTCAGAATAATCTCACAAAATTCTAAATAAGATCATATTTTCCTTCTGATCGCTTTCTTAAAATAATAAGAAGAACCATTCTCTTTACTTTTGCCTATAAAGGCCCACTTCACCTGTCAAGTTATTCAACATCATTTCATGTCCAACTTCCTTTAATAATTTTATTTCAGACACACAGGCCTTGTCATAGCTCTTCTATAACTGAGAAACTCTGCACCTACACTTTCCTTATGCATGGAATTGTTTTTCCTTACTATTTCAAATGACTGGTTCCTCTCCACATTTTTGATCTCAGATAAAATAACACCCCCAAAGAAAAGTATAAAGAATCCTATCACGATACATTATTAATTTGTTTCTAATCTGTTTTTTATCATCCTCCTCAAACGCCTTCTTTATACATGTTTTAATATACCCCATATAACAGCAGTAACTTATATACCTACTCATCTGACTAAAACATTATTTCTGAGTGTAAAAATAGGATATTATTATTTTCTTTGTAAAGACACAGAATCCAGAAAAGTACATGGTACTTAGTGGTAAATGGTTATATATATATATATATATATATATATATATATATATATATATAATATATATATAATATATACATATATTTGTTGGGTTAAATCTTGGGAACTTGTGGTAAAGTAAAAGGTCTATTGAAAATGTCATTTGAAGTAGTGTGTGTGTGCTCGCACATGTGCGCTTGCGTGCATGTGTGTAACATAATGCAAAGAGTTAGAGGAAGTATTAGAAAGGTCAAAATGAGAGAGGAATTAGAAAATTAGATATAAATGTCAACTTGTAATCCTAAAAAATACAATGAAAGGGTCACAACTAGGTTGGGTTGATAAGAACTGGTTGAGTAATGTAGTGTAAGAATAACAACATGATTCTTGAATGTTGTCTGGCTATTGGAATTCCATGCATGTCAATGAATTGGTGACACATAGTTTTTTTCACGATGCTAACTTTGGCTTTCACTTTCTGAATTTAGACCTGTTTTCTTATTTTTAAATTCCATATTATCAATTAATATCAACTTCTTTGGTTTAATAATTTGGCTTTCACTTATGGTCTTGGCTATATATTTTCCAATAATTTTAGCATTCTCTACAGTTATGTTTTTTCTGGCCTTTATTTGCAGTTTCCAGTGACCACTTACCTCTACATCCTTGCACATATTAGAATTTTTTTTACTTTTATTCTTCTTTCCTTCCTTCCTTCCTTCCTTCTTTTCTTAGTTCCATAAAAACTATTTAATATGCACCATGTGTGGAAATGTTATAGGATACACCAATAAACACAATGGATATATTCTGCATTCGGATTTCTAGATATAGCGGGAGAGCTTCAGACAATAAAAGTAAAAATTATGAGACTTATCCAGTTGTAATTAATCCTAAAAAAAAAAAAAAAAAAAGAGTGACATGAATGGAATCCTTTTAGACTGAGTGTTCAAAGGAGAGTGTATCTTTAATATGATAACCATATGTGAATGAGGTTCCAGCCATGAGAAGATCTGGAAGAAAGTTATACCAGATAGAGGGAGCTGGTTAAATGAAGGCAACTAGACTTAAACAAACTTGTCATTTCAAGGACCAGAGGAAACAATGGGTTGGAGCTTAGTGACTAAAGACAAGCTGTTGAGCAGATGATATTCTTAAGTTGGTAGGAGCTACATCATAAATGGTTTTCTGGGCCAAGACAAGAAATCTGAAGTTGATTCTAAGTGTATGAAATTATTGTATAAATCTGTTCAGATGAAGATGATTTGACTCATACCTTTAAAGGTCCCTCTGCTAATATATAAAGACGTTAGAGTTGTTTCATATGATGATATCTCAGTGACAATCAGAAAGGTCTGACAGCATAAGAAGCAGAATAGAAATAGAGAGCAGAGAGGGTGAATAACTCTTTATTACGTAGTTGATAAAATCTAGTTGTAACTAAATGGAAACTCTTTTCCCTGGTACTGCTAATGGCTCTTTTACTTTTTGTCTTTTTGAGTCCTTGGCATAACCATGACCTTTTACTCATGATTTATGCCAATGTCAGTAAAATGCCATCTTTTTTTTTTCTTATCGGATCATTTTAGGTCAATTATAAAAAGTATACAAAACGTTTCTGAAATTATTTAAACTAGAAATTAAGTTATATCATTCAACTTCATTTTCATTTCCTTTTACTCTTACATATAAGAGTAATTCAGGTATTTAATTCTTTAAATAAATCCCTGCAATATATCCATTTTCTTTTATAGAAATTGGTGTTTTTCATTTTATACTGGGCAGATGTTCTCCGCTCTGTTTCTTTAACTTCTCTTATGTTGTTATGTGAAGTATATGTCTTATTTTGTTGGTTGTCAGTAGATGTACATGAAAGCTTGACTTGGCAAAGTCTTTCTAACTTGAGCTGGAGTCATTGACCTCTGTAATATACTTTTAATGGAAGGCATTCTTTACATCAACAGTTATTCATAATTAATATTTGTTAAAAATTTCATATTTTTCTGATATTTATACCAGAGGTCAGTAAATTATGGCCCCAACACTTGTTTTTATGAATAAAGTTTTGAAACACAGCCGCACCCATTTGCTTGTATATTATCTATAGCTCCTTTAGTGCTACGAGGCAGACTTGAGACCTGTGACAGAGACCTTATGGCTGCATGACAGAGAACATACATATTTTATGGTCTACATATTTCATAGTCATACATATTTAATGATTTTAAAATCTGTATTATAATTATGCTTTACATGTGTCTAGAATATTGAAATTTGCAAAGAAGTTTGATGGCATGCAGCATTTTTCTCTACAATTCTGTAGGGTATTATTCTCTTTCATGTGAATACCTGGGAAGTTAAGTAATATGACCAAGATACATATTTTTAAATTGTCAGAGCAAGAAAAACATTATATATAGTCTATACATAAAATCTCTTCAAATAAACAAAGAAATAGAATCCTTTATAGTTGGACCGTGTCTTCTCTAAATAGCCCAAATAAGCTTATAATATTGTAGAAAGTTGATATAATATTAAAATTAACTTTCCATTTTTCTGAATACAAAATTCTCAGTTCAGAAACAATGCCTTTAATCAAACATACTCCTGACTAGAGTTAATTAAATAAATAAAATTAATTTTAAATTGCCTTTCATTTAGTTAAAGAAGTAATGCTGATTAAGATGATAGCTTTTAATCTCCAATCATGTTTCTCTAACTCCTAGTTTTAATTCACCAGTAATACCTTTATATATTGAAGATTGTTGTCTATTCACATATTTGAAGGTGGATAGTTTTGTGATTAAGCCAATTATAACTTGAAAGGTTTGTTTTCTATAAAGTTCATACTAATTTCAACCCTTGTGAAAAGAAGCTGCAATGTGTAATAATGATAAAAATCCATGCATTTAATTCTACTTATCTGAGTGTGACACGAGATGATTCAATAACAAATATTCTTAAATGTTTGAAAAATTAAAAATCAGTGTTTACTGCCTTTTACTATATTATCAAAATCTTTGATGAGAGTGACAATTATCTTTTCCCTTTATCTATCATAGACTTAACACATAGTAGATATTTTTAAAATAACATTTGATAATGAAATAATTGAAGAAATACATTGTTCTCAAGCAGAAAAAATAAGAATTGAGAAAAGGATTAGAATGGATTACAAATGGCAATGGTTAATTTTTATTCTAAAAGCTATTTAGAAATTGCAATCCTATTACTATAACCTGCATCCACTTCTTTAAATCTATAATGCTTTATTTTTTCCCCCAAAAGTCAAAATATATATAATCAACAGTATTCTAATTGGCATGCAAGTAGAAAGTTTTCACTTCAAGGAAAGTATACACTGCAAGAATTAAGTAGGCATGGTTAGGAGATGTTTTTGTTCTGCAATATGAGGGAACATTTCGAATCTTTACCTTGGCTGTTTTAGATTAGATAATAAGATTCAGAGGGTACAGTGTGTCAGTCATTGGAAATCATTGTGAAGGATGAGCTAGAGAGTTTTTCGCATTTCTATCTGAAAATGTGTAGATTAGTGTTAAAAAGCCAATAAATGAGTTTGAGGGAGCCGAAATGACAGAATTCATATTTAATAATTCAAGCTGCATTATAGGCAGGCAATGTGTAATTAAGAACCATAATTATATATCTATAATCATGGTACAGGATATTTTACTCTAGCTAGATTAAGTCTCATTTAGTTTTATTTTGTATTATTTCTTGGTTGATTTCTCCAATACATATGTGTATATTTCACAGAACATAGTTACTATATAAATATGTAAAATTTGACTAACACTTTTGACTTTGTATTCTATTTATAGCATTTATGTAAAATGCATTTTCACTAACAGTTTTAAAACTAATAGATGTAAAATACTATTCAGGCAGATAGCATATATGACAGTAATTATGGTTTTAGGGCATGCTCTACATAAGTATTAGAGCATGTCATTTTTTATAGCTGTTAGAATATAACTGATGTCAATTTGAAATTATATGACAAATTATTCTACTTAAAATAGAACTTCTTCTTGTGTAATCTGATCTAATATTCCAAGTGTCTACATTAGTAATTTTTATTTAACATTTTTAACACTAAGGACTCAGCATTGCAATGAGTTATATAGTAAATCAATACAAACATTTCATATGTTTAAAGAGTAACCACGTTGGTCCTAATTGTCATTTCTCTAAAATCTTGGGAATATACTAAAACTTACCTTTTATTCCCAGAACGTGGGTAAATATGCCTATTTTGATTGCAATGAAAATAAAATTACAAAATAAGTTAGAATGTCTGCTTTCAGATGTAATGCAGTAGCTATTGTTACTGCCACAAAAACTAGGGAATAAAAAAATTAAATTAAAAATTCATCTTTTAAAGATTTTGGAAATCTGTGACACAAAAATGACTAAAACATTTAAAATTTCATAAGAGCAAGACTTCTTCTAGAATAAATTGTTCTAGCAATGACCTCTAATTTGGTCACTTTTACTTTTATCCAAAGTCACCTTAACTTTAAGGGAGGCTGTAAGATGGATTCATGAGTTTTCAGTAGAAATAATGGAATCCACAAATCAATGAAATGTCATTTTAACATGCTGGAATTAAATAACTACCAACTTAGAAGTCTATACTTAGAAATTCTTTAAAACACAAATTGAAGTAAACCTATTTTCAGATGAATAGAAGTTAATGGTTACATTTGCACTAAATAATTATAAAGAAAATCCTTTAGGTACAGGAAATGTTTGTAGATGGAGATACAGAAATTCTAGTGGAAATAATCATTAGGTCAAAGATGTGATATGAATGACTTAAATGAATGCTGACTTAATACAACCACTGCACTATTATTTATAATGATGATAATAGAGTTAAACTATACAACAAATTAATTTTTTTTAAATAGATAAAAGAAAGATGAAGCTAAAATATTTAAAATCTGACAATGTTTGGGGAGCAATAAGATAAATAGCATACTAAGAAATAAGAAAGGTTGAATTTCAATGATCTAAACATCCATTTCAAAATCCTAGGAAAAAGCTGGAAATAATGTTAAAAAGCAGAAATCAAGGAAGTAAAAAAGGACATACAATAATAAAAAGTTTGTAAAGTCAAGTATTGAATCTTTAAGATAGTTTAAAATTCCTCTGTCACACAATATAATATACAAATGAATATTATAAAATTGTACACTTGAAACCTATATAATGTTATTAACCAGTGTCACCACAATAAATTTAAAAAATTAAATTGATAAACACTTAAAAAGGCTGATTATTGCTAATATCAGACATAAATGAGGCCATCAGTATATATCTCACCAACATTAAAAAGATGATGAGGGATTATGTTTTTTTCTGATAAATTTGAAAATTTGAATAAAATAGACAATCTCTTGGAAATCATGTTTTTTACAACTGGCACACACAAAAATATATAGAATATTTGCACAATCTTGTTGTTTTTAAAGTAATTGAACTTAGAGTTTCTCATAAAAGTAACTCTAAGCTCACATAGCTTTATTTGTTTATTCTTCCAAACGATTAAGGAAGGAATATTGTCAAGATTACATAAAATCTTCCAGAAAGAAGTGAATGAAGGGTCAATTCTCAACTCATTTTATGAGCCCAGAATAACCTCAATATCAAAATTTTTCAAGAAAATTTTAAGAGGGGAAAATAATAGCTGAATTAATATTTGCAAAACAATTAACTGTGTATTAACAAAAGAGAAGAAAGTAAAATTTGTAATTATCTCAAATGATTGGAAAAATATAACATTTTTGTACTTGCTGATATTGAAAACTCTAAATAAAATGTAATAGAAAGTTTTAAATCTTATAATGAATACCTCAGGAAAAGTAAAAGAAAGTAACTTTTGTACAAAACCATATTTAATGGGAAAATATCAAATGATTTTTCCTTTGAGTGTGGGAACAAAATAAAAATGTTTTTTTATGTTCATTTCTATTTTATATTGTACAACATGCCTTTGCCAATAGGCTAAAAAACATATTATAGGCAAACAAATTGTATAAAGAATGAAAAAGGACATATAAAAGTGTCATCACAGATAATATGACATTAGAAGCTAAAAATACAAATAGAGCATTAGAATTAATAAATAAGTATAGCTAAATACAAAGAATATAGCATTAGAATTAATAAATAAATATTTAACTATACTTATTTATTAAAATATCACTGGATATATAAATATATACACATTAATTTTACCTCTGTATACTACAACCATCAATTAAAAAGAAATAATATCATTTACAATAATATTGAAGAACACCAAAATTATACCAATAATTCTCACTAGAAATATGAAAATTTATACATTGAGTATTCAAATCATTGCAGAGATATTTATCTAAACAAATGGAAGGCTATAGCATATTTATAGAATGGAAGACAATATTGTTTAAATATCAATCCTCTCAATTTTACTTAGAAATTTAGTGCGATCTGAATTAAAATTCAAGATCACAGAATAAATTTTTCTTGTTGATGAAGACTGACATTTGATTCTACAATGTACATAGAATTTCAAAAGAGAAGATCAGAATAATCCCGAAGAAAAATCAAAGCTGGAGGATTTATTCTGCCAGATATCAAGCTTACCTGTGAATTCACAATAATTAAAAGTGTATGGAAAACAGTCTGGAATTTTCTCAAAAAATTTAAAATGGATATATCTTTTGACTCGGCAATTGCACTTCTGAGTATTTATCCAAAGAAAACCAAAGTAATAATCTGTAAAGATCTATTCACCCCTATATTCATGGTAGCACAATTTACAATAGCCAAGATGTGAATGCAACCTCAATGCCCATCAACAGATGATTGGATAAAGAAGTTATGATTCATATACACAATGGAATATTACTAAGCCATAAAAAATGAAATCCTACCATTTGCAATGACATGGATTGCCCTAGAGGTTAATATGTTGAGTGAAATAAGTCAGACAAAGATAAATACCATATGATTTCACTTATATGCAGAATCTAAGGAATGAAAAGAACAAACTAATCAAAAACAGACTCAGAAATATTGAGGACAATCTGGTGGGGATCAAAGGGGAGGAGGGTTGGGGGGCTGGGAGAATAGGGTAAATGGTTAAAGAAGTACAAATTAGTAGTTGATAAATGGTCACGGGGATGGGGAGCATGGCAGAGGGAATGCAGTTAGTATTAACGTAATGGCTATATGGAGAGCTAGAGGAAAGAAAATACAATTAGGGGGATTGTTTTATAAACTATATAAATGTCTAACCAATGTACTAATGATAAAATAAAAAATTTTAAAAAGCATATGGCATTGGTGCAACTATAAAAATATAGGTTAATGGAAATAACAGCAGATGTGATTACCTAAGTTGTAACAGATGTACTCCAGCAAAAGAGTGACTAAAAGATATGCTTTTGAATAACTGGCCTTCACTGATTGAATAATTATATGTTAAAAATGAATCTTGGGCCTTACCTCATAGTTGACTGACACGAAATTTAATTTGAGAATAATCATTGAGCTAACACAAAGTGTTGGATTTTCACATTAAAACGAATACAAATTAGAGCTCTTACTCAGTATCCAGATATACTAATAATTTTAAGAAAGAAGCAATCGAGAGAACAGAATGTATTTTATTGAGTTAAAGTAGAAAATGCTTTATTATGGTGAATTAAATAGCTCACAAGATTATTGGTTGGATAGAATTGGATTCCAGGTCGAGTTTCTGAGCATGTCTCCAAAGCCTTATCTTATAATCAGGACACTAATACATGTGCCGTCTTCAATAATGAGCAAGCCACTGGCTCCAAAAACACATCAACCCTGCTCTGATTAGAACATTGCTATTAAGGGACTTTTAAAATCAGAAATTTGTCAGGATTAGAAAGCTGATGCTTCTGCTAAATTTAAAAATTTTGCCATATGTATATATGTACTCAATGAAACATGATTCGGTACTAGATAAAGAAGAAAATTCTGCCATTTAGAACTACATTGATGAATCTGGAGGGCATTATGATAAGTAAAATAAACCAGACATAGAAAGTCAAATACTGCACTATCTCACTCACATGTACAATCTTAACAACAACAATAACAACAACAAAAAGTTGAACAGCTAGTAACAGAGTAGAGTGGTGGCTTAGGCTGGGATAGGGAGGGAGGGGAGTTATTGTTTGAAGGGTACAAATTTTCAGTTATAAAATGAATACGTCTGGACATCTAATGTATAGAATGGTGACTATAATTAATAATAATGTATTGTATCCTTGAGATTTGCTAAGACTAGACCTCAATTTCTCTCACCACATACACAAAATGGAAACTATGTGAGGTGAAGGTATGTTAATTAGCTTGATCGTGGTAATCATTTTGTAATTTATACATATCGAAACATCACATTCTATATCTTAAATAGCTATAATTTTTATTTTCTAGTCATACCTCAATAAAGCTGGAAAGTAAACCGAGATAATAATTTTAATTCAATACAAATTAGCATCATTTTAATGGTTGGAAACCCTGCTTTTATGCTTTAAAGCATTAGCTTTAAAGTTACAATCATGATGGGAACATATCATCACTAATACTTAAGATTGTTTTAGGTACAAGATAAAACATATTTAGAAAGAAAGAAATTTGAGATATAATAAGTGAAAGTATTATCTCTGATACTATGATCTTTTACCTAGAAACACATTTATAAACAATAAAATAAATCACTAAGATTTCTAAATATGAACAAACAAAAAGTTTTACATGTCAAAGAGACCAAGAAAGAATTTACAATTATCATTTTCTATAGCAGATGCCCTAAAAAAAAAAAAAAAGAAAAGTCAGAGGTCTAGACTCAGGAAGCAGCCTATCTAAAGTATGATAAAGTCGAGGGGAAGCGTTAAGGCCATCTTGGTCACCAGTTCACGAGGAACAATTTTTTTTCATTGTTATGTGGTCTAGAGAAATGCTAAATGACTTTAGATTGGATATTTTGGAATGACTTCAAACCAGACTGTCTGATGGTTCTAAATCACTTTGCAACTGCCATCAGCGGAAAGCCTCTGTCACCCCCCAGACCCTGCTGGCTGTAAAACCATTCAGTGTCTAGCATGATCCACATGCACAGAAGGAATGCTTGCGTCCAGCCTCTCAACATCCTAAATTTTGTTTGGACCCTTTATCCTCTGATAAAGTTACTGAGTGAAAAAGCCTCTATTACTGAGTTTACCAGAAAAAATAGTAGAAGTAGCATGATCGATAGTAATGCCATCTCCATTTCCCTAAACATTTCAGAGTTTAGATAATATACCTAATTCTCTAAACCACAATTTATCCTCAATAAAACATAGAAAATACAGATGTTAGGCACAATATTCTGAATGTTGAATAGAATTTAAATACAAGATTAATATACTCATTTCCTAAAAAGTAAAGTGGTCAATTTCCAATTTGATAGGTGGGCAGAAACATCACTCAGAACACACTAGTTTCCTACAACCTATTTATATATTTACTGACAGAGAAAGGAGTTAGCTGAGGTAGAGAATATAAGCTATATTATGTGATATTTTAGATCTGATTATACCAACATCGTAGAATTAGTAGCGATTTGACAAATTAGAAACACTAAAGTGATTCACATTCAGTTACATTGGGTTTACTTTTAATATAATATGTATGCAAAATACAGGTTAGAAAACATTTATTTGTAAATTACCAATATTAAACTCTTGTCTGTCTCTTGACAGACCAAAGTACTGTCCTGGAATATAACAGTGTGGGTCTCAGTCCTCATTTTGCCACTTGAAATCAAGCTGTATCTTTTAGCCCACTACAACAGTTATTTCATCTATAAAATTAGCAAGTTTGCACAGGAAATATCACATTGCATGTAAGGAGGTGAGTGAAAGATGTTTTGTTTCCTATCTGCATCTAAATAAGTGGCAATGAATAGACTGCAGCCCTGAAAAGGAAGATTCTTATATAATACATGAAAATACAATACTCAGTGATATCTGTCTTATTTTCATTTTGAATATTCATTCAAAAGGTATTTGGAGGAAAATGATGTTTGATATATTAATGTTATTTAAAGGTGCCAAACTGAAGCTTTGGGAAAATAATTTTATAAATTGAATTGCATAAATTCCCTTCTTTTATTTTTTAACACGTCATTATATATATTCTATTGACCACAGATTCAAATATAAAATAAAATGATTCAACGAGCCACCCATTAGTTCAAAAACACTATAAATCATTAAGATTTGCTAATTTAAAAATCCAATTAATTCATTATTTAAATATTTTATTTCAGATCTCCAGGTGTTTATATAATAATTTAGAGTCACGTTAGATTATTAAGTTGAATTCTCCTCTCTAAAGTATTTATTTCAAATTTACCACAGACTTGAGACTTCAGTGAATTGATTTCTAAATAATTTACTTTGTCCCCTATATGCTACCATGTTTTTACTATAAACCTAAAATTCCTTAGAATGAAAACTTACTAAAAACCTATTTAAAATCTCATGTCAATGTCTGATGCATTTTTAGTAGGGAGAAAGTTTATGAATTTGGATCTCTCATCAGGTTAGTCCTAAACCTGCATTCTGCACATTTTCCTCACTGCTTACCATAATTTTAGAAAATTGTTTTATCCTCTGTTAAATATCACCTCTGTTACAATGATATCTCCTGGAGGATAAAGCATGTGTTATTAATATTTTTCACTAAAGCAGCTACTTATGATTAGAAGAATATTTCAAACATCGTTTTTTTCAGGAAATATATGTACAAGGAATGCATGCGTGCATGCATGCATGAGTGAATGAATGAGATTCTCCTTGTATGTAGAACTCAACTTGTAAATGTTGCTACAGGACTGATAATCAACTTTCCAAGCAGGCAGATTCTGGCATAAAAATGTGTAGGACTTCATTTGAGGGACCTCAAGAGTTTTGTTTTGGACTTCAAATTGTAAGAGCAATTGAGTTTATATGGGAAAGGGTCAGCTCACTCAATAAAGCGGTTTGCCTGTGAGATTTATTTAAGTCCCTGGATTCTTAATTTCAGGTGTTTTAGTCAGTACGATATTGACTATCACAAATCTTCCCCCTCTTTATTCTGTTTAGAATAACATCCAGGGTCACAAAAGAAACCATTATAGGCTGAACTTCTGTGAAATCCTATAGCCTATGGCAATTTCTCTCAGGCTGTCAATTTGAATCTGCTTTGTTGATTAGATAACCATTGATCAGGGTTATATATTTTAGAGCTGCTGAGTGTAGGTTCAAACCCAGTGTTATAGTTGACTCCATCAATGAATAAAGAGAAATGGGATGTTCACAGTACAGGAATTATCTTCCTGAATTGGAGAGAAGGGAAAAAAATAAAATCAATGATAGTGTGGCAAACAGTGGATAAGCAGAAAGTGTAAACAGTCTGTGCTGGAAATACCTTTATTCTAGGAATCATGTTTGCTCAAAACTAGAGGAAAACAGTAGTGAGAAGTAAAAATGCCTCACGGTCTGTTGTTATATTAACAACAGATATGGAGTTTGGGGATTTCAAAAGGAAACATCAGACATTTGAAAAAGAATGCATCCGCCTAAAGACTCTTTTGTCTCTTAGAAAAGTCATTTTTTTCTTAAAGGAAGAAATGTTTAAATTTAGTAATATTGGCCCTTAATATGTTAGACAGGGAATAAGTTAGTATTTTAAAGATTCATGTTACATTTGAAGGATATAAGGTAGAAAAAAGGGAAGAAAATGAAATATGACAAGAATTCCAGTTAAAAATGTCTAACTGCACTGAGATGTGAACTTTTTACAACAATAAAAAAGGTAAAAGTTATTCACAGCTTAAAAAAGTCAAAGTCCAAGAACTAGAGAGATTGGAGAATGAACAAATATTAGAGGACAGAGGCTAAAAACACATCAAAAAGCCCCTACCAATTTTAGTTAAACAATCCCTTTGGGAATATTTTCTAATTCGAAGAAATGGAGAAACAAGAAAGTGATGGAGTCTCTTTTCTAAAATTGAGAATTCTCACAATTCAGCATTGAAGTACCAGAAACACAGGAGTCAAAAGAACATGAAAAAGAAAAAAGACCCAGACAGTTTTTCATGAGTAAAAGTGTTTCAGATACCACAGTGCGAAGGGGAACCCCATCTTCTCCAGACAATGGGAAAACAATATCTCAATTAATCATTGATAGAAGAATTCTATCTAATGAAATTTTTATTAACATATTTTGACTTCTAAATAATGCCACAAAGAAGCAAGTGTTTAGTGATTTTGGACCCAAGAAGCTTTTATTGTTTTTGTCTACATTTGTTTCTCTACTCTCTTTCCCCAAGCAATTAAATTTCTCCTGTGGCTGACAACTGTAGGCAATCACTTCTCAGATGAAGATATATATCTAAGAATCACTGTGGAGTTTTTTAAAAGTACAAAATATCAGGTTCACGTACTGATCCTCAAGTACATACGTATCTTAGTCTGCTCAGGCTGTTATAATAAAATACCATTAACTGGATGGCTTGTAAACAATAGAAACTTATTTCTTGCAGTTCTGGAAGCTGAATGTCTGAGATCAGCGTGCGGCGTGGTTACACCATAGTGAGGCTGCAGACTGCTGTCTTCTTGTTTTTCATATGTTGGAAAGAACTGAGTAAGCTCTCTGGGGTCCATTTTGTAAAGGCACTATGTAACTCCATTTATAAAGACCCCATCATCGTGACTTAAACACCTCCCAAAGGCCACATTTCCTAATACTACCACGTTGGGAGTTAGGATTTCAACACATGAATTTCGGGGGGCTGGAACACAAACATGATGCATATATGGAATAGACTAGGTTGGGATAAGGTGTGCGCAGGAGTGTACTTAAAAGCTACAGAAATGCTTTCTATGTGAACTTCTGACTTTATACCTTAAAACTATATTTTCATAAAAATTGTTTTTGCACATTTCAATTTTGCATCAGAAACACTATTTTCTAAGGAAATTTTTGTCTAGATTATAAAAGGATATAGCTGTTTGCATTTGTTTCTAGAGAAGTGATTGTACTTTTTAAACATCCTGAAAGTCGTTTAAGTGTGAAAATGCCTTTGTGTGTCTTATTGACCAGCTAGAACTTCAGAAAAGTGGAGACACAAGACTGAATGAAGTTAGACTAAACGGCTTGCAGATGCTAGATGAAGAAATGAACCTGGCTATAATTGGGAAAAACAATCTAGGGTCTCCTTAGGCACAAGTGTGACATTATAGATAAGACAAAGTTAAATAAATGATAGTGGAGGAAATGTTTTCGGAAACAGATTTGTTTAAAAGGAAAAGATATTTCATTTAGGAGACTTTAATTCTCCTGTAGGAATAAGAGGTTCACTTAGAAATGGGTGTTGATATTTACTTTTGAACATTATTTAATTGCTGATAAGACATTACAATAGAAGCTTTCCGAATTTACTTCCATGTTATAGACATGACAGGTTAACCAATGCTTTTTATTCCTTTTAATAGTCGCCGAGTTTTTTTTTTTTTTCTTGAGTGTGTGCTTACCAAGAATGACTTGTATTAGTCCTGTGACTGTTGATGCTAAATTTTCCATGTTACTGTATTTATGTGATTTAATTAAGTGATGTGCAAAATGTTGATTTATGAGTGCAGGGAAAATTATTTTGTTCTATATGCACTAAGTTGAATATTTTAGACTAACTCCCTAAAAGCAAATTATTAAAAAGAAATAGCTGTCAAATTGGCTTTGACAAAGAACTTTAAAAGATTCAGGAATGGAGGGAGAGTAAAATATATAGAATTTTTATATTCAAACTGATATTTCTGTTATCTTTAATGTCTCTTCCCTTTTTAAGTAAATAAGAAACTGAAAATGTGTTATACAAGAAAGGTTTTTAATTAGCCACATTATCATTGATGAATTAATTTCCTTTCGTCTAAGTTAAAATATTCAAATTGCATATATATTATTTTTATTTCTCTCTGAGTTAAGGAATTTGTTTAATTACTTTACCAATACGCCCATCGAATCAGAAAAGATGAGTTCTCTTCTCTCTGGGTTTGCTGACTTGCAGTTCTCAGTTTTTAGAGTTGTCTGGTCCTCTATGCTAGGTAACAGCTGGTTATGATTCCATAAGTAAAAGGACATACAAAATGCATTTTGACCAAATAAGTGTTATCATCAAGATAATTAATTTCATACCCTAAACCGCTGTGTTTTTGGAGGCAGTATTAAAGAGGCATTTAGAAAAGCCCTTGATCAATATTATGTATTGCTTATCTCATGGATCTCAGAATGATCAATAGGAGCCACAGCAAAGATAAGCGAAGTCACCTCACTGCAGTGCTTGAAGAAATTCTCTGATCTCCCACTAATTAATAGCTCAAGATGGAGAGTAATAGCCCTAATTCAAAACAAGTTTGGCCAACACTATAAGTGCAAGAAGAATTGAAATGATGGTTGGCCTCAAGAATAAGATATCTATGTATGGCATCCTACTCTTTCTCAAAGAGAAGTACGAATCTGGCAGCTCACATTCCAAGACTCTGATAATATTCATTTTATAATAAAGTTTAAATTTCTATATGCACAAGTGTGGCTCCTTTTTTCTCCTCTAGTTCAAAATGCTTACATATGTAATATTTTTTTTGCAAATTAAATGTCTGTGTTCTAACTCTGTAGTCATAGTACTGAGACAATAGGGACTATCCTTTGATACAATCCAGGCTTACCTCTTTCTCTTTCAAAAACAATCAGTTTGGAATTAAATATTCTATTGTTTTATGTATAAAAATTTCTAGTATGTGGTCACGAATAATTTGAAAAGATCATCATTAAAAATTTTTTATTAGGAAATATTTATAACCCTTTTATCACAGAATTTGGTATAAAGTTATGATTATGGAAGCAATCTTGTTTCTTATCGAATTTTTTTTTAATTGGATTAACATTTAATGTCTCTCCCAGTACCTTAATTCAAAAAATGTTTTTATTATATAAAGTATGATAAATATAATTATTTTTAAAAGTCAAACTTCACAGAGATGCCTCCAAATTTTTCTCAGAGTACCTCTTTTCTATACTATATTATCATTTTCTATGTGAGTCTTGCTGCTAAAATGGTTAGGAGGCACTGGCCTCACGGGAACTTATAATCAAGTTCCTTATCCTAAGAAGTTCTGAAATGAAACAAGAACCCATAAAGATTCAAGAATAGAGGGTTGGAGCCATTTTTTTTTTTTTTTTTTGAGCGGAAGTTAACTCTTTCTGACATTCTCTTTTAATGTTTTTGGCTTTTCACTTACTTTCACCCTTTGTTGTTAATATGGTTAAGAAGCTCATGCAAGTATCTCTCAACTGGGAAATGTACCAGATAAAATCCTTGTAAGGCCAAATGAGGCCCAGAAAATTAAAAACCTGCATTTACCACTCAGTCCAACATTTCTTTTTTTTCATTTGACCAAAGCTGTGGTTTGATTATTGCAGTTAGTATGTTAAAGATATAAATCATTAAAAACACACAAAAAATAAGACACTCATTATTTTTCTTGTATCTAGTCAAAGTATTAAAAATGCAGAATAAAATTTGGCATATCTCACTTTTGCATAGTAAAAGTATGTAGAGATTTTTGAGGAAAACCCCTACTTTTCATTGTTGATTTTGTTTTGTTTTGTTTTGCCTGGATTCTTTCCACAGTATCTATCAAAGAATGAAGTGGTGAGTGCATAGTCATCAAGTTGCCTGGGAATCTGGTTTCAAGGCTCTGGCTTCACTTTCTTAGGAGACCTGGTATAATTTTATGAACACCTATGGTTTCAGTTGCATTTGTAGCTCTGACCTTTTGGGAGCAATTTTCTTCTTTTGTCCCATGACAATAAACACAGCATGGAGAGATCTAGTAACTTCAAAAAATTGAAAAATGTTCTGGAGATCTAATCACTTTTAAAGAATAGTATAACCTTTACAAATTGCCTCATGGTTTTATTTTTCCTGATGTTTTTCTAAGTTGTTCAGGACTCACAATGAAGATAACTAAAGCTACATTTCCTTGGTTCAACACCACCCACATCATTCTGGACACTGCAGTCAATTTAAATTCCTCAGGGGTTCACTCAATAAGTGCTGATGATCAGTCATTTGGACTATATGTCAGCATCTGTCATTTCCTTCCCTTCTGCTCCTGGCAGGCGTTTTGTTATGGAGCCATTGAGTCCTGGTTACCATGGAGATTTCCTCCACCATTCCAAAGGCAATAGGGTGCCATGTATTTTAACCAGTAAAGAGTCACCACACTAACTGGGATAAATATATTTCTTTCAAAATTGTAGAGCAAACTTACCAAACCCCAATCTTGGGCTTTTGTAGAGACTTCAGTGATGATTTTCTTTTATATATATATATATATATATATATATATATATATATATATATTCCAGAATAGCACCATGTTTTTGAAATCCTGGCAGGATTCTGAAGGTTTTAGTATAAGAGTGGTGCATAATGTGTGTCAAGCTATGAGATTCAAAAGAATTTGCTGTCTTTTTGATAGTATGTTTAGTTCTTATTCATTTTCAGGGTGAAGATAGGTAGATATAGATAGAGATGATATAGATAGAGATAGAGAAGGATGGAGATGATGTTGAGAGGGAGAGAGAGAGAGAGGGAGAGGGAGAGAGAGAGCGCGTGCTTATCCTACTTTTGAAGTTGTTTGTTTTTAGGCTCAAGAATTTCTAAGCTCATATATAGAAAGTAAAGGACTATTTTTTACAAAGTTGCAATTCTCTTACATAAAAAATTGTAATTTTATATTTGGAACAGATGCTGAAGTCATTGGGAGCTGTATGACAGAAACTAGTACAGGAGCCTCAAAATATATCCTTGTTGATACATTAATAGGATAGGAGAATTGTCTTCCATAGTACTCTGATTCTCTGAGTTACATGTAGATTTCTAAGTCATAACATTTAAAATCTTCTCCTACTGTAATGAATTGTTTCATTAATCACTTTCATTTGTTTCAGTACATTCCATATTCCCATTAGTCAAATATAGTTGAGAAGTTATCATTTGGGGATTCAAGAGTGAATGAATAATGTTTGAAGGGTAAGAAATATGGACAAGGATATTATCCTATGTTTAAAATAATGTCTTATCACAACTTGACACATATAATAGAGAAGTATCATGATTCTTGAACTCCCAATCTTCCTCCCAAGAAAAGAGAATTAGAAGTTCTTTAATAGATCTTTAAAAAGTAGGTTACATAAAATTAGCATTCATTTTGGAGTGGCTAAGAACATTTACGGTATATTATAAAATATTGTCTACCACAAAAAAATAATATATCTCTTCTGAAATATTTAAGATTTTAATACATAATTGATATACCTGTACACAGAATTAGATTTACCCATGTGTAGAATAGAAGGTTTTAAATATGGTATAATCTTTATAGGCTCAAGAAAATTTCTATTTACCCCTCATACCCATAAAACATAGAGGAAAGAAGGAAGGATAAAATATGCGCAAAAGGAAAAAAAATAGGGCAAATTGCCCCTAAAATAAGGCAAATTCCCTCCCAAAGCACTGACATTTATTTTATAGAAAAAATGATGACAACTTTTATTATATAGTTAAAATTAACAATTACGATTCATCATTCTTCTTAATGAATTATTACAGAGTTGAAAATGACTGATCAAATTTTAAATTGAGATCAGTTTCTGAATGCCATATGTGAAATCTTGGGTGAGAAAGGAAAGACATCATGATTAAGCTTCCCAATGGATCAGGAAGCCTGGTACAAAAGGGGAAAAGTGTATATTCTACTGCTGTAAATCTAAGACATTTTTGCTTAATTCACATAATGTGTGATCATTCCTAATAATGTAAATGTACTGTACAAAATCAATATGTTTGAGTTATTTATTTATTTATTAAATTAAAATTTATTAAATTTTACTACTTTTTATAGGAAACCAAGATACGTTTAAAATATCAGTCCAGTGAAATTTGTTTTAAAATGTCTTTTGCCATTACATTTTGCACAAGATATTGAAAACTTGTATTTATTACTGTCTTGTTAATTATTATAGTTAGAAAATGAATGAATTAATTAACTATCTTTTGGTTTGGCTTCATTAATGTCATTGGTATACAAATTGCTACAACAAGAGTAAATTTTGAAATCTACTGTTATTATCTAGAAAATCTTTGCATACCCAAAATTAAATCCAGGTGTATTAAAAGAATAGTAACGTTAAAAACAAAATTTAAATATGAATAGTAAATTGGGGAAAGCTATTAAGAAACATCATTAATCACTTTTTGGAAGCCGGGACATTATAAAAACCATCATTAAGTTTGCTGAATCCAGAAGGTGGCACTCTTGTACTGCATTATGCAAACTTCTTGGCATTTCTCTTTTTCTCTTTGAATACACACATTTAAATGTATGTATTCGTATTTACAAGTATAAACACATCAAACTGCATGCATTTATACAGTGAATACTTGTTCACATGGCAATGTTATAATACAATTTTTATATTCATCAATTTAAAATTTGCCAGCTATATGGAGCTAATATATTTCAGTAATTAATTTGGTACATTTTCTTAGATATATCGAGTAATAGTTTTGTTGTAAAATTAATGCATGAAAACACTTTTGCATAATTATTTTGTAATACTAATTATACAATACAGTATTACAACAAAATAATTTTGTTATAGAGAACTCATATTCAAAATTCAAAGAAAATCCCATTCATATACAATTGTTTTTATGGTTTCTGTTGAATTGTTTGCAATGAAGCATGTCAGATAAGTTTTAAAATTGATTACAATGATTTAAATTTCTTGTTTAATTTATTTAAATGCAAAGTTAAACATATGTAATAAAATTCAATTCTAGATTAAGGAAAAAGCAATGTGAGTATGTCAACTCCATAAGACCTTAATAACCAGATAACTGAATCTTATTTAAATAAACCTCCCTAAGAAATGATACTTCCAGTAAATGTGCAACATTACACCAGAAACACAGCTTAAGAGGGAAAACATAAAACAGCTATAGACAAATGTGTGGTTTTAAAATTAAGAATAAGGTAAAACAATACAGACAAAATTTCAAAATAAAGTGTAAAAATATAAATGAAATGTGAAAAGTCTTCCTATAGATGTAGAAAACGCTTTATTTGTGACAAAGCAAAAAAATTTTTTTTCTAGTTATACAGCCTAGTTCATTCATTCATCGATTTTCTCCATCATTTTCTCTTTACTTGTTAGAGACTATTAATACGATACAGCAGACAGGGCATGGGGCTTCAGCATAAAGCCTGGCTTGGTGCCTGCTTTTTTGCCTGCCTTGTACCAGTGAGGTGACCTTGAGCAAGTGACTTAACTTGTCCGAGAAACCTGCAGGCCTGCAAAGAAATGAGGGCAATGTCACTTACTTAGTTAGCTTCCTGAGCTGCTGTGACAGATTCATATTTAGTAAAGGTTACTTTCTTTTAGGTTTTCAAGTTTTGTTTTTTGAGGTAGGGTTTACAATGCAAGGTGGGAGATTCTGCAATAAGTTCGCATTCTTGCCTTTGTGATGGTTTTTAAAACCTGAATGTCATCAAGGAGTCTACTAAGTGACTCACGTTTTATTTTTCTGAAGAAAACGTGTAAATTCATGTGCTTACTGTAAATTCTATTTTCCGAAACTTGATTTTCAAAAAAATAGGGGCATTTTTCTTTCTGTGTAAAGATGATTAGAATCGTGTCATTTTTCCTCTTGCTAAGTTGCTAAAGAAATCTGATATAATTTGCATTCGTATTCGTATGAAAAGTATTTCAGATTGGATTGACAATATGTTTTATGTCCTGACTGCCTTCCTAGAAGCTTTATGATTGCATTCGTAGTTTATTTTCTGTAAGATATAAATGTATGCTCAAACTGCTCTAAATGAGTTTAAGTGAAACATTTTAAAATCTGAATTAGATGTAAACCCTTCAAAACTACAATGTGATATTGTTTTAAATAGGTTTCCAGCATAAATGATTAACTCAATAAATAGAAACATTAAATTACTTGGAACAAAAACCAATGAAAAAAAGAATGGGAATAGTGAAAAGAACTGTGAGACACAGGGATTCACAATGGTAAGATAACCCTAAACTTCCAGTTTCTAAAATTTCTCTGAGAAGTGAAAAAATGAAGTCAAGCATAATGCTCTGTTCTATTAAAATAGCATAGAAGTTTTAAATTATTTTCACATAAATTGTGTTACTTTGAAGTTAAATGCTAACTCTAACTTTAACAATTATTTCAAGCAGAATTACATGAGAATTATATACATTTGAATAGGTAATTTTTATGATATATAAGATACCATCATGAAGTAATTCAAATTAAAGATTTTCAAAACTACTTGATAATACAGAGGAATACTTGTGATAATTTTTAAGCTATCATTTCTCAGATATTTAGTTAGCATTTTTATGGCTTGCATCCCCTGTTAAGCTCTGGGTTTCGTGTCTTACACAGACCTGATACTCAGGAATATGAAAGACAAAGGGTTCTAATCTTAGGAAGTCCTTTCTACCTGTGTACAGAATAAAAAGACATATGTAATTTTATCCATCTGTATGATCAACGTATTGGTGATGTGAATTTTGTGATTTTAATACTTTTATTTACAAATGTTCCAATGTCTCAATAATAGGCAAATATGATTTGATAAATAGAAAAAAAATACATAAACATGGATACATACACACCTTATCTATACACACACACATACACCCCACCACACACACACAAAAGAGCACAGCTATTATACTTGAAGCCACAGAAGCCATCAGAGTTCTCATACAAAAAGTCTATAAAGGAAATAATCCTTGTACATCAACTGTAAGGTAGACTATATCATCAAAAAACAGAAAAACATCAAAGAAGTAGATGTAAGCCCTACTACAAAATTGCTCTATGATGTAAGTCTAATGTCAGCAAAAAAGTAAATAAATCCAGTGACCCTGTTCCTTATATCATCTTATTGCTTTTTATTTGAATCCTCCCCCTTTTTGATAACTTTTTCTCTTCTCTGAATCAACACCGATAAATTCTTTAATCAACTCTCATTCGCTTCTCCATTAAAATCTCTGCTAAAGAATTTTTTGATTCCCAGTTTGAATGAGTACAAAGACAATTGCACATCACCTCTTTTAATAAATAATGTCATATATGCAACATTTGTGTGGCAGAGGATTTTAGTAAAAGAACATGAGGTATAAACATATAGCGGTACTTATTTTAGTTTATGTTACTGTATTATATTTTTTAAAATTAATTTACTAGTGTCACAATACCCATTTATTATGAATGCTACTTGTTAGGTTTATTCATTTTTTTAAAACATTTTTGATCTTTTTTTCTTTGAACTATGTCTGTCATATTAGTTACAGAATTACACACAAGTAACTTAGAAAAATTTTAAGCCAGTTTTTAATGTAGTTTTCATATTCAAGTTTAAAGTAATTACTTCACAACAATTTTTGATGTGCTTTAAGTGTTAGAAGGTCACACTCAGGCCCATCCAAATCAGAGATTTACAAAAAAAATCAGAATCACAGGTTCAGAACCTTAGATCTGTATTTGGAAATTGCTCAATTAAAGTGGTTAAAGTATTTTTTAACTACTTTTTTGACGTATGATTGACAAGTAAAAAGCTGTATTTATTTCATGTATACAACACAATAAGTTTGAGAATAAGTGCACGCCCATAAAACCATCTCTATCAAGCCTTAGACATATCTATATCCTCCCAAAGTTTCCACCCACCCTCTTTATTTATTTATTTTTGCACATGTGCTAAAAACACTTAGATCTATTCTCTTAGAAAATTTTAAATATATAATACAGGGTTCTGAGCTATAGGCAGTATGCTGTAGAGTAGATCTCCAGACTTTACTTATCTTCCATTAGTGAGACTTTGTAACCTTTGACCATCACCTCTCCAATACTCCCTTTCTGCAGGCCCTGGCAATCACCATGGTACTCCGTGCTTCTCTGAGTCTCACTATTTTAGATTCCACATATAAGTGAGATCTTATAGTATGTGTCTTTCTGTGTTTTACTTATTTAATTAGCATAATGTCCTCTAGGTCCATTCATGTTGTCACAAATGACAGTGTTTCCCTTTATTTTTTAATAATAAATAATAATTTATTTGCTTGTATATACCACATATTCCTTTTTTAAGATTAAAAGTTACTTTTATTTTCTTTATAATACTTCTTTGTTCTTTTCAAATTTTTCATAAGGAGCATGTGTTTAACAATTAGAGAAGAGAAAATATTTACTGAAGGTACATTCCATAGCATGGCACAAAGGACCCTGTAAAGACCTCATTCCAGCTCCTCTCTTCTATTCACATTTAGGTTGCTTCCATATCTTGGCTATTGTGAATAATGATGCGAGGAAACTGCTTAGTATTTTTTATTCAGGCATAATTGCTACTGCCTTTTAGATCTAGATGATAGTTAATAATAGCATAGTGTTGAAATACTACTCACATGATGTTCTAAAAACCATATATACTCACTTAGAGGAAATGGTTCATAATTCTGCATATCAGATATCAGATATTGCTACTTATTGTACTGGTACGTTATGTAATCAATAAATGCTTCCCATCATTACTATTACTTACTATTATTACTCACGTATTGAGTACCTGCTCTGATGAGGCTCTGCTGGTACTGGTAGATGCATATTCATGATCCTAACAGAAATTACTAGATCATATTGACTGAGTACATTATGCGTGAAAAGAGCCTTTTATTAATTATAACAATTAATCCTCAGAGCATCTCTATGAAATAAATACTATTTGGATCTTCATTTTAGAGAACAGAAAGTTTAGACCAAATAACTGTCAAAAGGTCAAAGATCACGTGGCTGAACCAGGATTAAACTACTTGATCTTTATCACAAGGCCAAATTTGTAAGCCTTGCATACTACAGGCAATGGAGAACAATAAGGAACTGAGTCACTGAGCTAAAGGACATTATAGATTATTTTGTCCTATTTATTTTACAAATGAATACAATGGAACATAATGAATCTGTACACTCTCCATAGTCACAAAGTCAAAGGCAGAACTGAAATACTATTCTACTCTCTTTATTTAGTGCTTTATATTTAGCTTGGCTTTCTAAAATAGCCTGTTGCCAATTTGGAAACAGAATCTCATCACTTTCCTTCCTGTCAGTACATATCCACAACTTATCTGCTTACTATATCCTGAATGATTGTTTTTTGAAAAATAAATATAGCTATGATTCAAGAGACTTTTCCCAAAGATTCCTAATCTGACATTTGTGGGAACTTGAATACACTTACCTCTGTGACAATGAGTTCTTCACTTGAATAAAATGAAAAAAATTTAATTGAATATGATGAACTATATTATTTTATAGCTCTTAAAACTCATTGCATATACTGCTATTTTTCATTCTCCTAATTGTGCCCTTGGGTATTGTTGAACAGTCAGTTATCACTGAAAATAATATTTTACATCTGTACAACTGAAGGGCTCATTCAAGTTAACACATTTATTCCTTATGAGTAATCTGCAGATGTAGTTATTTTTAAATTCCATGTACAGTGGAGAAAGCAGAGATTCAAGAGGTTAATTTCAACACTACTTATCTAGTAAGTGATAAAACGGAAATTCAATCACAGTTCTTCTGATTCAACATCCATTAAATAGTCTGCTAAGCTCAGTGGTCTTTTGAATAAAGCACAGTTTTACGACCTATGATGTGACGAAATGAAAAATCAGAGGCATGAAACATGAACGAAAATTGAAAAGAGCAGAATCTGCAATAAATATAGAAAGTAAATTAAAAGTAAAATAACTACTGATGGAAGGACTTGAAATTGCTCAGAAATATAAAGTAGTTAATATTTCCTAATAATTCTGAGATAGTTGAGCGCTTGACTTAAAAGTTAGATTGATTAACTTCAGAATTTGGAAAGTTATTAGTGAAATTTAGTAACTACAATGTTTTAGCATTATTCCATTCAAAACTATTAATTTATAACTTTTAACATAACTTTAAAATATTCTCTTCATTTATCAGTTATTAGCTTTTGCCCTAGGTTAGATTTTAATCACATTCCCTTTCTTTGTAATTAGATGCAATGTGCTAGCTAGGTCAATCTGCCACTTCAAAAATCAGTTGAAGGGACGGCTGATGAACTTAATAAAATATATTGATGATTTTGTGTGAAATCATTCTTGTATCATTACTTTGGTTCAAATGTTTTATAGTTTCTTGTTATATCTTATACATTTAAAAATTCGATGTCTGAAAGTGTGAATGTTTATCAGTGTTTTGACTGTTATTATGTCATTCTAAGATAGTTTATTATGATGAGAGTATAACCAAAGGAAAAAAAATTTGCATTGCTATTCAATGCTATTGAGAAATCATTTTACTCTAAATAGTGATAGAGAATTTGATTGAAGAACAATTAATGCTCTCAGAATTTTTTTCATGAAAGTTTTGAATATCTAGTTATGAGTTAAATCATTTCATATATATGTATATGTAATATTATTTAGGGATTTATTATTTAGGATTCTGATGCATCTAATGGATGAACAGATGGATTTTTCGGTATACCAAAGTGCATACAACTGTTGTAAAATTAGCACAGTATGGCATAAAACCATGTAGGTAGTAGAAAACATGGGGAAAATATGGCACAGGACTCCATTAGACAGTAGTGCAAACTCATGAGCCAGAATAGGTGAATTCATTTTCTAACTTTTGTATTTGAATCAGAGTGAATTGGTTGAATTCCTTCTCTGTGTTAGTTCTTAACTGCAAAACTGGGATTACTTTGCAGATTAGGGAAATATTTTATGGTACTGATTCGAATGTTCATTTTTAATTGAACATTTTAATTCCTAGCACAAAATAATTACTCCATATATGTTACCTTTGTTATTATTATTGCATAGCAAAAATTTTAATTTTTAACGTATTTTTCCTAGCTGAGGTACATTTATATATGGTGAGCCATGCTTGGCTGTGATCCTTCCAGCACTTTTCCCGATTCTGTTTCTGCTTCCTACCTCTAGTCTATCTTGGGATACTCTTAGAATGCACCTAGAGTGGCCCTCTTGAGCTCAGTAACAGGGTTCCTGCCTCTCACAATCTGTGAGAGAAATCAGAGAGCAAGGACCACTAAGATCCAGCAATAGGCCATTTATGTTTCCTTAAGTAGCAAAATCTTGAGAGGAATGTGACATGTGAACGTCACAATTTAGTTTAGGCCAGTAAGTATCTACGAACACCAAAGCAGATGTGAAGAACTGATCTTTAACTTACAACCTTTATTCCCTTTTTCGGCAATTCTTTTTCAGATTTAGTGAAGTCTGTTGGTTCTCTTAGAGTGGGAGATGAATTCTCAGCAGGAGCCAGTCCTCTGTTTTGCACCTGGATATTAATACTCATAATGTCATTAATGAGCATTATAAGAGTGGTTTTGTTTGTTTGTTTTTAAATTCTTGTTGTTGTTTTTATTGCCTCTGGGTCAGCTCTTTAAATGACCATGAATTTAAACTGATTCAGAACCGCTGCAGAAAGCTTCATTAGTGGTAGATAAAGTACAACGCTATCATTCATTTTTTAATTTAGGCTCTGCTTGAAGTGTTAGAGGTTGTAATCAATTACATTAACACATGATGCAATTTGACTCATTTGAGCAATTTCAATCAGGATTTTATCCTTATCATAGTGCTTAGACTGCTGTATGGAAAGTAAATAATGACCTTTTGATTGCAACAACGGATCTTGTCTTGTGATTCTGTTGGACCTTTTGGCAGCATTTGTTGCAGTTAATCCTGACATTTTATTGGCTGGTTTATAGATTTTGATAGGATTTCTCGAATAAAAGTAAAATCAATTCAAAGTATTATCTCTCAGTGATCTATTTAAATGTCTGTTCAGTTAGGTCATTTGATCTCTATATAATATTGTATAAGACTGAGTGTCTTTTTTCTCCTTTCCTGTTTATATTTTGTACAAATTCACTTTCTTGTAAATGGGTGTTTGGTAGTTTTGTGACATTACAGGATACCATGGACAATTTTTGACATCTCATGTTGAGTGAGTGTGTTTGTGCCCGAAATAACATCATGATGAAAGCCAATTGTTATTCTTTTTTACTGGTGTATCCATTCACACAAATCAGGCTTCCCATTCCTGTAGAGGGGGTAGGATTACACAGCATAACACACACTTACCTCAATACAAACAAAACATGTTAGTAGTTTAGGAAATATAAAACAAAGTAGCTTTCTCTAAATGAAGCCATTTTCAGAGAAGTCTAAAAGGTAAAAGTTACCCAACCAGCAGTAGAGTAGTTCTCGACATTATCTAAGACTTTATTTATTTTTTTTTGAGAAGGCTAAATATATTAGTGTTAGAGTTGCAAATATGCAGATAGTAGCTGAAAGCTCTTTGCTGTCATTGTTTAGTTAAGAGGCACAGCTAAAGCACTGTATGTGACATAAACATCAGAGTATAAAATGGAGACGTCTCATCAAACAGCTCCGTGTGTGTGTGTGTGTGTGTAACTGCAAGTATTATGTATAGACTTTATATGCTACTCTGGACCAGAACACACTCTTATGTAGCAAAAAAAGACATAGCTGCAGTGGCAGTCCCAGACTTCTCTCTGCTTTGCTCATACATTGTGATCATTGCTACGCTCAACCTCTAATTTTGTGTCTGATTTGGCAATGCAGTCTGATTTGTTATTGCAGTTTCTGAGAGGATTGTCTCAGAAATTATGTTTTTGCTTATTTTGTACACCTCCCCTGGAAATAAATTGAGTGCGTATTCCATAAGAACGTGAAATTAGATATTGAAATTGATTCATGGAGAATTATTGTATATTAGAATAACATGAATTTAGAATTTTAGGCTAAGAAGGATTCTAATGTAAGTTAGTTATGCCAGCACTAGTATAAAGCACAATAGATATTAATGTATTACATACTATACCAAGCATTAATTTATCTTTTGATAAATACTTCTAGATATTACCTAGGAATTTATAATTTTCAGAACATCATTTTCCTTTTGGTTATTCTAAAAAAAAATCTGTCTCCAATAGTAATTTTCTTTTATATTTATTATTTTCATTACCTTCTGGCCCAAACATTAACCACTTTACTTTCCGGTTTCCGCCACTTCAATTCTCTAAACCTAAATATTATTTATACCAACCGTCTTCATTTTCCAATCTTACTTCTGAATGTAATTAGACAAAATCACATGATCTATAAACTTGTAAGAATTCTCAATTTCATACAGCAGTCATTCTAGGTCCTTTAATGATAATCCTCCTTGCTTCTCAAAGCTCTCACTTCCCAGACCCCTTCTCATATAACAGGTTCTTGCCTCCAAATTCATGAAATAATAGATTTAATGAGATACAAACTCAACATTTTACCCTTTTGACCTAGAAAATTGTCTGCATTACAGACCACCTCCCATGCGAGGTGAAGGTTTTTAGTGATCGCGCAGGAGGGCAGCATCTCCATTGTTTCATCTGGAATCTGTGCCTTCTTGCCTGTTTCGGCTTTGTTCCATCAGTTGCCTTTTCTTCAGTTTTATTGTCAGTTTTCGCCTGTCCTATTACAGTTTCTTCCTTGTCCATGCCTCCCCCTCAAAAATAAAATAAAATAAAAAATGGACATAAGAAGCTAAAAACTGCCGTTCTATCATAATCTCTCGTAGCTAGTGAAGCTGTCTCTTCTTCAAATAATACAAGTTCTTGAAATGATAGCCTACGTGTTACTTAATCTCCAATTTCATATTTATTCTCTAGTACTTTGCCTATCTTTTTACTTATATTATCCTTCTCAGTGGTACCAGTTTTCAGTTTCAATAGTTGTTACCTTTTATTACTGAATTTCTGTGGAGCTTTTAATGTTCTTGATCACCCAAATTTCATCTTGTTTCCCTGATAAAATTATCAGTCTTCCCTCTAACTTTGCTATGTATTTACTGTCAGTGTTCTTTCTGGATCCTCATCCGAATCTGGCTCCGTAAACTTTAATGTTTTCTGCCTTCTTTCATTGACCTGTCTTATTTATATTCTGTTATTTTAAGCATGCTCATAGCTTTTTGCCAGTGTCTAATATTAGGTCAATAATCCTTAAGTTCCTCTTCCCTACTACTGCGTTTTCCTAAAATGCAGACTAAAATTTCTAATTGTGTGCTGACTATCTGTACTTTGATTCATTTAACTCGTCCAGAACTTCACTCATCAGTCGTTGCTGCCCTCAACACCAACACGTGAAGATACTATCATTCCCTCAGTTTTGCAAGCAGAAGCGCAGAAGTAATCTAGAGCAGAGGTTCTCACATTATAGTGTGCCCTGAATTGGTTACGGTGTACCTGTATATTGTTTATCTCTGTCTTATTGTCAGGTAACTATCTCCAGTCAAAGCTAAGCTATGTATCCCACTGTGCTATAAAGTAGAATTATTTTGTTTGTGCTTTATGGTGTAAAAAAAGCCTACGCTTCTTTTATACCCTCATTTCTGGCATCTTAAGAAATCAGAAAATTTGATTAAATCAATATCTGGAATACCTCTCAAAACGGCTTTTTATTTCATATAGTACACCCCACCCCTCATTGTGTGTGTGTGTGTGTGTGTGTGTGTGCAAAAAACAGTTTTCATTTCTATCCTGGGTTCCAGCCAGAACCATTTAATTGGCCTTCATGAATCTAGCATACTTGTGAACCCAATCCATTCCTCATAATGCTGCCAGAGAACTCTTTAAACCTAGGATTCCATCTCTTTGTTTAAAAATATCCTGAAGATTGTCATCAAATTTTAAAAGACCAAAACCATGTAGCAAGATATGAAAAACTTTCATCTATGGCACCTGGTTGCATCTGCATCCTGGCCCTAATACACAAATATGCTATTAATATTTGGTTTATAACTCTTCTCTTCAAGAAAAACTTCATTTTTTTCTCCAATTGGAAATGACACCATAGTATCACTGTGAAATGCATATTTCAATAATATTCCCTCTGTAATGTTTTTTTATAATTGCCCATGACCCAAATATGTGGTAGTTCTCCCCAAAACTAAACTAGTAAATTATTAAGTGTTTAAATATATAAAGCATTTGTTATAGAGTGGCAGTTTCTTTGCTGCCACTTGGCTATGCTATCAGCCATATCAGTTTATTCTGGTACCAACCATACCAGTGCATGCTCATTTTCCCTAAAATCTGTCAACAGGCATTTTCTCTTTTGTTTATTTTTGCTTTACAGACCAGTGTAGAAATTACCAGATTCCTAAGGAAACATAATGTAATTTGGTAAGTAAGCTTTGAGTATAGATGTTAAACTTGGAAACTGAGAGAGAGGAGTTTTTGTTAGAAAGGCATAAATTCAGTAAAGCTTATATTAGAGAATTTATGTAGAAAGAGGGAAAACCTGAGCATGTCATGAAAAAATCAGTCATCTTTGGGTAGAAATAAAGAAGAAGGGCATTTCAAGTAAGAGGAGCATAGTACAGAAACGTATACAGAAACAAGAAATAAAATGAGGTTTATTAGGGAAAAAATGACAAGCTATAGTATACTTTGATTGACTATCAAATAGAAAAAAGTTAGTTTATTTTTGCATACCAATTTTTATTGCAGAAGATTCATTTTTATTTACTTACCATGAATAATTAATAGTTATTATTTCTATATGTTAAAATCTTTCTTTCAAATTCCCATTCAAGACTTATATGCTTGTCTCATTTAATTTTAGTTCTGTAATGTAGACTTATCTGTTATTTCTCATGTAATAATTAATTTAAATATTTTAAAGTTTAGCTGATTTTTTAATTAAAAATAGCCAATCCTTATTATAGAAAATTAGGGAAATATAAACACTAAGAAGTAAAGAAATCATATATAATTTTTTCATCTTAAAGTGTTTACTCTAGTGATTAATGTATTTCCATTAGCCTTTCTAAATAATGTTTAAAATTAATAGATAAAATGTTTTTGAGTACACTTGAGATTCTACCGAAGCTCTTTGTTTAATTTTATAAGCAGTATATCTTAGGTATAAAAATCTAGTAGAAAAAAGATAATTCTATTTACATTTTTGTGTTAAATAAGTGATGTAACTCATCTTTTTATTTATTTATTTATTTTTGGGAATAATAGAATGCTGAAATATCTTTCTCAAGTCTATAAAAGATTTGCCATTATAAACTTCATAGTAATTAAAATTGTTTTTATAACACTTCACTAATATTCGAATTTGTTCTGGTTACATTCTGAAACCTTGAAGGAATTAGACCATATAAAGTATAAATGACTTTAAATTAAATTTGAACCAACATTTATTTAATGTCACTTCATTTTATTTTGGAATAAGAATCTATTAATCTTAAGGGAATTCCTAAATTTGTATCCAGTTGAGATTTTTATATTCAAATTCTAATTAAATAGCATTTGTCACTGAAACAGTTGTTCAGGTTAAAGAATTTATCGATATCCTTTTGACATTTTAGCAATTTAATGCTCTAAGTTTTTAATATGAAATCCGAATTATTCTCTACACACACATGCAGTAAGAATTTATTTGGCTCAGTGTTTTCACTTGTGAGTCTTCTGAAAATTTCTGAGTTTGTTTGCTTTTATTATTCCATGCTATCTTGGCCAAGTTATTTCAATATTTTGAGATTTATTATACTTACTATAAACAGAAACAGTTGTTCATTTAGAGCAATAATCAAATCAGTTAAAGAATATAAAAACCACTAAAATAATACATATTAAAAGTAAGAATGTATTAAATGTGATTTCTTCTTTCTGAAGCATTCAGTACCATCACAATTTATCAAACCCTAACAGAAATAGCTAGGAGGTTTTAAGGCTCTATTGGCACTGGAGTCTCTTGGAACAAATATTAGAGAGGCTAGAGATAACAAAACACCAGTGCTGGGCTCAGGTTCATAATGACATACTAGTAATGTCTGCGGCTCCTTTATATGAATGGACACAGTCACACAAAAGCATCAGAAGACTCAAGTCAAAAGATCTTATGAGGCAGCAAAAATCACTCTACTAAAGCTATACTTTTGAAGGTATTAATACCTTTTTTAAAATTTTATTTTGTTATTAGTTTCAAGTATACATATATATATAAGATACAAGTATATATAGTTTATAAAACAATCTCCTTGATTGCTCTTTCTTTCCTCTGGCTCTGCACCTGGCCATTACAGTACTGCTGACTGCATTCCCTGTGCCGTGCTCCCCAACCCCATGATCATCTATCAACTACTAATTTGTATCTTTTTAACCCTTTGCCGCATTCTCCCGCCCCCCCCCCCCCCAATCACTTCCCCTCTGGCCATCCCCAGATTACCCTCTATATTCATGAGTCTGTCTTTGATTAGTTTGTTATTTTCTAAAAGTTTCCTTAGATTCCACATATAAATGAAATCATATGGTATATGAATACCTCTTTTACACTAGTTATTTAAGTTTCCTTCTTTTGTGACTATTTTTTGCCTTTTTCACTGGATTACCTTCCTCTACATTGCTCCAAAATGAGGGACACCTTTCTTTTCCCTATCTTTACTGGATCTTTTACCTTTGTATTGCTCCAAAGTGATATTAAGTCTACACTATTTAAATGAACACTAAAATTTTTCAACCTGAATATCCAATTTTGTTTAATAATATACTTGAAATATTAATACATTTTAATTACTTCAACATAACTACTCAGAAATTAAAATATGTGTTAGTCACTAACATCTACATTATAGGTATTCATATCAATCTATTGAGAGACATTTTTAAGATCTTGACTTCCATGTGTTTGTTTCTTCCTTTTCATATATTTTGGCAGCATTTTTCCTAGAAGATGGACTTGTATACAAAATTCCGACTAGATTTTGATGTGACCAGATATGGAGAATAATTGGTAAAAATAATAAACAAACAGTGGAACAAAGAAAAACTATATCTGGAGATTCTACTTTTTTTATACAGGAAATAAAAATCAAGTGGCATAGTCTAACTTTAAAAAACGAATCAACGATTAAGAATAAGCTCTCTTTTTAGTATCATCTCTAGTCTAGCAGAAATAAAATATTCACTCTCTTAACTACAATGGATGAGGAACACAGTTCTTCCGTATATTAATCTCTCTTTTTTTCATTGTTCTTCTCCTCTAATGCATTTCAAAGCCTTATGGAAGCCCATCTTTTCACACTATTTTTTTTCCTCAAATAATATCAATCTATATTTTTCAATTGCAATGTAACAGCTTCTCTAAACCACTCATTTGGCTTACCATATGCTGATTTTTATTGTCAGTTTGTTTTAATGCATTTTGCTTAGTCCCACTTGTGTATAGATTACAAGCATATTTTATGTGTTTGGTAACTAAAGGATGCAGATGCTTTTATTTTATAAAATAAATATCAAGGGAAAGTACAGTAATACAGGCAAAAAGTATCTTTACTTAAAGGCAATTTTATGAGCTAATTGAAATTATATTTATCTTGTAATGATACAATTATTTTCTTTGTCTAAATTTAGAAAACGTATTATTATATAGAATCCAATACCTTTTTACCAAAGATATAGCTACATATATTTATAATTAGTTAACATGATTATGATACACTATATTGATTTTACAATGACTGTTGTAATTCAAGTATCCAATCATGTTTAAGAAGCTATTCTGGAAGCAGGTTCCCATTTAACTTGGAAGCAAACAAGTGGCTGGTTCATAGAGTGAAGCATCATCTAATTAAGGGTAAGGATAGATAGACTATGACCAATAAGCTATCACAGAACCTCCTATCGGTAGAAGATATTGAAAAAAAGTAACTAATTCACACTTGTCCATGAGAAGGAAAAAAGCTTTGTTAAAAAAGTAATTTTATATTTTACTGAGAATGTGTTTCTCTTTGTCACAGTAGCTCATAGCATCACATTTTTTATGTTAGATTAAGAGTTTGTAAGTAGAGCATGTAATCATTTAAATTCATTTTTCCCAAAACCTTTATATAATGTATTAGTTCTCTTTAGAATTGAACATTTAAATAACTTTTTTTTTATTTAAACATGCTCAATACTTAAGAAGTTTTAAAAAGCACTTTATAGAAATACATGTAATTCTTTCAAGATACCATCTTTAGTACTTTCATAAAAATGGCAGCTTAGGTAGAACATATTTATGGTAAGATCGAGATTAAAGTTTTATTGAAACATGCCTAGTTAGTTTAACTGTATTTTATAAGACAGAAAATACACCATTTTGTTTCTTATTTTGCAGACAGAGAACTTAAAATATGTGCCTGCTAATAGGGCATCAATACCATAACATCACATACACTAGCTGGTCTTCAAATTATATCTTCAAAAGATAGTTCTTAAACAAACATGAAGCAATAATAAAACATCCTTAGTGAATTATATTCTACAGAAAGTTTGTCCATTTTAATTGTTGTGTTTTATGCATGATAAATCGAAAGTACTAAAGAAATTTATTTGAATGCATAAATCTTTTTTAAAAAAGGTGAAGGGATGAAGAAGTACAAATTAATAGTTATAAAATAATCACAGGGAATAAAGTAAATATTATCATAATGGCTGTGTGTTGTGTCAGGTGGGTGCTAGAGTAATCAAAGAGATCACTTCATGGATTGTATAAATATCTAACTTTTTAAATTTAAAAAACAAAAAAAATGAAAAAAAAAGAAATAAATGCACACATTGTAGATTTAGGATTAACTCATGAAATTGGAATTTAAATTTTCTTTTGAAAAATTATAATTGAGATCTCAAAATACAATTAAATCACAAAGATTGTTTTTTACTGAACCGCATAGGTCAATAAAAGTTCATGTCAATCTTACCTAAGAAAAATTACATATTATTTATAGCTCGGAAATATGTTTAATAATGTTTTTGAGTAAGTTAAAGGATGGTATATGTATTAGAAAATAAGTATGCATCTTTATTATTCACATCTATGAGGCTTTCTGCCATCACAAAATTCCCCAGAAGATGTCAATGCAAGGCTGTAACAAATTAATTCCAAATGGAAAACTAAACTAAATCAATGAAAAATCTGCGGGAACATCAAGGATACAGTTGAATCATCAGTACCAACTCACATGATCCCAGTGAATGTCTGCAGAAAAACTTTGTTAGGTCAAAACAAAATCGTTTTTAAAAGTTACTTACGCACTAAAAGATATGTTGCCAAAAATTAACATTACCGTGTAACTGGAAAATACACTGTACAGAAAGGTCTGTTAAAGAGAATTCATAAATAATTTTTCTTCTAAACATACCAATGACTTTAAAATTATCAAAATAAGAGAATTGTTGTAAAAATTACTTGAGAAATAGATGAAGATAATTTCTACTTCAAAAAGTAGATATTATATCTATTTTAATATTCTTTTGCATGTAGGCATATTTATATTTATTGTTTTTATTTATTTTTTAAGAAACTGAAGCTTCGTTTTACAACAGATAGAAACACAGTGGAGCAATCTGGCAATTTGTGTGTGCAGCCATGTAGTGCCTGATAGGGCCATTTCCGTAGGCACTAGTCCAAGGGAGATCTTTATATCTGTTCAATTCTCATTCTCTCCTGCTCTTTAAAAATACTGTACTAGGGTTAGTACAGTCTAATTTATGCCACATCATAAATTAATAATGACAGAAAGAATGAGATTCCAGTATATTTTTACTCTAAAGACAATGTCATAAACTTACTGATAAGGTTAGAAGATTGCCTAAAATATAAGAGAAAGAATTATTAGAAAGATATATATTTCTCTTAGCTATGTACTTTAGTAAATTCTTCAAATAAGCTTATAATTACCTGAATAAAACCAAGAATATATGTGTGTGTATGTGTATATATGTATACACATATACACACACACATATACATACATACATGCATATCTATAAGTGAAGGATAGCTAGTCATAATAAAGTTTCTCAAATAAAACTTCAGTGCATGCTACATTTCAGAAATGGGAGTATGCAATGTGTGATTTACAGTCCCCTGTAAATGGTTTAGTTTATTTGATGTGTGTATGTGTGTCCATATAACAAAAAAACTATTTTTTCAATAATACAGAAAATTATTATCTCATATTTTAGTTAAATTCTTGGTTAAGTGTGAGATCGAGTTTACATTTCTGAGATATTGATATAAATATAGACTGTAAAACTGTGCTCTCATAGCGTAAAGCACATGATGAACATTCAAAAATCCTTCTTTGCAGTTTATAGTAAATGTGATTAAGTGCTGCTGCAACAAAAATCATGAACATAGGAGGACATTTGGTCAGTGCAGGATGCATAAATATTTTGATTGCTGATTAATACTGTTAGCAAATTTATAATATCACAAAATATGAAAACTCATACTTGAAAAATTAGTTGAGTTTACACTGGTAAAATTTCTTCTGAAAAATAAACATTTTTTAATTTCCCATTGCTTTCGTGTATTTTAGCATCTTGGTTAATGGTTTAATTCTCTGAGTCTACTATGTTTGCTCTAGTCTCAGACCAAAAATATCTGGCACATAGTGAACAATGCTAATATTTATTGAATTTCGTATCAAATAGTTTTGTCATTATCAATCATTAGATATATTTGAAGATGATTACTAGAAATTTCTTACCTCTTTATAATAAAAAATCTGATATAATTTATTGATTTTGTTGATCATCACAATATATAGTTTATTTACTAAATGTGAACTTTTACAGTTTGAATTTGAGAAAATTTATTTTATAGAAAGTTTGTGTCTCTTAAAGTATGTACTTATTTGAGGTAAGGACAAATATTTAAAAGCTGTATCTCAGAGTGTAGTATCTTTTAGTCTTATGTCCATCTCCAAAATTCTAAGATGACCTTATTTTCCAGGCTCTTTTATTTTGAGAAACACTGTTTTGATATCAGATATACAGCATTATAAACACACTGAATTGAGGTTTTTGAACACATGGTTCTGCAAAACCAGATACTGTGTGGGCAATAGACATATACCAATGAAACTTAGTGTAATTGGATATCATTCTCAATGAATAATATTTTCATAAAAAATAAAATATGTTTATAAACAAAATACCATATTCTCAAAGTAGTTCACGATATTCTTTGATATTTATTATTTTAAATATGTTACAATTTGTTACCACTACAGCCTTACCTATAGCAATTCACCCAAATAGAGAATCGAAACATAAATTTGTAAATATAAAATTAATAAAAAATAAAATTAATTATATAGTAATGTCCACATAGTAATTTACTTATGGAGGAGTTTCTTTGTTGTGATGGCCAATTTTCACTATATCCTTTCCTCCTTCTTGTTCTTGAGCAGATTTTCCTATCAAGTATGTATTTATTAATTTGTTAATGTACCTGCCTCCATAAAATAATCTCAGAATTTACATTACAAAGAATATACCAAAACCAATAATATAAATAGAAGACAATCATGTTTACTGAAGTTCTATTTTTATCCAGTGATGTGTATTTATTATTCTATTTAATTACCAAGAGAAAAAAAAATGTAATGATGTACATATTCTTTTGTTTTACAGAAAAGTAAAGGAATTGTATAGGGTTAGGAAACTTGTTCAATAGTAAAGTTTCAAAGGCCATTTGCATTCAAATGCATAGTTTGATAATGTGTAATCATGTTCTATTCACTACATCATAAGAGAGAAAGAAATCCTGCTGAGGGACTCATTAATGCAAAATTTGGGTCTGAGCATCTGAGAATCTAAAACTAATATCTATCAGAATTGAATACATAGCTAGCTATCACTTTAGATATTCTCTAGATTTAGTTAATATACATCTTCCTTTTGAACATTTATTTTCTCATCTAAGCTTCTGATAGGAGCAGCTTAGTAGAAATTAAGTTGAAATCCTTAGGGAAGTTGTACCCAAGAAACATTTGTTGATATTGGCTAAAAAAGATTTATGTCTTCTGAATACCAAGTAGATAGACATAAGTGATGTTTTATTGAAAAGGTGAGTACATTTGAACTATATTCTTATCTTAAAGGAGAATGCCAGAAATACATATGCTTTCATATCATCATGAGTCTGACCTTTTCTATTTAATCAGAAGCTAAATAAGCTTAAGCACTCAAATTAGTGGTGGGTTAACTCGCTGTGCCCTGAGGCCTTATCCTGGAATACCCTAAGGGCAGTACTGTGATGATGTTTTCTTTATTAAGGTTGCTTCTCTATTTGATGTTATAGTGATCAGAAATAGAGCTCCAAAGAGCAACATTAAAGTGACATAAGATGTTCAACTCAAAAGTTATGAAAATGATTTTATAAAGAAAATTGAAGATGCTCTATTCACAATAAAGACTATCTCAGAATTATTAAAATATTTCTTTAAATAAAAAGGTATATATATATATGCATTTAAAGAAATACAAGTTATTGGTATGAACTCTACATAAAAATATTGCAACAAAAACATGTAGAACATACAAAATTTTATAGGTCTATAGTGTTTTATAGTTTGCAAATAAAAATCTATATACAATCGACAATTCAAAATAAAAATCAGAAGCAATTTAATAACAATAAAATTGATCAAAGATGGAAAAACAGTTATATTTACATTTTTTTCTTGTTTTATTGAAAAATATAATTGACATATATCACCATGTAAGTTTAAGGTATACAGCATGATAGTTTAATTTACATATATTATGAAATGATTACCACAATAGGTTCAGCTAACATTCATCTTCTTATATAGATACAATAAAAAGAGAAAAAAGGGGAAAATTTTCTTGTCACGAGAACTCAACATTTCCTCTCTTAATAACTTCTTTATATATCAATGTTAGTTATAGTCATCATGTTGTACATTACTTCCTTAGTACTTATTTATATTATAACTGGACATTTTTATGTTTGACCACCTTCCTCGAATTCCTTCCTCCTCCATCCACAGCCTCTGGTAACCACAAGTCTGATTTATTTTTTATGAGTTTTGTTTTTTGTTTTTTGATTTTTTTTTTAAAGATTCCACGTATACATGAGATCATATAACATATGTCTTTATCTGACTTATTTCACTAAGCACTATGCCTTCAAGGTCTATCCATGTAGTCACAAAAGGTAGGATTGCCTCATTTTTTTATGGCTGAATAATATTTCACTGTGAATAATATTCCATTCCACACACATATATACATACCAACTTCTTCATCCAATCATCCAGCAAGGGCCACTTAGGTTATTTCCATGTCTTAGTTATTGTCAATAATGCTGCTTTAAACATGGTGGTGCCGACAGTCCCCAGAGTTAATGTTTTCATTACCTTTGGATATATTCCTAGAAGTGGAATTGCTAGATCATATGGTAGTTCTGTTTTTTAACCTTTTAAATATCCTCCATATTTTTTTTTCATGGTGTCTGTACCAACTGACAGTTTTGCTAACACGTCACAAATGTTCACTTTTCTCCACATTTACGCCAGCACTTATCTCTTGTCTTACTGATGATGGCCATTCTCACAGGCATGAGATCACATCTCACTGTGGTTTTAATTTGCACTTCCCTGATGACTAGTGAAAACATCTTTTTATGTACCTGTTGACTTTTTGTATATCTTCTTTAGAGAAATGTTTATTCAAGTTTTTTGCCCATTTTTATTTGCTATGGAACTATATGAGTTCTTGATATTTTTTGGATATTAACCCCTTATCAGATATACGGTTTGCAAATATTTTTGTTCGCGTTCCATAGGTTGTTTTTTCACTTCTTTGATGGTTTCTTTTGCTGTTCAGAAGCTTTTTTGTTTGATGTCATGCCAATGGTTTATTTTTCATTTTGTTTCTTGTGTTTTAAGTGTCATGTCCAAAAAATCATTACTAAGATCTGTGTCAAGGAGTTTTGCTCCTGTATTTGCTTATAGAAATTTCATGACTTTAGGTCTTACAGTTAAGTCTTTAACACATACTGGGTTAATTTCTGTGAGTGGTGCAAACCTTGGGTCTAATTTTATTCTTTTACATGTGAATATACAATTATTCTAGCACCATTTATTGAAGAAACTGTCTTTTTTACATTGAACATTCTTGGCTGTCTTATCAAATATTAGTTAACAGTATAAAATTGGGTTTATTTCTGGGCTCTCAGGTCTGTTCCATTGGTCTATTTGTCTGTTTTTATTGCCAATACCACACTGTTTTGTGACTGTAGCTTTCTAGTATCATTTGAAATCAGTAAATGTGATATTTTCTGCCTTGTTTTTCTTTCTCAGGATTTCTTTGGTTGTTTAGGGTCTTTTGTGGCTCCACAGAAATTTTAGCAGTGTTTTTTATACTTCTCTAAAAAATGACAATGTAAACTTGAGAAGAGATTGCTTTGAATCTATAGATGATTTTTGATAGTATCGACATTTTAACAATATTAGTTCTTAAATCTCTCAACACAGATTACCTCTCCATTTATTGTCTTTAATTTCCTTCATCAATGTCTTGTAACTTTCAGTGTAGAGATCTTTCACCCTCTTAGTTAAATTTATTTTTATTTTTTTGATGCTATTGTAAGTGGGATTCATTCATTGATATCTTTTTCAGAACTTTGGTTGTTATTGTATAGAAACAATCTGGTTTTTGTCTTTTAATTTGGTATTCTGCAACTTTACTGAATTCATTAACTAGATCTAACAGTTTTTTGGTTAAATCTTTAGGATTTTACACATAAAAAAAAACTATGGCATCTGCAAATAGAGATAATTTTACTTCTTTTTTTACAATTCTGATACCTTTTTTCTTTTTCTTGCCTAATTTCTCTAGCTAGGACTGCCAGTACTATGTTGAATCAGAATGGTGAGAACAGGCACCTTCCTCTTGTTCTTGAGCTTAGAAGAAAAGCTTTAATCCTTTCACCATCAAGTACAATATGAGCTGTAAACTTGTCATAAATGGCCTTTCTTGTGTTGAGATTTGTTCCTTCTATGAATTTTTATCATGAATGGATGTTAAAGTTTGTCCAGGGCTTTGTCTGCATCTATTGAAATGATCATATGATTTTTTTCCTTCATTCCATTAATGTGATGTATTATATTGATTGATTTATACATCCTATATCCCATTTGATCATAGTGAGCTGTGTTTTTAATGTGTTGCTAATTTATTTTGCTAGTATTTATTTGGAATTTTTGCGTCTATATTCTTCAGGAATATTGTCTTATAGTTTTCTTTTTTACTAATGTCTTTTTCTGATTTTGGTATCAGAATAATGCTGGCCTTGTAAAATGCATTTTGCATTATTCTCTTTTCGATTTTTTGAGAGAGTATGAGATGGATTGTTAATTCTTCTTTAAATGTTTGGTAAAATTCACCAGAGAATTAATCTGGTCCCAGATTTTTCTTCATTGGGAAATTTTCGATTACTGATTCAAAATTCTTACTAGTAATTTATGTATTCAGTTCTTCTATTTCTTCTTGATTTAGTCTTGTTTGTTGTCATAACTCAAGTCAACCTGACTTTGCTCTGCTCACTATTGGCTCTGTCTGCCTTTCTCCCTGGGCCGCACAGTTTGTAGCTGTTTTCTCCAGATCTTCTGGCCACATGGCACCAAAAGACACTCTTCAGGGTAGATGGGGCTATGCCTCAGCTTCCTCGCCCAGACAGGAGTGAAGGGGCTGCTACAGACTACTCTCAAGTGTCTAACAGGCTCTCCAGGAGTCTCCCTCAGCCTTGTCTGTGAATCAGTTCTCTTGCTTGTGTGTAGCACTGGCTTTGCTCTCGTAGCAATCAGCTCTGCCTACCCACCTCTTGGCTTGAGTGCTTCTAATAGTTGTCATCAGCCCTCTCTCTGGTCAATTGGGGCTGGAAGACACTCTCCACAGCAAGTGGGACTGTGACTAAGCATTTTGCCTGTGTGGGGGGATTGGGATGTGCTCATGTCTTTTGGCACCTGTAGGGCTGGCAAAACTCTTCATTTATGGATCCAAATGAGCAGATCTGCACCCCTCTGTGGTCCCAGTCAGAGTGTGCCCCCAATTTGGTTATACAGAACCACTAATTGTGATTACCACTTTGGGCTCTGCCAAAATGCCTGTACTGGTGATCGTTGCAAGCCCCTTTCCTCTCTCTGCCACAATCACATTTCCAGGGGCTGCACCCAGCAGACTCCCCTGCAATCCCACGGTATGAGATCAGAGTAGAGGCTCTGATCTCCTGAAGTGCTAGTGGAGTCTAGTCGCCTCCCCTGGGTCCTTCTTTCCCACGAGAGAAACTGTAGGCGTAGGGGGTACTTCTTCACATGCTGTACTGTCCTTTGGCAGGGGGATTGGGATGTGCTCAACATATAGCCACTTCTCTTACCCTTCTAATGCAGTTTGTCTTGATCTCTGAGGTGAAGGGGGATATTTCAGTTTCACCCTCATGTTCTAGGATTCTCTCAGTGGTGTCTTGTTCTTGAACAGATGTTGCTTGTTATGATGGAGAGTGAAGTCAGGAACAAATTATGTTGCCATCTTGATGGCATCACTCTAAGCTATATACTTTTAGGTTGGTTGATATTTATGTTTATATACCTCTAAACAGATACTGTGTTAGAGTTTAAGAAATTATGACTTTCCTAAAATCACAGGATAGAAGTTTTGTCATTCATTCATTGAATTTTGAATCTCCAATTTATATTTAAAATGTACTGTTACTGATCATAACAAGAATCAACATTTGTAAGTTTAAATGATGTTTAAAAAATATATATACACATATATATGCATATATATGTATATATATATGCATATATTCACTGATTTATTGTTGATAATAGTCTTCTGAGGCAGGTATTATTAACAGCTCTAATTTATGGATATGGAAACGAAAGTTCAAAGAAATCAAACACTCCACTCAATACTATTTAATAGAATTATCTTTGAAATCCAGATCTTTTAACTTGAGATTACATGTTCTTTCTACTCTATCAGATTATCAGACTCTATTCAATAGACAAATTTCTCTGTTAACTTCAGCATGATCATGCAAATTGTATGTTCTTTAAAGTTCCTTGTATTAAATTTGGAAGGAATAACACCATGGGAATTAAGAATTTTAAAGTTACACAAAACTCTTACTGTAACCAAATATATTCTTTAAGTGATCCAAGAAAAAAAAATAATAATACAACTTTCTCCACGCACTCACAAACAAAAATGTTCAGCCCTTAGTTTTCCTTCAGGGCCTTCACACCCACACATTCCACAAACCAGTGTGACTTGCTTCTCCCTCTGCTAATCCATTAAAAATGTTCTTGTTTAGTCACTAACAATCTAACAATAGCCAATTACACTGACTACTCTTTAGTTTTTTTCCTATATGACCTTTCTAGAGCTTTTTCAGTGCTGTTTGCAATTTATTTTCTTTTTTGAATTCTCTATTTTGCTTTTGATTCAACCCTTCATTTCTTCTAATTTTATGACTGATCTTTTCTAAACTTGTATGATTTCTCTTACTCTGTATCCCTGATCGACCTTCTGAACTGTCGAGTCAAACTTTCATTAGCATAGCAGATGTTTCTCCTAGATTTTCTTTAGGGAACTCAAATTTTTACAAAATCCAACTCAAAACCTAACTGTAGAGTAATGATCGATTGCTGGTTCTGCATCTCAATTAAAAACAATACCAATCTTATAGAAACATGTTTTATAGATCTCTCTATTCTCTGTCTTCATCTTCACTGTTTTTCTGCTCATCCAAATAATGATTTTGCACTTGACTTTCCCTCTGCCTGGAATGTTCTTCCTTAGTTGAATGACACAATTCCCTGACTTAAATTCAAGTCTCAAAGAGGCTTTCTATTAAAAATTCCTACTTTTTTGCCCCCATTTCCTTTTTTGCATAAGTTCTTATAATAATGTTATCATTTTTCATACCATATTTGCTTAATGCCTGTCTCCCCTACTAGAAATGAAGTGCCATGTGAACAAGAATTTTTGTCAGTTTTGTCTGTTCCTCTAGCCATAGAATATAGCACTTTGCTTCTTACACGCAACTCACTGTTGAATGAGTTAGTGAATGAATCTATAAACCCCTCTCTTTCACATACTTCCCACATAAAAAAAAAACCTAAATATTATTTATATTATATTATATTATTTTCCAACATGACCTAATTCAGGCCTTGGCAATTATGGCTTGTTCTTAGGCAGCATCTTTTTCTAAGTGTTACCATTGACTCTTTGTTCTTTTTCCTCAGAACCAGCATCACAGTAACACCAAAAACACATATCTGATCCTTTTAAACTCTCAAAATAAAAGCATTTGCCAAAAAGGATAAAGTTCAAATCCGTAATCATTTTATACCAGGTTCTTTATAGTCTTAGTGTAATATACAGTTTCATCTCCTCACAGTCTCCTGAATTATTTCCATAGTATAACCATACAAATCTATCATTACCCAATCATGCCATTGTTTCTCACGTGTCTCTGTCATTGCCAAAAGTTTTCCTTACAGCAAAGTTAACTACTCTTCTCTTATCCAACTAGCAAATTTCTTTTCCAGTCTTCAAAATACAATCTCTTTTATAAAATCTTTTCTGACCTCTTCAGGCATAATTATCACACATTTGTCTCTGGTAACATAGCACTTTATACTGTCATTATTAGCATTATTATTTTGTGCTTAGGTATGTTCTGGCTAAGCTATAATAAGGGATATGTAGTTGCTTATAGCAGGAGCAGAAAAGTTAAAGATGCAAAGACCTAAAAATACATACAATATTGAGGTAGGACAAACCAGGGAAAGCTGAAAGAAGGTAAAGTATGGAAAACAAGTATCTGACAGGCTGGTATGCTGTGTCTAAATGTTGTAACTATACAAATATCTGGAGAAATACCACAGAAAATGAGGGTATAGACAAAAATGAAGTGACACCATTTCCAAATGTGGTCAGGTGATATTAGGAAGGAAATTCTTACAAAGTTTAATTAATGTTTTAACTCAACAATTTAACAAAGAAATATTGAGCATTTACTTTTTGCTAAGATGTATACTAAATCTGGTGCTGCAAAGAATAGTAAGAAACACAGACTTTTCGATGAACTGGAATGGCTAGTAGCAAGAGTAATATCACAAAGAACAAAATATGAGTCCGTAGTTGGTTAAATACCTTCCAATTCACCTCTGGATTACTTTTTTAAACTAACACACTGCAGGGAGTTTCAAGGGCACCCATAATGAAGATAAAGATGAATGAAAATGTCACAAAGAAGTACAAGCCTATTTTATTTCCCTCTAGGCTGTGACTCCCTCTGTGTTAGAAACAATGTCTTATTTATCTTTCTTTCTCTGGATTGAAAACAACTGATAGTACATATTAAGTGAACAATGAGTACTTACCTGGTGAAATTATTAAATAGAATCAGTCCCTCAATTGCTGTATTTTGTTGAATTTTACTTTGAAGACATAGTGATGGGCTATCAATCACTGCAATAATGCTATAAACAGAGAGTATCTCAAAGTAAAAAAATGGAAGATAGAAGATAAAATACCTAAACCATGTATTTGTTTTTCTTACCTTCTGGTATGTATACTAAAATTTAATTTTTGATTACAGAATTGCAATGTGAGAAAGGTTTTAGGCTAGAGGAAAAAAATAGGATCTGGAAAATATAAATTAAATGATATATATATATATATATGGAAATTAATATGTTATACTTCAGTCACATGAGTTATTATGAAATCTATGTTTTAAATTTAAGAAGGGAAAATAATAATAATTATAAAATTAAAAGGTAATATACACTAAATGACAGGATAGATTGATATTGGTCAATTTATTTTAAACTATGATTATGATGCCAAACAAAATCATTTTCAGCAAAATTTAGATTTTGAATAGAGATTCCATCATTTATGACTAATTCTTAATTAGACAAATAGACAAGCTTTCAAAGTTCAGATTTTAAATATTAATGTTTATCAACTGCATTTAAAGGTACTGTCTACAGAGCTGAATTTGCACTTTTGATTCCTATTACCTAAGAGTAGATTTTCTCTGTACTTGTATGTTTCTACCTTCTCTCTCCATTTGATATCTCTTTCTATGACTTGTGAATTGCATATTATATGTTATGTGTGTAGGTTATATATTCGCTCCTTTTGTGAGTAACTTAAAGCTTTAATCATATGGTGAGACATATCTTTCTGACTGCTTCTTGTTAAAGCTTAACATTTCATGCTGATAGTCACATAAGTCACATTATATTCTAACTCTAAAGAATAATATTAATATACATGGATCATTCAGGTAATAAAGTACATATAAAACATGATAATGGGATTGTGTTTAGTCACGGTATGAGAGCTAGTCCAGACTACAAAAGGCTAGATAAGGATGGAAGACTTGTTAGTATGAGACTGGTTAGCCTGTTTCACTTAGGTTTACTATAGAACCAGTTGGGCTACAACTGTATTTAAAAGGTCTTATTCTAGAGAATTCTGTCAATATAAAGTAACTAACTGCAGAAGAAATTAGCTGTGTGCTAGGATGTCATGAAATGCAGGAACAAAAATGAAAGAATCAGCTTTCAAGATCATTCCTTCTTTAGGAATAATGCCAAAAATGATACACCTTGTAGTGGGAGGGTGTCCTTAATGAATGCACATGTTCATATGTATTACAAAGAAATCATCAGCATCATATTTCAAAAGCAGTCATTCGGAAAGTTATTTTAATCCCTCTGCTCCTTCTCTCCACAAACCATAGAACAACCACCAGGGAAGAAGCATAGTGATTTGGAGGAAGAGGTGGAAAAGGAGGTAAGAGGAGAAAGAAAAAAGAGGGGGAGGAAAGGAGTGAGAGGAAAAGAGGAATGGAGAAAGAAGGGAAGAGGCAGAGGAAGAAAAAAGAGAAAGCTAAGTGGAGAAATGGGGAAAATAAAGCCCCTTTTCATGAAGTTTTTAGATCGGTCAGAGAGGACAGAGAATCTATACTTAGGTGAGACTAGAATGTGCTGCACAATCTATGGAATGTGCTAGAGTTATTGACAAGAGGGCAGGAGAGGAGTAAGAAAAGTCTTTTAAAGGTTTATTTACCAAGCTAAGTGAACATGTTCCACAAACATCATCTGTAACCAAAGAAAACATTATGATAAAAAATATATATATAAATACGATTGTAAGAAAGACGTAGTATGTCGTGATTTTTAAAGACCAGCTATCACAAAATGCTGTGCAGTAATATGCAAGTATTTTCATGGAGAATTAAGAGGATGTGCAGTTCTGAGCATTTCTCTCTTTAAAAGTAGCATGCATATGTTAATTTTTTGAAAAGCAATATTAAGCACCCAGAATTCCAAACAAGAATAATAACATAACCTATAAGCAAGAAATACATTTTTTTATATATAAATTTTTATTCACTACAGCAAAGATGAGGTTAGCATTGACAGGAGTAAGAGGCATAGAAGCTCATCTATTACTGACTATATATACTTGTTGCTAATCTCTGGGTTTCAAGTGAGCAAAACATTTTAAGGGGGAATTCACCATGGTCCCAGGAGAAAGAAGAGTGTAAGAGGAGGCATGTGCCGATTGGAGATTTGCACAAGGATACCTGAAGCAGGGAAGAGAAAACTGTTATAATAAGTGTCCTTGCCTCTCTGCTCCTTAATATTTATGCATAAGACATAACAGAAAAAATTAAAACTTTGGAAATATAAAATTTTACAGGCTCATTATAAAAACTTAGAAAAATTTAAATAAGAAAAATTATTTATTATCCTATGACCAGGTGATAGTTATTTCAAAAATGATGGCATGATATAAATAAATGACTTAAAAAATAAATAAATGGGAGTTTATAGAGAAATCTCACATCCATAAACATTCCAAGTAATTTAAATAATCTGCCCTCAAGGAAAAAGATCATAATTCCCCATTGCAAAAGTGTGGGCTGTGCTGAATATCTCCTTCCAAAGTGTACATTGTGGAAAGGGAGGGAGGGGAAGAGTATTTTTACAGTGGAAAGACCTGACAATAAAACCTCAACCAGGTGATCAAGGTCAACATCAACAGCACTGTCATGATAACGGTTTGTATCCTTGATAGAACGAGATGAGAATTGGTGCTCTACCTCTGTGGTTTACCTCTCAAAAACCCATAAGCACTATTTGATCATAACATAAGCATCAGATGAATCTCATTTTAGTCACACTGTGACTAAAATTCGACACCTCAAAACTGTAAAGGTCATAAAAAGCAAAGTCTAAGAAATGGTCACAACTTAGTGAAGCCTAAACAGCATGAGAACTAAATGTAATGTGGTAACTCAGAAATAAAAAAAATGTACAAAGTAAGGAAATCTGAATGAAATATGGACTTTATCTAATAATAAGGCTTTAATATTGTTTTGTCAACTATGAAAAATACACCATACTAATGTAGATCTTACAATAACATTCCAAAACAATAATCTTATAAAGAAATGTTATTAAAGAAATATTATTAGAAACAATACTACTAAATTACTTCTTAAGTATCCATTACATGCTAAAATATTTTAATTGAATAGAAAAAAATGTATGTGCCCAAACTCCAACGATAAAGGCCAACAGAATTTTATAAAATAAAATGAGTGTTTGGGGGAGGCCTGGATTTTTTAAAATTTGTTCTCATTGCTTTTTATTTTAGCATTTCTGGATGTTTTTTTTTTTTTTTGAAAAGTAAAAAGGAACGATGATCTCCAGAATGTGATGGTCATTTTCTATTGTATCACTTGTCAGAAAACAGAATAAAATCACTTCAAACTACTCATTTCCATCAGAGAAAATGAAATGCCTCCAATGAAAAGTATCTTCAGAATGCTGATAGTCAGGTTTGGGAGCAAACAATAGGCAAAGTGAAACAAACAACAATAAAAAGCAGTGTAGAGTGAACACAGTAATTTATTCAGGTAATTAGAAAGAAAATTGCGTTCAACTGAGTACTATAATTGTTCTGAGGTCAGTAACTAAAATTTATAATTAAACACATTTTATTTAGTACATGAATAATCACGCCTCGCTCTTCTATCTATTGGACATCAGAGAAATTTTGAGTAAAGTGAAGTTGAAGCAAATTATCAAACAAGATTGTTTTTAAAATTTGGAAGTCAAACTTACTTAAAATTCTTCAAAATTAGTGAAAGTTAGAAATTCAGATTTTAGAGCTTAACATTATGCATTCACCAAGTACCTTGCATTGATATATTTAAACTACTTGCAGTAAAGAAAGGCAATTTACCTTATGTATTTATTCCTTTTGCTAATTTGGTATTTTTCTTATAATTCGGTATTCTTCTATTTCTTAAGCCATTTTTAAAATTGCCTGCACCTCATCAATCTGAAATCTATAGCATTCTAAAACATCTGGAAAATCTGAGAAATAAGGTTAATAACTTATATTTCATTTACTAACTTTAAAGCATGTATCACTATCCTGTCAATGCTATAGGAAACTGTCTTGTCAATATAAGCCAGTTAATAAAAATGATTTATTGTAGAATCCTGGAAAACTAGTAGCTTAAGTTTTTCAAACTCTTAGTTTCCATGTTAAGGATAATCTTTAATGTACATCATTTTACTCATAGATAATTATAAAGCTCTTTTTGTGAATTAAAAGGCTATCAATCTTAGAAGATGAAATAGAATTGAAACTACCTGTGGTATATGGACACAAGACTATTTTACATATCTGAAAAATTCTATAAGATTACTAGCAGATCTCTCCTCTCGAAATCAAAAGAAAATATGAAGGTAATCCAAAAGAGGACATCTTAAAGCAGCACTCTCTATAAATTGAATGTACAATGCAAAAATTATCTCACTTGTTCATTCTTTCAGTAGCTACCTATCAAGTGGCAATAGGTATAGCATTGATAAGCTTGGTCTTGCTCTCAAAGAGTACAAAGTCTCATGTAGAAGATTGATAAGAAAAGTTACAATGAGTCTAAATAAATCATTGCTGGAATCCTAGTTCCTAAACAAGACTTAGCACTTTATAGGCTTTCAATACATATGTTGAATTTATTCAATATATGTCTTTCACTTGTTCATCTATGATATCATCTTCCTCTTAGGTCATAAAGTTGACTCAAATGTTAACAATATGCAATCTCTCTTTTAAAGGCACTGGGAGCCCATTAGGATCCAGAAATTTATAATAAAAGTTAATAAACGTTACCCTCATGATGGAAAAATTAAGGAAAAGAGACTTACCAAGGCTGAGGTACAGGTAAGATCATTACACTTTCAAAGAGAAAGGAATTCCTGACCTGAGAGTCTGGCAGGAAATGTGAGTGTAGGTACAGTTAGCAGGAATGAAGTTGAGAAAATCAGAAGGCAACATGTGTAAAGATCAGAGCATTAATCACTTGCCTGAATAAAGTTCCAACAGGTAGGACAAGCAAACAAAAATAACAAGGAAGAAAATGAGAAGCTAGAATCGCTTTTATAACGGTGTTAAGGTATAATTAATTTGAACTGGATATTAAATGCTTCCTATAGTTGATGGAGAAAGTCAATTATGTTAGAGATCAGTTATATTTGTTTTACAAATACCATTCAGGTTATAATATCGAAAACTGTATTAGAGAAAGATAAGCCTGAATATAGAGAGACCTAATGGGCCAAAGTAATCCACATGACAAAGTAAGCTACTGACAGTGGGAAAGAAAAGAAATATATGGTTCTGCTAAATATTAAAGATATAGAAAAAATAAGATCTAGTCATCAGTCGTTGGGGGTGATATAAATCATGGAGCTGTCAATGAAGTTTCTGGTTTTCGCAGCTAAGAGAATGGTGGAGCTGTTCATTTAGAAATAACTTACATCAGGACGGGAAGGTTCGCCGAAATTTAATAACAAGCTCCATTTTTATCGTATCGTGTTGAGCAATATCGCTATGACATGCAGGTAGGTTATATGCTGGAAACAATTTGATACATGAATTTGAAATTCACCATCTAGAAATATAGCTTTAGGCATCTCTTGCATAGAATAGTTGTAGTCGCAAGATGGGGTGAAATTTCTCTGAAGAGCATTCAGTATAAAGTATGGCATGGGCAGAACACACACTAAACCGTGAGAAGAATCTACAAATACAGAAATGACAGTAGAGTGTTTTGTTTGAGACTACAGAAGAAATTCAAAAACCAAGAGATCAAACCAGAGTATCAAAAGTTGTAATAATACACTCTTTGTAATCAGCAAAACACAAACAAAGTGAGGTCTCTGGCCAACTCTTTTCTAAAGTGATTTCCATGTGGTAGTAGTGTACGTGTTAAATCAGACCGACTGAGGGGAAGAAAAAAAAAACTGAGAAAGTGGAGAATGTGAGCTTGGGCAAAATGTTCAATCAACACATTTGAATGTAAATAGGGAAACTAAATGGTATGTTGTTTTGAAAATTAATTTTTTAAGGTGCAAGGAAAATTAAAGCGTTTATATGTGGCTGAGAACCAAAAGAGGAGAGAAAGGCTACTGTAATTACATGGGCAGTAGATAACTCATGCAGTGACGTCCTTGAGGGTGAGAATGTGAGATATGGGAGTGATATGTTCATTTTAGAGGGACGTGTTTTTATAGGAATTACTTACCTAAGAAGTTAACTGCATTATTTCCTGAATGACAGGTTTTGTTTTGTTTTTTTTTCTGGTTTGTTTTTGTCCTGGTAGGCAAGGAAATCTGTTGGGATTGAGAGGGAAGAGCCAGATGTGTAGGAGGCTATTGGTGTGAGAAAGCCTGGAAATCAGTAAAGGTCAAACTGCAGTATGATTCAACACACCTGCATGTGAATGGTGAAAAAACGTTTTAGTTTGAACACATATGCACATACGTATGTTTTATTCATGACCTATAAAGTATTTTGATTTTAAGTTTGAAAATGTTTTTCTATTGTGTACCTGTTGTGTGTCTATTGATCTTTGAGCATGTTCCTACTTTCTTAGCATCCAGAGAGTTCTAGAGGGACATGGGTGTGGACCAAGGACTGGATACTGAGGAAAAAGTCTCAGGGCTGTGCCTCAGGGGCACAGACTCCTTTTAGCAACTCCTGACAGCAGCCAAGGCTGGTTTCAGGCACGAGGATACTGTAGCAGCAGAAATTGCATCCTTCCTCCCTCAGGGCTGGGGCAGCCTCCTAACTGCTGATAAATCCCCCCTCCCTTTTGCTCTTTTGTCCCATCTGATAACCTTGCAACTAATTTCTTTCACTAAATTCCTCTCTATGTAAATGAAACCTCTAGAGTGATTTCTACATCCATATTGACACTGACTGATACAACAGCCAAGAAACAAATTAGAATTTTATAAAATTTATTGTCTGAATGCAGTGTAAATCAGAGATAATTAATACATATGTTTGCTTAGTAATTGAGCAGCTACAAAAAAAAATCATATCTGAATTCCAAGTTCCAAGTAAGTTTAACTGAACCAAATATAACACAGACACCTCACCTATGAACTGAGCCATCAGAATTATGTGAAAATTGCCAAATTGCATTATGAAAAGATTTTTATAATGCTTAATGAGTTGCTTAAAATCATGTGCCATACCTGTTTAATGAAAGATGAACTGCCTTTTTTAATGCAGTATTTTCTCTTAAATTGCGATTGCTAGTCAATCTGTTTACCACCTTGTATTAACACTTTTATAATGATCTTACCTCTTGTCTAAAACACGATATTTCTAAGTTTAGCTCAGTTAAAATTTTATTTTCTTAGAGGTCAGAAAGTGAGCATATTCTTTTCTTTAATTAAAGAAAATGCTCACTACTTCACATATTTACTTTGTGTATGTGTGAATATTTAAGTTCTACTCTCTTAGAAAATTTCAATTATATAATAGTGTTATTAATTAAGCATAGTCTCTTGTTATACATCAGATCATCAGAACTTATTCACCTTATAATTGAAAGTTCATACCATTTTATCAAACTTTGCTTATTTCTACCATTCTCCAGCCTCTGGCAATTCGTTTTCTATTCTCTATTTCTATGAGTCGGACTTTTTTTTTTTTTTTTTTGGTAGATTCCACATATAAGTGATACCATGCATTATCTGTTTTTCTCTTTCACTTAGAATAACACCTTGAAAGTCCATCCATGTTGTCGCAAATGACAGGAATTCCTTCTTTTTAAAGGCTAAATAATATTCCATTTTATATTTTCTTTATTCATTCATCAGTCAGTGGACACTTAAGTGTTTTTATACCTTGGCTATTTTGAATAACAGTGTTATGACTATGGGAGCACAAATATCTCTTCAAGATAATGAATCTGATTATAGATATGATTTTCCATATGGGCCTAGTAAATCCCTACAAGGAAATGCTATTCTGTTGTTTTACCTGCACTCTTCACTCCAGCCAGTTCTCTTGTAAAAACATGACTGTATTAGCTATCTATTGCTGTGTAATAAATTACCGCAAACAGTTCTTTACTATATCACATGGTTTTTAAAGGTCAAGCATGTAGGAGTGGCACACCTACATGGTTCTGGCTCAGGGTCTCTCACTAAGTTTCAGTAAGTTGTCAGTACAGGTTGTTGCTCTTAATTTGCCTGGTCTGGAGGTTTCTCCTTCAAGCTCACTCACTCATTTGGCTGTTGGGGAAAGTTTGCAATTCCTTGCCTCTCTACTAGCCTGTCCATAAGACTTCTCATGACATGGCTTCTCTTGCTGCAAGAGATGCAAGAAAGAGAGAAAGAGTGTGTGCTGAAGAAGCCATTGTTTTTTTAATAGTTGCAGAATCTCCAAACTGAAAGGTACAGGATTTTTGTTTTGTTTTGTTTTGTTTGTTTTTTACAAATGTCAAAGAAAAACCAGAGCTGAACAGCAAAGAGGTAAAAACGGATTTTATTCAGGACTACTGCACACAGCCCTCACTAAGTAAACAAATAAATCTTATGTACTAAATGCTAAAGAAGTTAAAAGCGAAAAGAAGCCATAGGAGCTGAGGAAGTCAGGGTAGGCATTTTTCTTATTCCTGGCATGTGCTGCTGATGTAAAGAAGACTGCTCTCAAAAAGTTTTCTTTAAAGGTAATCTACTTTTTCTCTTATGGTAGTCTCTAAGATTTTCTCTTTATCCTGCTGTTTCATAGTTATTATATGTTTGGCTTGATGTATTTTTGTTTATGGTTCTTGGTATTTGGTCTGTGCTTTTCAAGTTGAGGAGTCCTTGAGAAATCTAAGCAGTGACTTCTTCAACTCTATCATTGTTTCTTATCTCTCCTTTTAAAATCCTTAACTTTTGCTGAGATCTCTCAATCTAATCTAAATATCTGTAGACAGAGGTTGTTCCCCATCCTCTTTTGTCCTTCAGACTAGTCTGTTGAGGTGGGACATTTTTAGTGCCCTTTATTTAATTAGTAAGAAACAAACCCAACCATCATTGGCAGTTTCAAAATCCGAAGCGACAATAGCCTGGTGACCTTGTTCTAAGTATTATTTGAATTTTTTTTTTTTAATTTTCTGGTCAAAGGAGATAATTACCTTGTTTTTCAGATAATCTATGACTTTTTGTTTCTGCTGTTGTATATTCTTTATTATTGTTATGTGTTGAGAACAGAGAAAATGTAGTAGAGAGTGATCTTACTCGGCCATGTGAACTCGAATCTCATTAAATCATCTTTTAACCCTTCATTTATTAGCTTTTTCCTTTTAAAATACATTGCATATTTGTAAGCTTTTTTCATTTCTTTTTCTTTTTCATTTTTTCTTCCTTTAAAAGTCTGTCATTAAAGTATAAACCTTCAAGGGTATATTTTTAATTTAAATTTATATGTGTATATAAATCCCAGCGTGTTTCCTATATATTCATGTATTAAATCTTTATACATCTAATTGTTGTGATTAATACATTATGTTTGATGACAGTTGTATAGTTATATTTGCTTAGAATATAAATAAGAGTAGGGAGTGTTTGGGGAAAAAATACACCAGTTGTAAATGTTTCGGGTAATAAATATGCTACATGAAATGAAGCAGAGAGGATAATGTAGATCATAAATATTAAAAAAGAATGCGGAATCCCATGGTCAAACCCTAACCATAGCCTCTCCGAGGAGTCAACCCTCCCCATCCCTCAAAAAAAAAAAAAAATCAAAGAAAATGCTGTTTTGAACAATTTACTAGTTAATGACAGAATTATATAAACTTAAATTTTAAAAGAATCAAAAATAGATTGAAGAAGTGGAGCAAACAGAAAAACCTGTGAAAAATTAATTCCCAGGACAAGAATGTTCAAACATGATAATAGTATTAGGCAGGCAAAGAGAAATGTGTGTCATCCTGGACAAGAAAAGAAATATGCAAATGTAATCTTCACTTTAGTCTGCATGTTAACAAGCACAGCCTAGCAACTAATCAGTCTCCAATACCCCGATGTGGTGTTTCCTGCTGTAGGAGTAATGACCTACATCGAGATGTTTTACTGAGATATAAATATGTAAATGGAAAAATCTCAGGCAATTGTTTTAGGCCACCAGCTCTTTAAAAGGAATAAAAGCACTAAATAATGGTTAAGAAGGAGTCTGGGATCTAATCTTTTTTGTTTGCCCTTAAGAAATTAATGATTCACTCTTTAACCTTCTACATTTCTTTACCACACATAAACAATAGAAAATACAAGGCTATAATATCTTTTCATTTCTCTGCAGAAAGAAGTAAAAGCAAACAAACAAGAATATGTTTAGCCACACATCATGTCAACCCAGACCGAAAATAAAAATTACCATTTTTTCATAGAAACTAGTAAAAAAATTAATCTAAATTTTCTTGGAAATATAATAAATGAAGTGAAAAATAAATTACTTAAGTTGATAAATATATATTGGCTACCTAGTTTGTGCAGATATTTGGGATAAATGAACATGCAAAACAAACTTAAATAACTCTTCAGGGAGCTCACATTTTGGTACAAGACACAATTTAAGAATGAACAAAATGACCATATATCACATACACAATATGTTAGAAGATACTGAGAGCTATGAAAAATAAACAAGTAGACCAGAGGAAGCAGATAAGCAACACTTTACTAAGAAGATGGCATTTGACCAAAGATTTGAAAAAGATGCAATAATTAGGTATATGTATGTCTGAATGACGAGGGTTCCAGGCAAAGACAAAAACTGGTATAAAGGCCTGAATTCAGTCTTAAATGTTCTTACCACAAAAAAGAAATAGTAATTATGTGACAGGATAGAGGTGTTAGTTAATGCTATGATGGCAATCATTTTGCAGTTTATAAATGTATCATCAAATCATGTTTACACCATAAACTTATACAATGTTATAGATCAATTATATCTCAATAAATCTGGAAAAATAAAATTAATAATGAGGTGGAAAAAAATATTCCTGATGTGTTTGAGGAAGAGAGAAGCCAGAGTGACTGAATGGAGTGAGCGAGCAACGGGGCGGGGAACTAGTGGGAGATGAAATCTGAAATACAACGGGGTTCATATCATTTGGATAGAGTTTCTCCACCACCACACTATTGGACTGGATAGCTCTTTGTTGTGCGGAGGCTGTCCTGTGCCTTGTAAGATACTTACCACTTTTCTGGACTCCATCCACTAGTAGAAGGTATCACTCCCTCCTGATGGAGTGATTGTCAAACCTGTCTTAGGATATTAACAAATTATTCCCTGGGAGTAAAATGAACCCCAGTTGAGAATAGGGCTTGTGGAACATTGTCCAAACATTATAAGGACATTTTCTTTTATTCGTAGTATAAAGGTGCATTATTGGAAGATTTGGAGCCCAAGTCTTACATTTTAAAATATCATCCTGATTACTACCTTGGAAATAGATTGTAGGACCAGAAGGGAAACATGAGGATACCAGTTAAGAGGCTGATGATGCCCACACAAGAGATATTAGTGGGGCCCATGCAGTCCTAAGCGGTGGGATGGAGAGGATGGGAGGGGCCAACATGGCTTTCTAATAGTTTGGATGTGGGATGTGGGAGAAATGGAGACGTCAAGGCTAACACGCTTATGTTTTTGACCTGAACAACTGGAAATGTGGTTGATGCCATCAAATATGATACGTAAATAATAAAATAAAAGTATAATAGAGCGTTTTAATGTTTCAGCTATTTTTCTTCAAAAAAAAAAAAAAGTCAGCACTACTTGTCTTAGGCTAAGATCTACTATAAATTTAAGACATTACAAATACATAAGTCTATTGGGTCCATAGTAAATATCACTCTTCTTAGATATTTTTTTGTTCACTAGAAACTTGAATCTCCATTATTCTGTATAATGAAAATAATAAATGCCAATCTCCTGAACAAAATGAAAGTAATCTTTTTTCATGTAATTTCCTTCATATTAACTTCTATATTTCAATTCTTTATATTAAAGAACTTGCATTAATAAAAATAGCATTTCTTTTAAACCTAAAAGTAAACATTGAGTAAGTTGGTTGTATGTAGAAAATCAGCCTACCACACTTCTCCATGGAACCTGAAAATCTGCTGTAGAATCCTTGATAAGTTCTCATTTATCAAACATTCCCCTTTACTAGGCTTTAAGAAAAATACTCCTTGTGAAGTCCACTTACATGCTTTTTCTTTCTAGTAAAAATGCCTTTCTCAAATCTTAGTTTTTCATTTTTGTCTGACTTTATTGTTTAAATATTGAGACATTTATTTAAAGGCAAATTTCATATGGTTTCTCTACCTCACAACTTCTCAAAGCCTTGTATATGCTGAAGCATATCTGGAAATACCAAAGAGGTATAACAAATTTAAGCTTTCTCAAAGCAATCTGAATATAGATATATATTTCAATGTACGTGTAGCGTGTATGCATCTCCTATGTTAAGAAATTCATTTTAAGACTACTTTAGAGTACAGCCATGCTACCCTAAATAAGCCTGATCTTGTCTGATCTTGCAAGCTAAGCAGGGACAGGCGTGGTTAAGTACTTGGATGGGAGACCACCTAGGAAGACCAGGTACTGCAGGCATCAGAAATAAAAAAATAAGGGATTGTAAACTGACAAGGTCTTGGCAATCTGTGAGCTCAACCAAGGGTTGCCTCTGTTTAAAATTCTTATTTTTTTGCTTCCGAGTACTCTACTTGTGCATTTCCTCATATAAACATGTTTTTCTAAATAAATTTTTTGCATACCCGATCCTTCCTTACATATAGGAATGTTGTAGAATTCTGTTTTCAGCACCTTTGAAAAATGCTTTACATAATATTTTTCAACCTCATGACCACAGGTTTTTTTCCATATGCCTGGTTTCCGAGTCCACAGTTTTATTCTGACCTCCAACCTTTTGATTTTAATTAATTTAGTGCAATTTCTGTAATATCTCCATCTGTGTAAGCAAATTGTAATGCTTCAAACTGTGTTTTTTTCTACTCTTTCTTTTATCTTTCATTCTATTGTCTCTATACGCATCAAAATACTTCCAGTCTACTATACTAAACCTAGAAGAAATAGTTTTAGTTTTCGTTGTCATTCACAGATAGAATTCAACTGGACTCTAAATTTTTCTGGGTTTAATTTTAGTGTCTCTTCAATTTTATTTTTGGTTCAATTATATTGCTCTCCTGGTTCCCTTAATCATCTTTCTTATGAACTGTTAGCAGGCTTTTAGCCAGAATTTCTGTTTAGAGCTTTCTCTGAATAAATCCTTCTAGTGATATCATGTTTTATGCATCACCCACTATTATGAGCTAAATTGTACAGTTTTTGTCTAAATTTCTACTTGTTGAAAAATATATAATAATTTTAAAAGCACTACTTCTTATGAATTCTCTTTTATCTTTGCATTCAGAATGATCACTCTCTTCTCTAGCCATTCAAAATACTTTGTATTTCTACTGCTATGTTTATCATTGTACTAATTGTAGGAAAATTAGTTGTGTATATTTCCACTTGTCTTTTTAGACTGTAAGTAACATAGTGCTGTGTAAAATAGTAATTTGATTTGGGGATAACACATTGACTTTGTGAATATAATAACTTCACAAATATGAGGCTTTGGTTTTTATTTCATTTTTAAAGCAGTAAAAATGTTTTCCTTAATTTAAATAACATAGCATACATGAGAATTAATAGCACAATTTTTGTAAATTAAACTATATTTAAACTCCAGGAACATCTCCAGTCTCCTCTTTATACACTCCCCAGAGTCTTTATAAATATCAGCCACATACTAGATACTTAATAAGTGCTGTTGAGTGAAAGCGTGTAGTTAAATTTCTTTTCCATTCTTTGTCCACGATAATGGAGACCAATATTTATTTCAAATGTCTAACATTGTTCTTTTTAGCACAATGTTCTATGAAGAATAGACACTAATTGTCTATTGTGTCATAAATAAAAGTTTTTCATGACAAAAGTAATAAATTCAGTTGAATTTTCCAAACATCCTATAATAACTTTTATTTTTAATCATTTTTAAAGTTAGCTCTAAAGCCAGGTAGCAATCATAAGCATTTATTGACCTTTTGTAGTAGTAATTTAATCTTTTGGGGAACAAAGTTGATTAATCACAGCTTGACATATTAAAATTTGTCATAATTTTTTCCCAAAAGTGCATATAATGCATCAAGTTCTAGGGCATTCAGTGTAATAACTAATGCACATATTATCAATGAAATATGCTTAGCAACGTCCTCCAAAAATTTAAGGTTACCAATTTTGTTGAAGTCTATCAGCCTGGAAATAGCCTTACAAGAGCACATGCTCTTAATCTCACTTTCATCCAGAAAGTCTAGGAAAATTATGGTTAATAATTTAAAAGAAAGGAAAAGGGTGAGTGTATAATAATAACGAGAATTCAAGAGACTCTATCAGTGAGTGAGAGATCTTTAAAATATGGCTGATATTGAGAATTACCTCATTGAATAAACATTCAACATCATCTCCTAACATGAAGAGGCTGGGACACTAAAAACTATTTTTCAGATCCCATTAGAGAATCTTACAATATTCATCAATAAGTTATACTCTTAGTAAATTTAAATTAGGAACTGAGACAAAGAGAGAGAAAGAGACAGTCCTGGAGATTACAGATTGTTCCAGAGGTGGTGAGGTTCTTGCAACTTTCCAAATCAGCAGAAAAGGCATGGATCTGGAACCAATATTTATAGCAGTAATCTCCTAATTTAGTGGGGTAATTCTTAATTCTACAGTTTCCGAATGTGACAGGGAGAAGCTTCTACAGAAGCACATTGACTATATTGTGAAATCAGAAACTTGGGCTAGAGTAAGTTTCTTTAAGCACTCAAATAATTCATCATGTCATTCAACACTATGAGATCAATCCTCCTTCCTTATTCTAGCTGAAGTGGATTTTGTTCTTATTTGTATTCTGACTAATAAAAAATTGTGTCAGGGATTTAACTACTCTCAACAATATGGAAATTTGGGTTTCATAATCTAGATAAATAGGTTGGAAGAGATTCAAGTGTGTGTTTGCTTTGTGAATAGGATATTGGCTATTCATATTATACAATTACAAAACAATCAAGTTATTATCTTTAGTAGTGAAAATAACGTTTTGATTGAAGGCCGGGCTTTGGTAGATATGGAAGCTGCTATGGTAAAGCTTATGGTGAAAATGAAGCTTATCCTGCAGGTTGTTAAATTATTTTCAGTGCCCAGTTTCATTCAGTCTCTCATCAGAAAGTTTGTTGGAAAAGAGTTAGACCCTGTAATATGTGATAAGGACATTTGGATAGAATTAAATAACACTGAATATCACCATCCTCTCAAAGTCCATGGGCCTGCATTGTCAATATAAGATGCCTCTTTGCCTTTGTTTTTGAAAGCTGTCCCTGTTTATCTTACAAAGGCCTCACTTAAAGTCAAGGCTGCCTCAGACACTCCAAGAGATATCAGTTCTCCTCATCTCCCAATTCTATCATTTCTTATTAACTCCAGACTTCAACCTGACACTCAGTGGGCAAAAAATTACCTAACCAGATTAAAAAAGATTTACATAGTAAATAACATAGATTTTGTTTATCTTCAGAAGTATGGATAGATGTAATGGTAATGGACATAAAACTAATTAAAAAGAAGCAAGCACACTTTAGATTGAGCGGCCTTATACAATGATTGTTTGAGAGAAATTAACAGAGATGATGAATTATATATCCTAGTCTATGGATCTAAAAATGGTTTCATCTATTTACTTTGTAAGTAGATTGAACCAACAATCACACTTATTCTATGATTACTGAAATTATAATGCCTGCAAGTCTTCGTTATGATAAAATGAAAGAAACTCAAAAACTTGAGGATATAAATATTACAAAGAATTCATCATATACAACTTATTTTGCTATCCCATAGTTGTGTCTAGTGAGCTAAGGAACTTTTAAATTTAGGATTATATTGTATTAATATCATTGAAAACACTGCGGTAATTGTTCTCTATAAAAAAAGGAATAAATATGAGAGATGCTCAAAATTGATCACTTCATTTCCATTGGAGATGATGGAATCCTAGCATGTCAGAAATCTCACCTAACATCTGTAGGGAAAGTGAACACACTTGCTATAACAGGCAACAAGCTTATAATAGAAATGCTTAGTACAGTGTATTTTTGGTATATTGATGGTGACTAATTGCTAGTCCCAGGACAGAAAGATATGACCAGCCAGCTAAAAACCATTCTTTTTAAAGGCATGATCAAAATATAAATCTAAGTCTAATTAAAAGTGGAACAGATGTGAATCGTCGCAATGGAGAGTTCTGAACTTTCTTTAATCCCCAGACCTGGTTAAGTTGAAAAAGGCAGGAACAATGACATGAAGGAAGAATGGCAAGGGTTTAACATTTAAGGAAAGATCCTGTGTTAGTATCTTAATTATGTACTGTAAACTTTTCTTTTAGCCTTCTGTTCAAAAAGAGACTTGGTCATTTACCAGTATAAATAGTCATTCGATGAATACACATTACAGTTATTTGTCTTTTTTTGTTTCCCCTCTTTAATTCCCCCCTTCCCTTTCACCCCTGATCTATGGATGTTGCCATTTTCCCCTCAAGAACTAGATCTCTGAAGATGGGGTGTCTTCTCCCACACACTTGCGGCGTGCCCCCGGGGCCTGGTGCACCCAGGGTAAGGTCCATGGCTCTACCTGGAGCACGAACCCAGGGTCTTCTGTGTGTAAAGCAGATGTGCCAACCACTACACTATGAAACCACCCCAACATTCTAGTTGTTTGATTTACTAAGTGATTAGTAATTTCTTGTGATCCAGAAGTGGTCTGCTCGTGGTCTACTGGTCAAAGTGGATTTTGGAAATAACCCCATGTTACCATGGGTTTTCTATATTCATTAACCTGACCAATGAGTACTTTCCAAGATCCTGAATATATTAAAATAGACATACTCAGAAGTTAACAGAAATGCCACCTTGGTTTCCTGACCTTAAAAGCAATTATTGTATGGAAGAAGTGTAACATCTGGAACAAAACTTCCTTAACAAAATAGCAAAGCAATAGCAATACTATAGGACCAAGTAAACTGCATTAGTAAGTACTACTGTTAAATGGTTAAAAGAAGTAGGTAGCATATCTACATTTAACTCATCTGATTGGTCTACGTAAGAGACAGATGTGCTTTGAAAAAGTGATACTGGAAAAAATGAATGCATCTCTTGGTATGAAACTATCCATCTGCTAAAGGTGTTTTCTCCATTCTTTAAGAGAAAACACCAGAAGCAATTTGATTCAATCTCTCAGGAAACAGCAGTAGACTCTCACTTTCCTGCCTGTGTATTGTATTAACTTTCTGTTAAATGTTCTAATTAACCCACAGGGACCTTGTTCATTTCACTTCCCCTTAACATAGCATATTAGTCTATGACATTTATAGTGCCAAGACCTGGTAGGAAGAAAGAAGCAGGTTCCTTGAATGAGTTGGTAAGATATATGCATTCTGGAAGCTGAGAGATAAGCCTCATGAAAATTCAGGAGTCTTCCTCCTGAGTGAAGTTTCCAGGAGTCATTGCACGTGTCGGGGAGTGATGTCAGAATATTCCTTTCAGAGTGAAATGCAGATTGTAGCTCCATTCATTCACTACCACTAAAAGAGAAGCTCAATGTTGTTTGGAATTTTTCAACTTTGGAAATAAACTGTATCATAGGTATGTGCATCATTCTGACCCATTTTACTCAGTAAGTTGAAGGTCTACTAGCTTTTATAAGAACCCAAAGCAAGATGTTTTTTCCACTTTATCCAGGGTTCACTTCAACCAGCACAGTTACTAGTCCTCAGGATCAGATGGACAAAGTTAGAGGACAAGCAGTAAAATCCCAAATATTGGTTAGTCTGTAAGGCAAACACACAAGTTTCAGTTTAACTGATAACACAATTCAAATACTCTGTATTCTTTTTTGAAAACAGTTGAAAATTTGTTGCAATATTAGAATTGTGTATATAGAAGAGATAAATAAATGATCCCTAATGTATATTACTGTAAACTTTATACATTTAAAATGAATTAATATCGATAATAATTGAGAAGCATGAAGTATTAGATTAAGGAGGAAATATAGTGTATCAAAAATACTGTACAGATTACTCACACAATTTAAAAATCTTTGTTTAGAAGTTAATATGTCATACTTATTCCTACTTATGGATTGATTTAGAATGTTGATTGGTACTTGTATTTGTCAACAACTTTTTGAAGTTTTACTTTTGAAGTTTTACTTGCTAGAGGAGATGTCTCGCCTTACCTCTGTGTTTAGCTCAGCTTATCTCCATGTGTGGAATGCTCTCACTACTGTGCTGGTTGGGGTGGGGTGGGGGAGGTGTGAGAGGGGAGCCTCTTTGGTTTCTTTATTGTGCTTGAGAGATGATTCAGAGGTAGCTTTTTATACTATGAAGATAGTAATGAACCATAAATCATGTTACATACAAAGCAATGATTATTATTTTAATATGAAGGCAGGAAAATTTACCAATACAAGTCTTGAACAGAGGTGATAAATTTTTTTTTCACTCAAAGATGAGGCATTTAGTTCTGTGGACTCTGAGCCACTACAGCCCTATGCTCTGAATTTTGACCTTTGAAATGGGCTCTATCTTGGTCAAATTGCTCAACATATCTTTTAAAGAAGGCTTATTCTAGATCATTCTCATCTTTGGGTTTTATTATATTTCAGTCACACTCATTTCTACCCTGCCATATAAATCTTTTTCATTTTATTTACAATAATCTGTGATGGCAAATGTAGTTCAAAAGGAGTGGAATAGCTTAGTTTAACTAGAAGTCATATTGTTAAGAAAAGGCAATTTTGCCTCACACAAAGATAGGAAAGTTTCATTCTTCCTAAAGAAAATTATCTAGGCATTAATCCCTGGAGACAAAGTAAAGGAGATATTTTCTTTTATCCAAGGAGTTCAGTTTTCTGTGAGAAACACCAAGAATATTCCTTCCAAAGTACTAAAGCAAATAAAAAACTTTTTTCTTCTTTCACAAAACAGTTTGAACATTCACATTCTGCTATAAACTTAGATATTTTGCTTTGTTTCAAAAATCTGGATGAAATTTTCCTAATTCTAAAGAAAATGTTTCTTTAGAAATAAAAAATAATATAGATTTTCCTGCTACAATCTGGTAGTAATTTGAGAAGGGATTTTTGATAATTAAAAATGACTGTATAAATAATACACTATTTGCATGAATTGGAATTTTTTTTTTTTTGGCACAAATGAGTGGCATAAGAACTGTGTTGGATTTTTCTTAGGTAAATTATAAGCGGAAAAGAAGCAAAAGAGATTCTTCAGAGAGTTCTTATGACAGTCACTGAGTGATTTTATCCATAAATGAAGGCCAGTGGTTATAGTTACCTATGAGTGGTACAAAACAATGTAAACAACCCTGTCACATAACATGCACTACATTTTTGAGATAGACTATTGAAAATAAACTGATTATAAACCACAAATAATAATTGTTAAAACTACTCAAAATTGTGGGGAATAAAGAATCATATTAATAAGTTAAACTTATAAAGTAGAATACGTGGTTTGTATTTTATTAAACAGAAACACAAAAATTGAAATACATTGTTTCATTTTTTTAATATAAAACAAGACGAAACTAAGCCAAAAACAAAAACATGAAGGAATAACTATGTTTTAAATCAGCTAAACATCTTATGGTATCAAAAAATATCTGTGTCTATGCATATATATATATATATGTATATATATATATGTTCACATGTGTATATATGAGTATATGTTGTGTATATATATGCACACATATAGATATGTGTTTATACACTGACACACATATATACATATATGTAGATAGGCACACACATAGTCAACTGTGCATACACATATCAATCATTTTGTGTAATATACTGATTAATGCGGTTGCTTAGACATTAGAATTTTGCTAAATCAATAAATTATGCCATTTTCTTGGCATGGTTTCTAGACATTGATATTTTGTGGCAGATTATCTTTTTTGACGTCATGAGAGGATTCATTGTATCTCGATTTTAAATAGTTAATGTTAGCCTGTATAATTTTATTTCAAACAATGCAGTAATCAAATCCTTTTAGGAGTGAGGTGTTAATTAGCCATTAACTTTGAGCACAGCATATGAAATGCCCAGGAAGAGATGATTAACAAAGCTTTGAGAGTTATGATTTGTGTAGCAAATGCAGGCTGTTTGCTGATATTTTTATTTTCTTATTGATGATGGTGATATCTCATTATAATTATTTAACTATAGCCGTGTTTTAGTTTGCTCCTTATATTTTTCTGAAGTGATGCCTCCTTCATGACATTTGTCTTTGAACATTGATAAGTATTGCTTCTGTTATTTATTTTTGTGTATTTAATGAAGTATGTATGTATCATTTTAAATTTGTACACCTTTATTACTTCTAAGTCACTTCTGTATAATTGTAATCACTGTGCCTTAATTTATTATTATTGAAGTTCCATAAAGTGTGATAAAACTGTCAAAAACATTCTGCTTTATATATGAAACTTATATTTATTAAAATTCGGAAGTAAACATTATGTTTCCAACTTACAAATAAAGAAAAAGCTATCCCCCTTTTATCTCATCTTCCTACCCTTCTCCATAGACATGAGGGAGTGGCCACATAACCCAATTGCAAATCCTCCTATCACGTGTTGATGCATTAGAGACGGCAAACATTGTGGAAGAGGACTAAAGAATCAGGTAGACAAAATAAATTGTTCAGTTGATAGTAGCTAACTTGTTATCGGTTATCCTAGTTAGTACAGAAAGCACACAAATGAAGTAACTATGGTGAAAGGCACGGTGACTGTGCATTGGTCTAACAGTAATAGCATGGACTCCCATTTATCAAGTTTGGTGAAGCCATTACTACTTTTCCAAACTTTGAGCAACAAGAACAAATATTGAGCCCTCAATCCTCGAGCATTTGGAGACTGGGTAGAAAATTGACCACCTTGGACCTCTTCTTCCCTAGAAGGGGTAGGAGTTTATTTCTGACAGGAAATGATACATATCCCAAAATATAGTTTGCTTTCTTGCTTCCTCAGTTAGCACCACTCTCCAAAGACTTACAGAATGATTCATGTGCACAGGATTTCATATATCATATCGGACCAATGGGTACACTTTATACAAAGAAGATGCAGGGATGAGTCCAAGACCATGGTATCCACTATTTGTTTCAAAACTACAGTTTCAAGAATCTAGAAGACTGACAGAGCAATGAAATGATCAGTCAAATGCACAGCTAAAGAACCAGCTCAATTGTTATGCTTTATGAGTGAGGTGCCATTTTCCAGGATGCAACATGTCAAAGATCCTTATGCGGTTATGTATCCCAGCTGGAAGAACACGTGGTTCAAAATTCAAGAGCTGGAAGCAGGAGTAGTCTCACTTATTATCATCCTAGAGAGTCTTGTAGGAATCAGTGTAGGTGAAAACAATAGTAAGGAAGCAAGATTTGGCTGAAGGAAAAATTAAGCTGTGTTAAACATTTAAAAATAATTTTGACTGGATTAATGGAAAGACTCTTTCAGAGTTTCCTTATTTGGGATGAAGAGAACCATGAATTGCCAAGAGAAAGGCTTGTTCCTGGGTGAGGCAATTAAGTAATTAATTTTGGAATTCTATGCTTCACATTCCTACAACTCTTGTTTTGTTAGGTTTGGAAATCTTATCATGCAGAGGAGAAATTGAAACCGATTATCAAGAGGGGGTAGGTAGGTAGGAATGCATTTGATGTCTAGGCAGGTCATTTCAGTGCTTTTTTTTCATTCTTTGACTAATTTTAATTTTTAATGGATCAATCAACGATCTGAGCTAAAATCATGTGACTCATGGGCTTAGTTATCTCAAGGAGGAGGGCCTAGGTCATGCCACCAGGTACACCACCCAGACCATTAGACATTCTGGCTGAGCATAAGAGGAACCTAAAATGAATAATAGAAGAGGAAAATTATGGATCTCAATTGTAGTCCCAAGATCAGCTGTAATGCCAGGTCTCTTGTTCATCATCTAAACTTTCTCTTTTAAGCTTCATTCAAGTCATAGCTCATCAGAATACCAAAGGAACCTATACGAAGAATAGATCTGAGCAACATAATAGGTGGAAAGTGAAGGAAGCTATGAAGTCTTTAGTATTCTAGCTACTGAGAGTGTGGCTAGAAAATTGCTCTCAGCTATTAAGCCTCTTTTGGACTTCTTTCCCTTTTAACAACTATATCATGCCTCTTTCCTTGGTCTGCCTGCATTCAATGACTAATCAACACAGGGTATAAGGACCTGGTCCTCCTCACCCAAATTGGATCAACTCTGAAGGGAGTTCCCCATTGGGCCAGCCACATTAGTATTGAGCATGTACTACAGCTCCACCCAATCCTACTTCGTTATACTCTCTTTCGCAGATATATCCATCTAATAAATCTCCTAGGTGCTAAATTCTATCTCGTTGTCTGCTTTGTGGGCAACTTAAAGTATACATAAGAAATTTATTATGTGCCCAACAATGCTCTAAACGTGTTAATATGTTAACTAATTTTTTTAATAAAAACATTTATGAACATGCTTTTTTATAGATATCAACTAGATAAAAATATAAAGTATATGCTAGATGATCAAGTCATTAAATGGGACTAAAATAATACTTTTTCAACTACCAGAAATAAAACTATCCTGTTAAATATGAACATAGGCGGTATGTTTCCAAAGTTACTGTGAATATTCATTATCATACACTCTCTTGTCATCATCATAGGGTATAATGAAACTTCTTTTTGACTATTTTTGCCAGGAATTCAGTTTTGTGAACATTAAAAATGTAGGATAATATTCTTTCAGTACCTAAAATATTTGTTGCATGCGTGGAGGTTATTGATGCTAATATCAGCTCTGTTGCCATCATTATGATTTAAAAAAACAGAGGATCAGGTAATACTGTGTATTCTAAAGACTCACAAGACCTTTTCATTATTTACTCTTAATTACAGTTGCGAATGCTTACTCCTCCGTTCCCATCAAGGGAAACCTTGTTTTAAATAAATGAATATTTTTTAATGAAGTGTTAATTTATACTAACATTAAAGTAAAAATAAACTATGACAGTAACTCACTAAGGATTCTTCTAGGGGGATAAAGAAATTGAAGAAACTAACACAGATTTATTTTAAAATTAAAAAGCATTCAATTTAGAAAGAGTTTAGAAAAATTACTTTCAGTAGCAAGTTTCCCAGAATAAAGTGTTCCAATTTACAATTTTCTTTTGTTATGACAGCAAGTAGAGAAAACTGCCATGGGTAATAAAATGCATGAGCCTTAGATAAAATCACTGCTTTGCTATTTAACCTTTTCTTCCCTCTCCAAGGTGATGTACAATGGTTAGTTTTACTTAGGAAATTGTCGATGAAAATAGCTTCGAGGCATGGAAAATATATGATTACTGTAATTTTTATTCCTTTGGCTTGAAAAAAATTTAGGTTTTATGTTATATAAAATAAACTACCCACATTTAAAAAAATTTCTTCCAAAAAAAAGAAGTGATAGTGCAGAGATAGATATAATTTAACAGTGACTTAGATGAAATAATTTGTTTATCAAACAATAACACTAGAAAGTTCTCTTGTCAATTTTTCTAATTTTTACTATATTGAAGTATTCTGAAAGCATTTTTCTTTATAGTATGGAGAACCAAAAAGAAAAAAAAGTTTAGTATGTGAAGTCTCCTATTATTTACTTGAAGAACATGTAATTATATATAATCATTTATGCAAACTTCTCATTGTTCGCTGACCTACAAATTAATAGAATTACCTCAATTTAAGTAAAGGTTACCCCCAGGGAAATTTCTTTGGACAAGAGACAGTAATAATCCTGTTACTTAACAATCAAATTTTAAGTGGAAACCTAGGAAAAGCTGTAGGGAATAGCAGTGTACATAGTCCCATTGTGTATTTATTGAACTACAGACCAGTATCTTACATGGGAGACAATTTAAAAGGAGTATATATCTTTCAATATGATTCCTATTCTACAGTGTATGATTTCTATCTTATTACTCCTCAATGAATGGAAGAAAAAGCATAATATACTCACATTTTACTCTATTGGAACTTAATAAGCATTTGGGCTGTCCAATAAAATAATCCTTTAATTCGGAATAAAAGCTATTGTTTCATATAAATATAGCAATAAATTTAAATGCAATCACATTTAAAAATATTATCTTATTACAACAATAAACATAATTAAATTCTACAAACACATACAAATAAAAAATGCCTAGCATTTACAGGCAAAATTTACCTCAGGTAATATTTTTATAAAATGGAAGCTATTTAAAAATTGCTTATTAAATAAAGATGATATTCATATGAAATTACACTTAGAGAAACAATTAATCAATTAATTTAGCCCAGCAATATATAATGTACCCTGAGAAGATCCAGGAAGTTGAATGGTATATTATTTTAAATAAAATAAACATTCGATCAATTTGGAAGACTGTGATATTTCTGGGTTCAAAGACTACATGTCCTCAACATTTTTAAATATGTATCCTTGGTCATAAGAGATATTATGTCAGAGACTGAAGTATCAAGTAATGCTGTAACTTAAACTGAAAAACTGAATGTAAAACAACAAAAACCAACTTTTAGTATTGCTTAAATGATTATGTGATTACTTATGGAAATGTTGGGTGTATAACAGTGATCAAAACAAAAATTTTAAAATAAATATGTGAAAATTATTTGATACATAGTTGCTTCATCATACAACTATTATTCTAAAACTAAGGAGTCGAACAAAAAGGAATGAAATATGATTTCCTGTTTTTAGTAAACATATATGAGAAAATGCAAATCATTTATATTGAAATAACACAAAATTAAAATATAAGATTTTATACATGTACCTTACTAATAGTAAATTATCAATATATATTTGACTCATTGAAAGAAATTTAGTACAAGAGATTTGCAAGTTCAGAAATGAGGCATATTGGATATATGAGACACAAGTCCTGAGTGTTTACTATTTGGTAAGAACTGTACAAGTTACTTTGTTTATTATCTCATAGAACAGACACAATGAATGAGTGAATAAAGCTGGCTAAAGGATGGAAGACCAAAAGAAGGGTACTATAAGAAAGGAGACAATATCAGTTGGTATGTGTGGTGACATAGACCAGATTTAAATGGAACAACAGAACTGAGGAGAATACAACTGGAAAATTTCGCTAGGGCTGATTTTGGAAGGCCCTGAATATTAGAAGAGATGTACCTATAATAGCAATTATGTTTTGTTAAGTAGTTACTATGAGTTTTAACATTTATTCCTACAAAACTGTACAGAGTAAGCACTAGCATTCTCCCAACATTATACACAATAAAATTAAGAATAAATTAAATTAATTAACTTGCTCCTTGTTGTAAATAAGATTTACAGATACCAATTGCTTAAATAAAATTTATACCCAAGAAATTTTATTACAGAGCTTCTATTCTTAATAGTACATTATATGGCCATTGAAATGAAATAACTTAGCTTGACTCTTTGTTTTGCTATTAATTTTAAATAGACTACCTTTAGCTCTTCTATAGGTCAATTATCTTGGTTATTTATTTTAAATACAGATTATCTATAATTTATAAAAATCTATTCTTAATTCATGATATCATTCACAAATAAAATTAAAAATTTAAATATACTTAGGATCTTTTCAGTATTTTTCTGTTAATGATTAACAGTATAATTATATTAGTGATTATAGTATAATTTTTTTTGTATTAGACAAGTTTTTTTAATTTTCTCATAGGAGATATATATATATATAATTGTTTCACTAAATTAACATTTATTATTTAAAGAATCAGATGAATTCACAAATTATATTTTGAAGTATTCAGTTTTCTATATAAAAGTTAGTTAAATTACACTATATTTTATTCACTTACATTCTCATTTTTTACTTACTTCCAGATTATAGATATATTCTAGGTGTAAAAATGCCAGTTATTATGGAAATAATAGAATGAAAGAAAAATGTGAGTTTCAGCATAACCCAATCACCAAAGTCAAGAGCCAATTTCCTTTCTCAGACATAATTCTCTCATTAGTAAAAAATAAAAAAATAAATAAATGTATTTAAAAAAATACAGCAAAGAAATAAAAAAGACAAGTAATGGTTATGTAAATATTACAATATATATGACTGACTACTGAATAATATCAAAAATATATAAGTATCTCTTTAGTTCAGCTAAGAACACTCAACCCAGCTGTAAAGGAGGCAAATTATATGAAAATACAATTTTGAAGAGAATAAATGCAAATATCAGTAAGTACATGAAAAGGCACTCCTACTGCAAGAAATTGGAGAAATCTGTGTGTGTGTGTGTGTGTGTGTGTGTGTGTGTGTGTGTGTGTGTCTGTGTGTCTGTGTGTCCTACATTGTTTACTGTGGTTTCTCCATTTACCAAACAATTTGTTGTCTCTGTTATGGTGTCTTCTCCCATTGTTTAATACTTTTTTAAATAAGTCTCAACAAAAACAATATAAAATGCTGATGAAACACAAGAAATAGTCTAGAAATTCTGAAAAATTTCAAAGAGAATATAAATACGGGCCGGTTATTAGGGTTATTTCCTGTATCCTTAAAATCAATGAGGAGATGTAAAATTGGAATGCATACCTGTTTCTTCAGAACTTTATCCGGCAGTGCATAAATAAAACTAAGTATAGCGTGACTCTAATCTTATCAACAGAAGATGTAAAGAGATTTCGTAAGTAACACCCATAGAAATACACCTTCAGAAAACCTATAAACATTTTTTGTTCAGTCATCTTAAGGGTACTCTTCACAGTTTTGTTCTTATTGGAACTATAATCCTTCTTCCATCGCACGATCTACTTAGTAAATGGTGTATATACAAAATAAACTATTTTCGTATATTAATTTTATAAATTTTGATATGATATCTAATAATTTTTCAACTAGTTTTCTTAACAATTCAGTTGTATAATACCACATAATGATTTTGCTGCCTTGCCAAATTTAGCCTCCTAATTTTACAATAGTTTCTAATATCATTGTTGTTACTATAAAAAATAAGTCCGTGTTGGTTATAGCCATCTAGTGTTGCATTTTTAAGCTCATTTTTTATTTTCCATTTGACATATATTTATATACCTATAACTTAAATATCTACGTACCTATATATGCATGTATCTGTCTATCTTACCAAAAGACATTCTGCCATTTTATTGACATTAGTATTTTGAAATATAGAAATAGATTTCCTAGGATTGAACCAGGAAGTAAAGCCCTATTTGCTATGCTGCATAATCTTTTGAAAGTTCTTCTGTCTTCTATTTTATAATATTTTATTTAAGATATTTGCTTCAGAATTCACAAGTAAGATTGTTCTGTACTTTTAGGTTTTGGCATCAATATCATACTGAGTCTGTTAAAGGAATTTCAAAGCTTGTCTTTTCTTGCTAGACTCTGAAACATTTTAAATAACATTTGGCATTATCTATTCCTTGAAGTTTTCAAAGAATTGGCTTTGGAGCCCAATGCTTTTAGGGAAAAGTAATTCTTTGACACATTCTCAGTTGCCTTCTGAGTAATTAATCCGTCTGGATTTTCCATCTCTTTTACTCTTTATCAATACTAATAATTAGAATAAAATAATTCAGTAAATGGGGCTTATTCTCTAATACATTACTAATAAAATAAGCTTTTTTGAGAGCAAGCATTAACTATTTAGAAAAGAGTAATAAAAAATTTTCCTATAAACTTAAAAACAAATAACATCTAAGAATAAACACAAGGATGGTGTCATTCCTATAAATTCCTATGTAATCCCTGTATAAAAACTGCATCATATTAATAAGAAACAAAGAAATATGTATATAAAGGGGAAGACATACTGTTTACTTTTGGTGTGGAGATATTCAAAGATGTTAATTATTCCAAAAATAATCTAGTAATCCACTTGAACTCTGAAGGAATTTAGAATATTACGAGATTTTGTTAAAGGATGTCAGAATGAGAATACGTGCAGGGGTGGCTCATGGTTGTAAAATAAATAACAGAAATGAGAAAGAATTTGCCCTATACAATATCAAAACATATGCTATGGCAATATTCATTAAAATAATGTAAAATTAAAAGTGAAATAATTTCATAGGGCGGTGAAACAGAATATTATCTAGAAACAGTCATATTTTATAAAAATGATATTTTTAACCAGTGAGTACTGAATATTCTGCTCATTAAAGTATGTCTGTTTAAAACATATACAGACAGTTTCTGACTCACGGTGGTTCAACTTACAAATTTTGGGCTTTATGATAGTGCAAAAGTAATATGCATTTAGTAGCAACTGTACTACAAATTTTGAGGTCTGATCTTTTCCTGAGCCAGTGAGATGGCTTATGGTTCTTTCTCAGGATGCTGGGCAGCAGCAAACCGCAGCTCCCTCTCAGCCGCATGATCACGAGGGCGAATAACCAATATTGTACCATGTATTCATTGTTAGATGATTTTGCTCAAGCATAGGCTAATGTGAGTGTTCTAAGCATGTGCAAGGTAAGCTAGGCTAAGCTGTGATGTTCTGTAGGTTAAGTGTAGTAAATGCATTTTCAACTTACAATGTTTTAAACTTACGATGGGTTTATTGGAACACAGCGCCATCTTAAGTGGAGGAGCACCTATGAATTAAAAAAATAGAGTAAGATAAATAGAAGTGTGATGTACATTTTCTGGACTGTGTTAAATTGTGTCAGACTTTTTCCTGCATAACAATGAGTTAAGATTTTTAAATTGTGTTCTGAATTCATGAAGGATTTAAATAACAAAAAATTCTATTCTGTTCTTTAATAAAACTCACCTATAAACTCTCTATGGTTTGTTTTATAATTTATTCAGTATTTCTTAAGTTTTTGTGAGTGAGACTTTTAAAACTCGTTTCCCAGTAAAATATCTATTTCATTTAGCTTTTCAATAAATGGTTATTGGCTTCTTCAGGTCAGAGTGTTCAAATTTGCGGGAGATTTTCATTTCCATTCTAACATTGTAAAAACATTAGATAAGCTACAAAATAATAGCTTCTTAGAAATATAAATGAGGTAACTTACAGAGGAATAAGCCCTTCTTAGGAGGAAATAGATCGCATAATGCTTACATCGCTGACTCATGGTGAGAAGCTGTGCAAACCCAGCGGTGACAGAGGGTATTTGCTAGAGTAAGAGCATAATTTCCCAACTTTTGGTGGCGAGAATTGGCTAGTGTGAGTGTTTAGAATCCCAATGATTCTCAGACCTTGATTTAACTCGTAATAGTTTACCATTTTGTTTCCATGGGACTTTCATCAAGTACATAGAGCCAAAGGCTAGGGAAGTGTAGCATGTAGACAAAGCAGTTACAGTTATTTGAATAACAGGAAAGTGTTAATGAGGAATATTTTATGCATCATTGAGAAAGTGAGCAGGATGAAATTTATAATTGCTTTTTTCTCCATCCTTAATATTAAGTTATAGCATTTTCATGCCATAACTATATTTTCATTAGCTTTAAAGTTACCTAAATCTATGTGTTAATATTATAACAAAATTAGTAATCAGTACTTTGTTAGGTAACAAAATTATCATCTTTATATATAATGGTTGGGAAAAAAGTTAAATATAAATTATCATTAGCTTAAAGTACAAATTATTATATAATATTAAATTGCAAATTTAAAAATATCTTGAAAATATATTTCCGTAAAGGTATAATTACAAATTACAGACACTAACAATATTAATATTTTTTGCATTAAAAGTTATTATTTGAGTCTATGGCCATGCCACGCTGAGCAAGCCTGATCCTGTCTGATTTCGGAAGCTAAGCAGAGCCGGGTCTGGTTAGTACTTGGATGGGAGACTACCTAGGAAGACTAGGGTCTGTAGGCATAAAAGATTAAAAAAAATCAGGGATCGTAAGATGACAAGGTCCTTGCAATCTGTGAGGTTGACCAAGGGTTGCCTCGTCCCCCCCCCCCAAAAAAAAGTTATTAATTGAAGTTTAAAGAACAATAATTACAAAAACCTTATTAATGGATTAATCATATTAACTTTATATGTACTTACTCTAAATTGGTTTATATGTATTTACTCTAAAATAAGAGATTATGGATTTTTAATTATATTTTAACATTTGTTAAGAAATAAGAATACTTGTATCATGAAAGATAATATTTAATGTTATTATTTTATAGATCAAAATTAATTAAGGTAATTCAGGTTCATTATGCTTTGTTATTAATGTGGAAAATGTATACTGTATACATATATATAATGTATACGATGTCCTGGTAACTGGACTTTTTAGATTGTATTTATCTAACATTATTTTGTATTCATATTTTTGTATTGTTTTCAGTGATTTCCAGTAAGACATGTCTTCCATGGTACCAAGGGTTTCTGTGAAAGTAGAGAATGAGAACTGCAGATTTCTTTCTTAACCATTTAAATTTTTCATATTTCATTAATTTACTCAATTTTTTTACACGTATTTTTATTAGATTATTCATATTTTTTATGGTTCAATAGTTAAAATCAAATGTTTATACTCAGTAAATATTTCGGCTGTCTATTTTTTGTCATATTAATTTTAATGAGGTAATACATCATAATGATAATACATTGATAATCATGAACTATTTGAGGGAGCACATTTTAAAAATGAGAACTTTATTTATAGTGCAATGTATTATCTATTCTTGTAAGCCTTAGAAGTCACTACTCTGTCCTTTTCTCTGCACTTTTCAAAATATTATATAAATGGAGACATATAGTATATACCCTTTGAGGCTTTGTTTTTTTCACTCAGTATAAGTTCCTTGATAACTATGTAAATCATCGTATAAAATACAGTGATTTAGTGAGTGTGGCATTGATACAAAGATAGACAAATAGATCAATGGAATGGAAATATATCATTTCAAAACTAAACCTACACATATGTGGTCACTTGATATTTGACAATGACACCAATGAAATTTAATGAGAAAGGACAATAGTCTTAATAAGTCTTGGTAGGGGCAACTGAATACCCATGTAACTAAAAGTTATCCTTATCTCCTACCTCACACCATACACAAAATTTAATTTGAAGTGGGTGATCAATCTAAACATAAGGTTTAAAACTATTAAGCTTCTAGATTAAAAGCAAGAAAAAATGACCTTATGACTCAGATTTGGGTAGATTTTTTGGGCAGGTTTCTGAGCTCATATATATATTTAAAAAATATTTAGATACTGTAAAATTTAGAAAGTACTGTTCACAAATGATATCATTAAGAAAACTAAAAAGTAAATCAAATAGTGGGAAAAATAAATGCAATGTATCTTTTGGCAAAAGCATCATATTAAGAATATTCAAGGGACTCCTGAAAACTGAGGAAAAATTCAGATAATCCAGTTTAAAAAATGGTGAAAGCCTTCAACATTCATTTCCCTAAAGTGGCTCAAATCATTAGTTTAACAGTATTACTGGAATGTAAATTTAAGCCACATTGAGTTACTACTCCACTCCATCAGAATAACTAGAATTTGAAAGATGGATTTCGAGTAATTGAATTACTCGTGTGTATTTAGTGGGAGTATAAATTGCAAATAATGCAAAGAATTTGTCAATAAACTTGAGCATATGCCCAAGCTGACCTCAGTTCCACTCTAAAAATATACTCACAAGAAATTAGAGCATATGTTCACACACATACATACACACACCAAAAAAAAAAAAAAAGTTGTGTTTACTTATAGGATTTATTTAGGATTATTCATAGCTGTTTTATTTATAGTAACCCCAAACTGGAAACAGCTCAAATGTCCACCATCAGGAGAACAGATAAATAAATTGTAAACTAATTCTATTGAATGCTATACAGAAATAAAAGTGATGCATGCAACCATGTGGACTTAATAATAACGAGCTAAAGAAACTGCATACAAGGAGGTTAATTTTTATATGATATGCTTACATTTATGTAAAGTTCTAAAGTAAACAAAATTAATTTATTTTAATAGGATTCAGAAGAGCGGTTATGAAGAAAGGTAGGAGAATTGAATGTCAAGGAACATGACAAAGCTTCCTGGGATGATGGAAATATTTTGTTTTGATCTGGGTGGCAGTTATCCAGGAATAGACATAGATTTAATATTTACCAAGCTGCACACTTAAGAATTACGCATTTTACTTCATGTAAATTGCACTTAATATACAGAAAAAAAAGAAAGGCAACAAAATGAAGCAAAGCAATCTCCTTTCCCAGAAGTCTCATATAGATGAGAGGTGGAGAAGACAAAAAAAAATCAATGACAAAATCACATTTCAAAAAGCCTTGGACACATGGGATTTAATAGTAGCTACTTTGAACTACATAAACAGAGAAGAGGTATGCTTTTAGAAAAGAGAATATGACTGATTTTGTAAGAGGAGTTTAGAGCTGCTTAAGCTCACTCTATCATCCCCGTTTCTTCTCAGCCTACCCTCAACAAATAGCTATCTGCTCCCAAAGGGGTATAATAACTAAAGGAATCAACATTAACTTTGTTATATTGTGCTATGCTGTGCTATGTAAAGATGCTATAAATGAGTAAAGTGGCATGAGGAAAGGATATTTAAGAATATCAGAAAAATACTCCTAGGAAACTGGTATATTGCCAAGAAATAAATCTATTAAGTCTCAAAGAAATTAATGGCAAGATAATTTTCTTAAAATTAAAAAAAAACAAACTATGAAAGCCAACATGAAAATAGAGACACCAGGCAAATAGAGAGCAGGGAAGGAATATATAAGTGCAATTTATGGCGTTAAAGCTATTTTGCAACCTCTATAAGAAGCAAAACTACAATTGAAAGCCTTGCTAAGGAAAGTGAAATCAAACTCAAAGGAAATACAAAAGTAAATAAAAATAAAATCAAATAAAATCAAATAAACTATCAAAAGATACAGATATGAAAGAAATGTAGAAGATCGCCATTTGCATAATACTTGTTCGTCCTTCTATTTAACATATTTTATACACTTGCATAATTTACTTTCTTTACGTATTCATCCAGGGCCTCTAAAAAGGACCAAGAGAAGATTGAGTTGTAAAGATTTTTTTAGAAGGCGTATCTGCCTAATAGAAAAAGAGAAAGGAGTCAAGGATGGGAGAGCGGTCAGACTGCTGTGAAAGTCTGATCCCAAATGAAAGGAAGAAAGACAAATTTGGGTGGACACATCCTTCACTGTCATACAGTCTAAGGAAAGTTTAAAAAGAAAGTCAGAATCTTTTGGTAAAAGTCAGCAGACAGGGGAATTCTGTCTCTCAGAAGCAGAACTGCCTTACCATACCTCCATAGTCTGTTATTAGATGCAAGCAACCTGTGGGAAGTATTGTCTTTGCAGAAACAATGGATGAATAGCAGAAAGCTGCTGCCCAGGTCTTTGGTTGAAGGTCATCCTGTAAGTGGAAGACTGAGATGCACATTCTCACAACTGTCAAACTGATGCTAATATACAGGATGCATGTTTATTATGGAGCATTACTTCACCAGTCCCCTTCTTTCCTTTGGAGAGCTTGACCGCTCCTTTCAGAGTTTTAACCAATTCCTACGATAGTTGAGTCATCAAATATGATTAGTCCAAGACAGAGCATATAATGCAAGCCAATTATGTGTTCTTCATGTTTAACAAGTCATCTTAAAACTATTTTCATGTGAGTGTTTATGTATCTATTTCATTATTTTTAATAGTTGAGTAGTATTCTATTGGATAATTTGACGAAATGTATTTACTCTTGTATTAATAAGCATTAAGTTTGGTCCTAGTTGTTTGATATTAGCACACTCAAATGAACACGCACATACACTACTGTGACTCTAAAGATAGAATCTAAGAATTGCCAAAGACAAATAGATATACAATTTTATTTTTAATATCTCTAAATGTAAAACAAGGATAGTGAAGAGATATTATTTTATGCTTAACAAATCTAATTTCTTTAATGTAATTAGTAGTACTTTAAATTACTTCTGCTGTTTGGCCAATATTTACAAAAAGTTAATCATCTTTTTACATTTTCATACCTTAAAGGAATTTACTGAGTTTTAGTATACATACATTTAAGCTGTTTTTCTCTAAAACTGACTTTTTGAAATGATTATGCTTAATGCATTTATTATGCTATTTGTAATAGAAAAATTGCCCAAAATAAATCTATTAAATTCTTGTTAAAATGTTTAAATACCATTTATTATATTTAGAGATAGATTGATTTGGCATCATATGTAAATAAAGAGGTATACAGAACATCTCAATTTACCATGTGAATGGAAATAAGTTTATATTTGTTTTTTCATGTTTGTTATGATGACATAAATTTGGATACATTTCTATTGGGTGCTCAGCATCCAATGTTTCAGTTGAACCCAAAGTTTCAGTCTTTATAAAGCTTTGAAAAATTATTTTCTAAGTTATTAAAAAAGACTCACAAATAATACATGTTTTTTTCTAACTTTAAACTATAATAAACTCAGGTATAATTATTTAGACTGTAAATGTTAAATTAAGTTCTCCCTGTCTACTGAAAGTAGAATTTTTAATGTATTTAACAAAACATGAATGAAAATATTTGAATCAAAATTTCATATTTTTCTTATTTTCAAAAATTTTGAAAACGAAGCTTAGGACTAATTTAAAAGTGACCTCATGTAAAAATGTCATTTAAATGTTGTCATATATTGCACATTATATTTCAAAATCTATGTCTGATTGGTTCATGAGTTATGTAAAATCAGAATCCATAACCATCAGGTATACACTTATTTTATTTTTATTTTCAGGATGAGTATAAGCTTTATAGTCACAAAAAAAGGCAGTATAAATATTACTACATGGGACTAGTTATTTGCTGAAATTCTTTAAAAATCTAAAACTAGAAAAATAACTTTTAAAAATTTAAATTTAAATATTCTGTGAGATATTTTAAGTGCTATTCTTTACTATAACAAAGATAGTTAAAATCAAGGGTAAAGGTTTGTTATGAAGATTTCCTTAAATGCTATGGGATGCATGTAGACTACTCAAGATTATTTGAAATCTGTTTGAATGACTAGATTATTTCATTTTGAGGGTAGTTTTGGCTCCCTGTATTCAAGGTATTGTAATGTTTTGTGAAGGCAAAAGAAAAGCTTAGAAATGTTTTATCCAATTACAAAATCAAGACTAGAAAAAGGCAGTGCTCAGGACAATTTTTACTTTTTAAAAGAATCTTTCATTGTTTATTGTATTTATTTTTAATGCACATTCATTTTTTAGGCACTCAGAATCTGAAAATTATTTTAATCATAGACCACATGTCATTGAACATTTTCGTCACTGTCTTCTAATCTAGTTTATTTCTACATTAGTTCATTTAAAATTATTATAATGTGTTTATGTTCACCTACAGCATAACAATGTTCATATATCTTTGAGGGTATTTATGTTACTTAAATAAAACATGGCAAGAGATAGAATTCCAAATTCTAATTATTTTCCTTTAAGACATATTATCACACCTTTTCTTTCTATGCTATTAATTATTTCCATGAAAAAAATTGAATCTAATTAAAAATTTTTCCTATTTTGGCATGGCCATTCTTTTTATTGTGGAATAATTTAAATTTTTATTATAATTCATGTTTTTAAATTTTATTTCAATATGTCTTGAGCAGGTTTTCACTCATCTTTCATTGGAACTTCGTAAATAAAAAAAAAACACTCCTCTTTTTTGATTCTCCATTAAGAAACTTTAAAAAATTGATAATTTCAATATTCTTTTTTCTTTGTTTATTGAAAATATTGGGGTGACATTGACTAATAAAATAAAAAAAGTTTAAAATGTATGATTCAATCATATGTCGTATATATTATATCGTGTGTTCCCCACTCAGTTAGATTTCCTTCTGTCACCAAATATTTGACCGCATATACCCCTATCTACCTTCCTCCTATTCCCTCTGGTAACCACAAATCCACGGTCTGTGGCCATGAGTCTCCCTTTGTTTGTTATTTTTGTTGCTTTCAGTTTTTTATCCACATATGAGTAAAATCATGGTTTTCAACTTTTTCTGTCTGATTTATTTCACTTAGCATGATTATTTCAAGATCCATCCATGGCAGTATTTCATCTTTACTTATGGATGAGTAATATTCCATTGTATGTATGTATCACAGCTTCTTTATCCAGTCATCAATTGTAGGGTCCTTTGATTGCTTCCATGTCCTGGCTACTGTGAATAATGCCGCTATGAACATTGGGGTGTATATATCTTTGCAGATAAATGTTTTCAGGGTTTGAGGGTAACAACCTAGAGAAGGATTGCTGGATCATGTGGTAAATCAATTCTTAGGTTTTTGAGGAAACTCCATATTGTTTTCCATAGTGGTTGTACCAATTTGCATTCCCACCAGCAGTCTATGATAGAGTTTGTTTTTCCTACAACCTCTCCAACACTTGTTATTACTTATTCTGTTGATGATAACCATTCTTATAGGTGTGAAGTAATATCTCATCATTGTTTTGATTTACATTTCCCTAATAGCTAGTTAGGTTGAGCATCTTTTCATATGTCTATTGGCATTTTTATGTCTTCTTGGGAGAAGTGTCTGTTCAGTCCCTCTGCTCATCTTTTTAATTGGATCGTTTGTTTTTTATTGTTGAATTGTATGAATTCTTTCTATATTTTGGGTATTAGGCCCTTATTATCTTTTCTTTTGTCTTATTTTTTCATTAATCTTATAAAGTATTTTTTATATAAATAAATCTTTCAATTCAGTAATTTATGCTTCATCTCCACTTATGATGTTATTTAGCACACCTATTTCTTTCTTCATTTTATATATTATTTTTTCACAAATGCTATTTTTTCATATTCCTTTTCATTATTTTGCATTGTACATTACATTAATCATATTACCCTAATTTTCTTAAATATATTTAACATCTTTAGTATCTCTCTTAACAATTTCACTAGATAATATATATTGTTGAATATTTGTATATTTTTATTTGAAGGCATTTTATTATTTTGGTCTTGGAGTGTTTATTCTAGTGGAGGCATTAGCTGTTTTTTTGTTTGTTTTTTGTTTTGTTTTGTTTGTTTGTTTGTTGGTGGAGTATATTGGAGAAGTGCAGAAAGGCAGCCCCTACTTTTATTCACTTCAAGTAATTTTCAGGAGAGTGAAGAGATGAGTCCCTGGAAAGAGACTCCAGATATCAAATAACTACAGAATATTCTTTACTGCTACATAAAAGCTAACCATGCTACTCAAGTTTTATCTTTTCCTTGTTAGGAGAAGCTGAATTTGAAAAAGACATTGCTCTTGGTAGTCAACCATCTGCCCTGGGTATTTTCAGGGGTTAATATCAAAGAAGTGAATATAAAAGGTTGACTGGCTCATGTTTTCAATGGCCCTCAATACTAGCCAGAACTTCTGTGACCCTAATGTCACCTGTGAAGTCTGGCATGTTTTATGCCAACATATGAGAGAGAAGTAAGGAAAAAAAAAATGAAATATTTTACAGCAACAGTATTCCTGGTCTTCTCTGGAAGCCGACTGCTTTAAAAGCTCAAACCCATTCACCAACCCACAGGTTAATTACATTACAGTCATCAGAACAGATTTTAAATCCCCCTTGAAGTTTCTCACATATGTTGCTGTTGTCATCTTATTGTCATTGTTGTTGTTGTTGTTAATGATATTAATCCAAGTTCTCATCAATTTTTATTCAAAGCCATGCTGTTTTTTGTCTTGATTAAAGAAAAAAGATAAATATTTTATACTCATATTGTAAACGTCTCACACATCTGCCTGTGTAACTTTTTTTTTCTACTTTAACACGTGGGAAGAGAAATAAAAGCCAGATGGAAAATGACTTAATAGGTCAAGTAACAATAGGATAACCTAATTCTCAATTTTAGACTTCCATGATCATCTGACAATCCCTTAATAACTTAAGATACTTATGATTTTATTTCTTCCTTTGTAATTGGACTCATGTTATATTTCATGAAATTAAGCCTCAGTGGCACATAATTTCTGACTCATGGAATTTATGTTGGTAAATGAAATGGAAAATGAATTAACTTCAGCATGAATTTCTAGTATTTTGTGGTTCCTAGTGTAAAAAACAATTGCTGTCAAAATATGAAATCTCCTTCTCAGTCCCATTTAAATGGGTTATGCTGAAAAGAGAAGAGAATACCATAGTATTTAAACAATTTTACCCAAAATGTACATTAAAAATAGGTATAATGTATATACTTACATAATATAAACATATTGCATGATTTATAAGATCAGCTAAGTAAAATACTCTGAATTGACAAATATTTCAGCTTATGCTTTGGCACTGTCATCTACTGCTACTGCAAATCTGTAGTCACTTTATTTCCTATTATCCCATAGAAAAATCTGCTTTATGATTTTCCCCTATGAATAGATATGTTTTTATTTTACCTTATTAGTATTTAGTGTTTTAACTATCCTTTTCTGGTCTTGTTTGCTATTACTTTTTAATCTGAATGTCTCTTCATTTCCAGAATAATTTCTACCATTTTCTTTTAAAATAATAAATCTCATATTTCTTTTTTTTCCCCACAGACTCTTGGTGCCCTGATGTTTTATTTTTTATCTCCATATCTAACTGACAGTTTTCTTCCAAGATTATTTCTCTCGATTGGTGGTCTATTGCTACTTCTCTAAGAGCATGTTGGCTTTGCCATTGGTGATTTCTGCTAGTTTATAGGTCCTGGAGCAACTGCCTTTGCCAGCGAATAAGTGCAATTTTTGCCCTTCCCCCATTGATGAGAAAGCATTAATGAGGCTACAGACAGTAGATAAGATAATAGCTACTTCAATTCTTATTCACTGTTACGACTTTAAATTTCTTTTGCAGTTCAGTTTGTAGGAGATTTACTTTTCTTTCTTTTGATCTTTGATATGAGGGAATAAAATATATATCACCATCAGTAAATTTTGAATTATTACTGAATTTATTCCAAAGCCATTATGAGAGAGATATATGTATATATCTAAGTTACAATATTAAAAATTTCTATATTATTTTATAAGCTAAATATCAACATTCAGGTCAAAACAAGTACTCTCTTAATTATTTTAATGTAAACCTTGTGGCATATTTTGGAGAATAAAATAAAGATAGCTATATAACTTACAGGGAAGTTTCCTCATCATAAATGCTTGCTATTGGTCTAGGGGGAAAAAAATGCTAAAAAGTCAAATATACATGTCTTTTATATTCAATCTAAATTGATTGGGATAGTATGGAACCTTACATTAAGATTTTCAAATTAGAATGTTTTTCAATGACAGTAAACATGAAATTTCTAATATCTTGTTATCTGAAACAACAAATGATTGATTTGTCTAATAATATGCAAAACACATCTGATGAACTGGTTTGAATATAATTGGAATGAATCAATATCGTAAAAATAAATATCTGTGGGAACATTTGCACCCAACTACTCAGGATCTTTCTTATTTCTGTTATTTTCCCCAAATAATTTTCCATTGAAAAAAATATTGATAAAGAAAACACCAACACAGACCCTACCTGTTGAAATCAAGAGAGGAGTGAGGCGAGTGAAGATAAAGAAACGGTGAAGAAGGTCTTCGATCTACTACCCTAATTTTAGAGCCGTTTGTGGAAATTTTGGAAACTTTATGGGTGTACTTACCATTAAAATTGTTTATATTTCTCGTATCTTTTTAGAAAATTCAAAAAAGCAATAATTATGGACACATCAATGAAGGAAAACATTTTTTCTAGTTATCACAATTTCTAAAGGAGAAGGTGGCAGGCAGGAGCAGCAGGCGAGGCAGCAGGAAAGCCATCTGCTTCTCAGACAGCAACATATAATTCTTTGGGATCGTTGATTAAACGAGTTGATTTAGCTTATTTTTCTTTGAGAATGATCTGCGGAGATCATAAATTCAGTTAATAGGTCTTTCATTATCAGGAAAAGGGGACCTTCATTGTAATTTTACCTGTCCTCTTATGTTGAATTGCTGTCTGTCTATTGCACCCTCTAACAATACTGAATCTGTTTTCATGTGAACTGTGCAATCAATTATGGACAATCCACAACATAGTTTCACTCATCTCACATGGGAAATGATCAGTTAGATATAATTTGTTTGATGTTATTAAGCCCAATAAAATAATTATATAAATACCTGGCGTTATCAATAATTTACTTAACACTGGATTCCTTTCCAATTACATTATTACTTCATCTAGTAGAGAAGTATAAAAATAGTTAAATTCATTCTGGTCAACTTGGGTAAAAAATAGATTAAAGCCCTTACCTGGAGTTATCAATAATTTACTTAACACTGGATTCCTTTCCAATTACATTATTACTTCATCTAGTAGTGAAGTATAAAAATAGTTAAATTCACTCTGATCAACTTAGGTGAAAAATAGATTGAAGCCCTAACTAAAATATATGTGAAGGTTTTTCTAAAGTCTCTTCCTCGTAACCAGTAAAAATGACAGAAATTGGTCCTTTTGCATTCACCCTTTAAAAATGGTTTAAATTTGATAACTAATAAAAATGGAGTAAAGAATGGCATGAATAATGAAAGCATAATTTCAAAACTAAACCTGGCCAAAAGATTCATTTTCTTCTTCCAAATATATTTTACAAAAGTAACAAACAAGTAACTTGACTGGAGTTTGATTAATTCTTCTTCCACTCAGTTCTCTTTATTTTGCCCAAAGCAGAGGTAATTAATTAAGATAAAAATAATATGAGATCAGAACCAATTAAATTGGTATAAATTTTCCTTAATTAAGTCTCTCAACTTGGCAGTTGATCATTTTGGCACTTTTTCACATATAGCTGAACAAATTGTCAAATATTTTAGGGGAAATGGTACATTGAATATATTTGTGTATATACTATAGCAATGCACCTTTTGTTAGTATATAGTAACTTCATTTCTTTTAAAAATAATTACTAAGTTAACTAATTACAAAAGAAGAAAAGCAAAAAAAAATTATTATTTTTCAAAAAGAAAAAAATAAATGTGAATTCAGTTTTGCCTGGAGTGTTGACGGCCTCAATGTTTATGGTTATTTGCATTCTCATTCAAACAGATGGCATGCTTAAATTCTCCAATCTCTATCACCTCTTTGCCTTTCCCAGTTCTATGTCAAAGTAAATAGTAACTCTTGATAGAAAAAAAAGCACAATAAATAGCATAAAGTAAATGATAAATTTAACTTATCATGTTCGTATCAAAAAACATTCGTTAACAAATTAAACTATTAAAAGATTAAGTTAACTACTTTACTAAATTAACAAATTTAATCAATTAAGCTATTAAAGACACAAGCTAGTTATATAAAAATAGTAGGATCAGTGTAGTTGGCCCAAAGATTTGATCAGTGTTTTGTCTTTCATATCATTTTGGAAAATATTTGTTGAAATATTTTGTTATAATTCTTAAATTGCACTGGGTCTTGAATCTTAATGGAATTGGGCAAAAGCAGGTACAGAACCACCACAACGTCAGTTTATACACACATGAATCTCTTTGCTCTCTCCTGCCTCTTCTTTCTCTCTCTCCATCACTTCCTCTTCTCACTCTCATTGTCCCTTTCCTCTCTCTCTCTCTCTCTCTCTCTCTCTCTCTCTCTCTCTCTCTCTCTCTCACACACACACACACACACACACACACACACACACAAACACAAAACAGAGTTGCTTACAATTTTAGGAAGTGCTATAGACCTCCTAGATGTTATGCCTAGAAATTAATTTTAGAATCAGAATATAGGCTAAAGCTTATTATTTTAAATACTACCTTTTTTAGCCACCCTCCCGCATCACATCACATGCTACCTCTGGGCCTATATCGTCACATTGTTTTGTCCTTTTCGTCATTCAAGTCTCAGATGAAACACCATCTTCCTAGGGTTCATTTTTCTAGTTACCTAACAGAGTAGCCTAGTTTTGCCACCCCACATGTCTACTCCATTGTCCTTTCCACTTGGTTCATGATATTAATTGCCATTCGAAATTGTCTTTCTCATTTATTTAATTACATATTTGTTTTCTGCCTAAATTTACCTAATATAAATTACATGAGAGAATGAACAATGTCTGTTTTGTTAATTGTTACATCAATAATGTTTCTAACAATGCCAAACTAAAGGAAGTATTTGGCAAATTTTGGTTAGAAAAAATGAAAAGTAGATACCATTTCTCTAAAAACATTAATGAAAATTATTAATCATGCAGATTAAATCATTTCTTTCATAAGTAACTTTTTTCATTAAAAAATGAGTATTTCCTTGATGAGTTAATTTACCTTCCTTATTTTATTTATATTTATATAGGAGCATAAGCTTCTCTCAACTGAGTCAGAAAGATATTTAAAATCAATGCAACAATATAATTTCAATATCCCAGATGAACGAATTTACATTAATGGGGTCTTAACCCTTTAAAATCGATGTCCATTGAAATAAACATTACAGTGAAACTAAAATATTCGAATGTTACAAATGAAAAACTAAGTTAAGTATACAACCTCTATGTCTGAACAGGAATTGCTTTGTGCTCTCTTAGAACTTCGTGTCATTTTTTCCCCATTAGTTATAAGGAACTATAATATCGATTTTTACTTGCTTTGAATACAGTGAGGCCAGAGAAAGTCTTTGGCTTCTACTGTTTTTTGCCTGACCTAAGTGTGGCAATTAGTTTTACAAGAACTATATATTAAGAAGAAACTATCCCCATACATTATTATTCTGCACTAAAAGTGCTTAGGCTCAGAATAGAGCAGAATATCAATCAAAGCCCATAAAAGAAATTAATGAAGCTGGAATTGAACATTAGCAGAAATATATTCGCAGTTTTATAACCATAAATGGCAAACTATATTTTATTATTTATATTTCAAAACATTCCACAGAAAAGTTACTGTTAGTGAACTTTGGCCCTTAAGGTGAATTCTAATTTGATATTATATGTGATAGATAACTAGTTTGCTTAATATGCACAGAGCATGCATTTTTATGATAGATTTCAATATACGTTAAATTTTTGAAAAAGTGCTATTGTATAATTTACAGCATTAAACTTAGTCTTTAGAAAAAATCACACAAATGTTTCTATATGACATATTTTCCCTCAATATTCAGCATCTTGTATATTATTAAGTCACAAGATTTTAAATAAAGTGTTATATACTGCTTATGCACTCAATTTGCTTTTTGCCATCATAAAGAAACATATTAAATTATATGGCAAAATTAATTTGAAATGAAAACCAGACAATTGATTTTGCCTTAGGGAGTTTGTTTAAAATATTTAAATATAGTTCTTAAAGTTACAATCTGGCACATTTTGAAGATTAAAACCACTTCCTGGATGCCACTTATGGCAAGTATAAAATGTCACTATCTAATAATCTTGTCTGAACTAACAAATAGGACTAGTTTACTAAAAGCTATTTTTGTAAATGCTAAGACTATTTTTGCTTAGTATTTGTAAAACAGTGTAGGCATCCGATTTGAAATGAAATAAGAATTTTATAGTTTTATCTAAGAGGCATATTTGTGAGATACCCATATGACCAAATAAAAATGGAAAAAGATTGAAAACCATTACTATTTATATTCTACTATGAACACCACCACTGCTATTATTAATAATCACAATACCAAAAACAAATCACACTTATATGTGCTAGGAATTATTCTATCTCATTCAATACTCACTGCAAACTTACCAGCTAACATTTGTTACCTCCTCGTTATATTGAGGAAATCTGTTTCAGAGAAATGAAGTAAATAAGTCACAGTCATAAGTTAGGGGGCTAGAAATCCAGTCCAGGAATGTTGGTATAGCAAATTTATAGCAGCCTCCAAAAATAAATATATATCTTAACATCAATATGTTAATGTATTTCTCGGAATATAGTTATTTATTTTATTATATTTTGCTTGTATTGATATATTTCTGTTTGAAATTTTTAGAATCATATAGATTTCAAGTCTTAGGATAGAAGCCCTCCAGGATTCCTTCACACCTAAGCATCAGGAGTCTGCAGACCCAGCTGCTCTGGGATTAAGCAAATGTTTGCTCGTACAGACTGAATATCAATTAAAGAAAACCACACTTCAGTAAGCTATTCTCTCTCTTACTATTTATTTTTTTTAGAGTATGTTGGATTCCTTATTTTATATATAAGATCTAATGGTATTTATCTGGACAAGAGGAAAGGATCTAAGTTTAAACGGGTAGCAATGTACACCTTTCTGGATTTATAAAATGTATGGTTATGAATCATTACAGGTAAAGACAAAATTTCCATTAAAAATTGGCTACAAATTTGCACTGACAAGCTTATTTATTCTGCTTCTCTTCATTATGTTTTCTCTATTCTTCCAGTCTCCCCCACCGCATATTGTAGATTGACGTTAGGAAACATGCAAGGTATTATTTTGAAGAAAGGGGCTTTTTATTAATGACTTACGGTATAAAAATGGGGGAAAATAAACAGGTGTGAGCATTGCCAGTATTCTGTAAGGCTTATTTGTTGTATGAGTATAAGGCCTGAGATGGATTATAGTCTTTTAAAGTTATTGTGTATTACCAACCAGCTTAAAAGAACATAACAAAATATTGTCAAATGTTGCAATTGTGTAACTGATTATCTTAAATTATGTTTTATCCAGACTACTTTTTTACAGTTCACTATTACATGGATATAACACATTAATTTAAGGTTGTATTTGCTATAATAAAATACTTGCATTTCTATGGATTAATATGAATAGAAGTTTATTTCCAAAAATAAGAATAGACCAATGTTTGTTTTCCTGCTCAAGTGCTGAGGGAATTTGGTTTAGGAAGTCATTAGTGCACCAGAGTTACCCTAGGAAGAGATATGTAGCTCTCAGAAGGTGAAAGAGGATACAAGAGAATTGCGAGTTGAATTAGTGAGGCTAGATTACTAGATTACGAGAATTAGTAAGTGGCACACTGCATCTCTCGAATGCCATGGGCTGGGATGCTATCCCAGGGCCACAGCTAAATACAGGCCTGGAGAAAAGGCAAGTGAATCCAGGAGAAAGAAAAGCACACATTTTGTTAAGCAGCCAGCTTAACAAAATTCTCTTCCAAAATTTCCAGTTGCATACACTTTATTTGTTTTCATTTGTATATGTTGACTTGGAGTATGATTTTATGAATCATTCTTTTTTTCTAATAAAAACAAGAATAATCAATATAATAATGCCTTTTAATAGGGCTTACGAATACGAAAATATATTTAACATATTGCCAACAAAATTATATTTTTCCAGAAATCAGTTATATTTTTCAAGAATTATTAGATTTAATTGCATAGATTAGTTTAGTTGCTTAGTTTGTGAGACGATTTGAGAAAATTTCTTTTTGAATCAACAATTTTAATTACACAAGTTTTAACTAAATTTGAGTATTATTGTGAATACAATATACTACTTTAAGTGTTGTGAGAAATAAAGAGAAAAGTAGATCCAAGAGCATTTTGAGGAAAAGGTGATCAAGTCTAAAATGAATAAAAGATAAAGGGAGATTTAATATTCAAGGATTCCAGAAAAGAATTTAGTTAACAAGACAGTGAGTAACATGGCTTCCTGTCACTCTATTAAACAAGTGGCACTTTCTTTTGAAGCTACAGCAGAAATAAAGGTTTAAATAATCCTCCTGCATGAGCCAGAGCAAGCAAATAAAGAATCAAAGAGAAGAAATCCTTTTTCTAAGCTCCTAAATGAATTTCCTAAGAGCTTTCAACTTTTCTTAGGAGTAGAATTAGAATAGGAAAGAAAAGATTTTTTAGACTATTGTCTATAAAGTGGTTCAAGTTAAAATTTATCCAGAAATTATGGTAACACATAGCTACATGGAGCTAAGGATTCTTAAAGAATAGTTATTTCCTAATAGAGATATATTTGAAATCATTATGAGAGCAGGAAAAGTCCTATCCCAGAAGGGATATAAATGAGCTGTTTATCAGAACAATGCCATTACTCCCTTTATAAAAGTATTATTAACTGTGTCAAGTTGTTATATATCTAATTTTACTCTTGGGAAATATTCATTTCTTAAGCTATTTGCATCAATGTACTTCTTAATTGGTTTTAGCATCTTTGTGGCACATCGGTTTTAAGTAAAATGAAAGTTAAACAAAAGATAGACTTTTAAAATCTTGAATAATAAAATACATACAATAATTTAAAATAAGTAATAATAGTAAATTCTCAAGCAAGAGACACCCGTTACCGCCTCCAGGGGAGGAGTCCCAGAGCGTGCGGTGCAGCAAAGAGCATAGCAACGCCTGCCACCAGGGGCTGCAGTCTCAGCATGTCAACCTGCTGTAGAGTTTGCAGACGTCAGAATGGCCAAGAAGGACGCAGCTTAGACAGAGTCTAGATGGAATGAGGTTTTACTCACAGAGTGAAGAGACAGAGTAAGCTCTGCTACAACAGTAAGCATTGGTCCCCCCAGGGCCAGGTCTCCCTGCTACCGCCTCTGTCTGGAGAGATGGTCTGCCTAGGCCCCTGCTCAAGGAAAGGACGCATTTCTCCTCCACTGGGAAGGAATAAGCAGAACAACAACAAAAAAGTACACATCAAATACAGAAAAGGGAGAAATTTTCCAAAATAACTCAATATGCCCAGCACAGGCTCCTTATCTCCATGTAAGGAACTGTGCCAGATTCAAGGCACATTCTCTTGCAACCTAACACACTCTTTTGCAAGGGTCAATAGTCTGCCTTTCCCAACCTTTCATCCCTCAGCCCCTTACTCCGCCACTAAAAACAGCAGATAGAGCATGTCAAGTCTGGCAAGAATGACACTGTTTGCAATAATATTGATTCATATGATGGGTAGCTTAAATTGAAAATCTTGTTTTTCATAAAGCCAGTTGATTTATATTTTTGCACATTATTTCTATTAAATTAGGAAATACTAATTTAGGTCAGTAAGTCTCACGATACATGTTTGGTAGCTTGCTCAAGTAATGCTCTTTATTTTAAAGTATATTGTGATTTCTCTTCGAATATCGCTTTCATCTCTCAGTTAATAAGTAATACACAAAAGTTGTAATTTTAAGAAATTGAAGAAAATGGGGTCAAAATCTATATACTTTGATATCATTTATCATATGAAAGTATTTCTTAAAGTTCAGTTGTACTACTTGTGTATGAGTTTTTGATATTATAGTTAATAATAACAATATATAGTTGACCCTTGAAACACATGGGTATGAACTGCACAGGTCTACTTATATGAGGATTTTTTTTCCAGTAAATATTGTAACTGTATTTTCTCTTCCTTATAATTTTCATAATAACATTTTCTTTTTTCTAGCTTACTATATTGTTAAGACTATAGTATACAATACATATATCATATAAAATATGTATCAATAAACTATTTATGTTATTGGTACATCTTCCAGTCAATGGTAGATTATATTAGTAGTTAAGCATTTGAGGAGTCAAAAGTTATATGCAAATTTTTTACTGCATGGAGGCTTGGTGCCCATAATGTCTGCTTTGTTCAGGAATCAACTGTATTTGTTTTTTGTACTATTTCTGGAACAGAGCTCCTAAAACCATTGGAATTTCCTGAGTGATGGAATGAAAATGGTGTCTCATTAATAAAAATGACTTTGTTAAGTTAATGAAGAGACTTTTGGACCTGAAGCTAGGGATGGGGGCTGGTTTTCAGGAGACCAATCATGTGATCAGAGGGTTAGAACTTTCCGTCTTAATCCCTGACCTCCCGGGAGATGAGAAGAACTAGAAGATGAATAAATTGTCAGTAGCAAATGATTTAATCAGTCATTCCTATGTAAGGGAGCCTCCATAAAAACTCAAAAGGACAGAGTTCAGAGAGCTTCTGGGCTGATGAACATGTGGAGATTTGGGTAGAGTGGTGGGCTCAGAGAGCATGGAAGTTCTGCAGCTTTCTTCATACCTAGCTATAAGCAAAAAATAATTTTAGACTTTAATAAAGAATAAAAAGCATTTATTTGAACAAAAGACACTGAAGCCCGGGAGACCCAGATTCAGGTAGCAACTTAAATTGTGCTCCACCAAGATAAAGGGGAGGCCTTCTTCTACAGAGAAAGTTCCCCTCGAAATTTCCAATTCTATGCAAACGAGGTTTCCAAATTGTGCAGTTCTGATTGGATGAGGCTTGAGATTTGCCTTGAAGTTGCAAAATATCTCCTTTCATTTCCCCTTCTCCTGACATAAAAGAAATCTGAACTTTGTACTCCGGTAAGATGGATTTGAGGATTAGGTCTCCCTTCTTCCCTGATGGCACTTTCTACATCAATAAAACTTACTCCAAACTCTGATGTTTTGACTTTTAGCCTTTGAAACATTAGGCACACAGACTTTGGACCAGTAACAAAATCACTACTCATCAAATCCTTAGGATACAAGGAAGATGACACTCTACAAGAAAGAATGCTGTGTGAAAATTGTTTAAGACCCATTTGTAATAAATATCATAACCAAAACAATCACTTCCTGAAAAAAACTTTCAAGACTAATTTCATAATACTTCACCTACCTGTCCACCATAACCACCAACAGAACTGCAGGAGCCCATTTCACCTAGCACGGATTTATTATTTTATACTACTTTCAAAATCTCCATATATAACAAAATACTTTTTTTCCCCTCGCTCTTTTATGCCCTTCCACTGTGCAGTTTAAAATTGCTCTTCACTTTCTCACACATATTAAATTCTGGCTTTTATTTGAGATACCACCTCTCAAGCACCTCTCTGAAGGGAAGCCTACATTTTCTCAGATCACAGGATTACACTTCCAACCTTGTTCAAGATGGGGACAGCTATTAGTGGAGATGGTGCACCTGGCAAATTGGCTTTCGATTCATCATAATTGACACTCAGGAATCTAATTTTTTTTCTGGTTACTTGTAACATGGTAGAAAAGCAGACATGTTGGCAGACTTTCCCTCAAAGCCAAGAGGTTACAGGAAGTTACATCGAAACAATCCAAAAATGTAATACTAAGTTTGTTAAAGGACCTGACAGGTTCCTGACCCATGTCAACTGATAACATGTTGTGAATCCCAGTTGGGGGGACCTAAGAGCCAGGAAAATTTGCTACTCTAACCAAAAGAATTATATCTTAAATGTTGAAAGGTCTTCTTCAAATTAAATTATTGTATCATTAACTTAAACTCTAAAAATATGTAACTTTTACATGTTAATCTCAGTGTCTGAATGTCAAGTCTGTGGGGGAAAAAAAAGTGGGCATGGCTAGATTATTCGGAGGTGGTTTGAGGAAGCAGAAGGAGTGGGGATAAGGAGTATGGGACAGTGAATATGAAACAGCCACAGAGATAGTTCGCTCGTGAAGTTACTGCTTTAAGCTACTGGGAGTCAACTCACCTGAGCCCTCTAAGCCCGGAGCCAACTGTCTGAAGGAAAAGAGGCTCTGTCATTTGTTTCCTCAGCATTTGAGCACCACTTCCCATCCCGCCATTAGTAGAAGGCTGTTGTGGAGGTGTTAGCTGCCCCAAACATCAGAAAATGTCCTAAGGAAGAAAAGCAGAAGGATTGAAATCGTAAAGGATATCTGAGGTTAGATTCTGTTTCCCTACAAAACACAGTCTGTCACTGTTATTGTTGGCGTCAGGGCTGACCTGAGGGGAGATGGCATAGGGAATAAAAACTGACCGCTCCACTCTGTACCTTTTCATTGATCACTGTCATCCCTTTGCAACTGCGCACATACTACACATACTGAAAAGTATGAAGGCATGTGACTTTTAGTCATTTACCCTGTTTTTATTATTTTTAATTTTTTTAAAAAAAATTTGTTTATTTAAATTAGTTTCAAGTATACAATACATTGGTTACACATCTATACAGTTCATAAACCTATCCCCCGCAATTGCTCCCTTCCTCCCCTGGCCCTCCACCTAGTCATCGTATTAATGCCAACTGCATTCTCTCTGCCATGCTCCCCATCCCTGTAACCAACTATCAACTATTAATTTGTATTTCTTTAACACTTCGTTCTCTCAGTCCCTCCAAACCCTCCTCCCCTCTGTCTGTCACTAAGTTGTCAACTATATTTGTGAGTCCGTTTGATTATTTTGTTCTTTTTGTTCCTTAGATTTTGCATGTAAGTGCAATTATGTGGTATTTATCTTTCTCGTCTGACTTATTTCACTCAGCAAAATAACCTCTAGGTCCATCCACGTTGTTGCAAATGGTAGGTTTCCTTTTTTTAATGGTCGAGCAATATTTCATTATATACACACTGTTTTATTTTTTAAAAGAACAGTTCTATTTTAGCTCTTGCCCACTTCATATCTAATGTCTCCCCCCAAGTCTAGAATACTATTTCACATTCACAGATAAATTGAGCATGTAGCTCATTTGTTTCTAATTCCTGCTTATACTCTGGTGATAAAGGCTCCTCAGTTAAAGGAGGAGCTGAAAGCACAACTTTCTTTAAAGCTTCATAATGCTCTACTGTACTTTTTAATTGCTGTACTGTAGCAGGAAGTTGACTGGCAGAAGGTGCAGGGTCAAGAGTATCCCTTACTAAACCCCATAAGGCAAAAGTTGGAATAGGAAAATCCTTAGGTCCTTCAGCTGAAAAACGTTCCCTTAAGCACACTCTAATCTTTTCTCATCTTTCTAAATTCATTGTTCCTTCATCTGGAAACCAGGGACAAATTCCCTGAATAAAATCTAAAACATGCTGAATCTGTTGCGTACGCACACTGCATCCCCTAGTCCTAAGCATAGTTTTAAGCAACTGTACATAAATACTATGGTCTTTTGACTCTAAATGCCTCATATTTTACTCCTGACTATAACAGCCAATTCCTTAATTTTCCTTAATGTCTTAAATCTACTCAACACGCCTGTTTTCCTAAATTCTACCAGGCCGTTCTCTGCCTTCTCCCTCCTTTATTCTTTTGCGCGTGCTTTTCCAAGGGAGTGTCTCCTCACCTGACCATATTTACAAGTTTTCCCTTCCTCAGGGAGCCACTTGTTGTGTCCAGCAAGTGGTAAATCCTGCCATGTCCAGCGCAGCCCTGGAAAATAAACCTGAGTGGGAACAGTGGGAGATTGAGAAAAGAAGGAAGACAGAAAGCGAGGATCAGGAGGTCCACTGCCCACCGATGATGGACCACTGCCCAGTTTTATTTTTGCAAGCTATTTTTATACAAGAATATACAAGTTGGTGTAAGCAGTTTCTCTTAGGCATAAACATACTGTTTCTTCCACTTTTCCCAAGTCATACCTTCTCATGACCTTCAGTTTGTTTGCCTGACTGCAGCTATGTTTATACTTTCTTGTTCTCAGGGGGAATCTGGGGAGGATTTGTGAAGGAGAAGTAACCCTTGGTTGCCTTTACGGTTTGCAAGGACCATGTCAGTTTACAAACCTCTCTCCACAACTACAAACTGCTCTCCACACTCATTGTCCTCTTTTCTATCTCTACCTCTGTCAGATTTATTACTATTGTAAAAGTTTTACCTTTTCCTGCAGATACCCACTTCCATGGTATACACTTTGTGTATTATAAAAACTGCACCAATATTAACATATTAATTTTAGAAATCCTCCCTCAAGAGGGACCACTTATATCACTATTCCATGTATGTAATTGTATCCATTTCAGTAATTCTTTGATGTACTGATTCATCCGAAAAATTAACCCCATTATTATTTTTTGAAATAATATTATTATATTTATCACCCCCACTTATATATTCAAATTTTTATGGTCTATTATTGTAATTGTTCGCTTGATCTCACTTCTTTCCTTATTATACTCCCTTGGTGATAACAAATCCAGGTTAAGCCCCAAACATCCACATCTTATTTGCCTAAAACTAGGGAATTAAACGTTGATATGAAGTATAACACAGTAGGCCTGATATTTCTCATGTTATAATCAGAATGCTGAACCTTAACATACATTTTTCATTCTTATTTAACTTTTCCATATTCCTGATTAACTATTGTATCTTTTTCTTTTCTCTGAAAACTTCTTAACAGACTCTCCTCCTCCCCATAATCTCAGCTGATATACTTATCTTTTAATTTAGAGAAAATATTGAATAAATAGACATTCACTCGGCTTCTGAGGACCAATGTATAAACTGCCTATTTCTGTACTTCTCTTTTCTAGTTTCTTTCATACAGATGGGAACTGTCCTGTCCCTTTCAAAAGAAAATCAATTTATTAGTGTCGGAATTCCAATTGCTCTTTATTTTTTTTTTCATATTATCAATTTCTCTCTCCCATATAAATCATTTTCAGCAACATGCAGCATGCTCTATCTAATACATCCCATCCTGAAGGGAAAAAAATTAGTATAGTAGTTATCCCTGATGCCATACCCACTTCTAGCTATTGTTTTTTTTCTCAGCTATCATCAACAAAAATATCTTTAGAATTTTTTCTTTAACTACTGACTTCTTTATTTCACTTTTACTGATTTAATCATTTAACCTGTGGGTTTTCTTCTCTAATGATACACCCTCTTTCACGATTAAGAAAAATTTAAATGTCATAGGTCCATTGGTTAGAAGATTTGTTGTTAATTATCAAATAATTATGAAATAGGATTTAAAGATAAATTTGTATCTTTATGTCCATCTTAATAATAACATTTCTATGGTAGATGGTTAATTTGAGGAACAAAAATTATATAAATATTAAAATTTATATAAAATGTATGTTTATAAAATATTAAGTTAAAATACATTTTAATATAAAACCATATTACATTACTCCACTGACTGACTCATCATGTAATCATGGGGAATTTAAATTATTGTTAAAAATTCTGATTTTATTACTAATAGAACATCAAATGTAAATTATCAAAAACAATAATTGTAACTATTTTCCTGAAATAAAAATGATAGTCATTGTCTTGTTTGTTTTGTTTTGTTTCATTTTTGTTCTAGTTATATATAAACTAGCTATATACTGAATAGACTCCTCCATCATTTTGGAAATCTATAATAAATTTATTAAAAAGTACATGTTTCTCTATATATTCTAAAGTGAGATATTGTGAATTTATATTGCCACCTAAGATTTTAGTTTGTTCTTTAATCACTGAAGGAACATTCAGGTTCTTCTTGTTCAGGTAATTCGACGTGAAGCTATAACATTACAAAATTTTTTTTACAGAATTGTTTGTACTATATATACATGTAGTGAAATTTCTTAAAATAAGATATGGTGCACTTTTCAAAAAGAATTATATAAGAAATTTAGAAACACATGATATTAGCACTTTAATGTCATTTATAATACATTTTATTTAATAAAAGATTTAAATATTGTTAGCCTTTTAAAAACTATATGATAAAGCATTTCACAGAAATGAAACATTACTACTTATATTTTTTCCATGTTCTTAAAAATTATTGGACATGAACGATATCCTAACTTGACTAATGTGTACTTGTCTTTGAAGCATCAAATATAAATTTACTTAATTGCTTTAAAAAACATTATTACCAAATGGAACAGAAATCATAAAGATATAAAAAAAAGTTACACACCTTTATAACCTGAACAGAAATTGTTCAGTATTGCATTTTAGAAAATTGAGTGTAAGATAGTAAAGGGACATTCATTGGAGCTGTTTGTAAAATCCCATATTTTAAAATTATCTTCACAGAATGCACTCAGGTATTTTCAATTTCATATATTGATAATACTGACATATACAACATTTTTATCCCTTTTTGGTTTAGAGTGTTAGAATAACATGAATTTCAAATAATCTTTGACGTAAGGATATGATGTTAAATGATCTAACTGCCATCAGAATAAGAAAAGAAGCAAACATGTGAACATGCTGATAGTGACTTTCCAGCGTCTGATCCTTTATGGATGAGCCAGTTTTTTCTTTTCCAGACTGATTACTCTGTCATTCACTGGAGCCTATCTTGTCTGAGGCTGTCACACTCAGTCTTTGACATTAACAATAAGATTAGGGCCAATACTGACTGTCACAACAGCAGCCAGAGACTGGAAAGAGTGTAGGGAGCCAGCTCCGATACGATTACATTTAAAGGATGACCAGCAAATTCATACTTCCAATCATTGTCTAGCTATTCCCAGTGGGGGCGGGGGAAGGGGAAGATTGCTGAATATGTACATATTTTAAGCTCATAGTATAAAAGACATAAATAATGTAGCCTGATAATTATTAGATAATTTATTGATACACAATGCATTTTTGTTCCCTGATGAAAATCTCCCTAGAAAAATTTACATAGTCTATAATAACCAAAGAAGAGCTTGAATAAGCTTAAATCTTCCATTTGGGCTTGGCGATACATAATTTCTGAGCAGGAACAGTGTACACTTTTATTACTTTTCTGTGTATTCTCATCCATTTGAGTTGTGTCTACATTAGAAAAGGAATCATTTTCAGAAAATCGACAATATGAAAGGCCTTCTACTTTTAAGCAAATATATATGTTTTATTTTTAATTCAAAATCTATATGAAATATGGAGTGATTTTTCTTTATAAGCACATTCTATATTTTTATAAAAGAAACTTTCTAATGCATATGTTAACTTGAAAGTATGATATTGCTTAATGTTGAGATTTTCTGATAAAAGATCATGAATTATAAGAGTCATGGCATGAAGAGAGATTGACGGTCATATAAAAAAGCTGAGATCTTTGAAAAAATATTTTTTTAAAATAGTATTACAAAAATATTAGTTTCCTATTTTCTGTAACAAATTATCATACACTTACAAGCTTATATAAGCACATATTCATTATCTGTCAGTATCTTTAGGTCAGGAGTCCAGGCACAGCTTACCTAAGTCCTCTACTCAGAGCCTCACAAGGCTTCAATCAAGGTGTTGGCTAGGCTATGTTCTTATCTGTTGGCTTGACTAGCAAAAACCTACTCCCAGTATCATTCAAATAGTAGGAGCATTTATCCTCTTGCAGCTATGGGGGAATTATCTTGCTGGTTATAGGCCTGGAGTCACCTCCTAGAGACCAGCCATGGTTCCTTGTCATTTGGTCCTCTCACAAGCCCTTTCAAAATATGGCAACATACCACTTCACAGCCAGCAAAAGAGTCTCCATGGTCTGCAAGTCTTATATAAATAATGCCACCTGATTAAGGGAGTAACATTCGTTTTCTATTCATTAGAAACAATTCACAGGTTCCACCCTAATTCAAGGTTGTGACCCAGTGAGAATCACTCTAGATTGGGTATTTATTCTGAAGATGTTTTGTTTTTTGAAAATGACTATGATTTGAAAATAGTAAGAAAGGTAAACTAACAGATAGATATCACAGTTCAATTGTACTCAGGATATGAATGAGTTTTTAGAACTGAAGAATATTCAGGGAATTTCAGAGAATGAAATTCAGCCATATTTTAGAGTTGGAAATTTGTTACAAAAAAAGCGTGTTTTGAACATAAAGCATGCATTCTTTAAGGATAGAAGCTGTGCTTTAGTCCATGTGCTGTTCAAGATTGATGCTCTACTCTTCTCCATTGGGTTCTGCCCCAGGAAGCTACACTTCATGAACTGCATTACTGACTCATTTGTTGACTGTCTTCCACTTGAATTTAATCAAAGGAGGCACATGAGAAAGATCAGAGTGAAGACGAAATAATAATTTCCTTTTCTAATCCCCTTCTAATTGTCAGCCACTGCTCTTCCTTCTTTGTGATGACCACTCTCTCTTTCTTCCTCTAGAGGTCAAGGATTAGTTTCCTGTGGTTGTCAACCATGTCCCGAGTCCTTATAAATTCTCAATATCTTTATAAACAGTCCTGGCACGACACACGAAATCTCTGGATCAGACTGTTTATTGCTCACAGACTATCTTAGATTCAGGTTCCCATCCCCCAGTTTTCCATGGGCAGACATGATAACAGCCAAATGTTCTCCTGTTCTTGTTGTGAGGTTGTGCCACAGGAAATGAATCCTGAAATTGTAAGACCCAGATTTTATATATGGTGGTTGGCACATGGGCTCACTGTCCTCTCAGGAGAGACACCTTTGGTATGCGGTTAAAACAATCTTCTGGAAAGAGAGATAAAAGTCTGCCTAAAATCTAAGCAAATGGCAAAAGGCACTGAGGGAAATAGATATATAAATTTCTATAGAATAATACATAATCTCTAATTTTCAAGGAATGTTTGACATTTAATCATCTTTTAACAATGTTTTTTACTGCTCTTATAAAAAAAAAAGCATTCATGGAGATTTGTCTACTAACATTTTTAGCATTAATTTTTTTTTTTTCTATCTCCTGCTGGGACCTTGTCTAACACAACAAGAAAGTAGTGGAACTGAAACTTTAACCCATATAAGCTGGCTCCATAGATTGAGTTATTAATCACTGTGTTATATATCCTGAAACCATGCACATTATTCTGTCACCCGCAACAAAGGAAACTATTCACTTAAAAATCTTCTAACTGTTACCTTAGCAGGATTCTGTAATTGAATTAATATTTCCAACATCTTTCCAACAAAATAGTCTGGAATTTTATTGGCATAAAATGAGATATATAAATAAATTAGAAACAATAGTGCAGTTCTTCACTTAAAAGCATATTCTGTGAGCTCAGCATTCTTTTATAGTTCCAAAAATTGCATGCAAACCAGGAAAAAAAAAACCATTCTATTATTTTTTAATCTTTGACTGTGTTTGTGTTCCATGCTTTCACTTACACTATGATAGCTACATAGAAATTTTCTTTTCCAAATGAAATACCTTGGGATTTATCTGATTACAAGTATTAAATATGAAAGCTTAAATGAATGGTAATAAGAATAGCATTCTCCATTTCTCTGCCTTTGAAAAATTCTGAATCAATTATTTATCCCATTTCTTCTTTTCAAACACTTGGAATAAATTATTTTCACAGCCTCACTTGCATTTAGCCTGGAGTTCTGTAACTAGGTTCTGTTCAATGTTATGTGGTTGTGATCATTGGGCATCATATCTTGACCTGGTCCATAAAAACACCTTGTTCTATCTTCATGTGTTTCTTTAACCAGCTCTTTGATGTGGCAGTCTCAAAAGTTGGATGGAGAATGGATTTCTAGGTTAATAATTGGAGGATATCTGCCGAACTTAATTTCTCAATAGCATTGAATGAGTAAGAAAAAATATATATACTGTTAAGCCACTGAGATTTGGGAGTTGCTTTTTATATCAAATAAAATAAAGTATTTTAACTAAACACCTAACTTCCCTCTACTACTCTCAATTTAATAAAACCCAAATATATCAGGACAACTACAAATTAATGGTAGATACTGACACATTAGGACAGATATTCTTTCCATTTCAAAAAGCTCCTAATATTCATCATCATTATCATCATTATTATTAACATACTTGGCCCAACAAATAGCCAAATGCTCTACATAATAATATCATGTGTCCTTTGAATCAATCGAAAGGACTGGAAAATCCTGAAATATCTGTTTTATCATTCTAGAAAAGTTAATTGAGATCTCTTGCAATGAATAGTTACATAGCCACTCTCAAAATGGGCTACATTTAACTCTTCCTCATCAATAGATTTCCTTCTCTTGATATTATTTGACATGTGCTTTCATCTGATATTTCTCTTTATAATGTTAAAATTGAGCCATCAGAAACATAATCATAATAAATTCAAAGTCCTTTTTTATAAGAAAAATAAAATTTCCAGTTGTAATGGTTTATATTAAACTAAGCACTGTAAAATTTTTTTGAACAAATGAAATAATTACATTGTTCCCTGAGATAGTTAAATACCTGCCAAGTTTCAAAAATATTAAACAGTATTCCAATCAGTAGCTATTATTCATGAATGAAGCATTATGTATATTTAAAAAACTTTATTTATTTATTTATTTTTTTGCTTATTCTTGCTTTTTATATAAAGGAAAATGACCTCTGGGAAAGATAAAGTCTAAAACACAAACAAGCAATTACAACAATTCACTGAAATGTACGTTCTAATTATAAAAGAAAGATGTGGATGTGGGAATTTTAGCAGAGACGCTAAAGGTCGTCAAAATTTAAATATTGAATGTTTATTGATGGAGATAAAATGTGTTGATGCATTAATGAGTAAGAATTATGCATAAACTAGTGAAAATAGAGTGAAAGAAAATTTAAGAGGTCTTATTGGAAAACTATTCTGTGCCAAGATGCTTTATTAGACCGTTGGAGACGTTTTCTAAGAGATATGTAGAATCATTATTTAAATCCTTTGAAGTTAGACAAGAAAAACTCTTCCAAATAATTCTGTAAATACAACCCTGCTCAGTTGCTTGACAACAGTATTATTCTGAGTAATGTTCTGACAAAATTCTCTGAATATCTTTTTTCCCTTCCTTTAGAGATATTATTGGCATTTTACCCACTTTATAGACATAGTTAATCATCCCTCGAGGATAAAAAAGGTTAAGTGTGGTTTTGTGTTAATGAGTACTTATAATTTCTTTCCCAATGATTATGGGAAGTTAGGAGAACAGTTCTGAGGAAAATTAAATAAAAACCTTTGAATTAATTAATATGTTTGATAAAACTTTTTGAGATTTACATGCAATTTAAACTGTGTGTGTGTGTGTGTGTGTGTGTGTGTGTGTGTGTGTGTGTAATCTAAAGATTGTGAAGCTCGGTCAATTGCTTCACACCTGAATTTTTTCTTTTAACATAGTATCTACAAGCAGATAACCGAGGGTTAGTGTCAAGTATATATCTGGGGCAAGACCATGCCCTCCCCCCACACTCACACACACGCACGCGCACACACACACACACACACACACATGCACACAATCAGCGGTTTAAGGTCTCTGAATGATATTTGAAGTAGGCCTCAGATTAACTTTTCCCAGGAATTGGAACAACAACAACAAAAAAGCCAGTGTAGTAAGAACAAAGTGAGTGACTGAGTGCGTTAGAAGATAAACAAAGCTCAGATATCATGGTAAAGAAGCTAGATTTTATTCTGAGATGATAATGTTAGAATGATTTGAGCACATACACACTTAAAAGATTACTCTGTTTTCCATATGAATAGAAAACAGTAGAAAGGCAGGGTATTGAAGATGATATTATCCAAAGGATAGTTTTTGGAATGAGGAATGGTCAGAATCTTCATATTTTCAAAAGAGGCAACAGAGTTCCCCAAAGGAGTAATCATGGTTGTGAGGAAAGTTAAAGAATAATTTTGTGATTTGGGGCCTAGGAACTGGATGAATGAAATTGAGAATAATTAAGATGTAGAAAATGGAGTACACGTATGGAAGGAAAGAAAAAGTTATCCTTAACATGTTAAATTTATCAGACATCTAAGGAAGTGTTTTGTAGGTGAATATATGGTCCAACCTGGAGATATGAATTTTATAGTCATCACCACATAGATGCTATTTAAAGATTTCAGTACAGATAATGTCGACTGGGAAGTGGGTATAAATAAAGCAGAGACAAAGTCTGAAGACTAAGCCTGCATTTTGACCTGTGAAGATGAAAAGGAATAATATCCAGTGGTGCGGATGTAACATTCTCTTCTGATCACATCTATTTCCTTAGTACATTGAGAAACAAGCAAGCAGCAGAATGTGTGTGCTGGGGAAAGGCACTCAAGATTTAGTAGAGTGTAAAATGCATGACATATTGGAGTGCCGGAGGGTGTAATGACTAAGGAAATGTAAAGTGATTGACAATCAGCATTGAGATCCCACCTAAGATTGTCTAATGAATTTAAAGTCAGCATGGTTGTGTGTGTGTGTGTGTGGGGGGGGGTTTGTTTGTTTGTTTCTTTGTTTTTTACCAGCATTAACCAATTACTTGGCAACAGGTAAAGAATTATGGGAATATAAATTTTAATCATCATTGCATTTTGCCCAAAATGTTTAACAGAGAGCAAGAAAATAAGATAGCGGCTTATGTATTTATGTGAGAATGGTGGTTAGTGAGAGAAGTAAGAAAATGAGTGCGGTGCGGGTGTGTTGGTGAAGAGAAGAGAGAAGTGGGAGAAGGGAAGGACGTAGATTGTAAAGGCAGTGGATCTGAGGTCCTGGTAGAATTCAAATTTGCTAAATGGGGATTCTATAGTGAGCGAGTTGGAAAGTTAATATGTGGTTTTCGGACTGTCAGATGCTTGAAACTTAAATGTTAAGATCGTGCAGATATCAAGGTCTCTTAGCATTTGAACACGGGAATGGGTCACTCCCTAGTTGGATTGAAAGATAAGACATTGAAGAGACAGGACATCTCAGACATAAGAAATTAGGAAATCAAATGGAATCATCCATAGAAAGTGGATATTTTAATAATGATGCAGGATAAATGGTTGGGAAGGAAATGTAATCTAGATCTTAAAATATCCCATGAGAGCAATGGTAGCTGCCTGAAACAACAGGGCAAGCGGGTAGAGTAGCTTGATTCCATCTACTAGGTTAGGGATGAAGAGAAAGCAACACTGAAATGCCAATAGGAGTAAGTAGGACTCTTATTCTATCTCCGTGCTCTATTATATATGAAGTATGAGAGACAAGGAAAAACAACAGACCACTTATAAACATTGCACAGGCACACTAATGTTAAATGACAACCAGTTTTGGGCAGAGAAATAAAGTGACAGGAACAACAACAACAAAAAATGCATTGAAGATATAGGAAATTTCGCTGCTGACAAATTTCAGAGGGATAATGGAAGATTTGTTAACTCTATGGAATGTGACATTGGGCCAAATTTAGATATGTACAAAACTATAGAGATGAGAGTGGTTCAAATTTTGAATTTCTTATGGGAACTGGGATAATAGAGACATAAGGTATGATGGAGTTAATTTTGATGGTCTCTAGGAGAGACCTGAATAACCAGTTAGCATTGGGTCTTCTTTGTTGGCACAAATCCTTTTGGCCATATTCAGTAATGAGGCAAGGAGTTCTGAGGAAAAGAGAAGGATATTACTGGAGAATGTTGAGCACTGAGGACCTATTCTTCAATTCTGAGGAACGTGACAGTAAGGTTGAGGTTGCTGTTCAACATCAAAATAAACAACTAAATGAATAAAAGAATTAGACTTTGAAAAATATGAAAATAATTTCAGATAACTAATGATTAGGAGATAAGAGTTGCTATGTGTCCAAAATTATGGAAAATAGATTTACCTCATTTGTTTTTATTATGTTAGTTTTGTAATATTCCTCCTAAGTAGATCCCTATATATTTCTCTTTTTCCTCTCTTTATACTTTTTCTTTCTTTCTTTCATTAACTTCTGACATTCTATTATGTGCCAGGTCAATTACAAGTCCAAGGAGAGGTATAATATAGAAATATTCACATGTTCAAAAATATTATTCTCTTGGAGAGGAGATAGTTATGTGAACCAAAAGTGTAGCTCTAGACACCTTATAATATCCAGTAAATTAAAGTGTCATGTTGGAAGAGGGTGGCTCCTGTATTAATTTGGTCTGAAAACCAAGGAAACTTTTATCTGGTTGGACAGGGGAAGATAGGGCATATTACATAGGTTTATATTGGGTGTTTAGAAATTTTAAAGGTAACTTGAACCAAATGGAGAGGAAAAAAGTAATTTGGTCAAACTTACTGCAAATGAATTCTTTTCTTTGGTAAATGAACTTTTCATAGACCCTTGTCTTAGTGAATTAGGTTTGTAGAAAATAGTCTTACGTATTTTTCCTCCTGATGATTTTGCTTCATCATGGATAGTATATTTATATAATGGGTCCCTCTCAAACACGTGCCTGCAGCTAATTCTCCAATATTCACACAATTTTAATGGACACTTGGAATAGAGCATATAAAAGTAATCCTTCTTTTGTCATCACATTCAGGACAATGTGGGTTGGTGCACTATTTGGCAAAAAGTACAAAGCTGTCACTTTTACAAATTAATTTTGCAGCCTAATGTTCATTGAGGATCATGATACAAGTCTTTTCATTTTCTTGATGAGGAAATTGAGGCTAAATGATATTAAGTAAGTTATCTGTGTAAGTACCATTTTTTCAGGACAAAATTAGTATAAAGATTATAAAAGCTAGCATTTACTGGGAAGTACTGCCAGTCAGTAGGTTCTATATAAGTAACATTTGATATTTAATGTATCCTCCATTATACGATACTAACAAGCAAAATGCATTCATGTATATATATTTTAATGTTAGAAATGTATTAAATATGCATTTGAAGCAAATCAAATTTTTTTGAATTAGAATATTAAGATGGAGCAAATCAGAAATTTCTCTTTTTATTTAATATGACAATCTACAGAAATAATTAATATTAAAATTTTGATACAGAATTTCATAGAAGATTTTTAAAAGTCTGCAGAAAATTTCACTTTTTATAATTCTAAATGACTTCGGAGAAGAAAAGAAAAAAATTCACACCAAGTCTCCAGTGTTAAAATCTCTCTTGAAAAATTGTTTTACCTTCCAAACACTGAAATCAAATTGGATTCTTTAACCTATCTTTGTTAAGCCCTTCATTCCAGTTACAACTAATTTGCATATATTATTTTTATCTTTTCTAAACAGTAGCCAAGTAACACTGTCCAAATCAATGCGAATGCCCTTTATTAAATTACAGTTCAGTTTCTAATTTGTTCTCTTTGCTAAATCATATTTCTGCACAAAATATTAATACTAGACTATTTCTCAATTTATTCAAACTTCTAAGGTTCATTCATCTGAGACAAGGAGAGCCGAAAGTCATGGCCTTTATCAGAGTTACAGTATTTTCTGTAGAAAGAGTTAGTAAATATTAAAAATCAAGTCGAAGATAGTCTGCAGGACAAATAAAGTCCTGCTGAAAACTTTATACCTATACCATGAATTTTAAAAAGCTATAATCATAGTAATAAGAATTCCTTTCACTACTTCATAAGTAACAATGCAAGAATTAACCAGTTTTAGTATGAAATTTGGAAATATATTAGGAAATGGCAAAGAACAAGGATAATTAAAGATGTAAATGTGATGGGCAAAAAGGCCTGAAGAAATTTTGGATGTTGGTTGAAGATTTTGGATTTCATTGTAATTTAAGTTTTTATTTTCTCTTGCTCTAATATTGCCACTTTATAATTTTTTTATAAATGCACCCTTTCATATTATTTCCCAAAGTTTTTTTGGCATATGATTTTTTGAATATTTTATTTTACTTTACAAATATCTATTGCATCTGTAGTTGTTTCTTCCCTCTTTATGTATTTTCTTACTTTGAAAAATATGTTTTCCTGCTTCATGTTGTAGAATTTTATTTATTAATCATTTTCCAAGAAGTAGATTTTTGTTTTATTTAACTATGCTACTTTTTCCTGTTCCCCACTTAGAAAGTTTTTGTTCTTATTTTTTAAATTTTCTCTCATTTTATTTGGTTTTACCCTAGTGCTCAAGTTTCTTGAGTTACATACTAAGCCAATTTTTCAAATTTTGTTGTTAATTTCTAATAAACAAAACTAAAATTTTAAAGAAGTGACACTGTATCACAGAAGATATTTTTGTAGTGTTTTAATTGTCTTTACACTTAATTATTTTGCAATTTCCCTATGTTTTCTTATTTAGCACAAGAAGAAGGGTGCCTTTCACACTTCTCTCTCATTCTTACTCTCCCAACTATCCTGCCCCCCTCCCCACACAAGTCTATATTGTGGATATAAAAGGATATTAGATTACCAAATAGATTAAAATGGGGTATTGAACGGACTATTAGAATCTGTTAAGAGCTTCACCTACATTATTTATTTATTTATTTATTAATATTCTAACTTTTTTTTAACATTCATTTAAATTAGTTTTAAGTATACAGCACATTGGTTAGACACTTACATAGTTCATAAAATGATCCCCCCAACTGCTTCTTCCCTCATCCGCCCCTCCGCGTAGCCATCATATTAATCCTAACTGCATTCTCTCTGCAGTGTTCCTCCTTCCCGTGATCGACTATCAACTACTAATTTGTACTTCTTTAACCCTTAACCCCATTCTCCCAGCTCCCCAACTCCCCTTCCCCTCTGTCTGTCACCATATTGTCCTCTATATTTGTGAGTCCGTCTTCGATTAGCTTTCTTTTTTGTTCCTTATTCCACATATATGTGAAATCATACGGCATTTATCTTTCTCTATCTGACTTACTTCACTCAGCATAATAACCTCTAGGTCCACCTATGTCATTACATGGTAGGATTTCATTTTCTTAAATTGTAGATTAAACACTCAGAGATATAAAACCAAATTCAAGGCTTCAGAGACAATAAATATTCAACCCAGGATTCCAATATCTATACATTTTATTTTACATCATATTTCAGAGAATGCACTAATGTTTTAACCACTCTCTATTCTATGTGCTGCTTATAAGTGGATGTATATTTGCATATGTGCATGTAAATCACTACTCTGAAAATTTTCCATAGCTCTTCTATAGTGGGAATTAACTAACTTTTCTACTGACAACTTGTTTTAGCACTGCACACAATTAAGGGAATGAACTTTTTAGATATTATGAGTCTGGACCAGAAGGACCAAACTGACAACTGTGCTCAAGAATCATTTTCCTAGAATGCCTGCTGACTCAGGCTGCTAAGCTCCTCATGCCAGGACCAGTAAGGAAATACTGAATATCTGGACCTTAGGGACACAGATTGGCAATGTTTTAAATTTTTATTAGTGATTACTTCCCTTGATAACAATGGAACTAGTTATTGCACACATAAATTCATTGATAACAAGAATTTAAAAACTGGAATGTATTTCAGAGTGTGCCCAGCAAGTTCCACATTATCCAGAAGAATTTGAGGGCTAGTAAAGCTAACTGAATGCCCATTATCTCCAAAATAGTTAGTGGCAGGACAGTTTAAAAGACAATGTTTCTATGGTACCAAGGCCAGTGTCCAGAACCTATGGCAATATTAAGCCCCGTAAATAATAATTACCTTTGCAAATTTTAGGACTCTAACGCACAGCTCAAGTACTGAATCTTAACACATAACACCCAATTGCCATGTAAATTTATGCCTAAGTTTCCGATATGCACTGGTATTCCACATTTGTATTTGAAGTCAGAAAAATATCCCAATAAATTATGTTATCCCAATGATCCCTTCCTTTTAATTGTGATTTTTGGAAAATTAAATTTAAAATAAAAAATTTTAAATAATGAACATGATTTCTGCACAAATTCAAGACCTTAAAAACATCTGAAAAAATTTTGCTACAGGTTAACCACTTCATTCACCATAGATATTTTATTTATATAAAAGCTTATCACTTATGTAATCACATTTTACTTAATATTAGATCTTAATGCTACAAATTACTTCAGTGATATTAAATTACTTAATTTTAATGAGAACAATTTTTTTGTGTGTAAAAACCTGTTTAATATTAATGTGACAAATACTACTGGTTGAAAAATAATAATGGAAAGTTTAGCATGATTACTACAAAATACAGTAGTTAAAATATGATTATGTATACTAATACACATAACTAGTATGGGAATTGTTTAAGGGCTAAATATTTTTAATACTAAATTGATAAATAGTTGAGAAAACCAAAACACTTAGATTTTATTCTAGCAATTATATCACTCCATATTTATACCCATAAGTTATGAAGCACATGTTTATATCTCATTATGGCTTATAGTAGAAAATATTCAAAATTTCATGAAATATGTTTTTGAGTATTATAAATTTCACTGTGGTACCTAAAAATCATAATTATTTTCTTGAATTAAACATTTGTAGATTATGTAAATTCATTTCAATGAATTTTAAGTGCACTGTTACTAGAAATTGAAATAGAAAAGATAAAGGTATTTTATAAACCTCATTTGGGATTCCTTTCCATGTATAAGCTACAATTTTCGGAGCTATTTAGAACTCATACTGTTTAATTTATAATTTAATATTATTAAATGCTGGAGGATTAATTTATGCTGATTTTAATACTTTATACAGAGAGTTGCTCTTTGGAGCTTCAGTATGTTACATGACTTGATATATTACATTGCTTAATCTTAGGACTGATCTCACTGGACTTTCCCACATTATTGCTGATCATTTTAAATGCAAACACCATAAAGTTATTTGTACTATTAAACACTATAGACAATTTTCTGCCTAGGAAAATTTCCCTACCCACATTTGATAAATTCAATATTATTTAGTTGTTAGGAACTGTTGTCACAAAGTGCCATTTCCAGGTCAGTAGTGGATAAACATAAATGGTAACATTTTTGTTCGCATGTTTATATGGCTATATATAAATGATTGATCAATACATCTTGATCTTTAGACACACGTTATGTTGAATATGATGAGATGCTTATGCATTTTGTCAAAAACCCTAAAAGGAAATATAAAAAGTGCTAACATTTCAAGACAATCTCACCATAGGTTACATTCCAGAGGCTCCTTTTAATCATTCTGGGAAAGGAAAGTTTCTCTATTTCTGTTGGGTTTTCTTTATTTCTTTTGGGTTTTCTTTTTCCATCTGAACAGACAAATATTTTTGTTGCTCATTTTAAAGTAGTCAGAAAGTTTGTTAAAATTACTAACCTGTCATGAGCCCTCATTTAATAAAATTTTGGAGGTCGGGGGCTTCCCTGCTCTCCTCCTCCCCCACAAGCTTTGAAATATTGGAAACAAAGAGGCTTTAGGGTAAGAGATGTGTAAAAGGGTTACAACTATAAATGGTGATATATGGAGATCCGAGTAAAGAAAAAAAAAATCACTACCTCATTTTCTCAACATCGGTGATACTGAAAGAGTTTATTTTCTGGGAGGCAGGTTACAGTATATGTTCCTCGTAATATCTCAAACATTTGTCTGCCATTCTCTGATATGAACAATTCAATTTTTCATACCTTAATTAAAACCTAATGCAAAAGTAGCTGCTAGACAATTCCCCTAATGTTCCCCTTTCTATTCCAACTTTCAAAATATTTGTGTTTTACATTCTTCTGTAGAAATCTGCTGAAAGGCAGGCTCTAGGTTTCCACGTGGTAAGTTTGAAGTCACACAATGTGCTACCTGCTCTCTCAGTCCAACATATCAATGTTCATATATCCCTATTAAATAAATTTTCTTATCATATTTTAATGTGCTACCTACTCAAACACTTCGTTGCCCTACATGCTACTGAACTAATCTGCTGTTTCCCAGGAGAACATGAACTGCTGCAGACAAAAGAGTAAGCACTGACAAATGTATCGACTAAGTACTGAATCTGCATAAAATCTAATAATTTTAAACATTTAGTTTCATGATGATAGATTAAAATGAGTTGCGTGTGTGCGTTTGTGTGTGTATATGTGTGTGGAGAAGGGAAAGAGAGAAATGGAAAGTTGGAAGTGAGTTTTTTCTACTTGAAATTTAACATGGTTCTGTAAGTTATGTATGTATTTAAAATGTATTATTTAACTGGTAAAAAGAATCTATGCCAGGAGGAAAGTGGCTACCTCTGCATAGAACTAGTCTGGCTCTAGCACTACCAGTTCTTGATATAAGAGAGTGACCGGGGCATGAACCATCCTCAGTGATAAGAATGCTCTCTGGACTTCTGGTTTTCTTTCAGGGCAGCTGATTCTCTGTAACCTTTGAAATTCAAAAAATATAGGTTAAGAGGTCATTTTCATTCCACAAGGAAGCTCTTTGGCCTCTGTGTAAAGGTTTACACAATTTGCTTGTCGAGAGGTAAGGAGATGGTTGGTCTTTGACAAAAGAAATAATAGAAAAAAAATAAAAAATATATATAAAATGAAAGGAAATCCTTTTACACTAAATCATTATTGCTAATATTTCATCAGTTCATTTATTTGCCAGATACTGTGCTAATGAATTTATATCAATTTAATCCGCAGAACAAAACATCAAGTATAAACTATTTATAACCATATTTTAGGGGGGCTCACGGAATAAAATGACTGGGCTGTGTTTAACTTAATAAGCACGAAGAGAATTTTTAATCAAGGCAGCTCCCTCTACAGGTCATGTTCTAAGACAACTACACATCTGCAATAGAATAAGGAATGGTTAGCACCATTTAAATGACTTTTTCTTATTAGGAAACATATAAAGATCTGCTTCACCAAATATTCTACCATATCCGTTTTTTTTTTTTTTTTTTGAAGAAAACTTTTTGTACATGATTCAGGAACGATTTTAAAAATTATCATTTCCATTATTCAATATAATCAAAGTTATTAATTGATGCATTTTCTCTATGTTCTCTATTTTCTCTCTCTTTGTAGCACCACTCCATCCAATCAGGTTTTTATTGACAGTGTAACGAACCAATCACATTACAATTATATCGTCTTCTTTCATGCATATGCAATGTTACGATGTTAATTATTCGACACATTTTATACAGCTATTATCTAATAAATACTTGGCTATCAAATAACAAAACACTCATCCTGTTTCCAATTATCTCTTTTTATAATACTCAGCTGGCCTTCAATGGGGATTGTGGAAATTATAAAGGGTAGTGTGTTTAATTATTACAATCATTGCAGGCCTTGTTTATAAAGAGAAGCTGTGCTTGAAAAGTGCTTCAGAATTATCAATGCCTCTGATTTAACACACACACACACACACACACACACACACACACACACACACACACACACACGTTTCAGTTATCAATTACCGATAACACATCTCTCCAAAATACGAGACTTAGAATAGCAATCATTTTATGATACTCATGATCTGTGGACAAGAATTCAGGCAGAGTTCAAGTAGAAAATTTTTCTGCTTCATGTGCTCCACGTGCTTTAATAGGGTGACTTCATAGTACTCAGTTGGCAGTTGGGTTGGGCTGCAAGGCACATTGTCATGGATGACTGGAAGGCTGGGCTCAGCAGGCATATTCTCTCTCTCCATTATTCAGAGTCTTTCCCCATGGAAAGGAACTTGAAGATTTCCCTCATCCTCTAAGTTTTGGGCATGGAAATTGCAACAGCAATTCTTCTGATACACCGTATTAGTAAAAGCAGTCCCAGTGCCTGTCCAGATTCAGGGAGAAATAAAAGACTCATCATCTCTTGACGTGCTTTATATAAAAGAATGTATAGCCATTTTTTATCTATCAAAATCAAGAGTAAAATGAATAACACATTTGAAGTAATATATTGTTTACAGCCTATGTATTGAGTGAATATATTTTTGTTTTGTTTTAAATCAAAAGCATCTGAGTATACAGAGGCCTACATCATTTTATATAAATGATAGTCTTTTCTTAATTATACTAAATATCCTCATTATGTTGAAAAGAGATGACTTTTTTATTTGTCATTCTGTTAGAGTAGTTTTATTGTTACATCTTTTAAAAATCATAGGTTTTATTTAAACTTATTAATCTTATATGTTATTTCAAGAAAAATATATTTATTCACCCATCAAATTATTATTTTTAATATCATTTTATTTAAAATAAGTTCTTGTACATATATACATAATAACATAATTTTTGACTCCAATAACAATAGTTACCCTTGCATTATTTTGAAAACCTTCCTAAGATCTTTAGCAAAATCATTGTAATAGCTTTAAAAATATAGATTTATCCTTCTTCCTCTAATTTTGTAAAGGAAGGAAATTATTTGGTTATCAACCGAAAGCAATGGAAGTTTCTATAAATCACTTCAATTTGCAGGCATCTTTTGGCATTATAAAGCAAAAATATCTGCTGACAACAGACCAGAACTACCTTACTCTGAGTAGTGAAATTAACATGCAGGCCAGTAAATGGAATTTTTAGCTACAATTCATTAATATGTTCTTAAGCATTTTTTTTTTTTTTGAGAACTATCCATGTACAAGAGTCAACATCAGCTACTGACAGCTGTCCCCTATATGCTTTCTGTGAACAGAAAAAGAAGCAACATCCCAGTCATTCTCTCTGGAAAGACAGCTTTCAGAGCTTTATGCAAATAACATGACCCGCTAGCTGTGGCACATTCTTCAAAAAGACACCTACCTTCAAAAGTGACAGCAAGTAATAATGTGACAAACGAGCATGCAGCCAGCACATGTGCCACATATTTCACCTAGAATCCTTGGATGTGATAAAATTAACGTGACCTCTATTGCCAAGGACATTATAATCAATAGAACAGAGCCGTAAGAGAAGCAGAATGGTAGGGCCGTGTCCTCATTTAGTAAGCTTTTACTTACAGCTTTTTAAAATCAATTTTCCTCTTTATTTTATTTTTTTTTGGCCTGAGATACGCTCAGAGAATTTCTATTGTTCGTTACAAGAAGAAGGAACTGTATTTGCTGATCATCAGGAAGAAAAAGAGGTCACATATGATATACACAAGTAATTAATTAGACTGTGGGCAGGCAATATAAAACTTTAATGAATATTGATATTGAGATTAAAGATCTTGGCTGATAGTACAGTCTGCTATACATTTTGCTTTGCTTTACAATTGATTTTTTCTCTTTTAAAGAGAGAAGACAAATGATGCACCTTTCTTTTTTTTATTGATGAGAGAAGTATGCAAAAAAGTATAAAATATTTCCAACTTTGCAAAATAGGTAATGTACAAATGAACTGTTTTCAATGTACTCTCACACATAAATGTAGTAAGCATACCATGAAAGCTTTATTGTATCTTAACTATAGCAATCCAATTTAAGGGAAAAAAAACAATAGTACATTTTTTCAATCTGCCTTGACAGACTTGGCAAACATTAAAAAGTCCTAAACTAAAATAATCTTTGTGGCATCAAGCTGAGATCTAGGCCACCAACTGGTATGGACATCAAAATACAGCACATGTAGATTTAGACATTTGCTTTATAATTATTCTGAAGCTACTGAACAGAATTATATCTTTATAAAATTCATATTCAAAGTTCAGAGTTATTGAAGATCTGAAGGAAATAAATAAGAACTAGGAAACATGATTGTATTTGTATTAATGGAGTTATGAAATTGACTTCATCGTGGAATTAATATACATTCAAAATAGAAACAAAAAATATCGTTTGATCTCAGTCACTCCTTTCTTAAATTTGTTGAACATATAGGTAGTAATTAACAGAAAAAAAGCTTAGATTTTAACTATTATTCAAACATGACATCACATATTAGAAGGGTTATCTATCTACTCCAAGGAAACAGAAACAAGTTAGTTGAGTAAGAATTAATTTCTGGTATTACCTCTAAAGGCAAAATGCTGTTTGAAATTATAAATTTGACAAAGTAATGGTAAAGCTGTCTGTTTTACCACGTAACCCATGTGTTCACATATTTTTAATTATGCTCCGAAAGAAATAGACATAGTAAAGAGATTTGCTCACTTTACGAAAGTATTTTAAAAGTATGAGATATTTCAGATATTCAACAGAATGCAAAATTATAGCTGTTTTCTCACTATTAAATTTGAGAGACATTGTATCTAATGCTTTTTATTATTTGCTAATATATTTTTATCAAAATTATGCATGCAAAATTATTAAAGACAAATACTTCCCTTCAACTATCTTTTCTGCAATGCAGAGGGAAGCATTTTTGATTATTTTAGCTGTTTAATTTGGTTTTGACCTTCATGTCTCTAAATAATATGTATATTTCTTTATCTTTCAGTTTTAGGCAATTTCCAAATATTTGCAGTTGGGGGCTAAGGTTTTTGATCTCCATCTTATATCAACCCTGAGACATGTGCATGCTGCTCAGCTCTCTTTTTCCAATAAAGTTGCATTATTAATTTTGTAGGGCCAACACTTAGATTTCACAATGCAATGGCTGTTTGGACACTATTCACAAATGATTGATTCATTATGTATGATTTGTTATGTACATACTATTCTACAGTTAATTTACCATTCGAGCATATATTTTTATATTATTAAGCTAACATTTTTATTTTAATGCTTATTTAGCTTTCTTTGCACTCAATTTTAATGTCATAGCAGTTTTTACAATCACAGCATTTTTACAATCACAGCATTTGCTTTTGTCACAACAGTCTCATTTTTATTCTTCTTGGACTTCCTTATTTTATACTTCCTCTTTCAAATACCAGTTTTTCATAAAAAGAAGAGAGACTTTTTTGACTTCTGAGTCGATTTTCATTTTTTAAATGTTTTTAGTGTCTCGTATTTTATGAAATAAAAAAGATAGACATTTGGATTATTTCTACCTTTTGGCTATTGCAGATGATTCTGCTATGGACATAACTATCCAAGTTTTTGTATGGATATAAGTTTACAGTTCTTTTGGGTATATATTTTGCAGTGTAATTGCTGAGTCATATAATAGTTATGTTTACTATTTTGAAGGACTACCACATCATTTCTAAAAGTGGTTGCAGGATTTCACATTCTCACCTGCAGTGCATGAGGATTTCAGTTGTTTTCTACCCTCACCAACACTTGTTATTTTCTATCTTTTTATTTTAGACACTTTAATGTGTCTAAAATTAGAGCTTTTCAAATCTTCCTATGGGAATATTTCATTTCCCAACTCTTCCTTTTAAATTTTGTCTATGCTTTTGTTTATGCCACCAGGTATCACAGCCTCAGGCATCTGCAGTATTAAACAAAAGCCACTGATTACTTCCAGTAAGTGCTTTGGGAATAAGTATTTTTCCAAAGTGAGGTCTGAGAACAGATATAATACAACAATTTCTTGTGAACGGGTCTTTCTAATGTAGTCAAAAGACAGATCAAGTAGCAACAGTGCTCCGGAAACAGGAACTTTAAGTAACTCTGGGAATTATCTGCTTCCTTTGGTAATTTCGAGGCTACTAGTTTCATAGCCACTGTATTTGAAAAGTGAAGGGGTGTGGCATCTAAAGGAGATTGACTTTCAACACTATAAACCTTGCTGTTCTTACTGAGATTCAGCAGTTCTTAATAAACAGTTCTTAGATTTTTGAAAATCTTTATTTAATTTGCATTGTTCTGAAAATGATGATTTTGATAAATTTTGCCAGACTTGCCCTTGCTTTCTTAGAGAGATGGATTATGGAGGATCTCATTCCACCATTTTAACAGTCCCACCAATATTACTGTATTTTAAATCATGAGTATTATTCTATTACCAATCTCTTGGCTATCCCTTAAACATGAGATAAAAAGGCACTTGTTTTGTGTTTTTTGTTTTTGTTTTTGCAGACTTTTTTTCTAGCTTTGTGGATCCCAGGTCTGGCTGTGATCCAGGCTTGCAGCCAAGGATAAGAGTCAGAATTTAAAATGTTACATTAATGTAGTAAGGTGCCTGTGCCTGACTTATGCAAGTATGACTTAGCTTATTGTTTGTTACACATGTGTGGCAGAATGCCACTATTGTTCTCTGACATATGTAAAGACCATGTGATCCCCATACTTGCTACAATAAAGTTGGTTCCTGCCGTTTCGTTCTCACGTCGGTTCCTCGTGCGTTCTTTCAACCTGGCATCTCACCACCGAAGCCTTCTCTTCTTGATCAGCTCAGTGCTGACAAGTTTGCTTTTTTTTTTAAACATTGTTTTCCCTTCAAGGTTGGTTTTATGAAGAGGGTTTCACATTCGAAAATAATCACAGCAAGGTATTAGTTGATGCCGATTCCATGTAACGTAAACATGTTTTTTTTAAAATTATTTTTAAACTATACCTGGGGTAAAAACAAGGCACTCTATTGGAATCATGGATAGTGATTATTTTGATCTCCTTTTGTAGAGGGCTCAACTTATTTTGGAAAATCATAACAAGCCTTTCATCCTTTCATCAGGTCAAATGCCTTTGTGCTTATGTTCACTTAGCTTTTAATCCAAGATCATAGCTCTTAGAATTTATTTTTTCTTGAATTGCACTGGACCGCCACTTCCTTAAATTTGAGCCACCTTTTCTGTAGGTTTCTCTCTGAGCTCGCAGACATATAGAAATTATTACTGTTCTTATTTTTGTCTAATATTTGAATATGTAACACTGAGGAATGTGTATGAACTTTGCCTTTCATGGTCCAGACCTCTTATTTTTTTGCAAATATAATTTTTATTTTCCTACGCAAATTGACTTCAGTAACTACCTATTCTTAACATATATTTAGATATGTTTGCCTGTAGAAGAATTTATCAATGACATGACTGCCGACAGTTGTTCTAACTTCATTTCTTAGATATCATTCTTTTTCATATGTTCTCTTCAATTCTGTTATGTGGGTCTGAGTTCCACATTTGTTATTCCCTTTGATTTCTAAGAACACTTCTTGATTTTTCAACCTTTCTTCATCATTCAAAGATTACTCCTTTATGACGTGTTTGGCAAGCTAGACTTCATAATGACTCTTTTTTCCCGAAATAATATAAATGCTATATTTTATTGAGTAGGAACAGTGGTTAATTTGTATTTTCCTTTCCAGGACTCATCACAGTTTCTGACTTATTTTACACACTAAAAGTACATATTTGCTGAATAAACACATCAATATCAAAAAACTAGATAATAATAACAAGTGTCTGATAAAGTAGCACAAAATATTATATAACTGTCGTTGGCTTTTTTTTTTTTTATGTTACAGAGTAAATTAATTAGCTTTCTTGAAATTTGTTGTTTCTCATTCATTTGTCTTTGCCATAAACTGATTAAAACATGCAAGTAGCTACTCATATAAAACATATTTAGATTTAAAGTCATCAAAAGCATTCTGTACAGAATGTCTTATTTTAATAAATCTGACTTTCTAGATAAGTATCCATGTGCATTAAAGAATCAACTTTAATATTAGTAAATTGTTAAAGAAACAATAATCAGCTGATTCAGAAAGGATAAGTATTTTTACATGTAGTATGTTGTATGAAGTTAACTCTTAAGTCAATTAAGAGCAGAATAAATGTTTTGTGACAGGATTAGATTGATAATTATAGTCTACAAAGGCAGAAAAATGTATATTTATTTTGTTTTATTTATTTTTTCTACAATGAAAGAATAGCACATATACCATGAAATATTTTAAAAACAAAATAATATTATCTAAAACAATTATTTTCAACATCGTGCTTTATAATTGTGACTATTATGCTATACATTTGTGCAGGTTGTAAATGTAGCAGTTATATCTATATTTATTTCCTGTTATAATAATTTTTCTATTAAAATATGTTGCTAACATTTATGCAAATGATTTTAATTATTATACATTACTTTCAAATCTTTTTATTATTTTCAATTATATATGTACCAAACTATATTTAGCTTATCCTTTTCTATCAGATAATTATGTTATATCAATTATCTTACTAATATAGTTCTGAAAAGTGTTTATTTATGCATATGACTCACATGATATATAAATATGTGTGTGTGTTTTGTAATTCTGTATATTTCCACCTGAAATTTCAAATTTATTAGAACACATGGTACATAGTTTATAGTCCATAACGTGCTATGTTTAACTCATCTGTATTTAAAATACATTTAGTTGTTAATATATCAGTTTATTAAATAAGCTTTTTAGAAATGTTTCAGTTTCATTGCATGTTTCAAAACCAACTATTCTATATTCATTAAGTCTTCATTTTGTTCTATTGTATTTTTCCTTGATTGTAAATGCAATTTTTCTTTCAACCAATTAGTCCGTGTATTTTACAGGGTAAAGCAGAGTGACTAAAATTTAGATGTGGTTAAGTTATTCCACTATAAGGATTTGAAATATGTCAGCCAGAACCCCACTATTGTATATTGCCTTTTATTAAATAATAGAGATTGACTGATTCTTATACCTATGAAGTTCATTTTTATCAGTAATTAAGGCCATATTCTCACAGTGATCAGTAATTACATTACTTTTTTACTCTGCTATTTAGACAAGATGTTATTTGAAGGTTAGAATATAGATCAAATATTAAGTGGTAATTATATCCCAACATCGCATTTTATATCCGCTGTGTTAAAAATCTACTTTAAAATTCAGTACACTTAACTTTTGATGTAGTTATTTTTATTTATTTCAGTTTTTAAAATACCTTGTTATTTTCTATAATTGTTTAGAATGTGTCCAAAATGAAGATTTAACAGAAAAGTTATTTTTACTTATATATTTAAAGTAATTGTATATTTATTTTTATAAGAATTTATGACATATAAAATACTACCAAAAGCAATCTATTATATTTTAGGCAAGGAATTCATATTTGGTATGTCAGTCCACAAACAGCACAGATACTATGTAAAAATGTATAGTTATAATTTTTCTAATTACTTTTGGAATAACTGATATTTATCTATGATCACACGCACACACACCACACACACACATTGAGGGGGAAAAAAAAAGAACAAAATTAACAGTATTCATTAGAAACACAATTTCTGACCTCAAAGATAACCATTTTAACAGGAGTCTAATATTTCCTTTTGAATTGCCCAGAGATCATCTCTGCAGTTATATAGTACTATATAGGGAGGGGGGCAATGTATGGATGTGAACTGGTAATGTGCTAAATACTACGTTTCCTGTTTTCCCTTCCTTTACTTAACTACTATTTTTTAACTTATTATAGTTCACTGACAGACTATATAAGGCTTCTATTTTATTAAATCATAAACCATTATAACTTTACATGAAAGCGATTTAATATATCAAACTAGTCTTACATATAACTTTATATTAGAGCAATTTAATATACCTAATTAGGCTTAGAGTACATTTTTCCACTATTTTATGAAATAATGCTATGATGATAATCTTTTTAAATCTTTTTAAATATTTTTTCAATATTTGGAAGTGTATAAGTAAAATAAAATTTCACATAGTATAATCAACGTTTTTTCAGTAGATATTGCCAATTTTTTACCCCAAAGATGTTTAATACTTTTTATTGACACTTGAAATTCATGGTAATGCTTATATTTTCACATCATCATCAACACAAAGTGTTCTGGACTCCTTTACATTTTTTCTTTGTTAAATAAGTAAAATCTAGGTTTTCATAATGTTAATTTGTATTTTTAAATTATGAATTTGAAAAATTTTCAAATGAGTAAGAGCCATTTTATTTACTTTTATTTATTTTTTATTTACTTTTCTACTTATTTATAAATAGAAAATATAAATAGAATATAAAATATATAGCTAATCTGTGCTTATATATACCTTTATATATAATTATATATAGTCATATATTAATATAAATGTATATATTTTACAGAATCTAGCAAAAATATTTTATTGCCATTAAACAAATCATTTGAAGATTTCTAAATATTTCTATTTGTTATCATGATTTCCTCCAGTTAATTATCAAAAATGATTGGTTTTATCCACAAATTTGACACCTATTTTTAAGACCTATTCTCTGAAGTATGTTTGAGTCACTTGAACTTTTGTAATCACTCACAAGCTTACAGTGATTTATCTGCATCATATGTTATTAAATTCAGAGTACTTAGGTGACTGACAATGAGTTTTGTTTAAAAATAATTCTGTCTTCACAATTTAAAGTAAATTTCTGTTGTCATTGACTGATTGTACTGAGCTATTAATACTCTGTCTTATTTTTTTTTAATACGTGTCATTTCAGTTGACCTGGGTTTTGGAGTCAAATAATGTATATGACCCTTAGCAGGGGACTTTTCTATACAGTGCTAGTACGCCTGTGTGATGATATGAAGGAAGTAACACTGCAGGTGCCACCGAATGACTATATAATTGGAAAAGCTAATGGGCTCGTTCCTTTGGGAAGTTTCGTTGTGTATTTGCTTTTTTATTGCATAGTTGTACACTTAAAAAATACGCTATTTTTATTCTGCCTAGTATAAATTTTACTCGGTTAAAAATAATCTTCATGACAGTTTAATCCTACTACAGTTCAAGACAAAATAAATATGACACATTTACTATAACTAAAATTCTCAGGAATTTTGCTAATGGTCCATTTAATGTTCCATGGAGGTGAACATTTATACCTCAGGAAAGTTGGCAGCCACAATTAACAAAGCAAGCTGTCAAAATTGACAGTAGCAACTTTATTTCAAGAAGGCATTTTAGCAGATTTCTCACATTTGTAAATTGAACACAAAATTTCCAGGAAATAATATAACCACACACAACTTAGGATGAAATTGCCTATTATAAGGTACATGGTAAGACTAATGTCACTCCTGAAATATTAATGATACAATCTGATAGAATGGTTTGCAATAGAGGTACAAAGAAGTAAACACATAGTTCTATTTTCACTGTCAAAAAGAATTTGGATATAAATAGCATTTGGTTTTATGACTTTTTTTCCACACTAAATTAACTACTTTTTCTTCAGTCATTTATTGGTAAAACAAATAGTTTTATTTTACTTCTTACTCACTAATAGGGCTAAAAAACATTTTTAAAGGCTAATGGCACTAAATATGGCAATGATGTATTATAACTAGAACTCTCATAAATCAATGATGAAAATGTAGAATGATAGACAAATTTTGGGAAACTGTGCCATTTCCTCATAAAGTTAACAAATGCTTACCCAATGATCCACTAATTTTACCATTATATTTTTATTCAAAAGAAATAAAACATATATCCACCAAGGCTGGAAAAATTATTATAGTTCCTCTATAATAGTCAAAATCTAGACACAACCTAGATGACCATCAATTTTTTTTTATAATGCTTGCAGAAACCGTGACATATTTTAACAATAAAATACTACTCAACTATAAAAAAGAACACTCTCATATACACAACAACATGGATAAACCTACAAAACAAAACAATGATATAAGATTTGTACAAAAGAGTAGATAAGACATGATACTTGGAATTGGCAAAACTAATCTGTGATTAAACAAAAAGAATTGAAATAGCTGTTGCTTCTGAGGTTTGAGGAGTGGGGATTGATTGAGGAGGCATAAGAAAACCTTTTGGATTGATAGAGGGGTAGATAGGTAGATAACTAGCTAGCTAGCTAGCTAGATGATAGATAGATATATACATATGGATAGATGATAGATAGATGATAAATAGGTAGATTGTACTTGTAGAATCTAAATAGAGAGTATATAGATGTTCACTATAAAAGTAGTTTCAACCATTTTATGATAGAAAATTTTAATAAAAAACGTAACAATGGAAATTAAGTAAATGAAATCTTTGCACTACCTGGATATTACTATTAGTTTCATTTTAAATGTATTATCTAAAGATGTAATTATAAAATCATGAAACCGATAAAGTTAGGGGAAAATCTCCAAAGTAGCTATTTATATTGCACAGACTTACTCTAATGTTTGTGGTATTTTCTTTATTGTTTTTGTGAGTTCTCATAATTTTAGCTTCTATATGTTCTTTTTTAATTAATTAATTAATGTTTTAAATGTTCCTTTTGTATCTTCCAGTTCTGTTAAGACTCACCTGTTATGTTTATACATTCCTGTCTTTTGTCTAGGTGATCTTCATTTGTAAGATGAAGATTTTTTTCTTGTATATCTATTTTTTTCTGTATTCTTATATCTTACTTGTGAAATTTTTAGTTTTTTGTCCTAATTTTTAAACATTTTTTTAGCTCATTTTGAAATATTAACTTATAGTTTATTTCTGTTTATGGCCCTGTTTTCCAGCTTAGTTTCATTGTTTGAAATTGTTACCATTTAAGGGAGTGATTTGAACTTCGATGTTGCCCCATTAGCATGGAGGGGATAATGATGCAGAAGTGTAATTAGCTTTGTTCCCCTGTTCTTCCGCACTGATGCAGTGAAGAATCAGAAGTCAGTGAGATTTAGAAAAGATTTATTAAAGGTATATTTTAGATAGACTGAGCATGATCCAAGAGAGGAATGGGGATCCAGTGAAGAAAGCTGTATTAACACTCCCAGAAGTGGGAAGGTCTGTATTATATTTGGGCCAAAACTGGTGGTTATGAAGGTGTTCCTAGGTGATTGACGTGTGAGGTCATTTTGATTGACACATTGCTGCTATATAAATCTTTGCCTAGTGTGCATGTGCTTACCCAGAATTCAGTCTGTTGTAATTAGATTCATGACCTTCCAGGAATAAACATGGCATTAAAGTATGTATACTTTAATACAATGTTATATGTCAATTATATCTCAATAAACTGCAAATACTATTAATGCTGTTTTGCAAAATAAGTTAAAAATCTTTGCAAATATAGAAATGAAGAGGTAATGTCATTGATGAATTTCAGAAAGGAAACTGTATTTTTTTATTTATATAGTCTGTATAATTTTTTTAAAAGCCTAATAGTAAGAAAGAAATAATAGAATTATGTAGTGAGAAATCAGAAATTAAGAAATATATTATTTACTAAACATCGTTCAATTTTTTATATCAAATAGTTAATTTAAAAGAAAGGAGTATTGTTTTACAATGTATCAATAATACTAATATTGGTAAAATGAATTTTAAGGAATTTCATCAATCACAGCAATGTTTATAGACCTTTATGAATTGTTTATCAAAACAATATTTTTAGTATTTAAATATTATTGTTATTTAAATGAGATATTTTGACATTTTGCATACATTGGCATTTAATGTTAAATACTTTAGAATATGATTCATATTATAATGAAATTAATTTTATTACCATTAAGTAATGAGGAATAGTTATAAATAAAGCACTTCAAATTACACATCTTACGCTTTTGTGGTTGATTATTTTTTAATATATGACAGGATTCTTTGGCAACTCTCCCTCATTAACATATTAACATGTAATATTTCTTTTCTGGAGCATGTGTGCGATTTATTTAGTATTAGATTATTTATTTTTAGGTTCTATGTTCATTAAATTTGAACATCATAATAAATAAAAGTATGACTTTTAAGTCATTAATGATATATGAATTACCCCAAAAGAGTTTTCTCTTGGTAAAATATTATTATCAAAGAAAAAATTATTGCCTATGATTTGCGATTTTCCTTTTCTTATATATTCAGACTATCTCCACATTGAAAACAATGTGCGTGTGTTTGTCATACTATGATATAAATATATATTATGTAATAATCATAGTAGTCTATTTATTAGTATAAACAATGTGAATTTACTTAAAGAAATGAACATGTTTTTATGAGAGCATTTAGCAAAAAAATCACCTAAGATAGTTTAAGTTGTTAGGGATGTTTTACTAAGAAAATTTTGCTGAAACAATGTTAAAGGGTGATAAATTATATATTTTGATTATATTATTGATTTTGAAGTATTTTTATTTTCACAAATTTACAAGTAGAAATGATTAGTGGACAGTTGAAAATGTGTTTCAAGAAATCATAGGAGACATCTCATTTGTGACATAAATTTGCGTTATTGGTGTTTATATGAAAGTTAAAGATCTATGTATAACTGACAGAAGTTTCTTGGGGAGAACAGAAATAGAGAAGATAAGATTATTATAATATTCTGCTAATAAATATAGATTTTGAAAAGCGACGGAGACTGAGCTGACCATTTATTAAAAGAATCAAGATATGTACCATCATGTAAGTTAAGAAAATGGTGTCAAGAAGTAACTAGTTAATAGTGGTATAGGTTCATGCAGCAATGCAGCAATTCAGTGACCTTTTTTTTTTCAGTAAATCTTTTCTTCTCTGTGTCGTGCTCTGCTCTTCTATGCCAAGAAATAAGCTATAACATACTATATATGATGGCAATAAGTACTGTGAAGAAAATGTAGAGGAAGTGTGTTAGTATGTCTTAAGGAAGCTTGCAATTCTGGATAGGGTATAGAGGGAAGGCCTCACTAAGTATATTTTGGGAGAAACCTAAAGGGCATAGAAGAGAAAATTTATGTTGATAACTGAAGGAAAAATTTTTAAGACAGAGGGAATAGCAATTATAATATCTCTGAGGTAGGAGAGGGCTTCTAGAAGTTCAAAGACATTACTAATTATATGCTTAAACAAATTAGAGATAGTGTAATTTGAGATTAAGATGATAAAGGCAATGAATATAAGATCATATAGACTCTTGCTAAGGGTTTTAGTTTTTATTTCTAGTGAGTTGGAAATCCAAAGAAAGATTTAGATAGAGGAGACCAAAATATGACTTACATTTAAAAAAAAAAAAAATTTGGCTGCTAAATTGAGAATAGACTGTAGTAAGCTGAGGAAGGAGGTAAGTACACCATTTATGCAGGTTTTCACTTCATGTGATGTGGCTTGCATTAGATTTCAGCTATGGAGATGGTAAGAAACGCTGGGACTCTGCATTTATTTCAAATAACACTATAGGATTTGTTGAAGGATTGTATGTAACTAGATTTACTCAAAGCAGATTGTAAATTATTCTCTATGATATTAATATTTATTCAAATGTTTCAAAATGTTATTCATTTAAAGATACATATCTTGTGGACTAAACATTATTTAATTTCTTATTTATAGGAATCCACTTTGATTAATATTTTCTTAATTATATGACTCACAGACTAGTGCAGAATTTTCATTAGAGTTCTCATAGTCAATAAGAATTTTCTTTAAGTTGAAATAATGAAAATCCAGTGAATTGATAAAATTTCAATCTAAAGCAAATACCCATAAGATTTTACTTTGTTTAGACTTCTCAAAATTAAATGAATGCCATTAATGATTAGAAGGACAAAATAAAGGCATAATATCTTTTTGACTCAAGATTTCTGGAACTTCAGGTTAAGAACCATAATGAAACCTGGAGGACAGGATGAACTTGTAAAATCATGTCAACAAGACTGACATTCAAGTGAAAATTGAAGAAATAAAATGAAACAGAAGTTTTTTTAAAAGAACAACTTCGTTTTTCAAAAACAAAATTTATTCATTAAAGATGAGAACATAGATTTGAAAAAAAAATGGAAAATTAAAATCATAGTGTGTCAGGTAAACATATTTCACTGTGTTATGCTTCCAAGTAAATACCACTCTAAGCCTACATTAATAGAAACTATCATTTCCCAACTATAAGAATTAACTATAAGAATTATTCCCTTGTATTTTATACTGATGATCATTTAAGAAACATTACATTCAACATTAGATTCATTTATTCATGCATTTATCTTCTATTTATTTACTGAATTCAACTGTGTCAAGTACCACTCTCATTTCTGGGAATACATAATGTGTGCCTGTGTGTGTCTGTGTGTGTATACATACATATCTTCTCATCCAGCCCAAATTTACAATCAAATTGGTCAGTTCAGGCAGCTCTTGCAAAATATATACCTTTGAGGATCATAAATGCATGTATCTGAAAGTTGTTTTATCAAGTTGATCTCTGTAAGTTAGTTAAGGAGCTGTCGTAACTAATAAAACTCAATATCTCAGTAATTTCACAAAATAGATATTTATCCCTTGTGTAGAATATGATTGCTGGTGAAGTGAGAGTAGTGGGTTTAGGCTAACAGAATTTTTGTCATCAAGTTGGTGCTGCCCATATCACTCTTGCCATTAACAACTAGCTGGCAATTGGAAAGAAAGATTTTTAGTGGTCATTTCTGAAATTGTTGGACAAATTTTGCCTTCAGACCTTGGCTATGGCTCTGTCACATTGCAACCTTTAACTACAAAGGTGACTGAGAAATGGAACCAAGTCCTGAGTTCAGAAGGAAAGTAAATTTTGTTAATAGCCAATTGGTTTTTGCTACATTTTGATTTGCATGACTTTAATGGCTGTTAATAATTGAGCTCTAAGACTTTGTATGTATTTAAATTTACATTAAAAGGAAGAAATTTTGTCTCAGAATCACACTGAAAGATTACTTTTAATAATAAACTAGTGATAAAATCATAGGAAAAAAATGAAATCTCTAAGTGTCAAAGAAATCAACTTTTTTTTTTTGTATGACTGAATTTTCTCCTTTAGAATATTCTGAAAGGTATAAATGTTCTCCTAAGGGTAAAAAAAGGCTCATGTATACATTTATCCTGAAAATTATTCCCATTTTAATGATATGTGGGTTTAAAATTTCTGTCCTAGGAATTGTGTGATATAACCTACTCATGTTATATGTAAGAAAGTGATTGTTTCTTAAGCTTAAATGATAGCCAAGTCCAAACTGGCAGAAAAGCAAACACTGTCTATAGCTCTTCAATCTTGTTTCTTCCACTACGTCACATTATCTCATGATGTGAATGTTACTTTGTTCTGAACTATAGTTAATGACAAAAAGACACACCAAGTTGTACATTTTTACTGTAGCAGATAAAATATAAAAAACTAGTGCGCGTTAAATTCAAGTTATTTTGCAACATAAACATGTTATTATCAGTTATTTTTAATCACTCATTTAAAAAATATTTCTGCAAGAAACTGCTATAACAGGTATGGTCTATTATGCACAGCCTAATTGAATACTCTCACACATTGAACTCACATTTTCAACATTTTGTAATCACTCAGGCTCATTGTTTGTGTGAATGAAGTGTCAGTGCATTAAGTGAACTTTCTCTATTCCAATTGGCTGTTATATTTAGTTTTTACCAGGATTTATTGAACTTGAATGATACTTAATGTGTCATTGTTTTCTTCCCTTAACCTTAACTTCAAAAATATAATTGTCTTCTCTGTATTTAATGAAGCACTATAAATTATAGTCATTTAAAGGATTAAATTTCTGCAAATCCTTCTGGAGTGCAGCAAACAGACATGATGGCAGAGAGGAGAAAGTACTGATCTCCAGTTTCCTGCATTTGAAATATTTATGAAATTGTGAGATAATATCAAAGGACTGTATACTTTCTACCTAGTAATACAGACTTAAAGACTTTTAATAATTCAACATACAGTTGTTAAACATTTTATACTTACATGATAGATCCTGGGGATACAAAGGTTAATAAGATTGATATTCAGCCTACCAAGTGCTCATAGTTCAGAAGACAAATATAACTCTAATGTCAAGTGAACAGTACTATATGGGAGGCATGCATATCATGCTGTGGAGAAAGAGAGCAGTGAAAAATGGCCTGATGAAATGAGGTTTTCATAGGACATGACACTTAAAAAAGGTCTTGAAGTAAGAATAGAAGTTCAGCATAAGAATAAAGGGGAGCTGACACTCAGTACAAAAAGGAATTACATGAAAATGTAGCACAAAGACAGAAAATCGATTTGTTTTGGTCAGAAATAGATAGACTATTTGATTATAATGTCACATTGTAGAAAAGCCTGGGAGATATGTACCCAAGTTTTGAAGCCCAGAACAAAAGAATGCACATGCCACTCATATTCCTTTATCAAGACTTCAGTCACAGTTAGCCACACTTAACCAAGGCTCATTTTGTGATCATATGACCTGTAAGTTGCTTTTGGCACCTTGCTTAGAAGGGCCTGTGTTTGTTTTAGTTCTCTGCCCTCATCATCTTGAAATTTTTGATAATTTTGAACTAAGGGTCCCAAAATTTCATTCTTTACTGGGCCATGCAAATCACGTAGCTGGTTTCAAACCTAAAAGCAAAGGAGAGTAATCAACATAGTCTAGACAGAGCCTTTAAGAAAGGCTTTTAGTGGATATCTAGCTGGCCTTGCTAAGGCAGATATGACAAAGCAGTTGTATAACCTCAGTGAGTCTATGGGAGATTGTGACATGCTTGGTCCTCTGACTCTAAGTCTGTTGATTTTTTATCTTAAAACTGAATTTGTATACCTGACTTCATAGACACATACATAATACTTGAAAATATTGTCATGGGAAAGTAATGAATTTTTTGTTTACCTTTCTTTTGTTTTTGTCGTTATGTTTTCTCTGAGAAAATTATATAAAAGTGATACAAAAATTAAAAGAAATTAACTCGTCTAGAGGCAGTTGTTATATGAGTACCTTGTTAGACCAAAAATGAAATGTTAACATTTAACTTTGTTTTGAAAAAAACTAATTCAATCATATAGTAAGACATAAGAAAATCGAGCTTATCTTGAGGAATAAGACTTCAGTAAATAAGAAATAAATTAGAAAAGAGAACTGTTACTCTGTGTTTGTATGAGAGAATAATGGAAAGAGATTATCCCTAATCAGCGTGATGAGCTAATCAGAAGTCTTAACTGAAAGCCAGATCCTCAAGTAAACATTTCGAGGACATCAACAACAATGACAACAACAACAAAAAGTAAAAGAAAGAACAAAAATGTGATTAAGAAGCCCAAACAAAAAACATAAACATGAGGCTTTAGGTACAGAGTACTTTTGGCTGTTGCTGAATATTAGAGATGCTATTATTTTTCAGTAACCAACATGAGGCAGCACACACCCTTGAGGGGATTCAAGGGTAGAGTCAGAAATTGAAGTAGAAGTCTAGAAAAAGAAAAAAGGAACACAAAAGGAGAAGATATTGGAAGACAAAAAAAGAAAATGAAAAGAAACACTTCTAGATATTCTTAGTTTTGCAAAAATTTTCATCAAGATGCCATGGTACAGATCTCTTCTTTCCATGGAATAATTTTGTTGTAGTCATCTCAGTACTAGCATCCATCTGCCCTCTAAGAAGAATACAAGTAAATGCGAACACATATACATAGTATACACAGATGTAATACATCACACAGACAAAACCCTCTGTCTGGTTGAAGAGCATTTACTCTGATTATTAATGAACAACTAAAAGGAAGCAAGTGCTACAAACAAAGTAAGTCCAAATAATTTGTTTTCTTTCTTCAAGGATTTCCAGTCTTCTTGATAGGTCCTTGCATTATAGATTAAAAACAAAACAAAACAAAAAAATGAAAACAAAAACAAAAAATGAACTGCTCATCTATTATAGGCCTTAGAAATAATTATCTTAAAAAATCTTCATTCTGTAAAAACACACATATGTCCAAAATTTTTAATATTGAACAGCATACTCAAATTTACACAACTAGTTAGGAAGTCAAGTTAGGAGTTGAGCTAAGGAGTCCTGATTTATTTCTCTGAATTTAGGTCACTGTCTTGGCATAGAAGGAGCAAGGGTAAAGGGAATGGAGATGAGATCAATTATGCAGATAGGTTTTAGGTCACTTTGGGCCTAGATGAGAAAAAGTTTAAATTTCATCTAGGCATATGGTGAAAAAATGAAAAGGTTTTGAATAGTGGTATGTTTATATTTCTGTGTCAAAAATGTCTCTGACTTCTTAGTATGAGAGAATATAATTTGGAATAAAGAGACAAGTTGGAGGCTATTTCAAAAGTCTAGGTGAAAAATTATTGTGGTTAAGCCTAGTTATTGAGTTCTTGAGGACAAGCTGGGCTAGGGCTGTAGTTGAAGTATATAGCCAAGAGGATTTGCATAAGGATTAGATAAGGAAAGAGAAGAATCAAGTATGAGCCCTAGGTTTTGAACTGCAACTGACTGATGGTTCCATTTACTATATGAGAGTGATACTGTGGGTAGTAAAGGAAACAGGAGAAAATATCAAGAGTTCACTTTTAGATGCTTATTATACTCTTATTTCAACATGTCTATATGTTTGAAGATGTTCATAATGAAGAAATGGAAAAAGTATGCCATGTTTAAAGATGGAATATCATTACAGTATCATAAATGAGTCCAAGAATTCAGTTACACAAAACAGAGAATTCTTGTAATGTATCTGGCTTAAGTCTGTTGCAGAAGGTGGCATTCAATGACATATCTGTATTCACGTTTTAAGGGGCATGTAACTGAAAATTGACATTCCGCAGTGATTTAAGGCACACCGGGAGCATCTAAGTCAGGTTGTGAAATAAAGAGGTGAACATATAAATATGGAATGCTAGAATCAAGGAGAGAAGTCAAAGTCTGGCAATAGAAATGCAAGAGATATAGAGACCGAAATAGAGATAGTGATATAGATAGAAAGAGTGAGATAGTGATAAACATAGAGATGGATTGCTATGGAATTCCTTTTGTCATGGCTTTGATAAATACATTGAAAATGAGAGCCCAGCATCAGTGGAAGTGCTGTGGTGATTGTTTTCTATAAGGGAGGTGAAGGTAGCAGACTCTGCTATTAAAATATGCTGCCTAATTTCAATAGGTATGTTGTGATATTGGAGTAATAGGCCAACTCATTGTTTTTATCTATCAAAGGAAGGGTTGACACAGTTACCATAAGAGGCAGAAACAGCCTAACCTACACAGATCTTTGGTGATTGCAAATGCATAATCAATCACTAAGAACCAAAAAGCTCATAATTGAGCTTTTACTCAATTATGAGACATGATTCAATTGATTATCCTAAAGCCTCTTAATAAAATACACTGGTAAACCTGAGGGAAGACTTCCCAACAACACTCATCTATATATCTTCATTCTAGTATTTTGAATGAGAAAAGGGTAACTGTGAGCTCGGAAACAGAAACTACTCAACTTAGTAGGAATTATTAAATACTGGCTCTGAACCAGTCCCTTGGAATACAGAATGTATTCTGTTAGAGTATAAACTTGTGTAATTTGGTGAAAAATGGCATTTTTATTTGACTCTATCTCACAATGCATACAGAAGGATAGGGAATTTATTTTCAGGTCATTTATTGAAATCTTGAGCTGTAATTAAAATATGCATGCTTATTTACCTTGTCATATTGGTTCCTTGAATCAAAGTGTAAGGGTCATTAGGGGCGAAGTAGAAAATTGAATTTTCTGTATTTCCCACATTATATCACATGTATAAACAAAAACAAAAAAACATATCTGTGGTAGAGACAATAATACTAAAAACGTGATGAATTTACAAAAGCTATAGGAGCAGTAGAGTGAAGATGGATTTCATCAATGGTACCATAGGTGTGTTCTGCTCTACTATGTGACTCACTTTGGCAAATAATTAGTTAGCAAATGAGATGCCAGCTAAGGCTGGAAAAGCAGCTGAACAATAAGGCTTGCTCTTTAGTCCATTTCATTCTTCTAACTGATCATCAAATCAGGCCCTGGAGCCTGAAGGAGGATAAAATGTGTGGAGAAGGGTTGGTAGAAAGCTGAGTTATCCCATTGGAGATCACCGTATACCATTCTGCTCTCTGAAGACAAATGCGTAAATGAAATTAGTAGACAGCAGTCAAACCTGGCCCAGGTCAGTAAAACCACCCAATGGAACTCAGACTTATAAGAAATAATAGGTTTGTTGTTTTAAGCTGGTAATATGCTGCTACATATCTTGGTATTCAGTATTATTGGATCAATAGCTAACTGTCACAGGTGGTTACCATCCTATCTTCTTCATTTTAGTTATTAACCTAAAGCTCAAGAGAGACTGTTCTTGTAATAATATAGTGAATTGAGTTTAAGCAGGAAGTAATTTCAACTTCAACTTCAGACCCCTGATACTGCCTCCTTACTTGAGGACATTAAACACAAGTCTAACCCTCAGCACTTGTTTTGCAACTGGTTATAAAATTATTTTTTTAATTACTATTTACCTGGAAATTCAATCTCTCTCTCTCTCTCTCTCTCTCTCTCTCTCTCTCTTTCTCTCTTGCCCCCCAGCCCTTTCTTGCTTCCATCCCCCCTTTCCCAAATACTCAGAAATAGTTTGTTTCCAAATGGCATGAGAGCAATCTTGCCTTCTTCTCTATCTTGTTTTTAAATTTAGAACACATTTTAATTTGCAGGGATAGAGATCTTTGTACTGTCCCAGGGGACATTACACTTGCCCATCAAATAATAATCTTATCTTGATAAGAAACACAGAAGGCAGCATTTCATTTCATGAAATTCTGCATTTCCAGAAAAATAAATGACTTTTTTTACCCAGTGAATGAATATTTTTGGAGGTCCAGTGAATTGGTTACATTGAGATATCCCCTCGAAAGTTAATTGGAACATCTTGAATCTCCCTCTAATCAGAAAAAAGAAAAAAATAATAATGCAAACAAAACCACTTTTTATTTTAGAAAGAGTTCACGTTTGCATGTATTATGCTGACTATTTTCTGAGTTACTAAAATGCTTCCAGTTTTACTCCAGAAGTGACTTGTTAGGTGGTCCTAAATGAGAAATAGACCACTCTGTCACCCAAACTTTAAAAGCAATGGATCCCATGGTGATAATAATGCTTGTGGCAAATTGGGGTACTTCAAGGATCTTGTGGCTACCCTGGCTCAGAGAATCAAAACAAAGATTCTTAGGTTTTAATAGCAAGGATATAATAGAAAACATTCCACTTTTGACAAACATCCTTTAACATACAATAGACTCATATAGAGACTAAATATCAAAACCCAGGACTTTAAGTGACAATGTATCACAATGTCCATAATTATCTGTTTCATTATTCTATAGACCAAACCGTTATCCAAAAACAAAGTACCGTATTCAGAATAATTTTTGAAAGCAGAAATAAGTTACATGAGCAGAGATCTCACACTGGAATTTAGTAATCCAGTGAGGTAATATAATATATTTTAACTGTGATAACATTTATTAAATAATTACATTGACAAATGGTTAATATCCTCCAGGAATAAAGTTTTGGGCTGCACCAAGAAGTGGAAAACCTACCAGCATTGGCATAGAATTCTGAGTGGTTATGTAGGAGGGAAATCACAAACCCCGAATGGGTCTTGAGATCATTTGGAGAAATTAGTGCTGAAATATCTTCTCAAATAGCCTTTCTTGACCTATTTTAAGAGATACATAGTATATATGCATAAATATTATATACACAAATGTATATGAATCATATAAGTATTTCTAAAAAATTGTTTTTTCATAAAATTTTATATTTGATGTCTTTGTAGTAGTTAACTTTAAAATTTAGCCCATAAGTTAAATAAAGATCATGACAGTATCATGAAAACAAAATTAATAGAGGGAATAGGCATGATCCAGAGAGGGTAAATTTAGATTTACATATAAGAACTGCTAAAGTTTTAAAAATATCCTCTTTTAAACTTTTAAATTTTGTTAAATCAACTGACTACGTTTGTGCTAGTCTAAGTCTGGACTCTACTTTCCTCCATTGATCAATGCACCTATCCCTTTTGTCAATACCACGCTGACTTGGTCACAACGATGATTATTTTGAACTTTTAAATGACTAAGATGTTTTATAAAGTTTCATAGGAAATCCTAATCATTAAAGATGTTAATAGATACACAGTGTAAGATTATTGGATTCTGAAATACAGATTCACAAAAAAGGAGAGAAAAAAGGATGCTAACTAATGTTATTTTTACCACATAATTTAAAAGATATTCGAACATAGTTAATTTTCCTAGATATGAATATCCTTACTAAAATAAAAATAATTTTAATTTTTAATCACCGATTTCGGAATTCGCTCTGTCATTCTGCCTCGGGCTCTAGTGGCTATTTTTCATGGTTTAGGTCCACAGAATCTCTAAAAAGGTTCTGCTAAATATGTGTTCATTCTGGGGTTTGAAATGACAGGGAAGCCCATACTCAGGAAAATGTTTTCATGATGTGGTGGCAGAAACACAAGACAGCACACCCTACAAGCAAATTTTAATTCCTTGTTTAATACCTATTAAAGTGTTCATTGGTCAAATCAGGTTCCATGAGTGAGCCCAAAGACAAAGTTTAGGAAGTGTGTTCCTCCTATAGAAGGAAAGAACAGGGAATAATTATTTTCGAATTATATTCAACCCATCATGATTCGTCCACTTGTTCAAATCTCTGTGACATGTGAAATGTAAGATTCCCAAAGCTTTTGTCAAAATTATGGCATCAGGTTTGAAGTCCAGATTCTTTACATCTCTATGAAATCTCGATGTAGCTTTTCATTATCTGGAGTCCTTGCAGCCTAAAACCCAGTTCTTGCCTTCCTTCACACTCAGCATTAAGGCATACAATAGGGAGCTGTTAGCCTCCTGAGGCATATAAAAGTCCTTGGGCCCTAACAACTCTGGACAAATATTATCAGGCACCCCTCCTCTGAGGGAAAGGAATAGTTCTTCATTAGGCCCAGATTTTGTTACCACAGCTCTTGGCTCTGCCTTCTGGATATTCCTTCATTTTGCATCATGCACCAGAGCCAAGTCTGAAAAATTGGTTAAGAATAAAAGATTTAAAGAATATGCCCTGGGGAGTCTGAGAAGCTCTCTTAGCCAGATTCCTGTCTTTGAAATTTTGGGGGCCAAAGGACATCCTTTAACTTGGATAATTTCAGTTTCTTTTGATCTGGCTGGCAGCACTTTTGAAAATATAGTTTTCACAAGTATTTTAGTTTTATAAGTCTTAATAGTCAGTCAATTTCATGTGCAAAGAGCCATTTTCTCAATTATTTTCATGACATTTCTCTCTCGAAATTATAGGTCCTTTGTGCAAATCAGACTGCTGCGAGATCACAGTTTTTTTTTTTTTCTTGGATCCTTTTATATATCTTAAAGGGTCTATTTGACACTATTTCCTTTCAGAAATGATAACTAAAGAAATTTGAGCACCACACCTAAGTTGGGCTTTTTCTTTATTATATACAATAAGTTTTATTTGATGAAAGCAATTTTATTCTGAAAAGCTATAAGTCATGGGTTTAATATATTTGCCCCAAATTCTGTTTATAAACTTCCAAATAGTTTTGTTAGCTTATCTCTATTATAATAAATTATGAAATACATCTAGAAGCAACCAGCTCAACATTTTGCCTCAAGATCTCCAATCTCTCTGTTGAAAATACATTAGGAAGGTCTTCTGCCTTTCAGAATATCATAAGCAAATATTTTGCCCCTAAAGAAAATAAATTGCCGTTTTTTTCTACCTCTGATATTAGATTTCTCGACTGAAGCACTTGGTCTACGATCCACAGCCGTATAGTCTAAGTTCTTTTTTTTACAAGCACCTATTTCCATTGCCAATTTTTATACCAGCTTTTAAAACATAAGAGAAGCAAAAACCAAACGCTTCTAGCAATAGATATACTTTTTTATTTCTTTCTCACGACTGTGCAGTTTAGCTTAGGAGTCTCTGCTTCTAAGTGTTGCTCCAGGGGCCAAGGCTGAACGGCAAGAGCTACTCAGTCACAGCTCCTCCAGAGACGGTGGATGTACAAGATGACATGAGCACGCAAACACATTAACAGCTCTGGTAATGTCACATCTACTAAAATCCCATTGGCCAAAGTAGTAACACAGCTGAACCCACGTTCAACTAGTAAGTAGTAAATGCACTTCTGTCATGGAGTTCAGGGAGACAGAGTTGCTATGTCAATACTAATGTGCCTTAGTCTGCTCAGATGGCTATAACAGAAAACTGTAGACTGAATGGCTTATAAAGGCAAGAAATTTATTTCTCACAGTTCTGGAGGTTGGGAAGTCCAGATCAAGGCATGAGCAGATTTGATATCTAGTGAGAACTAGCTTCTGACAGCTATCTTTTTTTTCTGTATCCTCACACGGTAGCTAGGAAGAGAGAGCTTTTCCAGATTTCTTTTAAAGGGCACTAATCTCTTTCATGTGGGCTCTGCCTTCATGACCTCACCATCTACTAAAGGCTGCGCCTCCCAATATCATCACCTTGGGGGCGAGGATTTCAACATAAGAATTTGGTGGTCGTTGGGGGGGTGGGGATGCAGACATTCTGTCTGTAGCATAATGTAATCTAATATAGTTCTACTAAAAAGAAGTTGGATAAAATACTATTTTCAACAGCAGTTTTTAAGAATGAAAAACAAAACAAGTATACATATATACTCACAAATGTCATCCATTTGAAGTGTCATCTATTTATAAATGACTCTTGTTAGCTGGAATTGTAAGAGACAGCAAGAGGAATTATTTTTTTCTACTGTCATGACATGGTAGAGAACAGCAAATACTATTCATAGGCTAGTCATCAAGGAGCTTCTGGTTGCTTTATTTGTCATTTTTTTTCTGTTTAGCCCTACTTGTAGCAACATGAAACATTGTATAATATTTGACTATAACATAATTAACTTTTTTAAAATAATATTTTTTAGTTATTCTTCTTGTCAAGGAGGTGGTGGGACTTTTTCCAACAAAATAACAAAATAAAACAAGAAAGAGACCTAGTAATTTAAACAGAAAACAAAATGTGTGCTTAGAATCATGTTGGAGGAAAGCTTCAAATTATACCCATGCAGTCGCCTCTATCAAATAAATCCTGATAGGAGCAAGCAGACAAGACGACTCTTAAGGTATATCTCTAAGAAAAAAAAAAAAAAAAACAAGTATCATAGAGTATTCATTTAATGTGTTAATTTTGTGAGCAGTTATTGGTTTGGTCAGCTATTTAAACTCTCTAAGCAATGTTTTCATTACATTAGAAGTTGTAAATAATTTTCTATTTATGCTTTGATTACAGGAATTCCACCAAAGGATATATAAATATGATCCTTTTTGTGTTAACCTTGATGTAAAACATCCTTCTAATCTGAAGACTCAATTTTGCCTATGGGTCGGGAAAATAATCTTTAAGTAGGATTTTTCCCCTCCTTCTCATTCTGTTCTGTTTTCTCTTTTCAGAATGTATATTACACTCATTTTAAGATACCTAGATCTACCTATGATGCAGCTGCTTTTTTCACCATAATTCCCTTTAAAACAGAATTTTCAATTAGAAGTTTATGTTAGACACTAAAATAAAACAGGCACACCATTTGAAAGTTATTTGCCAAATAACCATATACCGATTTCCAAACAATATTAACCACAAACTGTTTCTTTGATCTTGAACACCCTCATATAGTTTAAGAATACAAAAGTTTAAGAGAATGCATAAGATAATTTTTTGAGATAGTATTTTAGGAAAAATCCTTCCACCTTGGAAACCCAGTGCTAGTCCCGTCACCTCAGACCCTGGTAAAGAACAGGCATCATTACTATGGGGTTTGCCTACATTTTCATGGTTTATTGGGCGGGGATTGTGCATTCGTTTCCAGAAGTCAAAATGTGGGCAGCATAAGAAAGAGAAGGAACAGGGCCTACAGGGCCACAGAGATGGATATAAAATTCCAGTAGCAAGAAAGTGGAAGTGAGTGAGCAGGAACAAAGGATGGATTAGCAACTGACCCTCTGGAATACAGAATAAACTCCCTTAGACCAACCTGGCAGAAAATGTTCAGATTATCTCAAAAGTGTGTCCCAGGTCACAAAGAGTCATCTTTAAGCTATGGTGAGGCCCATAGAGAATGAAGCTTAAGACAGTACTAATGAAAGCACAAACTGCGATACTTCTATGTCTGTCATTTCATAGGGACCGATGGAATAGCTGGCAAGAGATTGCAGGAAGAAGAGAAGCAGCCAGCAGGTAATTATAGGAGACAATCGCACTCTTTCCCACTGTAAGTGCCCAGCCTAAAGCTCCCTGGGCTGCGAGAAGGGTATAAATTGATCACTGGATTAATTCAGAATTTTGATTAATATCTTGATCAGGCATTTTAATGATCAAATTAAATCTGTGTTTAAAACTGTTATCAATAGAATGTCTACCTCAAAAGATTAAGCAGACAACCTGTATTAAGTGCCAGAATTCTTCTCTGGATAATATAAGATTTGCTGTATATATACATATATACATACATACATACATATTGCTGTGTGTATATATATATACACACACATATACAAAGAAATATTATTTCATTCAATAAACTTAAAGAATAAGTCAATATAGTGTGGTTTAAATGCATTGTGAACCCAGCTTCAAAATTCTTTTCATCTCTGTTATAATTTACTCTGAGTTGGCTAACATTTTTTCCATTTGATTAATTGGTTTATTTATCTCTATCTATCTATCTATCTATCTATCTATCTATCTATCATCTATCTATCTTTCCATACATACATACATCCATATAACAAAAATTGCCATGGTTAGAATAAATACAATTTGCAGGATATGATAGAACCATAGAAAGTTAAGATTAAATTCTACTTGATCATTCGCCTTCATTTTTTACATGCTTTTTCCATTTTCCTGAATTCATTACTGCCCTAGCTTTAAACATTTATAACGACAGATCAGGCTACTCTTGAAGGTAGTTGAGCCAAAGGCAAGATGCTTAACAAGGTCTTCCCTATATTCAAACTATTTGGTTTCCTTGCATTTTATCATTTTACTTTTTCTGCCAAATACTTTAGATTTTTTTCTCTGGAACAGTACATAAAAGGTATTGAACATGAAAAATTTTTAATTAATTGAACTTAGCTATAATGTTATTGTACTACTTCTTTGCAAATCTCTTAATCCTAAATTTCTGATAGCCATGGTTTCACACACCATAAGGCATTTCTTTCTGACTGTTATCTATGTTAAACTTAAATAATGGCAAATACAAATGATCTAATACTCCAGAGAGAATTTTGGACAATCTATTTAAATAAATATATCTATTAATATAATTAATTTCACTTTTATTCTGTCAATAAGTGAGAAACAGAGCTCACACTGACTTCAGCAACTTCTAGAACATCAGGTATTTTTTCAAATAAGCTATTAATCCAATTTCATACCATGTTCTACCACACAAATTAATGTAATGTTTTAAAATTTTTATTTTAAAAGAGCTATCAATTCAGCTTGCTAGATTTATATTATCATTCTAATATTATAAAATAGTTCTGAATTCCAGTTATTTTATTGAACTCATTAGACATCCTTTTAACTTTCCTCTATCCAATTTTGAAAACAGTATCTCACATTTTAATTTGATTAATTTGTACATGACAGGAGGCTATTCATAAAATGAAACAATAGAGACCTCACTAAACTTCAGTCTTAATAGTTTTAGAGCATTTTTATATAAATGATTGTAGTCTACTATGTTTATATTTAGAACATTTTTATAAGAATGAAAGACTTTTAGTAGTTTTCTAAAATATATCACATCCATGATTGTCATCAACTGTCTTTTTTAAAGCCAAATTGAATGGGCATTTTCATCTGTTATCTTACTTCAGAGTAGAATTGGATACTATTTGATTAGTTAACACTTCTGGTTGCAAAAGACAAAAGCCTAATTCATAATAGTTTAGGACAAAGGAGGACTCTATTGGATCTCTCTCTCTCTCTCTCTCTCTTTTTTTTTTTTAAGTCTTTCTTTACACTTCTAGTCTTAACCACTGTCATTTGTTGGCTGGTATATTAAAATACCTTTTTAAGTAGTTTCATTTTTCCCAATCCATTCAGTGGCCGCTGAGATCTTTGTAAAACAAAATCAGATCATTCTACTCTCCTAAGGTAAATCTCCCATGGCATAAGGTCCAACAGGCTAGTCTGCTTGAACACATATTCCACTCAACTCTCTACCTTTCTGAATTCCAACACACGAACCATCTTTATGTTTTTTAAATACTTTGAGATCCTAACTCTTGGTCTTGGTTGGGTTAGTTGTTTCCTTTGTCTGGAATAGTTTGCATTTGGCTGATTTAATATGCCGTTCGGATATTGACTCAAGCACCTGTTTTCTAAACGGTCAATCTAAATTACTCCCAGAACCAATTCACTTTTAATCACTCATTCTGCTTTATTTCTTTTTGGCGTGTATTATACTCTCCAATTAGGTTACATTGTTTATATATTTATACATTTATTTATTTTGAGGATCCCCACCTAAGAACATAAACCGGAAGAGAGAATGAATATCGTTTGTTCACAGCTGCATCCCCCATACTAGGGGGTGGTGCCTGTAATTGGTTGGTACTTGCTAAATATGACACAAATGAATGTAAATATCCCGGAAGAAGGGGTGAGAGGAAGGAAAGAAGAATATAATCTCTTTCTTATGTCTCCATTTATCTCTCAGTGTCCACTTTCTCTCAATCGCCTATTCCTCGATGTTAGAGGCAAAGGTCCTGGTAACTCTAAGTTATATGTTTGTTTTGTTATCTCTTGATATGAATGGGTTTCTCCATCTTAGCTGAATTTCAGGAAATTCCTGGAGAAAGACTCTGATTGGTTTTGCTTTGATCACATTTGCAATGTCTTTGCTAATTAATAAAAGAGACAAATTTAATGTGTTGTGGTAGAGACTGCTGATACCAGCTAATATGACTTCTCTCCTTCTGAGTACAGCACTAAACTAGGTTTCTCAAGGCCCCTACTTTGAGGAGTTTTTGTGTGTGGAATATGTGTGGAGTAATGTGTGTCACTTTTAGCTGAGGTAGGTAAAAGTGGAGGAGCATTCAGCTTGTTCTCCTTCCTCTGCTGCCAGCCAGATAGAGGATGACACAGTAGGTTTCCCCTACTACACAGCAGCATAGGCCATAAGATACTAAAAAGCAGAGATGATATTTACGCACATATGAATATCATTCAGTTTTGAGTAAGGAACATAAGGATTCAATAAAGAGTTAACATGTATTGACTGCTTACTAAGTTCCAGGAACTCTGCTAAGTTTTTCACATGAATGATTTCATTATTCACCCATTTTTTAATTAAAATTATTGGGGTGACATTGGTTAATAAAATCAGATAGGTTTCAAGTGTACAATTCAATAACACATCATATATATATCGCATTGTATGTTCACCACACAAAGTTAAATTTCCTTCCATCACCAAATATCTGACCTCCTTTAGTCCTATCTACCTCTCCGCCCTCCCCCTTCCCTCTGGTAACCACGAGTCGACTGTGCCTGTCCATGAGTCTCTATTCCTTTGCTATGTTTGTTTGTTGCTTTCAGTTTTATATTGAACTCTGAAGAACATGACAAAGTAGAGTAGATACTATTGGTATTTCAGTTTTGTAGATGATGTGTTAGAAGTAAAAAAAAAAATTACCTTTTTGCTTAAAGAATGTCTTACAGTTAGTAAGGGTTTGAACAGTCTGTCCGGGTAAATCATGGTGAAAATGTGATAGAATGTCCCTGCTGGTCTGGTGCTTACAGAATAGGGGAGACATGCATCAGTCAAAATGTTTTAACAATGAAGGCATAATTACACATTGGGATAAATGTGCTGAATCCCAGAATGCATTACCTATGATTATATTGTGTTTTTATATTTGAATTCACTACATAGATTACATTTCTTTGTTGTACAATGACATAGCCATACATTTTTAATCTTCTTATATTATTTTTTGGATAACAAATATTATCCATTATAGATTAGTTTTATTTAAGTCATGGATGCAGATTACTTCCAAATTCTGAAAATTATCCCAATGTGTTCATTTCACTGAGAAATGCTGTGTTCTTAGATTTAATATCTGTTAATATTACAGTGTTACTAATATTCATTGTGTCTCACCTTAGTTTTGTAATTCTCAAAATAAGTTATAAATATATGCAAATGTTTTCTTAAAAGAATTAATCTAAATGAGATTTTCTTTTTGGTATCCTCTTAGGAAGAGTTCGCTCAGTTCTTTAACAGAAATGTTCTTGTACACTTGTCACTGCGGATATTAATGAGAGTTTTATCCTCACTCCTTAAACTTTACAGTTATCTTCATTTGCTCTTTAAATAAACCAATACATGGGAAAACTGGTTGAATATATTTTTGCTATTATCAGTGTGTCTGATCATTGTGGTTGCCCCTTAATCCTATTGATCTTAGTTTTGAGTCACACTTACTTGTAGCAATCAATATTAATTGATTAAAACTGTCACCAGTGAAAGTAGCAGACTGAATTAATTTTCTGAATGGATCTATGTGTCTGGTAGATCTATTGTTTTTATTATTTTACCAATGTTTGTAATAGTAATTATATAACCATACAGAATAGTCTAAAAGTCATGCATGCTGTATGTCAACAAAGAAGTTCGCAATCAGTGAGGTAAATTTTTTTTCTTTTAAAAAACTATTATCTCCCAAAGGAAAAATAACATTTTATGAATAAAAGTTATTGAGAAAAGAGGGTTTCATCTTAGGTTTTCAAATCTCTTTATGCTGTAATTACAATCTGAAAGTAAAAAGTTGCCAAATAAATGCAAACATAAATAAGTACAACAGATTGACCACCCAGAAATAAAGCCAATATACTTGAGAACATAATATCTGACAATCATAGGTTTAGAAGTCTCTGAGTAAGGAATGGTTTAGTTTCTAAATGAAATTGACATGTGAAACTTTCTTTTGGAAGGAAAAGAACAAATCCATACTTTATATTATATGCCAAACTGATCTCTAGTGAAGGCATTCTTGAAAATAAAACAGTAAAATGTTAACAGAATATTGAAAAAGAATACTTGAATAGTTATAAAATATTACAGTAGGGGAGATATTTCTAAGTAAAACATTTGTTTATGCCCCTTCCTCCCAAAACATTTAAAAACAAACTGGGATCATGAATTATCTGTACCCTGAAACTCACTTTTTTTCCCCACCAAATATTTGATCTGCCTTACCCCTATCTACCTCACTTTTAAATAAGCTTAGCAGATTTTATAGAACTTCCAGTTTTGGGCTGTAAATGCTTGACATAGTTTACTATATATATATTTTTTTACAGTGAATCACCAATAAACAAATTATTAGGAGATGTAAAAAGATTAGAAAATTATTAAGAGGAATAAGAATTCTTAAATTTTAAAGTGAGTTGAAATAGTTGAACTTAAAGCATTGAAGAAAACATATGTCTAATCACTCTTTCTGTTTTCTGAATAATCAACATTATACTAATCTCTCTTATTGGTAATTCTTAAGAATAAGGAAGAATAACACCTTTAGTTCATCACTTATTTCCCCAATATGTCTTAGAATCCATGGTGGAAAAGATGGAGATACTAAACTGTGTGGATTTTAAAATTTATGTATCAAAATATATCATTAAAAGATTATAAACTAAAAATACCAGATGAAGAAAAAAGTAATACCTAAAGGGATCATTATCATAAATATAGCATTTTTAAGGCAGTTCAGAAAAGCCATAGAAAATTTTATATACTGGCAGTTAATCGCAAAATAAAATTTAAAAAGTCAATAACAAAAAGGAAAGTGCTCCAGTAGACACTAATTCTAGGAGTCTTCTGGTAGAAACAAGAAAATTAAAACAAGAGTTAGAGAATATTTTTAAAATCAAACCTCAAATTAGGTTGCTGCTGGCAATACATAATCATTTTTAAGTTGGAACCTGCTTCTACCACTACATATAATAAAATATTTTAATATAGAGAAAATTATGGAGTAATATTTGATATGACTTTAATCAATACTACAAATCATATCCTTATGTAGAAAACTTCTCTAAATTTCTTCTAGATTTTTTAAAAAAATTATTTCTAACATAAAACAGGTAGAAGTTGCTATTCTTACTAGGAAGCTGAGAGATTCAAACTGCTTCTGGTTGACTTGCTCCTTGATCACAAATAGAATATAATTTTGAGTCTTATTAGTCATTCATATATCCTCTGTTCATATAACATTGTTAAATATTCAAAAAGTTTCAAATAGATAAATAGAAATATTTTCATTTGTGACTCCTGTTATATTATCTGCTATCAAAAGTTTTATTTGAATATTTTATTCATATTTTAACTCTAAATTCTAGTAAAGGTGATATTTCAACTCTATCTTTAAAAAATTATTTATTTATTTTAATTAGTTTCAAGTATACAGTACATTGGTTAGACACTTATGTAGTTTATAAAATGACCACCCTAATTACTCCTTCTCTCCTCTTGTTTTCCACCTAGTCAATATATTAATGCTCACTGCATTCCTTATGCCATGCTCCCCAACCTCACGACCATCTATCAACTACTAATTTGTACTTCTTTAACCCTTCACCCATTCTCCCAGCTCCCCAACCCCTCTCTTCTCTGTTCGTCGTCAAATTGTCCACTATATTTGTGAGTCTGTTTTTGATTAGTTTGTTTTTTTGTTTTGTAGATTCCACATATAACTTAAATCATATGGTATTTATCTTTCTCTGTCTGACTTATTTCACTCAGCATAATAACCTTTAGGTCTATCTACATCATTGAAAATGATAGGGCTTCTGTTTTTCAAATGGTTGTCAACTCTATTTTTACCTTAAGTAATGATGACAATAATTTCTACTTTACTTTTTTGTTAAGAAAAAAACCATTAAGGATATAGCATTTAGAACCAATCTAACCAAATTTATTAACTGTTGTAAAAGTTAAGCAAATACATCCCTTGCTAAAATCATTATGGTACCTATTACAACTCTAGCAAATTTAGCTACATTAACATTACTTTTGTCGGATAAGATGTCATGTTTGAATCACGACTGATACATGTCTTTTTATTCCTCTAAGACTACAGGAAAACACTAAAAAAGACTACCCTTTTTTGCACGAACTATTTTTCTCCTTTATTGAAAGTATGTGAAAAGCATCAAAAAGTATTACTCTGCCTTTAATTCATGATTTTCTTTAATTCTATATTTCTTCATGGCCCTTTATTATTTTATTTTTAAATGTATTTTAAAATTATAGTAGACATACAATATTATATTAGTTTCAGGTATACCATATTGCGATTCCACGATTATGTATCTTATGAAGTGATCACCACGATAAGTCTAGTATCTATCTAGCATCTTACAGTTATTATGAGATTATTGACTATATTCCCTATGTGGTGCTTTACACCCCTATGACTAATTTTATAACTGGCAGTTTATGCTTAACCTCCTTTAATTTTTCTACCCATCCTTCCTTTCATATGACAACCATGTTTGTTCTCTATATCTATGAATCTGTTTTCTGTTATGTTGGTTTATTTGTTTTATTTTTTAGGTTCTATATGTTAGGAAAATCATACAATCTTTATCTTTCTCTGTCTGACTAATTTCACTTAGCATAATACCCTCTAGGTCCATCTATGATGTTACGAATGACAAAATTTCATTCTTTTTTAGGGCCAATTATTATTTCATTGTCTATATGTATACCACATCCTGTTTACCCATTTTTTTCTATTGATAGCCACTTAGGTTGCTTTCATATCTTGGTTACTGTAAATAATGCTGCAAGGAACATAGAAGTACATGTATCTTTTCAAATTAGTGTTTTTGATTTCTTCAGATAAAAACCCAGATGTAGGATTGCTGGGTCATATGATAATTCTACTTTGACTTTTTTTGAGGAACCTCTATACTGTTTTCCATAGTGGCTGCTCCAGTTTACAGTCCCACCAACAGTGCACAGGGGTTCATTTTTCTCCATAGCCTCACCAACAGGTATTCTTTGTTTTCCTTCTGATAATAGCCATTATTACAGGTGTGAAGCGATAGCTCATTGTGGTTTTGATTTGCATTTGTCTTATGATTAGTGATGTTGAGCTTTTTTTCACATTTTTTCGTTATCTGTATGTCCCTTTCAGATAAATGTCTATTCATGTTCTCTGCCTAGTTTTTAATCAGGTTTTTTTTTTTTTTTTTTTATTCTGAGTTGTACGAATTCTTTATAAATTTTACATATCAACCCCTCACTAGTGTTTCTTAACATAACAGCAATTCTTCTGGTCATTGAATTCCTTTTTATGCCTCAGGAAGATAGCCCTTGCATAACTGCTTTGTCATAATAAAACCCTTAACAATGATTTTGGCCTGTAACTATATAAATCATCACATAGCTACATTTCTTTCAGGTTTATTATTGTCTATTTCACAATTCCCCTCTCTCAAACATGATGAAGAAACTATATACATGTTCATACAAGATAATAATCGTTATTCAGTCTATATTGCAACATGTTCTTTATTGCCATTAGAAGATATTTTGAAGCAATATGATCTAAACCTTAGGTTTATTTTAATGAAGTAAAAAGCAAAAGTGTTTCTTTATAAAAATTAAGTGTTTCTTAGAGATGTTCATTTCATGTCACCTTCCCATAGCTTTGACTTGAAGAGGCAGAAACAAATTTTTTCTATTAGTCTAGTATACTTTTGTTATGGATTATTTTTTAAAGAAGCACAGCGAGCATGAACAATGAATAAATGCATAATGTATGGGAATATGAACAGTGAATAATAAATTTTTAACTTAAAAAAGAAACTATTTCTCTCCAGGCTCAATAGTTTGATCAAAACATTGTGTTTTAAAATGCATCTTATAACCTACCATACTGATATAGGTAGCCGAATGTGTTTCAGATAAAATGTGAATTAAGAAATCTCATCCTTTGGTTACATGTCTTGGGAGTTGGACTTTTCCCTTTAATAAATATTTCAATCTAAAGAGAGATGCCTCAGTAAAATAAAAACAAATGATAGTGCTATCTCCACAGAGACAATGTATTATTTTTAAATGGATGAAATGGCCCATGCTCTGCCCTGTGACAGTTAGATACTCAAAATGAGACAGTCGAAAATAGAGTTAATCATTCCTATGAATATGAAATTGAGTCTCCATTTTTGTCCTAATTTGAGATGAAGAGAAGGACAAAGAGCACCAAGCCTACATAATATTCTTACAAAGATTACATATGACAATAACCAGGCACATAGCACAACCTTAAATAATGTCACTGCAACTTAGAGCTAACCTTATTGACTAATATCCTAATAGTCTTCATTATAGGTATTCAAAATATGAAAGCAATAATTTAGTAGTTGTTAATAGATAGTAAATTTTTATAAATGAACTATTATTTTCTGAGTCTTTAGATTTGAACATAATTTTTTTATTAGAGAATTACATAGGTGTCAGCACTCAGGTATGAGATATAAGAAAGATGAAATAAAGTAGACAGAAATTTTCCAAGAAAAAACAAATAATCAGAGATTCTGAATTAGTCATTATAAGAGATTTTTGTTTTTGTTTTTGTTTTATGTCTTAGGTGACCGTAATGTTTTGTCAAAATTGAAAAACATTGGCCTAGATTATCATTTCCCTGCAAGTTAATTATGCTATTTAAAGTAGCAATAATAAAAACATCGTCAAATTTGATTACATCTATAAGTACCTCAGATCCCTGTACATTATACATTTTTCTATAATTCATTGTTGAAAGAATTTACTGTCTTTGCAAATATATATTTTATGCAGTGATGAATTAATTATTGCTTCCACAATTCAAATCCATTTGACGATAGCTAACATCTCAATTTCCCAAAAAGTATAGATGTTAGACCACTTCCAAAGGAGGACTAGATGTGATTAAAATGAACAATTGCAAGCCACTAGTCCTGATAATAAAATTTACCAACTTCCAAATCTTTACTGCAAACTATCAATTGCAGCCAAACACTCCATTTAGATCGACTGGGATATCTAAGAGTTATAATCACCTTAGTAAAAGCAAATTTGTGGCTTAGAATAGAATTGTCATTCTTTTAAGCAAAGATAGAAAACCAAATTATTTGTCTACTGACAAAAAGAAATGACATGAAATATTTCAAGTTTTGATTAGCTGTTTAACTTTTCGAACTGCGTAGATAACATTTATGTTTTTCATTAATCTAACATTAAATGCTTATAGCTTTAATGGCATAGGATATACATAAGGTATATTCATGAATTAGTTGCATAATACTTAAATGCATCAATAAGTAACAGTTTTTGTTAAACAAGGTACAAACATTCATTTATCAACAGTTTGTTGATCCATTTTCAATTCTTTTGTTTATTTAGACCTAATTTTCATATTCTTTTTGATATGTAAACATACTACCCTATTAATTTAACTTCAGGATTCCAGTTCACTAGACAGCTTAATGCCCTTGTTACACAATTGCTCTTGTTCATTGTACTATAACTGCAATTTTATGAAATCTTGTAGTAAGTATGAATATAGGTTTACTAATGAAGTAAAGCTATTAATATATTAATGCATTCAGCTCCTCAGAGTGCATACTTAATGGAACATACAGTCAACTAATATCCTAGAAAAACTTTGAGAATGAGATTAACTATCTGCTTGTGATTTAAGCTTTTACTTGAAAAATATGCATGTCTACCAAATTAGTCAGACCTATTTTTTAAAAAGAGTACACAAATTTAAATTTCAAAAACTAAGTGTTTTAGAAAAAGTTTTTAACCATACCAAATTAAAGGAAAGTGTGGCACTTCTGACATTACAATTTATTAGTTTGCAAAAATGAACATTTGAAGCAGTTGTTTACTGAATATGGAAAATATGTGACAGAATTCATGGGTGTGTATCATACTACTGGTTAAACAGCAGGCATGAAAAATATCTATACTGATGACTATATGAATTTAACATAAAAAATTCATTGAGTGCCTCCCCCAAAAAAATTTAACTTAAGAATCACAGGTACCAGTTAAGCAAGTTTGCACTTCTTATTCAGGAGTTATTTCTAATACTTTTTTAGTCAGGTATCAAATTAACTTATTGGAACAAAACTATTACTGAGATTTTATTTATTTACTTGTAAATCCACAAGAGCATAATGTCTAACTTAATTGTACACACATTTTTACACTAGGGCATATTTTTTTTATTTTCTGTAAAATATAACTCAATCATATTTAAACTATTTGGCTGAATCTGTGTAACATTAGTTGCATTTAAAGATAAGGAAAGTGTGTTCCTTATAAGAAAATAACTTTCTCAATGCCACGTTGACTAAATCAGGACAGAAACATATTTACTTCCAAGTCCATGGCTGTTAGAGAATACACTGTAGCAAATAAGCTAAGGGAACATCTTTCAGAGTAATGATGACATTGTATCGATTTTCAGATGTATTTTTAGCTCTACCATAGATTATAGGTATTTATTATGGTTTGTTTTTTCCAGATTTAGTGTCAACTGGTTAGATAAATTTACCAACATATTCTGCATAAAAAGCTTATTCCAGACTCCAGATATATGTTCAATAAATACACAATTTACTGTCCTTTCAATCTCTCTAATGACTTCTAAGTAAACTAGTTTACCTGGTAGCTACATTCTCTATTTGAATACACCTTTAAAAGTATAGAAGTGATGTTATTGATGTTTGAATCTAATATTGCATACAAAAATGTCAGGTGATCCACTGAGCAATTTAAAGTTAAAATAAGTTTGGTTACTGTGTTTTCAAATCTAATTGCTGCTTTTAAATTTTGAAGAGGAGATCCTCTTTTAATACTCTTATTCAACAATGTACTGGAATCTGTAGCTAATACAATAAGACAGTAAAAGAAATAAGAGGTATAGAGTTTGGAAAAGGGAGAAATGAAACTGGGTTTATTCACAGATATCATGATTGATTATGCGGAAAATGCCAGAGTATCTCTAAAAAAATTCTGGTCATAATAAATGAATGTAGCAAGATCACTATACATTATATATAATTATTGAATAAATGCATGGTGGGAGCTAGATTTCTCACTTTGGAGTGGATGGTTACAAATAAATCAGGAGACAGGCTAAAATATCCTGTTTGTAATAGATTAGAGTTGGAGAAATCTGTACGAAGTCATGTTTAGTTTAACATAGATACAAATGGTTACATATAGAAACGTGTGTGTGTGTGTGTGTGTGTGTGTGTGTGTGTGTGTTACACCTACCTTGATCTACACATACTATAGCCTTGCTCAGTTAGCTGAGGAGATCTAACAACAATACTTTAGTATCAATAAACACCTAAAACCATACATGAACTGGGTTTCTAAAAACATTGTACTATTCTCAAAAAAAAAAAAAAAAAAAAAGGAAAGAAAGAAAAGAAAAAAAAGAAACCAGGCCACCTTGGAAAAGTGGTTGATTCCAGAATTAGGACAGAAAATATACTAGCTGATCCCATGTTCAAAATACAACACCAAATTATGAAGCTGTGACAAAGGGACACAGGAGCTAACTAAAAGAGTTGTCAGTGCCCAAAGCTTGAACAATTTGAACAACAAAATAGATAAATTAGTATTGGATTGTGACCCAAAGTATAAAATAATTACGAGTCCATATTGATATAAATAAATAATTAAATATCTAAATGAATAGCAGAAAATAAATTTCCCATGCAGAATTTTAAACAATTTATGTAGATACTCCACCTTAAAGGATGTAGATGTCACTTCCTATACCTTAAGTGTGGGCTACACATAATTACTTCCTTCCAAATAATACGGTATGGGAAAAGGAAAAAGAAAAGAGTTATTTTACACTGAGGAAACCTAACAAATACTACCTCAGGTTCAAGATTAACGTCAATAGTGAGAAGTCACATTAATTACATATACCCTTGACACGTAATTAGAATGTCACTCTAATTCTGTGCTAAAGAATGCCCCTTTACTTCTTTCCAAAACCCATAACCATCTAATCATGAGAAAAACATCAGAACAATCCCATCTGAAAGCCATTTTATCAAGTACCAGATCAGTGCTCTTTGATACTCCAAGGTCATGAAAAACAAGAGAGATATGAGAATTTTTCACAACAAAGAATAATCCAAGGAGATATGACAATAAAGTATAATTTGATATCCTGGAACAGAAAAATTATATTAAATTAAAAATAAGTAAGTCCAATAAATTGCTAAACTGTGGACTTTTGTAAACAATTGTATCAATATTGGATCGTTATTCTTAACAAATATGCTATGGCAATGTAAGATGTTTGTAATAGGAGAAGCTGGGTGGGAGTTATATTGAGACTCTACTATTTTCTCAATTTTCATAGAAATATGGAACTATTTTAAAATGAAGAAGTATATTGAAAACAAACATACAAAAATTAAATATGTTTAATGAAGAAAAATCCTTGTGCAAGAATTGCAAAGCTTTCATTTGTAAATTATCCAACTTTTAATAGTTGGTAATGTTAAAGAAAATGAGTATGATTTATATGGTCAGTCATACCTATATTTTAGTAAATATTTTTTGGTTAGTATTTTCACATAATGTTTCCATATCTATTTTTTAGTAGAAAAAAATAAGCATTGGCTATTAACATTTTAGGTATACATAGCATCTTTTATTTATGGTGCTTCGGTACTATATGGTGTTTTTTTAAGTTGTTTATATTGAATTTAATTTAGCCATAGATAGTTACATAAAGATACAACTTCAGACAGTGGGAAAAATACTGTTATCACCAACCTGGTGAGTTCAAATCACAGCAGTTGAAAACCAGTTTATTTACATTCTATTTTAATCACTCCCATCCCACATTATTAATAATCTCAGTGGATCATCTGAGATTGTTGTTTAGTTGAGTAGTCTCATATAAAAAATTATAAACTACATATTTACCTTCTCTTCTGGATCAAAATTATCCTACTGAATAATTATCCAAAAAAGATATGTTATTTAATTTTTTAAGGTGTAACATTATGCGTCTGATATTCTGATGAGTTATACAAGGTTAGCTCTTTCTACAAAGTTATGATCAGAGAATTTAAACTTCTGGAAAAATTTTAAAAGAATATTTACATAAATTTTGAAAGATAAATACCTTATGATTTCACTTATATGCGGAATCTAAGGACCAAAAGGAACAAACTAAATGAAAACAGACTCACAGATACAGAGGACAATGTGGTCACTGACAGAGGAGACAGAGGTTGGGAGGCTGAGAGAAAATGGTGAAAGGTTGAAGAAGGACAAATTAGTAGTTTAAAAATAGTCACAGGGATAGGGAGCAGGGCATAGGTAATACAGTCAATAGCGTTGTAAGGCCTATGTGCAGAGCCAGATGGGTGATAGAGTAATCAGGGGGATCATTTCATCAACTATTTAAATGTCTAACCAATGTACTGTATCCCTGCAACTAATTTTAAAAGAGTAATTATAGAAAAAAAAAATATTTCAATCTTCTCTTAAAATCTTAAGGCTTCCTTACACTTCTTCTTCCTTGTTTTTTGTTCACTTTATGGATTCTTCAAACTAGAAGGAATACTCGTGTCCATTATGGTAGGTTACATGCTTTCATGGAGAAGAGGACAGAAACGCAGGAGAAGAGATGAGATGCAGACACCCTCTGGAGTAAAGCTCAGGGAAGGGCGAGGAAGGGCCAAATGACCAGGCGGTGCTGGATCGAGTGGTATATTTCCCTACTTCAAACGTCATTTGGTAGTTCAAAAAAAATTAACAGCTAACATGTCACATTTGGGTGATTGCATTCACCTGATTATCAATTGCATACAAACAAATGGTTTTGTTATAGATGCGCATTGTTACAGAAGTTTTCATTTGCATATATCCCGCCAGCAACCCCATATCTCCCACCCCAGTTCCCAGTTAGGCATTGTTGTAGGGTTGCCACCTTCCTCCTGAGAAGGACCGGGGACTTTCCTCTTTCTTTCTCATTCACTGGTCACATTTCTTTTCTCAGAGTAAAGGAAGGAGGATAACTTAGATGGACAGACAGGCAAATCTCACTTTACTTGAAATTCCTTAAGAAGCTCTGTTTACTCTAAGGCATGGCAGATGTTTAAGAAAGCCTTTACCCTGTGAGTGATTTTGTGGATTCTTCAGAGACTTCCCAGTTGTGTGGGCCATGCTTCCACCTCAGCTGCAGCTCATGCCTCAGGAATTTTCTTACTTCTGGGGCCTGACATAGGGCAGGCTCCCTTCTGAAATGAGGTCAGGCTGACCCTCCTGCAGAATCCACGTAGCCACTGGGGTCCATGCTCTTGCTGACTTCTCCCAGATGCAGCCCTTACACTGCTACCCCACAGATCATGATGTCTTTCCAAGCCTGAGCCAGGAAATGGCCCTTCATGTCCTCCAATTACCAGAGCACATGGCACACGCTGAGTTGTTCTGTTAAAGGCCTCTGCACTACAGTTGGAGTTAGAAATCTCAGCCTTTCATCCTTTTCTCCTGTTTTTATGCTGGGGAAAGCCACATAGACCTCTCTCCAAATGAAATCCTCTTTGGAAATCCCCCTCTGTTAAACATATTTTCATTTTCTGTCTCAAGAGTTCTTGGTTTTTATTGTGTTCATCCTTCGGCTAAAACTGAGGTAGAAAGAGTCCATTTTAATGTCGTGTTACTATGGCCTGCTTCTGTAGTGTGACATACAAATCTCATTTTACATAAATCTCATTCCTATAAATAAAGATAGATATTTTTGAAAAGTTCTTATTGTATTTTGTCCATTTGCTAATTTTGTAATTCAAACATGACTGATAAATTTCACTTTTTTAAATGTGTTGGAGACTCTGGACTTTCATTTATAACTGGTATGTAAAATTATAAAAGGGTCTCCTTAATAAAGACTCAAGGGTTTTTTATTGAATGTTTATGTGACCAGTATGACACATTGTAGACAGTGCAACTACCTAATGAAGGAAAGACATAATCTCATAATACCTCTTCAGGGTACTCCAGTGAATCGAATGGTGGTTCCCAAACGATATTGCCAACCCCTAATTCCACAATCTCTGAATGGGGCCTTATTTGGGAAAACAACAACAACAACAACAACAACAACAACAACAAAACGCCTTTTGAGGATGGGAGGATATTAAGGATCCTGAGATGAGATTTTCCAGGTTTATCTGAGGAGGCCCTGAATCCAATCCTAAGAGTCATGATAAGAGACACACAGAGATGAGATACAGGGGGAAGAGAAGACTGTGTTGATGATGGAGGCGGAACTGTGGTGATGTGGCCACAGGAAATGCTGTCAGAAATGAGGGTACAGAGCAGAAAGAGGTAAGAGAGGAATGTCCCTTTGAGTCCCAGAGAAAAGTCAGCCTTGCCAACATCTAGTTTCGGACTTCAAATCTCCAGAACTGTGAGAAAGTAAATTTCCGATGTTTTAAACCTCCCAGGTTTTCGTGATTTGTTACAGCAGCCTTACGAAACTAAAACGGGTTTATTCTTAGGAAATTAGTTAATCTAGGATGAACTACTCTAAATATAAACATTTGTGGCCCAAACATGATTACTTTTTATTTATCATTAATTGAACAATCCAGGGAAGGTGATCAAGGCCTGCAAGCCGCTTGTCTCAGCAAACTCAGGTCCTTCCATCTTTTGTCTCCTTTATTTTGGGGCCTTGGTGTAATATACATTCATTAAGGAAGGTGGAAAAAGAGAGGGAGGAGAGCTCAAATACACTCTGTGAAAAATACCACAAATTACTTCTGCTTCCATTTCATAGGAGAGAACATGGCCACAATACCACATGTAAATGAAAGAGAGGCTAAGGAATATTCTCTCTAGCGAGCTGGGCTATACAATCTTATAACAATGGATGAAGGAAAGAAATGTCTTGGTAAAATGCTAGCAGAATTTACCTACCTTAATGTTTGCCAAAATTACTGTTTCCCAAAACTGAGGTCATAATGGTTTCAAACTATTATGAACATCTACAAAAATATGTGTATATACAAATATGTAGCTTTATATGTCCTTCGTATGATGTTCTGCAGCTTTCAGAATGTGCACAAGGAACATGTCTACATTATTTCTACAAGGCAAAATGATTACAATAACATAATTTTGCAAGAAATAATTCATGCATTCTATCTACTTGGAAGGTAGAGAAGTACAAATTCAATTGGCAAATTCTCTAATTTAATAATGCTAAAAGTACTTGAACCAAACTCCTTCTTAGACCTAATCATTAGTTAGTATATTATAAGGGAACTGAACAATCAGAATTTGTCACCATGCTTTTATTAAAATATTTAAAAAGGCAAATTTATAAGTGCACCTTAAATAATAAAATGTCAGATGAAGACAGGGAAACATACAATATTGAGAAATCCCTTGTATTGCCAGTAACAACAAAATCTACTTTCCATCTTTTAAAAAAATGGTTTTTGTTAGACGAATGGTAAATATGAAACTATGAAGCTTGCTTTTCACTCTCGTAGCTAATTAAATTTCTTAATATGTGCATTTTGAAGATTGTTTTGTTTCTTCTACAAAAAAAATTGATATACACTAAATTTTAAGAATCCATGAAAAGCTTTATTTAAATAGCTAATTTACATTTTTCAGTATCATCACACATGATTTAAATTGCTAATTTCTAACTTTAAATAAGCCAGTGAATGTTGTCAGAGTAGATAAAATGACACAGAAGGCAATTCACAAAAGATGATGTGATGGTTAATTTTATATATCATGGCTAGGCCTTAGTATCTAATTATTTAATCAAACACTAATCTTCAAGTTTCTGTGAAGTCGTTTGGTACATGTGCCTAACATTTACAATCAGTTGAATATGGAAAGGAGATTACTCTCAAAATGTGGATGGGCCTCATCCAAACATTTGACTGCCATAATAGCAAAAACAAGTTTCTTACAAAAGAAATTTTACCCGAGACTACAGCTTCAACACCTGCTGGGGTTTTTAGCCTGCCTGCCCCACAGAATTCAGACTAGCTAGCCCCACAATTACATAATCACATAAGCCAATTCCTTATAATAAATTTCTTATATATGTGTTTATATATAATCGCTCTTGTAATTCTTGGTAAGGTAATAAAGTTAAATCTAATAGAAGTTATTGTATTTCTATCGCTAGTTCTTTTTTCTGTGAGGGATCCATAGAGAGTGTATGGACTAAAACAGAGCATCCATCAAGCCAGAAAAGAGGTAAGATCTAGCTCTGCTCTCTATATATAATACAGGTGATGTCTATGTAGACATTATAATGTATTCTCTCTAACCTACTTTAAACATTTTTATAGCTACATAACCATAAAGAGTAATCCAAGGAAATGAGATAAAACAAAGTAATTTATAGTATAGTGATACTATAACTAGTGCTTTCTGTGTAGGCCATGCCATTAAGATTATTACCCATAAATGTACTTCTATCTGTGCTTATAATAGAGAGAGGATATTCAGTTTATCATCTATGGGAAATAACAATTGTAAGTGGTATTTATTTTGATTGGGATTGAGGCGATTTAAAAAATAATATTGTCTACGGCCATGCCACCCTGAACAAGCCCGATTCCATCTGATCCTGGAAGCTAAGCAGGGCTGGGCCTGGTTAGTACTTGGATGGGAGACCACCTAGGAAGGCCAGGTGCTGTAGGTGTAAAAAATACAAAATAAGGGATTGTAAACTGACAAGGTCCTTGCAATCTGTGAGGTCAACCAAGGGTTGCCTCTCTTAAAAAAAAAAAAATTAAAAAAAAAAAATAACAATAACATCAAACTTATAGTTTTTTCTGAAAAATAAAATGATGTTACTAAAATCAAGAAGGACAGAAACTCAACACAAAAAGACACCAAGGAAGTCTTCCCTTTCCAGCTGCATGGACAAATAGATATTTCAAAATTTACTTTGTACAAGTGAGAGCAGTCAAGTTTATGAGATGGTAACAAACATTCCCAAATTTCCATGCCTTGAAACAACAAGAAATTATATATTTTGTGAATATTAAATTTGTTCTAGGACTAAGCCAATGAATACCATACTATGTGGAATATTGCTAGCCTTGGAGATCGGGGAAAGATGGCCTTTTACAGTATTACCCAAACTATGCACAGTTAACAAGTGTCGGCCAAGAAATAAAACTTTTATGTCCCTGAGATATTCAGGTTGAATATTATTGCAGAATAAACACTTTCTCCTGACTGACATAGCTCCTGACTGAAGCAGCTCATCAATGGGCATGACTCATTAATTTGCAGGGAAGATGTGAATTTAGAATCTGGAAAATAACGATTAATGCTATGCAATGGCAAATTAAAAAAAGGTAAATCAGTCCTTGGTAATACACTAAACGATCACATATCTAGTGAAATTTTGTCTCTGCTACAAGGAGTTGGAAAACACCATTAATAGAATATATTTATTGTCATTTGTTGTATTTGATAAGGTACTGCTAGAAATAGAAAAGCTAAGAAAAGACAATTTTATCAGAATTAAGAATAAGAATTAAATGAATAGAGAGAAACGAGATTATTTTAATCTTATAGATCCATAAAGAAAAAAACTACTTTTTACATTACCCTTTCCATCACTCCAAAATAAGAAAAAAAAAGAAGAAAAGATAATATTTTGAGCACAAAATGTATTAAAATTTAACAATGTGAAAATGAAATTAAAAAGACTATTTTATCGGTTGTGATGAAAATCTATGAATGTATTAAGATAGTGCAGTACTTGCATAACCTTACTGTTATGTTATGTCTAAAATTTTAAATTGCATAAGGTAACTCAGAGAATTGAGACTCATAGTATAATTCAAAGACATAGTATAATTCAAAGATAGATATTTATATATCTGTGAGCTTTATGAAGCTTCATCTTCTACAATCTACATTAAAAATCAAATTCTAATTACCTTTCTTAAAAATATTATTTTCAGCATTATTCAGTAATATTTATAAATACATAGATTAATAAATTACTAGTTATGGATACTATTCATTTTCAATACAATAATCTTTATTTACAAATGGTGATTTTGTGGGCACTTTAAATTAGAAATTATTTTGAGTCTTCAAGTTTGTTTTAAAATTTAATGTATTTTACATATTCTAAATCTTTGAAGATCAGTAATATCTTTCTTCTATATTTTAATTATATGCCAACAAATTTAGAAGCTAATTCTAAACCAGACAAAGCTTATTGCAATTTATATTCATTTACTTTACTTAGTTTTTCATTATTATAGTTTACTACAAAATTCGATTTTTCCTCTTATGAATTTTTGCTCTTTTCATCTAATAACATAGTATATCATTAAAATCTGAGAATTTAAAATTTTTACTTGATTCTCTTCCTCCATTTGTATGTGAATTTACATACTGAGTAAAATGTTTATTATTCGCTCAATTATTTCAGACCCACAACATATTAAATGTAATATTTGACCATAAGATCTAGAAATCACATTTTGTGGTATTTTTCCTAAGAAAAATCATCTTGATTTTAATGATCCAATATTCGCTATTACATGAATCCTCCCCACCTCCCAAAGCATAGCACCTTTAATTATCAGATAGCTTCAGAGTTAAAGCTGCTACAGTCTCTCTCTTTCTATTTTTCTTGATGTAGCTTCTTAGCTAGAATCTTTTTTATCTTGCCTCCCCCAAGGCAATGTTATAACAGCTTCTGGCAGAAATTCAGTAATTGCTATGAGGTGCTTGATTCCCTCCTGCTGATTGTCATTGAAAACAATTGAACATCATCTCCTTGAATATGTGAGTGCTACAAACTAGACCTTTACTTTACTCAGTTCCAAATCAGTGACTTTTTCAATTATTCTCATTCCTTCAATTTTTAATTCTTTTCTGCTTGAGAGGCTTGCTGTTGATGTCTCAATTGGTGCTTAGTATTTCTATAACGTAGGTGAGTTTATTTAGAGGCACTTTTTAAAGAAAACTCCTTGACTATGTTATTGGCTTTATTGCAGTGCTAAATATGTACACTTGATTAAAAAAAGAAGCCTGCGTATTCTTTCTATAAAAGGAGGAGTGACAACTACTGACTGTAGTCACTAAGAAATCTACAATACAGACTCGTATATTCAAATGTCTGAGAAATAAGAGTTTGTTTAACTTTAACGAAGCATTTCAGAGTGATTGATTTATTGCAAGCTATTAGGATCCAATAGAATTGACTGGCTGTTCAAAACACTAAGGAAATAAGGGTTTAAAACTCTTAAGAAGTACAAATTGGTAGTAGGAAATAGTCATGGAAAAGTAAAGCACAAGGACTATAACAATAATTATGTATAGCGCCAGGTAGATATTAGGGAGATCAATTCAAAAATTATATAAATGTCTAACCACTATGCTGTATACCTGAAACTAATATAAAATATTAGTTTCTGTTATTAATATTTGAAACTGTTATTGAAAAATCAAAAAAGCCAGGGGGAAAGGTGAAGGGGAATAAGAATTTAAAATTCCAGGTATAAAACAAGTGATGGGGATGTGGTGTACAGCATAGGGAACATAGTCAATAATATTGTAATAGCATTGTTCGGTGTCAAATGGTTGCTGTATTTATCATGGTGATTACTTCTTTAGGTATATAAATGTTAGATAATTATGGTATACACTGGAAACTAATATAATATATGTTAGCTATATTTTAATAAAAATCTTTAAAAACACACACAACTAAATAAATACATACATAAAACCTGTTTTGGATAGGATATCTCACTTGGGTTGAGGCAGAATTCATAATGTTCTATGAACTTTGATTTTATCTGTTGTTGGAGTAGACTATCATATTATACCAGAAGACATAGCTGTGAAGTGCTAATAGCAGAAACTGAGGAAGAACATAAAGTAGTAGGAAATAAATGTGAAACAATGTAATTACAAGCAAAAATCCATGCTTAATTTTCTCTGTATGAAAAAAAATGTATAGTATGAAATGTAAAAAAATAAAAAATCCATATGTATGCACCATATGTTTTGATGAAATCTAAAGGAACAAGAAGTAACCAGTGATGAGGGAAAATGAATGTATACTAGAAAATACCAAATAATAGAACTATGACTAAATCAAGGTTACGCACCTTTTAGATTTAAGTAGGTTATATATCTCAAAACAGATAAAATCTTTTAAGGAATTCTAAAGAGAAATGCCAAAATAGGTTATTATTTATTAAAGAAGCTGAATATCTAAAATTGGACATTTTAAGAGACCAGGTGTCTGTTGTGTTATATTTTCTTTGAGTTAAAAAACACCACTATATCAAATTATTTGAGCACTCTTAACCAATTGTTTATCCTATTAAATCAATTCAATAAGATTTTTAAAAATCATTATCTCCATTCATTTTGTTGAATTTCCTTTGGGTGGTGGGGACTATATATATATATATATATATATATATATATATATAATAATAGAACAGCTAATAATCCAAAAAATTATTTCCTTCTTAATTTAGATATTTAATTTTTTATCCTACTACACATGTAGATTGACATCAAAGTAGTTATCACTCTTTTAAAAGGAAATCTCAGAACATATTAATCCCTAATACTTCTGAAAGTAGGGAACACAATGTGTGGAAAGGCACAGAAATGGATTCTGAGTTGGAAAGTGATGCAGAAGAATCAAAATCAGAAAGTAAAGAAGTTGATTTTGCTTTCACTTTTATGTATACATCACAGAAACCCTGGGGCAAATATATAATCATCAAAATTCTATGTCTAAGATCTGTTTTAATGAGTATAAAAGAACTCATTAATTAAGCAAAGTATATTTGACATGTTACAAATCATTTTGTTACAGTTTTTGAGTTTTTTTCTTTCTTAGCAAAATACAAAATAATAATAATGCATTTTAAAATTAGCTATGTCTTGGATTCAATAAAATGTAATATTCATTGAATTAAATCTAAATCAGGCACATCCTTAATCTTTCTCCCAGTTGTATTTCAAGTAGTTTGGATTATGTACATCAAAGAAAAATTTCGTGAGTAAAAGATGTTTGCAAAATAAAATTATTTATTTCACTTTATTTAAAATTAATATAGTCCTAAAATGCAAATTTTAATTTTGATTCATTTAAATTTATTTTGTTTTTAAGGTATGGATTTTTATAGGAAGATATCAATAATTTGATACTAACCCAGAAACTGTAAGAAATAGGAATATAGGAAATAAAATCCAAAAGTTAACATTGATTAAATAAAAATTCTTTATAAAAATAAACTTTAAATATTTTACTTTTCTAAGTTAAAACCTAGAATAGAAAAACCACAAATTTGAGGGTAAGTATTCCTCTCTTTTGAAAGAAACTTCAGTTTGAAAAATCACCAAGTATGTATATACTAGGGCTAATAAAACAACATTAAAAATCTAGCTTTATATTTCAGAATAATTGGTAAATACTACTAATTGTGTACTCCTAAATTATTAGTAACATACGTTTTTGTTTTCATCACTATACTTTTTTTGTTTTATAAATTCCTTCGATTTTGAATAAACTTTCATATTTACACTTGTTGCTTAACTAAATAATCCATGTCCATTTTAGGAATATTTAAAATGGAGAATAAATACTGAAAAACACTGATCAGCAAACATCCACCATCAATTATATCAGTAAATATCATTGGCAATGAGGGGCTCAGCTACATTCTGGAGATGACTTTAGGGGCAAAATAATATATTTAATTGCTTTCCAGCCCTGCACTGATAAGATTGTTTAATTTTTAATGTGATTTTAACTTTTAAAGGAACAATGCCAAGGTTTAATTATAATTCCTCACCCTTATGGGCAGTTTTCATCTGTAGGTACAGCAGTATCTACAAGTGTTGTTCCTTTTTTATACACAGGAAGGAAATTTAGTCCAGAGAAGAGCTAAGTGACTCACTAGAGGTCATAGAACTCATCAGTGGAATGGCTGTACAAGTAATAGAACCACAGATGTCTCCTCTCAATCCTATCTACCAATTCAAGAAAATTTCCATTCTTAAACTGTCTAGTTTTCCTATAACAACGTGAACAAGCACTGAAGACTTCCATGGGGCAGACAAAAAATTTATGAATTGAGAAGTTTCATCTTAATAATTTCATTTTTTGTCAAGCTAGACTCTTATGGAAAATATATTCTAAAATTACATTCCGATATATTTAGAATTCTGTCATTTCAGAGTAGCATAATACCTGGACACTCAGTATCGATTTCTTTTAGACTAAATTGTACAGACATTGCCCTATCATATGTCCTTGAATCAGTATTGCAGAAATCCAATTGCCCTGCCCTTAACCTCCTTCACGAAGGCTGATTTTAGTTATTGTGTCTGTGAGGCCTGTAAAATAGCAATGTCCCCTTGGGAATCATGATAATGGAAATTAAACAAACACAGGTACTGAAGCAAGCTTAACAATTCAATGTCACGAGCAGGAATATATATGCAGCTCTAAATTTTATTACAATTAACTCCTCCTGTCAGTTGGTTATACACTTCAACTTTCAATGCGAAAATTGTAATTATCTGTTTACCTTCAAAAATTGTTAATGATATATTATCTACTTACCATGAAAACTATATAATATTGATTGGAGTCTCTTGACAGAAAAAGCATGTAAGCTAAAATGTCAGCAAAGCATCCCAAAAGCAACTGATGCTTTTTCTATTGATTTCTCAACCTTGGAAAAAGACAATGAGTTCCCAAACATGCTCTGAGAAATATTCCTTAGAGGAAAGGCTATATCTGTATGCATATTGTTTCAAAAATGATATTATTGTGATTTTGAGCTCTATTTTGACATGACGTTTATTTCAAACTTTGCATAGAGGAAGATGTTAGCCTTTTTCAGAAATAAATTTACATAGATTTGTGTGTACATCTTGATACCTAGAATATGCTTAAGACCTTATGCAGAAGAGAGATTCTTCTGCTACTTTCCTATCCCATTATGTAGTCTATCTGCTGCTTTTTTTTTTTTCAGATTTGAAAATTGTTCTCCAATTTATCTTCTTCCATTTTTGATTTCTGCTCCAGATATGACGGAATTGCTTGGGAAAAAATCTATACGACCTTGAGCCAGCATGAAGCAGCAAGCTCCTAGAGAAAGAAGGGTCTTAATAAAGGTGAGTCCTTCTTTTCTCTTATCATCTGTTTTGCCTTTTATTCTAAAAGTATTTGTTAAGAAGCCAGGCAGTGAGATGCTGGTAAGGGTCAGAAAAGCTGGCAGTGCTTGGGTTTCCTCACAGGACTGAGGAGACTTTAAAAAAAAAAAAAAAAAGATGAAATTTAAGGGTGCCAAGAGAGATTAGATTCAAGGATTCAAGATCACTAAAAGAAGGGAAATGCAGAGAAGTGAGATGAAAATTCAACATCAATTTGTCCTTCGAAGCATTGGCACAACCAAGAGGGTAAAATGCCAAGTTAAAAGATGCTGAAACACAGAGTTTCCAAAGTCACACAGTGTTAAAGAGTCTAAAGCTGGCGTTCAAGAAAGAACTAGGAGGACCTTGGGTAACAATGACCCCTGGAGCTCAGCCGGTGTGACTGCAGGGCCACACCCTGTGATGGTGGCTTTTCAAGACTGACTGAGGCTTGAGAGATTGAAAACCAGCTTCAGCACTTGATTGGATTGAAGGAATTTATCTCACCTCTAACTCTCACATGGGATAACATGCATTTTCTCTGGAGGGCAATCAACACTGTAGCAGATGCTGGCTGTCAATTCCCATGATCCCACTGAACCGTTAAGATTTTACTTTGAGCTAGTTCCATTTCTAAATGCCAGAACCTGCACCTCTTAACTCGAGAACTTTCTCTGGCTGTCAGAGTCCTCTGGTCCAGTGTTTTCATGGCTGGCCAGCAATGGCGGGGGATTAAATCACTCTCCACTCACTAGAAGCAGAATTTGCCTTGTGACAGACACTTTAGCTCTTTGCTGCTTGTGTGAGATATCTCTGAGGTGCATTCTCTGGAATATCTTTCAGATGTCTTCAGTGATATTAAGCTCCATTTTCCCATAATGATGACCAGTCTGATACTGCATGTTTTACTGGCTTTTTTCCCTTCCTCATTCCTCTACTAGTGTTTTCTGAACCTTTCAAATAAACTGCTTGCACTGAAATTCTTGTTCCAGGTTTTGTTAATGCAGGGACTCAAACTAATACAATCAGTAGATACTTCTATACTTTAGATAATATGTGGCTTTCAATCAAAAATAATTAGGCACACTAAGATACAGAACAAGGTGGGGCGGCAGAAGAAACAGACCAAGAGGTGACAGTAGATACTGATTTCAAAACACCATCTTTAAAATGACTGATATCTTCAATAATTCCATAATACACATACTCAAAAGTGAAGGAAATCAGAATATGTCACCTCAAATTTGTCTCAACATGAAAATTGTTTTGAAGTAAAGGCAGTTATAAAAACAACAGGTGTAGGAAAGATGCTCTGAATCTTTTTCTTCTTGAAAGCGGAGATAAACCCCCCATGTAGAAGATAGCATCCCTAAACCAGAAGGAAAGAAATAGTCTTATCATTAGGGAAGAGAAGCCGAGACCAAGGGATTTTGTACAAACACGCCTTATTAAAATAATTCTTATCTTCCTTTATCCTCTCACATAGTTTAGCTACTTTTTCATAATGGCCTTTCTTTGTTCAAACTAATATAAAAATATTTAGGTTTTCCCATTTAAGTCTTCATTCTTTAGTATGTGACATTCATAGTATGTAATAAATACAGTTTGTGTTATTCACATAGTGTTGTGTGAAACTTGTCTTAAATAAATGTGTGCGCTTTTCTCCTAATTGTTTGTCGTATGCCAATTCAATTCTCAAGTCCAGTCAAAAACTCTAAGAGGAGAGAGGTAAAGTTTTGCCTCTCCTACACAAGTAAGAGTTTTAATAGAACTCTTTTCATTACATATTCTACAATTGTCTTGTTGATGACAAGATTCACAATAACAGAGACTTATAAATGTTTCTATTTCATATTGGTGGGTTCTCATAGACACAAAAACTGGTGAACCCACCAGTTTTCTCAGCCTTCAGTTTGTCTACTGATTAGCTGACTTGCTGTCACAACTATATTTACACTTTTATTAAATGCTTCTAAAATTAAGAAGGATAGTGCATGGTCCACCTAGTTCTTTCCAGGATGAAATTTGCCTTAGGCTTTATACACCTTCTATCTCCCTCACTGTAGGATTCCTATGTCTATTTTCCAGAGATGTTGTAAAGCAATCATGCCTGCAATTGAAGCCTGTCCAATTCACATTTAATGGATTTTTTTTTTTTAATTTGTGAAATCCCTATTTTGAGAATTCTCCAAGTCCCTACTCTCATCTTACTGTGTCAAGTACTTTGTAAGCATTTGATAAGTCTTTTATTGCATCATTTCACACCCTCTTTTTGCTAGGAAAATACTCTATGTTGATTCTCCCTGTATTTTTCTCTCATAAAATAAATAAGCCTCTTATTGATCACACAGTTTCCTAGGAGGTATATATAAAGTCATAAAAGAAGGACTCTCCAACTTGTAGAACTGGCTAGATTAAACAAGAGAAAGTACTTTCAAGTATATACATATGAACATATGTGTGTATATATACACACACACACACGTATGTGTGTGTGTGTGTGCGTGTGTGTGTGTAGAGAGAGAGAGAGAGAGAGATTTTTGTGTGAATCTTACCCCACACTAAAGTGGTTTTGATTATATGCCCCAAACAATTATTGAACATATAATTTTATTAAACCTTTTCTACCAAATAAATGGTATGTCTTTCAAGTTTAAATTTTATTAACTAATAATTAGAAGAAACATAATATGTGATATTCGAATTAACTTGACTAGTGGATAATAATTTATTTTGCAAAATAGCCTGTGCATAAAAACATTATCATAATCCCTTTTCCTTCCACTATATATCTCTGCCTGTTTCTATAGAACATATTACAATGATTAAGTGTACCTGAGGTTTATGAATTTGCTTTTAGGATAAGAGAGTAAGCCTTATTTCTTCCACCACCATGTCTATTACTTTCTTTAAAACCAGTGAAACGATACTGGCTAAAGTCACTTAGTCATTTGGATTGAGAACAGATTAGATTAGTAAATAATTCAATTATTCCAAATTAGCATTTATTTGTTGCAAATACTATGAATCACCAAAAATAAAAAACAAAAGAAATAAAAATAAAAAGAGTAGGGGGTGAAAATGACTATATCAAAGCTTTGTGGAGAAGAAATAGGAGACGTATTAACTTGCATGGCCTTGTCTAAAACAGTGGTCCCCAACCTTTTAGGCACCAGGGACCAGTGCTCCTATTAAACATCCAATTGTATATGGTGCAGTTTTGTTTTTTGTTGTTGTTGCTTTTGCTTTGCCATGTGCCCCTGCTGGGATCTGGGAACACATCTCTTTGACTGACTCCTTAACTTCTTTGCTTCTTAGTACCTTGCCCTGTACACAGTACGAACTCTAATAAATACTTGATGGTGAAAGATCTAGTAGCAAGAAAATCAGCCTGCAAAAAGTAGAGTCAAACCTATGGAATGGTAATTAGGGAGAAACTCCTCAAACGTACACCCAAGTCAAGACTCTTTGAAGCGAACTGTCTCAGATAATCAACAGTGACCTAGTATAGACTGTAAACAATGATATAAAATTGGTCCTGTAGGATATATCATTTTGTCTTCCAAAATGCCATGTGTAACCAATAAGAGCAAGTGAAAAATTATGATGTGATATAAGTTTGTTTATATTTGACACAACTCTTTCCCTCCATGTACGTTTTTTCTTTTTCTACATTTAAATGTGCTTTATCTCATTATCAACATTAATATCCACTTATTCTATCCCTATACATCTCCTCCATGTTCAGCAAACAAGCTCTGTCTAGATATACTCTGCCTTTACTGCATTATGATTGACCTAACATGTCTCATTCCATCTAGTCATAGTTAAGTGGATTCATTGATCATCTGTATAAACTAGTTATTTCCATATTTCTTAGGTGAGGGAACTCTGCTTCCCTACTTCTGCTATTCCCTTTCATGTGGAGAGAACGTCAATAATACAATACATATGCCTTCTTTTTGCCTCTTATTTAACACCACCCTTGAGAAAGTGGAGTAACCTGACATAACTGAAAAGTTGACTTTTGAGAAGAAACTAGGCATATATACTCCAGCTTCTTCCTCTTCTGCTTCTCTTGAGAAAAATGTCACCACCTAAAATCTATATTTTCCTGTGTTTCCCCTTGCTAGAAACCTCTATCTGCATTTAAATCTGTTTAATTTAGGATTAAGAGAATACTTGCCCACATATATAAACTAGGTCCTCCCATTTAGCCTATATCAAAATAAAAATGATATTTTGGCCTTTATATGTTGACATCTTTGTTTCTTAGTAAATTAAAAATTTATGCGGCGCACAAGCGTGTTAATTAATTAGTGTACCCTTACAAATCAAATCTAGTTGCTAATGCTTCCTAGTAGAGATCAACCCTGTATAACACCAACATTAGAGGTTGGCATAAAGAGAAAGGGCCTGCGAAAAAAAAACTATTTTTACTAACATGCACATGTTACCCTAGTCAAATTTTTGTGTTTTATTCAGACATACACTCATCATTTCTGAATTTGTTTTTTAATGTTATACAAACTAGAATGCTTTTTTAAATTCTCTGTTCTAACAATAGACAAAAAAACATAAGCAAAGAATATAATACAACACACAAATCTAACAACACTGGTGGAGGAGATGGAACTTATTTCAATATCCTCTACTAAACATATAGTAATGAATTAATTTCACATAGAATAAGAAAAAGTCCCTAACATTGATTCTGCAGCAAAGAATCTAGAACAGAAAAAGGTCATATTTATATTCACTTCAAACAACTGTGGCCTCACGCTGGCCTCATGCTCTGGAGGACCTGCTGTGGCACTTCTCCTGCCATCCACATGTCCATGGGGTCTGAGGTAAGTAAGGTCAATGGGATGTGCAAATCCAGGACCCATTCTTGAATCCCCTTTGAAGGCCTGCTCTGAGTACACACAAGCGAGCTCAGCATTCCCTAAATTTGCTAACTGCTTGCATTGAATCCTAACAAAGTTAGGCGTAGGTCTATAAAAGTCTTCCACAAAAGAAATCAGAGGAAGAAGTATAAGAGATTTCCTGAGAAATTTGCAATTCACAGAAAGAGAACATTTAACAGGATACCTGTGTCTTCTCTGAGACCAAGTGAAAGCTTCTTTCGTGTTCACTTGGTTCGAAGATATATGTGTGATAAATCCAAGAAAATAATATTTAGTAACAAAGCTTTATTAGATTGCATTTATCTTCTCAGTAAAGTTAAAATAATAATTAAACTAATAATGATTATAAAAGATAGCTACCGATAATTCAAGAAGTTGATGTTTCTCTTTCTCTGCCTCTAAATATCAAACTCTTCAGTTTTCTCTTTTACTCATTTTTTTTTTCACTGTGTGCTTCATCTTCAGGCAAAATATTTACCTCTATGTATATGACTCTCAAATTAAAGTTGAGTTTAGTTCATGCCAGATTCTTTTCCCTATTATAAAAGTTATTATTGATTAAAATTTGTCCTTACCACTTAGCTCGTGTCTGCTATTGTTAAGTTTTGACAGTATTAATCCATCCCAGGGCAAAATTCCTCCTCATCTATGGATCTGTGAAACTAGAAAACAGGTTATCTGCTTCCAAGACACAATGATGGGACAGACAGCCATGGAATAACAGTTATAAACATTTCCGTTCCATAAGAGTCAGCATGAGATATATAAAGGGGTCATGAGACCCATGCATGTTAGAAATCAAGCAGAGCAGCACAAATTCCAGTATACTTCAAGCCCTGAGAACAACCTGCTATGGCTCGATGCTCCTCCACTCTCTAGGTCGATTGCGTTGCTTTCTGGCCACCTGGATACGCCAGCCACTGCCTCTGCACCTGTGGCTTCACTCTCTGGAACCATGGTTTTACCTTTAGAGTTAATTTTTTCCTTTTACTTGAAAGATAGCACATGTTTACAGCTGAGTAGTTCTATCAGCTGTTTCTTGCCTGGAGCATTTGGGATTCTAATATACTTTTCTCAGTTCATGCTTCTTTCCCCTTCTATCCAAGCTGGCAGTGTGTCTGGTGAGATAAGATTCTCAGAAACTGTGCGGGTCTGCTGTATATGTCATAGTATCTATATTAGTAGACAAGAGGCTCCTCTACAGATTTTTCCTGGATAATGCTATCTCTATTTCTGGCTTTGCTGAGATGAACGAGTGTATCCATGTGTCACACGCCTAATTTCTTCAGTGAATATTTCTTTAGCCACACTCTTGGTCTGCTTTCCAGAGCACACATTTATAATGGTGACTCTCCTAACATTGGCATATTTTGTTATCTCGACAGTTTGAGACTTTCTCAGTCATAAAGCCTGTACACATTATTATATATAGAACTGCCACAAATTCCTTGTTATTCCTGGCAAAGAGAACACATTTATCCAAGAAATAACAAATATTGAGAAACTATTTTTATTTGAATAGATTTGCAAATTTTGATATCAGCATGTTGCATCTGATCATTTCAATTTCATATTCAGAATGCAAGTTTAAAGTGTGAGATCGAATTATTCTCTAAGTAAAATTTCTTTGCCTAACTCTTTCCAGTGACAAGATCATTATATTATTCAATGACATCACATGAATGTTTCTAAAGACATAAACATTATTCAAAAGAAGAGGGGAGGAGTAAAAAGACATAATTTTTTGCAATTTAAAAAATACCTTTTGAATTGTTTTTATAGTAATGCAAACAAATCTGGAAGTAATGAGAAGCACCAGAAAGAAAGGACAATTGAGTTAACACTCAAAGCTTAGAACGTCTATTAGGAGGGTGTTTATAAAAAAAATAAAAATAAAAATCATGATGCACTTTAAGATCCCAAAGGAAGTTAATCCAATCCTTTTGCAAATGTAAATAAATCTTAGTATATAAAAATTTCATTGTTGAAATGAGATGTTTGCTTTTCAAGAATATAAAACTCCTTCTGGAGAAAGATTACTTTATACTATACGAAGGATTTACCACATTGAGCATCTCTCTAGCCAGGAGAGATTGAAATCATCCTAGTTGACCCTTCCAAGCAAGTATAAGACATTTTCTTCTTAGAATGATACCGAAGGGTTATGATTGGACTAGGAAAAAAATACATTTTTGTCAGCAAAACTGAAGACTTGGCTCCTTAAAAGCAGATTTTTGATCTTATTTATAAAGGGTAAATAACTTTTATTGTGTCTTTAGCCCTGACTTTACACATATTGGCTCATTGAATCCCTAGGAAGTATATATTAATCCACTTTTAGAAATATAAATCTACGTCACAAAGGCAGTGAGACAGAGGATCTAACTCAGGTCTACGCTGCAGCTGAAACACGATCCATGTCTCTGATGTTTCTCAATGTTTCCTTTATTATGGCAGAACATCTCTAAGCTAGTCAGCACATTAACGATTCTCATTTGCAAAGCTTATTCTTGAAGGATCTGCCCTCCTGGATGTTTCTCATCCAATCATCTTTCTTGTCTATAATAAGCTCACACTCTCAACCAAAGCCCTACTAAGACCACCATGTGTGGAGGAAATCTACCGTGTATCTAGTCCAAACTTGTCTCTTAAATAAAATCACCTCATAGTTTCTCATTAACGAGGCATATGCCTTTATCATAGTAGAATTATGGGAGCAGTCAAGGCTAAGATCCATACAAAGACATTAATTTGTACAGAATATTTATGGCTAAAGAAAAATTACCATCTACTGATTTTGGGTGAATGATAATATTATGTTTATGTTTGATTAATTTAAAAATAATTCAGAGTCCTAAGGCTTGAACATATTGAATACATATTTAATTTCTGAATGTATTAGCATATTTCAACTATTTTTTCTGTCTCAATATGTAATGTATACGTTCTTGTGAAATATTATATCACTGAACCTAATGAAGTCCAGGATATCATAAGAAAACCAATGAACAGTAAAGAGCTGTGTTCAATTCTAAATTATACTCCCATAATTTTTAATTTCTTTAACCTCAGAAAGCAAACATTTCCATACTTGTGGATTCAAAGTCCCATTCAATGAAGTGAAATTGCTGAAACCACGAGCTTAGTAAATGCAATATGCCATGAGATATATCGACATGAGAGGGATGAGAGGGTTTTTTAGCACACAGCCCAGCAATTCCAATCTCAAATCTACTTAAAATGCTAAGCTCCTATTATAGTACTTTGACTGATGATGCTAGAGGATAATTGCTAACACATAAATTATGTTTTCTAGGACTTCTCATTACATGTAAGGTTATTATTTTGATCACACACACACACACACAAACACACATGCTCATCCTCTAATAGTTATTTAGGTTTTGATGTTATTTTGAGTTCATGGACACCCTTAAGAATTTGAGTATCCGTCACACAATGTGATAGACACATTGGTTTATATTTTTGTTGTTTTTATATAAATTCAAATAATATCTAAATATTTGAGACCTGTTCATATACATTAGTTTTAAAAACCACAATCTCTAGCACGTCTACAAGATACTAAAAATATATATAACTGATTAGAGAAACTTCAAGCTGATGTGTCAACAAAATATTACTCTACCTATTAAAAGTAATTGCTGTATTTTTAAGTGCTGTAACCTTGTTTATAAAAATAGCACTTATGCAAAAGAAAAGGCTTTTACTCAGAGTTGTGACAATTTTATACACTTATATGCAAAGCTCAGATATTCAGATATTAATTCTCTTCAGTAGAAAAAATTACTATTAATAAAAGCCATTAATACAGTACTGCAGATTATGGGAGATCAAAGAAGAAAAATGGATTAAGGAAATCAAATGGAATTTGACTGTGAACAATTAGAAATCCCAAGTGTTTCCACCAAAATACACATATTTGATCTGCAATAATAACAGCTGGTGAATTATTCATTCAAATTTTAAATCCACAGAGGTTGCTTTATTTTTTAGTCTTTCATTTAATGGCATGTGTCTGTCCTAATCTATATAATATTTCTTATCAAGTAAGTTCTCTTAATGTAACTTTTGGTAAAATAACCAAAAAGAAATCTATTTAAATAAAATACAATTACTAGTAAAGATAATGGGAATGTGATAATCATTAATGCAGTGACCTAATTTTAAAACCAGATATTTTCCAAAAATTTAGAAATCATTTTTTGAAACCCATGCAGGGTTTAAATATTATAAAAATAAGATTTTCGCCAGTGTATAGCTGAATGTTATGCTAATGGAAGATGACATGAAAATATGACCAATTCACCTAAAACACATTGGTTGTATTTCCCTTATTATTATCATTTTAACTTTTAAAAATATATATATATATATTTTATTTTAAAGTCATTTGTTTATTGAGCTAATAAAGTTCATGTAGATTTTACCTGTTTTTCAAAGTGGAACTTTTAAATATATATATTTAATATGTTATGCTTTAAGCCTATTTTTAAAATGATGTGAACATATTTATACCAGGTGTTTGCAAACCTTTGATAAAGTCAGCATCTTGGGCCACTCAGACTCCATTTCCATTACTGAGTATAGATCACATGTTCTCTTTTATTCTGGACTCCTGGACTGTTTCCTCCTTTGTGTACCTTCACTGATGTTTCTGCTTGATGTTTATATTTTTCTTTTTCATTTTAGCCTGATTTCCCAGCATTCATTCCTGCATCTCTGTCATTTAGTCAAGGATTTGGACAGAGCCGGTACTTGAGCACCTCAACCTCACAAGTCTTCCACTCTTGTTAATTGAACCACAGTTAGGCTGGGAAACATGTTCATAGGTCACTCACTTGTCAAGTACTTCTTGGCCTTTACTTTCCATCAGGCCCTTTTGGGTCTTTCTTGGGTATGTGTACAGTTTCCTAGTAACTAAGTATGTGTGAAGAGCATATAGAGCTGTTTTATGGCTCTTTCATTTCAGGATCTCCTGATCCTTAAACTGCTTACTTGTTTTCACTCACCCCAACCAGGACCACAACCTTGAACTATAAAAGGTATCAGTTTTACCCATTCACTTCCTACTAAGTTTACTACTATTATAGGACAAAACTGTCAGGTTTTGCCCTTGTCTTGGATCCATTTTGCCGCCTCTAGGGGCAAAACTAATGACAATAAGTGTCAGCCACATTCTTGTAAAAGTAAAATTTACATCAACTATGGAGGAATAGGAGCAGCCTTAATCAAGAAAGCCATAGACCAGTGCTATTCTTTCATGAAGTTCTATCAGTTTTCCATGAATAAATGCTTCTCAATATGCTATCTGCCTTTGCTCTATTTCCAGAGCCTGAAAATGATAGTTTTGGTCAACTTGGTCTAGTTTTTTGCAAAGAGGATTTCACCAGCCTCTCTATATCATCATGATTTGAAGTCCTTGATTGTGCCTAGAAGATTTGCAATAGATATGCTTTCTTTTGCCTCATTGACCTTAACTGACATCATGAGGTCATTGAAGACAGTGGGACATGATCCAGAGCATGATAGCAAATTGAGCGATTGGCCAGTGTGGATTTTTGACTTGTGCTGATAATTCCTGAGCCTTCTACATTAAGCCCAATCTGTAAGTGCACAGGTGCACACTCCAATCATATTTAGTGACACTCAAACTACTGGAAAGCATCATATGTCTTGCCCAAAAAGTTACAGTCGTAGTTTTCTATACAAATACTTTTTGTGGCAGTCATGGGGAAGGCTTACGGTAGTCACAAAAATCAGATGGCATGCTTGTTTGCTTAGCTTTTAAGTCTTTGGGGGAAATTACATCCTCACACTATTAAGAGGGATCAAATAGGAGAAGTGGGAACCATCACAAGCTGTTAAACTCTTTTACTCGGTCTGGTTCACACGTGTCATTGTCGTCATGACACAAGTGTTGCCATCGCTTGTGTAACATATTGTAGTATATAATGTATATTATATTCAGCTGCTGCCGAAATTAGGTCCAGTCTCCTCAGTTCCTCTCAGTAATAATGTTATTCTGCACATATTCTACAAATAGTAAGGACCTAAAAGAATCTGCTAATAAATTTAAAATTCAAAAATGTAATATTTTCCTCACCAAGGATTTTTTTGTATTGATTTTATTTTTTAATGCATTAAAATACTGTTTATCTCGGTTACTGAGTTTTTTGACAAACCTTAAATTTTGCACACTAAGCAAAATAATTTTCTGCTTCATAGCCTTCCTGGTCCACAAGTAATAGCAAAGACTCCACTATTAATTTTAACTTTAATTTGATTATATTTTATCATACCTTATTTTACTAATCCAATTAGTCATATTTTATTTATATTGACATGGCAATTTCTGTTAGACCTCCCGTTTACTATTTCTTCAAACTTCTATATCTCGAGAAGCAAAAGATACATTTCTGACAAAATCTCCAAAGTAAACAAGGATGACTTTTATTTAAAAAGTTCAAAATTTATATTTTTGTTTTATTCATTTTTATTAATTTTGACGTATATTTTTATTTTTGATCTCAGTTTTGGATTTTTTGCTTTTAATTTTTCTTAGAGAGTTTTTGAACTTGAATGGTTAGACAAATATTTTATTTGGCTTTTTTTGTTTCATTCCCGAAGATTTTTTCTTACTCTCTTGTCATTCTTTTATATAATATCTACTGCTACTGTTTATTGTGGTCCTGTGTTTTGTTCTTTACCGGCTGTATAACTGTTTTCTTCTAGTGGCATATTCTATTTACTTTGCTCTTTATCATTCACATCTTAACTTAATGAGTAGGGATTGTCGATTTTGGAGCTTTCTGTTATTGATTGGTTGGGGAGCCCTTACATTCCCATAGTATGTATAGATTGTATATTTGGAGCTTTTCTTTGCCTTCAGATAAGAATACCACGTTTTCTGCCTAGAGGAATATGCTCCCATCTGCTGGTGGCTTTTAAAGTGAACAATATAAAGGAAAGACATATACATGTTTATTTAATAACATTAATTTTGTGTTTTCTTTCTACACTATGGGCTATCTCTTTTCTATGTTTCAGAGTTCAGCTTTCATGATTTCTTTGCTGCCTAAATATGGAGTCTCTTATAAGGGAAAAGAGGCAGAGACTACTACTAATATGGGTATAGCTATGTAACTGACGTCTAATTTTTGTATGTCCTATTTTTCTTCTCAGTTTGCCTGATATAATTGAGTCTCCACAGTGGTTAATAAAGAAATGTCCTTTTTGTAGAGCCTATGTAGAGACCTATATTTTAACAATCTCTTTATAGTGGTGTTCAAGCAATCCTAAGGTTTTTAACCAAATTCTTCACCTTCTCTTTCTTTTCATGTCTCTTGCAGCATAACATTCAACTTCTGTAACACTTCTATCCATGTTTATCTTCAAAAATGTATACTATTATCTGTTACTGTTTCTTCCCCCATTCTTTTTACATTTATTTAGTCTCATTTTTTGCATTATTTCCAGATGAAATAAAACTAAGTGTATCTACTTTCATATTTAACTAAAGTCCTTGAAAGTTAACCTATTTTAGTTTGTATATATATGCTATTTTTCTTTTTTATTCTTGTACTCATTCAGTCAAATTTCAAATAATACCAAAGCCTAATTTAAGAAGTTGGATTTACAGTCTTTGTCTATAGATCATAAATAATAATATGATAAGTCCTATTTGATGGGAAGAATAGAGTGTAAATCTTAAACCATAACTGTAAGAGGAAAGCACCATATTTTTTTCTGCGTTATTGGTGAGGTGGGGGCAAAGCTCCGTGTTCAAATTGTGACAAAATTTGCTACTTCAGAGAAACATAAATATTATATTCAAGATAATATCAGTTCAAAATATGAAGACAAATGAATACAGGTAAGAGAGGGAAAATGAAAAAAGAGAGTAAGGTAGAAAAACAGGAAAAAACAAAGGGAGAGTGGGAGAGAAGAAGGGGGGAACCAAAGAAAAAAAAGAGAGGAATGAAGAATGAACGAATAAATGAAATAATGGATGAATGAATGGAATAAAGAAAAATAAAGACTTTTCTATCCTTCAAATGTTCTTTTTATTAGTTGGTTTTAAGTTTTGTAGAAAAACAATATTGTTTCTTGAGTTTAAATAAAAATTTATTAGTCTAAGCTTTACAAATTAACACCTTGCATTTATGCAAGGGGAAAATCTAGGCCTTGGGGTCTTAATAAGTTTTGTGTAGTAAGGGATTCTACACAGAAATGACATTGGTCTATTTAAGGAAGGTCTGGAAAATCATTTTCTAACTGAAAGTGGCACAACCAACTTCTCAGAATAAACCAGTGTTGAGGAAACTACACTTACAATAATTTTAAGCCTATTAATTATTACTTTTACAATTTTTTGCTCCTCATTTAATATTAGCATATATTTAAAGAGAATCTTGTTACTTTGATAACCCATATGGTTTTAAATTTTATTGTTTCTGAGATCACCAGAATATAATTTTTTTCTCTAATTTTGTTCTCTTTTATGTTACTCAGATGACCGATTTTAACATTATGGTTGCATTCCACAAAGCTTATAATTTTAGTTCTAGAAAATTACAACTGATATTTTTGTATAACTAAGGTCAGTTTAAGTAATCAAAACTGAATCATACGATTTCTGTGTCCTCATTTGATGCCTTGTGAGCTACCACTTTTCCATTAAATCTTTTTATATTTCTTCAACAGAGTGGCACAAACTAATTCACTACATAACTTTGTAGTATTGTCACATATGAATGAGCAATTATTTTAAATGTCATGTTACTTTGATAATAGTTAGTTCATAGTTTTATAATATATCACTGGCCAAAGACTCAAGGTTTTAATTTTTGGTCTGGTATAATTTTACAATCTATGTTTAAGTATAATTAAAGAATTTATGGGTAATTTTATTTATCAAGAATGATCATTCTTTAGTGAGGGTATAATGAATGCTCTTTTATTTAAATACTCAGTTTCCCCTAAGCCTTTCATACCTTCTTATTATCATGCCTTTGTTAATGCTTTTTATGGTGTGTGGAATCCCTTTCCTCTACATTCTAACTTTTCTGACCATTGTAGGGGACATATGTTATTTGCCCACCTGTCCAGTATTCTGATTTTGTCATACTACTCAGGTCATAGAAAACCTCTAATTTGTCAGTTCCTGCCTCTGACTATCGTAGTCCATAACTTTATCATACATTATTTATTATGCCGAGTATGGCTTCAGATATTACGAAAACCACTTCCTTTAACCACAATTGTCTACTCCTAGCTTCCATTCACATCTGCCTTGCCTACAGGCTACTTGTGGGAATTAGAAAATAATTTAGTGAGAAAGCTCCCATTTCCACCATTATCTTGATCATAGCAATGACCTCCTGCTCTTTCCCAGATTTCTGTTTTGCTTAAGGTTTATTACATAGGAGAAACTGAGAAGTTCCATAAGTTCACATTTAGCATATTAGAATATTTCTAAAGACATCCAGTTATGGTCAATTGTCTATGATGTCATACATAGACATTTAGTTATCCAAAAAAATTATATTACCATTAAAAAAAAGTTTAATATCCACACCACTACAAAGAGGTGAGAAATGTGTACTTTATGTATTATAAATGAATTTAAATATATTCAAATTTGATCTGATCCTTGAAAAGGTGTGATTGTCACAACAATGTCTTTCTTACTATGGTGAGAAAAGTTAGAACGGGCTTAATTGTTTCTAACACAGTCAAGGAAAATGATTTAAAAAATAGATTGTTTTGACATTCTATTATGATGAAAAGCCATATCCTAGTAAAAATGAAATTGATACCAAAAACTGAGAAAACATTAAAATGAGTATTCCACATAGAATGCATGCCAAAAAGTTAGTGTTTATGCATAGCTACAGCAATGAGTTATACACAAATTATGTAATATTAAAATACATCATTACAGTCTTCATTTACTAGGGAAGCCATAACAAAATGTCACAGACTGGGTGACTTAAACAACAGAAATTTATTTTCTCACAGTTCTGAAAGCTAGAAGTCTAGGATTGGGATGTCAGCAGATTTGTTTTTTTCTGAGGCCTCTGTCTTAGACTTGCAGATGGCTGCCTTTCTGCTATTTCCTCAGTCAGTCTTTGCTCTGTTAGCATGCATTTCTGGTATTCCTCTGTATGTCTTAATTGCCTCTTTTTGTAAGGACATTCATCAGATTGGATCAAGGCCCACCCTAAAGACCTAATTTTAACTTAATTACCTCTTGAAAGGTCCTATCTCCAAATACAGTTACATTCTGAGGTATTGGGGGTCAGAGCTTCAATTTGTGAATTTTTCAGGAGAATATGACTCTACACATAACTATTACTTTTACCTTATCCAAGTGTACTGAACTATTATCTACAGATGGTAATAGCAAATATATACCCATATTTATATACAATAAAATACTATAAAATCAATGTTAGTCTTGGAGAAATTAACTAATAATTCAGGTTATATAAATTATGAAAAAGCTTTTAATGCAGCTCCCTAGATCTAAAGTGATCAAGATTCTATTTCTCATGCCTGAGCAATTTTTCAATTGTTTTGCAATTCTTTGTGCTGTTTAAATGTTATTTTGATAATTCTAATTTTAATCATATGAAGTACTGAGTTTTGCTCTTTATACTAAACTACATCGTAGAAGAAAATGCCATTGATTAAAAAAGATGATATTTGATCCTAAACACCACTAAGTCAGAAGTACACAAAATTAGCATTAAGGCTTTTGGTTCTTTTGAATATTGCTCTATTATAGAAGCCATGACTCATTTTATTTAGACCTTTTGTTTATGTCAGTGTACTTTGCTCACTAAAGTAGGAAGAGATAGCTTGGGTAACGAATTTTAGATTAAGCCTCTTTTCTATACCTTAGTGCTCTAAATGAGTCAGCATCCCTTGAAAAGTATCACATGTCACCACTGAAATAGATAAGCAAAAGTCATCTCTTTATAGACAGAGAGCAAGAATAATTTTTATATGTATCCAAAAATGTGTTTATCGAGTTCAGCTTAAAGAAATGCTTATTGCTTATATAATAACAATTGTAATTTCTATAAAAATTATTTTGTTTTAACTGGAAAAAGTTGTTGGTATTTTCTTTTATAAATGATCAAAGTAGGGGGAAATAATTATTTTAGATAAGGAATAAGGAATACTTTGAGTTATTCAAATTGAACACCTCTTCATCACCAGGAATTTTTAGAGTAATTGTGTTTATGTGATGATCTTTTATTTGGTTTTCCACCATCTATATGAGCAGTATTTCTATAACACTAAAGAGGTAAGACAAAGTTTTTTCCCCCTAGTATAAAATGCACATGCACACTCACTCACTTTGACATTTCTCTAATATAAATTAAGCATAATATAATATAAAACAAGCATACTCACACCAACTACAACAAAATCTAATCCTTACACAGCTAATGGTAGCAATGGTGTAATAAGGAAAAGAATTAATCCCTCTCTATACAACTAGAAAACTAGACAAATATATGAAAATAATGTTTTTCGACAATGGGCAGAAATGCAGAAATATGATCTCTGAGACATAAGAAAACAATGAGGTGGGCCTCTTATCATTGCTTCAGCTTTCTACTTGAAGACATCTGGGATGCAGGTACAAGGAAAGGAAATATAAACAGAAATTGATAAATTTGATGAGCTGAGGTGATGGAGATAGAAATTCATGAAAGATAAGGCAATGAAAGTTGCCCAGAAGATTTCAGGCGTTATGCATATAACTACTCCAGAAATGTGCCTAGGGATCCACATGAATTGTTGCTGAGTTCGATGTTTCCCAGGAATAAACTAAAAAGTCACTAAAAGAGCCAAAGAATGAATGACCGGATAGTTCTAAACAGCATGACTCTCAGAGATCACATAAAGCAAGGGTATTTGAGGTCCAACTAGCAAGAGGGGAGAGAGAGTACTTGATCACGTGAAGGTCAAAGTGGAGACTATAGTAGATGATAAATAGCAGTAAGTAGTAGGATTGACTTGGCCCTGGAGTGAACTATGATATGGAGCTATCCTTTGAAAACCATCCTGCAAAGCAAAGCAAGCTGTAGGGAGATTAAGCTATTAAATATAATTAATATACTAATATGTTATTATAAAAGTAACAGCTTTCGGTGCTAGGCCAAAAGAAAGTTTAATACTATTAAAAAGAGAAACAACAAACATATCTAAATTAAAATGGACTTGTAATGATAAACTCTGAAATAGAGAACACTTTAGTCCCAGAAAAATTTAATAGTGGACTGTATAAAACTTTTAGAAGTTAATACCTTCAATCTTATATTAAAATATACAAACTATGTTAGCATTTAGAGAACTAGTAAATACTTTATCATAAAACAATGCTGAAATTACTCTGAGAGCAAATCAAAACATTAGGAGAAAAGAAATCTATAGCGTTATAGCCTTTGGAAATATAGACTCGAAAAATGCTGAACAAAATATTAGCAACAAATAACATCAAACATTATGTAAAAAGGAAAATATGATTAAGTAGCATTTGGATATAATGTGAATTTGTTAACGTTTAAAAATCAATTGACAAAATTTTCAATATTAATAATATTTAAAATAAAAATAAGAAAGCATATCCTCTCCATACATGCAAAAAAACCCATTTAACAGAATTAAATGCTATTCGTAATTAAAATGCTTGGAAAACCAGAAAGAGAAGAAATGTTCTCAATCCTATAGAAAACTATATTTTAAAAATGAATGAACATCATACTTAATGGTTATACACTAAATGTTTTCTTCCAAGAAAGAAAACAAAGCAAGATGTCTATAATTCTTATCACTTTTGGTCAACATGGCACTGTAAGTAAGCCTCTTAGAACTGTAAGGCAAGAGAAAGAGAATACGTAAAATGGAGAGATAAAATAAAAATCTCTTAATTTTTATGATCACTAATAAAAAAAATCTTCTAGAATCTTGAAAATAATTAACTAGATTACAGAATAGAAAGCCAATAAAAATATAAGCAGTTATATTTATGGTCAAAGACCAATTGAAATTTAAAATCAGAAATTACTATTTTGCTAGCATAGTAAATTGATAAATGTCAGAGCATTGAATTAACAAAATATTTGCAAGATTAATATGTCTAAAACTGCAAAATGTTACTAAAAACATAAAGAAGAAAAATAAATGGAGAGAGAACACACACTGTGTTCTTGTATTAAAATTTTAACCTATTAATTCTCCCAAAATTGATGTTTATATTTAATGTACTAAAAGATACTGTAAAGCTTTTTTTTTGAAGGAATTGACAATTTATTTGGATTTTATAGAGTGAGTTTGTACATTTTTATTAGATTTATAATAATTATTATAAATAAATTCGAAAACATTTTGGAAGAACAGAGGAAAAGGTAATGTGATTCTTGAAAAAGCAAAGGTTGGGATGTGGTAGCTATGTAAAGAGTGATTCCTAGTAACACAGAATGAGAATTGATTGCATAAGGCCAGAAAGTCTATTTTGAAAAGGGAAAAAAAATCATAAAATGCAAAAAATGCGCATTTGTACAATTTTCTAAAGAATGATTGTCCAGATATGTCAAATTATTTAAAGTGTACATACTCTTTAATACAATCATTATTCTAGAGTTTAATATAAGGATGTATCCAGATAAATTTTTATCTTAAATTTCAGAATATTTGCATAATAGAATATTTTAAATAGTCAAAAACTGAAGCAACTTTAATAATATATACTATGGATGGAATTAAATAATAATAGAGTGCTGCACAGTGTAAAATTTAAAATAATGGAATACATACAAATATTTAGGTCTCATAAATACTTACATATATTATCATTAAAAGCTGGCTATGGAAGGTATGTGTATTATATAAGAAATATAGTCATAAATAAGAAATATTTTATAATACACTCTATAGAGAAAAAATCTGGCTACGAAATTTTCTAGGAATTTCAGATAGGTAGATAATGTACAGTTTTTTTGTTTTCCTTTTGGCTAATTTGTATCTTACCAAGCTTTTACAAATACCATGCTACCTTCAGTAGTAATAATGAATACACTATAGCAGATCTATGAAGCCTAGATAGTGCTTTTCCAGAAAATTTAACTATCATACTTCTTCCTCTTTGAATGACTAAATTAGTTGAAAATGAGTAAGGGAACAATTCACAAGACATAACGTTCTATTTTGTTGAAAATGTAAAAAAACAATTTTTCTTTAAAAGTTACTGAAATATTGGTTATAATTCATGTTTATCATATGCATTTTCAAAATAAATATTTTATATTTGTTTCACTTTGAAAAAAAATGAGGTTTGTCTAGTCCAGGATCCAGTATTGTTTTGCTTTTTCTAAAACCTCTTTTTGTGAACTCATGGATAATTAAATGTTGCACATTTCTGAATTGGAAGCTTGAGTGTTTAAAATTTTATTTATGAGCCTCCTTTTGCAAGTATTTGTTATTTTGTAATGAGTATTTTGATCACTAACTTAATCATCTCTATCATTCTTTTTTTTTCTTTTGTTCACGCTTTCTTATTTAAACATATTTTAACATGCTATAGCTCATGATTTTTAATATTAATTATTTAAAATATAGAACAACGCAACTAGAAACTTTTATCAACCATTCAGATTAGATTAGATTATTTAATTAGTTAAAATTATGGCATATTTCCATTAGACACTTCCTTAAAGAGCAATAGTATATTATTTATAGTTGAAGCGCTTTTGCTTTCTCTTTTCTCTCTGTTCTCAACACTGCTATCTGGATGTTTTTATGCATCTTTGCTGTCCATTATTTTATGATACATGTATCATAAATACTTTTATGATACAAATATGTTTTTGTAACAGTGTGTGTATATGTATATGTTTTAAGCTGTTCATGCATGATGTATTTTTTCTGCAAGCTAATCACATCTGAACGAAGTATTTCTGAGATATAACTATGTTAATAAAAGGTCGACGCCATTAATACATCTTAACTGACATGCAATAATGGATGCTATAATTGATGCCTGATAAATAAATAGAACAAAAGTAAATATTTATTATCGTTAATTTACATCGCTTGTGGTTCCTGAATAACAAACTGACATATTCATTGTCCTTTATATTCCCACATCCACTTACTCATTGTAATTTAAAATAATATGAGGCACCAAATGCTATGCCAATCATCTTCACATTTAAATGTGCATGTTTTGTAAATAATGAAACTGCAAAACACTCTGACAACCCTATATCGTAATTATGACAGCTACTCAAGAAACAGGACAAAGATTATTGTGCTCATCATTACTATCTTTTTCAATACATATATTTTTTTGTTTGTTTACTCGCTTGATTTTTGCTTGTCGGAAATATGCTTCTAATATGGCAAGTATTAAAATATATATAGTTGACATATAATATTATATTAGTTTCAGGTGTATAACATAGTGATTCGACATTCATATACTGTATGAAGTGGTCACCATGAAAATTCCAGTAACCATTTGTCACTGTACAAGATTATTACAATATTATTGACTATATTCCTTTTGCTGTCTATTACATTCCTGTAACTTATTTATTTTATAACTGGAACTTTGTACTTTAAATTCCCTTTACCTTTTTTTTCACTCAATCCCCGCTGCTTCACCCCTCTGACAACTATTGTTTTTATTCTCTGTATTCAGGAGTCTGTTTTGTTTTTCCATCTGGTTTTAAATTCCACCTATAATTGAAATTATTGGTTATTTCTTTCTCTGACTCAGGATAATATCTTCTAGATCCATCTATGTTACAATTTGTTACAATTACCAAAATTTTATTATTTTTAATAGCTGAGTAATATTTCATTGTGTTTTTTATCATGTCTTCTCAATCCATTTATCTATTGATGGTCACTCACGTTGCTTCTATGTCTTGACTACTGTAAATAATGCTGCAATGAACATAGGGGTGCATATATCTTTATTTTTTAGTGTTTCCTTTTCTTTGGATACTCAGAAGTGGAATTTCTCATTGATATGGTAATTCTATTTTTAATTTTTCGAGAAACCTCCATACTGTTTTTCATGGTGGCTAAACCAGTTTACAATCCTACTAGCAGTGCATAAGGGTTTTTTTTTTTCTCCACATCCTGTCAGCAGTTGTTATTTGTTGTTGTTGTTTTTTTTGATAATAGTCATTTTGAGAGTTGTGAGGTGATACCTCATTGTGAGTTTAATTTGCATTTTTCTTAATGTTTAGTGATGTTGAGCCATCTGTAAATCTTTTCTGGAGAAGTGTCTATTCAGTTTCCCTGTCCATTTTTAAATCAGATTTCCAAGTATAGACAAAGCTATAATAATTAAAACAGTATGATCTTGGCACAGAAACAGATACATAGACCAAGGGAACAGAATAGAGAGCCCAAAAATAAATCCATGCTGATACAAGAATATGCAATAAGGAAAGTATAGTCTCTTCAATAAACAGTGGGAAAGTGGACAATGCACACCAAAAAAATGTAACTGGAGCACTTTTTTACACCATATATAAAAATAAACTTAAAATTGATTAAAGATTTAAATGTATTCCTGAAACCATAAAACTCCTAGTATAAAACATGGGCAGTAAATTCTTTGATATGGGTCTTTGTAATAATTTTTTGGATATGTCTCCTAGGGCAAGGGCAGGAAAAGTAAAAATAAACAAAGTGGACTTCAAAATAAACTGGCAACATACTGAATGGTAGAAAATATTTGCAAATGATATCTAATAAGGGGTTAATAAATACAATATATAAAGAACTCACAACTCGACATTAAAATAAACAAAGGATCTAATTTAAAAATGTGCAGAGGACTTGAACGACAAGTATTTTTTTAATGTCCTAATTGCATTATTTTTCTCAGGGACATCCATTTTAATAAATATTTCTAACAGGAAATCTATGTGAAAAAAATGTTTTTTAATGTGATGTTATTTTATTCTATATCAAGTAAAGTGTTGAAAAAGATTTTCTTGCAAAAGATGTGCATGATTTTATGAACTGTGTGAAATTATAATAATTACCATGGGCTTATAAATATTACTATGTTTTAATCATCTGATCTGAAGCCATTTTCTATGCCATTAATATTAAATATCGTAATTAATGGTGTTTATGTATTCTTCCCTGACCCATTTGTGAACAAAACCAGTCTCAGTATCTTCTTTAAGTGGAGTAATTGGTTCCTGAACACCTGACATCTGATTTATGGTGCCATAAAAATTAAGCATTTGTTTAATCTGTTCGAATCAACAACTTTAATTCTCAATAAATCTAAATATTTGGAGAAAGTATATTATTCAATTATTCAAAATATATTTAAGTTGTCATGACTTGTTTAAAATATTATGTGAATTATAAGTTACAAAAGATTTATTATAAAATTATTAAAATTTCCAAAGTTTAACTTTAACCAGATTATTAGACCCTATTTCACTAAAAAGGGGGCAAAATGGAAGATGTGCAAATAGTGTGATTGCATTTTCCAGACAAGAGCAGACTATATTATAAGGGCCAAAGATTTCACCTGAAAAAAACAGGTGTTCCCATGCTAATCTTCATGTTTCCTAAGATCAATTAATTGATACAGGTTGAAAAAAATTCCTCTACTCTCAGGTTAAGTAGTCTAAGGAAGCAGGGATGAATTTCAAGAAACTGAGACAAGTCACTAATGTGAGAGAATTAGAATATCACGGTAGCCATGGAAATGATCACCAATTACTGTGTGTTGAAAAAGTAATTTGAAGTCTCTATCTGTAGCTCAGAGCATAGGCCAGGGTTAGAGGTAAAGTTGTGAGTCCTGAGACTTGACTAAATATTAAAGACACAGTTTAGAAGTAGGCAGGATGAGAAATTGGCCCCCAAATGAAATTTCGAGTTACAGAAATATTTATGGAGAAGGCAGAAAGCAAGCAATAATAAGTACACAGATAAGAAATAATTATAGAGAGGTATAAGGATAATAGAGGAAAACTGTGTTATTCAAGTAAATAGACATGAGAAAAAAGTAGTGGAAACATGGCATGTTGAAAATGTCAAAGTAAGAAAGGTAATAAAAGTATTCTTTGCATATAGAACTGGTGACCTAAGAAAGAACAGTCATCGTGGTAAAAGGATAAAGGATTCAATGAACCTAGAAGAGAAAAAAAGTTCAGTGCTTTAAAAGAGCAAGGTCTTTTTTTTCTCCTAATGTTTTCATTTTGAGAGAAACGAGAGATATAAAACTAGTCACCAAAATATTATTACTTTTTATTGTTTACTAAAGATGAGATTTACCAATGTTTAAAGGATAAGGCCTTAGAATAAATGGGGAAGTAGATAATATAGGCGTAGAAGAGATTTTTTATAGATTAGAGTGATTTCCCAAGACATGGAGAAGCCATGATGTTTGAGAGTGTTGGCTGAAGAGTGAGATGCCCGGGATCAAATCTCAGTTTATCTCTCACTAACTAGGCTTGGATTTACTCATTTTTTATATTGGAGATAATTATAGTACCTATATCCTACAGTTGCTATAAATATTAAAGTGTTTCTTAAGGTCTGATAAAGAAAAACAAATTCAGAAATGTAGACTTTAGTGCATGAGAAAAGTTAGAATGTCTGGCATGAAAAACTGTAGAGTTATTTGACCTTAAGTAAATTGAAGGACAGTAGTTTGACTATAGAGCTTCATTAACATTTCAAAAAATTGACTACATAGTCATAGTATTAATAATAAAATAACATAATAGCAAGTACTTCCTTTGTGCTCATCACTGGTAAAAGGGCTTTACCTAACTCTGCAACACTGTTAAATTAGTGATGGTAATCTCATTATGCAGAAGAAACTTTTGTGCCAAGTAGACACATAACTTCCCCGAGGTCACCCAAAGAATAGTTGGCCTAATTGGGATTCAGTCCCAGGCTACAGGAATCCAGAGTTTCTTCCCTTCGACACCATATTGTGCTGTCTTATCGAGAGATTTTAAAGACATATCTCTCAACACTCATATACCCTAAATTAACTCTGGGAATTGCTAACAAAGATTGATAAGACTGATAAGACATGAGGAGAACAATCTGAATCCCAAAGAATTCTGTGATGTAAGGTGCACGTAGATGAGGAAGGGCATATAAAACAGGCTGTTAAGAAAAATTTGAGAAGGGCAAGGCTTGTAATGACAAAGTTGTCATAAGAACAATGAAAGAATACAGTATATCAAATTCTTTTCTTATTTTAATTTTATTAAATTTATCGGGGTGACATTGGTTAATAAAATTATATAGGTTTCAAGCGTACAGTTCTATAATACATTGTCTGTATATTGCACTGAGTGTTCACCACTCAAAGTCAAATCCCTGTATTTGACTCCCTTTATCCTTCCCTACATCTGCCCTCTCCCCTTTCCCTCTGGTAACCACCAAACTATTGTCCGTGTCTGCGAGTTTTCGTTTGTTTGTTTGTCTTGTTAATTTATTGCTTTCAGTTTTATATCCCACATATTAGTGAAACCATATTGTTCTTGACCTTTTCTACCTGACTTATTTCACTTAGCATGATAACCTCAAGATCCACCCATGGTGTTACAAATGGCAGTGTTTCCATCTTTTCTTATAGCCGAGAAATATTCCATTGTATGTATGTACCACATCTCATTTATCCAATCCATTATCAAAGGGCACTTCAGTTGTTCCATGTCTTGGCCACTGTCAGTAATGCTGCAATGAACGTAGGGTGCATATATCTTTATAAATGAAAATTTTCAACTTTTTTGGGTATATATGCAAAAGAGGGATTGCTGAGTCATATGATAATTCTATTCTTAATTTTTTGAGAAACCTCCATATTGTTTTCCATAATGGCTGTGCCAATTTATATTCCCACCAGCAGTATGTGAGGGTTCTTTTTTCTCCACGTCCTCTCCACCACTGCTCATTACTTATCTTGTTGATAACAGCCATTCTAATAATTTTCTCCTCTTAGATCCATCGGCATTTCTCTTATCACCATAGTTTTCTCTTATACATTCCTTAGATTATTTATTCAGTTATTGATAGAAATGTGAGTCCCTTGATTACTGGCCTAGATATTTTAGCTGACTCTCTTTCATAATAACCTTTGCTCCACTGTAATTATTTATTACAGTTGGTTGCTTTACAATTAACACAACTGTTCATTTTAAAATCTAAAGTCTCTTTATGCACATTGACTATATTTTATTGTCTGTAAAATTTCTATGTCCAGCTCAGTAAATAGCAGAATTCAACACTCAACGGATATTTGTTGAGTTAAAAGAAGAATGAAGAAAAGAATTATCTTGGTCTGCTCAGACCACTCTTACAGATATTTATTTCTCACAGTTCTGGAGATTGGGAAGTCCAAGCTGAAGGTGACCATAGACCAAGTGTCTGAGGAGGACCGCTCTGTGGTGTGCAGCTGGCCATCTTTTTTTTTTTTTTTTTTTTGATCTCACATGACAAAGAGCAGAGAGCCAGAGCAAACTCTCCCATCTCATAGAAAGCCATGCACAAGGGCTCTACACTCATGACTTAATTACTTCCCAAAGGCCCTAGCTATTAATACTACTGCATTAGGGATCAGGATTTCAAGATATGCATTTTAAGAGAACACAAACATTCAGTCCATAACAGAAATTATTCTTAATTTTAAGAAACTTTTTTCAACAACTGATTATAGTACTCCTGCTTCCATCTCCAACTCTTCAAAGAAAATGCTTTCATTTTTTTTAAACCAAATTTTAAAAACAAAGGCACCATATTCACTTGAGTATGCTAATTTGTGGGCTTTCTTTGTAAGTTTTTGTGCTCAGAGCTGATCTTGCAGTACCAATGTTATCTGCATAGGGTTGACAGCTAGGAACACTTCTCTAATATGGACCCTGCAATTATATTAATTTCATCTAAGTCAAAATTGCCTTCTGACAGCCTCTCATGCCACTAACTTACATTCTACTTATATTCAGCTTAAACTCCAGGCCTTTTTCACTTAAATTGTTGGAAATTCACAATTCACCTGTCCTGTACCTCTGCCTTTGGTTTCTGAATTTAAGTACAGCAATAAATTAGGAAATGAATTATTCAGTATTGCCATTGGCTAATATGGCTGTTAAAGGCATTGGGGATGCTTGTTGGTGAATTTTGAATACAGTTTCCTTCACATTTTTCCTATTGCTGCAATCATAAAACATACGTAGGGAGTATGCTGAGCCACCAAATAGTTCACTTCTACTTCTGCTTTACCAGGGATTGTAAATATTGACCCCTGTCCTTGCTGAACTATTCAATTATCTCATGACTCTTTTGTTTCCTTTAGAAAATGCATGTGATGAAGATTGAAACTTGCAATAGTGTCCATACATCTGACTGCCTTTTATTTGAGGAAAATCACAATGTAAATTCTAAAACTGCTATTCTTGCAACTTATACATGATTTTTTACTTTTCATTTCTATTAAAGAACTTTCTTTTATTCCTAAAATAATGCTTAGTAGGACTTAATTTATGAAAATAAATATTTTTATCTTGTTATAAAAATGTTTCAATGATAGATATTATGCTAGTGTAACACAATAGCCTATATTAACTGAAAAAAAAACCCTGTACATGTACATATATATGCGTATATATTATATATCTCACAGGTGCTGTAAACCTTAAAAATACTTTAGGATTCCTGTTAATGTGAGAGTGATATCTTTAGATTTTTGTTCCAATTTGTAAAGATCTCTGAATAATTTTTTTTTTTTAAATAAGCTTAAAAGTTTAATTCCTTCCAAGGAATTCTTTGATATAATGTGGAGTAGGTAAGACATTTGGTGATTTAGCTAGGAATTTTCTTCATTGAGATTTTTGTGTTAATGTAATGTCTACTTCTCTTTTCTCGCTCTCCCTCTTCCCACACACATATTTTTATGTCCATACCTATATCTGTATTTGTATTTCCGAAAACTGGAATAAATTTTCAGCTGACTATGAGAGAGCATACATCTCACAGTTGCTAAATGAGCATTTAACTTTAAAGTAATTGACAAAAAGGAGGGAAATCTACAGTTTCGATGATTTAGTGAGAAGTACAAATGAGCTGCATAATCATGGGTCTCATCAATCAACCAGGGTGAAATGGTGACATAAATCTCCTGGAAATAAAACTTCTTTAAGTTGAAATCATGTTTCTTGTTTTATTCTGAATTATGTTTGTGCTAATTGTGTAGGCTTCCTGATGGCTTAGAGGGAAAAATGAATAAAGAATCATATGAAGGAATACATGTACTACTAAAATTCTTTTTTGTTGTTTTCACCATTTCTTAGTCAAAGGCAAACTTTCAAATATTTATTATCTATTTATATTTATATGTTAATAGAAATGAAAATATGAAAATGAAATCAAAACAAATATTGCACTAGAAAAATATAAATAGGCAAGAAAGACATTTTCAAGGCCGTTGAAAAAGGAGAGAGAGGTTAGAACTCAGTTTGACATCAACTCCACTAAAACAAAATGCCAGGGAGTTTTGAAGAGCAGGAGTTGGGTGATTTTAGGCCATCTGTGTTTCCTAAGTGGCTTCAGTGAAATAACAGGTAGAGTTTCTCATATCTTCATGTCAGGAGTTAGTTTTACAATTGGCCTTAGCCTGCCAAAGTTAGTCTCTTTAAGAAAGACATTCCTATTTTGTAAGCTAGCAAGAAGCTTTTAAAATAATCAGTATCTCAAAGGAGCAGAGAAAGAATTTTCAACTATAGGTTTTCTAAAGCAAAGGCTGAAAGAAAAAAAATGTCAGGGACCTAGAGTCAGAATCCTGTCTAAAGTTTAGTCAGGTTGCAGGGATCATTAAGCCATCTTGGTAAAGGAAAATTCAAGATCTTTTTACCCCCATGAAGTTTTATCTAATCATTCTTACCCACAATTCTTTGCTCTCTCCTATTAATTCTTTGAACTGAGTCACATACTGGCATTCCACATGCTGAATCAGCCTACAAGCATTTTCGATTGAGGTAAATGGTTTAAAATGTTTTAGTTTGAATTTCTTTCAACAATAACATAGTCTCAAATTCATCATCCTTTCCACAACAGCTTACTGTTTCAAAACCATCTTATTTCCTAATTTTGATTATCTGCTATGTTGCTAAAGGCATTTGGATTTAAAACCACTGTAATTCCCTTGGGTTTTAATATATTTAACATTGTTAGTCATTATATTAGTCAGAATTCTCCAGAGAAATAGTACTAATGTTACGTATATACATAGAAAAAGAGATTTATTCTAACCAATTGGCACACACAGTTGTAGGTGCTGTCTCTCCAGAATTTGCAGAGCAGGCCAGCAGGTTAGAAATTCAGGCAGAAATTAATGATGCAGTATTGTGTCTGAAGGAAATCTAGAGGATAAGTCTTTCATCTCCAGGGACCTCAGTCTTTGCTCTTAAGACCTTCAACTGATTGGATAAGGCCCACCACAGTAGACAATTACTAATACTGTCCTCTAAGAAAAATGGTTAATGTAGATATATGTAAAATTATACTTAGATTTCTAAACTTACTAAAAATAATAGTTTCAAATATAATTAATTTAAAAGGAGTGCCAAAAATTCAAATTAAAAAGGTTTAGTTAACTTTTCAAAATCAAAGTATATAAAATTTTAATAACGTCTACTTAATATCATATTTTATTTTTTCCTTGTCTGTATATTTTTTCTTTAAAATATTTTAAACATCATAGTACTATATCTAATAGTGAAAATTCTGATAAATTCTAAAAGCATTTCCCGCAAAACAACATTATCTAGTTATTACCTAACCTTAGCAAATGATATGCACCAAAAAATGCATGAATAAACCAATCCACATCTATACTGTAAACAATGCTACATTACATGTGTAGTTTTAAAACTTATTTTTCAATTACTTGCTGATTAACATCTTTCTTAAGGTATATGTCAATCTAAACCGTTTTAACAGGCGAATATGATTTTTTTAGAGAACTAAATTACATTTAAAATATGTTTTATTATTGAACATTTCAGTCATCTATATATTATTTCTATGGAACCGGTATATTACAAATTACATCTTTAAGCATATATCTGTTGACAATATCCTTTAAAATGCATTTTACAATTGTACAAGTTATTTCAATATATATGTTTAATATCATAAAAATCATGGAAAATAAAAAATAATCACAAAATAAAAGTACTTGGAAAGGCGATTCTTTGGAACTAGAGAGCTCAAATTAAATTTGATGTATTTCAAATATGTCGTCTTTCAAATACTGGCAAATAACATTCTTACTTTGTTTCTGTTATTATAACTTTGAAACAACCACATAAAATGTCACTAATTCTTGTTTTCCAAATCATCAGTCTATTCAACTTTTCTGTTCGTAATTCATAAATTATTTTTTTCGGAGCCACCAGAAAAGTCCTTCACTTTCTGATTATAAGAACCTCCTCGGTTAATTCCTATACTATTACAATTCTAGCAGTTTAATATAAACCTCTCTACATTCTTGTGTAGGTTTTTTCCCCCTGATCCTTCAAGGTAGAAAAAAATGTTAGTTTGATCATGATTATCTTGAATTAGAATTTATAACTTATTAAAAATGGTTTTACATGTATATAGTGTTGTCAAAATATGTATAATTTTAGAAATAGAAATACTAACTGCATAGTCTAAAAAATGAACTTCATTATCTACTATAATTTTATACTTCATTAAAGCTTTTTTTGTGTATATCATATGCTTTCTCATCATCAAAGAGTATCTGAAGCTCATTAACTATCTTGAAATGACAAATTACATTCTTTCTTTAACTACAAGTTTCTCTTCTTTTTATCTGTAAGCATTTTCCTTTCAAGGTGGCATTTAATCTTTTTTACCCTTTAAATGATTTACTCCTTAACTAACAGGAACAACTTTATAATTAAATGTTTTGACAGGAAAAAAAGCTTATCTGTTTTGAAGAAGAGACTGATTTGGATTGGACCACTGTACAAAAGTCTTTATCACCAATGGTGTGGAATGGAAATTCAGGGGAGATTATGAATACCAAAATAATCTTTAAGCCTGATTAATAAAAATCCTTTTAAATTTTAAATTTTAATAGACTTGAGATTTTCATATTTATTTCATTATGGTTAAGTTATATAGTTGAACTGTCTTCCTCTGATAACTACTGTGAAGAATATTGCCATGGCTAAATCATTATAATATAGGGAAAACAGTCCTGCCATGTTGTCAGTAAGTGATAACGTCTTTCTATTTATGATTTTTGCTTTTTCAAGTCGAATTTTGTCTGGATCTCAATAGCAATATAAACACTAAATATACCGTATTCCACACAGTAGTTTCCAGCATATGGGATGGTTACCAGATTAGTGCCAAGTTCAAAAGCCCACATCAGGCTCTGGGATACAAACTGGCCCCTGATGAGCAAGGCAATCTCTTCAGTATTTGAAAACAGAAAGAAGGGCACAGATATAAGTCATGATAGTGAGAAACTGTACATTTTACTCTACATTGATGGGGCCTTACTTTCATAAAATTGTTTTTATTTTTTTTCCTGTCAGTCCTTTTATTTGTATGTGCATATTTTTACTTGTAATTCACACCTGTCTTCTACATACCCACCAAATAGGAGACTTTTCTCATTTTTCTAATTGGGGTACTAAAGTTAAGGTCTAACAGTAAGTTGAGGAAACCAAAAGGATGTGTGATGTAAGAGTTGAATCAATAACAAATGGATTGCTAAGTGAGTAAACATGTGAGTTAAAATCAATTATGCCCCCAGATGTCAGTCTCGATCTTACTGCTTGTCAGGAATACAAATTAATCCAGATTTTAACAGGTGACATACAAATAATTAGTTCAGATAGCATCCCAGGAATATTCAAGTTAAATTTGAAAAATGACATCTTCTAATGTCCAAAATTATGTGCCTCTGTCTAATGATGCATATATAATTTAGAACATTTCCATATCATTTTGCATATATATACACACATGTGTACACACACATACACAATACTACCAGGTTATAATAAAGCAGAACTGCTTGTTTTTCTTTCAAATAATGCACTTTTATAAGTGCATATGGAAATAAAAATATACCTGTTTTGATCTAATGTTAATCAAAAAACTTTATGAACCTTATATTTCAGTTCATTTTAAGAGAAATATTATAAAATTAATGTAAGGGCAAAATATGATATACCCACCATTTCAGGGAAAAATAAATTGACAATAGCTGGTTTTACAATCATCTATCTATCTAGTCAGTGTTTTAAAAAAAATTTTCTAAGAAAAATTAAAAAAAAAAACAGATGGTTAAAATAAGATTTTCCCTGATATTGGATGTTAACTTCAAGTAAGGTATTTGGGGATTAAAAGAATAAAACAGGGGGAAATAAAACACACTTGAATGGGACTTTAGTGGGAGATAACAAGAAATCATGATCTGCAATCTCCTAGCAACAACGCCCTGATAGCCACAGAATCAATTAAGCATAGGAAACAGAAGTCAGCAGTCTATAGTTCTAAGTGATCTTCTCCACTATTTTTATATGGGGTATTTCAGATTTCTTAATTTGTTACTTTTTTTCTGTTAAGAGAGAATAACCTCTAAATGACAAAATTTTCTGTTCAAACTTTTACATCTTTATTTGAATGAATGCAATTAGTGAGGCTATTAAGAGAAAATAGTGAATATTGCTCTTTCATTATTTTTAATTATATAAGCAATTATTGGAGGGTTTACACATAAACAATGGGGTTTGTGACAATTGTCAGAATAAGTAGTCAGACTTACCATTTAGAAGATTTTATATTTCTGCTCTCTCATATAACGTTGTTTGAGCATCTAGTACATGTGACAACACATTAATAATTCATGGATCACCATAGTAAGAATTATCAATTCTGTAAATGTAATAGATTTTGTTGTTGATGGAGGTGTCCAAACTTAAAAAATCTGCTTACTTCATTTTACAGACCAGCACTGTGGGGTGGGACGGGGCGGGGGTGGGGGGTGGGGGGGGTGGGGGGGGTGGGAGTGGGGGGGTGGGGGGGTGAGGGGTGGGAGGTGGGGAGATGGGGGAGGTGCGGGGTGGGGGTGGGCGGAGGATCGGGTCCCTAGGCTGCTATGCTATTCTCCTTGCTCTAATTCTACCTCTTGCTCTGCTCCTTCTGCCCCTTCTAACCTCAGCGCAGGGCATGGGTGACATAAAATCTTAACAATATTGAACTAATGAAGTGAATCTGTATTCGATGTTTACTTCTGTTTATAGTTCTCTCTCATCTCTCATAGCAAGGTACAATAACTGTCATTGACCATGTTAACAAAAGTTAATTTAAAATTTTATAGCTTTCTCAAATATGTTGGAAAATGATCCTCCATAGCATTTCTGTACATCTTGCATCATCTTTTGTTCTGAGCTGTGTTTTCAAAAATGTTTTTATAGCAAGCATATCCTAAGGCACAGCGTCTCTCTTTAGGTTAAAGGGCAGATTAGTTTAATATTCAGGATAACAGAGGTAATGTCTCCCTTCAGAGCAAAGTTTGGGGAAGTTTGCTAGCAAACCCCTTTAAGTTACTTGAGTTTCCTAAACTTGAGTTCCCTGAGTGTGACACAAACCCACCACATGTCCTCCACATACTTGAGTCTGTGTCTGCATTGCTTCCATGGGAGGTAGGACAAAGGGCACTGATGTGAACATTAAGCTTATTCTGTCTGTTTGCCATGATAAATAAATCCCTTTATTGCTGGCCAAGGAGTCTCATCTATATGCCTTCATCCATGAAACCATGACAGGCTAGCTTGCAGGAAGAATAAAATTTCAGCCCTTTCACAGTTCTTGACAAGATCCTTCCCCCACCAATATATCTCTGGAAGGGGACACTCTTGGGCAGGTTCTTTCAGGAAAATGTAAGGTCTGTTACTTTCCCCAAGTCATCCAACCCAAAGGGAAAAGTCAGCTTCACAAAACTCTGGTATTTTAGGCCTCCGCATTGTTGATTCTCTTTTTGTCCAGCCATAAGGGTGTTGGGTATTCCACCTTCAGATTCCCCTAGATAAAATTTGGTGCCAGGTTCTGTGACCCTGGATCTCTATGAGGCACATATCATGGTTCTCCCAAGAACTTGTCTATTTTCTGCTCCTAATCCAACACTGGCCGGGGAGGAGGGGGCTTTGAGACACTTCAGTCCAACAGCATTCAGCTGTTCCAAAAAATGTTAGTTAGTATTTGCTCTTGCATCAAGATCTAACCTATTCAATGGACCTACTTTAAGTTACCAGTCAACCTTGTTTGCTACAGGTTCATGAGACATGGAACTTGTAACAAAATGTGAAAAATCTACGTGTACTGCTTCTGTCATTAAAAACATTTTCTTGTGGAAAAAAAATTCAGTTGAAATAAACAGTATACTTGGTGATGTAGTTCCTTTATATTATTCTGGTGCAAAGTCCTCATCCCTTAGTAGATGAGAGAAATATTGCTAATATTGTATTTTTGGTTTTTTTTTTGCTCCCTCCCCACATACACTGGTTATGTGGGATCATCCTATTTCTTTCCAGAGAAATGGAAAATCACCCTAGAATTCTCTACTCTGTAATAGTTTCCTTCAAGAAAGAATTGTTTTTATTCTATCTCTAGGTTTTTCTTCTATGAGCTATTGGGATATTCTGTCACTAATAATTTTTGTCTTTTCTTTGCAAGACCTGTTGTCATCTGTCTTCTCTTGCTCTTACCCCTGACATCCTCAGCTTTGAGATCATGGTCAATACATTAAAACATAAGAACATCTAAGATGTCGCTGAGCTTAGATTCTCATCCAGACGTGTGTGATGATAGACTGCAAAGTCTTCATAATTACACTGAGCTCTTTCACAACGAAGTAAAAGGCAGAAATAAACAATTATGGAGACATGTTAACAGGACTCTATATATCTTACCTCTCATAATTGGATCAATCCAATATGTAATGTCAAGAACCATAAAATAGTGCTTCTCATTCTCTGGTTAGGTTTCTGATTTTCACTCTGGGGCTGAGGCTTTACAAAATACAATACAAATTAATTATTTGGAAAACTGAAATTAAAAAAAAATATCTGAAATACAAGCTCAATATTTTTTATTATTTAATTCGACCGTCTTTGTGCTATTCAAAGTGTTTACAAAATTTTCTCAATGTTTGGAATCAATTCCTACACTAACTTGTTGTGGGCAGTCATAAACAGTTTATGGAGTGAAATGAGTCTTCAGACTATAGTTTGGGTAGCGCTATTCCAAAATATTTGTGAGTATTAATGTGTAGGGCCCAATATTATTCCTTCGAATATAGAATATCCCAAATGGCAAAGTATGCTTCCAAGTCAACTTTTTAAAAAATTTAGATCACACCATTGCACTTTGGATCTTATTTAATATTTCATTTTCCCAGTAACAAGGGTATCTTTGTAAAGGTTATTTTAATAATTATTGTTACGATGCTATTCATGTGACTTATTACAGAAATTTAATTCTTTTACACGCACACTGAAATTTAATTTCTATACTGTTATTGCTATCTTTTCAAAAATCTATACTAAATTCTTACTTTTCAGAAAAATAACTGCTTCTAAAAAAATCTATTAAACTACAAATACAATGTCATATTTCTGGATTCCGGAGCACATTTTATGCTTTTATCAGTTAATTTACTGAGACATAGTCCAACTTAAAAGTAGAGATTTGTGGCTGCGCTTAATATTCTGCAATAAAATTTCCTTTCCAATTAGTCAAAATCTTTTGAGAACTTGTATGATCTTCAGTGTTAACATAACTGGTTGGCATTAATGGCTGCTAGTCATTTGATTCCCTGTGAAAAACCCTAGATTTAGGCACAATACTATCAGAATTTTAAAAATGTAATTCATTGTTATTTAATAACATTAATGAGTATTTAAAATCATGTTGTTCTTTTCTACTATTCTTTCCATACTACCATCAAGGATTTTTTGGTTATTTTTTTGCTTCACTCTCTAGTTCTGCAGCTAAGGAGCATTACATTTCATTTCTCTGTCGCGTTTCAAATAATGAGGATATATCAGTAGCACTACGGAAGTTATTATAGCTCTGATTAAATCCTTGCAGATCCCAGCTTCCTTTTATATTTGTAGTTACATCGCTGCCCACTTAATCCTCCTATGCTATCTGATTTCAAAATGTGATTGTCATTCTGAGGTAACTTTTAGTTTCTCATTCCTAAAGGACTATAACCTTTTTAATCATAAACCAATAGGCAAAAATGATGATCTCTTTGTAATTCATGTGGCGTATGATTTAGGTAATAACTAATAATGGTAATTAAAATTTCTTTCTTCTAGCAAAATATGTTCTAAAAGACAAGATCTCTTGAATGCTGAAATATGTGTTTTTTCCATTTATGTTTTTATGCATCTCCCACTAACATGTCTTAAAATTTCACTGCTCAGTCACTCTAAAAATATCTTTACCACTCAATTAATGTGGGATACTAGCTACTTCTTCATACAAGGAAAGTGAAAATCATATTAAATTAGGTTTGAAACTAAAAATTTGCATTTAAAATAGAGAATTTGCATATAGCTTGGAATTATTTACAATCATTCATTCAATTATTCATGTGTTAGCTAAATCAACAAAAAAGTTAAATTCATGGAGCATCTCTTGTCAGTCTAAGGAAATAATATGAGCATACAGTTAACGTTAGAGGCTACATAATAAAATGATAGGTATGTCAGTTTTTTCGTTTGTTGTTTTACATCTAAACTTTCAGAAAGCCTTTTACTTATTCTTGCAATACCCTGTTGTGAGTCTGAGTGGGATGCACAGCTCCATAATGCAATAGTGCAATACAGAAGTGGAAAAGAGCCAGAAGTTTGTATTATTTCTGTTAAGAATTAAAAACTGGATGTGGAACCTAGGTAATCTCAATCAGATGCTTTAATTTACGATTTCAGATCTTGCGTGACCATAAAACCATGAACAGCTATGAAATTACTCATTATGGTAGTGGCAGCATAGGTAGCCACTGTGTCCTAAGGGGACTGCCCCTATGTGTGCTGGGTTTCGATCTTTACTGCCCAGCTTCCCTTGGGTCCTGACATTTTTCTGAGCTTGTCTCTTAACATCCCCGTGGATTCTATAAAATCTCTGTTGATATAACAAAATAAAAATAATGAGACCTTAAACAATGATAAAAACATATTTCTCTAAGATCTTGGGGTAAGCAATCCATTAATGCAATGGTGGCTGTATTTCAGTAAATCTTCAGGAGGCTTCATACCCTCCGGTCTTTTGTTTTGTCATTCGAAGTGTGCATCTCCAGTCTTCTTGATACAAGTGAGAGTAAGTAATTTACTTACTGTGTCTCCTACTGGAATGTAAACTCAATGAACAAAGAGAACTAATGTTTCCTTAGTCTTCAGTCTTTAGTGCTTATGCAAACAACTGGTACATAGTAGGCAGTCAATTAAATATTTATGAAATAAACAAATGACTTCCACCTCTGTGTAGGTTTATGTGTCTTGAAAATAAGTCAAGGAACTCTTTTTCCCACAGAATTTCTCATACTTAATTTGCTACCATTCAGCCCTTCATAGTTCTGCTCCCTTTTACCTCAATCTAAACTAAATCTATTTATATAATTACTTTAGACCAGATAGCTATCAGATTAGCTGATGTTTATTACAGCATCTAATTGCATCCTAAACTCTCAGTAACTGTTAATTATCAATAATAGCAAAACATTCAAACAGAATTGGCCTCTAGCTCTTTGGAAATGTTATTTACGGAGGCTGCAATTTAAGGTTGACATTCTGAAGAAGCTTTAAGAAAGTACTGCAGTAATTATTTTTATCTGTTTATGTAACACCTGTGGTTTACTTTTACCATTATTGCTGCCAGAATTTTGGATAACATTTATCATCTTCAAAAACACATTTCATTTTCCTTCAAGGTCATGAACATGGATTTGAAGGAATCATGTCATTATTTTGAATATTATTTACTAGAATTTGAGTTTTTCTGTTTTTTCATTATATTGAATTTGTATTTGTTCTGAAACTCATGGTCAATGTATAATAAAAAAGATAAACAGAATATTCAACTATGAAGATAATTAAAAAAAAACAACTAAATAAGAGCAAGAGCCTTACTAATGTTGATTTTAAGAATAATATCTATAGTGATCCAAAGTCTATCAAGCTTAAAACTAAAATAATTTTGACAATGTCATTAAGTTAGTATTGCCACAGGAAATGAAAAACATACCTGAAATATATGGTTACCATAAAGAAGAATTTTCGTAGGATAAAAAACTAAATGGGAGTCAGAACTGGGCAAAATATGTTAGTTTAAATAAAGAATTTCTTATGTCATTGCTTTGTTCCTTTCTGTTGAGAGCCTGAATATTTCCTTCACAATAAACATAGAGTAAAATCTCGAAAGATAAAGCAAAATCTTCACTGAAATTAAAGATCAGGAATTTAGTCAGCAGTCTGAGATATTAGACTTCCACTGGCTCAATGTTTTCCTTGGATAATCATTGCTTTGCCAAGTACTTCATAGTATAGGAGACATGTAGGAATGTTGATATGAGAGCATCTCTTTTAATTACCTTTGTTTACAGAGACATTATACTTTGATGAAAACATTGCTGTGTATGAAATGATTTCTTCGTGTTGTGTATGATTCACAATGAAGGCAATTCTTAATAACTTACTATAGATTATTTAAGTTTATGAAAAGTTATATAAACTATATGTAAAATAAAAAGCTTTTATTATTTCTGTTGCTCTATCATCTAAAATAAATTTAAAAATATATATTTTTAGTCAAGTTTATCACTAGCTTCTTCCTCTTTGAGCCCAGGAAAACTTGTTTGTAACATAGAAATAAGAATTTTCTTACTTTTTTGAATGACTCTGAATTTTAAAGCAAAGATGTTTCACAAACAGGTCTAGAGTTGAGAAAAATTGAAAAATTTAATTCCTTGAATATCTTGTTGATTACTCATTGAATCAGTCATTGAAATCTCCTTTACGTCACTGAGGAAACATGTTAGTACTTATGAAATTTGACAACATTTTAATGGTAAGCCTAATGTGTTGCTGTTCAATAAAATTATATTTTATTCTAGAGCATAAAACATATTAATAAATTCATAGATGTTTTAATCAGGACAAAATCACTAATACATCACACATACAAAAAAACATTTTAGTGTTTTTAGTAATGCCCATTATCTCTACTCTCAGGTAATGATTTGAACACTTTTATGTTATTCTTGAGATTATTATGCCACTAATATTGCCATCACAACCCTTTCCCCCGAGTACTACTATATATCTATCTATATACACACATCACTAACACCACCAACAACGTATACTTGGGGTATTTTCTATCTTAGTGATCCAGGCAGTTACACTCTCAACTTTCTGCATGCTCAAATGCCACAAGACATATCCATGTATATTACTGTAGACAAAATCTCTCTGCCCTCCAAAATTCTTATATTGAAACCCAATCTTCAGTGTGATGGTATTAGGGAGTAGGGTCTTTGGGAGGTAATTAGGTCATAAGGGAGCAGCCCTTGATAACAGGATTAGGGCCCTTATACAAAAGACTCCCAGAGAACTCTTTCTTCTCCTCTGTCATGTGAGGACACAGATAGAAGACAGCGCCTGTGAACCAAGTTTTGCCAGCATCTTGATCTTGGACTTCCCAGACTCCAGAACTATGAGAATAAATTCCTGTTGTTTATGCTACCCAGTTTACGTTGATTTGTTATAGAAGCCTGATCAAACTAAGGTGCGCTAGCCCTTTCTTCATTCATTTTCTCCATGGGGGAATATATAATGGAAGCTGATACTTCCATACTTTATTTTCTCACAGTTTTTAAGAAATTTTTGATATTATTTAGCTGATCTTTCTTGAATCTCTGTCTTCAATTTCTCTAATAGCTTTTTATCGTTAAGCATAAACTGACAGTTTCTCACATTTTAAAATAGTTCTCCCTTAATTGTAAATTTTATATTCATCATAAGCTACTTTTCTACCTCTTTCCTTCATTTCACTGCATTGAAAAATATTCTATGTTCATTATGCTGGATAATGTATATAGTATTTTCTGTTATTTTGGTCCATATGTGAGTTATGTATTTAGTTCACAACAGACAGAAGTCATCTCCCTGCCGTATTTTAATGTGCAACCTAAGTTTCTAAATTCCAAAATTTGATCATAGCTCATAGATTGAACAATCCAGAAATAACACAGGATTCAATGGCAATGACAGTGTGTGTGTGTGTGTGTGTACATATGCACACATGTGTGCAAAGGGTGCCAGCCATTGCTCATTTGTTCATTAACAAATGAACCACATAAATTAAAGTCTGTATTCTACTTACTCCATGACTCTCAGTAAAGAAGATCATAATTTGAGAACACAATAATAGTGCAGTCTGCCAATTTTTTTGTGATAACTTATTCCAAACATTCGTTAATAAATTGGATTAATACTTTATACAAAGGCACATTTATACAAACTGAAAGTGAGATTTTCCATGTTACATTCTTTCTGCTTATTCACTGAGTGCCTATTAAATGGCCAGGTATCACTTTGAACACTCAAGTGAATAACAGGAATAGAACAAACAAAAAGCCATACTCTTAACAAGCAAATACTTTACAAATCAATCATAATATATAATAAAATGTAAATTATAAAGTATTTTAGAAGGTTATAATGTAGAAAAGAGATAAAATAGAGCCCGATAAAGGTAATCGATAGTGCTGTGTTCTCAAATAAGTCTAGATTTCCTAAGGAAAACTTCTGACTTCAGGAAATAAAACTGTCTCAGTTCATGATCATGTTCCTGGTTTTTATGTTTATTTGAATCCCCAGATAACACCTTCACATCCTAAATTTAGACCCCTTTTATAGTTAAACTGCAACTGAGGATACTCAACAATACTACCAGAGTGCTTCAAACACCGCGGGCCACATGGTTTACACATATTAAGGACACGTGGTTGCTCTACCAAGAGTCTTGATCTCTGAATACTATGCTCTGGTCCCCACGGGCTGATATTTTGGTGATGCATATCAGTTCCTGGGCCTGGAGCTGCATAATGTGGGAAGACACTCCAGACTCCCTCTACTCTCTTGCCAATGGGGAGTACACAGAGAAAGCTGATTTCCAAGTAGAAACTCACAAAATATGAAGTGTGTCAGTAAGCAGAGAAGCACCAATATTCCACAATATATGTGGTCTGTAATAAAAGATAAAAAATGAGATTGTGGTGCGACCAGCTACCTTGACTCTGTAACCTACAAGTTGGTGAAAAATTGATAAAATGGCACGATCTGCATACAGTCCATAATTTTTTTTATAGTAGTTTTGAAATGGTGGGTTTACTACATGAAGATATCATGTAGTTTATGAGAAATTACTTATGACAGATTTAAGAGAATAATACATAAAGCTGTAGATTAAGCTTTTATCTACTACTTCCAGGGGTAGAATTTAAAAATATTAAGTGTCCTTTACCAACCTAGAGAGGCTAGAAAGATTGTCAGAAAGTTCCTTTTCCACAGGATTCGATGAGAAAATGAGATGAGAACTATATATATTTGTTTCTTATTATAGTTAATTTTTTGAGAAATATTAATTTTTCTTTTCAATGGAATAGCATACTAAATACTGGGGATCTGACTAGATGTAAGAAAGTAGATTAGAAAATATTGCCAATTCTAATAAAGGATTGTGCGCTTTAAAGGGTTATTTGTAATAGAACACTGTCAGATAAAAGAAGCACAAAAGAAGTAGCAATAATTATAATTGTTCACTATTGAAGTGAGAAGAGCGGCCTGTTCTTGACAAGAGACGATTCTCTTTCAGGTTGAATGGCAGCTGCACTCTACCCCATCACGCACAAGTTAACCTGGAGGAACCATCAACGAATCAGGCCCAAGTGTGGTCCAAGAGGGCTCTAAAGCCAGGTCCCTATTGGACCAGGGGAGACAGTGGCTCCTTCCTTGATATGCCAGGGATATAGCAATGGTGGTGGTGGGAAGACACTACTGAAATCTTTTTGTGGGGTTGCAAACCCCTGCTGGCCTGAGTTCTGTCTATTCCTGTTTGTCCCTCTCAGGGTCACTTTACCTGAGAGGATTCCTGAGGTGCCCCTACCCAGCAACTTCAGACCTAGAGTGAGCCAACATGATTGAGATTTCTCATCATAAGACTACTTCACAGTCTTGGGTAATGTGCTCAGTACCTACCAAAGCCCAATAATTGCTCAATAATCACCTCTCAAGGGGTGTGTACTTTCAACTGACTCTGATAGCTTACAAGTCCACAAGCCAAATGAATGCCTCTGGCTCATGGAGGTGGTCTTTCTGTCATAGGTTCCAATTCACAAAATGAGAGGTAGCTGAGACTTGTAACTCAAATGGAAAATGTAGATTAATAGGGTTCTGGGCCCTACTCAAAAGGAGCTTTTTACTGATAATACTATAGTTGTTATAAATATCCTGTATGGGATAGGTGAGTATCAGTAGCAGTAAAGGCCCACCAATCATTAATTCTCATTTTAATCGGGACAAATGTGGCTGAAGAAACCTTAGAGACGTGGTTAGCTTGTCTTCATGAGAAGGTGGTAATTAATGTTAATGTACATGAGTGAGAATAGCACTGTGTGGGACACGTCACCACAGAGCTCTTCCTTCAGAGTGCCCTGACAAGGGCCACTTTGCCTAAGTAGGAAGAGGAAGGCAGGCATGAAGGGATGTGAACATAGGAGACCTTCTCCTTTCTCAGCTGTGTACGACCTAGGCTTGGAAAGGTTTGGCTCATGGTTGAAAACTTTCCTGACAGAAAAAAAAAAAAAAAAGTGTTTAGAAGTCTTGTCAATTTATAAAGAATATCTTACTCTCAGAAAAATTTGATACCTACCACCTGCAATAACCAGTTAAACTTAGAAATCCTTTTAATTATTGTATTATAAGGGATCTAAGATGAGTTTTGGTAGTCTTTTTTTTACTTTTTAATTGCAGTTGACATACAGTATTATATTAGTTTCAGGTGTACAACATATTGGTGAAAATCTGTAAAACTTACAAAGTGATCACTCCCATAAGTCTACTACCTATCTGATGCCATACATAGCCATTACAATATTATTGACTATATTTCTTATGCTGTGCTTTACATTCCCATTGCTGTTTTTATATCTGGCAATTTATACCTCTTAATTCTTTCACTTCTTTCACTCATTCTCTCAAACTCCCTCCCATCTGTGTAACTATGAGTTTGTTTCTGTTTTGTTTGTTCATTTAGTTTGCTTTTTTAGATTGTACATTTAAGTGGAATTATATATTTGTTTTTCTCTGTCTGACTTGTTTCACTTAGCATAATAAGTTTGGATAACCTTTAGTCTATCAGAAGAGAGAGTTTTTTCTCTTCTCATATAGGTCATGTGCTAAGTAATTATATTTTGGCAAAACCATAATTTATGTTTTGAAATGTTATGTCCCTTTTATGCTTAGGCAGAGAACAAGTAAATGGCATTTTTTTTTACAAGCTTTTTTGTTATCTAAACGGAGTAAGAAATTATCTACATATTGTATCAAAAGTTAAACACAAAGGAAATTTAGATCATTTAAAGTCTTGATGGCTAACGTGGGGGAAACATTTGGGGTTAGGGTTGGGCTTCCAGCTTCAGTAAATACTAGGGATATGAATGAATGCCAGAGCATGTTATTGTCTTTCCTGGGTGAAGACAAAGAAGTATTGACAGTTCTGGTTTAGAAACACACTGAAAAATATACTGCAAAGATACACTACAGTAAAGTAAATGACTTCAAGTGTAATTGATGACAAAATGGTATTTTGGTTAGGTGCTACTGGGAAGTGAAGAATAAATGTTGTGTTGATGGCCCTGTGGTTTTGAACAAATCGATATCATTGTCTTTTCAGTAGCAGGACAGGAGTGTTAAAAAGAATAATGCGGGAGATATGAGAACACTTTCGGATATAAGGCTTTCAAATATAAATTTGTTCCCTTTCTTTGCTTTTGGTTTCAAAGGATATTAGGGAAGTTTAGGTAACGGCCTCATTGGGTCTATCATTAAAAGGTTCTGCTCCAATTATTTTTCCTAAGTCAGTAGAATTTTTAGCTCTTAGAGAGCTGTGGTGAAGGGTTTCATCTGAGATATGATTAAAATCTAAAGAAGCAGACATGATTTGAATATGAATTTTTAAAATTCTCTGGAATTAAAAACAAATTAGTCTTTCTTGTGTGCATTTAATATTTTAACTCTATTTGCAAAGTGAGTTTCTCCCTATTAAATTTACAGTGGTAACATCATAGAGGAGGAACCAATGGTTTTCAGTCCGGGGCCTAAGGTTTATGATAAGGCCTGGAAGATAGGAAATGCCTATGGGTTATATGAAATACCTACCAAATATGTGATGTTCTTACTCTGGGGAAGAGGTTGAGAAAAGATGGCAGAGTTTAATATAAAAAGAGTAGTATCTATATCTACCAGAAATTGTTTAGTCTGATCATCTACATTTATAATTAATTTACCTTGACTATTTCAGCAAAAGGCAGGATATAGGGTGCTTTACTCTTCCTCAGAGCACATTTATTGATATAAACTGAGAAATTTTTCTTTTGATATAAAAGATATTGTAAAAGACAACTGCTTTTTGTTTTCAAAACTACATTATCCAAGGAAAAAAAGAAAGAAAGAGTAGAAAATAAAAGAAAAAAAGTAAAGAAAAAGGAAAGGGAAGGAAGGAAGGAAGGAAGGAAGGAAGGAAGGAAGGAAGGAAGGAAGGAAGGAAGGAAGGAAGGAAGGAGAAGAAGGAAGGAAGGAAAGAAGAAAAGGAAGCAGGAAAAAAGAATGGAATGCAAAAAGCATGTGTGTGGAGACAAGTTATTTTAGATTACAAGACTAAGGAGTTGTAAAAATCAGATAAAAATTTAAGCTTGACAGGATCCTGAACAATAACAAATAAATAAGCCAACAGCTATATAAGATGTTCTGGGGGCAGTCGAATGTAGACTAGATGCATAATTGTATTAGAGAATTTATGTTAATTTAGTTATGTGAAATAAAGTTTTTATAATTGTGACAATGTAGGAAACTATACTTGTTTTTAAAAACATGCTGAATTATTCAGGGATGAATGCAAAACATGGCTAATTTTTAGATCTAGATGAAGCCATCACTGTGTTTTTTTCTTTAATTTAAAGTTTTCACTGCCATGTTTTATTTCATATTTTATACTTTTTGTATTTACTTAATTTAAAAACCAGCTTCTTTTTTTGTTTTATACTTATACTTAGCCTCACATATATTTCTCAAACTTTCTGAATCGCCTTTTAAATTTATTATTATTTTTAAAGTATGTCTCTGTTATATACTTTAGAGTTAGGTTTTGTTTGTAAAATACAAGTTGAAAACCATTTTAAAAAATAAAGCTGAGTCATTTAAGATGAGAAATATGTTTCATCTCATATAGCCATTATCTATTTTATATTAATGCTTCTGCTTAGTAAACCACCCTTAAAACAGTCATTCATTAATTTTGGGGTCAGCTGGCCCTTTCTTCTCCCATGGCTGTGTTTGCTCATGCCTCTGCAGTCAGCTGTGTGAGAGAGTCAGCTCTGTTAATATTGGTTTTGTTCTCTTATATATTTATGTTGACCAATTAGCATTATCTTTTCATCTTCTACCAGAATAGCCTAGACTTCTTCACACTCTGGTGACAAGGTTCTCAGAGGAAGTCCTCCTGAGCTTCAAGCCAACACTTCTCATAATTCTGTTTTTACTACATTCTATTGGCCAAGTTAAATTATGAAGATTACTTAGATTCAGGAGGCAGGGAAGTAGACTCTGCCTCTAGTATAGCTGTAACATCACATTGCATGGGGCATCTATGCAGAGAGAGATTGCAAAAGACATAGACGCGAGGAAATGTGAAGCATTGAGGTTATTTAAAAAAATTAATCTACTGCGAGTTGTCATAAAAGTTTATGCTATGTTTTTTTTTTACTTATAATATTTTTTTTAAAAAAAACACAGGACATTAGATACAAGAAAATCAACTAATTCATTCTAGCTTTTATATATTACAAAATTTTATAATTTTTATAAATGGTAGCATTTTAAAATTATCAAGATGTACATATGTATATTATGTTCTAATCTCTTAATCTTCACATTTGTTATTTTCTTAATTTACTTTTTAAAAATATAGTTAATTTTATCACCAAACTTTCATAATGTGGAGCCTCATTTTTGTTTCAAATAATAGTGTAGTCAATATTCATAAAGGAATAAACACATGAATATCATACTTGATATAAATATTATTTTTTAGTTAGCCTTTTTTTCTCTCTGCATTTATCTTAATTTTGATTCTCTGTGTTCAGGTTTTTCCACTAGTCTTTGTTAGAGAAATGTATTCTTATCTTGTTTTGACTATTTCATTACAAACTTTTGTCTGATATGTTTGTTTTCTATTCTTGTTTCCCATCAATTTGATCACATTTATATTTTGTTCTCAGGAATCCCTGCATGGTTCCAGTCATCTAAGGGCATCGTTCGGGTTTGTTCATGCAGATGTAAGAACGTGTAATAGCTAATGGACTTTTATACAAAAAAAGTGATACTTGGGTATGCTCCTACCTATAGAGTGTCCTAGAGTTTAGAACCTTTTCATGATTATTCTTTCCTTTTATTGAGCATATCAGAGAAAGAAATCTTTAAAATCAAATGCAATAAAACTTTTGTGCTGCTTATACTCTACTCTAGTTTTCTTAAAAGTCTGTCCCCATATGTCGTTAAATGAGGATTGGTATAAATTTTCATTTCTAGTATAGAAATCCAGTAATCTGTTGATAACATGTGGGCTGTGTCAGCACCATGGGAAACCCGTACATAGAAACTGTTTCTCTGCATTTCTCTCTCTGATTGTGAAGGAACAATAACACCAAGATTTGCATTTTTAAATTAGCCTTTGTCCTGGATTCCTTTCTGGCAATCTATGGGTTTTGTCTCCTCTTTATGATCCATCTTGAGAAATGCCCGGCACAATGTAAGAGCTTATTAAATACATGTTAAACGAAGCTAAAACATAAATATGTGGTTCTGCATTTATCCTTACCAGCACAAGGATAAATCTAGTTTTACCCTGTGAGTAAAAAAAAAGCTCCTTTCTATCAGTGAGATGCTGACCGACTAAGGAGCTTTTTGTTTGATTAATTCTTACTCATTCTTGAGCCTCATGGCTCAGCACCTTTCAACCATCTCTGAATCACAGGGTTGAAAGAGATTTCATCGGGAGCACACCCCCTTTCAGCTTCACACCCTCACTCCCACCCTCTCTGCTTACAACTTTTCAAAGATCTCCCCTAATTACTTCCCATGGCAACAGACTGCTTTTCTAGGTGGATTGATTGTTAGTGATTTTTTAGTGCCTTTTTCTTCATTTTTTTCCCCCTATATCTTAAAGAAATTTCTAAAAGATGCTTGCATGTAGAAAATAATCTTCAGCTCAGTGGCAGGTTTACACAATTTCACTTATGTTATCAACCACATAGGCACATACAAACATACACACATACATACACATGCACAGAGGTTTCCTTAATTAGGCAGTCTATTGTTTAGAAAAGTATAAAAAACCACAAATGAGTGGAATGTGCATCTGTTCACAGTAAAACTTTGGTATCTTATCTAATAAGCAGTTAATAAGTATTTCATGTCTTCAAGTTACATGCCAAGACAAAATTTATTCTTCTTTTGTTATTGAAGAAAATTAATACTGAGTTTATTCTTTTACACTTCTTATCATTCTTTGGTATTTTATTCCAAAGGTGACATTGTTTTTCTTTCTGTATTAAAGTCCCTTAATTACAGACTATAGACATGAAATGTAGAGCAATAAATTTAGCACTATATTGGGTAATTTCTGATGGTAATTTTTGATACTCTTTTTAGCAACTTCATTTCTTCAGGTTATAGCCTTTTCTTAAAAGATTAATTGCAAACGTTAATATTTACTAATAATTTATGAAATGATCTACTTCTATAATATGCTCATTGGACCCTTTAGTTTATAACTGTTCTCACAAAGCATTTATTTTATGAACCATATAATCTCTATGTTAGTGTTAAAATAGTATTAATTTTTTTTAGTTTTGTATTCCATATTACACTCAGAATTTTATTAGAAGATACCAAACAGAATAGCTAAAGATAAGCTTAGTGACTAATTTTGTAAATATTATTTTCTATTGGAAGTATACTGTCCTTAGATTATTTAAGTGTACTTACTTGAAACATTCAGTTCTTTAGTTTTTCATTTGAAATAAGGTTAAGACAATTCTATTGAATACAATATATATGACTGCAAAAACGAATGATTAATTGAAAATCTATATGAATGCAAATGATTACTAGCAATAGACATTAAGAATTTTGGTTTTCCTTATTCTATAATACTGTTTTAATATGTGAATATATCAATAATATATACTTCTTAAAGTTGGGTGAAAATTAAGTTTTTCTCAGAGTATATATAAAATAAAGTTATTGCCCACTAGTTCCCTATATTGCCATATGTCTAACTTAATTTCCATAACAAATATAAAATTTTAAATTAACACCTTGAATATCGAGAAGACAAATTTTATAAAATGCAGATACTCAATATTCGACTTATATCACACCTAGACACACATATATTTTTCATTCAAGATATGTTTGTACACGATCATATTATTAGAAGTGTTTATTGATGAACACTGTATTCGGCCAAAGCATTCAATTTCAGCAAAGCATATTTATAAATACAACAATCAGCTCACAGCGATTTAATAGTAAGTAATCACCATATGTAGGACTGAAAATGTTTCTTATAGCTGGAATGAATTGGCAACTCAAATCGCTAATCATAAATTGAAACAAGGCTGTATCAGAATTTTCTTAGAGTAATATATACATATAAATGTATCAAAATATGTAATATATCATATAGTATTAAAGTTTATATATTTATTATGTAATATCTAATGATATAATAATATTATTTAAAATATGTAATATATAAAACATATATTATCATAAGTAAATTTTGACAGGAAACTCCATTATATAAAGAATGTAGAAGCTGATCTGGGATTGAAAAAGGGGTAGACAGAGGTCCTGTTTACTTTGTTTCCCCTTTTCTATGGCCTCATGTACTACTGTTTGAAACCCATTGCTCTAAATGTGATTTTACTACTTAGATTGATAATGCTGAGAGAAATAAGTGTTTATACGCTCCGGGTCTCTCTGAGATATCAAGGGAATTGTAAGGTAACTAGTCATAGTAGAGTCAAGGCTTGTCACCAGACACAGTGACTCATTTACTCCGCTTTGCACTTAGTCACGACAAGTGTGATAATAATAAAGTGAATTCATGCCCAGAATAGTACAATCAAAATACATTTCACATGAATATACAGAAATAAGTATTCAACTCGTAGATCACAAAATACATTATTTCTTTAACTTTTTTCCTCTGTCAAGCTTTTCAATTAGAATATTTGTTATAAACTATAAATAAACTTCTTTCTCAGTAAATTAATTAATATTTATTTATATAACAACAAATACCCGCTAGTTATTTATAGACTTCTCTAACATTTGCACATGAAACTGTCTGCAACTGTCCCGAGAATAATAGGTTTTTCTCCTTTTCTCCTTTTCAAATTCCATATGATTTAATTGCATTAGAAAACTAATACAAAAACACTAAAAAGACTAAAAAGGCAAAAAAATCTGAAAAATGTAGTTTATGGCTTTTTCACTGTGAGAAAGATGTAACTTTGAAAGTAAGGATAATGATCTCAGATTGCAATAGATAATCCAATACATGAATCCATTGTATTCCAAATGGAGCTGACTTCACTTTCAGTTGGTGAATATTTGACCCATGCCTGGCCTACTGGAGTTATCTCCTTAGCCATAGGTAAATGTGACGTATAATGTGAGCTGATAATGGAGTTTTGACCCAGTTTCTGCAAAAGTGGAATTCCTGTCTCTTTCGTATTTCTCAGATGGGAAGATGTAATCTTCGACCTCCTAGAAGGTTTATTGTTAGGTATTATTAAAATAATTTACAAGCTATTGGTCAAAAAACATCTTTACCATTCAGAAAAGCAAGTGTTAAAGGATAATTTTGTTAATTAAGATCTCTTTGTAATCTAGGAATAAAGAAGGGGGCACCTTGAAAAACAATATATATCTAACTTGAAAAAGTTTCATTACAGTTATTTGTGAAATAAATAGAAATATGCCAATTAATATGGCCATAAAAACGACTGACATCACAAGTTTTGTTCAGTATAAATGGCAATATGTTTTGTGTAATTCTAAGAGAGAATGAAGATCTAGAGAATGATGTTACTTAACAATATTATTGTTCTGTAATTTTCTCTATATTGGTATTTATTTAATGTGTGTGTATAAACACATACAAAGACATACAGAGACAGTTGTTGAGCCAATAATAGTTTGCTTCAAATAATGATGACTATTTTTTATTTTTGGTAGTACAAACATTCTCTAATGATGATGTTTTTAATTTATTCTATTTATTTTTCTTTGGTGGATGGCAGTGGTAGGGACACATTTGCCAGTAGAGTTAGTTGATTAGGCTGTCCAGGAATAACACCAGAAAGATGGCAGAACAGAAGTTCCTTGGGTCATTTCCCCCATCAGCAAAAATAGTTTAGCATCTATCCACAGGTGAACATGCCTTTGTGGAAGTTTTGGATCCAGGTAAAACATTGGGAAGTCCCAGTGGAGCCAAAGACGCAGGAATCCCATTTTGAAAAGATAGACTGGCACCCAGGTGGCTAACTCACCCAACTCTTACTGGATATAAATGTTACAAAAAAATTGTCTATAAGCAAAATGTTGCTTCTCAAAAAATGCAATTTTATTTTGTTTCTCTGTTGTTTCTATTAATTAGACATTGTTTTGTATTTATTTCTATCTTAAGGGCTCCTTAACTTTCCTGTTTTAAAATAATTTGAATGCATCTTCTAACAAGGTGTATGTGTGTGTGTAAAGTTGTTATTGGAAGCAGAATACTATTGGCTCAATCATCCTTTGTGTATGTGTTTATATGTATTTACACATGCACATGTGCATACGTAAAAATCAAATAAGAATGGGAAAATTATGTGAAAGTGATATGGTTTACAAACAGTTATGGCCATACAAATCTTGAATTCTTTCTTGATGTCAAAATGAAATATAACGTACCGGTTGAGAGAAGTAACTTTTAATCTTTGCTCCATCGAATAGCAGTTTCAATGTTGGAATATTCAAATAAATTTAGAGCATAATGTAGGGAAAAAAACCCACAATTTTTAAGCTAATAAATATTAAGTACATGATACCGGGCATAATTATTGTTGTCATAATTAATATTACTGTTTCCTATTAGGCATTGATTTTCTACTTTGAATATTAGTTTTATCTCTCTTAATCCTAAAAGAGATTAAGGAAGCAAAATTTTCTATTTTGCTTTAAGAATACAAGTAGCATTTTTAAGGAAATCAAGACTTTTGACCCTAATTTACCAAAAATCAGCCATGCTCCTGAAATAAAATCTTCTCTGCTCACAAATTTAAAAATTTAGGCCAAGTAGAAAAGTTAAATAAATTATTTGGCTCTCTCAATTATAAAATACTGAGGCCTCAAAGAGACTCAAATCCAAAATGGTGTATCCATTATAAAGAGAGTAGCCTTTTTCATTGCTGTCAATTATTTTCAAGTGGGAAGTCATGCTTTGCTTTACAAAATGAAGAATCTAAAAACTTATATATAATATAAAAGGGAAAGTAACCACTTGGCAAAATGATCAAAATCAAAACATTTAAATTGTCTCTGTTGTCCAAGTTAAAATGCCGGTCTAGACAACTAAATTGATAGTATTATTTTTCAAGAGCATTTATTCAATTTGAAACATTGTTAAAAGCCATGGCAGAGAATTTTTCATGAAGAATTTAGACTAATCATATTTAGATCACATATACGCAATTGGAAATTTGGGCATGGATTAAGAAATTTTGAGTAATATTGGGAAATATTTTAAGATTTTTTTCTTTATGCCCATTTCACTGAACCCTTTATCATGTATAATTGTTTTACAATGACCCAGTGGATTATCTAATGCATGATTTTAGCATGTAATAACGAAGACCTATTATCATATATTTTCCAAAATATATTTGATATATGTGCCTGTGTATGCATTTATCTTATTGTTTTAGATTTTACTCTCCAATTTATATATGGTGTTAATGGGGCACTTATTTCCTTCCAAATTAAAAAAAAATACTTATGTAGGTTTTATTCAATATTTACTGTCTCACGAATTTATATAAATGTACTTGACAACAAAGAAAAAATTCCCTTAATTTCTAAATTTTTAAAAAATTCATAGTCATTTTAATTGGTCAAAATACAGCTGAAAAACTTTAGATATCATTACTTAAATAAAGCATAGCAAAATGAATCATATCTAGAACTGAGTAAACAAAAACATGACTATTTGGGGGCAGTTATTTTAATATATAATATTTATTTTTTACACATACTTAGAAAAGTATATTAGCAAAACATACCTTGTGACTTATAGTAAAACCCAAATAGTTTGTCTTTTATTGCCATATCTACAGAAAATATTTCAGTGGCAACTTTAACAGAGAAGACAGTTTAATAGGTGAATTCTACATCTCTTAAGCAGTTTTTATATGCCTCCACGTTATAGAAGTATGGCTTATTGAAGGCCATTGTAATTTCTGTTGTTAGAATAGCAATTTACTTCAGTACAGAATAAGCAGCAACTCTTACATAGTCTGTGAGCTATGGCAGCAATAATAGGGAAGCATTCACATGGTCCATTTACAAGATGAGGTTGCATAAAGTCCATCTGATTATATATAAGTAGTTATTAGAATAGATCCTCAAACAAGAGTCATAGGAGAGCTATAAATTTGCAGCCATCTATTTTCAAGTCATTTTATGAGAATTGTAGTTTCATGCATATTGGGCACTTCACTGTCATCAGCTTTGGAGCAAAAATAAATGGCACACTCCCAGGCCAGATAAGACTTTTGATTCAAGTGTCAATGCAGCCTACACGACTAACAGAAAAATATTAAAAAGAGAAAATATCTATTGATAATCATTTTATTTTGACCCTGCAAATATGAATGCTAATTCATTACATTGACCAGAAGTTATAATGAAATTCTAAAAACAGACATGCTTTGCCGTAAGAAAAGTATACTGTAATTTATCAGCATAAAGCCTCAAAGTACTATTAGTTCTTAAGCTGCCGCATAAGAAAATTGCAAACAAGCACACACAAAACCAATCAGAGTATTCATGTAGAGAAGCAAATTTAAAGGAAGGTTGTTTATTTTGTGCTAAGACACAAAGGTCTAGGTTTTTTAGAGTGTGTTTGTTCATTCATTCATTCTGTTTCAAGATCTCTCACCCCTATGGTGATCCAAAGGCAAAGTGAACTCACATAGAATGACTCAAGGAATAGTGAGAATTCCTGCGGTTTGAGAGAGGCATCCAGTTGGCCTATATAAGGCACCTCCAGACAATTTTCTGTAAAATGTAGCTGAAAAATCAACTAGAAGCTTTCAAGATTCAGTTGTAAAAATACTCTTAGAGTTATATACATTTTCATGTCATTTGGACATTAACTTTTATCAAAAGTTTTCATTAAATGTATAAAATTATGTAATAGTGATTTAAAAATTCATAAATATGTTAAGATAAAGTTACTTCAACAACAAAAAAGTGATAGTTAATCACCTATTTTATAAAGCTATGCTTTCATTACTCATAAATATATTGAAAGTTAATATTAGATGTCTATTGAAGGGAAGAGTCATATTTGATTTACTTACAACTTGAATGATTAACAGCAAAACTGCATTTTAGTTACATTATTAACAACTATGACTTCATGTATTTAAGATAGAAATAAGAAAGTTAGTTTTTAAAATATGAACTGTAAATAAACATTCAGAACTGTCAGAATAAATATCATGAATAAATTTAACAGAGAGTAAAATTCCTTTTAGGAGGTTCAGGAATACTTCAAGTACCAAATGAAGTTTGATGAGAAGATACCAAGAGTTTCAAATAAAATAAATCCTAGAAGCCAAAAGTCTCGGATAAAAATAAAAAGCAAATATTGTGCTGTTCTTGCTGCTGCTAGAAAAAAAATAAATTTCAGTCAAAAGATAAACTAATCTCAAAAATATTATTTACTATCTATGGAAGTTTATATAAATATTTATTTATATAAAATATGTTCAATAAAAGATGTATTTATACACTAATCTGCATAGTTCTATGGTGACATGGCAATCATTACTCTCTAATAAATTAATAAAAACAGTATCTAATATATTTATAAAATGACTCTGAAAAATATTTTCTATAAGAAACATAATATGACTAGCTTAACTCCCTTGAAATTAGTTCTATAATGGATATGCCAAATAAGGCACAAGGAAAAGGTTATCTTGTTTTCTAAATTTCTGATTTAAAATGGGATGTATTTTTTAACCTAACCTCTCCTTTTTTATATGTTTAAAATTAAACAATATTTTGTTTTTATCAGTGCACTAATTAATATAGCAGATACTTTACAATATCAATATGAATTTGAAAATAGATTACTCATGTACCTATAGAAAATTTAGCATTAACTAAGTTACAAGATTATGTCATCTCTGTATTCTTATTAATTTAAATTTTCTAATAGTAGAAAAGCTTGTTTCTTAAAGTTTCTCTTTTTATTCAGTGAGGACTTGGTAGACAATATTTTTTCACCAGTGTTATCAGATTAACTTTATTAAATTCAATAATTGAGTAATTTGATGAAAAGTATTGGACTGTAAATTTTGTGTAAAAATTTTATATAACCTCTGATTTAAGTTAAGCTTTGACGAATAAGAGGTTGAAAGCTGTCTCTTCCAATTTTATGACAAAAAAGAACCAAACAAACTAGAAAAGTCAAATTTAATTATTTTAATTTTCTTAGACCTATCAGATGAATCAAGTTGCACAGATGCCCTCCTCTCCAAATCTGGAGAGATATAATAAGACAAAGAATTACAGTTGAGATCCCTTTACCTGGAGAATGACATTTATTATAAAGCTGCCATAATTAAGACCACATAGTATTGGTGAAAGAATAGACACATCTATCAATGAAACAGAGTATGTAACTGAGAAGTAGACTAACATCGATCCTGGATAGGCAATTCAATGAGAAAGAATAGATCTTTAAACAATAGTGCTGGAAAAGTTGAAAGTGTTTTATTATGCAAAAAAAAAAAAAATCTAGATACAGACCTTACACATTTAAAAGAAAGCAAAAAACAAAAAATGGACCACAGATTTAAACATAAAATGGAAAACTATAAAAATTCTAAAGAAAATACAGGAGAAAACCATATCGATCATAGGTTTGATTATGCTTCAGATATATAACAGCAAATGCAAAATATGTAAAAGAAAAAAAATAGTCAGACTTTATTAAAAGCTTCTGTCCTGTGAAAGAAACTATTAAGGGTATTAAAAGACCAGTCACCAATGGGAGAAAATATCTGTGAAACATATATCTGATTAAAAAAAAAAAAAAGTCTCTAAATCATACAAAAGACTCTAAAATTCATCAATGAAAAAACAAACAGCACAATTTAAATATGGGAAAGCAATGTGAACAGATACTTTACTAAACAAGATATACAGACTGCAATTAATCATGGAAAATGACTCAATATTATTTGTCGTTAGGAAATTCTGAATTAAAGAGGCAATGAAGTAGCACTACACACTGATTAGAAAAGTCAAACACAAAAATTGACAACCGTCAATGATGGTGAAGATGTAGAATACCAGAAACTCTGATTTATAACTGTTGACAATGTAAGATGGCACAGTCACTTTGGAAGACATTTTGGAGATTTCTTACAAAACTTAGTCTTACCAGAAGATCCAGCAATCATATTTGTAGGCATTTACTGGTTTGAAAATATATGTTCACACAAAACATGCATGTGGATCTCTATCACAGCTTTATTCATAATCATCCCAAATTGGAAAAATCTAAATTGTGCTTCTGTAAGTGAATGGATGAGCAAACTGTATTACATCCTTATAAAGAAATATTATTCAGCAATAAAAAAATGAGCTATCAAATTATAAAAGATATGGATGAACCTAAAAAGGCAAAAACAAAGGATAGCGAAAAGTCAGTGGTACAAAATAAATATCTATCACTCCATATTGATATAACGAACCAATTGAATTCAAAATTAATAGAGGATAAAATAGCCATTTTCTGGGGAGAATAATCCCAAATATTGGAGATGCCCTTGCCCTAATGGAAGGGGTGCATAGACTCTTAGTTTTTTAGTGTGTGCCGTGCATAGTGATTGCAAAGAATATAATATAGGAAGGAAAAAAAGTATAACTTTATTGTGGGAACCTGACAAACACTATTACTCAGCCGTGCAATCAGGGTGTGATGAAAATGGCGCTATATCTCTGTGGTTTTCCCTCGCAAAACCTATAACCCCAGTCTAAACAATAGACAAATTCCAAAGAGGGATGTCCTTATAAAACATTACTCCTTATAACTCTCTGGATCTTCAAAAACATTCTAAAAAACTGTCACAGCCAAGAGGAGCCTAAAGAAACATGACAACCAGGTGTAATGTTGTATCCTAAATATGATTTTGTAAGAGAGAAAAGACATTAGTTATAAATTAAGATAATTGGAATAAACTACTGACTTTAATTAATAATAGTGTATAAATATTGGTTCATTATTTCTGATAGATGTACCATTCTAATATAAGATGCTAAGAATAGGAGAAACTAGGTATGAGAATTATAAGAATTTTCTGTACAACTTTTCAATTTTTCTGTAAATTTAAAACAAATTTGATATCTTCATTAAATGCTTCTCAGACACTTGGTAAAATTTTCATATATCTATAAATGCATGGAGGCTTATAAAGGTGTGAATAAATTATTGTTCAAATAGCATTGAATTAAAATAAAGTAGCAATTCTTTAGCTTTCAACATACTGTAACAAAATATTGGCTCATTTTGTTACTGTCTTCAAACTCTGGTACATGTGTTGGCCCACATACATTCTTCTAATTGGGACCACAGTGTTACAGACATTTCTAAACATATGTAGGTCTAAAATAAAAAGAAATGCATATGACACTTGGAGATGTCAGCAGAAATATAACACACTATGTTACCAAATGTCAGATGCCATTGCAATTCTTTTTGCCAAGATATATAAATGAATAAACTTAAAAGACTGAAGAAATATTTATCTTAGGGTTAAATTTTCTATGTTTTTATATTGGGTTATTTTCTTTGTTTATGTATTTTCTGCCTCAGAGCCAAAAAATGACAGTCCTTTTGTAGATATTTCCTGTTGTTTTTTCACTAGAAAATCTCTGTCCAATATTTCTACAATTGTCTTATTCTTCATTCATTTCAGAGAAGGAGATGTAAAATGAAAGGAAACACTATGCAGTATTGTGATCTTGTTATTATTTAGAAATCGAAAATACATTTTTATTTTGAGAGTAATTAATATTACTTTAGCATTTGTCTTCAAGTGATGGACTTAAATTTATCTCTGGGATTGAATGATAAAAGTAATTTTTCTCTTAAATAAAATCTACACTGTGAAATATTTATTCTTAAAAATAAAAATGCACACAAATCTTTGTGGGATAAATTTGACACCCAAAGTTCTGATTTTCATTCATTCTTTGACAAAACCCAAGTAGGTTAGTATCATTTTCTCGGTCAGAGCTAGCTGTAGCAGGGAAAAAATTTTGGTCATTATCATAGAAAAAAACTGTATGTTAGTTTTTCTTCGAATGTCTTTTTAAAATAAAACTTATTTTATTTTATACTTTTATTGTGTACCTGTAAGTATCAAACTAGTGAGAATGTCATTTGTAACAAAGATGGCAAACAAAATTTTGGCATGTCTTGACTTTTCTCAACTACTTCTAAAGTATTTCTCACTTACACTGAATTTGTTTCCAGTTCAACTTTATTCTATAATCTATAATCCAAACTTTAGCCCAATTCTTTATATATTTTCAGTTTCTACTGAATGTATTTTTTATTTTATAACCTTTCTTCTGTAATCACTTTTGTAGTGTATAGAAATGTTTATAACCTCAGAAATCATGAATAAATTTTCTAATTTTAAAGATACATGAGAAAAGAGACAACTTGCTTTTCAATACCATCTAACTATATATATATATATATATATATATATATAATGTAATGCATATATTACATATATAGTTAAAAGTTTATAAGCGATGAGGTAATGTTTCTATAAACTATATTAATATTAGAATGAAATGGGATATGTGTAATAATTTAAAAGGTTGTCTTGGGTTATGCTGTTTTCTAAATTCTGTCAGTAGAAGAAAGTCAATTAAAATTAAATTCCGGCCTACAAAGTGCAAAGGAAAATTTTTCCCTTATCTCCCATTTATTTATTCAATTATCTGTTTTTATCAGGATGAACTTCTTAGTCTGCCTTTTAGAAAGTTCTGTTTGATGCCTAGTGCTCTGTCAGTAATTAGTAGTATTCCTTTTCACTCAGAAATGTCTGCTTTTAGAAGGCGTATTTTATAGTATTATAATAGAAGGAATTTCATTAATCAGCTGTCAGGATCTTCTCCATCTCCATCCCCACAAATGTAAATTTTCTGGCCTTTATAATAAGACTTTGTATGAAAAATGTTTTCCTTTATAGTAATCTGTATTACTATACATTAAAAATTTGCTGCAAATTCTAATGCCCCAGGGAAATAGTATTAGAAATCAGCCTCTAATTATAGTGAAGATTTTCTGTTGGATATGCCTTAGTCTGAAACTTGAAACTACTCCAGTTTTCTATTTAAATTGAAGAAAAAAGAATAGCAGAATTTATTTTAATGAGAAAAAGTATATGTAAAATCTGATCATGAAAAGTAAGTTTTAGAATAGAATAAAACTACTGGTTTAGTTTCATAATAACTGTAATTAATTTTTTTAATTAAAAAGCAGGTTTTGTCAACTTTAATGAGTATTTTTGCATGGCTAATTTAATATGTAGAAGTATAAACTAGGTATAGGCCACCTCGATGAGAAACACAAGCATATATGTCTTTTTTAAAACTATTCTTTTAATTAATGTGTTTTGAAATAATATTTTTCTTAAATAAAATTTATTTTTGAAATAATTTCTTAAATTATTTTGAAGTAATTTTTGACTTATAGAAAATTTGCAAATACAGTAGTTTTCTCTATTCTTTACCAAGCTTACCATTATTTTAACATCCTATATAAAGTACATTTACTAAATAATGGACATTATTCAAGTTTCTCTAAATTTTCTATTTTTTCCATTACGGATCAAGTCTAGGACACTGCATTGCATTTTGCTATTATGCTAGTTTAGCTTTCTATAATCTGTGACAGTTTTTTATTCTTTTCTTGTTTCCTTACCTTGGCTCTTGAAAACTATTACTCAGATATTTTGTAGATTGTTCTTAATTTGTGTTAATTTAATGTTTTCTCATACGTAAAGTGGGGTTATAGATTTAACATAGAATACTGTAGACGACCTCATCACACCACGTCAAGGAGTAGCTGCTGTCCACATCACTTAATCCTGATGAAGTCAATTTTGATCTCTTGATTGTCTGCCCTACAAAGTAGCTATTTTCTACTGCCATACTCAATTTGTTGGAATCAAATCACCAAGTCCAGCCCATGCTCAAGAAGGAAGGGTTATCCTATAATTTGTAGTCATATTGTTAAAACCACCACCATAATTAGAATTATTTTTTACTGAGCTACTTCAACACTATGCATATGTTCTTTTTCTTAAATTTTCACTTACTATTTCACTATTTCACTGGAACTTGGCCACAGCTATAACTACTGTGGTTTTCTGATGGTGAGTTTCTCTTTCTCTCACTGCCTATATATTTATTTTTCAGAATTCTTCAGAAAGAAATTTCTTTCTTATCTGATAATTATTTATTTAATCATTTGTTTATATTAGGAGAACTTAAATCTATTTCTTTTCTTCTTTTGTCATAATCTAATGTTATCATTATTTGATTTTGATACTCAAATTTTTCTAAATTTGGCTGTTGGAATCTATTTCAGGTTGGCACCTGTCTTTTTTTTTTTTTTTAACCTTCCATATTTTATGGCTCTTGATGTATGTCTCCTTCCTCAATCCTAGAATGAAACATTAATCCAAATAGCCTTTAGTCTTTTCATTTAGAAATCAAGATCTTGGTGCAAAGTTTGCTTATTTCTTCCTGGAGTTTCATTGTTTTTGAGCTTCCTCAGGAAATATATGTATGTTTAAAAATCTGTGTATATAATATATATATGTATTTGTAGTTATTTGTACATGTCTCTCTCTCTCTCTCTCTCTCTCATTTATTAATACCTTTATCTTTTACTCTGATCCAGTAACAGAGTTTCATTCATATCTCGAATTCTGACACCTATAATTTTGCTATCTCAGATATTTTGCAAACCACCATTTTCTAAGTAAAAATCTATATTTTTCTGAATTTTGTTTACGTGCTTCCCCTAATATAGTTACGTTTACTCATCAGATTTGTAGACATTTACCCTTCTCTTTTTCAGGAGCATAGCTCTACTTGTTTTATCTCTCGTCTCTGTATTTTTAAATTTTCCTTTCCAGAAAATAGTTCAAAATTCAGTATTCAAACTGCTGTTTATTCAATATTAATTCTATTGATTCTTAAATGTTTCCCAGTTAGTCTTCCCCAAACAATTCATAGTCCACAGTAGCTAAACATCTAAAATATATTCTGCTCCTCTTAAATGCTTTTCTGATTTTAGATAAAGTCCAAATCTCTTAACATGCTATATAAAGTTCACCAAAGTATGTGGACAACATACTTTTCTAGACTCACTTCTGTATATCTGCCTGCCAAATTCAGGATTAATTCAAAAACACTTTCCCCAAAAGCCAAGCTATTTCTTTTCTTCTCTCTTACCCCATGTCCCTGCCTTATCCTCATGCCTATTTAAATGATTACATTATACACCATACTTAAAAATGCACTACACTATAATGTCAGGTGAATGATCTATTAAAATATTTTTAATTTAATCACCACACAAATCAAGAAAGAGAATATTGTCAGCATTCTAGAACCCTTTCATGATATCTTCCTTATTTACTGATTCTTCCTCCTCTTCCTTCCAACTTCTTAGCTGTTAGCAGCATGGATTTTTGGCTCTTTTTAAACTTGTATAAATTGAATCATAACATTTTAATTTTGCATGTGACTATATTAACTTTTCAACATCACGTTAAGTGAGAGTCAACCATTTTCTTGCATGAAGTTAAAGTGAGATTATTTATTGTATTCCTTTAAAAGAATATACAAGATATCTTAATGTTAATGGGCACTTGGGTTTTCTTTAGTCTTGGCAATTATAATTAACGATGATTTCTGTAGAAATATATATGCTTCTGAGTTTGAAACTGCTGTGTCCTATGCTATACACAAATTCAATTATTTGGTCCATAATGCCATGACTTTTTTCAGATTAGTTATAATAATTTAGACTTCCAACAGAAATGTATGGAGGTTCGTGTCGAACCACATTTTTGTCAATAGTTAAGGCTGCCTTTAGGTTTTAGATATAGAATATCTATATGTAGTTATATTTCATGGTAGTTTTATTCTACATTTACCTGATTAATAATGTTAAGGTACCTACATTTTAATATTTTTATTAATCATTTGGATATCCTTTTTTTGGAAATGCCTGATTATAATTCTTTATTTATTAAAGATTTTTGTGCATTGTGATAACAGCCCTTGATTGGTTATAGGTAGTACAAATATCAGTTCCACTTGTTATTGAGTCTTCATTAGTATTTTATGTAATGAAACAGATAAAAATACCTTGGAAAAGAGACTAAGCTGATTAGTATTGATATCTGATGAGCTGATGGCCTACTGATTCAGGAAATTACAATCTTAAGTGTTCCTGTAAAATTAAAATTTTTGATATTGGCTAAAGAATAGTCACTAATAAAACAGGTATTTAACCTAAGCCATTAAAAACATTTCCTTTTGGTAAATTTAAGTAAATACTTTTATTTTTTATAAGTATAGCAGTATTCAGATTATGAGGAAGATATAGATTTCATAATTAAAATATTATATTACAGAGTATTTTTGTGAATTATTCTCTTAATAAACTGGAAAATATTTTAGAAATTGATGGTATATGAATAATAAAAAGTTTGGTATTGAAAAATGAATGAGATTATAAATAGCACTTTTAATAGCCCAGAAAAAATTTATAGATGTGTTTTAATATAAGGTGTGTGTGTGTGTGTGTGTGTGTGTGTGTGTGTGTGTGTGTGTGAGGAAAATAATACAGTGGGAAGGCTATATATGTTATATTGTTTTTCTTGTGTTGGATGCAAAATTAATATTATATTAGATTATTTAGAGTTTTGGTTTGGTATTTAACCAGTTATGCTTTACATATATAATCTGAACAGATAAAGTTAATTGAACATGATATCATTATTCTGTTTTATTTTTAAAAAATATTAAAATTTATTTCACAGATTGCATTCTCATGTAATTTTGCCAAAATTGCCATAGCTTTGACTACTTTTCTCTACTTTTATATGTTCTGACTAAATACAGTACCTTACGTTAATTAAAACGTGCCGTTCGACAGGACATGCACTTAATTGGCGCCATTTCCATGGAATTAAATTAAATCTGATGACATGATCTTCTTCTTAATTGGACTGGTAATTCCTTTTAATATGGGAACTTGTGATAATTAGGTGAGGCTCAATGGGTCTACATGAAGCTCAAAGGTTGGTGATTCTTTTTTTACTTCCAGGATTTCTGTCACCAATTATCTGGTAACTACAGAGATTTCATCACTCTGTAGGAGAAATTTAAAACTGCTTCTTAAACAACTTATTTCAGAATTTTTGGTTATATCTGTTAAGGTCTTCAAGAAAGTGCTACTTCCGTCTTCCCTCACATTTATTGCTTCACCAGCTCTCCTACCTGAGTGACACAAACTAGTGATGTGGGAGCTAGTTCCTGCTTCCAGAAATTACATAAAATTTCTGATTCTAAGGCAAAGGCTGCATTTCCTTTTCTCTCATATTCTACATATTTATCGTTTTTTAAATTGTTTTAATCTATGTGTTGCCTGTTGGAACCATCAATTGTTATGATGCTGCTTTATAATAACTGTTCTTTTCCTTCTAATTTATTTTAATCATTATTGACTTATTCCTTATTTATAAAAGGAAAAATTTCATTTTTCTAGGGGAAACTCTTTTAACTATAATATAAACTACATTTAAATTGTTAATGAAGAGGTCTCAGAAAAAAATGACTCTAGCTTATTCTTATAGGTAATTATGTTTGAAAATGTGAAAAAATATTAATTTGAATGTATTTGTCAAGAGTAAAATTCATGTCTAATTAAATATGTATCAGAAGTAATCTTAAAGTAATTACTAGATTTTTATTACACATAGTAAAATCTTATATTTTATAAGAATATACTGACAAATAAATTTTAAGTGCAATTCTACAAATAAATGTTTTAAAAATATATTTTTTATAAATCTTGATGTAAAGTATAAAAAAAACATGAATATGTAAAGTATAGAATAAACAGAAAATAATAATATAAAGATCCTGAAAATCGAAATTATTTCCTCTGTGACTCTAGTGTGATATTAGTCCCCAATTGTTGATTCCCACCTTTCTTTCCAAATACAAATTGTCTAAGCAATGGTAGCTAAAACACAACCAGTTTGCTGCGTCTAAACTATACTGAGTGATTTATGTTACATAAGTTACTTAATATTTTTTAAGAATTTAAGTAGAGAAATAGTTCAGATTAGAAAAATAAAGCTGACCTCTAACTAAACTTCTCAAATGTGTTTTATGACATAATGTTTTTCGGTCTTCTCAGAAGACTCACTTTAACTCATTTTCAATCTGTTCACATGTTGTATTGTTTATATAAATGCTAGAAATGCCTGAACTACCAGTTATTGGTTATTACCTTTCTTATACAGAGGAAATTTCAGCACAGTGGCTAAGAGGTCAAAATTTATAAGCAAATGCCAACTCAGGAATTAAATAATTATTTCATTTTGGCCAAGTCATTTTTTCTCTTCTGCAAAAATTGAATCATATTTTAATTGATTAATAAGTTAATCAATTAATATACATTTTGTCCTATTCTGTACCAGTATGTCTATTCAATGTTGGGTATGTAGTATTCATTCAAACTGATGCAAACTTTGACCACATGGATAGTTGAATAACAATGAGAACAAATACTTATATTTTACAAGTGAATCCTACATTAAAATTTAGATGTAAGAACAAAAAGCTACATTTTAAAAAATTTACTTAACATCATATTAAAACTGACTTTGAGTTCCTATTTTATAAGGAGGGAAGAGAATTGAATCAAATGTATTATTTAGACCATATTCCTTACTTTAGGGTTTCACAATACATTCAACTGTGGTGATAAAGACAGGTTAATTGCCTGTCTCTTTATCCCATTATGTCTACCTTTACTCATTAGAAACTTGAGATTATGATATGCTGCTGCTAATGTGCAACCTATTACTTATCTTTTCTAGAACATTTCATGAAATCATCTCTCTGGAGCTGAAACTACCTCCCCAGGTCTCCATAAGGTGGTGATTTATGGGGACTACTATCTTGGGAACAGCATTAGATCTAGAATAAATCACCACTGATTCTCCTATTTCAACTTTTCTCTCCTTAAAGAAATTCACCTGTCTCTGGTCTCCATTTGTGTAATCCTTAAGTTAAGTTTTCCAGAAGATAAAATTAAAGATCTTCTGTTCTGTAAAGCCTTTTTTATTCTATGCAATTCAAACCTTTCAATATTCATAAGACAAAGCTCATCTGAGGGAGGGAAGGGACATAAATTTCTTGTTGGTTTGCTTTTAAAAATAGAGAAAAAATAAAAGAGACAAAATAGTTAATATCTAATCATCAAATGACAATTATCAAGTATTAATAATACCAAAATAATAAAGAATAGCATATGACAGAGAGTTACATGATATTTTGGAAAGAACTATATTTCATACTTATATGAAATATAGAAATCATCTCTGAACAGATGAAATTTGTAGTAAAAGATCACCCATTTTTGTATATTCTTTAATGTCACGTGAAAGACTGAAGAGAGAACACCTCCAAGCCTGGAAACCTACATGGCGAAACTCTCTAAGGTGAGAAAGAACTGAAAATGACCAGTGTATTGAGTATACATTGAACAAAATGAAAGATTGTCGAAAAGGCCACTGTCAGAATAGATAGGGGTCAGCTCATATAAGATCTTGTAGGATACATAAAAAAGAATTTTGATTCTAAGTGCTGAGAGGAGATAATGGCATGTTTACTGCACAAATTATATCATTTACTTTTAAAAAAGATGAGTTTGACAGCCAAGGAGAGATGTGTTTGGAACACAATGGGAAACATAAGAATAAGAATAAGAAAGTTAGAAGTGGTCTCAAGAGGGTTCTATAAGTGTGCAAGCCAGAGATAAGTGTGCTACAGAGAAAAAATGAGAGATCATATTTGAATGTACTTTTCAGAGTCACACATATAGTTAGCAGTTAAAAAATCGATGTAATTTTTATCAACTTAGTGATGGTTATTTCTAGAAAATAATTTATTATTAAAATTAGAAGCTAATGAATCTTAGAGAAAAGATAGCATTATTGACATGTTCAGACAGTTGTATGAAGCATTTCTTGATTATTTTTCTGGATTTTGTGTTATTTGTCAACTTTTTATGTTTTGAAAACTTTTTTCTAAATATATATTTACCATTGTATTTAATTTAACTTAATGCATTTAATTATTTTTATATAAAAGTTTCTCATAACTGCAAAATTTTCAGGTCCTTTAAAACACAAATCAGCAATCTTCTACATCATTTGTGATTTTGAAGACAACATTATAAGAAAGCAGAACAAGTAAAGATTATTTTTTTCAATTGAAATGCTATTATTCTTGAAGAAGATGGTTTGAAATAAAAGTATTATAAATTAATATCCTGAAGTATTCTAGTGATGTTTTGAAAATGTAAAAGCATATATCCAAAGATTATAATATTTATTTCAAAAGGGTTATTGCATAGCATGTATAAGCACATTTTATATGCTTAAACTTTGGTAAATGTATAACAAAATTTACCATGTAATTAAGATATAGGGAACTTATTATACTAAAAATCAAATTAAGAATAAAAACCTGTCGAATAAATAATTATTGTTTTGTAAGGAGTATGTAAACATTTCTATTGGGGCCTAATTAGTTATTTCCGAGATTACAGCACTGTGTCAAGAATAAAATGGAGTTCATCATGACGTGTGGTCTATAATCTAAAAACTGAAGCAATACCTGTCTTATCTAGAGACATCAAAATCAACCTTATTTTCTAAATTTGAGTAAAATATTGACATCAGTAGAATAATATAAATCATATATGTATATTATAAAAACAGATCAACCACCACAACAGCAAAAAAGTGATACACTCAAAATACTATAAATAAAATAAGATCAAATCAAACACAAAAAAATATTCAGGTAACCTTTACTAAGGCAAAAAAAAAAAAAAAAAAAAGACAAATAGAGAAACACAAAACCCAGGAATCAAATTTTAAGCAAAGAAGTAAATAGCAGAGCTAAGAGTAACCAATAAATAATTACCTTAAATGTAAATAATCTATGTATACCAATCAAAAGATATTGACAGAGTGGATCAGAAAAAATATCACCACACTATATACTACTTTCACCATCTTGGTTAGGTTAATACTTAAGTATTTTATTCTGTATAGTGCACTTCTAAATGGAAATGTTTTCTTAATTTTCTTTTGAGATTATTCACTGTTAATGTATAAAAATGAACTGATTTTGGTGTGTTCAATTCATATCCTGCTACTTTGCTAAATTTATTAGTTTTCACAATTTCTTGTGGAATTGTTAGAATTTTCTACATAGAAGGTGATATCATCTGCGAACAGAAAAATTTTACTTTTTCCTTTCTCATTTAGATGGGATTGGTAAATTAAGTCTGTGCTACATGATAAAAAGAGTTGGACTTCCCTTCAAATAATTTGGAATTTTATTTTGGTGACATTATATCACAAAGATATCTTACAAAATCAATTGTAGGACTGCCTTTGTTTTTAGGTAATTTGAGTAATTTTGTTAGCAGTTTCAGATTGGATGCAGGAGCAAAAAATTATGTAAAATATTTTCTAAATAGACTAATATAAGCAGCCAAGCTAGGAGAGCAGTATGAGAATAAGAAAAGAAATAGTTATTACTTGAGAAAATTACCAATACATTCACATTAAAAATAATTTTGTTTTTTATAAAAATCATTTTTACTTGTTTTAAGAAAATAAAACTATTGCTTATTGCTGAGCAATACTAATGAATGAGATACATCTTAGTATATGTCATTATATATAAAGGATACAAAATCATTGTATAATTTAAAAGTTAATATAGAGTCTCTCTATAACCAAGGAGACTATAAGAACGGCAGAAATGCAATTTTTAGGGTCTCATTTCAGATCTAGGACCGAGAAATCTATTACAAGTCCCTGAGGTGATCCTGATGAACGCAAGTGCTTAAGAACCACTGCACTATGGGATCAGGCAGGTGGCTGCATATTAAAGTAGATTTGATACTTTTGTATCAGAAAGTTGAGGGAGTTATTATTTAGTGCACTCCATTTTTATTTGAATTAGTAGGATAATGGGAGTGAGGGAAGAAGAGAGAGGAATGGAGATTAAAGAAAGGTGTTTGACACAGTTTGAAATAATCCTTAGACAAAGGAATTTAAGTTCAGAGCACTTGCAAGAGAAAAGTTTTATCTATCACAGACTGAAATAATCTTTTCCCCCTTTGAAACCTTATATTTTGTAGATATGGTGAAATAATACTATTTTATACTTCTTTACGCTCTGCATAATGTCTTTGATGTTAGTATCCTCTTATTTCTACTGGTATGTGTTGTCTTTGTCATATTTATTTTTACTTTTTGGTTTAGATTAATTATGGCCAGAGCTATTGCCTTCTACTGTTTTTGTTTCCTTAAGCATTCCTAGAATGGGGTTTAAAATGTTTTTTTTTTAATGTTTGATAAATGAGTAAATCAACTAATACATAAATAAATGTGGAGAGCTAAATGGATAAAAGAAGTAATGAGGTGAAGGCTCAGAAAATAAAATGGACCAAGCTTTCTATTATAGTGGCACATTTGAAAAATTGTTAACAATAATATTATGGAGTCAAAGTGAAAATAACCCTCAGAGGGGTTATAAAAGCAACAGACACTATTGTTCTCTGCTTTATTGCGCAGTGTATTAAGTTGCAGTACAAGAGTTCTAAGTGCTGTCAGCCTATAAGTTGCCTGTCACAAGACAAGCAAACCTTTGTGCTCTGAAATTTCCTTTACTCACATAGCAATCACTAGACATGATATATTGTATTCATGTTTTTTAATCCCGAAATTCCGTTACCCTATCTCACATTGTTGAACAAAAATAAAAAGGAAACCACATCATGGAAAATGCTAGCAATTTTTTTTCTTTGCTCATGCTTTGAAAGATTAAAAAAAAATAACAAGATGAATACAGGAAGATCTGCAGAGAACCACAGCCAGTTAGAAAGAGCTCTAGATGAACCTCAGAGAGAGAAGTAATATCAACCTATTGAAAATGAATGGAACTTTTTTCCCATCGAGACAAGCCTGACAAATGAAGTGAAAGGGACTCAAGGAGAAATGAATATCAGGGAAGATTGACCTGTCTCACTGAGTCATGTGCAGGCCATTCCACAGCCTTGTACGAAAGTGAGCAGATCCTTCTTCATTTTTAATATTCAAACCTTGACCAGCTTCAAAAACTCATGGTATCTTGGTGCAATATTATGAACATAGTGAAAATCCAAAAGCATTTTTAACTACTTGATTTTAAGTCATCATATTTAAGTTTACCAAAAGAAGTAGAAAGAAGTTTTCATAGAGAGAAGGTTAAATAGTAACCCTTGCACCAAATTCATAAAAACTAAAAAAATCAGTTACTAATTCAAATAAGCAGGAAACAAATATTGTGACCACTTGAAATTCCAGAGCTACAACATGAGATTTATAAGATTGACATAAATTTATAAGTAAAATGTCTCATTCTTGATAGCAGTTCACTTTGTGCTTATCGTTTATTGAATTTAAAATTTTAATTTATTTATTTACTAAAATTTAAAGACAATTTTCATATTTCAGCAATGGAAGAAAAATATATGCAAGTTAGTTCTACAGTCAAACTAATATCCATAAGTTATAAACTTCTAAATTATGTGTAACACTTAGAGACAAAATGATTTAATTTCTACTAAATAATTTTTTCTCATTTTGTTGGTAGAGTCGACTAATATAAGCACCCCAATTACATCGTCTTGATCTTGTATCCTGTTATTGCTTCAGACCCTTTTATAGATTTTAAAACCCATATCATTATTTAATTTCAAATGATCAGCTAACTACCATGCTAGTTTTCTTTCTGTGTTAGTTTCTTTGTGCTGGTGTAACACATTATCAAATGTGGGAACTTAAAACAACCAAAATTAGTTTTCTCACAAGTCTGAAATAAGCCGGAAGTCTGAAATAAAAGTTTCATAGGGCTACCCTCTTCCATCATCTTTAGGGGAGGATCAATTCCTGGACTCTTTCAGTAGTTGGTACCTGTCAGCATTCCTTATTTTGTGGCTGTATTAATACAGTCTCTGCCATTGTCTTCACATTGCCTTCTCCTCTTAATGCATCCGTCTAATCTCCCTCTGCCTAACTCTTTTAAAGGCAGTCGTCATTAGATTTAGGGCCTTCCTTGGTCATCGAAGATAAGCCCTCTTCTCTCAAAATCCTTATTTTAATCACATATTTTGCCATAAAATGGAACCCAGATCCCAAGGAATAAGAAATCCATTTTTTGTGGAGCATAGTCAACCTTTTACATCCTGTCATTTTAATTACAAATAAAGTTAAATCAATTTATTTTCCCACAAAACATTATTTTTAACTGTAATTTATCAAAAACATATTGATTAAAAATTAAGATAGTAAATACTATTAGCTAAAAATAGACCAATGATGTTTTTCAATTTAAACAGTGTTTTAAAATTTTCTTTAATAATTGTAGAAGAAAACATTTCTTAAGATCTACCTCATAACCTAGTTGCATTTGTTCAGAAACATTTGTATTACCAACTTATTTTAAATGATATAACCCAGTAGTGAGGCAGAAAGCAAAGTGTGGCATATTTTTAAAAAATAATTAAGTATCTTTAGTGGTAGACAAAACTAACTTTTAACTTTAAGAAATTTTTATAAATATTATTTTTTAATTAGTTATAAAACAATTGAAGATATTATTACTACTTTTCATAGCTATTTAACTTTTTCATTGTTTTTATCCATCTACATATTATTTAATCATAAACAAAATTTTGCAAAAACATTGATTAAAATATTTCTATTTTTTAAAAGTAAAACTTCAATCTGCTTGAATTATAAATAAAAATGTACATGTGATTAATTACAGGTAGATATTTATTTCTAAATGTAAAATATATGTACCTAATTTTTTTCTCAATGTTTAATAATTTATGTAACTAGTCACTATTTAATGCATTTTCAATTATTTGAAGACTCAAGTTTTAGAAAATTAAGTTTGTGTAAACATTTAGAGAGAAGTATTATATTAAGCAATATTTATATAAAATATTCTATATTTGATAACATAATAATAGTTAATAACTAGCTATTATATAATTATTTACTATTCATATATTTACCTACAAGGTTTTCAGATCCACAACATTCTTATTTCCATGTCTCCTAGCGCACGCACACATGGAGAAAACAGGGAAGAAAATGAAATCTTTCCCAAGCCCAATAATGTAGCAAACTATGGGAATGTATAATGAAGCCATGATAAATTTCTGTATTAAATATTGAACACTATCACTGCAACTTTGGATGTTACTGTGACTTTAGCCATAAATGTGTTTGTATATATGTATATATGCATATACATTGATGTGTATATGTATTATATGCTGATGGTGTATGTATATAGTCTCTAAGTTTAAAGACATATGTTCAATATGACCTCTATTTTTTTCTTTTTGACAAATGTAATACAATTGTACCTAATTTTTCCAAGGCAAAATGACTTGTATTAGATATATTTAAGTTTAGTTCAATTCGTTTCCTGTAATTATTCCCCTTTTATTCTTATTATCAGATTTGTTGCTTAAGTCCAAAAGATTCATAAATATTTTTTCTGAAGTACTAAAAAAGGAGCTTTAAGTCATTTACAATATATGGATAGGAAAAAATTATTTATCAAGACACTCGCTGCAGAAATTATATAAAAAATTTGAAATCCTTGGTCTTTCATGGTCTACATAGACTTCTAATCTTTCCAGTTCAATAGTGACTCAATGATGTATCCAAAAAGTTAATCAAGAAAACAATCCCATTTATAATAGCATCAAAAAGAATAAAATAAGTAGGAATAAATTTAACCAAGGAGACAAAGATATGTACACTGAAAATTATAAAATATTGATGAAAGCAATTGAAAAAGACACAAATAAATAGAAAGATATTCTGTTATCAATAAATCGGAAGAATTAATATAATTAAAATATCTATACTTCCCTGAGATATATCTATTCAATGCAATGCTTATTAAAATTTCAACGGCGAGTTTCCGGCCCTTGGCGGTGTGGTTCTGTTAGTGTGGGATAGGAGTTAGGTTTAGTGCTGGGGCTGGAAGCAGTGGCGTGATCCTTGCTCTCTCACACTGGTAGTAGAGCAAACAGGGAGTGGGATTTAGGGTTTGCAGTCACCAGAGCCGGCGGCGAGGATCGGGCCCTGGAAGTTCATTTCCCGTGTTCGCGCGAGCCCAGGCCAGGTAATCCGCCCCGCACACCTTTACTTCCTGTTTTGTTCCCTCGTCTAACCCTTGGGTGCAGTTGGCAGAGTTGTGACACATCCTGGGGAGGGAGGAGGGTGCTTTGTTTGAAGGGTGCAAAGACAGACTACTTGAAGAAAGGTGCAGTCAGTCATTCTTGGTGAGCGTTTCTGAGGAAAATCTCATTTATACCTGTCCCTCGATTTACGTGGATTGTCCATTCCACAGGTTTTTTTTTTCATTGTTGTTTGTTTGTTTGTTTGTTTGTTTCTGTGGAGGAAAACTGCATAAAAAGAGCCTATCAGTACGAAAAAAAAATACTAAACAGGTCGATATAAGTCATAAAAGTTTTCAAATTTCCACAAAAAAATGCTAATGAAAATTCAGAAAACTCAAATTTTATTCGCTGTCAGTGTCTGTACTGTAAAGCAATCAACCTCTTTTTAATTGGCACAAAGTCGCTATTGTCATTGCTCAAAATATTTGAAAGTACTACTTCGGTTTCAATATTTAAGTTTATGTTTTTGGATGATCTTTTTCCAACCTCATCTTTTGCTAAGTTTTCATAAATTCTTGAATATTCACTATAACGTTTTAAAAAATATTTTCAAAATGTTGAGGCTCATCGGATGTTTGGATCAATATATAGAATTGTAGTTTCCATTTTTTTGGCCAGTTGCAGAGCTTTGTAAATATTTTCTGCAGTGAATGAAACTGGTTCAAAGTCACTGCCATGTTCATCAGCAGGATGGGCTTTGGATATTAAGTGAATTAATTCATTATCAGTTGATTGGTGTTCAACCAGTAATTTGTTAATATCATCTACATTCAAATTGTCAGAATCTTCTTGTAATTTAATGTCAATAATGCCAGTTAATAATTTAATAATGCCAGTTAATTTTTAGTTGTTGAGACCATATACCCTGGTACAACCACTTCTGGCCGTATCATTTTCCAGCAAGCATTTAAAGTTTATGGCTTTATGTCACTCAAAGCTAATCTTGATACAACTTAAAATTGTGTATTTATTCTAGGCTTCTGTAACAGTTATTCATTACCTTCAAGCTTATTAAAAATATCATTAAAACTTTGTTTAATATAATTAATTTTAAAGGAGGAAATAATGTCTTGATGTAAAGGTTGGATCAAAGAAGTTGTATTTGGTGGCAAATACTGTATACAGCTTTTATATTTGGATGTTCTAAATTGTGTGGATGACCAGGTGCATTATCTAAAAGCGAAAGTACTTTAAAAGGAGACATTTGTCCATATAATTTTCAGCTTCCATAGCAAAACATTTGTAAAACCAATATGGAAAAACATCAGTAGTCGCCCTTGCTTTTTTATTTGTCATTCAATGAATGAATGCATCCAGTGAATGCATTAATAATTGTGTTAGTGTTAGTTCTTTGTACGTTGCTGAGTTAAGCTATTGTTTTTTAGAAAGTGTAATCACCAATAATGGAAATGAACAAGAAGGAATCGCGTGAAATGAGGGTGCATAAATGGAAACCGCATGTAAAAAGTGCACGAACGGAATATTTACTGTGAATAAAAAAAAACTCATGTAAAAAAAAATACGTGTAAATTGAGGGACTGGTGTATTTAAGTTTACCACCTCTCCGGTTTAAGTGCAAAGTCAAATTTTAATAAAAGCAAGATGCCCTTAATTTACATTTGAGATTTTCATGAGGTTTAGAGATTCAGGATGTGTTAGAAATAACATCTTCACACAAACTTAAAAGTAGAATAAATCTTGGAACATATAATTCGTCTCAAATGCCACAGCAGGACGATTTGACAAGCAGGAGTTAGATGCATACATCAACGTCGATTCTTCAAACTCCATTTAGTGTCAATTCTGTAGCACTTAGACCCTTTTGCTTCTAAGAATATTTGTTCTCTGATGCTCTGAATTGTCAGTACGCTTTAAGGTTTGTTTTAATTGATGATAGGTCTTGTAGAAATGATTTCACTTTGGCTAGTCATTCACTGTTTTTTAGTAATTTTTTTTGCTTTGTGCTAGTTATCTTCATTATGTTACAGAGTCATAAGTTATTTTACTATTTAAATTATTTCCTGTTTGCTGCTTCTTAGCTATTACCACCAGAGAACAATAAATTGCTCAAGTGGGTGTTCCCTGGGAATGAAACAAAGAATGAGTAAGCAGGACATTTCATTGATGTCTCATACTTTATCTTTAAAAAAATATGACTATTTATATTTTACTCCATGACATTTCTTTTTATTTTAATGTGAAACATTCTCTCATCCAAAAAGAAAAAATACTTTGAATAAAACCATGTTTCAAAAAAAATTTTCAAAGACATATTTCATGGAAATAGAAAAAAAAATACTAAAATTTGTATCAAACTGCAAAAGACCCTGAATAACTAAAATAAACTTGAGAAAGAAGGACAAAGCTGGAAGAACCACACTCCCTGATTTCAAATTATAGTGCAAAGCTATAGTAGTCAAAACTGTATGGCATCAGCTTAAAGACAGACACAAAGACCAATGGAACAGAATAGCAAACCCAGAAATAAACTATATATGGTTAACTAAATTTCAACAAGGGCATATATAAGGGAAATAAGTATTTTCTAAGATTAATTTATTCATCATGATTGGGTTTTATGTAATAATAGCTATATACAATTCTTAAAGTATAATTTTTAAAGTTCTAATACTGGATAATGGAATTTGATACACACAGAAGCTTCTAGATACTTAGTCCTAGTGAAAATTCACTCCAATCACTGTCTATATAATGACCATGGTAAGGATTATTTTAATCTTTAACCTAAGACATCTGGGCTTACCAATGCACAAATTTTTAATTGGCTAGTAGTTGTTTACACAAGTTACTATTCAGTTGAATTTTCTAATTCGTAGTTTATTATTATTTTTTGCTATGTACCATGTCACTTGTCCATATTACCCCAATATGGGTCCCCTTAAATGTAAGCCAGAAAATATGAACCGTCAATAACTACTGGACTTTAAGCAATTCATTTTACCTTTTGAGTTTCCTCTCTGAAAAATCAGATGGCTAGATGTTTTGGAGTTTCATATTGTTTACTAAAAACAAAGATATTGGATAAATAGGTAAATATTTTCATACATTATGCTAATGCTTAACTCCTAAAATAAGATTCTAAATGAATTATCTGTTGTAGTTTCTACTATAGAATCTTAAATTTCTTTTTATTCCTGCTAACTTTAGAATCTTCCCATTTCTTCACTCATATAGTCACGTTTCAGTTGAAATAATCTTTGCTTCTATACGTTCCAACAATGGTACTTAAAATCATTAGTTATTCATAAATTCCACTTCAATTTTATACCTTTTTTTGATTTGCTTGTTATTCAAAGACAAGTTTTATATTCAAAACAATAAGAACAATAAGTTAATGAAAGACAAATACAAGGCTCCCTAGTTTTTCTTCTATTTTGCATTAAAAACAATCTTAAAACAGCCTCAGAGCAAAAGGATGCTCCGAAACAAAGTACTTTGCGTTGAATTAAGAGTCTGTCTGCTTTAGAGAGAGAAATCACATAACTTTTACCACAGTACTTGTCTTTTTCAGACTGATTTAATTACAGAAATTTTATAAAGTGAAGACATGACAAAGAATTGGAGGTGAAATGTATTAAGCATGTGTGTGAGTGTATGTGTTTCCTTTATTACAAAGTTTCAAAGTTTTGTTCTTTTTGTGCTTGCCGTTTTCTCCTAGAGCTCAGAGGTTAAGTAAGGGCACTACTTTAAATTGTGTGGAATACATTAGCAGCTGCAAACCTCACCCACAATTCACCCTGATTGACAGGAACATATAATCATAAAATGCTATTAGTTATCATGTTAGATGTTTTCCATTAATGGAAAAGAGAATGCATTAAATGTGGGCATTGACATACATATATAAATAGTAGAGAAAAGGAAGTTTCCAGTGTTTCTTAAAAAAGGCTACTTACATATTTTTTCATAGATAATAATACCTCCAGGTCTGCACCATCACTAGTTATATAATTTTGAGGTTAAGACTTTTTTGTTTCCATGAAAAATTTTTAGTTATGGTTGTAGAGCTATAATAGAACTGAATATTCAAATATATGCCCCCCACATGTCTTATTTTAGAAAATACACGTTTTTTTTTTTATTTCACCTTAGTTACATAAGACATGATCATATAATGTTTTAGAGAGAGAATTGTATTTAACTATCGAAAGAGAAAAACAAAGCATTAAAGAAAACACAAATTAATGGTATTACCTATGTCTTAACCTTGGTCTCCCTGAAAGCACAACTGGAATAAAATTGTGCCAATTATTTTTTTGGAAAATGATCCTTGAGGGAAGGAATAAATAGCCAGTGGAATGGACCATGAAAAGAGGGAAAATCAATCCAAGAAGCATCGGTGAGGTGACCACTGCTAAGAATAACTGGTTAATATGCTCACTGACTTTTTTTTGATGGACAAGAGAGTCCATTTAATGGTCTTTTGTTTAAAAAAAAAATCACTTTTAATTTAAGGAGAAATATAAGCATCAAGACAGTTCCTAAGATTCCTGTTAAATTTCTAGAGATTTTAAACCTCCCAATAAAATGCAGCAAGAGCCCTTATCAAGTAGTAGAGTCTTAAGAGTTTGGCACTGACTCTAAGGTAAATCTTGGAAAGAGTATTAGGGCAAAAGTGGATTAAAATGAACGTTATTTCCACATTGGTCTCCTGTCATCGAGGCTGAGTACAGAAAGAATAATGGACTTTGTGTCATAATAATCTACGTTCCTAAAATTCAAATCCTAAATCGCTGGGTATTAAACTCCCTTTAGAGGGACAACAAAAAAAGTGGAATTACAAAATACCCTTGGAAAAACAAATTATGCACAAGTGCGTGTGAGGGGTTCATGCCAGTGGGTGTTTCATTTGGTAACCTTTACTTGCCATCAACACAAGTCTAAAAAAGACATGTCACAAACTGCACGCAACATCTGCTAAGATCACAGGGAATGCGAGGAGTTTGACCAGAAAGCTTCAAGGGAGACTCCCTGGCTTCTCACTGACCGTGGAAAGCTGAAAGATCAACATCTAAACATTTGCCATTTCTGCAATCAGAAGAAAAATAGTGCATGCCCTCCCTCCCAAACCCTCTGCTCACTGATAAAAGTGGGAAGCATTTATGCACAAGATGCCATCCCAAGTGGTCAAGATTGGCCTTGCAGTACTAATGCTCCCTTCTTCTAGGTGTGCGTGTGTGATTGCCACCTGGGTTATCAAAGATGTCATGTTCCAAGGCATCAGAGAAGTTCTTAAAAAAGGAAGTCAAAGGTCTATAGCAAGATTTGTGTCAGGAGGCTTCCCCATTGTACCTGAACAAGATTAATCAAAGTCTGCTTAAAACTGTTGCTGAATAGTTCAAGACAGAATAGGGGCCAAGAGAATTTGTCATGTCACACAAATTATGCCCTATAGGACTTGTCATCTGGAGTGATGCTCCATTGCAGTGTTAACTAAAGCTGAACTAACTGCTGTGAGTTACTTTGGTAAAAAAAAATTGATAAAAATTTTAAAAAAAAGTACAATTTATTACATCTGTATTATTCAAGTAAAATTTACTGAAGCTAAAAATAAAATATGAAATAATTTTTATTTGTCACTATTTTCAGTTGACCATTTTAGAGTTTCTATCTTATTTTAAAAGAAAAGACCTTATTAATTGAAGTAAGCAAAAAAAAAAATGGCAAGGGAAATTGGTAAAAAGTATTTTAGCTGTAAATTGAACATAGAGCCACCAGAAAGTATCACAACCTAGGGGTATGTTAGAAAGTAAATCGAGCTTCCTGATTTTATATGTGGTAATAAAGCCGATATTTATATAGGAAAAAGGAAAATTATAAAGACACAGAAGTTTGTTTTATGTCTTAAAATGATCGTTTACTTATAATCTAAGTGTTCTAATATCAAACTCAATCTTTGAAGTAACTGAGTTTTATTACAATATTTGTTAGTGGGGATAACTAGTTTGTTTTTCTGAAAAATTCACATATTTGGTTTATAGGCATCTCAACAGTTGTTTTGAGTACAACAGTGCACACCTTTAGCTGTTTGTGGTTGAATTAACTATTGAGAGTTATATGAAAAAAAAAGCAAAAAGAGTAAAAGTTAATTAACCTAACAAATGAACACAGTAGAAATAGGATGCATCTACAGGTGGTAAATCATTTCAACTGTGAGGGAAATGGGAAAGCAAAAGTGATAGCCAGCTGTTCAAAGCAGTGCAAATTGTACACAGCAAACTTGAACTTGAAATCCAAGCTAAAGCTTAATGTAATCCTTTCAAGGCAGCAGATGCTTATGGGGAAAAAAATGAGGGGACAATTTGTTGTAGAAAATTACATTGATAATTATGATCTGTGATCCAAACACCAAATTGAAGATCTCTCATAGTCAGTAGTCCAATATTAGGAACACAATTTGGTTACATTGGCACAGAAAATGAAGATTTCCTATTAAAATGCATGCAATAACCATCTGGAACGAGCTCCTGTTAGTACACCATTCACCCTTAGGCAGATGCTTGACAAACTCTGTTGAGAATTACTAGACTAGGTGTATTGAAAAATAAAATACTTAATCACAGACTTTTTTCAGTGTATTTTGGAGAATATAAAAAAGCAAATAAGATTTTTTTAATCTAATAACAGATAAGGGCTACCCACAAATCCACAGAAAGTGTAGAATTAATTTTGTCATTGATAAACATATGATGAACCATAGTGAACAAAAAATATGCACAATACTGAAGCAATCAGTAGACATTATTAATGAGGTGGCAGAATTATTTAAACTCATATGAGTTATTTTCTGAGGAATATCAATGGAAATGCTGAGAAAAAACCACCAATAGTATCATTTCTAAAATAAAATCACTTATTGGTGTTTTTCTTTCCTAGATTTTCCTATAATTTAACAGTTACAATGTTATTTAACTTGATTTTTGAACATCATGAAAAATTCCACTTGAATTTCTAAAAAATATGTTTTTTTTTTTACCTCATTTCTCTAAGGATTATGGTATATACATTGGACATCAGAGAGCTGACATAGACTTATAATTTCACCACTTCTTTTAAAATGAAGAAATCTTGCAACCATATAAGTACTCTATGTTTTAGTTTTCATATATGTTATATCTGTACACACTACAAACCTCAGAATATAATGTTATAATTTTACTTTTAAACAAAATTTAAAAAAAAATAAGGAAATATTACACTTGAAACTAATATAACATTGTATGTCAACTATAATTGAAAAATAAAACTGTTATTTAAAAAAGCAAGGAAATACACTCTTGTATAGTCCATCCATGTTAATATTTCCAATGTGTTTTGATTTGTCTTTGAATACCTATTTTTTTTTCTTTTTTTTGCATTTCATGTCAGGCAAAAATTTACTTTAGCATTTCTTGTTTTGGATACCCATACTCTGTACTTCAGATCTTATATTTCTCAGACACACACTCATTTATTCAGCTTACCGCCATTCATTTTTCAGATTACAGTACAGCTGTCTTTACTCTGGAAATATTGCATTGAGGTGGCTGAAGTGGTCAGTGTGCCCACTAAATTGAAAGTGGGTGAATTACATTCTTAATTGTTTAATAAATTCATGCATGAGAGAAAAACTATGTAAGTTACTAAAAGAAAGCATGGATACATGTTTGGGTGAATAATCAATATTTAATGACCATCAATGTTCTTTTTTCAACATTGAACATTCTTCTTAACTTCCTATATGTCCTCTTCATCTATTAGCTCAAGTCTCAGTACATAATTTAGATCAACAATTATGTTCGATTAAAATAAATATATGAATGAATGAGCAAACAAAGTTGTTATACTTAATTGTCTTTATTTTTTTCTGTAGAGTAGTTCAGTGTCATAGTTAAATTAATGAATGAGAAAAAAACTATGGGCTTTTACTAGAAAAATAATCAGTGGAAGAAAAAAAACTTAGTAAAATCAAGAAAAATATATAATATTGGAAAATAAATGGAAAAAATGGAAAATATATTATGATTTCTGTGTGTCTACAAATATATCAGCAGTCACAGTACCTATATGTCAATTATACTCTATTGTAAGAAGAAAGCTCATATAGTTGTAGAGAATAAAACAAGAATGCAAAGCAACATATATATTAAACTCATGAAATACATGCACAGTGGATCATTAAAAGTCAAAGAATAGAAAAATATTCAAGAAATATTCAACAAAACAAAAAAGATAATGCTACATTAGTATCACATAAACAGACTTAAAGGCAGAAAGCTTTATCGTGTAAGGATAGATCTTATTTTAAAAGATTTAAAAAATTATGAGGTTTAAATAATTTGAAATGTGCATATTACTAATATATATCCAAAATATGTGAAGCAATGTCAATAAAGGTACAAAATAAATTTATAATTTTATCATATCAGAAATTTTCTAACACACAGTTTTTTATTATTTGATGAATCAAGAAGACCAAAATTTATAGAGACCTTGAAGAATATAAATAATGTAATTTAGCAAATTTCAGCTAAAGGGACACATGGAGAATACAGCAACTTCACAAGAATTCACATTCTTTTTAAGCAGAATTTTACAAAACTGATTTCATACTTGATAACAAAGTGATTTTTAACAAATTTAAAACAGTATCTTAAAATTCATATTATCTGATTAACATAAACTATGTAAAAATTACTGTCCAAAATTTAGAAGCATGAAAATGCCTTACAAAAGTCACAATTCAATAAAAATAAAATCATAATTGAATTGGGAATATTCTTAAAATGTTATGATGAAAGCGTAATTATTCCATATTTTAAGATGTGGTTAAAATATTACATATAGAAAAAGAAATTGTCTTTCGCTCTCATGTTTGCAAGAAAATGCATAAAAATAAATGAGATAAATATCAACATGACATGCTAGAAAAATAATCACAGACTAAAAATGTAATAAGATTAAATTTACATAAATCTAAGAACAGTGATGAATAAAATAATATATTAAGACCCTGAAGAGGATGAATGTCAAAACTTTGTTTTAAAATAATTATAAAATTATGAAATCTATGCTAAAATAGGTCAATATGTATTCAAGAAGTTATAAATGTTCATCTGGAGAAATGAATACAAAATACACACAAGATAGCAAAGGTGATGAGGAAATAACTTCATGCTGAAACATCTGGAATGTAGTGACATGCACTCTTTCTAGTGAAATTATACATTATAAAAACTGTCTCAAGAAGGAAGAGATAACCTGAAAGTCCCAGAACCATTAAGGAGTTGAAATCATACTGCAAAATTTTGCCATAAACAAAAAAGTACTTGATCTTTTCATAATAAATTCTACCAAATAGTAAAGGATCAGATAATTCAAATCTTGATCAAGTTCAGATAATAGACAAAGGCTAAATTTTCCTCAATTCTTCACAAGAACTGTATGAGAATAGAAAATGGGATCCACCTTAGTCCTATATTTGATAGGGCTGATATTTAGGCCATAAATCAGTACAGCCATTTAAGTTGCTCATGGCCAACTGCTGTTCTGATTTTTAAGTGCCTGTGCCTGATTGTCCTAATACCACTTAATACAGAAGCAAAAGTTTGAAAAAAAATATTAGGTGATGCTCTACAAAGCATAGCTAGTGTATTATGTATAAATTTAGTTTATTCTAGGAATTCAAAATCTGTTCATTTTAAGAAAATCCACTGATATAATTCACCATGGTAATGATTAATGGAAAATTTCTATGCAGTCATGTCAATAATTGCAATCTATATCCTATATCAAATAATAGCTACTTACCAGGGAAAAGACAACTATAGATTTCCAGCACCCTTCTGAGAAATTTTCCTTTCTCTAGAATATACTACCTCTGTTCCTGTTGTTCTTGGCAGTTTATTCCTTTATTCATATTTTGAATATGTGACTATGTGATATTCACAGTTAAATTAGGTACAAAGAGCTCAATAGAACCAATTTTATTCTGATAGGGAATTTAAAAAAAATTTATTTAAGGTATTTGATTTCATTCTAATGATCTTGCATTGTAATGTTTGACAACTCATTTGGCTTTTCAGCTTAGATCGTTGAGCATCATATCGCAGAATATTAAAATAATTTTGACATAAATATACAATAGTTTATTTTTTATTCCAAATGTAGGCAGTTAAATACTGGTAAGTACTTACAAATTATTTGAAATTCTACTTTTCTTGTTCATATCTTGACATTCTGCATCAATCACTAAATTTGCTTCAGGGGCCAAAGATAGTTACTGGAGTCTCCAGAATAATATGTACATGACAGACAGGAGGAAGGATAAAATGTGAAAAGTAAAAAAAAGACCACACAATGTATCTCTTTTTTTAAAATAAACTCTCTGTGAGGTCTTGTCCAGCAATGTCTGCTTACATTTCATTTACAATAACTTGCTACATCTCCCTTCCATATAAAAACTTGTCTCTTTATTTTTTTGATATTTGCTAAGCATTCTGAAAATTATCTCCTCTATCAATTACATATATCAATGTATTTAGATGTTTTATAAATATATAAAAATATGGTTTTTTCCCTAAAAGACCATAAGTTAAGTATGTTTCTGCATTAAAAATAACAAACCTTAATCGTCTTTAGTCCCTAAAGAATGAAATCTAAATTAACATTAACATTCAAAGATATTTACACTTAGATCCTTATTTATTTCTCTAACAAATATACCTTCTTTCCTACATGGAAAATCATTTAAATTGAATCAGCTTAATCATTTTACTCTACATATCATAGGATTAGTAATTATTTGCTTATTTTCACTAACTGCTCAAATTTCCTCCAATACTCTCATACCTTCAAGACCCTGCTTTAAAACATTTCCTCTAAAACATTTTCCAATCTCCACTAGCCCTTCCTGATTTCTCCCACCTCTTAGTTCTTATGAAATTTAACACCTAAGCCATTCATTTATTTACACTTAATAGTTAATTCTCTAGATGTATCATATGCAATACTGATTTCAAGGACTGTGTTTTAAACTATTTTGGAACATAGAATTCTACTACAGTTCGCAGAACATAGTAGGTACTCAAGGTTATGAGAATAATTTAAATGAGTTATGAACATATTTATGAAAATCAAAGATGACTCAAAGATGAAGGGAGAAATCAGATCTCCAGTTCTATACTGACATTATAAAATTATTTTCTTCCTATTTTTATGCCATGAATTAATAAATTAAATTTTATACTTTAATGACCGTGACTCCTTCTATTTAGGGTATAAATCACATCTTCTTGACAATATGTTAAACATGTTAGCAATTCAGCTAAATACTAAAATGTTAATCTGACCAACTACATATTGCATGCATTTAGGAACTTTTGACCATAGTAACAGAAAACTCCTTTAAATTTCGAGCAGTCCTATGTTAAAAAAAATATATATGACCTAAAAGAGTTAGAATATAATGAATTGCAGTGTCTTGCTTTCTAATCTCCCTGACATTTTAATGATTTAATATTCAACTGCTTAGGAAAATAGTAGAGGTAAAAATAATTTTGCTTAATGCTTTAATGCATTTTATTTTTAATTCTCATAGCTCAGGGATAAGACCATCTGTGCTATATTAGCTGGGTGAAAGATTTTTAAAAAGCAAGAATTTCCTTAAGCCTGAATATACAGGTGCTATGACTCATGCAGTGGGGATGTAGTTAACAAAGCATTAGTTTAACTGCATAATCTAACTCTCACAGAGAAGCAAAGATTGTCTATTGCAAAAATTGGGTTTTGTGTTCATGACTGATGAGATTGTTGTATCAAGTGAAAGAAAAGGCTTCACCGGTGGCACACATATGCTAGTTGCTGATAAGATGCTTTCTTGGATGCATTATTTTTATGCCATCTGTCTTTAATAGACTTCTTTACTTTTTTTTTTTTGGACCACTTAGTTTTTGATGACTATTTCTTAGTATCTTAATACAAGGACATTTATAAGAATGCAAAACCAAATGATTTGTCAGGGGAAATTATTATGATTTGTAGAGTTATATACATGCTTAATTTTTAATCATTATCAGGGTTTCTACCAATGAATGAAAGTTATAAGACCCTTAAAAATCCTTCAGACATCAATTTTTAATGGATAAAACATATTGTAATAAGATTAGACATCCATTAAATTTTTCTTTTAGTTTTCCATTTCTAAATGATTACTAGCAATTTTTCACTGTTAATTTTACTAAGTAAGGATCAAACACCTTGGAAAATCATCACGGCCTCCACAACATGTAGATGTCATTGTGTAACACAGATTAAGTTTTTAGAACATAGCACAAGTTTACTACTCTGAGGAATCAGACTAAAGTGGGTATTAGAAACTTCTTAATTCCTCACTTGAGAGGATTACAGACTCATAAATAATCTTAAAATAAGATTTAAATACATAGCCCAAACATTCTTTAAATAAGCCCACTTTTTCTCAGGACACATGGAACATATGTAGATTAAATAATGTGCTTGCTTTTATGAGAATATGAATAAATTGTAGCTTCACACAGTATGGTCTATGTAGAATGCTGAGGATGCAATTATATGAGAAAAGAAATACATAGAATGTCTACCTCCGAGAATCATCTGGGACCCTTTGTCCTCAGATCTATATTCAGCCCCTCATAGGACAACTACTTATATCTATGCTGAATTAAATATACAAAATAATTATCAGTGAAAGTCTGTAAGTATTTTGTTTAGTCATTACCATGATCCAACCTACTGTGCATTAAATTCAGAGATGAGTAAGAATGTTTTAGCCTTCAGGTGCTCAGTCTTTGGGAGATATAGAAATATAGCAGCTAGTTTCTATAAAATATAGTAAGGTATAAAATATAAAATCATATAGGAACACAGAGAAGGAAACTCTGGTGGGTTTCTAGCTACAATTTGAAATATTAAAAATACTGTTCTTTTAGACCAAGAGGCACAACTGGGGAAGTATGTTGCCTGAAGACATTGCAGGGCCCTTGATGAGGCGGATGACATTCTAGGCAATAATAAAAATCTTTTATCAAACTTATTGTGTGCTCAGTTGCTTGTCTCCAGCAGGTTCCAAATATGCAGCCATTGTTTTAAACCTTGAGTATTTTGTTTGGGTTCCCAACACCAAATAGATTGCACACTCAAGTTAGGGCAATTCAAGTCAGATTTAAAGGTGTAAGTAGGATGTAGGGAACTAAAAAGCCAATAAGACTTTGACTCTTACCCTTCAAGGCATGAGGAGTGAGAGGGGGGACATTTGAACAGGGTGGACATTTTTACATGGACAGAATTGCACCGACAGAAATGCAGCAGAGAGCTAGATAGCTGGAGACTGTTGTTTTAGTCTATACAATTCTGCTTTCTGAAAAAGATAGCATTGTATAAAAAGACATCTAAAAGGAAATCCAGCAACATATGAATGAAAGCTATAATTTATTGAGGAAAAGTTTTCCTAACACCATTTATTGAAGAAACTGTCCTTTCCCCTTTGTATATTCTTGGCTCCTCTGTTTTGAATTAATTGGCCGTATCTGAGTGGATTTATTTCTGGGTTCTCTCTTTTGTTTTTATTGGAATTTTTTTTAAAAAAATTCAGTTACTAAAGGTGATTTTTATTGAGATAGTATGAAAAGGATTTTAGAGTGTTAGAATTATTGTATAAGATATATTTTTTTAATTTTAGCAATGAAGAATAGTAAATCTATGTAACTAATAATTGTGTATGTGTGTATGTCATAACTTAGACATTTTTGGCTGCCAGTAACCCTGTCTGGAAATAAAGATTTAAGCAAAGTAGTGGTGTATTTTTCTCTTTGAAAGAGGTTTTAGGTAGACACATCATTAGCAACTCATCTCTATTTGATATCAACCATCCTCAAAAGTGGCTTCAATCTTCATTGTCACTCCATAGTTTAAAATAGTCAGTTGTCCTTAAAAAAATTTTCCTAAAAACTTAATGATCAAAATTCTGTTTATAATTTCTTAGCTAGAATTTAGTGTCATGGTGAAACCTATCTTCAGAGGAAAATGAGAGGTATCTTTTACCTGGTGCCACGATTGCCTTACATGAAGTCAGGTTCTTACTAAGAAAGAGAAGAAAATTGATATTTGATAGGCAAATAATTGCCTCTGACAGAATGTTCAACCATAAAATGAAAGTGTTGTGTAATTTAATTATTTGTTAATTTTGGTACTGATTTAATTTATATTTCTAAATCTAATAAATTTATAAAACAAGTTTTTCAAGAAGATTTTTTTAATCATAATACTAATCCTATGTTTTCTCCTCTACTAGCATAAATAAAATTTAATTGTTTTGGATGAATTTAGTAAATTGAGATTTTATTGACTACCACTGATGTAATCCTGCAATACTATGCCAAAAATCAGAAATATAACAACTAAATTGAAGTTAAAAAATGTAAAATAAAAAGTGTTTTTGTTTTACTGGATGCTTAAATACATTGACTCATAATTTCACCGGTGCCAGTGAAATTGTGAAAGAAAATGCTGAGGACATTAAATGCCATTAAAGGGTATATTGTCATTGATCAACTTTGCTGTAGCTTGTTGAAAATCAGCTCTATTCAGAAGGAAACATAAAATTATAAAATTTATTGACCACAATGCATAAATACAGGGAACATGTACATTGATATTTCAATATTATTGCTTAATGAAGAAAATTAAGCAAAGAAAATTATTATGAATTATTATAAGGAAAAATGTAGATTCAAGTTTACTAGCTCTGCAAGTATTAACAATATAGGTTATAATACAACTGATTTCACACTAAACTTCAACTTCTGCTGTTATACTACTTTGTTACTAACATAAGTTTTGTTTAAAGTAATATAATATTTTATTTGATGTTCACACTAAGATGCTTTGGCCTTTATTCCATAGATTTGGTGTTATTAAATATAAATTAAAATATCAGTGTAGCCACATATATGTTGTATCTTTTGTGAGAGTGCAAAAGGCTTTTCCACATATACGTTGCAAACTTCCCTACAGCTGTTAATCTGTAACATATTTATTGCATCCAGTGCAGTATTTTATATGTGTTATTCATAGTGATATAAATAGCCTGCATGCCAAGACACTGCACTAATAGGTTACAGCCACATACACTTCAAACAAGATATTTGGGCTGAAACAAACTGAATGAACTTACTTTTAGTCTTTTTATTTCCTTCAAAAGTATAGGTCAGTGATGACTGACTTTACCTACTCTACTGTAGCAATTCTTTTGCCGTTAATGTGACCATGATGTTGTATAGCGCCTACTTCTTTATCAGTGCTGCTTTGCCACCACTACTAAGAGGAACTGGAAACGATGGTGTCCACTAATTCTGCCTCCCCAGAACAAGAGACATATGTACCAGTTTGCTGATTGATTTCAGGATTAGTAAAAAATAAAGAGAAGATAATTAGGGCCATTCCAGTGGTAGTATTGATAACCAGCATGTTGAATCTAGGCTGCAGAAATATAAGTGGCAAATAGCATCATGTAGGGTTCCCGAGTGGCAGCAACGGCTACATCGTCCTTCCATCCACAGATTACTGGAGAAATATACTAAGAGAATGGAAAGGGAAGATTTTAGTGTGTGTGGAGATATGTTAAAAGGTGCATTAAAGTGACGGTGTTAGATATACACATGAGTCCAGGTGTATATATGTTTCTGTTCTTTGAATTTCTGCAGAATATAATGTGTCACTATAATAACGAATTCAGTAGGGTTTAGATTGGACATTGAGAATTAAATACATGTATAAAATGGAAGTTTTCTTCTCTAGTGGCTCTGTAGAATTAGAGGCTCTTCTTTCTTTAGCTTTTTGTCTACTATATCCTCTCAGCCATTCTCCCAGAAGAAAGATATTTTTTTGGTATATATAAATCATATACATTTATAAAGCATTATAGTTCTTTGGTGCTGATATTAGGACCTGGTATTTGATGAGACAAAGATTTATAGACAATCTTGACATTCGAAAGTTGCAGGAAATCCTCACTTTATTCCCCATCTCTTCTATATGAACTTGCTGTAATGTTATCTTCTTTTTTCAGGTTTGTATTTCAAATTAGTTATGCAGAGACACTATAAGAAGCAAAAAAATGTGGGTTACTTTTATGAATTCTTAACTGGACCTGAATTAATTAGATGTTACTTTAAAAAATACATAATTTAGGAAAGTAAATTTCCATGGTGATGAAAAATGTGTGTTAGGTTATAGAAAGAAAGAAAGAAAGAAAGAAAGAAAAGAAAGAAAGAAAGAAAGAAAGAAAGAAAGAAAGAAAGAAAAGAAAGAAAAGAAAGAAAAGAAAGAAAAGAAAGAAAAGAAAGAAAAGAAAGAAAAGAAAGAAAAGAAAGAATGAAAGATTTTTTAGACAACAGTAGGGTTTTCGATCTTTAAAAGTTGAGCCTACAAAGTGCGAGATGGGGACATAATGAGGAAAGTAGGTGGAAGAAAGCCTGTCTAAGGTTTATTCCTAAAAGGCTTTTGGATTAAGTAGCTTTCCATTCCAATCCTGGCTCAGGAAACAGCTCAACCTTATAAATGTCCTTTCTTAATGTTGGTATGCTTTCCTCTCAATTACGTGCAAAGAGAAACAACAAAAATCTGCCTATCGGGGTTGTTATAAGAACCGAAAGAGTCTTCAAGTACAAATGGTCTGCTAAGTTGGACCCAAGACTGGGATAAGCTGTGTCATTTTTCAGTAAGTACTCACTATGTCTTCCACTGTAAGTTAAAAATTACTTTATATTGAACTGTTAATTCCCATCCTTGATCATGAATATTTTTGTCAATGGATGTGAGTGGCAATGACAACTCACTGTTGGGAGTAGTTTTAAATGTGCTTGAGAAGTATGGATTGGATTACATACTTACATGCCTGCCCTCCACCTTAAAAAGAACATTCTCAAGTACTTATGTTTTGTCAACCTGGGTTCTAGAACAAAAGACAAGTAGAGCAAACCTGAACCAGACCTGTATGTAGCATGGCACTTAGCACAGCTGATACAGAATGCCTGATAACCTGCAGAAGTAAGAATTAAGTATTTTTTTACAAATCACTACAATTTTATTTTAGTTTTTTGTTATACGAAGTTAACTATTATAGGGGCCAATACACATTATATTTTTCTTATCCAAGTGTCAGAGTTGTCCTGAAGGCCATTCCCAGCAAGAGGATCCTTTACTTATTTAAACTAAACCTTTAGAGGACAGTTTTATTGTTCTATTGCACAACAGTGAATTGAACTCTGTCCTCTTAAAAGCTCTGGAACAAGTGACTTATAACAAGCTTAATAATAAAAAGGTAGCATTTGCTGCAACTTGACTACATAAAATAAAACCTGATGGAAATGAAATATTAATATGCAGGCTATGCGAGATGCTGCTTCAGAGTTTCAGAAAAATGAACAGTAATCAAATGAGGGTGTCGCATAATACACAGCAAGCTGAGAGCCAATTATGTAAATGAATGCCCAAGGTTAGCATGATACGATGTTTTTTAATTTGACTAATATTAAAATCAACTTGTTCTTAATGTAATAGATGGCTGTGACAACAGTTAAAGAGCACCAAATGTTTTTGTAATCCCCTGTCAAATTAAAAACGCTGTTGTGAGTGACCTGCTTTCCTCAGTACAATACTTAAAAGGCTCAAAATGTGCAATATTTCCTTGGTTTCAAAATATTAAACTAAAATGCTTTAGAGTTGAAAGTCATAATGACCAGTGTACATCTACCTCCTTCAACTGAAAATACATAACAGTGAACTCCTGTTGCCACAATACATTTCCAAAAGAAGTGCTTCTATTATTCAAGTGAATTCATTTGAATTTAACAGATAGACTGTAGACACATTTTTTAAATTATATAAAATTTATTCCTAGCCATAGAAAAAAATTCTTTAGCAGGTTCTATGTTCATTTTTTATTTTCCTCCTTACTAATCTACTCATCCAGCTAATACACTTAAAAAACTTACACACTATGTAAATAGAAACTATAGATTTAATTCTCTGTATAAAATAAGTGCGCATGCACATACACATTCATAAATGTGTATATGGAAACAGATAAACAGGCAATTTTTGATACCAAAAGAATATATTATTTGTAAAATCAATGGAGCATCTATAATTGTATAGATATTATAATTTTTAGAGCTAAAATTAGTAACCAGAATGTTTCTTTTTGGAAGATAATATCTTTATAGTGTGTAGTGGTATATATCAGAACTGTAACTATATTTTTTTCTATAGAACTACAAATGTAGACTCCTCATAAGCTATAAGGAGAAATAACAAAATCATTTTCACCTTGACAATGTTCTTTCCAACAAGTGTCAGAATGTTTTTGTGCCAGCCTGAAATTTTCACCAGAAGAAAAAACAACAGAATGAAGGGAAAGTGTTAGGGAAAAAGGTAATAAACGTAATAAACTCTCTTTTATATTTAGACTTTTATCTCTAGTGATCAAGCGCGATAATTAAATGAAAGTAATGTGACTCTTGCTTTAAATTAAACACACTGATATATCTTTGAACCTGATAATAGTGGATATTTCAAACATCTCTTTTCAATTCATAAAAGAAATGAGTTATTAATCAATTATTCTTCAGTTTCTGTACCAGGGTTTTCTGTACCTGGAGCTTATAATTAATATTTGGATACCCTCTTTAGAAAAAGGAATATAAAAATTCAAACACAAGATTCTGTACAGAGTCTAGAAGTGGCTCATACAGTGAAGGACCTGAAGTTTATATATACTTCGTTACCTTAAAAGTCCAATCTTGTGTATAAATAATAATCGACAAAGGCCCTATCCATATTATTAAGTACTCTTCCTTCAAAAAAAAAAAAATAGCACTTCGAAGTATTAATGTGTTGATACTTACAAAGTTTAAAGAAACTTCAGAAAGAATATATTGATTCGCTGTTTTTAAAATACTATTATACTCCACTCAATTTTAGTTATAAAAATGTTTTAGGTATAATCTCTTATATCACTCAAAAGGTTAGGGGAAATAAGTTTATGTTCATATGACTTTGCTATTTTTAATTTCAATGTGCATTGTAATGTATTACACATATGATAAAAATATTTATTACCTTTTTAGGTAAAAATTTATTACAACACCATACCTGTTTTCTTCCAAATTCTGATCACATTAATGAAAATTGAACACCTCTATTAATGGTGTTCAAAATGATATATCAGTAATGGGAGTTCAATAATTTAGCTATATACACACTTCCCTTTGAAAATCATTTGTTAAATTGTGTAAATCAAGTACATAAGTTTTATTTTTTTAAATCATAATTATATACTATTTGATAACCTCAGATATTTAAAAGAAAGATTTCTTATTGCTATCATAGTCATATAAATTATAATACTTTGAAATAAAAATAACAAATTTTTACTTCAGCTATTCTATGTGGAATAACTAAAATTCAGAAATAGAAACAATTTGGACCATATGTCTGTGATCACCTGTTAATTTCTTAAATATAAAGAAGTAGCTAGCCAATAAAAAACTCAAATTACTTCTATTATTTCGTACAGTGGTTTGAAATAGAATGTTAATAAAAGCTATAGAGCTCTATTGTCAAATAAGATAGCAATAAAATAGCCACATGTGGCTATTTAAGTTTAAAGATCATTTAGTTAAACCAAACTAAATACAAAATTCAGTTCCTGAGCTGTACTAGCCACAGTACATAACTGCATGTAGCTGGTGGCTACAGTATTTGATATCATATACAACATCTTCATCATCACAGACTGTTTTACTGTGTAGTGTTCACAAGCACTCTGTGAACTTGCCTCCGTCATCCCTCAGTCGTCTGTCGGCAATCTCTCACTAATGAGTTGAAGGCCTAGACACAACCACTTCACATTGCTTTATTTTTATTTTTTTTTTTCAGCTTTGTATTTATTTGCTATATACTGGTGGGTTTTGTTGGTTTGTTTGTTTTTAAAATAGTTTTGCTATTTAAAAAATGTGTACTGCTCAATGAATTTATAAATTAACAAATTTAAACATTTGTAAGAAGTTTTTTTTTTACTCAAATATTTTATTGCAAAATGAAATTTTAAACATGGAGAAACATTGAAAGACTAGCACAATGAAAGCCCTTTTAACCAGGCCAATGACCGAACTCTCGTCTCTCAATAACTGATAAAACCACAAACAAGAAATCATTAAGTATGTTAGATATTGGACAATAGTATTAATCAAATTCAAGAACTGGTATCTATTAAACACACTCAGCAGCTCAAAAGTACACTTTATTTCAAGAACAAAGGGAATATTTACTAAGTAAAAACAAATTATAGTCCATGAAACACCCATAATAAATTTCAGAGGATTAAAAGTACATCAAATGTGTTCTCTTAATACAATTACATTGAATTAGAAATCAATGAAAAGCATATAGTTGAAATGTTACCAAGTATTGGCAAATTAAGTAAAACACTTCTAAATAATCCATGTCAAAGAATAAATTTTTTAAAAAGCTGTAAAATATTTCAAACTGAATATTAATAAAACCACAACATATAAACATGTGTGAGATAAACATAAAACAGTGCCTAAATGAAAATTTATAGCTTTAAATATCTATATTGTAAATAAGAAGAGTATAAATCATTTGTCTAAACCTCTAAATTAATATATTATGAAAAGAACATATTAAAACCATAGAAAGTAAAAAAAAAAATGATAAGAGAAAAAAAACAATCATAGAAAAAAAGCAAATATTTCAGAAGGGTAACAAAGCCAAAAGTTTGTCTTTCAAAAAATGTATTAAAATTGATAAACCAACTAAGCAATACTGATTAAGAGAACACAGGAAAAAGATACATTAACAATACTACAGTTCTTATCAACATGAACTTTATGTAAAAAATGATCAGATTAATTAGGGACAATTCTGAAATAATTTGCCTTATCAAAGCAGATGAAGGAAAAAAATAAAAATCTAAACAGCATTTTTATTAAAAAAATGAATATGTACTAAAAACTTTTCTCACAAATAAACTTTGAGACAGATGATTTTGTTGGAAAAGTCCTATCAACCTTTTAAATAATAAGTAACATACTGTAATATCTATACCTACTTTCAAAAAATAAAAGAGTAAGGGATTCTTGCCAACTTGCTACAGAAAGACAGAATTACCTAAATATGAAAATTTGATACTGACATTGCAAGACATAAATATCCTTTACAAACATAGACACACAAAAACATAATAAACATTAGTTAAATCAAATTCAGCAATATATGAAAAGGTCGATATGCCACGATCAACTGGAATTTATCTGATTAAGCCTATAACAAGTAAATCAATTTAACAACAGCATAAACATCTTTCCACAGAAAAGCCAGGCCCACATCTTTCGGGAACATGGGAACACGAATTCATCAATGATTGTTCAGCCCATAAGGTGTTGCAGTGAAGTCCTGCTGACAGCAGCAGTGGAAGTTTCAACCTCATTCCAGCTTTCCAGGACCAAGGTCACATCTTCAGGTCAGGAAGAGAACAAGGAGGTGAGTATTCTTGAACTTAGAGTTTCATTTGTGCCTTCGAAGGTAATCACTCCCCTGCTGGGTCTGTTCTGCATTGTTCTTAGATCATTCCTGGAGCTTAGCAAAAACTCACTCTTCAGCCTTTCCAAAAGTTTTGTAGTCATTTATTTTCTGTATCAGTCTCCTTCTTATTTAAACTATGTAGAGTGATTTCTGTTTCCTGAACCAACTCTGTCTGATAGACCCATATTATTATTGATATTAGAAGGCCAGATACGTGCTTAAAAGCAGTACAAATGATTTAATATAAACTGTGACAGTTTTTGTTGCAATTATTGTTTTACCGATGTCATAATTATTTTCTTCATATCTACCATGAAATATTTAGTGGGAATTTCTAGGAATGTTAGAATATTTGGTAAGAACTTACACATTTTTCATTTCAGTATCTCTAGATTTACAAGACATTCAACATTCCTGCTATCAGCATTTTTTTTTTTTTTTTGGTGATCTTTGCATTCATAGATTAACAGATTTTTCAAATTCGTTCATGCTTCCCCATCCGTAATCTAATGCATGGGTTTACTTGTTTAAAACCTGAAAGGAAAATGAAAATCAAACACATTGGGGAAAAGGTGGAGGAGTGGAGCATAGTGAGAAAAGTAGTTCAGCGAATATAGAAATATAAATACATTTAATTTACATACTTCTCGTATGAGCTTGATGACGTCTCCTGATAGTTTTTATGCACTGACATATCCCACCCGCATTACATAAGCATGATGGTCTTTATTTTACGTTCTTCCTGCTACCACTTTTCTGCTGTCTACTCTGAGCTTCTGGTCTGTTGCCTCGTTTTTATTCATATTACTTTAGACCTTTATAGTCAGCCCTGAGACCTTAAATATAAAGTCTCAAAATGCTTTCTGCTCAAAAAAAATAAAATAAAATTTAAATAATGACCTATACAAGGGCTTCTGGTTTTACCTGGTCAACCTTTGTTTACACTTATGATATCATGTTTATTCAAGGTGATTTATTATGTTCTCAAGATTGCTCTGGTTTGGATGAGGACTTTCATGATCTCCTGACTCATATGGTACTTGATCTAGAACCTACAGACCTCTCCAAACTATTTTTATATTCATTTGCTCATAAGTATTTTTCAATTAATTCATAATGGCCAATTTTCATTTTCTCCAAAATATCAAGATCATTTCTGTCACATATTTTTAAACATTCTGCTTTCTGGGTCTGCATTACACACTCTTCATATTTTGTCTTACTGATTAGGCTCATCCTCTAGGTTTTAGTTTACATGTGGGTTCAATAGAAAAGTCTTCTTGAATAACCAATCATAACCTGATCGCTCCATGTTTCCCTTCTATAATTGAATTTTTTTCTCAACTAATAATTGCATATTTGTTTTTCATTGATTAATTTTTTTAGTGCTTTGTAAACTTCAGATTGGCAAAAAAAACCCCAAAACATAACTTTTTTGTATACTATCGTTTACACAGCACTCAGAAGAGTTCCTGGAATATACAAGTATTAAAGAAAGGAAAGTTGACTTTGTTGCAAAATGACCACTCAGATAATCTGCTCCTTGTGATAATTTCATGCATAAAAGGTGCACATTTAAGATGAACTTATAAAATATGCTTATACAAGCTGATTATTATAAATGATTTAACATAAATACTGTAAAGGTTGATAATTCCCAAAGGAATTGCACCTTCAGGCTTTGTTATTCTTAAGGCTTTGTGTGAGGAGATAACTGGAGAAAAGCAGTGACAGAATCATATATTTAGTTTAACTTCCAAAGTTCTATACTTGTGATTATTATTGCCCTGATTTTGACATAATGGAAGTGTTATTACTCCTTGCTTGACATCAAGAATAATAATAGTGAAACATAATATATGTCTATGAAATTGAGACTTTAAAAAATAAGATGAATTATTCAAAATAGCTTATATTTTTTCAATAACGTTAATCATTTTTACTGATATTGAAATTGTTTAAAACACTTCTATGATTTATTATGAGCTCCCTTCATATAAAAAATTCACTAATTTTGTTTATATTTTTACACAATAAATTCAAAAGAAGATATTAATAAGAATTCTCATTGAACAATGAATCAAGTCTAGACAAGATTATGAAAGAAGCAGATGGCTTTTATGATGTTTTCTTTATTTTTTTCACTCTTCATGCGCAGACCCAATTTATTTATTATTTAAGATATATTGATGCATACTAAATGTCATAAAAAATTACTAGTTGTGGAGATAGAGCACTGAATATTAAAGACTTGCCCTTGTTTTCATGATGATCACATTCTGGTAGAGAGAGACAGACAATAGACAAGTGAGTAAAATTTAGAACATGTACTGTGAAGGGAAAAGTCATCTGAAAAAGGTAATAAAAAAACATTGATTGTTAGGAAACAGAATGCACTTTTAAATGGTGTGGCTGGGGAAGACATCACTAAGAATATTAAAACTGAGCAAATGCTTATGGAAATGAGGGATTAGCCATGAAGATACAAAGGGGAAGAGTGTTTCAGACTAAAGAATCACAACTATAAAACCCTATATAGAGTATACTTGTTTCAGTCTAGGAAAAACTGAGTTCCCAGTGCCTGCAACTGATTGAATAAGGTAAGAGAATGTTAGGATATGAGACCAGAAAGGCAAACAAGGACTAAATTATATAAGGGCCAATAGAGTTTTGGTTAATACTGTCAGTTAAATGGAAAGCCATACAAAGAATTAAACAAATAAATTTCATCATAGCTTTCCGGAAAAGACCTTCTGGCTTCCTGTATTATTAGTACTTTTTTTTAGGACAGTTTTTTTTTTTTAAATTGATTCCTCAAAGAATTCAGTTGCAATCTGAATGAGATCAAGGTGTTGCCCACCCATCTAACTACATTATCTTCAGCTAGTTTGTTTCTTTTTTTCTAACTTAATTAATCAATTAATTAATTTATTTATTATGGTGACATTGGTTAATGAATCCAGTAAGTTTCAGGAGTACAATTTAATGGTAAAGTATATATATATATATATATATATATATATATATATATATATATAGCAATGTGTGTTCACTTCCTTAGTTAGATTTCTTTCTGACACCACCTATTTGACCCCCTTTACCCCATCTACCTCCCTACTCTGCTCTACCCTCTGGTAACCACTAGTCTATTGTCCATGTTCATGAGTTTCTGTTTGCTTGTCCTGTTCATTTGTTGCTTTTAGATTTATATCCCACATATAAGTAATAGCATGTGATTTTCAACTTTTTCTGTCTGGCTTATTTCTCTTAGCATGATTATCTCGAGGTCCATCCATGTTGTCGCAAATGGCAGTATTTCCTCTCTTCTTATGGCTGAGTAATAGTCCATTGTATATATGCACTACAGCTTCTTAATCCACTCATCTATCGTAGGACACTTTGGTTGCTTCTATGTCCTGGCCACCATGAATAATGCTGCTATGAACATCGTTGTGCAAATATCTTTTCAGATATGGGTTTTCAAGTTATGGGGTAATACTCAGTAGAGCGATTGCTGGATCATATGATAGATTAATTCTTAGTTTTTTGAGGAACCTACATACTGTTTTCCATAGTGGCTGTACCAATTTGCAGTCTCATCATCAGTTATTTTTTTAATAGACAATCAGATGAGTACTAGACTTATCAGAGTGATCATTTTGCAAGTTATATAAATGTTTAATTGCTGTGTTGTATACCTGAAACTATTATTTATGTTGATTGTAACTGCAAATACACACACACACACACACACACACACACACACACACTTTAAAATAGATTATCCATACGCAAGAAGCAAAGCCAGCCCTATTAGGAGAATAGTGAAATAACCTGGGTGAGAGTTCATGATGTGAACAAGAGGGGCAATAGTGAAAATATTTTAAATGTAGATTCAAGAGGAATTGTGAGAGTAAAGGTGGGATGCCAAGTAAAAAGTGGATTAAGGATAATCAAGACTTTTTTCTGAGACAGTGGAGAAAATTGAATTGCAAAATTATCAATGAAGAGCTATCTATGTAATTTAGCATTGACATGTTAAATGTGAGATGTCTAATAGAATTCCAAGTGGAGATTTTGAGTACATGTTTGCCTATGTGAAATCTGAAGTTCAGGCCAGAATTCTGAGCTGGAAGTATAAATCGATTTGCCAAATATTAAACTATGATATTGGATAAGATTACCAATAGTCAGTTTAGATAGATAAAAACAGAAGCCAAGGCCTTGAACTTCATGTTTTCCATTATTAGGTTGTCAAAGAAATGAAAGGAATTAAGCAGAGAAGAGGAATGGTCATTGGGCAAAAGAGTGAAGCAAGGCATCCAGGAAGTTAAGACGAGAAAATGTTAAGCAGCTGTGAAAAGTGGCCTGTTTCAAATACTGGTAATAGTTAAATTAAGATGAAGACGTGGTAGCCAAAAGTTTATTACCGGATTTAGCAATATGGAGATCATTTGTGATCTTTAGAGTTGCAGCTTCATTGGCATTAATATTAAACTGAAAGAAGGTTTACAGATGAAATAAATAAGATTTACAGATGAAATAAATAAGATTAATTCATCTTGACAAGTATACGACAAGTATTCGGTTCTCCAAGTCATTCTTCTCCAGTGCCCATCCACATGTATTCATCTCTTTGCTAAGGACCTGTTTTTTGCTAAATTATATGTTCAACAACAGAATTCTAACAATTTCATAGCTGCTAAGGGTTAACTGTTTCAAAATATTTTGGAGAGTTCCATATTAATTTTAAAGAAAACACTTGAATATAACATTGTGGCACAAGTTATGATTCAGATTTTCATTATTTTTCAAGTATTTAGTAAAGTGATGAGATGATAGCCAGAGAGTTCCATTTGCTGATACATTTAGTGTACTCATTCGATTACTTTTTATGGATCAATATGCATATTAAAATTAACTTTGCAGCTTAAACCATTTGAAAACAGACACAGGTATATACAAGACATACACATACAAACGCATAATGCACTATAGTGAGTGTGAAGATCCCTAAACATCAGGAGGTGTACCTGGAATTTAGTCTGTTTCACCACCTTCCAAATGTGTGATATGTCTCAGAAAAAGTTTTCTGATATCAAAAATGAAAATAAGTGTCACAACTACCAAAAAATGATTATTGTGGGCATCAAATAAGAAGATCCTAATGAAAATGATTGGTAGGTTATAGCATATTTATAATTAAGGCATCATTATACATACATATATATTTCCCATTAATAATTTAAGAATAAATACATTAATATGTATGCCTACATGAATCATTTATCACTTAATGCTACATTGCTATAAAACTAAAGCAAACTATTTCCACTATTTTGAATGTATTAAATGCTACTTAATTGTTCATGTTAAAACGGTTATTTTATATGATATAAAGCTTTATTGTAATTTAAAAACCTGTGAAAATAAATAAAAAATACAATTTATAAATATTTCTTCAATCTAAGAGAATCAATCCTCTCCTTCCAAGATCACTGGGTAATAAATCGTATGGCCATCTTATCTAAACTTCAGGAAATAGTACTTTACCTATGTCCTATTTGAACAATAAATTATATGATCACTCCATTTCAAGTCTATAATTTAAGTACTATGCTATCTACTATAATATTTCTACGTTCCATACTAGAAAAGCTTAACATTTTCAGAAGACTTTAAGGTCTCCTGACTGATATAATAAAAATTTAGCTTGAAGATCACATTTTACATTGCTGTAATTAGAATTCTGCAGATTTTCTAAATATTGTCTCCAATGTTATATAAAATCTTCTAATTTCTCTGTTTTTGTTAATCTGATTTTTATATTAAATATTAATTTGTCTAATAAATGTAATCTTTGTGACTAGTAGCAGTATGTCTCCCTTATTAATTCGTATATATTTTTAACTTTGGCAGTGTTAACAATTATTCTTATTTGGTTGGATAATGACAGTAATTGCAAACACTTAGTTAAATCTCAGTAGCTTAGTTTTACATGAGAGCTTCTTTCTCCTCCTTGATATGCTCCAGAGGCCATTAGTGCATAACTGCAATTTTACAAAACATTCTGTAGTAAAATTCAATAGACTCTTTTGTTATAATTTTAGTATTTTAAAGGTCTGTGACACACCATTAAAAAAAAGTTGCATAATGAATGTTTATATCTTTCAGCAAAATGTTTTACTTTTTAATTAGCTTATTATTAATGAAGTGGGGACTTTTAGAATATCAATGACCTGCTTCTTCAACAAATTAATGGCTTCAGAAAATGAAAGAAGAGTGATTAATAGAATATAAAAATGATTTAAGATATATATCATCTAATTTTAATATGTAGACCTTTTCTTGTATCCTAATTCAAACAGACATGCATTTATTTGAATACAATAAGAGCTGTAATTATGAACTGGGTATAGATGGTATTAAATAATTATTTTAGTAATTGTGAATAGGATAATGGCATAATGTGTATGTTAAACAAAAGTTCTTACCTTCCAGAGATTTAGTCTTAGTCACCTGAATATTATGATGAATATTTTCTTTAAAATATTCCAACAAAAGTAAATAAGCTAACTAAATTAAGTAAATAAATTAACTAGGTAAGTGAATAGATGACATGTTATCTAACTAAATAAATAAGAATGAATATGTGAATGAATGAAAATTAAAAAGAACAAAAATCTGATCATCAAATGGCTGATAACTGCCGAAGTGGTTGAAATGCAGCTGTAATTACGTACTATAATTTTATCTTCGGCAAGAGTAGCTGTAGAATTAAAATATGTCACACTTGCTCTCAAATAACCTTAACCCTGCTGTTCCTCCTTACCTTTTTCTGATAATCTAATATTATTGTCCAAAGAACCAAAGACTGCTAAACTACAAGAAAATAAATGTTTTATTTTCTAAGACTCTTTTTTGATCACCTATTCTCAAAACTAGTTGAAATCTTGCTGACTCCTCTTGCTAAAACTTTACCTTTCTTCCCCAAAGCAAAACTCTCTTTTGGAAACATTCTTATGTTGCATCATTCTGAACAAAAATTTATACTTAAAAGTCATCTTATTGATTTTCTCATGTATTCTGCTATTAAGTTTGACAGAAAAAAATCTGTGATAAAAGAGTTTAAAAAAAACAATAGTTATTTCTAAACTTAACTGGATTTAATATCTATTCGAGTGATGGTTATTTTTTTCAATTAAAGAGATTGATATCATCCTTTATATTATGATATATAAAACTATTAAGTATACTATTGTCCCTGAAAAAACTTTACTTGTTTATGAGTTATCTATATTTCTAAACTTCACATGACATTTTATTTACCGATCAAGTATTCTGTCCACGCTAGATACTTATATATTTAAAAAATTACATTTTAGGAAAATTTAAGTTTCAACAAGTAATGTAAACTCAGGGAAAAAAGCATGTTTGGGAAATTGATAATTTTAACATCATATTTACTGAACTTAAAAATGTCCTTATATTCTATTTTATTTTTCATAAATATTAAAAAAAATTAAAGTGGCAAGCTTATACATGCGTATCATACAATTTACCTATTGTAAAAGTACATTTCAAAGAATTCAGTTAATTTACACAGTACAGTTACTACTACAATCGAGTTTAAGAATATTTTCATTAGGACAAAATATTCCCATATATTAGTTTAACTAAATGATTAAGTATTAATCCTTACTTTTGTTTTTGAAATTATATGTCAAAATATAATATTATGCATGATTTCAATGCTTTGATACTTGTTGAAACTTGTTTATGGAGCAGTCTGTGATCAATTTGGTCGATACAATACTGTGAATAATTTTAACATTGTAAAATTAGTTGATACTTGCTTAATGGCCTAGCAAATATAATCCCTTTTGGTAAATGCTCTAAATTCACTTGAAATAAATGTGATATTCTTGAACACTCAGCTGTCAGTCATATTACAGCTTTTTTGACAGTAATATATTTTTTCCTGGGTAGTTTTAAGATGACATTTTTGTTTCTGGCTGTCTTGCTATGATACATCTTGACATTTTTGTAAATCTTTGGTTTGGGACAATACAATCTTTATTCCACAGATTGATTACCATACCCATTCTGCCATATTAATAGCGTGTTAGATTCAGCTTGGATTTATAATCCATAAAAATAAAAAAAAAACATAATAGCTTCATCTGACACTACATAACCTGAGCTTTAAGGAAGGATACAGGAGAGAAAACAGCAAAGACTGTTCGGTAACATCAGAGCAATGATCTCCTGACCCCCATGCATAGCATCTGATACCCCAGTCATTGCACATTGTGTGTGGATATTCACAGATGAGAGGCTGAGTGTTTGCAGACAATCTCAGCTCCAGAATGCTATCCACTATGGGAACACTTTGGCTTAAACATGTAGTCCATTCAGGGAAATGTGACTTGTTTCCATTTTCCAGGGAAACTGTATCTCATCATTCTGTTACTCATTATACAATAATCAATCTTAACAAAAAATTACAGGTACTTGGTTTGGTACATAGTTTTGTTCAGATTCTTCTTTGTCTGGACAAAGTAGATTTAGGTCAACCCTGAGTAATTCCATGAGTAAAAGTTATACAAAAAAGCTTTATATAGCTTGATGCTATAATAATAATCTTAGAATTGTCTTTTAATCTTTTTCTTCCCATTTACCCCAATCCTGATTCTTTTTTAAAATTTATTTATTTAAGTTAGTTTCAAGTATACAGTACATTGATTAGACATCGATATAGTTCATAAAATGATCCTCCCAGTTGGTCCCTCCTTCCCCTGGCCCTCCACCTAGCTATCATATTAATGCTCACTGCATACCCTCTGCCGTGCTCCCCATCCCCGTGACCCTCCTTTGGTTACTAATTTGTACTTCTTTAACCCTTCACCCCATTCTTCCAGCTCCCCAACCACCCTCCCCTCTGTCCATCACTAAATTGTCCACTCTATTTGTGAGTCTGTTTTTGATGAGTTTGTTCTTTTTGTTTTTTAGATTCCACATATAAGTAAAATTATATGGCATTTATCTTTTTCTGTCTGACTTATTTCATTCATTATAAGAACCTCTAGGTCCATCCAGGTCATTGTAAATGGTAGGATTTCATTATTTTTAAGGGCTGAGTCAATCCTGATACTTGATATCAGTTTACCCAGACATAAAACACAAATCCTTAATGGAAAAAAGAAAAAAAAAAACTTCTGTTAAATTAGAATTTATCCTTAAACACATTAAACCTGGTCATAACTCCGATAGTCCTTTACCAACTTGACTATTTTTCATACTTTATCTACTATTATTTGTAAATTTCTACAGATGTTAATAAACATTTAACTGTGCATATTACTTGTCCAAAGCTAAATTTATGTATTCATCTTTCTATTATTATTCTCCATGTACATTATATCAATTTGAAGTTTGAGTCAACTATTCAAAATGTATTTGGGGAAATTTTCTATAGACTTTCATTCTTAGTTAACTATGCATTTGAACCATGAACATTTTTATTACTCTATAGAGTTATTGAAAAAGTATTAATATAATGATTAACATACCATATCATTAATTAATATTAATGTCATTGCTTTAGTTCTTCTTGGGGAAAAAAAAAAGCAAACAAAATGCCTTTCCTGTATACTCTACATTTCCTAACTTATAGTCCTTAAAAACCAGTGCTCTGTAAACTCTTAATTCTGTCTTATCTGGGGCTATAACCATAAACAAGCTACAAAGAACATGCTTTCTTTGACACAAGTTTCCAAATATCACTGGGAAAAGCTACTCAGCACAATTGATAGTAATGATTTTGCATTATATATGCAAAACATAGGATTTCCAAAAATTGACTTCACTATCTTGAGCCTCCAGAACTCCTAACCACGTCCTTTAAATACATCAAAGCACATTGCAATTAACATGTTAAAAACATTTTTTTTTAACGAAGGCATACACAATCTATTAGATTTCCAGTGAGATCACTGCAATATTCTCTTTGAAATGGTGCATTTAGTTTCATCAGCTTTCTAAGTTGACTACCAAACGTGAACAGTTTTCAAAAAGTGAAAGACAGTAGCATCTTGTCAAGAACTTATCTTGTCATCATCATTGTATCCAAATCTCCAGATAATAAATTTCTCTTTGGATCTATACATTTGGTCTAGTTCCAAGATCCCTAAGGCCCTCTTATGAATTGGTTGATTAAGGACACAACAAGTGCTATGTCCATTGAATGCTGTGGCATTGAAGTAATTTAAGTATAATGTATTTGCCTATTAGAATGGTGTCCCCCAGGAAATGTGTTGTCCTTCATACCTAGGAAATTGCCTACACAGAATGTCATTCAGAGTCACAGCAACACATACGTCAAATGTCATATGCCAGAGTAAATCTAGTCAAGCTCCAATGGAAGATTTATCTCAAGGCTGAATAAGAACCAATATCATAATAATAATAATAAAAAATAACAGAAATGAAAATGTCCACACTGTTGTATTCAAGCAGAATATCACAGGACACAGATTGATGTCTTTCCTTCAAATCATCAAAGTATGCTTGTCAGGTAAATTTCATCATTTCAATTCATTCAATTCTTCTCGAAAGATAACAAATCAGGGGTGTCTTTGAGAATTGGCACTGCAATTGAGAGAAAAATTTCTGAATGTTCTCGTATTCTGATATGAATTCTTTGAAGAGAGTGATGGTATCCTTTCTCAGCATCATTATTCATTCATGAGCTTTATTATTTTCTGTGACAATTCCCCCTCATTTCCATCTATTATCTGTCATTATACAGACTTGACATTCTAAATGGGAGTCTGTGATTGAACCACATGGGCAAGTTTCAAGAATAAACTTACTAGAGTTTCCTTTTTTTGGTTTGGTCTTTGGAAGAAATAGTTTTAGAAAAAAAATGTAATGGGCTTGTCTTTACCACAAGAAAGTTGGGTGCACATATAATTAATTCTAAATTAGGCTCTGAAGCCAGTAACCCTTCAGCCTACCGTTGTCTTATTCTGAGGAATTAAAATACTGTCCTGAGCAAAAGTCTCCCTTTGCTGGGATAACAAATACAGCCCCAAGCTTGGTGTAATTGTATTTGGCAAGGTAATGGCAAGTATTTGTGACGCAGGAGAGATAGAGAATTTTATGACCCCATGATTCCATCAACATATATGAAACTTTTATAAAAGAAAATATCCCACTTACTGTTCCTATGGTTGTGTTACATATTATTTCAAAGATTATCTCTAAACTGTGAGCAAATTACTTCAGCATAAAGCAATCATCTATTGATAATCTGGTTTAAGAATTCATAGAGGCCATAGTGAGGATAGCTTACTTCTGTTCCATGTTCCATGATCTCACATGCCTGAGAAGGAAGATTCCAAGCCTAGAGGCTGAACCATTTGAAAGCTCACTCATTCACATTTCTGAAGGAAGATGCTGACTTATGGCGGGGGGTGAGGTGGGGGGGGGGGAAGAAAAACTTATTTACTTAGCACCTAGCCCTATCTATATGGACTCTCCACGTTGACTTCCTCAAAGGATGATGGCTAAGTTCCAAGGGCAAGTATTCTTAGAGTGAGGAAGGTAGAAGCTTCCTTTTTATGACTTTTCCTCAATAGATACATAGTATTACTTTTACCATATGCTAGAAGTCTAAGCTGTTCACATGGCCAACTCCAATTCAGTAGTAGGGAACATAGACCCCCAACTTTCAGTGAAAGGAGTTTTAGAATGAGAGAGAGGAGACTAGTGTATTATGAAATTTGGTGAAAAGTCTCAAGCATGGGTAATTGGAATCCTAGAATGTGAGGAGAGAGAGAATATAGAAAGCCAATATTAGAAATGATAATGTACATGGATTTCCAAAATTCAATGAAAGATACTGGAAGAAAAGTGTTAATAGCTTGTTTGGTAGCCTTTCCTCCAGTATTAGGGATACCTGAGAATCTTTTTTTTTTATTAAATGTACCTTGCAACATTAATTTTATGAACTAGTAGAAATGTGATTTTATTGAATCAATGATAAATACATCCCAGGGCTATGTACTGAACAAAGCAATTGTATCTCATTGCCAATATTGTTTATCAAGTAATGAGTAACTGAATATGATAAAATGTAGCTGCACTAGAAAATAGACATTAATTATGTATCTTTTGAGAATTTTGTAACTAGCCTTGAGAAGACTATTATAACCAGCTAAGGGTATTCACTGGAAGGAAACCATGGCTTTTTAAGCTAACCTCTTCCTCAATCATGTTCATCTTTCATGTTTATGCTCATCTAAACTGCAGAATATCTGAGCCTTTTGAAATGGTGATTAGAAATCATAGACTTTAGCTATGCTGTGTTTGTTCTTTCACCCCAAGAAAAAGAGAGTATCCGCTCTTCACTTTTAGGTAAATACACTTGTATGAAAGGAAGCCTATTTTTTTCTCACGAATCTATCAACTCAAATCCATGGCAGCTGTTGCTTAAAAAGTAGAATATGCATTGCAGAGTAGATGGGGGAAAAAAAAACGGGCACATAAAAAGGAGGAAATGGCTATGAAATATCATTTTCTGGTTGCTAATCCTTTATCAGTGGATATGTTAACACTAATCCTTTAAGTGTTAACATATCCACTGATATAGAAAGGCAAAGTAAACAAAATTAAGCAAAGAAAAAGTTGAGACATTTGAAACTGTAACAGGAAGAATAACGTCCTCCTTCCCAAAGGTCATGTCTTAATCCCTTAAATCTGTGTACCTGTTACCTTATATGGCAAAATAATCTGCAGATATGATTAAATTAAGGACTTTAAGATTTTCCTGGATTACCCGAATGGGCACAATGTAATCACAAGGATGCTTATAAGAGGATAATAAGAGGGTCAGAGAAAGAAATATGATGATTAAAGAAGATATCAATTAGAGCGAAGCAGCCAGTAGCCAAAGTGTGCCAGTAGCCTTCAGAAAGTAGAAAAGGGAAATAGTTCGACTCTCTCCTAGAGCCTCCAGAAGGAATACACCTCTGCTGACACCTTGATTTGAGCCCTAGAAGACCTATACTAATTAGCCTTCTGATTTCAGAACTATAATTTAATAAAATTATATTGTTTCCAGCCACTAAGTTTGTGTAATCTCTTACAATGATGAGTAATGAGGCAAGTCAAATGATATACTTCTGATCCAACCAATGGTAGAAACCATATGGATAGCCAAAACTCAACACACAGACCCTTTATTCAACCCTACTGTTAAAAGGGCAAGAGACTATCCTAGAAACTGGGCCAGCTGACTACCATGTGAATATGGTCTTTAATGGTATTAATAATGTTTGAGTCATTCAAAAGAAGAATGGTTGACACAAAAATAATGCTGATAATAAAAATAAGAAAGAACTAAACTGTATGGTTTTCTCAGTAATGGAGAAATTATAAAGGTAAAGATTGATGTGATAGCTGTAAGAAGCTAGTGGCATTTGGGTTGGAGGAAACGTTGCCATCTGGATGGAGGAAAACCAACCTTTGGCCAGGTGACACAGCAACTAAAAGACCCTGTCAAGTGTGTTCCCTTTATCCTATCTTGGATACATTCAAATACAATAATGTAAAAGAATATTTACACAGGCTTTTCTTAAAAAATATATTAGACCAGAATAGACTCAGGTTTTTAATGTGGTAGTGGTAGAGGATGAATGACTTGAGGGTTAGTGTCCTTTCATCACTCTCTGGCTAGGGTCCCAAAATGTATGCTATGTTGAAAGTTAAATAAGCTGAGGTGGAAAACAAAATGTGTTGAGGGAATAGATATAGATAGATGCACAACATACTAGAATACAAGGGGATGCAAATAAATTATTCAAATTAAAATATGGAAGGTAAATTCATACCCTAGTGGCAGTCACCAGTATTATGGTCAAACTATAGAATTCCTTGGTATGGTAGCATCACCTCTACCAGAATGCATAACTGGAATGAATGAGACTATAAATGGGAGCAATTTACCACTGATGGCTTTTAGTTGGATATTGGGCAAGTCTGAACTCTGTTTTATTGTTATGCTAAATACAAACTTTTCAAATTTTTTAAACCAGAAATTGTGTATTCAGTGAAAGAATGACGGAAGTGGGCAAAGGAAACTCAAAACATCTCCACTTGCAAGAGTCCCTGCTGTCCTCTAAGAGAACTAGATGGCTCCTGGAAAGTAAATGTTCACTTTATGGCTCGAATTAAGTAGTTTCTTTAATAGCATCTGCTGCCAGGTATGATGACAGGCTAAAGTATAAAATTGACTGTTAGGCTGTCATAGAGTTGGCTAGGGGTTTCTTTTATGTCCTATTTCAATTTTGAAGAAAGCCAAGTACATATTCTTCTTTCTTTTTTTTTTTCCTTTGCTTTTTTTTTTTTCTTAGTAGAAACAAACGAGAGAGTTCATTCATTGCTCTTCCCATAAGGTGTCTGAATTTTACATGGTACTGTTATAACCTGATGAGATAATGTTGAGGCTTGATTACTGTGATGTTGCGATTTATAGTAAGAAATATATATATTTGGTCTTCATCCAAGGTTTTAGCACAGAGCTCCTATAACCCTTGGAATTTCCTGTGATGTGAGTGGTAAATGTGTCTTTGTTATGCTAATGGGTTGACTTATTGAAAATATCTAAGGATGGTGGCTGGATGCCAGTGGAGCTGCCTCTGTCTCAGTAGAACACAATTAAGGTTGCTACCTTGAATCTGTACCTCCCAGGCTGCAATTCTTTTTGCTCAAATAAATGATTTTTATTCTTTATTACATTCTAAAATTAATTTTGGGTTATAGCCCTCGACCTATGAAATCTGATGCTATCTCTGGGTAGATAGTGTCAAAATTGAGTTGAATTGTAGGACACCAAGCTGGTGTCTCAGAGAAGTGCTTGTGATTAATGTGGGACACCTTCCACCCCCACACTAAAAGTGAGGCCAGAACCAAAGTAATCACCATCAATGTAAGTTGATTCATTGCATCAATTATATTATAACATTGTCTTATTCAGAAAAGAGGGCCAAGGAATTTTGGAAAATACAACTAATCGTTATAGCATATATGTTATATGTACTAGGATATATGGTTAGTGGTTAATTAAGCCATCTAAAATGCAGGACCCAGATCAATCTGTTAAATTATTAGGAATAGCTTGGGCATGGGCCGCAAGAGATATTCCACAAACAATATGGAATACAGGCTGTCTTGCTGTATTCTTCTTATAATAAAGAGCTATAACACTGTAGGAGTCCCTTTGGGTTTTGATGGACACATATGCATCAGATGGGTATCTTGTCAGTTTCTATACAGAAAATTACCAAAACGAAATCTGAATTTGTGTGGGGCTCAGAACAAAAAGAGATTTTTAAGAGACTTGTTGTCCAGGCAACGCCATCAGGGAGATATGCTGCTAATGCAGGAACATACCTTTGATGATCACTTTAGGGGTCTGTATCTTATCCATAAGCTGGTTGGTGCCCTTCCTTGGGAACCAATAAAACTCCAGAAGAATTTCACTCTCTTGTTTGCTGAATGCTCTAAAACTTACATTTGTTATACAAGGGAAGCTAGTTTACCAATGAAAGTTTCCAAATCTCATTTCCACAATTAAGTTGGTAATCTATCATCATTCTGCCTACAGAGGCTAAACATTAAGACTTCAAAACAGGCAGAATTGAAGGCAGGATATATGTGGTTGTACAGGAAAACTTGAAAATCTTGTCCCTAAAGGGTGATATTTGGATTTTTAAGATCACATGACATGAGTAAAGACCTATCTTTATGTCCAAACGAATGAACCCTCTTTAATTGGATAACTTAATACAATCCTCCAAGGAGAACATAATTATAGAAATTTCCATGGAGAATATGAGGAAAGAAATAAATTTGGCTATGTAGCTTCCTTACCTTTAGGAAAGAAAAGAAAAAAATCAGTTGCTGATTCACCTGGGGTATAAAATTCGAAGACGATTGATTGCCTTCTGATCGTTGGAGGTCACTGTCTAGATATGTGAAATGGCAAAGCATAGCGGTATATGAGCTATATAATATCAACCGAACAATATATTCCTTAGTCACAAACTAAAGATGCTACGGCAGTAAAATGCTGTTTGGAAATAGTAAAGAAATGATCTAAAGATGCCTTAGGATAAGATACTTAGAGGAGAAGGATCAGGAAATAGCTGGGAGTGGCTCCAAGGAGCTTCAGATGGATTCTAACTATAAAGACACAGCTCTACTTCATGAGTTGCTTGCCCTCTGAACAAAATGACATCCAAAAAGAGAAGTAAGCATTTGGAACAAATAATTGTTCCTTAATGTGTTTCACTAAGTGTATATCTTTAAATTAATATAAACATTTCTTTGGAGGCAATGTGGGAAAAACGCACGAAAAGAAAAATTTTGTGTACCCCTATCAATCCCTATTACTCCCAAGTATCAGTTAAAATGAGAATTGGAAAGAGGGAATAAACACCTGTTAACAAAAATGCATCAGAAGTGTAATGGATTACATTTTGCAAAAATTTCTGTTTGTCTGTTTCTTTCTCTTTTTCTATATCTATCCTCCCCTTTGGATACTTTCAAATAACATATATTCCATTTCACAGCTCTTACTTATTTATTTGTTTGTTAATTTTTGGTATGTATTATTTACTGTTAAATTCATTTTAGAGTTCTTAATTTCATGTTCTAGAATATCTAGATTTTTAAAATTTATTTTACAGATATATACATATATCTGTTTTATATATATACACATATATGTATGTACATATACATATATGTATGTACATATACATATATGTGTGTGTATATATATATATATATGTTTACCTGTGATTTCCTTTGAGTATCCAGAGTTTTCAACTATAATCCTCTTTCATATTGTGTACCTATTGTTTTAGTGGTATTTGTACTCCAATATCTGCCTAATGAAGCATCCAATGATATCGTATTTGCTTGTCAGAGACCTTTTGCTAATGATTTTAGTCATGAATTTCAGGCAACTCCGGTATTTACTAATGTATTAAGAGGAAAACCAGTCATGTCTTTAAAGTCGTCATGTCTCCACCACAATTCTTCTGGCATCTTTGTTGAGTCATAGAGCTACTCGCTGGGCTATGGTTTGGATCTTCAACCTCTTACTCTAATCAGAAATGTAAATTCTCTTAGGAGAAGCTGTTAAAGGAGCTAAGCCATCACTCTCAGATGTCCGCTGCTCTAGGCCCCAGCCCCTCTAATTCTGAATAGCACAATTAGCTTTCCATTGCCTTCCAAACAGGTTATGTCTCTGTTTTGTTGGCTTTTCTAGTTATTTTAGGTAGCAGACATGATTGACAGGCTCTCAGAGACTGTATAAAAAGATTAAATTATGAAAGCATAGTTTAATAAACTTTTTTTTCATATGGCAAAATAGAAGTCATTATTAGACTCCCTCATTAGAGCTCAATAGCATATTTGTGTAGAAGAATAAGTAGACAAAATATCAAACTGTATAGGTTATAGATATATATGACATCTTAAATTTTAAAAAATACATAGAGAAAAGAAAATAGGCACAAAGATCTTATTTTCTCATGCATTCATTCTTGTAAAAAATGTGATTTTCATTGAGCTACAGCTTATTGAAAATGTGTGTTTAAATTTTTGACTAACCAGGTTGCCCGGCCCTGAATTAACTGATCATTAATGACACAGTTCATGATGCAAGAATGAAGTAAACAACAAACGTGAGGGTTTGTGTGTGTGTGTGTGTGTGTTTTCTCTTTGTCTTTAGTTTTTTTTCTATTGAAAATATGTAGCAGAGAAGTGTTTTAATTACAAAACTGAGCTGTTACCATAAAGAGAATGCCAAAAAAAAAAAAAATCTTATTCTATTGTAAAATATAAATTCTTCTAACAATAATACATATTATACATATTATTTCAACTTAAAAAGTATTACTCACAAGCATATTTTCCTTAAAGTCTCATTAAATGAAAGGGGGCTTCTTTTGTTCTTAGTTTTAGCATTTGGTTATTAATAAATAATGCCATATTCCTTTTTTTCTTATTTATGCCACAGTATTCATTCTTCTAATGCATTTAATCGTTAGTAGCTCATTGTGTAAACCACAAGGACACATCCAAAGTCACTTTTAATTATTTTTTCATAAGGTAGCCAATATTGTATTATTATTGTCACTCTTATTACCATTAATATTATTATTCCTCATTTTGATCATCATAACAGGAAACATAATTAAACAGTGAGTAATTAAAATGCTTTCCCAGCTGGATCCCATCTAATCACCACAGGTACAAATGTCCAGCTTTTTTGGGGAGTAAACCATACCAGATTAGAATTGAGCCACACTACTACATCGTGATATTCTCCTGGCCTCTGATTAAATCCACGGTACCTTCCTTGCAACAGGAAAACTTTAGCCATATGTTCTGACTGAAAGTGGGGATACAAAAGTCCCAGTGTGGGCTGTTATCTGATCCATTATGATAGCAGGTTTTTTCGTTAAAATTTGATATGCAGGCTAATTTGGAAACTGTTACAATGGATTATTTTAGCCTGTTATCCAAAAGTGGCCTTGGGCTACTAGACATTATGAGCATATTTATTATCATAAGGAGATAAATTTTATTTGCCTGAATTTTGTTCCTTGCTAATTTTGTGGGTGGTATTTAGATTAGTGTCATCTCTTCACTAGTAAATAAAACATGTGGATATTTTATGTGTCAATAAAAAGGCAAAACAATGATTGTTAAATGACTAGATTATTTAATCAATAGGCATTCAGATCCTTTGGACCAGAGAAATCATAATATGGTGATACATTTTAAATTCCCTGGTTTAAGTAAATGCCCTTAAAAACTTGTATCATTTTAGTTAATTAAAATAGCTGGCTATCTGTCCCATTAATAAATGTTTAGAAAACTCAATTATATATTTCTCTTTAGTATAGCATTCTAAAATTGCAGTAGCTTCTCATTGAGTTTATTTTGGTTTGTTTTGGTAATATAAGCCACTTTAGTAGATATTCCAATAAATATATGAAAACTATGTATTTATAATATAGCTAGTAAATACAAATTTTGCATTAAAATGTATTGGTTGATGTCTTTCCACTTAACTTGTTCCAATGGAAAATTTATAGACACCGAACATAATAACCAGTTATGAGCTAGAGAACAACTTTTTATACTAATTACCTCTTAAGTACTATTTCTAAGATATATAGCATAGCCTCTATATGTGAAATCAATAAACTTAAAAAAATAATCCTCCTCTCATTGACTAACTTAATGTAATTTTTGACTTCTATTTTTTAGATTGGAGTAATTTACTCCCAGATTTTTATGAAGTTGTGTTAATTGTATACAAAAGCCTATTGTAATTATCCTCAATTAATAATCTGCCCTGACCCCATCAAATCTGCTATTGTTTTACATTGTCAGAAATTACAGTTTTTCTAGACAAGATGAGTGTAGAGAGAGGAGGGGCATGGGTTCTTTCATTATGGAATATGTAGTTACTTTATATAAAGGTACAGAGGAAGAATGAGAAGCAGATTGTGTTATTGTGGAAGGTTTTTATCATACACTAAACTCAAACAAAGACCGAAAACGTGGCAATTTTTCTAACATACGAAATGTCTAAAATATAATAACATAATTTAACACCTCGACTGAGGTATAAAGGCTATTCAGTTCACTAGATTAATTAGTAATATGCTGAACTATCATAAGAGAACTTCCTTGATGGAAATAAAAAGAAAGACATAAATGGAAATTGTTGTGATTAGTTAAATTGAATTGTTTTTGGTTATGAGTAACAGAAAAACTGATTTACTAGTTTTAAAAAAGATATTGCCGGAACTAAGACCTTTTAATAAGAACAAGACTTTACTATTATTATTATTACAGAAAAAAATAGTTTTTTAAAAAAATTCTTTAAAACTTAAAAAACATAAAAAATGAGCATGGTTAGCTGCACCCCGAAGGACTGAGGGTGATGATCAGGGCTGTTTCCATTCTTGGGGAAGGCTGAGACAGCACAAGACCCAAATGATGCGCTTACCAGGGAGGCAGAGGCCAAGGGATACGCTGGCATCAGCAGGTCTAAGCCAAGCACTGCAAAGGTGTCTGTCAGTAGCTGAGTAAAATCAAGACGGCCAAGGCGCAGAGGGACTAAGAGCCGAAGGTGGTCATGTGTGACATCAAGGTCAACACCCCCACCCAGCACAGGCTGACCTGTTCTATCAGTTTCAGGTGGCCAAGATTAAGCAGGAGATGGAGAAGCAGCAGATGCAGATACAGGTGGTAGAAGCCTGGCCAGCAGGTGCAGTGCAGGAGCAGGAGATCACTCACTGAGAGGAGGAGCTGGAGGTTGAAGTTTGGAAGCCCTGGGAAGCCTACGGGCTGGCATGCCTAGGCCGGGCTGAGAAGCCCCTGCTGGTTGTTAGGAAGAAGCAGAAGCCCAGTCCATGCAGATGCATAAGGAGGCCGGGGCCTTTGCCACAGAGGCCAGAGCTCGGGCTGAGGCTGAGCAGATGGCCAAGAAGGCACAAGCATTCAGGCTGTTCTAGGAGGCTGCTCAGTGGGACATGCTGGGAAGAAGCTGCCCCAGGTGGCAGTAGACTTCAGTGGTCCCTTGACCCTGGTCAATAAAATCACACCGGTGTCCAGTGGAAGTGGGGTCATGAGGGTGGCCATCATGAGCCACTTATGGAAAAGCGTGAAGATTCACAGGCATCAGCATCCCCTACGTGAACCACAATATTTCTGAACATCCTGAGTCTTCAACCTTTTCTGAGGCCGTGCCTTGTGGCTCAAGTTTTCTGAATGGTCTCCCGATTGCATATACTTTAGCTGGCCTCCCTGAGCATGTTCTTTGACGGACTGTCATTCCTGTGCCAGCCTTCTGATCATCCCTCTCTATCCCAACTATTTAACATTAATTTCCTAATTTAATTAGACTGCCAAGAATTATTTCTTGACCAGGACCGAGGGATGGCCCAGAGGGTCCTAACTTCACTTGTCAAATAAATTGCTGTTAATAAGTTTTAAAAATTTTGGTTCATTTTTTTACAACTAATATAGAGATATGCAATCTCCATTTAGTAATATACAATAAAGAAAAAAGCATTTGAGGCTGTTCAACAGGATATAAACGTACTATTTTGGATGAAACCGCCCACCCCCTGCTTGCTATATTGAAAGACTTGATGTGAGACTGGGCCTACTTTCCAATAAGAATTGAAGATGAATATATAATTCCTCTCTTTGTCCTGGCATTAAGGTCACAAAACAAATGGAGCTTCTAACTAAGAGTTTAAGTATTGAGGAAATAACTCAAAACCAAAAGGACAATTTAGAATTCAGCTATAAGCCACTATTTCCAAAAGCCACAGCAGCAGTGACCAGTGGTGGCAGTAACAGTATCTAGTAGCAGCAATAACAAGCAATAAGAAAATGAGATTTGTTTTCCTGGTCCTGCTGTTGATGGTGAGGTGTGTGTGTGCGTGTGTGCGTGTGTGTCTATGCGTGTGTCTATGCGCGTTGCTTACCTAAATGTGGTTACCAGATAAAATACGGATGCACAGTTAACTTTGTATTTCAGGTAAGCAACAAATACTATTTTTAGTAAGTATATCCCAAATATTACATAGGACATATACTACTTTTTTGTTGTTGTTTTACTGAATTTCCAATTTAACTAGGTACCCTGTGTTTTTATTTGCTAAATTTGTGTCTATTCAGTAGCCTTATACTAAACGTTTTTATTTATTCCTTGAGTTATCAGATTCTTTGATTTGATTTTGAAAAGCTTTGATTTTATGAGACAGTGATTTTATGAAGAGGGGAACTGCAGATACTAGGTACCAGTGTGTTAATTTTAATTAGAGAGAGTGAGAAGCTTAGAGAGGACCCTGATGCATGCTGGGTTGGAGGATGGCAGCACTTGCTGAGCGTGTGCAAAACACTTTCTTTTTTCATTGTAATGCTGTTTAGTATTGGTATCAAAGGATTTTGCATTTGGGAACTGACTAAGAAATCTTCAAATATTAAATAATATTGGCTACTTTGGGGTCTTGAGTATAAAGGACTTTGCACATGTGACAAGTGTGGTACAAAGAGGACTTATCTGAATAAAAGAGAAAAGAGAACAATATGGCACTGACAAGAGAGTCTCCCTGCCCCTAGCTATTCCATTTGACTACTGAGTAAATGACCTAGAACCTAGAGGATTTAGAAAATTGATTTCTCTGCACCAAGGTAACATTCATGGGAGAAAAACGGTGAAGGCCAGAGAATGAAAGAATAATGTGAAATACAAAGGAATCCTGATTCCTCAAATATTTGTTTTGCACGTTCCCTTAAGCATTCTACCTGACAATAGGTGCAGTGATCCCACTTGTAAGGATGCAGCTGAGGTGGAACCTCAAAGCCAGGTGTAGATTAGCCACAGGGGTGTTTTTTGATCTCTTGAGTGTTAACACATTCAAGCTGCTACAGACTCAAGATGGTTCAGGATTAAAATCTAGCTTCCCAGCCTTCTAGTCCTGTGACACAAATTTGTTCACTGATATTATTATGAATTCACTTTACAAAATGCGAAAATATCAATAATGAAACTGTCATCTATACTTTTATGTGACTCATATGAGTCTGGGACAATTAAATGCATTTTTATATCAAAATAATTTGCTTATATAAATGAAGAAAACATTAGTAATTACTACTCGCTTTAAAATATATATCAAAAGATGATATTCTGCATAGTAAATTTTAAAAAATTTTTTGAGATTTGCTTAATGGGTGAGCTTATTGTTAATTTTTATAAGGTAATACATGACATTAAAAGTATAGGTATTCTGTAGCTTTAGATATATTGTTTCACATGGTTTACTTTGGTAAACATTTTTTATTAGGTATAATTTATTTATCATTTTTTTAGATTAAAAAATAGCAAATTTAGCCCAAACTAAAATAAAAGGTAGGAAAATAATAATAAAGATAAGATGAAGTAATGGATAAATAAAAGTAAGCAGAGGAGATAGCAGCAAATAAAAAGATATAATTCAAATGTTAATTCTTTAAAAACACTAATAAATATCATAATCGCCAAGCAAGAATAATAGTATACAAAGAAAAACTAGCAACCCAACCTGTGCAAAAAATTATATATATATGTACATATCAGAATGATATGTAGATAACCTCCATAGATCTTGTATTTTGTAAACTGATCATAAAATATGTTCAAAATTTTATGTCAATAATTTAGTAGATATACATGAAATGAATAATTTCTTTGAAAAAACGTGACTTACAAAACTGGCAAAAATAAACTTTGTATAGTATATGTATTCAAAAAATACATATAAAATGAACATTGTCCAAGAAAAATAACTTCAACAGCCTTTTTTTCCCCTAAGCATTTAAGGAAGAAATATCATGACTCTCACTTTTTTTTTGTGATAACAGAGAAAATAAACTTCAAACTTTTTTATGTGGCCAGCAAAGTTTTAAAATTAAAACTTAACAGGGACGAATAGAGAGCTCCAAAATACACTCACATAAATATAGTCAATTGATCTTTGACAAATAAGCAGACAATACAATGAGCAAATATAGTTCCTTCGACAAATAGTGCTGAAAAACTCAACATCCACAATCAAAAAAAAAAAAAATGTATGTAGACACAGACTTTATACCTGTTACAGGAATTAATGCAAAATGGATCATAATATAAATGTAAAATGCAAACTATTAAACTCCTAGAGGAAACATAGGAGAACACATATGTAACCTTGGGTTATGGTGATGACTGTTTAGATACACCACCAGTGGTACATCCATGAAAATAAAATAACATTAATAAGCTGGACCTCATTTAAGTTAACAATTTCTTCTCTGCAAGAGACAATGTCAAGAATATTAGAAGACAAGCCACAAACTGGGGGAAAATATTTGCAAAAGACATATCTGATAAAAAACAAAACAACAAAACAAAAAATCTGTTATCTAAAATATATAAAAGAACACTTAAAACTGAACAATAAGAAAACAAAACAAAACAAAAAAGATTTAAAAATGGTCCAAAGACCCTAATAGACACCTCATCAGGGAAGATATACAGATAGCAAACAAGCATAGGAAAAGATGCTTCACATTAGGTCATCGGGGCTATGCAAGTTAAAACAACAATGTGTTAATATTATATATTTATTATAAAGAACACAATCCAGACCACTCGACAAACCAAATGCAAACAAAGATTTAGAGCGATAGGGACTTTTAATCATTGCCAATGCGAGTGCACAATGGCACAGACACTTTGGAAGACAGTTTGGTGATTTCTTAAAAAAGTAAACATACTCTTTCCATTTGAATCAGCAATTGTGCTCCCATGTAGTTACCAAAAAGAGTTGAAAAATTATGTCTACAAAAACTGCAAATGGGTCTGTAGCAGCTTTATTCATCATTGCCAAAACTTGGAAGCAAACAAGATGCCCTTCAGTAGGTGAATAGATAAATAAACTGGTGCATCCAGACAATGGAATATGACTCAGTGCTAAAAAGAAATGAGCTTTTAAGCCATGAAAAGATATGGGAGAACTTTAAATGCATATTATTAAGTGAAAGAACTCAATCAAAAAAGGCTACATAGTGAATGATTAGGAATTTATGTCATTTTGGAAACGGTAAATCTATGACAATATCAAAAAGATCAATGGTTTTCAGGGGAGGGGTGGTGAGATGAATAGAATTACCACAAAGGATTTTAGAGCAGTGAAATATTCTGTGTGATGCCATAATGATGGATATATGCATCATGCTTTAGTCCAAATCCATAGAATGCACAACACTACGGATGAACTGTAATGTAAACAATGATTACGATGTATCAACACAGGTTCACCAATTGTAGTAAATATATCACTATGGGAACTAATGTTATTAAAAGGGGAGGTTACGCAGGTGTAGGGACAAGAAATATATAGGAAACCCCTGTACCTTCCTCTCACTTTTGCTGTGAACATAAACCTGCTCTAAGAAAACAAAGCTTTTTTTAAAAAACCTACAAACAGAAAAAAAAAACTCAATAAGAACATTATAAGAAATTAAATTTACAGGACTATAATCTTATATAATCACAACCAAATTGAAATGGAAAGTTGGTTTAAATTTGAAAATTACTGTATCATTACATTAATTAACAAGGAGTTGCTTATGATCATCTCACCGATGCAGTCATCTATCCTTGAGAAAAAAAAAAAAACAATATAATGAAAAATAAGGAAGCTCTCATTATATGATTAAAAATACATTACCAAAAAATGTTGTATATGTAATGGTACTTTATTGGTAGTTTTATCCTCACAGTGAAAGACAAAGATACTCACTATCACCATTAGTATTCAGTATTGTAATGGACGTTCGACAGTATGCAAGATCTGATGTTTAGGGGTTGAAAGACAGTAAAACTGTCATCTCACATATGAAAGTAAGAAATTTTAAATAATTTACAAAATAGTGTAACTAATAAACGAATGTAGCAAGGTCACTAAACAAAAGGCGTTTATTAAAACATGCATTTGTATTTGTATAACAAATGAATTTATAGGAAATAAAATTAAAATACAAGTCACTACTTCAATAACATAAATAAATTTAACAGAACACATTTAACGAATGAATTATTTAAAATATATAATGCATCTTCATGGAAATCTATAAAATATTGAAAAAACTTAAAATTTAAATAAAGGAGAGATACTGTAAACATGTAAACATGTCACCTCACTAAAATTGATTGAGGATTATATGTAACCTTATGAAATGTCATCAGGTTTGTTTCCTTTTTTTTTTTTTTTAAGAAATGGATTTTAAAACTTGAAAACTATTATGTGAAAGCAAATGGCCAAAAGTATTCTTAGGAACAGAGCTGAAAGATATAATTTTATGTATATAAGATTCTTCAAAAATGCATATGCATGTACATTAATAGAAATGTACAGTGTTGTTTATTTTTTAATAATAGTCCTAGTTAAAACAATAATAGAATGAATAAAATTTTGCTGTATATACATATAATTGAGTACTGCTCATCATGTATAATGGAAAAATAACCTATAATCAAACTCCAGCAACACACAAAAACATAAGTAAAGTTGACAAAAATTCTGTGCAAAGAAACAGGCACAGAAGAATATATACTACTGTATATGACCGCATTCACTCAATATTAAGAGGAAAAAAAAGACAGTAAAACTGTACAAATACTTCAATATGTGATTAAATTATACTAAAATGCAAGATAATTATCTTCATAAATACTTTTCAGTATGTTAATTTATATAAATATGTTAATACAGCTATGTACAATACATAATAACATATATAAATACAAGTGTGTGTTTATCAAATCCATCCTTTTAGATTTTATATATCTAATATTTGCACTAATTCCTTTTTTGTTACTTGTGCTAGAAATTAAGTAATCGTATTTTGTTCTCAGTGATCACATTGAAAATAATTACCAACTCTTGTCTTCCTGGATATAGCAAAATTGTATTTCCTCTCATCTCTTATCTTTTATGCTTCAGGTCCTCAAAGGATTTTTTTACAACCTCGTTTTGTCAAAAGAGCCCCCAAGCCGATCTTGACGCTTCTTCTTTTGACAGTAACTGAATAGCAGAATATCTCGTGGTGATGCAAAACCGTGGGACCAGCATGAGAATTTGGTCTTGTCTGGCATATAAGTCAGGATAAACTATTATGTTGAAATTTTAACCTGCCCCCCCACCCCAACCTTCGCGATGTATCACAACACATTTTATTTGCCCATGCTAGTACCTTCCTCTGACCAAAGGGTGTGCTTCTTTTCCTAAATCAGGGATTCAGACCGAGGATGCTTATCTTAACAGGTCTTTGCACAAACTCTGTAACAGGAAAAAGATGGACATGGGGAATTATACTCTTGCCTCCGGCAGCTTCTGTACAGTGCCAAGGGTTACTTCTACCAACATTCCAGTGGTCAGGCAAGTAATATGGACACATCTAACTTTAGGATATGTGATGTGAGAAGTATAATCTTGTGCGACTACAAGAAGAAGCTCCAAAATCATGCAGTTTTCTTAAATTTGGACAGCAGATGTTAGGTCTTGGAATTTTCTAAAATGTATGCATTATATTCTTTTTTTTTTTTTGAGTATGTTTTAGAGCGTGGACACAATTATATTCATTTTAAATGGTGTTGTACACTTCACATACACTTTTTAAAAGATATCTTATAAGAGCTCATAACCATGAGAAACCATTTGTTTTTTGTCTAGGTACAGTTATGTTTTATCTAGTAGTTTACCACAAACATAGAGTATTCCTTTTTCTAATGTGTCTACTTGCTAACTATATTAAGGAAGCAACGATGTTAAGAATGCTATGTTGTAAAATTACTTGACAGAGCCACTTGAATCACTATAGTTATATGTTCGATGACTAAAATGAAAATTTCCAGAGCCATTTGCAATAGTAAAAGACTGCCTTATATGAAGGTTTCTTAAGTTCTTCACTCTTCTAGATAATTAAAAAATCATTGTCATATTTCCTCCACTTTATTTTATTTCATGGATACAATGTATATACATGTGTATTTGTATGTAAGATTTTGGGGTGTGTTGTATTTTGTTGATGCAGAATAGCTAAGTAAAAATTTTTAATGACATTTAAATCCTAGATTCTCCACTTGAATTGCAAGTGCCCTATAGTACCCTGTATGAGAATCAGAAAGGACAGGTACAAAAGGAAACACATGGATAATTCCCTGGGGTCCATTGATTTTTCAGGGTTGGCTGTGCTGATAAAAAGCTTTTAACTTCATTTCCTTAATCTCCTTATCCTTAGTCCCAGGTGTTAGATAAACTTATATTTTCTTTCTCATTTTATGTTTGCCTCAAGTTCTTATCTGTCTATAGCCTCTTGGTTGTTTGCTATGGATTCTGCTAGCCTAACTTTATAAACCTTTTTGACTGGATGGGAATTTGGTTCTAGAAATATTTTTGAGACTGAGTTCCTGACTTGCACTTCCCCAGTTTATCTTTTAAAGTACAATGTGAACCTGTTATCATTATTATATCCTGGTATCTAATTTGATGGTCTATCCTCCATCTAATTTTATTTAGCATCGGTTTACTTCAGCTAATTTTTCTTTCATACTCATGAACTCCTCCTAGATGAACTATTAATCTGTATTATTATTGTCCTGGAAAGTGGCATATAGTTTAAGCAAAATTAAGAGTTATTCATTCTATTTCAAGACTTTTTCTTCTTTATATTTTAAAATTTGTGAATGGAAAAAAATTCATTCACATTTGAGAGGTGAGAGTTAATAAAATACTCAAAAGCAAAAATGCATGTAATTTTATCCACTATAAAATATAAACAAAATAAAAAGTGCAAAATATTAAATAATAATTTATAAAAGTCATTTAAGTTTGAATATGGTCAAAGACACATAAAAACTTTCCCAAAAGATTTAAAGATGAACAACTGCATTGACTATGAAGAGGAAATATGTTTTCTAATGCATTAAAATAAGAACTAGGTAAGGCATTAACCTCCACAAATAAATATCCAACTTTCAGAGAAGCAGCGGTATAACTTGCAGTCTATCTTCAAGCAGGTCAAAGACAAGTTTCCCTCTATCAGAAAATTTACAATCTGGTGTGATCGAGGCATGCATATTTAACTAATATTTTTTCATGAAGCTTTATAAAGAAAATAGAATAGGACAGTATGTTTCAGAGTAATTCAAGTTACATGGAGTATCAGGGTAACAATGATCATGTAATGCCTCTCTGAAGAAATTACACTGAAAAATCATTGTTATTTTTAAAAAGTAAAAAAACAAGAACCAATGTATCTCCATAATAAGTAAGAAGAAAACATAAATAGATGAGGATCTTGTTCCTTTAAGACTTTATAGGGAATAGTAATGAGTAATGAATTTGCTTATTCTTCTAAGTGAAATAAAAAAATAGCTCTAACATTTAAGGAAAAGGATTACATGAAATGATTTGTAATTTTAAGACAATCAGGCTGGTAGATTAAATGTGACTGTGATATGTCAATAAAAAGATGAAAGGCTACGTTGGAGGCCGTTTTAATAATCCTTTTGAGAGGTAACTAATACTGAAGCATTGGCCATAGCCACTTCATCTTTAATTCTAATAAATTTCAAACAATATTCCCTTTTAAATGCCAGTAGTAGATGGTCTACAATAAAAGCCCACTCGAAGAGAGAAGGCCACCCTGACATCGTCAAGGTTCCAGATATGTTATTAAGACCGTTGTAAACTGTCTAGATTCACGAGACACCAGGGAATGAACCCAGGGAGAAGTTTGTATGATTTTTCAGAGTAGATGTTTACAAAGGCTTTACCTGGCAGGCCTCACGGGGTTAGGCTGCCCTTCCTATACGTGCTTGGTTCACAGACAATACATTGCAGCCTCTGAAGGAGTTGCTATCAAGGACTTAGCTGCCAGGCCCCACCCATTCCATGTTCATACGCATTTCCCATGTTCTCATACATAGCTGCATTCTTATTCCAGATACCTCTATTCAGAACTTTATTACTTTTGATTCTTATGAATGAAAATGTTTGCGATCCACTAAGTTAGTGGGTTCTAAGGTATTTGCATTCACCTAAGATTAACATCTTAACTATTTTCTATGTCAGAAGAAGAATTTACTAGTAGAAATAGTTTAAAATCAGGACACAGAGGCACTCTGAGGTTAAATATTTGCCTAAAGCCAACGTAAATAAATTTTGATTAACATTATTTTTATAACATGCTTTTCACCTAGATGATAAACTATTCAAAATTCATATTTATTGAGATATAATATACAATAAAATTCACCAATAATAAGTATGGTTTTTGATGAGTTTTGACATATGCATATAACCATGCAATGGCCACTAAGATGTAGAACAGTTCTATCACTTCCTGGAAACCATAACTCTCTTTCTCTTCTTTCATTTATTTTTCTTTTCCTTTTTATTGAAATGTTATGTAAGTACAATCATTCAGCATGCAGTCTTTCATGTCTGGCTGAATGCACTTAGCTTAATGTGTTTGAAATTCAGTCATGTTGTTTCGTGTCTGAGTAGTTTCTTATTTATTTTTCGACAGTATGCAAATGCATTGTTATGCTATGATTTACCCATTCACCAGCTGATGGGTTTTGGGTTGTTTCCACATTTGAATTATTATGAATGAAGATGTCTTGAATATATTTATATTTTGCATTTCTTTTAGGTAAATATCTAGGAATAGAATTGCTGGGGTTTATGGTAAGTGAACATTTACATTTATAAGATAAGGCCAAACTCCTTTCCAAAGTGGTTTTACAATTTTACATTTTCAGCAGCAAAGTATTGTAGTCTTAGTGGAACAATTTTCTTACTAACATTTGATGTTGCCAATTGTTTTGGTGTAGGCATTCTAATAAATGTATAATAGTATCTCACTTTGGTTTTAACTGAATTCCCTTAATGATTAATGTTTGGCATTAAAGGAAAGGGGAAAATATATTAAATAATTTTCTGGACAAATACAAGGTGCCGTTTGAAAGGTTTATATTATTGATTAGATTCAAAATTGTTCATATTTTTTGAATTCAGAGGCTTGGAGGAAATACTACTGTTTTCTCTATAAAGCAGAGAAAATTTATAAGTAATTTTGATTAAACTCATGCAAGCCACCAACTAAAGATCAAACACTCAAGTTAACTCTCACCTCAACTTTTAAAATTATTTTCAGTGTGTTTTTAGACAATATTTGGTACCTTAATAGTTTCTATTTCTATTGAACATAACATCTACATAATGTAGATAAAAACACATAAATAAAACTAGAAATGGTGAAAACAATATTTTTGAAAAGTATACATTGCTTTCAAAAATATTTTTAAATGTGGATAGTTCAAATATTTTCCTCCCCATAGTGTCCTAAATAGTATAGGGTATAGGGCAGTAGGAAAACAACAGATAGCTTTCTTGTCATAAAAATTTGGATTCAAATTTCCATTTCCTTTATTAGCTGTGTGATCTTGAAAAGTAAAGTAACTTCTCTGAGCTTAACTTTCTGGAGTGTGAAAGTCAGTTAGCTACAACTAGGTGACCCTAGACCTAAAAGTGAAAGTGGATAAAAAATTCCTCTAGACCATCTGCTACACAGTGAAGCTCTATTAATAGATACAGGTATGAGCATGTAAATGCATTTACACACACGTACACACACACACACACAAACGCACACACCTACTCATACACACAATTTAGCTTCATTTTTCTTCAGTTGCTCTTTCAAATGGATTTGTTCTATCTTCTCCCCAGAGAGGAAGAAAAAGTAGGTTGAGCAACAAAAACAAAAAGTAGATAGATAGCTTTATTTTTTATTGGCAAGTATTTTATGGATTTTCTATATTTTTGCCTGTATTCATGTAACTTTCTTATGTTCACCAACAAACTTTATTAGGGAAATAATACATATCTGAGTTAAACTCTTTTTACTGAGACGTCATGTTAAAAAAAAATACTGTATATTTTGAGTTACATTTCAGTATTTTGATTGTTTGTTAAAATTTTACATTTTCTTGTAGTATCAAATTAGATAATAAATACAGCATTTACTAATGTTTCGAAATTATACTAAATATGAGAATGCAATGATCTTTTACAAGACCAAGTATAAAGATGCTAAAAATGTATATGATACTTGTTGATGTCTGATTACCTAATTACCTCAGAAAATTATGATAAAAAAAGTTCTGCCTCAGCCTTATTTAGGTATACTCTATAGGATAATTGAAAAAAATTCTTCATAACCCTATAGGAAAAGAGAATCATAGTAAAAATTGGTTAACGGTTGTTTATCTTTGAAACAAAACGGAAAGAGACCTTTACTTTCAAAGTCAGTGAATGCACAGGAAAACTACTTCTTACAAACTTTTTATTAAAAAATGACCTCCACAAAGCAGTTCCCAAATTATATATTCACACTAACTTATTATACTATTGGACTTCTTCCTTAGCTCATTTTTTATTACATTATTGCAATATCTTTTTATTTAAATTTTTTTTTAGTTTCTCTGAACTCTGGCATTTAATTACTTTATTAAATCCAAATCCTAAGCTGAATGTAATCTTTTTAACATTAATTTGGTTGGCATTTTTTTCTTAAACTAATCAAAAACAGATTCACAAATATAGTGGACAATATGGTAATGGACAGCGAAGAGGGGCTTGGAGCGCTGGGAGAATGGGGTGAAGGATTAAAGAAGTACAAATTAGTAACTGAAAGAGGGTCATGGGGATGAGGGCTCGGAATAAGGAATGCAATGAGCATTAATACATTGACTTGGTCAGGGGACGATAGGGCGTGAGAGGGAGCAAATGGGGGGATAATTTTACTAACTATATAGATGTTTAACCAATGTACTATATACTTGAAACTAATAAAAAAATTTTTTTAAAGTGAGATGGTGAACAAAAGGTAAGCTTTTGGAATTGCAATAAACTTAGATGTCTTCAGAAGAATGACGCTAATATCTAGGAGAAACATTGAGGGGCTCAAGGAAGGAGTGATTTTCCATACGCCTAAATAATACTTGTTACGCTTTGTGTGTGTGTGTGTGTGTGTGTTTTTTCCTTTTCATAGGATACATTTATTTTGTTTCTTTTATTTTAAATTTTATTTATTTTTTGTTCCCTTCCCATAGTTAGATTTCCTTCTGTCATGACATATTTAACTCCTTTTACCCTATCTAACTTCCTCCTCCTCCACACACACACAGATACAATATAGAAATGGTAGTATTTATCTCTCAGTATCGTTAGTATTTAGAAAAATATTAAAGTAAAAGTACTCTAAATTGAAAATTCAATAAATAAATGGATGATAATATATATAATATCATGTATATAAATTGGCTATATATTATGTAATATATATATATATTACATTTCAGTGGGGGAATGACTGGCCTATGGTGGCAATGACTAAAAAGGACCATAGCAACAAGGTGTAAGTAGGTTGATGACAATCATTTCATGCTATGTGCTCTTGGTGAAAGAAGTCAGATTATAATGTTTATAGGAATTAATAAAACATTAGATACTGAAGGTGGAAAAGGGGAATAGTTACATGTTATTATGTCTACTGTCTGTCTGAGGTGGAAGAGAGAGTGATTCATTTGATAGAGAATAACAAGAAGCTCAGATAGTTCTTTTTGACAGTTATTCATATTTGATAAGGGAAATATGTTTAGAGGAAAATATTAAGATGGGGTAGTTGACAATCATAGAAAAAATGCATGAGGGGTTCTTTCCTAAACTCAAGTGGAAGACTGTTTTAGATAGAAGTGAAATGCCTGAAATGAGAGAGGAGGATGAGGACAAACAAAATTGATAATAACACCAGTCCTTAGATTTGTAGGTAAATAAATTAAGGTTTCCATACGCTTCATTCTCTGTACTGATTCCCCTACCAATTGGAAATCTGTCTTATAATTACACATCTATAATTTTGATTTTCAATCGAATGTAAACTTTTCAATCTCATATGTAGCTGAGAGCATGTAAAAAAAGATTATTTAAAGAATAAAGATAATGGACATGGATAAAACATCATGGAAATTGAGCTGGTCACCAAGACAACAAATGACAAAACATTCTAGGATGTCGATTAAGCATTTGCTCACTGTACTGAAAGAGGTTAAGTGGCTGTAGCGAGGAAGAGGGGTTAGGACGTATCACATGTATACATGAGCACATACTTTCCCCCTATGATACCTGTTTCAAAATAGGAGGTGTATTGGAGAAAAAGGCAGTGGTAAAAGATTTTTGGCTTTAAGTAATAACAATGAGTGGAGAAAATAGAGGCTACATAGCAACTGTCAAGAAAATGACAAGAATGTTGTCATCTCATTGACATATAGAGAAATGTGTGGTTCAGATAGAGTAGAATGTTAGCGAGCACTTGGGAGCTGTTGGATTTTAAGAAGATATGAATTCCAACATGGTCATAGGAACGATTTATAATTCTGAAAGATTTATTCACTATAATAGTGTTGGGAGTCAAAGTAGCACTGACAAAAAAAAAAGTAGTCTGACATTGTATAAACAGTATAATCTTGCCATTTTCAAAATTCTGCAAAACAGTGAAACTCTAGGAAAACAGAGAAAATTAATAAGAAAATAAGCGCACACTTCATGTGCACATGTCCACTTAGGAAAAAAAAATATGTTTAAGATTAGTTCTTAAGTTTCACACAAAGAAAATCTCTGGGAATTTGCTATTTATATAACTCTATACATTTGGATTTTTTTGTTTAAGCATATTTATATTTAAAATCTATTAATTCCCAATATTTAAAGGGCACTGTAACTCGTGCTAGCTTCATATTTCAAAGTTTCAGAAGTGCCAGCCAGGAAGGGAAATATAACACCTACATATGTGTTTTCCAATGTGGGGAGCAGATACCCAGAAGAGGAAGTGCTTGGGTCACATGGTAATTCTATTCTTAAATTTTTGAGGAGCCTCCATACTATTTTCTGTAGTGGCTGCACCAATTTATATTCCCACCAGTAGTATATGAGGATTCCTTTTCCCCACAACCTCTCCAACACTTACTTCTTGTCTTGCTTATAATAGCTATTCTAAGAGGTGTGAGGTGGTTTTGAATTACATTTCCCTAATAGCTAATAAAGTTGAGCATCTTCTCATATGTTTGTTGGCCATTTGCATGTTTTCTTGGGAGAAGTGTCTGTTCAGGTCCTCTGCCCATTTTTTAATGGATTGTTTTTTGTTGTTGTTGTTGTTAAGTTGTATGAGTTCTTTATATGTTTTGGATACTAGCCTCTTATCAGAGGTGTTGTTTGCAAATATCTTCTCTCATTTAGTTGGTTGCTTCTTTGTTTGGTTGATGGTTCTTTTGATGTAAAGAAGCTGTTTAGTTTGGTATAATCTCATTCATTTATTTTTGCTTTTATTTGCCTTGACTTTCAGGTCAAATTCATAAAATCTTCTCTAAAACCAAGGCCCATGAGTTTAGTGCCTATGTTTTCCTCTGTTCAATTTGTTTCAGGTCTTATATTTAGGTCTTTGATCCATTTTGAGTTAATTTTGGTGTATGGTGGTAGCACCAATCTAGTTTTATTCTTTTGCAGGTGGCTTTCCAGTTTTCCCAGAACCATTTATTAAAGAGATTTTCTTTGGTCCTTTGTATGTTTCTGATTTCTTTGTTGAAAATTATTTGCCCATATATATGTGGTTTTATTTCTGGGCTCTCAATTCTGTTCCATTGGTCTGTGTGACTCTTTTTCTGCCAATACCATGCTGTTTTGATTAATGTCACTTTGTAGTATAATTCGAAGTCAAGGATCATGACACTTCTAGCCTTATTCTTTTTTCTCAGGATTGCTTTGGCTACTTGGGGTCTTTTGAGCTTCCATACAAATCTGACGATTTTTTGTTTTATTTCTTTAAAAAATTTGGATGGGGATTACATTGTACATTGCTTTGAGTAATATAGTCATTTAAGCTGTGAAATATAGCTATTTTAACTATTCTTCCAATCCATGAACACAGAACATCTTTCCATTTCTTTGTGTTTTCTTCAATTTCTTTTAATAATATCTTCAGTAGTTTTCAGTGTATAGGTCTTTCACATGCTTTGGTAAGTTTATTCCTATGTATTTTATTATTTTTGTTGCAATTGCAAAAGGAACTGTTCTTTTTGTAAAATGTTATTGTTAATATGTAAAATCACAATGGATTTTCGTACATTGATTTTGTATCTTGCAACTTTACTGCATTTATTTATGGCTTCTAATAATATTTTGGTGAAGTCTTTAGGGTTTTCCATATAGAGAATCATGTCATCTTCACAAAGTGACAATTTTATTCCTTCATTTCCAATTTGGATGTCTTTTTTCTCTTACCTGATTGCTCTAGCTAGAATCTCCAGTACTATATTGAATAAGAGTGCTGAGAGTGGGCATCCAGTTTTCACTATTAAGTGTGATATTAGGTAAGAGTTTGTTGTATATGCCCTTTTTATGTTGAGGTGCTTTACTTCTATGTCCATTTTATTAAGTGTTTTAATCGTAAATGGACAAACGTTTTTTTCTACACCTATTGATATTATCATGTGATTTTAATCTTTTATTTTGTTTATGTGGTATATCACATAGGTTGATTTGCATATGTTGAACCATCTTATGGTTCTGGAATGAACCCCATTTGATCATGATATATAATCTTTTAACTGTATTATAGTATTTGATTTGCTAGTATTTTGTTTAGGATTTTTGCATCTGTTACAATCATAATTTTAATGTTAAAAAGTATGAAAAAGAATATAAATTTGTTATTGATATTTGTATTTAAAGATATATTAACCAAAACTAAATTAATTACCATTAAATTGGCAAAAGGAAACATACTGATACTGAGAAGAAATGTATCACAATGATTCCTATATTAAAAACCAAAAGAAAACATTAATAATTTTAATGATACACATTTAATATTCCTGTTTAGTATAAAATACTATAAAATAAAAAGTAAGACATATACCAACAACCTAAATGACAAGGAAGTATGAACATATAATGTATATGTATCAATTTATAATGAGTTATTGCAATTGATTTGCTGTACAGAAACAGTGGGTAAAAGAAATTCATCAGAATATGGTGAAGAACTCCCTCACATTCCAGCAATGACAGCTTACAAAAGCACCTTCAAGGTAATCATTTGCAATATATGAAAAAAATGAAACTGATATTTCATTCACCTATAAAATTTTGATTAAATGGACTTAATGAGCTGCATGATGGGGGTCAAATTTACTTAAATAAGGGGAAGAAAAACTGGAGAGTTTCTGCAGTGGTGAATGGTAGTGTTTTTTAAATAGACAAATTTTCTAGAAATAAAACAATATAAAAAAGGTGATGTGGAAAGTACCTACACACACACACACACACAGATACAATTTTTTTTTTAACAGTGAAAAGTACTGACAGTAAGATGCTCTGCAATGCTACTACCATGCATGTCAAAGATATGCCTTCTCCATTGCAAAGTGTGTGATCTTGAGCCCTGTTGCTAATTTAAGAATGTGACCCATTGGAAGACGGCATAATACCAGCAAGAGTTTCTAGAAAAAACTTCTTGAGACACAATCTGAGGTAGAGGGAAACGTCCAGTTGGTGACAAATGTCCAACATTATTTAATTGTGCTACTTGAAAGCTCTACAAATTCCTTAATAACCAATACACGTACCCTGCCTGAGAGCCAACGTGTAGAGATGCCTGATACCCACAGTGAACAGATGGCTAAAGTAAGCCATATCATCAGGAACAACCAAGAATGTCTCAGCCATGGCAAGTTTATTAAATCAATGTTTGCCCTGTTTTATTTACCCCTTTTTCTTTCTCAAGCTTCTCGGGAGAATAGTAAGACCTTGAAAAGGAAAGAGGAGATTGGAAGTCACACATCATTCTCACTTTAAGTACCTGGGGATAATATCTTTCCATTGCACAGTGAACGAGAAAAAAAAAAAAAAGTAAAGCAATGATAAAAGAGAGACTTTTAATTTTAAAAATGTAAACTAAAAATTATAAAATGTACCAAAAATATTAAAGAATTAGAAATACTTTGTAAAGTATAAATTTAACATGGATTGGAGAAAAATAAAATTCTATCTTATCTACATTCTTCCTAGTTGGGTCTGTACTTAGATATCGGCCTGGTCTACTGATAACGATAAGCCAAAACTGTCCTGGACTCTGAGGTGTCAGGGGGTTTCTTCTTCCACTTTATGACAAGGTACCAGATATGGTAGGTGAAGCAGCTGTCCTGCCTTTGAATAGGGACTAAAAATTTGCTTGCTTCCAAGATACTTATTATCCCTTTATAGCTGATAATAATCCCCCCAAAGAAACCTGAATTATCTTTGGATTAAGCATAATTATACTAATAAATATGAGAAACAACTGGCAGTTTTAGCAATCATCATTTACAATCTTTGTCTCTAAAATGTTAAGCAGGCAAAGATATATCTTTCACTCCAAATTTTATAAGAGACTTTTTTGGGGGGGAGGTGTCAGATGAAGCATCTCATTTGTAATGTGTTTATAATCTACATAACCTTATTCAATTTGTTCATAGTCTCTAAATTATCAGCCTGTCCAGTTCTTAAATGAGGGCAACATGTTGGAAGTTTCTAAAGTACTTTTGTGTCTTTAATTCATTGAAAATTTAAGTATAATTATAGGAAGAAGACAAGGGGAAGACATTTTGACAAACATGTTGACAAACTTAAATCACTCTTTATAATTTTACTATATTATATTTATATTTCAGCTTTAAGATTTATAAAACAAGAGACTCATTTTTTTTTTCTGCTTGCATCTTTGCAAACTACTGAATTACAGAATACTCGCAAAACAGCTTTGTCACAGTTTCATCCTATCTCTGACCCAGAACATTACAACAGCTTGTGTAGCACAAAAGGGCAAGAAAGGATAAACATCCTTTGCAATTATATAACAATAAATGAACCATAGCTGATCAGCATTATGATGAGATGGGTCTTGAGAGAATTTATTTAGTCAGTCAGTCATTTGGGAGAATTTGCACAGGGTAAAATCATTGGGCATATGGGCAGCATGTGTTCAAGGACTCCCTGCAGCACTGATGTGACACATTATTATAATATATAGTGTACCATCTCTGTTATTTTGGTGATTCTTATGAGAAAATAAATCTATGTTTTTTTATATGCACAAACATCCTGAGAATAAAACAGCATAACAACAAAGGTGATGTAAAAAGTGTCTACAGATAGTTTTTAACAGTGAAAAGTAGTAAATTAAGGTGAAATTGGATTGAGAATGTCATACACTATATAAAGAAATATTTTTTTCTTTAATTTACCAGATGCCTTATGTTTTTTGTGTGTGTCGTTTATTTTCTTTATTTCAAACCTAAATGACTTATTGGCAATCTAAATTAGGTGTTTTATTTTAAATATTGGAAATACAAAACAAATATTAACTAATTCTTTCATGAAAATATTTACTGAGTAATACTGTGAAGCCTTGGGCTGGGTACTGAAACATGTATATTTTTTTCCCAAGAAACTATGTTATCTTTTCTTAACATATAAATATACAACTAATGTAATAAATCCATAACAATCAATTAAGTACATTAAGTTTTTTTTCTTCAAAATAAATGGTTCCAGAAGAATTGCTGAAATTCCTGGTGTATTTTTTCACTGACCAAGACAGCTGAAGTAAGCGAGACCTCACATGCTCATATCGTTTTAGGGAACTCTCTTATTTGAAAAAATAAACAAGTATGCAAACAAAAACAGATTTTTAAAACTCGATGTGTCTTCAATTCTATGTCACACAAGCACATATTTGCTAATAAAGATCAGGCCATGAGATTAGGTATTAGTAAACAAATAATTCTGCAAAGAAACCAAGTAATACCAGCTGGCTGGATCCAGTTGTTAAATGCAGCCATGATTAAATCTATTTATACTAATTATATTATGTTAAAAACAAAGATAATAAGCACTTGAAACTCATTACTTTCTAATTTTTCTAATATATTCTACTATTGCCCCTTGACTTGAGATTATGTCTCTTCCAGCTATATAATAACAATATTCAGTATCTGCTACTACACATTGTTTCTTAACTCCAAGTGATATTAAATTGGTAGCTCCCAAGAGGCTCACACGAGAGTATTTAAGCCATGAAAATAGACAAATGCTACAAATCAGAGTTCAATTTTTTGTTTTCATTGGTTTTCTAGATGTTAGAAAGCAATTAAAAATACTGTATATGTCAAGCTATTACATTGCGATTAGAACAAAAAATTAAAGTTACGTCCTTCTGGTATTAAAAATATTATCTATTTCAGCAAGAAAAAAGCCAAAGATAGCATTGGCAAACTTTTGAATTTTCAATATGTCATCATTGAATTGTCTTGATCGCTAATTTAAACAAAAATATCAATCAAATTTCATGTCAAAACAATTCTCATCAGCCAGTTGCATCCATGATACAGAGGTTTGATAGAACATTTTAAAAGCCTTCTTGAGAAATGATTGGCTCCAAGGAATTAAGAAAAAAAATTTCATTGTTACTGATATTTTTATATGTGTGCTACACTTCATTTATATCAGTAAAGTTATAATAAATTTACATAATAAATATATACACATGCACACATTTTTTTCCCCCAGAGAACTGGATGTTAAACATGTAGCATCACCCGTTGTATAAACAAAAATGAGATAACACAGAAACAAACTATACTGTGAAGAAAAGGAAAATGAGAAAATGAAGAAAAAGAAACAGGAGATGAAAATGTCTCAGGTAATTTGTACTTTATGATTACAGAGTGTAAAACATTTGGCTTCCAAAAAGGCAAAGGACTCAAGTAGACATTTCTCCAAGGAAAATATACAAATGGCCAATAAGCACATGAAAAGATGCTCGATATCATTAGTCATTAGGGAAATGCAAATCAGAACAAGGAAATACCACTTTACGATCTACTAGGATGGCTGTATTAAAGAGAAAAAAATAGAAAATAAGAAGTATTGGGAAAGTTATGAAGAATTTGGAAACTATATGTATTGCTTATGGAATGTTAAGTGGTACAGACACTTTGAAAAACAATATAGTTATTTCTCAAAATTGAACCATCAGGAAGGATAGAGCCTCTCTCTCCCATTCTCTGGGAGGATAGAATCCTAACTTCGGTAACTGCCCACTCACAAACACGGCTGGTGTAATCACACTTACACTGACAAAATCTTTGTACTTTTTCACTCTCTGACTCTGCCGATCCCCTTCTCTCTCTCCTCTCTCATTCTACCTTTACACATCTAGTTACCTCTGTGCCTATGTAATGGAACTCAGCTCTTTCCCCAACTGCCAATAGTTACTGAATAAAATCCGTTTTCAGTACTTCAGCTAAGGCCCAGCTGTGTTTTTCTTTGACAATACATACAATGAAAAGTTATTTATCCATAAAAATGAATAGCATTTAATATATGCTACAACATGGATAACCTTGAAAAAATTATACTTAGTCAAATAAGCCAGAAACAGATGAACAGTTATATAATTCCACTTGAATATGAAAATTCCTAGAGATGGAAAGTAGAATCAAGGTTACAGTGTCTGGGGAGTTGAGAAAGTTGGAGTTATTGTTTAATGGCTACAGAGATTTTCACGGGATGACAAAAAGTTTTATGTATAGTCAGTGGCGATATAGCTACATAACTTTTTGAATGTATTTTATTCCACTGTATTCCACATTATGAATGATTAAAATGATAAATATTACATCACGTGTAGTTTACTAACAATAAAATCAACAAAGTATTATATTTAAAAACATCTATTTGGAGACAAAAGGGAGCAAGACTTTTGAAAACAGTGAAATGTTTTGGGACGAAGTAGCCCTTATCCTCTATTTCTTTACTTAGTGTCGTTTGCTGTAAAAATGACTCAGGGTATGAAGGCCAATCAGAAATCAGTGGTCTAGAACATTCAGCAGTGTGGTGATGCTGGGAAGACAAAAAACTGCACTCCAGGAGATCAGGAAGAACTTAAGGTAACGAAATCCTGGAGAAAGGGGGAAATGAAAAAAGTGAATGTTAGGTTTTTGCTGTGAGGCTTTTATAAATTCTGAGCTGTTCAAGAGCCTGAGAACCAAAATCCAAGTGAAAAGTAGCTACTAGCAGGCCACAAAGAAGCTATTTTATAAATCTCATGGAGCTAGGGAAACAACGACAAAAACAAATTGTAATCGAAGTGCCATCAAGGAAGAAGGGTCTTGATTATAAAACAAAAATATCACCTGGGCTTCTTTCCATTGAGATATGAAAATATACACCTAAGATAAGGACAGAGATGAAGTGAAATGGTCCTTAAAATGTCTGTAATGTGCTTCAAATCTTCTCAATCTTTGTTTGGTCATGTGAGATAATTCTCGTATCTAATTGCTTGTGAAAAGGAAATTAAACCATGTCTGGAGAATTTAACATCACCCGGAGCCTTTAAAATGTTTAATTTGCAATAACCAGCTTTCAATTAGCGAAAATAACGGGCATTGTAAGATAAAAGACTAAATGATGAAAAAGTTTCAAGAGAAAAGATAGACCAACAGAATGGACAAAAGATAAGGTCGGCCTGAACATTATCAGTCTAATTGGTCTTATCGACATTTATGGAATACTCCATCCAACAACAGTCAAATACATGTTATTCTCAAGCTCACATGAATGATTCATCAAAATAAAAAACACATTAGGGGCTATAAAAAATACCTTAACAAATTCAAAAGAACACAAATAGTATAAAGTATGTTCTCATACCACAATAAAATTAAACTAGAAATTAATTGTATATTTTAGGAATATCCTCAAATATTCTGAATAACACATGGGTCAGAGAAATGTCAAGAATTCAAGTATTTTGAACTAAATGAAATGAAAACACAACTTATCAAAAAAGGTTGAATGCAGTGAAATCAGTGTTTAGAAGGAAATTATAACATTAAATAATTATATTAGAAAAAAATGATCTAAAATAAATAAATTAAGTTTCTACTCTAGGAAACCAAGAAATAAGGGTAACTTAGGCCTAAAAAATGAAATAATAAAAGTTAGAAGAGAAATAAAATTGAAAATAACAAACCAAAAATTGTTTTTTGAAAAGACTAATAAATTTGATAAACATCTATTCAATTCCAGTAATTTTTATCTACCTAAATTCAAGTTCAAGCTATTTCCTCTCCTAAAATTCTCCATCAATTCATGCATGTGGTTCATCTTTTTACAGTAGATCTTTAATTAAAAACTTGTAATTACTTGAAATTTTCTGACAATTTCAAAATCTGTATCATTGGTGAATCTGGTTCTATTAATTCAGTTTACCATTAATAACCAATTGTTCTTTATTGCTATTTTAAAATTTTATTGTGTACTTTTTATTGAATGCTTCAGATCATTTTGATTGAATGTTAGAACGTTAGCGTAGCAGAGACTGAGGCAAACTGTATTTAAACCCCGAAGTGTGCCTGCTTATTCTTCTGTTTGCTGTCAGTATGGGAGTTTGATTCTTTCTCATCGTGTGCTGAGATGGGTTTGGATGTTCTTGTTGTTACTATTATCTTCAGTGTACAATAGGTTTCAAATTCCTATGCGTTACCTTGTGCTTTCGGCGGAAGCTGGGACACCAGAGAGTTTTTCTCACTGCTCTTGATCCCTTCTGTTTTCAACCTTTACTCTGTGACGGCTGTGCCAGAGGTGTTCTCTCTACTCTCATGCCCATCCTTATTTTTAACTCCTACTGCTTTTACTCAGTATGTTTTAGGGGTTGAGGATGCTTTTGTGTTTTCCTTCTCCAGCTTAGGTGGGCCTTGTATGCTGGGTTAGCCAAGGTGTGTATTTTTCAGTGATCTTTCCTGCCATCCCTTTGCAACCATCTCAACATCTTTGTTTGGTCTTCTGGAGATAGGGTATCTTGATCTCCCCCTGGTGGTAGAAGCTTTTTTATGATAGCAAAACAGATGTTTGGGCCTAGGACTGTCTTACTCCTTCCTATAGAGTAAAAATTTCATTATTATTTTTTTCCATTTTCTCCAGCCACAATAGATTTTGACCTGCTCCGTAGGGTGACAGGTTTCCTATCTCTCCTCCATCAGCCTAAAAAGGTGTTTGTTTCATAGGAAGTGAGGGCTCAGTTAGGTTTCTATGTATCTTTCACCATAGTGCAAGTCCAAAAAGAGGTTAGATATTTCTCACCTATCTGCCTGACTCCAAACATACCAGTGACTGTATGGTAGGTAGCCATGGAGAGAAAACTGTGCGTGAGAGCAAACGCCACTTGCACCTGCAGCTCCCAAGGTTTCTATACACACTTCTAGCACACACTCAGCTTTAGCCATTTGTTATACAATTTAGATAAAATCTTATAACTTAGTACCTACTTTCATGGTATCCACATCTCTTTCTACTCTGCTCTACCACTGTAGGTCAGTGCTCGTATCCCAACTCTCCTTGAAACAGACCCATATTTTCTTAGATTTCAAGCTACTTTTTTGTGCAACAACCTCAGTTCTGATGGATTCCAGAAAAGTTATGATTTTGTAATTGATTTGGATTTTTCTTCTTGTTAGAATGGGACTCATGCTCTTTCCAGTTTTATACTTTGTGGGCAGCATCTGAAATAATATTTTAAAAAACTACCTGTAAACATTTAAAAATTATTTTGGATAAATAAACTGAATTCCATATCAGAAAGAGATTAGAGAATGAGGCAAGTAATTTGGCATACCTTACTAAGAAAAAGAAAAGTTCGAGAATTAAGCAGAACTTGTCATTCTTAGATACCAGTTTGGAACACTGGAGATACTCATTTCCCTCCCACGTCTTCATATTAAAAAAAAAAAATAGTTCATCAAATGCCAATAAACTTTCTTGTAAACAACTTTCTACTTATAGTTCATTACTTCCAATGATGTTTTAATTCCTTTAAAAATTAATGTCTAGCTTGCTGTCTTAGTTTAGGCTTGCTGTCTTAGTTTATACTACAGATTGGGTGGCTTATAAGCAAAAGAAATGTATTTTTCATAGCTCTAAAGGCTGGCAGTCTGAGATCAGGGTGCCAGAATGGTTGAGTCCCGGTGAGGGTCCACTTTCAGGTTGCAGACTGCAGACTTCTTGTTGTATCTTTACATTTCAGACAGCAAAGAAAGGAAGCAAGCTCTTTCATGACTCATAATGGCACTGATCCCAGTCATCACTTTTGAAGGGTAAAGCTACTGAGTTTTTAAAATATATATGTGAAAGAACTAGTGTAACTTTATTAATATGGGAACTAATACTAACTTTGAGGTGCTTCCTTGGCACGTTAGTGTCACTGGTTTGACATTCTGGAGGGTGGAGATGCTTCTTATGCTTTAGCAAATATTGACAAAACTGTCTTCTGTGATGATTTCAAGCAAATGATATTTACTGAGACTGTATCTCTAGGAGAAATGTTTGGAAAGATTAGTATCCTAATGTGTTTGGCTATTACTGGATACTTTAAGCAAAGTATTATAATGAATAAGTCAGTTCAGGAAAGAATATTCTGTTTTTTTAAATGCAGAGAAGGAATAGAAGGACTTTAAAGGTCAAAGGCATTTCAGCTTGAAAAAGCTGACTGGTTCTAGACCCCAAAGAAAGCAGCCTCATGTCAAACTTCAGATTAAGAATGTGGCCTTCCAGATGGTTTACGAATATGCCATTAAATTGAGAAAAATGACTTGGAGGAGAAGAAAACAAGGAAATACAGAAGGTCTGACACTTATGCTTAGATAAAACATTTGCGTGTGGTTACCTGGTTCTCAGAATTGACAATAAATATGCGTATTAGAAGCTTACCGCATTTTTCAAGCAATTGTGCAGCCAAAAACAACAAAAACAAAATCATCTGTCTAAAAAGTGGAGAATTGATAAAACCTGAATACCCATAAACAGTATATTATAACACATCGGTGCTTAATTGTTCTGCCATATATACAATTTACTGTATTTTTACTGTATACAATTAGCTGAACTGCCTGAAAATGTCTCATTTTCTATTATATAATCTTTTACAGTTTTCTCTAGTTTTTAAGGCAGAAACTTGAATGTCATTTTCCCCTTTTATTTGTTCTTCTTTAGGTAGATTGTAGTTTCTCACATATTATCTTCCTTCTCCCTAATTAACTTATTTAATATTTCTTGCAAAGCAGAACTGCCGGCAACCAATTCCTTCAATTTTTGTTGTTTGAGAAAGTCTTTATTTCTCTTTCAATTTTGAAGAATAACTTCTCATGATACAGAAGTATAGGCTGGATTTTTTTTTCTGATACTTTAAATGTTTTACTCTCTTCTTTCTTGCATGTTTTCTGCGGAAAGTTCAAATGTGATTCTTTCTTCCTATATAGGTAAAATATTTTTTCTTTCCCTTTGACTTCTTCATGAACTTTTTCTTTATGTTTGATTTTCTGTAGTTTGAAAATGATATGCCTGGGTGCAGGATTTGGTTGTTTGGTTCTTTGGTTGGTTTTGCATTTATCCTGCTTGCTGTTCTTTGATCTGTACTTTGGTGTCTCACATTTAATTTGAGAGAAATTCTCAGTCATTATTGTTTTAAGTGTTTCTTTTGCTTCTCTTCTTCTCCTTCTGGTATTCCCATTTCATGTATGTCTTTCATAGTTGTTTCACAATCTTTGGATATTCTCTTGTGTTTTAAGCCTTTGTTCTCTTTGCTTTTCGATTTTGGAAGCTTTTAGGATATTTACATATTCTCAAACTCAGAAATTCCTTTCTCACCTGTGTCTAGTTTACTAATAGGCCCATCAAAGGCATTATTCATTTCTGTTACAGTGTTGTTTTCTCTCTAGCATTTCCTTTTGGCTCTTTTAGGACTTCCAGCTCTCTGCAATATCACTCATCTGTTCTTACATGCTGTCTGCTCTTCCATTAGAGCTCTTAGGCATATCAATCAGAGTTGTTTTAAATTCTGTGTCTGATAATTTGAACATCCTGCTACGTCTAGTTCTGATGCCAGCTCTGTCACTTCATATTGTGAGTTTTGCCTTTTGATATGAGTTGTAATTTTTTCTTGGTAGGTGGACATGATGTACTGGGTATAAGAAACCGCTGTAAATAGGTCTTTAGTAATATGGTGATAAGTGCAGGGGGAGAGGAAGTGTTCCAGAGTCCTAGTCTTAAGTTTCAGTCCTTTAGTGAGCTTCTGTAAACTTCACAAGTGTTTCTCAGTTTTTTTTCTCCCCCAAGGGTGGGACAGGATGGTTAGAGCGGGCTATAGTTGGATATTCCCTTCCGCACGTAAGTTAGACTCTTGTTAACTAGTTAATCTTGAAGGAAGTCCTTGTAAAGAAGAACAGAGTACTTTAGTATATTTAAAAATGGTTTGTTTTCTTTTTCCCCTGTATGCAACATGAGGAGATTTTTCTCTCATATTTACTGTGAGAATGGGGGTGGGGCTGGAGATGAAAAAGCATGGGAGCCCCTCTGACCAGATCTCCCTGGACTTTTTGACTCTCAGAGCTGTCCACACTGAGCCTCCACAACTCATCAGCTACAGTTCAGGTCGTTGTACCCTGACACTAGGTCCCGTGGCGGTTCTGCTCACAAGTCTCTGTCGAGGTAAACAGTGACACCCTGTGTTTATCTTTCTCTCTTTCTCATCTTGGGGATATTGGTCTACCCTGTGTCCTCACTTCTCTATGGATCCAAGAAGAGTTGTTGATTTTCAGTCCATTTAGAGTTTTACTTTTTGTTAGGAGGGATTGGTGACTTCCAAACTCCATACATGCCGAACCAGAACTTTTCGGTTAATATTTCAAAGATTTTATGTGCTTTCTCTTCCATTTAGTTTCTAGCACAAGGAATTGGCAGCTTAAGTACATATATTCAAACACATTTGTATTAGATTATATTATACTTATTACATATTATTGCATTTGTGCTATATTTATTTACCAAAGTGTATCTTTAGCCAGTCCGAATTGGCTTTCTATGAAATTTGAGGATATGCTTTTGTAGATTATTTACAAAGCAGAAAATTGTCTTTTGGTAGTAATTCAAATCATGCCTAGCACTGAGATAATTCTAAAACCTGAAAATTCTACTTTATGAATCTGTATAAAGTAAAAAAGGAAATGGACTACTATTATGCTGAATAGGGATGTTAAATTCACAAAGAGACCTAGACAGTTTAAACAATGTCTTATTCATGAAATTATGATATCTTTCATAAGAATAAAATAGACTAAACTGTGTTCAAGCATGGAGTTTTCGCCCTAAGGCAGTCATGCAAATTTCTTGTTTACCACTTTTAGGAACAAATTTTATAGCAGAGGATCCTTAGAAACAAAGTCCCTCAGTCAGTGTGTGATATACTGATAAGATTCGAATTGACTAAAAGCACTGAAACTGATCCTAAAATGGATACCAAGCTTGAATTTAACATCAAAGAAACTCACATGACAAAAGATCATGTCCAGTTTAAAAGATAAGGAATAACTTTTCTTTAAAGGACAAGTTAAAATAATTAACTTGAGGCTATATATTGAGTAAGTTGCAGAACTAAAATGAATTCCAGACCTTTTTATTGGCTCTCCACTTTAAGAACCAAGCTAAATTAAAAACCAAACCAAAACATAAAAACACATCTAATTTGTATTTTTGGAGTCTAGGTTATCTCTGCTATTTGCTAATACTTGGTAGTTAAAAAGATGGCTTTACTTTTTTTTCCTGTTTATGCATTTTGAGTTAATTTGATGTTCTTTTTTCTATTTCTTGTCCTGAAATTGTTTTTCTAGAATTTCCTTAATGATAGAAAATCACTTTTACTAAACTGACTATTTTTTTCTTCAATATTTCCTGGAGTTTTTTGAACATTATTTATAAAAGTATTTTCATGCATTTTAAGAATAATATACAGATATTATACAGTCTAAGATATTTGATGGCATTCTTTCAACAAAATCAGTCAAGATTAAATGATGCAGATTAATTCACTAAAATGGCAAGGACTTTGATTTACTGGATTTTGTGGATTAGTAAACAGTAAATATATACACACTAAAAAAATTAAGGGAAATGCAGCATAAATAGATTTTTTTCATTTACTTTTACAACTATAGTTTAAATTATTTATGACATGCTTCACAGTATGCTAATGAATAGACTCTAGTATCCTATGAAACAGATTTTTGAAGTTTAGACAACTAAAATCCTGTGCTAATAAATCTTGTCTGAAAGTACATTGAGATCCTAGGGTTTTGAGAGAAATTAATAAAAAGAAAGAAAAAAGAAACTGTTATATAGGTTGGCCTCCTTAAATAGAATTGATTTTAAAGTGTGATGTGTCTTTTGGCATATCTGATTTCTTTAACATTTCTGTGTCCCAGAAAAGTCTAAGAAGCCCTCTGAACTGCTATTTGATTTCTTTGCTGTATTGCTCTGACAACTTTGCATAACAGAGGTACTTAATGCTATCTTAAGAGTTGTCACAGGCCTTACAACAAAGAATTAAAGAATTGATATTGTTACTTTAATTTGATAAAAAGAGATATTTAGAAATTTTTTAGAATTATAATATTTCTACAATTGTTTTCTTATTTTTTAGCTGTAAATACATGTTTACTTCAAAACATACAGAGTGCAAAGCTTTGATGGCTCACTAAAGTAAAAATTTAATAAAATAATAAATATTCTGACTAATTTTTAAATTAGAGGTAGAAGTCATACAAACTGTTATCTATTTCATTTTTTCTTAGATTATGCATGTTAGAGTAGTTTGGCATTTACCCATTGAGAATGATAGGATATATGAATATTTATGACGTACTATTTTAGGTGCAAACACATTCTTATAATATATTTTATTTGACATGAAATAATTCTCCCCAAGACCATTTTCTTCTTCCTCAACACAAAAATATGCACAAATATACTCACTCTAAAACAAAAAAGAAAATAGAAAAAAAGCAAAATATTTTAAGAACACAAAATAGATTTTTTAAAAATAACTATTCTCTGAAGTCCCATTTAAATATGAATTCAATCATTAGTACAAGCATTTGCATATGTGACCCATATGTAAATTACAAGCAAAACATTTATTATTTTGGGAATGATAGTTGATTGAGTAAATGTTTTAGTTTTCTGGGGTTGCCATAACTAAGTACCGCAGACTGAGTTACATAAAGAACAGAAATGTATTTCTCACAGTTCATGAGGCTAAAAGTCCAAGATCAAGGTGTTGGCAGTTTTAGTTTCTCCGGAGCCCTCCTGGTCTGTCTTGCAGCTGGCACCTCACTTTGTCCTCACGCATTCGTTCTTAGTCTCTCTCCGTATGCCCAAACTTCCTCTTCCTGTAGGAACATGTCATATTGAATTAGAAGCCATGCAAAGACCTGATTTTAACTTAATCAGCTTTTTAAAGACCTTCTCCTCAAGTATGTTTACATTTTGAGGTACCGGGGCATAGGACTTCAACGTGTGAATTTTGGAAGCACACAAGTCAACCCAGAACAGTAAGTCTGCATAATCCTTAGTTAATCCTATGTAAGAATCCATAAAATTCTTATTTAGGAATTCAGTTTTAGTAAATGCCCAAGTTCACAGTGGGCAATTACAATTACTCCCTCATCTCCGTTGGCACTAACAAAATGGACATATTCGCCTACATCTCCATTCTCTCTCTCTCTCTCTCTCTCACATGTCTCTATGAGAGTTTCTTGAACTACTTCAGTGGAACTAGGTCTGTGTTGGAAGCTAAGAATAAAAATGATGAATCAATAAACACATCCACAGGCTTCATGGGGCTTACACTTTAACAGCCGTGATATATATCATGTAACTATACAAGTAAAAAAAATTATTAAACCAGTGGCAAATACTAATAAGTACTTTGCAGGGTACTAGCAAAGTATGTAAGTGAAATTTCTGACCTTGTTTAGGTCCTAAAGCAATTGTCCTTGGCAAAATGACATTAACATTGTGCTCTTAAGAATAAATAAGAAGAAATGCCATTTTCAAAGTTTCTGAAACAGAAGATTGGAGAAGTGTGTAAAGAACAACAGGAGTTAAGAGTGGTAGAGATTGGCTCAATAAACCCATTATAGAATAAATAATTTGATTCTGAATCGTGATTAGGAAGCATACCTTGCAGTGTTCTTTACTTTGTGGAATAAGATATTTTATCAATATCTTTGCTGCATTCAAATTGATTTTATACTGTTTCATTTCCATATCTATAATTTTAACCAGACACCCAACTGAAAATTTAATCAAAATAATTGGAAGTAAAAGTTTCTGAACATAAGGTAGTATATATGAAGCATAGTAAAATCGTAAAGCTAACATTTAAATTGGGTATATCAAGAAAACAACAATTACATTTGGTCTTTTTTTTTCAGATATACTTATGGAATTACAATTATTCTCTAATTTTTCAGTGTACTAAAATTTGAAATATTAAAAATATATTCTAATAACTAGATCTAAGAGTAGATGTTATTGAGTATTACTTTGATGATTTAGGAACTGATACACATGAAATCTTAACAATTTAAATTTTTTATTGCAAACCTATTTGGGGATATTTATGCAGATTGTCACTGTTTATTCAGAAATTTCTTTCTAGCTATTGTGGAGGTTTTGTCCAGCATTAAAATTGGGTACAGACAAATAAACATTGGTTTGCGAGTTGATTCTAAACTAAAATAAAAATGCATTGTAATGGGTGTGCATTGAGTGGTTTATTTCAGCATAAAAACTGAGAAGGAGAGGGGTCAACTAGCTGGCATGTGATTCATTTGTCTACAGTTACGTGAGAAGATAATCCCAGGGGAAAAGAAATACAAATGGTCCTGTCTAATATCAACATAAATAGTATTTGTTAGGAGAGAGTATTTTATCTATGAAATACTATTAATAATATGTTACTGGTTCATGATTGTTTCTTGTACACACACTTGCAGTTCATGGATTTATGATGTCTTACTCCATAGCAGATGTCATGTAAGTAGTCAACTTTCTGTGGTTAAAAAAAATGGAGATGTTTCGTAGCATGAATGCTCTTAGCTGAGTGGGGTGATTTAGGATCTTATTAAAAACTTCACTTATTATTCTTTGTCCTGTAACATGAGTCCAGTGTAAACAGAGAGGGGCCAGCTGAGATGTGCCAGAACTCTCTACTTTGCCTGTGTCTACTTATTGTTTGAAAATGAAATTATTAATAAAATTCAACTTGGGTAATTATGGTTATTGATTCATATGGGTTTTATTCGGCACATAAGTCTTTCAGCTCACTTTAGCTCAACATACACATACACACAAATAACACTTGTAAAATTACAAATTTCATATATATTTAGTTGAAGTCCTAAATTTGTCTTTTTTTTTTTTTTTTTTTTTTACTCCCAGAACAGGCTTTGACTAAGAAAATTACCTCTCAGCTTCTAATATCTTCTGTACTCCTCAGATTTTTGTCACTTGCACGGACAGTTAAATAGTACATAGATTGAGAAATACTTTTACACAGATCTTGGGAATTCACTCTTTGCGGCTCTCTTACTTCTAATATTTCCTCCTTTAATTTCCAGTACCTCTGACAGCCTCAAACTTTGACCATTTTTCCTGCATCTCAGCAATACAGACATTTTCTGTTTTCCTTTTTCTCTTGTATTTGACCTTATAACTTGGAAAGTGTACTCAGAAAAAAATAGCTAAATATAACACATGTCTCACTTGCTTATCTTCTTTCAAGGTAAACACAGTTGTGTTTAAATAGTTGCTTTTTACATTTTATCTAGCGTTTGTAATTGTTATCAGCTCAAGGTATAGGCAATGTAAGTTACTCCAAATTTATTTCTCCAATTAGAATTTAAATAAAATGTTTGTTCAAAATTTAAGACAATTTAGTATACTGTTTGTCTGTATATGCCACATAGATCTTTTAGATTTACAAATTTCAGGATAACTTTATTAAGCTATTCACTTTCTTCTATGAAGTACAAAAATGTTAGATATGTATTCCATGCTCAAAGACTACAGTTTCCTTACAATGTAAGATATATATACATGCCTTTGAGGAATAATTTAATAATAATAATAAATAACTTGTGGCTATATGAAAATAAGAACTATTTCATAAATTTTGGTAGTGACACTTGCTTAAACAATGTGTTAAGATGGCAAGCTTTATGTGAGGATTATGTTTTAAAAAATATAAATTAAATCTCCTTTAATAATATGATTTTCTGCTCAGTTCAAGGTGTTTATGACATTTTTTAGCTTCTCATTTTTATCTTTTTTTGCCTTTATTTTTCTTAGTTGCTATTATTGCAAGAGCTAAAATTTTCTACAGACAATAGATTATTTCCTTTTTTATTACAAAAATGTATATCACTTTAATTTCCTCTACCTATTCCAGAAGGAAAATTCTATTAACTGTAGGATGTTTTAATCAGTGAGAGCTAGCAAAGACTTAATTCTCAAGAAAATGCCATTGTAATATGGAAAGATAGTATTAAAGAAATAGTTAAGAAATATATTTGAAATTGTTATAGGTAGTACCAAATTAGTAATTTTTAAAAATTGTGGATAAAAAACTGACAAGGAGTTACATTCTCAATTTCCACATTCTGAAAAATAATGGGAAACATGTTTAAGATCAACACTCCTGGGACTTTTTTTTTCTGGCCAACAAGGAGGAAAACGGACTTCATTGCCTTTTCACTTGAAAGAACAGATAAAACAGATAAAATATATAAAAGAAATGTAAAACATTGGGCATCAAGAAATGAAGTAAAGTAATCCCTTACAAACAAGAAATACATTACTAAATTACCCTATTTAATGCTTGGGGAGAGATTACAGGATACACCAGAAAAGAAAGCTGCAGAAACAGAAACCTCTACATAACTATAGATGGTCCCTGGAGTCTTAAACTGAGCATCATTGCTCATGTAAAGAATCTACCCAAAGTTAGGAAAAGAACAGCCTGATAGAACTAGTGGACACACTTCTCATATCTCATTCAAGGAATGGAATATTTAGTATTTTCATCAGCCAGAGGGGAAAATTTTATAATTTATGAGCTCTCAAGTATAGCAATCAGAAGGCTTTTGCTATAATTATGGTCCAATATTTACCCTAGAGTAAATGCTTCTATGGTTTTGTCTTAAAGATAATCTTAAATGCAAGACCCAAAAGGACCAAACTGATAACAAGTAATTTAACTGCATCACAGAACAAAGTGCATGTCTATTTATTGGAACATTAAAATACCCAGGACCCAACAAGATAAAATTGACAAATGCATGGCATACTACCCCAAATTACCAGGCTTGCAGTAAAGCAGGGGAAAAAAAATCAGTGAATGAAAACAACCAGAAATGAAACAGTTGATAGAATAAGTGGACAAGGACATTAAATAACTAATTACTAAGTTCTTTATAGGCAAGAAATTTGAGTGAAGTTTAGACAAGTTAAGTTATGAAAACAGTAAAGAACATGGGAATATGTAAATCTATAAAAGCAAAATATAAGGTCAGAGCAGACTGATTACATATTATAGAATTAAAGTTTGGTAACTTTGAAAACAATAATAGAAAAAATATATTAATATATATACATAGTATATACATATATGCATAGTACATATACATATATGCACATAATAATAGGAAAGCTATGCATTATATATATATCTAATCTTATATTTATAGCACTTCTATGTATATATCTTAGGGACCATTCGTGATTTTGAATATTTGCAGACATAAATAATCATGGATATTTTTAAAAAATGTTGTTCTGCCAAGATTTTTGGAAGTTCTTTACCATGCCAAAGAGAATATCTGTACAGTGGGCCACAGTATCCACTGCAATAAATATTTTCTAATAATCACTCTTAGGGAGAAACACTTTTTCTCATTCCGGTATTTTCTTCCATGTAGACAGACTTTAATGAGTATAATACCTTGACTCATCTTTGGAGCTTTATTCACTTTGACACAGGAGAAGTCATATGAATTATCTCATTGACATATCTGGGAAAAATAAATTGAGTATTTTTATTGGTCTTCCCTTAAAATGAGTTGTCCACAGTCTGCATACCATTTCTCAGTCCACCATATCATTGTCGTATTTGAGTTGACCTTACAAAAGAGATGGAAATCATCCCTAATTCGTCAATGCCAGTTCCAGGTGGATAAATGGCTATACATCCTGTTTTGCTTTCATGTGTCACTTTGGAGATTTATTTAATTCCTTTCAGAATTCAAGCGGAAAAAAAAAAAAAAGGAAAATTTATTGGTTTCCCTCAGGAAACCAAAAATTACTGCATGTGTCCTGAACATTGAAATATTTTAAAAGCAAATGGAATGGCATTTGTTAAGGCAAGTATTAGAGATTTGTGTCACTTATTTAAAATGTGAACATTTGTTTTTATTTTGTATGTGTGTCTGTGTGTATATTTGTAGACAGTAATATTGCAACATATTTAAGTAAACTAATTAAATATAATGTATATTTTTAAAAGTTTAAATCAGAAGTCTTTAGCTTGATGAAATTTAATTAGATTAACAAACCAATGAAGGTTTAGTATAGAAAATATTTAAGAAACTCATGTGGATCATAAGAAAAACATAAATAGTATTTTTTTTATCAATCATGCTTTTGATATCATATATAATAATTCTTCACCAAATCCTTGGTCATAAAGACTCCTGAGCTTTCTTTCAAAACTTTAAAAATTTTATTTTCACTTTTGGGAGAATTTTACATATAATTATGTTACTTTAGTGATTATGGAACTATAAGTTTGTCCTATCTTGGTACACTGCATTTTTCAATGAATTGGTCTGTTGCTTCTAAATTATCAAATTTATTAAATTATTAAAATTTATTTTTATAGTATTTCCTTTTAATGGTAAAAATGCTCAATTAGTTAAGAATCAGTTTTAACAAAAGAATATATTACACCTTTTTCCCACATTGTGATTGTAGTAATATTCCCTTTTTTATCCCTAATGTTGATGAATCATACTATTTACTGTTTATTTAAGTCTTGTTAGATTTTTACAAGTTCGTTGATTTTATTTTTGAGGAATCGGCTATTTGTTTCATTGACTTTTGACTGTTGTTTATGTTTTTTATGTAAATCTTTTTTCCCTTTTATTCTTATTTGCCTCTTTCTGTTCTTTAGGTTTAGTTTGCTCTTGTTTTTCTAGTTTTTTTGTGATAAGCGCTTAAGTTATTCATTTGGGAAATACATTGCAGAATTAAAATACATAAAAAATGATTTAACTGGCCTTCAATTTATCTTCTATCTTTCATTATCTATATGTAAGATATTGAATATTAGTTAATGTGAAATATCATATGAAATTTTAAAGACATAATTTTCACTTTTATTTATTAACACAAGGCCCAGAAATTATGGTTATTCTTGGACATATAAAATAGTAAATGAACATAAAATTTCATAATCAAAGATGTAGAATATTTATGCTAAATTTTATCATAGACAAACAGTACAATGGATCGAATGTAAGAAAAAAGTTATATGAAAAAATTTGAATTTAATTAAAATTGTTACAATTAAAATGTCATTTCGAAAAGTAGGAAATAATAATATTTATACCATGTGAAACTAAATTCTATCTTTTTGAAAGAATGTGTTTTCATGAGGCCACTGAGAGAAACATTGTTAAGGCGAAGTTTTAGAGTCTTTTTCTTTTGTTTTGTATTTCAACAGAATTAAGTAGCCATATTGCTCTTCTTCAAAGCTGTTTTATTTTTTAAATGGAAAAATGTAAGAAAATGCAGGAAAAAGTAAAAATGAAAACTAAATATATGAAAAAAATATGGAAAATCACAATTTTAGAAAACACATGGATAAGAAGTTAAGCAACGTGGAGTCAAAACATATTACAAGACCTCTATGTTGTTGTCAATACTATTCTCATTTTTATGCTAAATAAAATTATGTGTTTTGCTTGGTAATATTATTTTATGTGCCAATATAATTATCGTTAAGTGTTTTAAATAAAGTTAACAAGCAATATCTTAATTCCTCTATTTATTCTTTTTGTACCCTACATAGGGTGGTGTACTGGAACCAGCTTTTATTGCTTTGCAAAAACTAATTGTTGAAAGTTTACAAAACATGTAAGCCAGTTGATATCACATTGTTAACTTGACATCAACCATGATGATTGGCTTAGAAATTGGCAAATGCTACAAATTGTTTTGGTTCCCTTCCCAAGAACTATTTATTATTTAGAATTATTTACCAAGCCTTCACTGATTATACATAATATAAAATAATTTTCCATATATATATACGCATATATACATATATCTATACATGTGTATACATGCATATATAAAATATATACACATATGATCACATAAATACACATATATATTTCATAAGCATAATTCCATAGAAATCAAGATCTTAATATATTTTCATACACATTGCAAGATTTATCAGCTTATTTAACTCAATAGTTGTACTTCAGCCTTTATAGATAAATGTGCTAGACAGGTTCTTACGTAAAAGGATTTTCAACTATTTCTTAAATCATATTTAAAAATCAGTTTGTATTTAAGGAATAAGCATTATGGCTAGATCATCATATAAATATATGTCTTCAAATTTCCTTTTATATTTTTTCTGCTTAAATAAGCTGAAATGTATGCTCGTCTATGGGGAATACCTCACACACGGTATGATTATCTGCTTTTAAATGTGTGCATATTTTACTCTGCAAAATGCATTGTTTGCTTTTGATGGAAGGTATTCTGTTTTTATATTCCTATTTTATACATGATGGGCACAATTATGTCATTTTCTCCTCTGTTAAATAATGAACAGTTACATACCTTTCTATTTTTGTACAAATAGTCACTGAGAGTTTAAGAAAAGATAAAGTCCTATAAAAGAGTAAACTCCCAATTACTTACGACTCTGCCTTATCTAATCAAAAGAATATATCATATTTTTTCTTCAAAAAATAATATATTTGGTTCTCTTAGTTTCTTAGAAATTGTAGTTAACAGCACATAATTTTTGGAAAGTGTATAAATTAAATAGTTCGATCATCTAAGATTAAGTGGTTGAAATATAGGGTTTTAGTCAATACTAATCATGTGGTTAATATTTAAAAACATCATAACCACAAAATCTTTTTATCAGCAATCAGAAATGAGTTTACCAAAAATGAATGCTTATCTTTCTGCTATTTAAGTCTTCGTTATTGAAACTTTATTCATTTTTTTTCTCAGCAAGTATGTATTCCATGTTCATTAGTACGATTTAGTTCTTCTGTTAGAAGTTGCATTCTAAATGTATACAAAGATAAGCTCATTGCTCTTTGATTACTTTGCTCTTGATTACTTGCACTTAACGAAATAAACCAAAAATGAATATAATTTGATTTTTTAAGAAATTTGTTTTTCAATTGAATAATTTTTGTTAGAAAATAAAATATTTATATTTTCTCCAATTTTAAATAAAAGTCAATGTAGATCGACTATTATATAGTATAATGAAAGAAGGGATTAATCCTGCCTGACATTCTGCTCATATTTTCATTGTTTGAATTTTAATTTCCTATGTAAAGAAGAGTAAAATAAATGTGTCTACGCTCTTGTCCATAACACAATGTTTGATATATAATAAAGAATAGACCCGTGGCAAAATTACTGATCCCTGCAAAACACATTTCATTTCTCAAAGTCTTACCTTTATTAAAGATGTGAATTCAGTATCTTCTAATATGTTTACCAACTGGTCCCAAATTCACAGGTGTTTAGTTTCATCTTTAAACTATTTCTCCCTTGTAATTTATTTCGATTTTCATTGTCCCTAATGTTTTCAATTCCACAGATATTAGAAATCCACTTTTAACATCCAGCTTTTAAATGATGTGTTTGTCAGCATTTAGTAGCTCAAGTCCATCCCTTCCCTGACTTTTAAATTGATGCTTTTAGTAGTGAAGAAGTCATTTTGTCTAGTTGATTTTCTGTTTAATTCAACTATTAATGACTACTAGATTCCAAATGAGAAATAGCTGTTACAAGCATAATAAAGAATTTTATTTTTCTAGAGAAAGAAAAGATGAAATATTTTTTACAGGGTAAATTTTTTTTTTTTTATTCAGAATGCCTCAGTCCTAATTGTGCCATAATTAAGTTTTCCCTTAGTGACTGAAGTATGCCTAGGAAAGTGATAGACCAAATCCTCAATATTTATAATCTTTATGTGACTAAAAAGAATCAATTTCCATTTAAAAATAAAACAATCTACTGTAAATTTTATATGAAGATCCTTTTCATAAAAATTCCTTTGGCTTCTAAAATTGATGAAATTCACCTCTGACCCAGTGCTTTGCCTCTGTGAACATCACAGCGATGATTAATAGGGCAGCACAGGTCGGGTAAGGAACAAAAAAGTGGAAGTAGCGGTTGTAATTTTGGGCTATTAAAATATATAAAAAGGCTTGTATGGTCTACTGTGCAATTAGGGTTTATTAAATAAAATTTAGTAAATTAATTATGTGCAGAGTTATATATATTTAGGAAAGCATGGCATATAAACTGAAACCCTTCCATTTTACAACATTTTTTATTATTAGCAATCTCATGTTCGTAGCATTAAACAAGTATATTGGATGGATATAGAAGAAAAATATTAATTCGACTGCACTGGTTTTTTTTAAAAAATTAACTATGAATAGAAATTATTTTAAGTGACTCTAAAATCTTTTTGCTAAGAAGTGAATGAGTAACATCTGTTACTCATATAAATTTCTCTTTTTGTAAACGATAAGAAAAACTCCAAAGAATTTTTCTAAATAGACTACATAATTATATTTTAAAAGAATTTTTTATTTATAAAATATTCATAAACAGTATATATATATATATATATATATATATATATATATATATATATAGTTAGTTAGTTAGTTAGGAGAGGAAAAAAACACATAAGTTTCATTTGATAGCAGAAAATGAAGATAAACATTTCATGCATAAAAATAACTCCTTACAACTAGCTGTCTTGCAGATAAACTGTTTTAGAAAATTTTAGTAATATGGATTTTCTGAATATTTTAATTTCTGATTTTAGTTAGAATAGACAAAAACACAATTACATGTTTCAACACATACCTTGTGCATGGAAAGGTTTAATAAATATTCTTAATTGTCATGTTATTTGTTTATTGAAATTACTGTTTTCTTAATATAGTAAATTTGTTGTCTTGAAAGCTAGAGCACCTGCACGTTACACAGTCTCAGGAATGACTACGTAGGTAAAGAATGTTCATTTGGCAAAATGCCTCTCCAGAGTAGGTAACGCCGGCACTTACAGCTGAATCCAAATGTTCAACAGATGGCCAGAATAAGGTGCAGCTGGAGCTAAACTATATTTTTTGGAGGAAAAAAGTATATGTTGAGGAGAAAGTGATATTGCAAAAGAGGAATATTAACAAGATATCTTGAAACAATAGTGAAATAAGGGCAGTCTAAGTCATATTCTTAAAGTTTCATGTTGAGAAAAAATAATGGGACCCTGCTGGACTAATTTCAGCTTTAATTTATGACATGACCTTTGGGCCAAAGTACGACATTATGTCTTCACTTTAAGCTAAATTTAGTTCTGTAGTATCAGTAATTTGTTTCATAATAAATCTGTATGAATATTTTACTTTAATACATGAATTCATATAAAGCCAAGCTGCTAAGACATACTCTTTCTATTCATTTATTCTGTGATACTGCTTCATGCAAAATTAAACTCATATTTTTTCTGAAAACTGATTTGCTACCAACTTTAAATATTTTAGCAAATTATAAATATTATCAGAGTTTATGTAAATTATTTGCTTAAGATTAGCACTCTGCTCCCATGTTTGCATTATAACTTTCATTTCTAGATGGGATTTCTTGAAATGATTTTTACATTCCCGTTCTCCCAATGTTCATGCCAACAGTTTTCGTTGTTGACATTTTCCAGTTAATAAATTTGTCTCTACTTTTCCAAAGGAAAAGGCAACATCTTTAATATAACCATTACTGTAGCAAGTTAAACTTGAAGCCCAATTATGATGGCTAACATGATGTGAGTGAAATGGTAAATTGTGTGAACTAGTCTCTGAATATTACCAGTTTGTTAGGACTTCATTTCCTTATATTTATTCTGAATTCTCCATAAACATATACATACTAACATTAATGCTTATAATTATGCCCTCAAATTTAGCACAGTTAATTTAACAATTTACACTTAAAAGACCATATTTAAAAAGTGACAAGAAAACTGAACTATTCATTTACAGAATTCATATTTCTGTAGTTTCATAGATATCTGTGTAGTGAAATTAAACATCTCTGTGGTTGCAATGACCAAATCAAAAGCTTTCTAACAATTGTAATATTGTTTCAGCTGTTAAAAAATTATTGAAGACAGTCTTTCCATTATAGTCAGCATTGTACAGAATATTACTGACTTGTTTTAAGTTGGTATCACAGTGGTTTAGAGCTCAGTTTCTGAAGAAATAGAGTCTCAGATTGATCCTCTACTTACTGTATATACCTTTAATGACTCATTCATCCTTCCTATCCCTTGGTTTCTTCATGTGTGACATATCCTCACTTCCGATGTAATCTAGTGACACTCAGACACACTCTGGCACAACATGAGAGGGGACTGACAACAAGAGAGTGTTAACAATCAGGAAGCAGGGTTCATTGTGGCGTATCCTGGAGGCTGGCTACAGCATCCTCTTTCTGAGAAGAACTGCTTCCAGGCCTAATGACTATCCATTATTGAGGTGGGTGTGTTCTCGGCATTTCTCCTTGCCTTCCTGATGATTGCTATGCAATTTATCCTGAATTATTATTACTATTTTGTAGTGTATTCTCTAGTGAAATCAGCTGATCATAGGAGGGCCTTCTCATTTTGCTACCTCTTTAAACATATAATACTGTTAACTTTTATTAGTGTGAAGTATTTGAGGTTTAACATCCCTTACTACAAAAAGTAAAATGGTAACTTCAACTTGCATAGTACAGCATTCCATGTTTGTTTGTTGTTTTCCCATTGTAAGCCCTATTTCACTGCTCACATCATAATTCAATCCACCTTGGTACCAATCAAATCGTATAGTCCCCCATAAAAGCAACTAGTTACATTAAGGGGTTATTACAAAGATAGGACTCTGGCTGACTTATCAGCTTTTCTGCATTAAGGGGATCATTTTCCTTCATTTATCTGACAAGACCTGAGGTACCAACAAAAGAGTAAATTGATTCAACTGCACTCTGAAATTATGTCTTAGTGTTTCATCTATGTTTTAAATCTGGGGTCAGCAAACTTCTGTAAAAGGTCAGATAGCAAATATTTAGGACTTCGCAGGCCATGTTACCTCTGTCATAACTACTCAACCCTGTCATGAGGCAACAAAAAGCCACAAATAATATATAAAATTATGACGGTGGCTATGTTTCAATGTAAATTAATTTTTTTAAATAAGTAGTGGGCAGGATTGGGTCAGTGGGCCAATTTGCTGACCCCTACTTTAGATCCTAAAACTTACATTCACAACTTATTAGATCATTGGCTAAAATACCTGTTGTAAAATATATTCTAAATTTTCATTTCATTTTTTAGAACATGAATATAACAAAAGAACTAGTACAACATTAGTATGATAAAGTATAATGAATGACTAAAATAAAAGAATATTGGAGAAAGTAAAATTATTCATTTCCTTATTTCTTCAACTATTTTTAGAGAACCCACAATGAATTAGGCATTCCTTTTGTTACTGCGGATTCATCAGTTAAAGCGTAGTAAAGAACAATGATCTTCTTTCAAGCGGCATAAATTCTAACTTGCCCATTCCAAAGGTGTTTTGGTGGAAAATGAAGAGGGGCTGAATAATAGACAACTAGTCAAAAGTTAGAATTAAAATAGATGTTAACTAAATATTGTAATTTACTGAAAGCAGTTTTGCTTGGTAGTTGAGAATATACACTGAAACTTGACTTCTTATATTAAAATCTCAGTTTAGACAGTTACTAGTTTGTAAACTTGGGTAGTGCCCTGTACTTCCATTTCTCTATTTTTAAAGTCAGAAGATTAATAGTGCCCACAACACAGTAGTGTTGTATTAATTAAATTAATACACATAAATTATTTAACTCAGTTTCTGACACTTAATAAGCACTAAATAACATAGCTATGATAATCTTAATAATCCATCACCATTCAAAGCTTTATTTTATCCCAAGAATGGAATATATGCACTCAAAAAATATTTTGTAAATTAAAACTTTTGTAAGATATAGTTCATTTGTAGTTTAAAAAATACAATGAAAATAAATCTATACACATAATGATCTTGAGCATCTTTTACTGTCACCAAAATTCAAATACAGATTATGTTATTTTACATAGTAAATGCATAAAAATATTTACATATAAGAACATCGCGCCAAATTTGGAATTAGGTTAAAATTAAAGAGATTATATTTAAATTAAAAAAAGAGAATAACCAATTAGTGACTTATATAATATGTCAGCATCAGAATGTCACATACATTATACACATATGTGTACAAACACACAAGAAAAGTGCTTAGCAGGTGGGCAATAAAAACCTCTCTTCTTACTTTAGGAGGCATTATTTAAGTACAAGCCATTATGTATGCTGTTATATATATTTTTATCCTAATATAACTTTAAAACACTAAAAGCATTCTGTGACCTAGTTGTATTTTCTTTTTATATGTTTTTAATAATATCTTAATTTGCATTTTATACAAAGTTTTAAAACTCCTAAAATATTTCTATTTAACTAAGTGAATCATCCAGGTAGAACTTGAATCAATTACCAGTATTTTCTCTGTATTTGCTGGTAACTTGCAATTGCATAATTCACAAATTTTAATTATTTGATATTTAACATGGTTTAAACTCAAAGTCTGATAACATCTAGCTAAACGGGAAGGGTTGATTTTCCGATTTCCCACTCTTTATGTAGAATTTGGACTTGTGATGGGGGTTAATCCGGGATGGAGAAATACGAAAGGGGTCACAGAGCTCTGAATTGTGCTAGGAGAGTTGCTTGAAGGGAGCTCCAGTGAGGCCGCAGTACCGCAGGAGTAAACTGTAGGAATGCCTGCATTTTGAGAACGTTTCACCTGCTTTTCTCTCAAAAGCAGACAAAAGAAGCACGTGCATTTTCCTTAAAATATGATAAGGTCCTGTCGTGGGTTAAATTGTGTCCCCCAAAACATCTGTTGTTGAACTCCTACCCCTAGGACCTGTGAATACGGCTTTATTTGTGGCTCTAATCAAGTTATAAGGTCATACTCGGTTATTATGGTCCCTAGTCCAGTATAACCAGTATCCTTATAAGAAGAGAGAAGAGCCATAAACAAGATGAGAGGATGTCATGTGATGGCAGAGAGAGACTGGAGTTATTGTGCAATGGCCACGTAATACCAAAGATTGCTATCAACCATCAGAGAGATGTAAGACTGATCCTCCCTTTGACCCCCAGGAAAGAGCCAAGTCTGCTGACTCCTCGATTTAAAATGTTTGGCTCCAGAATTATGAGTAAATTAATACCTGCAGTTTTAAGCCCCTCAATTTGTGGTACTTCATTACAGCAGCCCTAGGGAACTTAACATTTTGATACCAGGAAGTAAGGCGCTGTTGTAAAAATTTCCAAAAAATGAAGAGGTGGTTTTGGAATTGGGTAATGGGTATGGCTGGAAGGATTTTGATGTACATGATCGAATATTTCTAAATTTCTCTGACAAGGTCATTCGTATCTGGGTGTAAAACAAGATTCTGATGAAGTGTTAAAACTAAGCGAAGAGGATGGTAGACAAATTTTCATCTTCTTAGAGAGTATATATATTATCATGAACAGAATCTTGCTAGAAATATGAATGTTAAAGGTGTTTCTGGTAAGATCTCAAATGAAAATTATAACACATTGTTGGAAACTGGATGAAGTTGACTTTGACACTTGTTTTAAGTGGCAGAAGATGGAAGAATTGTATTCTACTGTCGGGTGAAAGGTAAACTTATAGGTGATGTACTTGGATCAATAGCTGAGGGTATTTACAGATCTGGCCTGGTTTTCCCTTACTGCTTATAGTAAAATGTAATAGAAAAGAAGTTGAGGAAAGAACTATTAAACCATAAGGTGATTTAGGGAATTCGTGGCTTAACTGAATAACAACAACAACAACAACAAAAAAGCGTGCTCTAGAGAGAATGTCAAGGGTATGGCAGGATAAACTTTTGATGGAGAAATTAAACATTTGACTCAAGGATTCAATTAACTACCTTGACAGAAATATTGTCAGCTTGGACTAAAGAAGGAAGAAATGAGACAAAATGAAGGAGGCCAATAAACTGTGATTCTACAGATTCAAAATAGTGTGGTAGAACTAATCAGCTGTGAGGAAGTGCTGTCCTTCAAGAAAAGGAAAGAATGACTTTGAGGTTGTTTCAAAGGCCATAAGGGATATACTGCTATCACAGGCTTATTAGGCAGGTCACCAGCGAGGGCTAAGAAGGTGGTCACGAAGACAGAACACTGCACCACTAAGCCTATTCTCAGGATTTAAGATCTAATGAAATTTATCTTGCTGGATTTCAACTTGCCTGGGACCTGTAACCCATTTTTTCCTTTGAATTTCTCCATTTAGAATGAGACTGCCTAATGAGTGCCTAATGCCTGCCCTTCCATTGTATTTTGGACAGGCTACAGATGAAAAGGAATTTGCCCTAGGATGGGATATACTCAAAGTCTCACCCATACCTGATTTGAATGATTTTAAAGGTGGAATTTGGGACTTTTTGAATTAATTATATTTACATGAGATTTTGGCCTAAGTTGATAGCGGGTTAGGATTTTGGGGAATACTGAAATGGAGGTGAATATATTTTGCATGTGGAAAAGGCGTGGAGTTTGAACAGCCAGAGGGCAGATGATTATGGGTTGAATTGAATATTTTGAAGTCCTACACTCCAGTTGAAATGAATGTGATCTTATTAGAAAATAGGGTCTGTAGCAGATGTAAGCATGTTAAGGGGAGGTCATTCCAGGGTTGTGTGGGCCCTAATCCAATAAAATAGTGTTATAAGAAAAGGACATTTGGAGAGAGGGAGAATGTCACATGACAACAAAAGTAAAGATTGGAGCTATGTGACCACAAGCCAAGGAACACCATAGATTGAAGCAATTACCAGAGGCTAAGAAAGGGGTATGGAAAGATTCTCCCTCTGAGCCCCAAAAAGGCACTTGTACTGCAGAGTGTGAGATAATACATTCCTGCTGCTTTAAGCTCCCAGTCTGTGGTACTTCTTAGGTGGGCTTGGGAAGTTAACACAATTTCTCGGTGAGCATAAACTTTCATGGGGCGATTGCCTATCAGGAGCTCAATTATGATAAGCATGAAATCACAATTAGCTCCTGGAATGAAGAATCCCCAAGAGAGCTTTAGGTTCATACGTGCTAGAAAGAAAATAATTAGCACATGCTGACTAGTATAATGTAAGGAGGAAAAGCCTAAACTTTTGCCATTTACTTTCAATTTCTCTGTCTACTTTCTTGAGTCAGGTGGCAATATGATGGAAATGATTCAATTTGTGGAGAAATTGTCTCTTTTTGGTTAAAAATTGACTAAGCCTCTTACGAAAATTGACAAAATAGTTTACATTTTTTCACATATAACAAAGCGATCAATGGAATAGATATATTATTTAACTTTTAGATTTAATTTCTTGTCTAAAATTTCTAGAGGATAAAAAGAATGCGATTCATGGGATTTTTCAATACAAAAAACAATATTCCTGAAAAAGAGCAACAGTATCTCTTTTTATTCAGATGCAATTTTGTTATTTAGTATGATAGCTGTTTAGTTGCATTTTGGATTTTTAAAGGATTCTATTCAGTATTGTATAGCAAGTAATACTGTTTCAAAAAAAAAAAATAGCTGAACAAAGAAATAAAGTGGTCCTAAGGTTAAAACAATAGTATCCCATGGATAGAATCCAGAATCTATTGAAGGGAAGTAGACCAAATATGTTTCTACTTACACTTCAAGATATACAGAAATTTACAAAATTTTTTGCTGAGATATATATACCAAATAACTGTGAAAGCATGAGTGTATAATGGCCAGCTCAAATCCTGGATTGATCATTTGCAAGCTCTGTGTACCTGGCCAAGTTTCATAAATGCTCTGGGTCTAAGTTTTCCCAACTTAAATTGGAAATATGAAAAACCCTATTTCACAAGGTTGATGTGAACAGTAAATTAGTTAATTTACGTAAAGCACTTAGGCTAAGTACTGATTCCTTAATATTAAAATAACGCCGAAATTTATTCATTCCAAATATTTTATCCTACTTTATTAGAAATCACAAATTTAGTAAGAATGTTAAATATTATTAAAATAATAAATAAAAGCAAACATATGTACATTATCATTTAATAAAATTATCTATTGTGTTTTTTTTTAGAGATTTCATTTATTTTTGATGCTGTAATTGACAGATTAAAACTATCTGAATTTAATAATTTATAATCATATTTTCTTCTGTTCCTAGTGCATATTGTAGATTAAGAACAACATTTACTCCCTCTATTTCTCTTTGTTTCTCTCTCCCTCTCTCCCTCCCTCTCTCCCTCTCTCTCTCTCTCTCTCTCTCTCTCTCTCTCTCTTTCACACTGGCCTACCCTTGAAGATAATCCAGTAACCCCTTACTTGTTCTCTCTGCTACCCCACTTTCTATCTTCATATTGTATTAGTCAGTTTCTAGAGAAATAAAACCAATAGATAATAGCATATATATGCACTCCTGTTCCCCTTAAAATGGAGGAGCAAAGGGCCTGCATTTTTCAAATGTCACATAATAATCTTTGTTAAATTTTTTTTTCCAGGAAGTCATTGCTTATATGGAATAAGGGAAGAGTATGATAAATATTTAACAATATAAAGCAGCGTGCCGTGATGACCCTGAAGGAGTACCAAGGAGTTCAGTATGACGGAATTTATATTGTTCTTTGTTCTAAGCGGAAAAGGGGAGAGGAAAGCTGTCAAAGCATAAAACCTAATGTTAATTAGGATAAATTAGAATAATGATTGTAAAATTAATGGTTTAGCATAGTATCTTTCTATTCTTTGTGCACTTCATAGTGTTAACTTAACACTTAGCTTCTATCATACATTTCTATTATCAATGGAGATGTAAACCTATCAGATGGGAGAAGAATATAAGGCACTAATTTAGGTACCATAAGTGGGGATAGAAGAATAAAAAAGATTCACCAGTGCTATGATTTTGCTAAATTAATATTTGTTAACTAAATCCCTGGGATGTCCAATGGTGAGCTATGGTTCAACAAAAGACCTCAAGGGCAACTAAAATGGAGAACTTTATTACACACAGGTCCTGGAGAGATACAAGGCAAGGCTTGAAGAGCCTCATGTGGAGGTCAAGGCAAGGTACAGCCAGAACATAGCAAGACCTGGGCGCATGTCCATATTAGGGTCAGCTAGGCGGAGTGCTTTGGGGTTTCCCAGCTAAAGCTGGACTGGTCAAACCAAACCAAATAGAGTGGGATTTTGTTAAGCTCCACAGGGGCCCTATCTAAGAGGTGCACAAGAGGAAGGCCCTGGGAAGCTAAAGAAAGTGATTGTCTTAAAGGCTGTTGGGGAAGTAGAATTAGGAACTTATATTTACTTGTGACTATTATCTAGAGTCTAGTGTCAATTCAAGGCCCACGCAGGTTGCTTAACCAGACAAAATGGATGTGTAGGCAGCAGTATTATGGAGTAGTTTAGCTAAATTCTCAATAACAAGCTATTTAACATATAGATTTAGCAAAGGTTTCTCAATGGCTATAGAGGAAGATAGAGAGAAGACTCAAAGGTGATATTACTACAGTGAATGCTGAGGTGATGAACATAGAAAAGACCAGGAAAGAATCAGTCCAACAGTATAAGGTTTGATAAAAATTGATTTGCATGTTACTGTGCTTATGCTGAAATACCATATGCATACAATTAAATGGATGTTAATGTGTCTGTTCTCTTTAATTTATTTGGAACTCTTATGATTCAGAGACTAGAATTTGTGCATCATAATTACCCTAGAGACTAACACATGGTCTAATTTTCAGTGAGGAGAGAATTAATAAAGAAATTGGACTTGTATAACATTATAGGGTACTCAAAAGTTTAAAAAAGAAAGTGGTGTCTGCATTTAAGTAATGTTCTTTAGTTGATAATGGTGAAGCCTATAATATAAAGGATCTGGCTTGAATACTATCTCTACCATTTACTTTCTATGAAAATTTATGATATTAATTTATTATTTTCAAGGCATAATTTCATCACCTCAAAAATGGATATTAAGATTAAGGCTGTTCCTAGCATTGTCTCAAAGACTGAATCACATAAGAAAATGTATAAAGATGCTTAGTGGCAAAATATAAATGTTTAGAAAAATGGGTACTGAGTTTTTATACTGGCTTTCCTTTTCATCTGAATTTTATGAGGTTTTAATTAAGGTACATTTTATAAACTCTCATTTTATATTATATAGCAAATGATTCTTCTTGTTATTATACCTATTTCACAACTTTAATCCATCAATATTATAAGGAATAAACTGCAGCATATTCATTCAATATGAAAACATGACAATTATATGAGGAATTAAAATCACAAACACACATATAGCAAATTTCATAAGCATTATGTTCAGAGAAAGAAACTAGACATAAATAAGTATATAATGAATAATCCCGATAATATAAAGGTAAACCATTTTTATATAATATAAAAGGTCAAAACCAATATAAAACCAACTTGGTCAGGATAATAATTGCTCTTTTGAGCATTAAAGGGCCTTTATGATTTTGGTATTTTTGTTTCTTGATCTCAATGCTATTCACACAGGTCTAATCACTGTGAAAATTAACAGATTCACCTTAAGATTTGTGCAATTGCTTTATGTACATATGTTATATTTAATAAAATTAACAGATTCACCTTAAGATTTGTGCAATTGCTTTATGTACATATGTTATATTTAATAAAAAGTTGGCATGAAATATGAACACCGAAATTGTAGTATTATAAGAAAATAAATAGCGGAGTAAAAAAATAGAGGTTCTGTAAGAGGTTGAGTTAATTACATTTCAATAAGGTATTAGTTGCAATTCTTCAAAAGCAGACTCATCAAATCGTATTGTAATATACTTAAGTATAAATCAGCCCACACATTTTAGAATGACCATGTCTTTATCAGTGTGTTAATTTCTATAATACTACATTTGCATAGAAAATTTGAAAGTCTTCTCAAACCATCTTAAACTCATCAGTGAGAAAGATAATATGCTTAGAATCTTTATTGTTTTTAGAGAGAAACGACTTTTTTTTTTTGCATTGTCTTATATGACTATTACATGATAGTATTTTTTAATCTTTTGAAAAGGTTCACTGTAGGATTTTGCACATGCAAAAATTACTGTACAGTACATAAGATATTGAATAAGATTGCCTGGGCCCATGTCAAAATTTCCTGATTTTTTTTGCTAGCTGGGGAACTCATAAAAAAAAAAAAAAAAAACTGTAAACACCTTCCAAAAGAAAAGTGCTTCCTGGCAAACAAATTTGAGGATTACCGAAGAGGGTTTCATAACAAATGTTGGTAATAAAGCAAAAGCAAATAGTAATAATAACAACAATGCCCTCAGATGTAGGCTAAAGGATTACAGGAAAATCTTAAAGTACTAAGGAAGTCTCAGTCATCAAGGATTTCAATAGCTCATAATAAAATCTGTCAAAAAAATATGCCAAAATTTTAGGTAAGTAGGGGAATAGGTCCACAATGAGTATAAAAAGACCCTAGAATTAAAAACAAGGGACATGGTTTAAATACTAGTGATGAAGTAATCTGGAGGAGACGGATTTTGGAAAATACTACAAATGTGGCTTCAACAAACCACTTTATTTGTTTGTTTGTTTGTCCATTCATTAACAGATGTTGAGTAATGAGGAGTAGAGATTAAGGAATAACGCTAGCACAACTGCCTAATGTTACCCCTAATTCTCTACATATCAACATCTTTATAAAAATACCAGTTATTCTCTTAATGGCAAAGGAACCACAAGAAAACCTTGAACTTGGTTCAATAGTATACATAGTAATGTTATATTATTATTTTAAACCAGCATATGAGTATTGCAGGATTATGCATAAACACAATTGTGTGAATATTTTTGAAACCAAAGTTTTCTTCAAGAGAAATGAGATGCATGAATCAAAGAATTAAAGTTAAAAACTTTTATTATCTTGACAGTGGAGAGTTCATTATGTATTTTGTTTGGAAATTACTTTTTTCCCTTGCTCTGGCCAGTCAAAAAAGCACAAAAATAATAAAAACCTAGAAGTACATAAACCAAGCACCCAGACCTTGGTCTCTAAATATTGTTTCCCAATACTCAGTGCAAATCTGAGCCCTAGTGAACTGGGAATACTGTGTTGGCCAACAAGAAAAAAATTAAAGACTTTTGATGTGGTTGTTAAAAAGTTATGAAGGTCAGAGGTTTCCACTATAAGTAATGAGAATGCAAGTACTAAATAATAACGAATTTGTCTGATTGCAACACATTTAAATCTAGAGATATATATTAATTCATATCATATTAAAAATTATTATACATTAATTCTGCTCTTATTGCACAAGCTGTATTTGAGTTTAACTGAATAATTTGAGGGAAAGCTCTTTATAATATATTCAAATGAAATGATAGAATTAGAAAATTGTCATTTTAAAACTCTGAATGAAGTAATTTATCTAAGCAATGATCACCAATTGATGATAAAACCACCACCTGAAACATTTATTAAACTATTCATAATAGAGAGATCATGCTGTTAATAACAGAACATGCTGATTAATTTAACATCTTTAACAGCAGAACAATTATATATCTGTATCTTTTGTGATGCCCACACCTCCCCAGCTTGTCAAAGTTGATTTTAAGTCTTTTCAAACCTGTAAATGTATCATTTTTCATAAAATAGTTGAAAAAACTTAGAAAAGTAGAAATAGTTACCTACAACCAGAATGTGAAATTTTCCATAGGACACATATCTAAGTTTTTCAACAACAAAAATTGCTTGAAAAACTAAGGTGTTTGTGTTCAGGGTAATTATAAATTAGGCCAAAAATGGATGACAAAACTATGGCTCCTGTTTAGATTCTGATGGAAACAAACCTACTGTAAAATGTCAGTTGCAAGACAATTAGGAAAGATTAATTATGGACACAGATAATGTTTTGGAATTACTCTTAGATATTTAGAGGTTTTAATGACATTGTAGTTATGTGAAAACTAGTTTTGTTTTCATTCGTAGCATTATATAATAAAGAATTTATGGGTAAATTAACTGATAAGTTAGATTTGCTTTAAAATACTTGAGCAAAACAATAACTAAATACATATATGCAAACATACCTCCCTACCGAGCCATCTACATACGTACATAAACATATATCTGCATGGGTGAAATAAGATTGGATTATAGGCACTTTATGTGCTTACTACTTTTACTTTTGAGTGAGTAAGTTCATAACTAATTATGTAAGTCATTACATTTACTTAAGGTTTTGGCAAGGGATCCATCTCCCTTTCGGAACATACATTACTACCATTGCTCTTTTGATTCTGCTCTGTCCCTAGTAACCACCTTGGTGTTCCATAAACACTCCAAGAACACGCCAGCTTTTGTATTTTACATGTTCTCTAAGTGTAAGGTACTACTCCCAGATATTAACATGATCACTTTTAAGTCTGTTTGAAAGTCTCCTTCTCAGTGAGTCTGTCTTCTATGCACCCTAGTAAAAATTGAACCCTTCACTGACACCATTTCATATTTTATTTTCCTGTTTTAATTTTTCTATTAGTTAATACAATCTTATATATATATATATATATTTCATTTACGTATTTTTATTATATCTATCCTCCAATAATATGTGAATACCATGAGGACAGCAATTTTTGTTCAATCATGTATAACCTCACACTTAGAAAAGTGAATGCCTATAGTAGTCACTGAACAAATATCTTTAGATCTTTAGATAAATAGACATATCATGTAATAGAAATGGAATTAGAAAAAATGGAGTCTGAGATTCAGCATAATCAAGTACTACCTGATCTTGAAAAAGTAACTCTTCTCTTATGAGACTAGTTTTCTTTATATACCAAATAGTGATAATAATACTTTAAGGGTAACTGTGCAATTAAAATAAAGTACTGTTTAGCTATGTAGTTGGCATATAGGTTTGTTAATTCTTCCTTTTGTCCTAATTATCTTTAGCAATGTGATTATATCCAAACTGTATAGTATTAAGTAAACTAGTTGCATATGACAATAAGTGATAAATTAACATTGATTGCTTTCAATTTAGTTATAATTCATTCTATGACTTTTAATACATTTCCTGTGCAAATGATTTAGCACCTTAAAGTTGAATAATTCTTAGTACACTTACTTCACAAAGAATATAACACAAGCATAGAACACATAATCACCAGAATTTATATTTATTTTTGGAAAATTTCCAAATATAAACTGCTACGACATTTAAGTTTATTAATGAGATACATTTACTTTTCGTCAACTCTGGTTGCATTTTAAGCCAATGTGCAAATTAGATTGTTCTACTCAGTCTCCCAGACAGAACATTATAATTTTGGTTCACCTGAACTATTTTTGAAAAATATAGAAATGTCTAAGAACTTAAGAGTGACAACGAGTGGTCTAAAGAATGGAAAGAATCCACAGGGAGTCCAGGTTTAGGATAGTAATGCAGCAATCTAATGTCTTCTAGAAATTTTAGGCAAAAGCGATGGAATCTGACATATCGAGGATGAAAATATCTGATCTATGCGTTGTGAAAACAATGAATTTCAAGCCAAATTGTTGAGGCACTATCACAAAATATATTTTTAATCAGTGTGAAGCATGTGACCTACTGCACTGTTAAGTATCAGACAGAAAGGATATGAAATTCTATCTTTGTAGTTTGAGTTTCGACATACCACCATCAGAATGATATAATATCACTGCATAAATTTGCTAGAGTTGCCATAACAAAGTATCACAGACTGAGTGGCTTCAACAATAGAAACTTATTTCTTCACAATTCTGGAAGCTAGAAGTCCAGGATGAAGGTATTAGCAGAGTTCGTTTCTTGTGAGTCTTTCTCCATGATTTGTAGACAGCTGTCTTCTCCCTGTGCCTTCACATGATCTTTCTTCTGTATGCATCTATGTCCTAACTTTCTCTTATAAGGACACCAGTTTTATTTGTTAGAGACACCTTAATGACCTCATTTAACCTTAATCATCTCTTTAAAGGCTCTTGACCAATATATTTTTCACCTTTAGATTGGAATAGTTTGTCCTTAACATGGCAGCACTGAATTAACGAAGACATTGAGATTCATTATTTTGGGGGACGTATGCCATATATAATTGTATCTGCATCAATAAACTCAATTTAATAAAAGCAATCAGTGGATAACATTCAGATATTATCTTCCAAATTTCAAACAATTATTAGAACCCTATGATCTTTGTTCATTAATTTACAGAGACTACAAAGAATATATTTTGTGTTAAAAAATTTATTTTTGATTCACTATTTTTATTTTTCTTCTCTTTCCTACTTCAAATTAAAATGAAAATAAAAAAGATATTTTCAAATAGCATGCATAATATAACCTTATTTACTATTTCTGAATATAGTCAACTAACTGTTTTTTTGAAAATTTAAATGTCTAATCTCTCACTTTTTAAATGATGGGGTTTTTTTTAATTAATCTTCTTTATTTTTGTATAACTTGTTTAGAAATACATTTCATTTATAAAATGAAATCTATGAGCCCATGATTTCTAAAATGAAAGAGAAATAGGAATTCTAAAGATGCAATAAATTACCTTTCATGTGAAACTTGTAATTATTGTGCCATGGATTCCCATTTCAAAAAAAAAAAAAATCTTTAGGTGAATTTCTTTAGAAGAGTGAGGTATTTATTACCGATTATATTTCCCAAGACTCGAAGAGTCATCCCTTACAGAGTGTAGTGTGATCTCTTATACATTTCTGGCACCATTACAAGCACACTCAAATTTTTCCACAGTATAGGAGCCTATGAGTACAGGTTGATTCACAATAATAGTAGAAAAGATAACTATTTTAATAACTTCACTGCTTCTCATACTGCACAGGCTCCACCTTATTTAAAATTTCCTAAATAACTATTGGTGTCCCTAGGAATTGCTCCTGTATGCTCATGAATTTACTTCTCAAACTAGTTTAAGGCAATTCTCAATTTTATTCTTCTGCTGCCCTCTGTCGAGATGACTCATCCTAACCAACAACTCTGTGTTGAAATCTCCAATCTTGCCAAAATATGCTAAAGTCACCTATCAACTGCGGGGATGTTGCCACAAACCCACCAAAGCATGATGTCCTTTGGTGCTTCTTCTCTGCTTCAGTTGTAGGCTGATCTATCTATGCTCATAAAATTTGTAATCTTCCTAACCCAATGTGCTCATTCCCAGAACAGTTCTAAAAGGTGAGATTCTTTTCTTCTTCACCTGCTTTTGTTGCATAATTTAAAAAGAAGTGTTTATTAAGCCCGCAGTGCTCTGTGGAGATTTAATGAAACAGCCCTGTTGATATCACTTACTCTTTTTTGTGAGTCTCATTCTCTGAAGTCACAGATGAATAACAAGCTGGGCCAGGTACTTCTAATTGGGAGTCTTCGTACTGAATCACTCCAGGCTTGCAGCACTGGTCATATTAATATTGGATAAAATAGTTGTGTTTAACTCTCTCTTCCTTTACAATGAGTTCTCTCTCAGGTGCCTCTTAGGACATGCCATTTATGGAATTCGAGTCTTATTTAAATGTTAAAAAATTGAATTAATCAGTATCTCAATTATTGGCTCATACTATCCATTTGCTTCCTTTTTTTGTCTCTTTCATTTTTAAGGTACTTTTCATAATGTAGGTTAGAAATTTATTGCATGATAGGAGTCTTCTAGGTTAAAATCTTAATCACATTATTACAGTCAATATATCAGCAAGTTATTTAATGTCTATAATCTCAGTTACCTCATCAATAAAGATAAAAATAGTGCTGGCTTCATTAGCATAAGTATGATTATAACTTTGATAGCACTAGCAAATTTCTTAAGGCAATGACCGTTATATAATAAACACTAAATATATATTAGGTAGTACTATTAGTTCCATATTTAATTAGCCTGTTTGGATATCATCCTTTGGCTAATTTAACTCCTCCCTTAACTCCACAGTAACTATTATCATTATCCTTGATTTTATAGTGCCTCTCAAGATAGCAGAAGCTTAGATATTTTTGCTGAATTAATTGAAAACTGAGCCATCCACTGCAGCGGAGTTTAAGTTTCTGCTGCCACCAGAGGAATGGCATTTGATATATTTTTTGAATATTCAGCTGAATCAGTTGCATAAAGAAATAAGAAATCTTCCTTTCAGATCCTTCATCCACCTTCTTTGCTTGTTTTCTGGTCATGGGAAGTTCACAGCTTGTCAGTTGTTCCTGAGTCGGCTTCTTTCCTTTAACTAGATCTTTGCTGCTTCTTCCAGCTTTCACTTATTAGCTGAACGCCCTTTTTCAGTACATTGTTCTTAAAATTATTGCTCTAGTCACAGAAGAAAGGAGGCAAAAGTTAAAAAAATATTATTTTGGTAGAAAGAAAAAAAAGCAGCAATGCCAGGGCAAAATATTTTCTCTATTTTTATATAAAGATCTTTTTTACAGTAAAACAATGAACATCTAAGACACAAAACTTTTCATTTCTGGTACTTGGTAAGTGTAGAATATATTTTCATTTGCTCTTCTGTGTAATTTTCTCTACTACATCAAGATGGCTTATTTACATCAATACTAATACCTGGAAAATTTGTGTATTATCACAATTAATTTTTCACTCTTAAACAGTCTTTAGACAAATAGGAGAGACTTTCCAACTCACAATATCTTTGTCACAGAATATATTTACTTTCTTGAGACTTGTGCTTTCTGTTGTTACTCAGAGTGTCTCTCACTGCACACCAAAGAGAAGCAGATTGTGCTGACATCCCTTTATCCATGATCTCATTGGACCAAATATCTACAGTGTACTTTCCAATAATTTATTTTTTAACATATTTTACATTTATTATCCATATATTAGGTGTCATTCCAGCTTTCATTTTTAAATAAAAAAACTCTTTTCTCCAATTTTTTAAATAATGTTTTTATTTCAGATTTACAGAGAAATCGTTAAGATGTGCAGAGTTCCTGTCTACCCCACACCAAGCTTCCCGTAATTATTAACATCTTGCATGGTACATTTAAAACATTTAGAAAACCAATATTAGTATATTATTATTAACTAAATTTCAAGCTTAATTCAGATTTCACCAGCTTTTCCACTAAGGACTGCTTTTTACTCTCTTTCAGGATCCAATCAAAGATAATAATACACTTAGCCAGCTTTTTAAAGAACATATTTTTCACCACTTAACTTCCTTAGCATCTTATATAGCAAACTTTATAAAAAATAAAAATGTAATAATCTGATTATATTGACTAACTTTATGCCAAATATAAAGCAGATATAAAGACCATTTTTCCAATTCCTGGAAATGCGTTGCTGTCAACAAAATAACAGGAAGAAGAATCCTGCATTGTTAAAACATAATGTTTCGTAATTCAGTTTCATAGAGTTCTTTTTTTTTTTATATTGCTTACATAGTTGCAATAGCTATGAGCATTATAAAATCCAGATTCCAAGAACACATGAAAATAATACTCTTGAGTGGAAATAATATCCTGATCATGGTATCAATGTTAGATTGATGGAAAATGTCAGGAGACTTGTTATTATAAAATAGAAGAAAGCCTGCTGTCAAACTGTCAGTAAGACATAAATGGACAAATAACTTTGAAAATCTACCAAAATAATAGTCCCCCCCCGAAACAATAGCATTTAATTGTATTGTGTCTTAATATTTAATTGCACAGGATTCATTGGAAATAGGTATATTTAAATTCACACACTTAACTTTCATTCATGATACTAATTTATCACTGCTGTTTACTGATATGCTTCACTTATAGGAGAAGGTCAAAGTACTCCTCCAGGGCATTTCAATCTCTGGCAACAATTTGTATTTGCTGATCATAAATATACTTTAGATTTCTGCATTGTTATTTTATGTAATAATGTCAAGGACATTCTGAAGCATTTCTAATAACATCGAGATCCATTTTCTTTCCCCTACAATGCAGCACCCCATTAAATTTAAAGATAACTGAACAATTCTTTAGCTTAGTAGGAGGTATTAGATTTTCTTCAAAAGGTTTTGTTTTTGTCTTCTAATTGTCCTCATTCTTCTTAGTTTGGAGAATGTCTGTGCCCAGAATAAATTGAGGTATAAGAGAAGAGTCTGGTTAGAAGAAAGAATTCTACCACATTTTCTATACTATTCTTATTCTTGATTCTATTTAAGTAATAAATAAGTGTAATGATTCTGTATGTAAATAATGCATGAATTAAATGAGAAAGGTATGGTAATTTATAAAAGGTAACCTATATGCTATAATCTTGTTAAAAATGTTTCCTTAGGGTGTAAGCCATTTTTTAAAAGTCACTTAGAAAATGTCCAAGAGTAAATCTGTAAGAGCTATCTGTGTATTCAAGCCAAATGTGTTCATTGCTGTATTTCTTCGTAACAAATCAGTAAACTATAATATTTCCAATAATTAAACCTGCGCATTCACTTGCTAATCATTACATCCACATAGCAGTCTCTGAAAAGGTATTTTTTGAACAAGTTAAGTTAATGAATGCTATAATATGGAATCTTTTGGGGGAATGTTTTAATTTCTCATAAATGTTTTATTCTATTGGAAGTATTTTTTAAAAATGTGGTGGATTTAAATATTTTCTCTCATTAATTTTGCAAATACTTTTTTCCTTATTAACATGATCTTATAATTTCCTTTATGGTGTGTATTTTGCCATGTAATTTTAAAAAGATATTTTAAAACATTCAAATATTTTAGAGTCTTATCTTAGGATTTGCATTTCATCCCACAAAAACCATTTCCCCAACTTATTTTAAAATATACAATTTTTTAGGCAGTTTTAAGTATAACTGTTTTATGTAGAATATTGATATGTTTTCAGTGGTCAGACATTGGTGTCAGATCTCCTGAGTGTGTGTATTAGCACCACTGCTTATCATGTGATCTCATTCAAATAATTTAACCTCTCTAATCCACTTTGCTTTTATCTGTAAAGGAAGGTAATAATTTCATAATTGTTATGAAGAATAAATCAGGAAATATATAGACGAAAGTTTGAAGGATGATTGGTGGTTAGTGATCACCCAATATGCCGCATATTCTTTTCATATTTATATTTTTATTTGAATTTATTCTGTACAGTTTGAGAGTTCCCAAGTTATGTGTATATTTTAATAGATTATCAATTCTCTCAGTACATTAGTTTGAATTATCCATCCTTCTAATCCAACACTTAAAAGATCTCTTTTCTTAAATCTAAAGTATCATCTATAGATGAGTCTGTATCTTCATTCTTGTTGTATCCCATGGATCTATTTATTGATATGTTATTTATGTGCAATTTTAATTACTTTAAGCATAAAGAATCTTAATATCTAAATGTGCAAGACATAGTCATTCGTCATTCCCAAATCTCCATTTTTTTCCTTTACCAAGATTAGATCAGTTTCTTAACAGTTTTCTTCAAGAAAAAAAAAAAAAAACTAGAAATAACTCCAAAAACATTGAATTTCAACTGAAAGTAATGGAGCTTATGAACCAATTTAGAAAGAAATGTCAAGGTTATAATATTGACTTATTCAAAACACAAATATTCCCTCTTTTATTGATGTATGTCTTCTACTGTATATTCTGGTAAAAATGTTATTGCTTTCTACTATATACTCTGATACATTTAAAAAATAAATTTATACTTAATTGCTATTTAATGAGTTATATTAAGATGTGAAATGAATTATTTTGATAAACTGATTCTTAAATTAAATTAAAGCCTCCATTGGCCATCACCCGATAATCATGCCGCCTTTGTCTATAAAGCACTATGCTTATTGCAGTACACACACACACACCCACACACCACCACACACCCCGAAACTTAAGTATTTTTCAAGTATGTGTGGTACTATAATGCAACTACTGTTCTATAACTTACTTTTTCACTCACGTAATTGTCTAACTCATTTATTAGCCTCTGCATGATATAGACAATTGTTCTTTATTTAACTAATTCTTAAGAAAATTCATCTTGTTCTAGGGAAATATGCCTAATTTTTTGGGAGATGCAATTATACCTACTTAAATCACAGTTGACATGCTTTATATCCAGTTATCTATAACTAGAGCTAGACCTAGGCATAGGATTTAAGCCATTCAAAGCATCACACAACCTGGCTACAAATATTCAGAATCATTGATGTGCAGTCAGACCTGTCCTGAGATCACAGAAAGAAGCATTTGTCTATTCTGTCTTGTACTCCAGTCTGAGAGGATGTAGGTAGGAGTTGTTAACAGTCCTCTCCTTACCAATCGATCACTTGATATTTGATAACATAGACCATATAGAGGAAAGGACTAGAAATAGATAAAGATAAAATCTGGAGTACTTCTTAAATGTAAGGCATATGAGGAGAAAAAAAATCCTATTTGTTCACAACGGTTTTAACCAAAGTTTACAAAAATGTATGAGGACAGTGGTACAAGCATGATTAAAGTAAGTTTTAATTTTCTTTGTTTTTTTCATATGCATTTTGAGGCATATTTATTCAGGATTCTAATGGAAAGAAGCAGCCTGATGCTATTCCTAATATAAACATATCTAAGCATAATTCTATTAGTGACGACGATCTAGTGGAAGAAAGTTAAAAATGATTAGATTTCAGATCTGTGTATCTTAGTAGATTGTGTTTTATCTATATTTTACTGCACTTAATTCTGTCTCTAAGTCTTGCAAACACTTTATAAACACGTGATAAATGGAAATCACTTCTAGATTCTATGTTTAAAATAAATGCAAAACTCTCCCCTATTCCAAAGGTTTGTTATGGTAATCAGATGTATTGAAGCTTAAATATTATCAAAGCTAAAATGTAATTCCAGATTGCTAACTCATAATCTAAAAAGATAAAAATAAAATTTAATTTCATGGATTGAAATTTAATTCTTAAAAAACTATTATTATTGTGGTTATTATTTTTATTTAAACACAATTCAGGTAATGTCTTGTTTAAATAATTTGACTGGAATACAAGTCAAAGAAGTGAGCGGTCACAAGAAGGTATACATGCACTACTGAAAAAAGTTTTTTTGTTATTTCTGCTATTTTCTTAGTCAAGGAAAACTATACATATATAGTGACCATTAAAAATACAAAAACAATATCAAAGCAAAAATTACACTGGAAAAATTTAAACAAGCAAGGAAAACTTTATTCAAGGCTATTTCTGTGAAATTAAAGGCCAGAAAGTTTTTAAGAGGCAAAGTAAGGGTCACAGGTCATTTCTGATAACTGGCTTCGTCCAAAGAAAAAATAAACTTTCCATAAATTTATAGCCAGATAATAACTCAGAGCAAGGCACCTGGCAAAGTTAAGATCTGTACTCCTACAAAAACTGAGAGATAAGGGCATTATCTTCCTTGATGATTATATTTCAAAGGGATGGCTCCCAAGTCTTTGAGAAAGATATTCCGAGGTTGGAAACTAGCAAGAACATTTTTAAAAGGTTTACATCTTAGAGAGGCAGAAGAAAAATTTACAATGACAAGTTTTCTAAAGTTTTCTAAAAAATGGGAGATCAGCATCTTAGAATCAAGAAGGCTGTCTTCTCAAGTTCAGTCAAGCTGAGGGAAGAGTTAGGACTGACCATCAGCTGCAAATATCCAACTGCTTTCACAAGCATCTCAAACAAACATCTTAGCACAATTTTTTTCTACTCTGGAAAAATCATTCCTAGCTATTTTTATAAACAGACCACAGTTCAAAAAGACTTCCAGGAGAACATGATTATTTATTTTTGTTATTGGAGAAGGTTTTATAAATATATCAGCAAGTACACTGGGCAATTTGTTATTACTGTTAAGAGCTCAGGCTGATCCTGTTTTGAATTTTATTGTTACCTGAGAGTATGCAAGTTTAGGAAAATTACAGCACATATCTAGAACTAGTTTCCTCTTTAGTAAAATTGCCTAATTTTTAGAGTTTTGGCTAGGATGAAATTAAATAGTTTGAGTAATTTATTGCTTAGCATTCAATACATTTTAACTATTGATACTTTCTTTCAAAGATCACTCATGACTTTTCCAAAAATGTATAGATGATAAAAGTGGATTATCAATAATGTCTATGAAAAAAAGTCAAAAGTCCCCAGATACTTTGAATTCTACCTGCTTCCGAAATCACCAGGAAAAAAAGTGACTTCTCTATAAACATCTGGTGAAAATAACTCTTTCAATATTTTACAACTAAAGGTCAAACTCGTGTGTTTTTAAATGTGGAATTCATCCCAGGTTAGTTGACTTCCTCAAAAAGCTATTTACCGACAGCTATTTTCTAAGAACTTATACACATCGTCCATGTATACAATAAAATACATTTATTGTTATTGTTTCTGGTATATGTTCTGGTGCCCATCTGGATAAATAAGAACTCCTGCTCATAATAAGCTCATAGTCTATTAAAGTGATTCTTCACCAGAGGTGCATATTAAAATGACCTCAAAAGTAATTCCTACATCAGAATGATCAAATCAGAATCTTAGTATATGGCATCAGTATTTTGGTATTATTGGAAAAGATCCTGAAGAGATTTTGTTTGTTGAAGCCAAGGCTAAGAACTACTGATAGAGTAGATGAGTTCAGAGACTACAGTAAGAAAGACAAAGAGGAAGGAAGGAAAGAATGAAGAAAAGGAGGGAGGGAAGAGAGAGGGAGGAAAGAGAGAGGGGGAGGGAAGAAAGGTTTTTTGCATTTACACTGAAAAATATTATTCAATATATCAGAACTAGTTAAAAGTACATATTTACAAAACTAGAATTTCTCTTAAAATTACCAACAAAAGAAACCAAGTAATTAATATTTAATATTTAATAAGTGTTGCCAAATTCATTTGAGACTTTAAGGACTGATACTTCAGAAAATTCTATTTTGGATTTAAATATACTATTTATTTTGAAAATTGAGACAGGAAATTAAGTCCGCCCTGCCCTATTTGATAAAATGCCGGAAAGACATACAATGAGTTCTTTGCTCATTTGAGATTTTAATAATGTTTGAGTTACCTGTTCATGGGCCATTTAAGTAAGAATGCCTTCTCTTTACATTTTATCACTTAAATTTTTATCTAAAGTGCTTAGACATACCCCTAACCCTAAGGCATTCTATTAAAGTTAGTATATCTTAACTATTGATAAAAAGATCTGAAATCATAATTAAAGGAAAGACTGACCCAGTGTAAAATTTATATAACTAGCTATTGATAATTTTAAAGTGGTATGTTGATGATGAGACATCGTTGCTGTCATAACTTGTCAGTATTTTAAAACTAATAATTTATTCTGCTTCTACTCCAGATACTCCAGGGAAATTAATATCCTAAATAATTTATTTGATTTAGTAAAAATGTAATTGTTACTTGATCCCTGATTACCAAAACACCTTATTACTGATCATCTCACAACTGAGAATTATAGAAGTAAGCAACATATTTTATTTAGTTTTAATCTAATTTAATTCTGTCCATTCTATGAATATATTTAAAGGATGATATTTTAAAAATTACATCTATGATTTTATTGAAGTTACTTAGCAAAGTCAGAGACTATTGTACTGTAAGTTCTTTGCATCTCTCTTTGAATAATAACATTGTATAACCAGATAAAGTCAGTGAAGTGTATACAATCATATTATCTAATGCTGTTTGTGATGCTTCCTGGGAGCTAAAGAAAAATGTATCCTCATCATAAGAGTAATAAACATTGGCAATTATGCATAATTATGGAGATTAAGTTCCAATTAAGGCTCAATTTCAATAATATCCCTAACCACAAATCTTTTCAAGTTTTTAGTGACATGAAAGAAGATCAATGTAACTCAAGATACTAATCTCTATTAATGTTTAAGATAAAATGAGTTGGATTTAGGGACTTCTGCATGTATACCGGTACTCTAGCAGCTCAACTTGTTCAAGAGCATATCTCCATTTGCCTTAGAATTTGTACAGAGTCACGAAAGAATTTTTTATATTCAAATATGACATTTACCACTTGGAAAAATGCAAAAGAATCAGTTGTCCACCTGGTTTTGCCTACAAAATGACGTTTTTAAATGTCAATTCTAAAGTTACCTAATAGGCTTTAGAATATTTTCTACTTAAGCTTCATATTATCCTTTTGTAACAGCAATAAAAAGTCTTTGTATTTTATATTGTTAATAAAAAGAATATGCTAACACAAAATAGCATAAGAAAATGTAAGGTACATTGTTCTAGTAAGAAGAAAGGAAAATGAAGTTATTTTCCCATTTGTTTTTAAAAACAAACAAAACAAAGCTAAATTTAACTGCTATTTCCATGGTAAATCTATTGGTGGAAATGTTAATATTATGCAATTAAATATAATACACATCTAATTAAAATTATTTTATAAGAATTGGCTATCTAGTCTACTGTACTTTGTTTATATAAACACTATTTGATTATACATAGTTTTTGATAAATCAACTTTTGAATGCTCACTATGTGTCAGGCACTGTACTAAATTGCCCTGCATACTTCCCTATTAAGTAACTGCTAGTATTGTCGCTTTGTACAAAGTGAGGAAGCTGTGGCTTATGGAGTTAAATGACTGGACTGCTGTAACACAGCTAGTGAGTGGTATAGCTGGATTTTGAACCCATGTAATGGTTTTGTATGCTTAGCAAATTGCCTTATTCAGTGTAAGCACCTGTATTGATTTAATGTAGCATCTATATAGCTCGTCATCACCATATTCTTCAGGCAGAAAGAACAGAAAGGAATATACTATGTCTTCTGCAGACAGGCCTAAACTCCATGCTATGTTTAGGACCATCTAAGAAGAGAACAAATTAATTATAATGAATTGTCTATATGGCATTCAGTGATCAGACCCAAGTGAAGCTTCTTTAGTCTTGCAGCCTTACAGCCAAAGATCTTTCCTGGTTTGCTTCTTGCACTCTTTCTACTCCACTTTCTTATTTATTTCTTTACATGTTACTCCCCTTTACCCATCACATTTGCATACACAGGTTGATATAATATGCAGTCAACAAAAACAGAGGTGGAAGTACAGATAAAAGACAAAAGAAAATGAAAATATTTAAATGAGAAATTTGGAAGGAATCGCAATTCTATTTTCATCTACCCACTTTAAGAGAAGTGTCATTCCACAGTGTGACATTCATTTAATAAGAAAATGTAAGGTACATTGTTCCATTTATTAAATCAACTATGCTTTCTCTTTAATAGGAACACACTGGAAAATAGCAAAGGAGGGGGAAATCATATCTTCTTCCTTATTGATGAATTTTTAAACTGTGAAGACATGTGGGTATATATCACTCCTTACATACAGCACCAAGAAGACCCTAAAAATTAAAGGTATTCACAGTAAAAAAAAAATACTTAATAAACAAATATTATGACATAGAACCTTAAAAACACATCTCAAACAACATAAAGCCATTTATTCTGCAATGAAAATTTCAGGAATAAATACATTGAGTCTAGGATATATCAGGATATCAGACAGCATCAATTATCTAGCGGCAATTGAATTTAACAGATAAGTGAAAATATGGAGTTCATGTTGTTGATCCTCATTTTGTTTTAATGCATTTTCTAATAACCTGGTGAAAATAAAAGAGTGTGTTATAGACCAATGTTTGTGTCCCTCCCCTTCCCCCACCAATTCGTTTGTTGAAGCCCAAAACTCCAATATGATGGCATTTGAAGATGGACTTTTAGCAGATAGTTAGGATTGAATTAGGTCATCAAAGTGGCACCCTTAAAATGGGATTAGTGATTTTATAAAAAGAGAAAGAGAGATCTTTCTCTCTCTGGGAGAATACAGAGAAAAGAGAGAATGCAGCAAGAAGGCAGCCATCTGCAACCCAAGGAGAGAATTCTCGCAACACGCTGCTCCTGTTCACACTTTGATCTTGGACTTCTAAGATCTACCTGAACTGTGAGAAATAGATTTCCATCATTTAAGCCAAACAGTATATGTTATTTTGCTATGACAACCAAAGCAAACTAAGACAGGGTGGTAAATCTTGAGACTTCTAATGTGTGAAAGTGCATTTATTTTGCTCTCACATTGAATCAACAATAAGGTTGAGTATAACATTTTAGGTGGAAATTTTTTTCGTCAGATTTTGTGTGGAATGTTCCCGTGTCTTATAGCTTCTACTGTCTCTGCTAAGAAGATTGATGACATTCTGAGTTTTTATTCTTTATGCAAAAATATCTTTTATGATTATTTTTTTACTAGAAGGTTGTAGAATTGTATCACTTACCTCCTATTCAGATGATCAATATGTACTTTCCTGTAAATTTATTTTAAATAATTGTGCTATAACTCAGCGATGACTACTTTCAGTTTGGAAAATATTGTACATATTTTGTTGAAACTTTACTTAATTACTTACTGGATGACTTATTTTCTTTGCTTGTTTCATTCTCTCACTATGGGATAACTCTTTGCAAGATATTGATGTCCTAAAATGTTTCTGTAAATTTAAGCTGAGGTATTAATAAAAGTTTTTATTTGATTATGACAAAGTAATGTAACAATTTTCAGAGTTTGTTTCAAAAATGCGAGGCCTCAAAGTTGTTAATAAGCATTATAAAAAACAAATGGTTCAAAGTTCATATTAACTGGGAAATACAAGACTGAACAAAACAATCAAATTTCTTAACTGTAGGTCGTATCAGAGTAATTAGAATATCCTATATTTTGTAGTGTTTCAAAAAGAAAACATGACATAGAATATGTACCTATGAAAAATATTGTTTATTTTAGAGAGCATCTAATAAAACTACTTAATAATATAATATAAGTCTAATGAGAGCACCTTGACTTTGTTATATGCCTACGGAAAGCTTTCAGTGTAAAACATCAATTTAAAATTAGTTCTAAATACACAGAAAGGGTCATGTTTTAAAATAATAATAACAACTTGTTTTCCAGAAAATAACAACTTATTTTCAAGAAAAGAATATATTATTCTGCTTTGGAAAAAGAAAGAGAAATAGAAAAAGAAAACAAAACCTTGACTAAAAGAACAAATGGAGAGACTAGCTAGCAATTCCTTAAATAAACATTTAGGGAGAACCAATGGGCTAACTTATTAGACTCTAGAGAGCAAAGCAGCCCACCACCAAAGGAATTCATAGTCTGATATCAGGCAAATCCCAAGTGACCATTTCAGTTGATATGTGGCATCAGAGTGGAACACACATTGTTGTGAGATCACAAAGGCAGACACTAATTTAGGATGGCCGAGCGACTGGTTAAAATAGGCTTTTTGAGGGGTGGTATCTGAACTTTAAAAAGTGATTCGGCCTCTGTGAGTGAAAGACACGGAAGTTGGGAATGGGGTGTTTAGATCTTGCTTTCAGAATAACAACTCTTGGAAGCATTAACTTCAGCCCGAAGACTTAGCTGAGATTTACTGTTCTTTTCTCTACTCTACTTCTGTAACAAATAATAACCTCATTGTGAAAGAAAAGGATGTTTTTTTTGTTTGTTTGTTTTGGTTAGTTCTGTTTTGCTCTGCTTTTTTTTTTTTTTTTTTTCAAGATGTGAGCAGTAGTACTTCACATCCTGAAGTAGAACTGAGTTAAATGCAGGTGTTCAAATATCTTGCTGGTTTAAAGGAAAACTCATGGCAATTTATGGTTCAATTAAGTTATTTAGAGCAAGTTTGGCTAATTACTTTTTGTATTTTTGGCAATATATTCATTAACATAGATTAGAGATGAAGAGCTTTAGTTTCTCATATATCAGCAAAAAAATTTATTAGTACTGTCTTATTTTAAACATAGAAAATTCACCAAAAGTTCAAATTAAAGGTCTTATTAACTATCTGGATAAATATATGGTACCAATGCTAACAATTTACAACATTCCCTGTATTGTTTACTTACAAAAGCCTCGGGATATATCTTTTTTAATACAGGATCATCAACAAAAGTATGATTCTGTTGTCACCTCTGACAATATAACACACTAAATATGTACCAGGTAAAACCTTTCTGCCTGGCCATATTCTATCTCAGTAAATGATTCTGTCAGTGTGTAGTGAATTATAAAATTTCCATTTCGTTTTCCTTTTTTTTGTTCTTTTAGTAAAGATCAAGGAATACTGCTTTGGAAGCACAAATCAGTTACACCAGGCACCTTTATTCAATAATTTTACCTGTAATTCCTTTCCATTCATAATTCATTGTTGTTAAAGACCTTCCTTGATAATCACTGCCATTGACTCTATAGATAAGCTTTATTTGTAATAATGTATGAAACATAATAGTTTTACGCAAATTAAGAGAAATGAATTTTATGATATATATTATAGTATTTTTCAGAGGGAGGGAAAATTTGAAGGCATGTTATTGATTTATTGAGGTCATTAGAGTAATAAAATGACCATTGAAGAATCTATTATTCTTATATTTTATGCAGCATGGAGTATATAGATTAGCTTTATGACTGAAAAAAAATGTTTCATAATGCAGCATCAAGAAAATACACTTATTTAAGAGATTTTAATACATCTTTGATATATCCCTTGCTGTTTAAACCCAGCAACATTTTATTAAGTGAGTGAATTATATTTATAAAGTAAAAAGACCAAATTATGTCTTTATTGGACTAAGATCACTTGTTCAGGAAATTATATTTCTCAAGGTTTGAAGCAGAGCAGAGAGAAAGGTTTGTTTACTGTAGACTTTCATCGCTGGTATCAGAATATCTAATGTTGAAACATATATTCAAAAAACTCAAATTCATTTACACATTTTTATTTATTCTTAAATATTCTAAAGACAGTCATGTATCTTAGACTAGGGAAGATCTAGGAAATGTTCCATATAACAATCTCCGAGTCTTTTGCTTTTTCCTATTACTATTTACTCCTCATCTTCAGCTTATTTGAAGCCAGACGGGCAGAGCAGCATGGTCTCCCAGGCCTGTAGTTACTGCTTCTCATTCTGACAAATCAATATAAATTGTGAGCCTGAAACCTGATATCATCAACCACATCTTCTCCGTTTCACAGCAGGAAATAAAGTTATTTCAGAATCCAGGGCACCAAACACATAAAAGTGTTTATTGTAACATAATTTTGCCAGGCAAAATATAGAACTATTATTTTCTTATAATACTGTGGCTTAAATAGTTGATTCAATATTTTTGTAGAATATGTTGTAAAGTACATATCAGCATGAATATACTCCTTTTATATACATACTTGTTGACAATAGCTATTATTTGAATGTAAGTGTGTCTAGTGAAAATTGTAAAAGAAGGAAAAATATGTTTTCTAGTTTACCTTTAATGGCTTTATTGTTTATTCTATTTTTATTCACATCTTTTCTTTCTTTTACCATCCAATGCTATAATAGTCTCCAGTCTATAAGGCATTTACTAAAACTGAACTAAGAAAGTACTTGTATAAATTTTCAATAAAATGATCTCACTTTAGATACAATTTCAATAAAATGAAAAAAGATATTTGACATTAAGTAGTTTCCCATTATCCATAATATCATTACTTACAATGCATGTCCTAATTTGTAAAACATTAAATTTTGAGAATTCTAATATTTTGAATGGTGATATAATGGTTATGCCTATATTTTAGGCCAAAGAATTATCTCTAAATCTCTGCTTTTTTGACATTCTGAAAGAAAAGTTAGTGAATAGCATCTTGCTGTTCAAATATTAGACTGGATTTCAGTTTATTTCCTAGAAAGGGTGTCTTGGCACTTTGCATATTCTGTGAAGGCTTTGAAGTAACCTGGAGTTTACTGTGTTTATGAATCTTGAGAACTCTATGACTAGCTCTACACTGAGACAGATTTGGGAGTCATTAAAACAATGAAACATAGTCAAAATAGAGGGGAGAAAACATTGTAAAAATACTAAATACTTCTCCCAATCCATATTTCTTTACCTGACCTGGAACATAATGAATCTAGATTTCAAGGTTTAAGGAAGGTTTCTTTGTTTTTTTGACAGAGTTATTATGACATTATTTATAGATGAGTGTGTGATTTTAAATATTATATCCTGAAACATTTCCCATTTTCTTTTTCCAAAACAGCCTCAAAGCATTTTAAGATAGAAAAAATTTTTAATCAGGCTAAATGTTATGAATATTTTAATGTTAAAAGAATTTCAGTGTCAATAAATTTGGATTATTGATCACTTATTATTTACCTGTATTTACACTGTGCTTGCATTCAAGATCTACAATTTCCCCCAAATATTCTTAGGACTTACTTCAGTTAATTTTTTGACATGATATATAAAAGGGGAAAATGTTCTTTTCTTTAGCTGTATAGAAAAAAGCAGTATAAAGTATACACAAAGGAAATAAATCAACTTGATGCTAGGTACTTTATTAGGTAGTACAACTCCAGATGTTTCAAGTATTGTTTGTCATTTCTCTAGAGTGAATAAAGATGATATTCAATGAAGAGTAAGGAGGTTCAGTGGAGGAAGGAGAAACCTGAAATAGTATAATAGGCGCAAAATAAAGCACCTGATTACTTCTTAGAAATTGAACCAAAGTTCATCATTCGAATTTCTCTCAACAGTTTAACTCTATTCAGAAGGATGTGCATGTTGTGTGTCAGATTTGCGTACACTAGAATCATTCCTCAGGCAAGCCAGATTTTAGCTCAGTAGGCACTGGAGTCGATCCAGGTAGCTGGCACAAGGCCCCAAATAAATACACATTGAAGAGTAGTACACTGCAACGGCAATATTAAATTAAACTTGACATTCTCAACAAAAAGATTCACTATTTGTATACTTTTGGGAAATCTGATTTGTTTCCATACCTCTCCTCCTTCGGTATTCTGAGCAGCTGGTATAAAATAAAATCTGTTTCTGCCACTTTAATCTATTACTCATAATTAATACTTATGAAAATACAAATATTTACAAATCACCATAATTTACTAGTGAAATTAGGTAGACCATTGGCAACATAATTTGAAATCATATTATTATGCAGCTATTAGCCACTTTAAAAAATCCATTAACTTGTATTATGTCATATTGTGTATCTCTAGACTATACCCATATTTATGTAATAATGTTGTCAAAATTGCCCCAAAATATTTATCTAATTTTATCTCTAGAGGTTATGCTTGCACTTTAGCTTCTTTGAATTATTTCTGAATAATGTTCGAAAATCTCTAGGGAGTTATTTTTATGGATTCACACAGTATTCTTTTTGGATGCTCTGTGGTAAATGCCAATTTCTTCATCTAGTATATGAGGGTGACAAATACTATAAATATGACAAACAAACAGCCAGGTATGGATGATGGTTCTGTTCCACGATATCAGTTTAAACCATTGAGAAAGGGTATTCTTCAAGATTAGATATTTTCTCCCCTGACTACGTGTTAGTGGTAAACAATCTGTAATACCATTCATTCCTTTTTTTTCCTTAATGCAAAATATTCTTATAATAATCGAAAAAAAGGAAGTGTCTTTCTTCCCTACCTTCCCTACCAGTGGAATTGTTCATTATTTCATTCCTATTACTTATGTGTACATACCATATTTGCCTACATCTACAATGTATATGTAACTGCGTATCTTTATCTCAAGCTAATCTATCTATATTATTATCTAAATATATACATATATAATCTAACCCAATTTGTCCCCAGACTCATTTTTGATAATTTATTATACAGAAACATATGATCCAAAATTATATATCTTTAACTATTTAGCACTAATTTTCATGTATATATAAAATATCAGGAAAGGGACAAAAAATACATATATAACAGTTTTGCTTGTTATTCAAGAAAATATTCTTTTACAGTGTGTTTGCTAAAAACCAAAGGTGAAGAAAAAAATCTTGAAGGCAACCAGAGGAAATTAAAACACAACACATAGGGAATGATTGGAACGTTCATAAATTAATCATCAGAAACCATGAATATCGGAGGACAATGGAGTACTATCTATATACAATAATGTTGAAAGAAACATACAAAATAGATGCTAAGGCCTAGTTTTTGTAAAAATCAACAAAAAAAAAATTAATAATAAACAACTCATAAATGTCAATGCAAAAATATTAAATGTAATTAGCCAAAAAAATCCAATAAAAATGACAATGTTATAAACAAGCGGGAATTTTTCTCAGAGTACACAGGTGATTCAATATTAAAAGTCATTTAAAATATCTATCATATTAATAGATTTAAGAAGAAATTACATACATCACATAGTATTTCTCAAAATATAGAAAAATATTTGATAAAATAAGATGCGGATCTGGTTAAAACATTAAATGTAATGAGGACTGGTAAATAATCTATAATAAAACCATATATTATATATAAAATAAATAAAGTACAAAGTCAAAATAAGAAAACATACTATTTTTCAGATACTTTAAAAGTATTTTTGGATATTTAAAGTAAAGCAATTAGAAAGGAGAAGGGAAAAAATGATTGTCGCCACCGGGGCAGATCAGAGTTCGCCATCGTGCCAATGAATTGGCAGAGAGAGAGGGATGACGATGGCGCCGAAGTGTAGTCAGCATTTTTCCTCTGTGCTTCCTCATTGATGCAGTGAAGAATCACAGGTCAGTGAGATTTAGAAAAGATTTATTAAAAGTATATTTTAGAAAAATAAAGAATGGCCCAAGGAGGCACATGGTCCCAGTGAAGAGCTGCAAGAGAATGTTCTAACAATAACCAGTTCAAAGGGGCCATGAAACGGCCACAAAGGCTATAAAAGTCTAAACAAAAGGCCACAAAAGGAAAAGGCCACAAAAAGACCACAAAAAGGCTAAAAGGACCCAGAAGTGGAAATGTCTGCATTATATCTGGGCCATGATGGTGGTTCCAAAGGGATTCCTAGGTGATTGGCAAGTGAGGTCATTTTGATTGACACTTGGCTGCTACGTAACTCTTTGCCTAGTACACATGTGTGTACCCAGAATTCTACTACCATCAGGGTGTTCTTTGGGTGGCCTCTAGGCTGAGCTCCTCTTTTGTTCTCCCTGCTGCTCATGTCTGACTAGCTACCTAACACAATTAAATACAATAAATACTGAAAAGAATAACACAGTTAAAACACTATATTCATTTCATGTGATTATGTATCTGGGTTCAAAGAAGTAATTGTAAAATTATTACAATAACTAGTTAATTTAGTAAAATAACAGATTATAGGTTTAAATCATAAAAATCAGTAGCCACCATAGGTACAAATAAAATTTAAGTAAAGAATAAAAAATTTGCATGTAATAGAAGAGAAAGCACAATATATCAGAACAAATGGGGAAATAATATACTGAATTTAAGCCTGACAGAAACTTTCCAAATATATATGGCAAAACTATAAAATACTAGTAAAAAAACATTTGATTAGATCCGAATAATTGGAGACACCATGACCTCGCATCGAATCTTGATACTTTACATATGTCACTTCTTTCTACGTTAATCTATAAATTGAGTGGAATGCAAATAAAAATGCCATCAGGTGTTATTATGAAGCTAGTACAGGTATTTATAAAGTTCACTTCAGAAATGACAAACATCATAGGAGGAAAGTTCTACTTTTTAATAAGTGGTATTGGGACAATTAGAGAGCCATCTTGAAAAAAATATAACTTTCTTACAAAAAATAAATTCCAAATAGAATGGATATACTATTTTTTAAAAAGTTGTAAATGTATAACAGATAATATAAGTAAACCTCTTTATATAACTGGAGAGGTGAAAACTTTTTGTCTCAAAATCTAGAAATAATTTTTACAATTATGACAAATTATTTTTGTTTTTTTAAAAAAAAGTCCCTGAAGGATGTAAGTTCATAATTAGGAAAATACTTTAGTAACCATTGGATAATACAAAATAACTAATTCATTTAAAAAAGACACTTAACAACTTACAAATCAAGCTTTTATTCTGCTTTTTCTAAGTGATATTAACTACACTGTAATCATATAGTTAATAGTATTGTTTTTCTTTATTGAAATTAGTCAATTAATCAAAAACAAATAAATACAAAAGATAGGAGAGATTTTGAGTGTTGGATGAGCCAGTGGAAAAATGCTAGAGGACTTAAGTGGCAGGTTATTCAATGTGATTAGGTCATTTGTATTTGCTAACCTATGCTTAAGGAAGTCAGGCTGGAAGACAGAGTTGTTATTTTTCTATATTTCAAAGAGATGGTTCCCAGGTCCTTGAGAAAGAAATTCCTGAGTTGTAGAAGATTTACATCACAAAGGGGCAAAGAAAGAATTTATGACTGCAAGTTTTCTAAAGTAAATGCTTTAATTAGAGGGAGGTCAGGGACCTATAGTGAAAAAGAAACCTGTCTAATTTAGCTAAGGTGAGGGGACTGTTGAGGCCATCTTAGTCAATGAGCAAACTATAAAGCTACTGATATCTCTATATTACTTCAGCATTTAGCTATAAGTTTTATTTGACCTTGATTATCCTATAATCAGATCAACTTCTATTCTGTGTCCTCTTGCTGTATTTTAAAAATTCCAGTCAATATTTTTCTAGTTCACAACTTAATTTCCATTGATAATGTTTTCTTAATTACCATTAATTAATGCCATTTTCTTCACTACTTGGTCCAAGTAGATAACTCTGGTATCTAATTCCATTTTTTTTTAAATTACTGCTATAATAATCACTGTCTTGTCATATACTTAAAAATATCATGGTACTTGCATTTATTTTGTTTTAAAAACAAAGTAAATATTATAAGTGGTTTTCTATCTACAAATAGTCAAACACGTTATGAACAAAATTCAAAAAAGTAAAAAACCTCTGGTCAGAAATGCAGGTTTCAGGAATTTCAAATATCTTTATGAAAACTAAGTACATTCATATAGAATAAACTTTACCTCATTAGTTTGTCAATAGATAATTGATCACCTCTTATGTGCCAAACACTGTTTTAATGCTGGGGATGTAAAGAAAACAAAATGTAAATGAATGGATGAAGAATAAACTGTTTATTTACCTAGTAAAACATAATTTATTTGGAAAATACAAAGCCTGCCATGGTAAAATAATAATAATAATAATAATAATAATAATAATAATAATAATATAATAATGGGGAGAATGGAGATGGAGCAGCAGATAGGGAGTGTTGGAATTTTTAACAGTTTTGTGGGAAGATATGACTGATAATTAACATTTGAGCTAAGTCTTGTGGCTATCTGCATGCAGGGTGCCCTAGGCAAAGGAAATACCAAGTACAAAAGCTCAGAGGAGGCTAGAATCAGTAGTGCAGGGTGAGCTAAAGGGGGGAAAATAGAGAATGATGCCCCATGATACCAGAGGGCCAGACTGTATAAGCCTATGCAGGTCATAGAAACCTTTAACTTTTGATTTGAGTGATATAGTGCCTTTGGAGCAGAGTTTTGAGCTGAAGCATAATATGTATTAAAAGGATCATTCTGGCCATCCAGTACGGAGAAAAGTACAAAATTATGGAGTATCTTTACAGCATTTTTGCAATAATTCAAGTGGAAATGTTAGTGGCTTCGCCATAGCGTCACAGCAATGAGAAGAGGTAGGATTCTGAATTTGGAGCTAAATAGAATATAGGGTCTGAGAGAAATTCCAGAATGACTCCAACAGTTGAGCTCAAGAGCATGAAAAGGGGGAGTTGCCATTTACTGAGATGAGGATGAAGTCTAAGGTGGGGAGGTGATTTGAGAGGGGTTTTAGACATGTTAAGTTTGAATACCTAATAGAGATCTTAGTGGAGACAGTAAGCTGATACTGACCTTAAACAAATAGACAGATAGTTCTCCAGAAATATTAAGTTTATTTGGGAACAGTCAAGAATTCCATTCTAGGACCTCCAGTCTAACCAGATGCAAATCCTGAAAATGGAAGGAAAGGAAGCTCTTACAGAGAAGAGGAAGTTGGGAGGGCTACTATGAAGGAATAATTCTTCACACTGGGCTCTGAGGTAGGTGTAGGGCACGTGAGCTCCCCCTTCAGGCCTCCCACCTTCATTACAAAGAGGTTTCTGTTCACTCATTTCTACACTGGTATCTGAGTACGAGCACAGTTCATGGCTGACGATAGATATTTGGTAGCCTTAGAATACAAACAGTATTGAAAACCACGAAGCTATCAATATGCAATAAATGCTATTTGTTCTTGTCTTCACTATTTACTTATTTCTTAAGGAACTTATTAAACAACATGAACATTCACAATATTATTAATGCTGATAGAATTATAAATTTTAGTGCTTCAGAATTTAACTCACAACTGAAATAATCAAGATAGTTATAATTATACTTTACTTAAACTTTATGGAATTTATAAAATCCAAAAAGATTAAGTGATTTGTGTTCTCACAGCAAATGAGGATCCAACTGTATTAATGCATGTAGCCAGGTTTGTGCAATAGGATCTTTCCAAAAATACCCCGAAACATTTTACTTGGTAGCTCCAGTAAGAAAAATAAACATTTCCTCCATTTACCTATGACTACAGGACAATTATCTCACTGGTATTACAGTTTTCTTGATTAAAATTACTAGAATTTAAACTCTTTAAGTAAAAGATATATATCTTGTACATATACATCATTAATCAAGAAAAAATGGTGTAATTGTCACTGTCGGGACTGATCGGAGTTCGGTGTCACCACAACGGTAGGGGGTACGGAGAGGGATAATGACGGCAGATGTGCAATTAGCATTTTCCCTCAGTTCTTCCTCAAATGACACAGTGAAGGATGAGATTTAATAGTTTTATTAAAAGTATATTTTAGAAAGACAAAGAATGCCCTATGGAGGCACATGGTCCCAGAGCTGTAACCAACACAAAGGGCCAACCCAAATGGCTACAAAGGGACAAAAAAGGCCTCAAAAAGAGAGAAAGAACCCAGAATAGCAAAAGGGGAGTGGAGCCCTGAAGGGCAAAAAAGACCCAGAAGTGGGAAAGTCTGTCTTTTACCTGGGACATGATGGATGGAACCAAAGTTTCCTGAGTGATTGGCAAGTGTGGTCATTTTGATTGACACCTGATTGACACTAGGCACTAAATTTCCCTAGTGTGTATGTGTGTACCCAGAACTCAGTTTGCTATAATTAGATTCATGAATTTCCATGCATAGTCATGATAATATAATGATGGTATAACGAAGCTGAAATTACGGGCAGTACTTTCTGGGCATGCGTTTGTAGCTGGTTTAGGCCAGCAGCTTTTATGGCCTTTGTGCTCTTGGATTTGGGGTAATTTACAATCCTAAAAGAGGGGTATTTCTGGGAGGTCCTTAAGGAAGATCTTCAAGGGAAGTTTCTATGATGACAGAGCTGGGCCCCTATTCCTTTGTTCCCCTGTCACTCATGTCTGACTGGCTTCCTAATATAATGATTCAGATACATTTCCAATGTAGGGGTGCAGGGAAGGGGGTGGTTTCTCACACCACCAATTCTTTATATACTGATATTTGAAACATATTTATCTGTTTTTCAATTCCCCTAAATTTCTTTAACATTCTTAATTTATTGATAAAAGATAGTGTTATATAATGCAAGCTGAACTACTTCTATTTATATCCATTTATATTTTCTGGATTAATGATGTATTTGAATTTGTTTCTACTTATAATTTTGTGTCTTCTCATCACGTTTCCTCTTTCTCTTTTTCTCTGTCTTTCTGTCTATGTGTGTGTGTATTTATGCTTTTCTATATGCAATGTGAATAATATCTCCACTCTCAATACAATTTAATCAATAAGAGTAGGAGAGGGGATTCTGGGAATGTAGTGGTCTGCAAATAACTAATAACTTTTTTTCAAATATATTCTAATCTCTAAATAGAGAATGAAACAAGTTCTATAATCTCTACACAGCTATTTACAAAGCAAGGCTCTTTTGAACTTTCTTCAAGAGAAATTGTGCTTGTCTTTATGTAACCTTCATAGATTAGGCAAATACTTGGATAATGATCCTTTACCATATGTGTCTTTTACAAATATATTCTCCTATTTTGTGGTTTGTTTTCTTATTCTCTTGACATTGACTTTTGCAGAGCAGAAGTTGTTACTTTTAAGGCAGTCCAGTTTATCGATTATTTCTTTCATGGATCATGTATTTGGTGTTGTATCTAAAAAGTCGTCACCATACAAGGACATTTAAGTTTTCTCCTGTTATCTTTAAGGACTTTTATAGCTTTGATTTTCACATTTAGAACTGTGATCTATTTTCAGTTAATTTTTGTGAAGTTGTAAGATCTATGTCTAGATTAATTTTTTGCAAGTGTTTTTCCAATTGTTCCAGCATCACTTGTTGGGAAAATAATTTTTCCATTGTATTGCCTTTGTTTCTACCCTGTCATGATTATTGTTGTTATATAGTAAGTCTTGAAGTTGGGTTTTGTCAATCCTTCGACTTGGTTCTTCTCCTTCAATATCACGTTGGCTCTTCTGGATCATTTGCCAGTTATCTTTCTGTTAATGATTTTTAGTTTAATTCTGTTTTGGTCTGAGAGCAGGAATTATATAATTTCTATTCCTTTAATTTTGTTAAAGTGTATTTATTTTATGTCCCAGAATGTGGTCTATCTTGGTGGATGTTCCATTTAAAAAGAATATATATTCTGTTGTTAGTGAATAGAAGTAACCTATAGATGTTCTTTATATCTACCTGATTGATGGTGCTGTGGAGTTCAACTATGTCCTTACTGATATTCTGTGTGCTGGATCAATCCACTTCTGAGTTGAAGTCTCCAGCTATGACAGTAGATTCAGATATTCCTTCTTCTAATTCTATCAGTTTTGTCTCACATAGTTTGACAATCTTGTTGCTGGGTGCATAGAGATTAAGAACTGTTATCTCTTCTCGGAGAAGTGACCTCTTTAAGATTACATAATGCCCTTCTTTATCCTTGGTAATTTTCCTTGCTTAGAAGTCTGCTCTGTCTGAAAATAATATACCTAACCTACTTTATCTGATTACTGTTAGCATGGTATTTTTTTTCACCAATTTACTTTTAATTTATATGTATCTTCATATTTAAAGAGAGATTATTGTAGACAACTTATAGTTGGGTCTCATTTTTTGATCCACCATGACAATCTCTGTCTTTTAATTGGCGCATTTAGATCATTGAAATTCAAAGTGATTACAGATATAGTTGGATTATATCTACCATATTTGTCACTCTTTTCTGTTTCCCTTGTTCTTTGTATTTTTGTCTTCCACACATGAATTTTGTGGTTTTAACTAAATATTTTATATGATTCTATTTTCTCTCCTTTTTTAGCATATCGGTTATACTTTTAAAAAATTACCTTTTGTAGTGATTGCCTGAAGTCTTCGATAAATAGTTATGACAAATTCGAGTATACTTTTAAGTGACACTATACCACTTCATCGGTAGTGTTAGCACTAGGCCTTCAATACAAAATAATCCTAACTGTTCCCTCTTGTTCCTTGGGTTATTGTTGTTATTCAGATATATGTACATGCACATAAAGAAATATATAAATAAGCATATGCAATGATTGCAATGTTGTTATTATTATTTTGAGCAAACTGTTACCTGTAAATTAATTAAGAATAAGTCAGGGAGAAATAAAGACTGTTTCAGACAAACAGGAATTGAGGGAATCTCTTGTCAGTCGACCTGCCTACAAGGAATGTTAATAAAAGCTCTTTAGAGGGGAAAAAAATAACATAACATAGGTCAGAAACTTGGATCCACAAAAAGAAAGAAAGAGATTAGCAGAAGGAAGTAGTGAATGTAAAATAAAAATAAGTAAAATTAAATAATTTATTTAAGAAATACATAAATATTAATGCAAAATGTATTTGATGCTTGATAGAAGAGAACCATCTGAAATGGAATTACTCATAAAGATCAAAATATACATATGAAAACACATAGAAGTAAATGCAAATGAAAAATTTTGGATCACAATTTTAATATCATGCAAGGTAGATTTTTGGACTAAAAATCATTACATGAAAAAAAAAGAATACCTCATAATGCAAAAGGCTATGATTGCCAGTAAAGTAAAAAGAGCTGTTAATAGCTCTACATTAATAACATGGCAACGATTTCTATAAAACAGATACCCTTGGAAAAGAAATAGAGAAAAATATAGACGTATACCTGTAATAGAAGACATTCACATATTTATTTCAAATCTAGAAAGACATGCCTATTTTCAAGTGTCGAGGAAAATATTTGGATCCACTTGAAATGTTAGCATCATCTAGAAGTAAACTCTTTACTAATCTCGAATGCCCTCCATTTAGAAAGGATGTAAAAGATAATAAGAAAGAAATCCTCTCAAAGTTCAGAACCTGAGATGTATATCTGGCATGAATTTTCCTTAAAGAGGAAATGGTCAAATATGTAGATCTACACTGCCTGGTCTGACATGAATAATAACTTTGCTAAATGATCAGAGGAATTTACAAGTGCAGGTCTTGGAAAATGCATGTAACTGAATCTGTCAGGAAGGGTACAGCATTAAAGAGATTTATGTTCCATTGGAACGCTTACTCAATACTGATGAGGTTCTTAATAATCGGGTGGCTTATTCTGTGAAAGTCAATCAGCTTCTTTCTCAGTCATCTTAGTGTATGCTCAATAAGCTCATGAACAATGTAACTGTGGTAATGGTAATGGAAATATTTGCATGGTCAATGACATAAATTTTTCCTCTCCAAGGCTCCTGACCCCACTATCCAAAAGTAGACATCGACTGATAGTCTGAAATGGCATCACTTCGCGGGGAAGCTCTAAAGGGCTTTCATTCAAATAAAAAAAAAAAAAGAAAGAAAGATACTCAAATTAGACATAAGTGTCTATCATTCCCTAAAATGCTTTGATAGCCCTGCCATCTGTTGACTAGGTAAAAGCTTTATTTATGTGGCGACCATAATAGAGCGATATGGAACAGATTCTCTTTCACAGATTTCATGAGGAGCCAACCCTGCTGAACCTTGATCTTAAACTTCTGGCCTCTAGAACTGTGAAACAAGTCACTTCTGTTTAAGCCATCCAGGTTGTGGTATTTTGTTACAGAAACCCTAAGACACTAATACAATAAGCAAAGGAATGATGTTATATAATTTTTTTTTAAGTTTAATTATTAGTAGGAGGGTATCAGGAATGCTTAGTAGTAGGTTATTGTGTTGGTAATGATCGCAGTTTCTTGCCTTTATAAGCATACTACAAGAACTGAAAGTATCTCTTGCCTGAAAATTTTCAGTTTAAATTTTGCCATTAAAAGACACTTGAGCAAAGAGCTGGAAAGTGAATTAGAAGCCAGGTTTACTCCTGCAGCAGTGTTGACTAAGCACATTGGCTCTGGCAGATGACAGATGTGAGGTTTTGCTGGTAGCCTCTGGGCGTCCTCTTCAAATCCCTCAGCTGGATGCTGCAGGGAGCTCATCTCATCTGAAGTGACTCCTAGTGATATCTGCATTTCCTGATTTCTTAAACAGGATTTATGGATTTTTTGACCTTCCCACCTCAACATTTCTGACACTATTTTAAGACTCGAATATTCTATATTATATCCCTGACAGTTTGAAATACCTAAAGCAGTCTGTTTTCCTAAATCAAATGCACATTCTCTCAAAAAAAAATTTTAATTTAGAAATAGAAATCCTCACATAATCCAAAAATAATTTTTAAAAACTTTCTACAACATTATTATAGAAGCAAAATTGTATGACCTTTAGGACAAAAACTTAAATTATTCTCTAAAGACAAATACTAATGGAGGCTCTTCTTATTCTAGTTTCACACTGTACTGTAAAGTTTTATGAAATGACACATATTGTAAAGCATTATTGTGAGTTTCTTGCCAACTTTGGTTAATAGTTCAGAGAGCCCCATGGATTAAACTCACTAAAAGGTCTCTGTGTCTCTAAAGTGATACAGACTTATAAACAAGAAAAGTTAAAAGAGACAACCTTGTTGGCTAGAAAATGTTTTACGTGTTAGATTATTTCACCTGAAACAAATTGAGACTGCTGTCAAACTGATTTTATCTTCTATAAAATTATGTTACATTTTCTATCACAATACATACATTTATTATAGAAGCAAAGTAAATCTAGAGCATAGTCGTCATAAGATAATAACTACTCTTGGGAATATAGATACTTGTTTGAGTTTGGTTATCTCTTATTGCCTTAGGGATGTGGTTCTATTATGACAAACGCCCTTCATCATTTCTTTTCCTAAATATATTAATATAGTATCTCAATGCTATAACATTTTAAGTTTTAAATTTCCACATTAGAGAATTCTAGATGTTCTAATAGTTTAGAATGGTTTATAAAACCTGTAGGCCTGCTATTTACTGCTATGGGTTTCATAGTATGAGCAACAGCAGCATTCTGTTAGCCTAAATACTCAGACCTGACTGCTGTTTACCATGAACTGCATTAAGATAAGGTTCAAATATGTTTGGGGAATTATATTCAGGTTGAATCCTTAATGATACATATATTTAGGATTAGAAATAGCTGCTATTAAAAACTCATTTTCCAAATAATTCCAAATTGATAATGCTAGGACATAGCTGAGTAAATCAGGATGCTGCATTGTTCAGACCGCCATTAAGTCCATATTCTCTCACAAGCAAATGCTCAATTGTCTTTAGGGCTTTGTTTTATGTAGGATGTTTATGGGTTTGCAAATTTATAATTAAGGCTTATTTGTTTTAATCCCCACCAGAGTCCTGTGTCAAACTAAAATGCTTAGTGATGTTGTAAAAATAAAATAATTAGGCATGCTCCTACTTCAGGAGACTTGAAGATCAAACAAGCACAATACACCATTTTTCTCCCAATGAATGCAGCCATAAAACCTAAACAGAGCCCTTGGGAAAACTATGTGAGGACTCTGAAAAGTAAATTGTAACAGGCTGATTGATAAGGTCATAATTTGAAATATAATCGAATCACGATGAGTTTTCTATTTTTTTCCTCAGCTATTTCTCAGTCTGGTTTCAAGGCAACCCAAAAGCTAGAACTGGATATCAGAGCAGCCCGAGAGAGTGCCAGGAGAAGCCTCTAGTTCAGGAAAGGATCCTTCTGGCAAGAGCAATGGCAGCTAGGGCTTGCAGGGTGTAAAATTTTCAGTTAGGGAAAGGTTCCATTTCAATTGAAAAAGCTGTATTACCAAAAAAGTAGGGAAAAACTCATTGATATTTTTCTCTCTCCATCTTCTGCCACTTGTTCTGGGATGCAGATGCAATAAAAAAATTTGTGTGTTGCTGGGGAATTTTATAAAAAGAGTCCCATTTTTTTCTAGCCAAAAGATCTAAAAGGGGATCTAGATAATATCAGGAAGATGATACAGAGGGAGGACCTAGAGAAACTAAACCCTTGGGAATATGTGTGAATCTAATCCTACACAAATACTTTAAAGACTAAGCAAAGATATATTTCACTGCTCAGTTCCGAAAAGGGGGGCTACTGCTTGGTGCACTTGTGCAGCAGGTCAGAGAGCACTGCAAGATCTTTGAAAACTGAAGTAACATTAAACCGAAACCCATAGAAACCTGTACATAATGCTTCAGCCAAATTCAGCCATGCTAATTGCCTTCTGAAACAAAAATATGGATATTTTCCACAGAAATTTAACAAGATTCAGTGCCTAATATCTCAAAATTCAATGACCATTGTACGATCAAAAATAATTATCAGAAGAACCAGAAAAATTTCTACAAATATCAGAAAAGAGAATAAACAGATGCCAATAACAAGACAGCACTAACACTGAAATTCTCTGAAAGATACTTAAAAATAACTAAAAATTTTTCCAACAATCATTGAGGAAGACCTGAAATAAAACGTTTTAATATTAGCAAAGAAATGTATAAATATCTATAGTAGCAAATAGAAAAATGGAGATATAATAACTGTTAAAAAAATCTAATGGAAGGTATACAACACAGAATTGAGATAACGAAGAAAGAATAGTGACATTGAAGGTATTCAAAAGCAAAATAGTGTATTTAAACAATAGAGAGACAAAAAATGAAATAAAAAATATATAACTATAGTATTAGGAATCTATAAGATAATGAAAATTTCAATATTAGTCAGTGAAGACCAAGAGAGGAGTAAGACTATGATTCAAAAAAAGAATAAGTTAATGTAGATAATATTAATGATAATGGCTGAAAACACTCATGTGTAGTGAGAAAAACAAATCTACACATAAATGACAAGCATAAAAAAAACACACATAAAGCAAAATGCTTGTAATAAAGCAACACATGCTAAATAAATAATGGTTCAAAATGGAATAAGTCTAAGAAAAATTAGAGAATATTTTCAAGTGGAAAAATAAAAATACAACATCAAAATTTGTAGAATGCAACAAAATCAGTGCTTAAAGAAAAATATGTACTATTAATTGAATATAACAAAAAGGATATAGGGTTCATATGAGTAATGTAATACGCAATACAAATAGATAAAAAAAGAAAAAGAGAAAAAATGTAGAAATTGGAAAAAGAAAGCAACAGAGAAAATTAAATAAAACTAAATACTGATTCTTTTAATCAAATCAAAGACAGATTGAAAAAACAATAACCAATATCAAGAAGAATAGTGGGAATATCACTTCAGACACCACAAGTACAGCGTTATAAGGAACACCATGAACAACTTCATGACATCATTTGATGACATAGTTAATATCAACCAACTCCTCTCCTTGCTTTTATTCAATTTCATATTGAAATCCAAGCTCATGCAATGAGGCAAGAAAAAATAAATAAAAGTCATATTGTTAGAAAGAAAGAGTAACTGTCCCTATTCATAGATAACACTGTTATCTATAAAGAAATCCTGGAAATACAAAAAGAAGTTCCCAGAAATTATAAGTGAGTTTATTAAGTCTACAGGAAACAAGTTCAACACACAACATCAATCATATGTCAATATAGTACCAATGAATAGCAGGTATCTAACTTAAAATTATCATTTAAATTGGAATGAAAAATTTAAAAATTCTAATGTTAAAAATAATTAAGTATAATTAAGCAATGAAAAAATGATAAAGTAAATAAAAGAAGGCCTAAATGAACAAAGACATTCTGAGTTTATTGAGTTGAAGATTTAACATAGTAAAGATGTCAATTTTCCAAAAATGACCTACAGATTTAACATAATATTCATCAAAATCCCAGCACAATTATTTTGTAGGTATAGCTAAGGCCAAGCTGATCTTAAAATTTGAATGGAAAAGCAGAGATACTAGAAAGCAAAGTTTTAAAATACAAGAATATAACTGAGAAATAACACTGCTTGGATTGATAATAATATAATAATATAAAAACTAAAGTAATACGGTCACTCTTGAAAACGGTTTGGCAGTTTTCTTATAAATTTTTTTTTTTTTTTTTTTTTTTTTTTTTTACCTATATGCATACACTATAATGTAGCAATCTTGTCAAAACTTACCCTGGGAAAGTGAAAACTTGTAGTCACACAAAAACATTTCTGCATATATTTAAAAAAAATTAGGAAAATCAAAACATCCTTCAGATGGTGAATGGATAAACTGTAGTGCATCAATACAATGGAATTAAAGAGAATTTAATACAATGAGTATTAAAGAGAAATAGTTATGTTTAGACGTACCATGTTACTGCCTTGCCAGCACTAAAAGCAAGCAGGTTCTAATGTGTACAACAACTTGGAGGAATATTAAAGGCTAAGTAAAAGGAGCAAGTCTCAAAAGGTTACTTATCGTGTGATCCACCTGTAAGACTTTCTGAAAAACATAAGAACATAATGACAGATAACAGACCAACTCCTGACAGGGATCAGGAGTGGGTCATGTGTGTGACTATAAGACATAACAAGAGGAAAACTTTGAGGATGATAGAACTATTCTGTAGTTTTATAATTGATGATGTTTATATGAATATAGACACATATGTAAAAATTAATAAAACTATACTCTGAATGAAATCAATTTTACTGTACATTAATTTAAAAATAAAATATTGTTAATTATAATGCAAAGTGATGGTATAATTTTATTACATAACTATGTTAAAGGCTGTCAGTTTCCAAATTCACATTTCAGCTTCAATTAGGAACTTACTGCATTCTTCTCCTGTTCAGAAAAGGGCAGTACCAAGTAGTCAACTTGACATCACAGAAAGAGTAAATCCATCTTGGCATCTTTCTCTCTCATCTCACATTGAATCAAACACCAGATCACCTTGGTTCTACCTTTATTTTATTTTTTCTTATTTTGTATCACACACACACGTTTAATTTTCTGCCATCACCATTACTTCTTTCAGTTCTAATGACCTACAGCTCTTGCCTAGTAACTTTTAACAGCTTTTTGTTTATTTTTGTTTGTCTCTCATTCTCTTTAAATCTAATTTTTAACCAACATGCTGGTGAATATTTTAATGTTTTCCTTGGACATTAGCACTCTATAGCCTAAAGTTTTCAATAAACCTGTACTGGATTTATAATAAAATGTGAAAGAAGGAAGCTATGAGCTCCTACATGATCCGCCTCCTGCTACTTCTCAGGTCTCATTTACAATCCTCTTGGTGACTACTTACTGGGCTCTCTCTTTACTTTCCTTCTCTTATTTTATTTTGATTAGGAAAAGCTCTTGCTCTCTGTTTTAACCTCAGATCACTTACCCTGTTGGTTCCTTTGCTAATAGTACCTCCATCTGCTTCTACATCTCAAACTGCTATTCATCACACATATCTCTGCCTAAATGGTATCTGCTGGAAAGAGTTTGGACTCCACAGAAGCAATATTGTTCTTTCGTGCTTATCAATCACTTCCTCTGAAAACCGTGATATCATATGATAACATATGCTGTTGCAAATTTTTTAAATATCTGAAATATTGGTGGCCACTCAGTTCTAACAGCACAAGAATCTCAAAGTCTATTTTACCATAACTCTAGCCACAGCACCCCCCCCAAATTATCTGCATATAATAGGACTTTAGTATTAAAATTAATTAACAGATATATTTTAAATATCTGATTACTTTTGATCAGATAATTAATACTGTGTTTCTCTGAGAGAGGCAAAAGTATAGTATATTTTGTCATTTAGCTAAGTTATTTTTGTTGAGCATGATTTGATATTACAAATAAATACGTATGTTTAAATCTGCTAAATTCTCTGTCAGTAACAGAACTCCTGAGTATCCAGACCAATTTGCATTGAGGAAATGGTTTTGTGCCTTCAATTCTCTTTAAATAAAATAATATAACCTTGTTATGATGTAAAAATTTTCTTAAAAGTAAGCAATTTATGAATAAATATCTCGTGTTCAATTTTATATGTTCTTGTTTTTTTTTTTTCCTTCTTATTTTGTATATAACATGTCATCAAGACATATGGCTGGTATAAGAATGGTCTAGGTGTTTTTTTAAGCTCAAACCAGAGAATTAACTTCACCATACCTTAGTTAAGAAGAGCAGTACGTTAATAAGAATTTTATGTTTTAAGTAACATAAAACCTAACTAAAACTTCATTAAACAAGTAGAGTATTTAATAACACACGTTACTCAAACATTCAGAATTAAGGCCTTTGACTAGAAAATTCAAAAACCTTCCAGGTTTCTGGATTGTTCTGAGTGATTCAATGCTTTCACTTCCCAGACTTTTTGTCCTGCATTTTGCTGATGTAAGCTATATCCAGTTACTGGCCCTTACTTATCACAAAGTATTAACCAACACAGTGGTATTACTTCTTTGCTTATCCTTTAGAAGAGAATGGAAGAGAGAAGAAAAGAAGGGAGAAAGGAGGAAGGAAAGGAGAGGAGACAGACAGAGGGAGACAGAGGGAAAAGCGGGGAAAGAGACATATGGACCGGCAGACCTGAAATTCACTGTGGTGGGACCAAAGTTAAAACCCTGGACTGACCAGGCGATGGGGTTATGAATTAATATTTACTACCATAGGCTACTGAGGGCTTCTCTTAGAGCTGAGGTGGGATGAATTTCATTCAAACTATATATGACTGCTATTTAATGTGGGTATTTCAAAGAAAAATCTGAGGGCTCTAGGAAGGATGAAGTAAATATACAAATGTTAAAGAGGCAGCCTGGATAGATCAAGCCGCCCATAATAACCACAGGCAATCATTTAAACATTTGATAAATTAGCTAATGAAATACTACATGCAAAATCCTTATTTATTGATATGTCATAAAGACTTCTCCAACATACAGCCATCTAATTTAAATAAACAGAGCTTTCATTAGAATCACAACTACATTACTCAAATATGTTTGATTTCAAAAGCCCATTAGTCTTGACCCACAAGCATACACACCCACAAAAATGTCTCCTTAGTTAGAAAAATGGAATATCTTTTTAAAAATGTATCTACATAAAAATCATATATTCATCATATTATAAAAATTATTATAGATAAGAGTAAGAGAAATTACACGTATTATTAGATTAAAAAATGTCAATACTATTAATTTTTCATCTCTATAAATATGCTAATTATAGCGTTTCTATTGTATCATTATTATGGTCTTATTTTTATGTATAAATCCACATCATGTAAAATGAATTATATTACATTTTTTGCTTCAATAAATTTTATATATAGCATACACATACTATGATAAAAAGAAAAATACACTATATAATAAAAGTGTAATTTCAATTGCTCTATTTTTGCTAGAGTAGGCTTTTCATAAAAAGGAGAATTCCTTTACACAAATATTCCTGTCTACTAAATCTAATTAGCTCTGTAGAGGTTTATTGTACTCTTTTATGTGGAAGAACGACTATCTCTAGCAATGATTTGCATGATAAATATAAACAGAGATGATGTTTCCAAGATTCTCTACAAAACAATGAGATCTATTTAATACTTTTTAAACTGGACCTCTGTTGAACTAATCGTTCAACACTTTGGATGGCTATTCTTTCTTTCATGCTAAAATCTGGGAGTACGGTGTGGCAGCTGTTTGCCTTAAAAGTTTGTAGATGTTGGCCTCACATACAATTTGGTTTGTTGCTATAGCAATCGCTACAGGGGAAGAAAAATAAAAGGAAGAAAATTAATCTGCCTTACAGTTTAGGTTCCAAGAGTGCACCCCCTATGTGGTGAGTGCAATAATTAAGTCTTATTTACAGTGTTTTCTTTAAAACCTTTGATGTACCTGATGATATCATCACTGCCTGATTGATTTTTCAGGTAAAGGAAACATTCCAAATTAATCGCCCTAATCTTCATTCAAGGACAACACATACATTTTAAGCTGCAGCAAATTGTTTTTCTTTTTTTCCAGTTTTAAACAGCTGGAGATTTTGAATTTCCTTTTCATTTCCTTTTCTGTATTGTAAGAAAACACATTCTCAGGGAGAGAAAAATTGTTGTAATCCACAGGTTGAGATTTTGGATGTGGAGCTTGAAATGGACAGAACAAAAGGATTTGCTCTTAAATTAATGCAACTTCCCTCCTGATATAAGATGACAGCAGGGAAAGAAATTTTTTTTTTTCATATCAAGAAGCTGTGTTTAAAGGAAGATGTAGTTTAAATTGGACCTAATACGTTAAATTCTAAGAGCTAATTTTTTTTAAAATCGTTAATTTTTTTCTTCAGATTTTCATGCAATAGAGTTGATAAATATATTAATGACCTGTGAGGTATATATAGGACTATTATGGAACAACAAAAAGAGAAAAAATAATTATAAAATATTAGTCTTTTTATGATTTTGTAGCTGTTGTCAATCTATTATAAATATGAAAATGTTCAAATATCACATAATGGCCATGAGGTTCTACTTGTTAATCAAAGAAAGAAATAATTTCCATCTTTATGAAAATAACCAACTCTAAGAAGCCAGTTCCAATGCATTACCATAATTACCTCAGACCAGGATAAGATGTTCTTTCGATCCTCCCATCAATTGCTTTACTTGTTCTCAAGTATTGATTTACTTTTATACCTTCTAACAAGTATTCTTATTTTTGGCCACTATCTTGTTAAACTTAAATCCCTTTCATAAAAACAGAAATAAGCTTTCTCATTTTCTAGACAAAATGGAGAACATTATCTATGTAATGTCCTAAAATTTGCTGTATTGCAATTACACAATTTATATAACCACGCACATTTGTATCTCTTTTTCTGTAATTCACAAAAGGGTGGATCTTTCTTCTGTTTGAAAGCAATCTTTGCACTTATTATTTTTAACTCCTTCTTTCTCAGAAGGCTATATATATAGATATACGCAAATCTCTTCCATTTCTCCTCTCAATTTTAATCTGGTCTAACTACCTACCTCTATCTTTTTCTTTATCAAGCACAATTCAAAATCAACGTTTACTACTAAGTCCATGAAGAAAAGTGTATATTCCAGATTTTCGATTTTTCCTTAACAACATTAAATGTATTTGTTGTATAATACAGAATCATCTGTAGTTATGCCTTAGTGTTATTCAAAAATCCCCATAACCATTTAGGACTACCTCAATTAGGCTAGTTATTCAGGTTAATTTAAAGTTCATCTAAAATGATAGCTTTTTTCTTCTCTCTCCCAAATTCATTCTTAACTAGAGGTCCAATGCGCTGATTATTTTTATCCAACTCTTGCTTCTCCTTCTATATTCTCCTTTCATATCATCCTTCAATATTAACCTTTCGAGTAAGGAGAAACTTTTTATAATCCTGAATTACCTTCTACATAAATATACAAAAAAGTTTTTATAATCCTGAAATATCTTCTACATAAATATACAAAATAGAATCCCATCTTTGAAATATCTGAAAACAACTAGAATGGTAACTAGAGTGGCTTCTCAGGCTACTTTCACCTTTTCATATGAAAAACTCCTGATGACAATTAGAACTTACTTTCAAACCAGCACATGGAAAAGTTACAGAGATTATTTTTTATAATAATGTTAGTGCAACAAATTAACACCAGAAGGTAGGATCATCTTATAAATCTGGCCTGTTTTAATTTATTTCTAGATCTATAGATTTTCTCACCTGTTCCACATTTTCTTGGTCAATGACATTTGTACTGGAATTTCCAGTGTTTCCTTCCTGTACTTATAGTAAATGTTTTTTTTTTTTTTATTATGTACTTTTCAAAGTTAAGTTATTTAAATATTTTAAATTCAAATGTAAAAATAAATTCCAAATAACAAAGGTACAAGTATCATGGTGTTTACTATACCACCTCAATACTCTGTTTGGAGCACATCACGAGACACTGTGTATAACAACTGTTAAAGTAATTAAACAAGGAAGCCATTAGACTTAGGTGGCTCTATGTGTGGGGAGTAATTGCCAATGAATTCTTCCTTTCTTCCAGCATTTCCAAAGCATTTAGATCCCAAAAAGCTTTCCAATATTTATATATTGTTTTATAAGTCTTCCATGTGGCATTACAGCTACAGGTATAGCTGGTAGGTACATACTGGCAAACAACACACCTGCCCACCCACACACTGGCACTCAAACAGAGATACCCATATATTTATTTATATATGTAAACTCATAAAATTTAGATACATATATTAACATCTCTGAAGTTACATAAAAATTATTCATTTCTTAGTGAGCAAATGTCACTAAAATAACATTAGAAACAAATTAATTAAATTCAATATGGCTCTCCAATTTCCTAATAATTAGTGGTTATCTTTTGTTTGTAGGAAGATAATAATCACCGTGACAAACACAAATCTTATACAGACACGCTCTCATGTTTTTTTTTTTTTTTTTGATTGGGAAACATGTAGGAGAATTATTTAAAATGTAATAAATATAATTTATCTATTTATATGGATGGTCTTGCATGATTTAAAACTTGGTAAGATTAATATAATTATATTGTATTTTAATTTGTGAGAATTCATAGATGTATAGTGTAAATACTACCTTAGCCTTTTCCAAATGTTTATTAGATTAATATTTATTAAATTAAACTACTTATAAGTATTCATAAATTTTATTATAACATGAACAATTTTTTATCTCTCTTAATTATAAAGCAAAGTAGTATGAAGTTCTCTTTAAGAACCAATTTATATAAAAATAGAAGAGAATTACATTTATGCTAAAAAAGTACACTTAATTATAAGACACGCATTAAGCACATACTATTTTAATATTCGTGTTTACAACATTAGTCATAAAATGCTATTTTGAAAAATATTCTGGAGTATAAAAAATCTCTGATTATATTAAAAATATTACCATTAGAATAAATAACTGGACTCTAATGGTCACATTTTTAACAGGTGAAGTATGCTAACTATTGTGTTTAATTTGAAATAGAAGTAAATTTGATAACACAAATTCACTGTTTTATGGAAACAATGGAAATAAATATTAGGTCTGTGCTTACATGAGAGCAATCGTGAACTGTGCAGGTTGGTTGCATCCATGCTGTAGTTGGAACAATATTAAGTGATTCCTTAGCAAATATGTATCCATCAGCGTCATGAAAGCACTTATTAATTCTCCACACACCTTACTTTAATTCTTAATTAGTAAGTAAAAGTGTCACAGCCAAATGGGAAACACTGTACAAATTAAAAATAAATGAATTACCAGCATTAGTCACCAAATGGAAAAGAAAACCAAAATTGTTTCTCATTAAATGGTATAGGGTACTGCTAACATTCATAATGACTTTAATTATGTTTAGATTAGTAAATTTATGATCATTTTCCTAATAGTGAATTGTAATTATGTATGAGTTGATGATAAAAATAAAGAGATGATTTGTTATATGAAAATATATCAATCTGCATATCCATCTACATACATGTTAATTTTCTAATAAAAACCTGTGGGATTAAATAACCTTAAATGCAGAACATCATTTTGACAAGGAAATGGAAGAAGCAGCTAAGGAGGAAAGAAGTCAATGTATTTATGTTTATATTTAAACATTGTAAATCTACAGTATAATATGCATTATACTGTCCTACCTGAGTAAATTTAAAAATTTGACTATTTTAAGATGTTTTATTAGAAGAGGCAGAGAGGCGAATTGGCTAAAGCCAATATTTAAATTACACTAAGAATAAAAAATAGGGAAAAAAGACAAAAGCAAGAAAACCAATAGTAACTAAATAAATCTTGAATATCTTAATATATCTGTGGATTCTAAAAACAGTCAATGTGTAAACATGCTAAATATAAGCATATGAAATGCAAAGTAAATATAGGCTAGAAGACCTTTTAGTACCTGATATAATAAACAGAAATTTTAAGATGAATATTGATAAAATGGAAGGCAAATAATTATTGAAAAATGTATGTGCGTAAAAAAACACAAGTGTATTTAAAAGGCGATAAGCATCCTAGAGAAAAATGTTGCTACAAATTGCCAACAAGAGTTTGCATCTTTATCATTAGTTAAGTTACATAAAAACATTTTAATATATAATATACTCACATACATCACATTAAGTCATTAAAGGTAATCAGAAATATTTTAATATTTTAATCAACTAAAAATTCCTAAAGTAATCTTTTATATAGTCCATATTCAAAGTCTATACAGAATAACAGTTGGTCTAAATATGAGAATTTCTCTTATTTTTGTTTTCAACAATAGAATATATATAACAGAGATTTTTTTTTTTAGCGCTAATACATTTAATATTAGCAGTGAAAGACAATCTTGGTAGTTAGTATTTGAAAAACGTATTTTTCCTGTTTTCATATAATTTCTTAAAGCACGTCTTCCAGGCAGTGTTTCATTAGTTTTTTTTACTTTTAATTCTTATCTTTTTCTCACAGTTTTTGTACTGCAAAATACCCAAGCCAAAAACAATACCCTAACAAAATTCCATTCTACTCACCGGTTTCTCTTTAAATTGCACTCATGCCTTCTATAATCTCTTGTGATATCATCTTAAATCAGTGGAACAGTATCACTCTCACTATGTATTTTTGAAAACCATTCAGAAAAAATTAGAGTATATATTCAAAGGGAAGACTGAATTATAAAACAACTATCTTGTTGAACATTCAGAGGCATTTACCTATGATTAAATATTAGATATATAATTCCATAGCAAATAAATTAATACATAATATCTGTTAATAACTTAAGATGCATAAATCTATTTACTATTTGCTAGTTATTAACATAAGTTTTCTGTTTACCGTAATAATAATTTATATTATTATATAATTAATATAGTCCCTGTGAAATCATATTTTGCTGCCAAGTGACAGTTCTTAACTCCTGTTGCTGTATTATGGAGATGGCTAATAATGTTATATAAAAAAAACTAAAATAAATATTAGTTGAGTATTGGGGAGAACATTTTCCATGCAGTCCTCCAACTAGAGATCTCTTATAAAAATAGCATTCACTGGGTTTGTGAAAGTCAGCATCAGAGTGTAAATATTTTGGAAAAGAAGCATATCTCTCCAATGTTCAACATGATGTAGTAATGTATAATAATATTAAGATTGAAACATTTAAATGAATAGAAATAGCATGAAACCTAGGCTTTTCCTATAAATCTTATTGGCACTCTTTGCAAGTGTTGATTTTCAACAAGCTCTGCAAAAATATCGACTTAATAGTTGTTCTTGTCAGTTCAGCTTCCATATTGTTGGCTAGTATCTAAACAGTAATATTCTTAAATATGTGGCCCTACTTATATGTATAACCTTCTATTGTTACACTTGACCTCTTCAATTCTACGATGGCACATTCCCATCTGAGAGACATTCAACCATCTTTCTAAGTGGGCCCTGCTCCCTTCCTTCATCACACTACTCTACCTAAACCCTTTGTGGTTCTAGTTTCAATTATAATTAGTTTAACAAAGTTGTTTACATATATGACATAAACTCCATAAATACAGGCACATTATTAGATTGTATTTGATGTGTTAGCATCTATCTAAATGTTTGAAAATTATTGAGTTCAACTTGATATGTAATTGAATTGAATTGATGTGTGTGGTGAAGAAGCTAAAATTAATTAAATAATGTATAATACAGCCATACTTTGAGTCTAACCATTATTCATTTCTAAGTTTAGATGTGAATGGACATGACAGGAGCATTATGTGATGGATCATCAGGAATGTACTTGATAATGTTTGAGAAACACTCATGCTTTCATTAATTTAGTAAACATTGAGCAAAAATATAATTAAGACAAATAAATAAAGCAACTAAAGTCTTATCTTAAAAAAGCTTACAATCCCATTGGTACTGGCCGAAAAGAAGCAATATAGCAAATAAGAAAATTATAATGTGCAACAAAGTGATGTGAGTGAAAACAAAATAAAGCAAAAAAAAAAAAAACATAGTAAGGGGCAATGGGAGTATAAGGCAGGAGTGAAGAAGAAGAGAATGTGGCATAGATTTTTGATATAGGATCGCATCTTTTCCCCTATGATTATATTAATTGACGCTTCTGAAAGAAATATTATGTACTTATACCATTCTCAGTATATTTGGTGGGAGAAAGAAGAAGGAAAGTGAAATTTTGATAAAGAAATACTTTCTAAAGTTAAAGGATCAACAAGTTTAAATATATTGTATAAAGTTGTAGAAGTATCAGAAATATATTCTATGTATGCTTTAAGGAATATTGGTGTCTCACATTAAAATATGAACAACTATGTTTAAAAGAAACAACAACAAAATAGAAAAAGAAAGTGAAACTATTATTTTTTAAAAGCTAAGTGAAATACTGTAATAAATAAAGTACTGGTGAATTTAAGGAAAAACATTGAAAACTAAATTTGTCACATGGCAGCAATTTGCAATACTAAATTGTTAGATCAAAATATAATAATTAAATCCTGTATTTTTGTGAGAGAGAAGGGATGAAGGTAACATTGCCATAAATCATCACGTGTACTTGTGGAAAATGAGTATTATAAACAGTCTCCCGCTATCAGACCCTGCAGTACAAACTTATGTTTAATAAAAAAAAGAACATATGCACGACAAAGCAATAGATTTAGAAATAATGGTATACGAATAAAAGAAAGCCTATGGATATAGTTTGATATTTAATATTCATTCTAGAGAAATAATACTTTATAAATACATTTTATTGTTATTATTAATATTATGAAACATGCTACAAGCTAACAGCTATGCTGAGGGTGCTTTTAAAAATAATTTTTTTTTTTCATTTTCAAGAAGCATAAATGCTTTGTTGGTAGACAATGATATAAAATTGATCAAATTCCACAAATGCCCTTCTAACAAATCATCAATAAACCTCCATTTTATTAAATTAAGTCATATTTTTTTCTAAATGTGAATAAAATAAAGGTAAGCAATCATCCTAAAAATTGGATGAATAGAAATAAGAGTAAAGAAGGCTGCTGCTGCTATTGCTATGTGGAGAGAAATTTTCAAGATGGGAAGATTTGAACATATTAGGAATACGTGTTCTTTTATGTTTTATGATAAAGAAAAATCAGTTTTTTTGTATGGAGAAAAAAGTTATATGTTTAAGCAGGAAGTTATACCTTAGAAATTAGAAATATCAATCTGTGGACATAGTCACTTGGTCTTTGATCTGTTTCTACCTTCCCTGTACTCTCAGCATGACAAAACGTTAGATGAAAGGGAATAAACTTTTTTAAATTGTAACTTTACATTGGTTTTCGAGTGAAAAGCTATTTTGGATATTTCAAAAAAATGTAGCAAGTGAAAATACCGCACTAGACTACTCAACTTTTGTAGTAAAATAAAACTAACATAAAATCAAATGTTCAAAAGAATTGGCATATCCTCTCCTAAAAAATACATATATATTTAAATCATTGTGTATTTTCACTTATCATTGGCTGATATGACTATTCTAGTTAATAGTACCCTTCGTTGTGTTTATTTCCTATGTTTTTTTTCAGGGTACCATTATAGATTCTGAAGGAGAAGATCTGCAGCTTTAATTTTCTTTTGCTGCATGTATTAACTAACTCTACTGTGGTGATCATTTCACAATGTGTGCATATATTAAATCATCAGGTTGTGCACTAAAAATGTACAGTTTTGTCAATTATACTTTAACACAGCTGGAAAAAAATTTTAATTGTATTTTTCTTCTGAGGAAAAGTTCATTATCACACATTTGTAGCATTTAGGTTTTGTGATATTGAGGCTTATTTTTCTATATTCCATAAGAGAAAATGAAGACTAAAACACCTCAAAAAACTAAGAATTGATCTACCACATGATCCAGCAGTCCTTCTACTGGGTATTTACCCCAAAAACTTGAAAACGCATATCCAAAAAAGATATTTGCACACCGACGTTCATAGCAGCATTTTTCACAGTGGCCAGGGCATGGAAGCAACTGAGTGTCCTACAAGAGATGATTGGATAAAGCACTATAATATTATGAGCTTTTAAAAAAAAACATTTCAGATCACTTTTTAAAAACTCAGTGTGACCATGGAGAAGTAATCCTCTATGTAATGATGTACAATACACTTCTAAATCAGAGATTGTCTTAAAAAGAATATATTCTAATATTCTTTTATTGCCAAATTAAATGGTATTGCTCAGTAATATTTGTGCATTTGAAACATAAATTAAAAAGAAAATTTACCTTGATTCATATATATATTTTTAAATTTGTTTTATTTTCAAGCATACAGTACATTGGTTAGACATTTATATGGTTTATAAAACAATCCCGCAAATTGCTCCTTCTCTCCTCTAATTTTCTACCTAGCCAATATGTTAATGTTAACTATGTTCCCTATGCTGTGCTCTCCATCCCATGACCATCTATCAACTACTAATTTGTACTTCTTTACCCCTTCACCCTATTCTCCCAGCTCCCCAACCCTCGTTCCCTCTGGCTGTCATCAAACTGTCCACTATATTTTTGAGTGTTTTTTTGATTAGTTTGTACTTTTTGTTCCTTAGATACTGCATGTAAGTGAAATCATATGGTATTTATCATTCTCTGACTTATTTCACTCAGTATAATAATCTCTTGATTTTGAAATTGTGACTCTAAACCAATACCACCCCAGTTCATCCTATCTTCATCCCCCACTAGAAGTATTACAAAATCTTCCTAACATAGTGTCTGTCTTTTAATACATCAATCCATTTAATTTTACATATAGTGCTTTTACAGAACTATAATTATATCACTTCTTAGTTTTTAACTGAATTAATTAGTTCCCTTTGCACTTTCATTAAGACCCCAAACCCAACATGTTCTATAATGTTGTGAATAACTTAGCTCATTGCCTGTCTATCCATCCTCACCTTCCCCATCTTTTTCTACCTCTAACTGTTCCAGTTGGCAGGTGTTTCATTAGTTATTTGTGTAAATGGCACCATTTCCTTTATGTTTTTGTATTCTAAGAAGACATCCCAATTACTCTTTGGAACCAAAGAAAAATCAGCATGCCTCCCTATTAGTAGATACATTTTCTCTCATCTTTGGAAAGAATATGTGAGCATCTGTGAGATGTATATTTTATAGACCACAAAATGACTGCTATTTTTCAAGGAACCTCTAACCTAGCAGGGATATAATTGGTTTAAAAGAAAACTATGTGAATAATTTTCATTTTCTCAGGAAAGAAAACTTTAGAACAAAAAATATATGATAATCTCAGAATTTTTTCAAATGTAAATTTTATATTTTTTGAGATGTATTTCTTTTTCAAATATTGTAGAATTTCTCCATAGATGAATATGAAGGGAAGTCAAAATATGTTTGAACTAATCTAGAGACTTGATACATTTCCTGACTAGGGAGAAGCAAGTTTATAAATTATAAATAACGATAGATTTATAAACATCTAAAAATTAAGACATCTAAATAGTTAAATTGATATTTTCAGGTTACAAGTACTGTTTCTTCACATAAGCAATGCCATGGTCTAAATATTTGTGTCTTTTAAATTTATGAGTAATCCCTAATATGATGATATTTGGAAGTGGGGCCTTAGGGAGGTGATTAGGTCATGAAGACAGAGACCACCTGAATAGGGTTAGTGCCCTTATAAAAAGACCATAGAGACTCCACGCTCCCTCAAACCATGTGAAGACACAGTGAGAACATAGTAGTGTGTGAGCTGGGATGCCGGCCCTCACTGGACAGTGACTGTGCCAGTGTCATTACCCTGGACTTCCCCACCTCCAGAACTGTGAGAAATAAATGTTTTTTGCTTACACATCACACAATCTATGGTATCTTGTTATAGCAGTCTGAAAAGGACTTTAAAATAAGGAATATTCTTATAAATTCACATTATGTGCAAATATTTATATATAATTGTATCTCAACAAAACTGGACACTAAGATAACAGAATATAATAGAAATTCTTATAAGAAAATATGTATCTAGATCTAACTGGTATAATCTTTAAGCCAAAGCATGTATTAAGGTAACTGAAGTATGAATGTTAAGAGTTAATTGCATCTAATCCAAACCAATCTATGTAATGTTTGAGACTATAAACTTTTCACCTTTAACTAAAATTCTACTAAAATGTTAACTAAAGTAGTTCTCATTTTATGTCATGATTATATAATATTATTTATTCAAATATTAGAATGTATATAGAACCACTAATTTTAATAAGTTTGATATTTATTTTAGTGAATTCTGTAAAGAATTCACAAAGACCTATATTTAAAGCTTATAGCTCATAGTTTATTTTTATAGTCTTTTTTTTTTTTGTCAGTTTACAATCCCTTATCATTTTTTCATTTTTTATGCCGAGAGCATCTGGTCTTCCTAGATGGTCTCCCATCCAATTACTAAGCAAGCCTGACTCTGCTTATCTTCCGAGATCAGACGGGATTAGGCTTGTTCAGGGTGGCATGGCCATAGACTATAGTCTATTTTTAAAGACATTAAAAATAGATTACTAAGTATTAGTAATGTCAAGTAATTCCTCAAAAATTAAGTTGTGATGTAATTAAAAATTTATTATTCTTTCTGTATGAGTCCAGGTAGGCTAGGTATAAAATCACCACTAAAAGTTCAATGCCTTTCCACAGAAATGTAGAATTTATTTCTAATGTTTAATCCACTGCTTGTCTGAGAAATATTCAAGACCCCCATTTTCTTAGCACACCAGTTAATTCAATGCTATGGAAACTCCATCTGCACAAGCATTTCCACAAATGTTTCAGCAGGATATGAGAGAATGGGAAATTGTACAACACTCCTTAATTACTTGATATGACCCACATCAAGTCTGCTCATATTTTATTGGCTGAAGACAATCATATGGACATGCCATTGTAGGTAGTGAGAAATATTTGAAAGGAGAGGCGTGGAAACGATGTTGATCACCACATCAATCAGTGTCTGTCATGGTGACTTCTGTTATTATTTAAATGTTTCAATTGTTTAAAACATTGTTTGGCATAAGATAAATACATAAAACATTAATATCAAATTATAATGTCACCTTGTTAAAATAATAATATATATTGTAACATATTGGATGATTTACATGTGATACAATATATGTAAATGTTTATATAAGTATATTTTTAAAGTTACCTAGCTTGTGCATTTTCTCTATATTTATTAATTATATATCTATTATAAGTTCTTTTATGATTTGCAAGATTTTAATATTTTATATGTAATTAATAGATTTTATAATCAATAATTATATAGTATTTTAAATATCCTTCAAGACATTTGTAGAACTTCAACTTTTAAATCATATAAGGCTATTTTTCACCTAATAACATCTAGGAAGGTTGCTTATATTTGAAAATACACATTCAGATCAGTTGACTCATGTGCCATATTTATATCATTGCTGTTGTGTGTTGATTAGATATGATGGTGGCCATGAAGTCAAAGAATCATAAATAATGTGTTATTTCAGGGAGGCCTTAAATATAGAAGAAGTGGACATATGTTATTTGACATTTCAAGTCTGAAGATGAAGCTGAACCAAGCAAAATTATTTTTTCCTGAATGCCATGATGGGGGCCTTTATGTACACATATGTATGTATGTATGCATGCATGCATGCATATATATTTAGATCCACATTTTTTACAGTGATAAGCATGTAAAACCAGTATTTTTTCTTCAATATAAAATAAATTAATATATTAACTCAGGTTATGGATTATATCAAATACTCTTTTCCACACTCGGTTGACCTATGCTTTCACAACTTTCTTTCACTCATCTAAGAACTATTTAAAATTATTAGAAAAGTAGCAAATTGTACTTAAAGTTAATTGGAAAAAATGGTTTTTTCAAAGCATTGTTATTTCTAAATTGCATCTGAGGTATTTGAAACCCTATGTTCATTTAAATGATACTTAATTCATTTACACATTTTTCCCAATTTTCATTTTTTAATGTAACAGACTGAATATTTTGACGGAATATGAGACTCCTGACTAGATTTTAGCATTAATTATATGACTTACCCTATTTTATTTATTTAATTTTACTATTTTATTTTTATTATTATTCATTTTATTTATTTATTTATTTATTTATTTATTTATTTATTTTATTTCATTATTTATTGTCTGATTGCTTGAGTTGGGATCTAGGAGTTTAGAGCTAAGGTAGAGGGAAGGGATGTTCGACTGCATTTGCTTACTAAGAAAATAAATAAATATTCTTTAATATTCAACTATTTTCATGAGAGATTTTACCATGTGAATCCATTTGGGAAATGTTTACTTTTTGGAATTTTATTAGTTACTTTTGGAAACTGTATAGACCTTTTGTGTCTAAGACCATTATTTCTTTACATGGGTGTACTGCACCATGTTACAAGGGTGTCATAAAAGGTTATGCTGTAATTTTTCCTGAGCTTTGCTTCTGTGTGTCACTGCAGCAACACTATAATAAAAAACTACACTGGCATGTTTTCTAATAGCTTTATTTGATTCAAAATTAATTTCATGTATGAAGGTCTCTCACAGACATAAAGCTATAAATTTCTCAGGTTTTCAGTATTTACATATGTTTTTAAAATGTTTTCCATGTGAAACTGAGAGTTTCAAGATCAAGTGATAATTTAATAAATTATCTATTACATTTATTATGAATAGCATGTTAAGCAATAAAGGAAATATTTCCCTTTGGTGTTGGAGAACTACACGAGTTATTAAGTTTTGTTTCTAGAATTAACACTACAATACCTAGTGACAAAGGTTTTAACCAATTGTCCAAAGCACATATTTATCCAGACTCTGATACATCCCACATTTTTTAAAGTGTCAAAAACAGAGCTTGAGCTTAGCCTTCTCCACTTTCAAAGATCTCACTGCTTCACCTTTAATTATCAACCATTAGGCATTGGTGATTTTGATCTCTTTACAGTTTACAGCCTTGATGATTGTTAGTATCATTTTTGGACATTGGCATTTCATCAGCACTTTCGATGTGGTTAACGTCGCATTCATATTTAAATTGGTTTATTATAAATTCATTTGAATACCACCTTAAAGAGATATTTTTACTCTTTTGGCAGGAATAGTCTGTCTTATTATAGAGACAGACTATATCACTAATGTTGTTTAGAATTACCAGTACATGGTGATAACAAAAAAGTCTGAATTGTAGACTTCATCATTATTATATTAGAGTCTCTCTATATAATGGACACAATTATTGTTTATACTTAAGGGCAGATTGCTCCTACCAGTGCAATGACATTACACCCCTCTGCACACCTTCTTTGTAGTGGCTGGCAAGCATCAGTTAATGTCAATTCAATCATGGCAATTTTCAGAATTTTTAAAATATGAAATGATACATTTCTGAACCTGTGAAACAGGGTGTGTATAATTAGAGATATTGTACATATACATATACACACACATACATACATATACATATATCATATATGACCAGTTAAACTAGTTGTTACATTTTGCAAGTTTGCATAATATAATTTCTATAGTTTGAATATGTTAAAATATGGATGAAGAAAAAAATTACAAAAAGTATATTGTCCATATGTTCCAATCTTAACATAATAAATAATATGAAGCATTTAATAATATATACTTATGAGAATTAATAAATTCTGGTATAGCGTGAGATATATAGTATGCATGATTCTGAAATAACATTCCAATCCTTCTCATCATATAATGAATTCTTTCATTCCGTATGATTTTCAAAAACATTCCATTATTTTTAGGGTGGGATATGTTTGGGTTATGATATAAGATGTCTCTTCACCAAACCCTTTGTTAATTATGGATGCCTAGAACTTATTAACTCAATATGATTTTATTTTTTATTTTCATTTAAGCAATTCTATAAACAGCGAAAATGAGCTTCCATCACTGTCTTCTTTTTATTTGTTATATGTTAAAGACATTTAATTTATCTACCTTCAATATAACTTAAAATGAATAGATCATTTTCATAAGTGGTTTTCATTTTTAAAAAATTTTCTTTCTGTAATGTTATATTTAATTATAGCAGTTTTCTGCTAGAATGCAATTGCAAAATCATGACTTGAGGTACTTTTCAAATAAAAATCTTTGCTGTAATACCGTCTCAAAACCAACTTTGTGGGTTTTAAAGCTGGAACATTCACTAGAAGTTTTAAATAGCCATATATTCGAACCAGGACAGATTTAAAACACTATAATGCCAGCCTAACTACACTAAAGTTACCCTAACATTTTGACTTTTTCTTTTATTGGCCTGAAGAGAGGGGCAGAGAAAATTGCCTTTAAAAGTACAGACCAGCTGAAACTTATCAGGTATGTCCTGTATTAAAATGATCTACTATACTGCCAAGAAACTGGCAGCCTGGAATTGCTGTTCAGATTTGTTGTAGTTAATAATCCTGAGTGTTACAGGGTCATCTTAGAAACATATTAACTGCACTACACTATTAAATGTCTATAGATGAAATGTGTGTTATTATGAATGAATATGGGTCTGTGAGCATTTAGGAGATAATTTGGTTTCTTTCGGCATGATTTATATGTATGCATAGAGATAACTTAATCCACAAGAGATGTGCAAGTAATTTATTTCCAATCATTGAAGTAAAACTGGACAATAGTTTATATGACTCCTAATGAGATGCTGCAGCCAAGGCAAATATGACATTGAGTGATACAGAACTCTTGTCACAGTACCGTTTATCTTTGTTTGGGGCACTTGGACATTTTTGTTGCAACATCAATACAAACAATACAAACACATACACATATACACAGAACACACACATTCTCTAGCATTGTTTTAAATAGAATCTGATTAATACTCAGCATTGGTTCTTTTTACTTAAATTTGATAGCTACCCCATTTCAAGGAAAAAATATATTACATTATCAGGTGCTGAAACAAATAAATATTGGCATACCACAAAAGCGACAGATTTCATTTTAAAAAGGTATGATTGTCTTTTCATCTTATTGAAGCTGTTATAGAATTTTTCTTATAACATCGTAAAAACTTTTTTTGTGAGTGCTATATATTTTTCTTCTATAGAAATAATTATGGGATATTCCTATTTTATTTTAGTTATTAATCTTATGAATTATTATAAAAATAATTTGGAAAAGTATCCTAGTTCATCCCTTTATAAAGAGATATTATGACAAAACATTTAAAGTTGGATCCATTCTCATTTCTTAATTTTGGTCAAACTAGCCTCTGAACATTGCATCCTATGGCTCAAATTTACTTATTCTCATATTTTAACACCTGAAATCTCTAACCCTATCAGAAACATGCCTAAGTCTTAAATCTTGTGTCTTTGAACTTCATTTTACTATTTTCACTAATCTAAAAATCCAGTCTTAGACTACTCCATGTCTGAGTCCATATAGTTGAATATGGCTGGAGTAAAATACAAAGCCAAAATAATCTCCACATTTTAAACTTACAGTAACTATATTGGGTCCTTAATGTTTTAATAAAATTTCCTTAGCCCCTTTACTATCCTACTTTCCTTTTACATCCTGTGTTTCTTTATTATCACACCCTTTTGGATATTTTTTAAAAGAGTTATCTTCTTAAATCTCTTCCAAGTTGTTTCACATTGACTTTACTTATGACCTTGACACTTTTCACATAGAATTGAAACAATCATAAGACAGTATTTGCAAGCCCCATTACCTGTTTCTGAGCCCACGCTGACTTCTCTCTTTCTACTATATTTCTCCAAATTATCTGTATTTCTAGAAAAATCTTTATTATCATTTGTATATAAAAATTGCATCTCCTTTATGCAACTCAGGGACTTCACTTTGACAATTCTCCAGCTCGTCTCCTGAAAAGTCATTTTATTTACTCTACTTGCACTTTTCACTATCATTCAATATAGTTATTTTTAATTTACTCTTAGTTTTATTGAGGTATGATTGACAAATGAAAATTGTGTATATTTATGTTGTACAATATGATGTGTTAAGGTATAAAACATAATGACGTTTGTACATATACATTGTGAAATGATTACCAAAATCAGGTTAATTAATACATCTATCACCTTACATAGTTACTTTGTGCATGGTGAGAACACTTGAGATATACTCTCTTAGCAAATATCAAGCACACAATATAACATTATTACCTATAAGCACCATGATTTACATTAGGTTCCCAGAACTACTCATATGAAAACTGGATGTTTGTATTTTTTCAACAACATCACTCCACTTCCCCCACACCACTGCACCTTACCTGTCACTCACCGTTCTACTCTCTCATATGAGTTCGACTTTAGATTCCATGTCTAAGAAAGATCATGCTGTATTTGTCTTTCTGTGTCTAGTTTATTTCACATAGCACAACGTCTTCCAAGTTCATCTATGTTGCAGCAAATGGTGGGATTTGCTTTTTTTTTTTTTAATAGGCTGAGTAATAGTCTATTGTATACATATTTTAAAATGTTTTTACAAATCACCTCATAATAATTTTTGCCATTCTCTGCACATTTGTTTTCTTCTCTATGCAAACAAAGAAACAAACAACAGCAAACCTTCTTAAAGGTGCTATCTAAGCTCATTTTCTCTTACTCCTTTTCAAGCAATTCAAATGAGGCAGGTACCTTCAGGACTGTGTTGATACTGGTTAGTTAGGCCATCAGTGACATCGCTATTGATAAACCAATAGTCAAGTCTCAGTTTTCATCACTCTTGATGCATCAGCTGTCTCTCAACACAGTTAAAGGTAAATATCGAGATCTCTCTGATAAATGACACAAAATAACTTTATCATCTTGTAATTATTCAAACATTGTTCTCATCGGTTGTAATACATAGTCTCTTTATTTTGATAAACATTGATAATGTGATTCAACAAGAGACAAAAATCAATATTAAAATATTTTTGAAACAAATGTTAACAGAATTATGTATTGTAAATATACATAAATATTACTTTGTGTGCTGGTAACTTATTGATTTTGTTCTCAAAGCACATTGTTGATTACTAAATGATTTGGCAGGAGAAAATATATTAAAAATGGCATTTACTTACTGGAAAATAGTTATCTCTTGGGTGTTGTTCACCATTAAGTCAATAAAACAGAAAAAGCAAAATGAAACAAAAACAAAAAAAAATTACCTTGCTCATGTCTTGTGTATATTTAAAGTTAACATTCTTATGACTTTGAAAAACACAAATTTAAGATTACATGACAACTTAATAGTAGATATTCTCAACTGACCAAGAAAATTTTATTACTTCAACTTAAATTTAGCATATTCCTTGAGATCACAGTGACTACATTAGTCATATATGAAGTTATATATGAATATAGTCATAGTGATTATTCTATGAAGAAAACAAGTCTTCATAGAATAAAAATGTTACAAAAAACCTTCACCATAACTGACTTATGCAGCTAGTAATCTTTCCACAGACTCCAGAAAATAACATATTGGCTGATTGCTTTATAATATCATATAAAGTGGTTGAATAAAAAAAGCCTCTGGGCCCTCTACTGGGTATTTACCACAAAGACTTGAAAACCCATATCCCAAAAGATATTTGCACACTGATGTTCGTAGCAGCATTTTTCAAAGTGGCCAGGACATGGAAGCAACCGAAGTGTCCTATGATAGATGACTGGCTAAGGAAGGTATGGTATATCTATACGATGGAATAAGAAGTGATGAAATACTGCCATTTGCAACGACATGGATGGAACTCGAGATAATCATTCTAAGTGAAATAAGCCAGACAGAAAAAGTTGAAAATCACGTGATATCACTATACGTGGAATATAAACTTAAAAGCAACAAACGAACAGGACAGACAAACAGAGACTCATGGACATAGACTAGTGGCTACCAGAGGACAGGGAGTGGGGGAGGAGGGGTAGGTAAACAGTTAAATGGGGTCAACATAGGGGGTTAGGGTGAGGGTGAAGGGGGTAAAGGGGATTAAGTATATGGTAGCTGAAGAAAACTGGACTTTGAGTGGTAAACACACAATAGAATATATAGATGTCAAATTATAATGTAAAAAAGAAAATTATATAATTATATTAACCAATGTTACCCCAATAAACTTAATTTTAAAAAAAGTCTCTGGAGTTGATGGTTATAAAATCAAGATTTTCCAATTTTTATTCCACGTTGACCATTGTAAAATACAGGATGTATGTATACACACACATGCATGTGCACAGACAGATATATACATATATGTGTGTATATATATATATATACACACATACATATTTTTTCTCCCATGTGTCTAGAACATGTAAAAATTACATATGGAAATCTCAATATATACAATAGACATTTAACAATACACACTTCCTGATATTAATGTGAAAGAATTAATAACAAATCATTAATTTTAAAATAGCCAAGACACTGAAGAAAAATGCATAGCTTTTTGTCATGTATAGAACTATTTGTCATATTACACAATAGAATTATTAGACTATGTCACCAGATGCACTCAGAGGGAATACATAGCCTTAATTTTGTTTAAATTTTTAAAATTTTAATACATGATAATAAAATGTGCAGCAAATGAATCCAAAAAGTGGGGATACAGACGTAGTAAAGATAATGAGAGAATGAATGCACAGGAAATTTAAAAATGTATACATATAGAGCTTATATAAAAATGTCATTAATTGATAATGCTTTTAACAATAGACAAAGCTGTGTAATATCATAAAAATACAGGATCATAATATGAAAAGAGGAATATAATGATAAATGAAGAAACTCGATTCTAGCCATTTACAATATGCATTTATAGGAATAAACTTTTTAAAAGATAAGCAGAAAATTAAATAAGCAATCCATTGCCTAAAATCTCCCAACTCTATGAAAAAAAAAGGGAGTTGATAGACATGAGGATGGGGAACATCATAGCATAGGCAATGATTAAATAAGCAATCCATTGCCTAAAATCTCCCAACTCTATAAAAAAAAAAAAGGGAGTTGATAGTCATGAGGATGGGGAACATCATAGCATAGGCAATGTAGCTAGCATTAAGGTAATGGATAGGTGGAGAGCCAGAGTTGAGAAAGAGCAATTAGGGAGATCATTTTATAAACTATGTCAATGTCTAACCAATGTACTGTATACTTTAAACTAATACAATAATTTTAATAGGGAATAAATATTCCATATTATAAGTGTAATTTGGAATATTATTATACATTTGGAATAAACTAGAGAATGATATATGATATTCTGTGAAACATAATATATTGAAGAATTAACAGTTTTCAAGCATTTTTAAAAAATGTACTATGCAGAAAACACAAGAAATATTTTTGAAGTTAGACATGTAAGTACTATATTATTCCTGGATGCTATTAGTTTAGAGAAAAATTTATTGAAGATATTATTTATTATTTGAGTCCTTTCATGCTAGCCTCTTTTGGAGCCACACTTTCTAGGTATTCATCCCCATAACTCCATTGAAATGGCTCTGATTATTGTCACTAAAGATTTACAAGACCAAATTCAGTGGTCATTTCTTTGTTGCCATCTCTTTTTTCTGCCCAGCATATTTATTAACTTTTTGTAAACTGAACAAATATATTGTGTACATACTACATGGAAATACTACTTTAGGATAGTGAAGTAAAACAAAAAGTAGAAAAAATGAAGATAAATTTCATTAAGCATTATGCCATAAAAGATAACTTAATAATAAGCAACAGATGATATATAATCTCAGAAAAAATAATTGTTAGTTCTTCATATGTGTAATCTCATTAGAAATTTCTTTTCCTAAATAGTAAAAATTATATCATAAAATAACACTGGATTTCTGAACCTTTATTGTTATGGAATAAATAATAAATAATTGATACATTTGTTGATTGAACAATTTTCTTAACAGATATATATTCAATATATCATGTACTAGGATATCTGCTAAACTCTGATAATTAAAAACAAGAAAAAAAACTAAAGGAAAAACTAAAGAAAAAAGGGCTTTAGTCTCATAGACCACTAGGCTAATTCTGTACTAAGGCTCATATCAGTTTTTATATTAATCTTTTTCTAGCAAATCATATTAAAATTATTCTTTCTGTTATGAAGAAATACATAATTGTAGGTATTAAATATCACAAGTTACAATTTAATTATAAAAATATATAAATATTTTAATATACTGTTATTTTTAATAACAGATTCATACAATTAAATTTTTTTATAGTTTTTAAAAATGTTAGTGGAATGCTGCTTTTTGAAGTTTTGGTGATAGTGATTATTATTTATTGGCATAGAATAACAAAAAATGTAAAACTTTCCAGAGGAAGGACTGAAAGTCTGAAAACCACTCAAAAAAAAAAATCTGTTTTTATGAAATGTTATTCAGCTTCCACAGCTTCAATATATGAATGAGAATTTTGAAACTAAACCCTTTAATATTGGTTTACTCAATTTCTCAAAACTTGATTCCTAGGACTTGAAGTTATGCCACTCCAGCCACAGTAGTCAGCTTGATACATAATTTTTTCTTTCCAAGATTAGTTGCAACGGAAACTCATTTCTTAGTTGATAATGGATATTGCTAAACCATTCTTTTAAAAATGTGTCCTCAGATATATAGTAATAGCTGCAGGATCTTTGGTCTTCAACCCTTCTTTTCCTTTTTTATTTCATGTGTCAAAATCTCATCAACTCCTAACCCTGGCTTCCTACTTTTATAATTAAAGAGCGAAGTTTTTGCCTGTGGGATTTTTAAATCTCTTAACACTCTTTCACTTGGGTATTGTCATAGAGAAAGTTAAGGACCTTAAATATTCTCATTTTTATGTCTTTCTAGCACCAAACCTGTGCTAAATATATTAAGAAAACATAAAAAGTATGCTTAACTACCAAAAAGCTCTTTTGATGTAAAGAAACAAAAAAAAGTCTAAGTAAAAGTAGCATGTGAGTTGCTAGTTTACAGATAATAACCTTTAATAAAAATGAGATCTTTAAATAGTAAATATATTAATTTATGAATATGTATCTTTAATAACAACCACCTCTAGGACCTACACACTTGTATTAAGTGATTACGATGCAGATAAGATTGTGTCTTTGTTTGTTCCAACTTTCTTGACATTTGTGAATGATTAAAATGAAAATAAGTGAAAGTTTTAATGATAATCTAATTTAATACAGGTAAAAATAGTTTGAAATAAAATGTAGACCATTTTACTCTTTGAGATAAATTATGTTATTTGAAGTTTAGAAACAGAAAAACAATAATCTATAGTTTAACCAAAAGAGTAACTACAGATTTCTAGATTTTAAAAAATTATTATGAGGGAAAACAGGAATTTCCTACTAATATTTAGGTGGAAGCAAAGATGTCCCCTCTCTCCACTCCTTTCAACATTGTACTACTGTAAGTACTAGCTAATGCCATAGGAAAGTAAAGCAAAATGTATAAGAATAGGAAATAAAGAAATAAAACTATTTTGTTCATAGATGACATACATGATTGTCCATGTAGAACATCCAAAAGAATTGAAAAAAAAAATCCTCCTAAAACTAATAAGCTATTACAGGAAGGTTGCAGTATACAAAGATAATAAACAAAATATACAAAAATCATTTGCTTTCCTATATATCATCAATGAACAATTTGAAATTTAAAAAATACCATTTACATTAGCACCCCAAAAATAAAATAGGTATAAATCTAACAAAACATGTATAAGATATATAAGGAACACTAAAAAACAAAACAAACAAACAAACAGAAAGGTCTGATGAATAAAATCAAAGAACTATATAAGTGGAAGACATATTCCTAATTTATGGATAAGAAGACTCAATATTGTCAAGATGCCATTTCTTGCCAACTTGATCTATATATTCAATAATATCCCATCAAAATCTCAGCAAGTTATTTCGTGAATATTGACAAAATCATTCTAAAGTTTATGTTGCGAAGTGAAAGACCCAGAATAAATAGAACATTAATGAAGTAAACCAAAGTTGAAGAGTGACATTATCCAACAACAGGGCTAAATATAAAGCTTCATACATAAAGACAGTGTGGTACTGATGAAAGACCAGACAAGTAGATCAATGGAACAGAATAGAGAGCATAGAAATAGAGCCACATAAATATAGTCAACTAACTTTCAACAAAGGAGTAAGGCCATATATTGAAGACAGTCCTTTAACAAATAATGCTGGAACAAGTAGTCACTCACATGTAAAAATAAATTAATAAATAAGTCTAGACACAGTTTCTATACCTTTCACAAAATTAACTCAAGATGCAAAGTAGACATAAATGTAAAATGCACAACTATAAAACTCTTCTAAGATAATATAGGAGAAAACCTAGATAACCTTGGTGATGCCTTTTTATATACAACACCAAACGCATGATTCATGAAAGAAAATACTGATAAGCTAGGTTTTGTTAAAATTAAAAGCTTCTGCTCTGCAAAACACTACCAAGAGAATGAAAAGACAAACCACAGAATAAAAGAAGATATTTGCAAAAGACACAAGTGGTCAAAGACTGTTATTCCAGATATACAAAAAAAAAAAAAAACTCTTAAAATTGAATAATTAGAAAATAAACAATACAATTAAAAAATGGATCAGAGACTTTGACAGACATACAGACATCTTAAGAACAAACACACAAAAAAAAGTGTATGAAAATTCTCCACATAGTATATTATTAAGGAAATGTAAATTAAAATAATGGGTTACCACTACATACCTATAAGTGTGGCTAAATTTAGAACACCGATGACATCAAATGCTGATGAGAATGTAGAGATATAAGAACTCTCATTCACTGCTTTGTAAGACAGTTTGGCAGTTTCTTAAAAAAATTAAACATACTTTTACCATATAATCTAGCAATCACACTTTTTGGTACTTACTCAATACGTTTAAAACTCTGTCCTCTCAAAAATTCACACATGGATATGTATGGCAGTTTTATTCATACTTGCCATCCTGTCTGTACCTTCCATGCCATGATTTATGCCATCTTCAGGTTTGGTGGAATTGCAGTCCTGAACATAAGAAGTTTTCTGAATCTTCTTGCATTTTTAAGTAAAACCAACAGAGACCAGACAAAGCAAATAGTCACAGGTAGTTAGACATCCCATGACCTTCAATCAGGGTCTGCCAATCTTTGACCACAGAGCATGTTTTATTATGAATAAGATCCATGCCATGGAAGTTGGTCATTTTTTTTTTTTTGCCTGAAAATACTCATTGGTTTGAATTGTCTAAAAATGTTATCATTTTGCAGATCAGTAAGGCTCACTTCAAAAAACAATCCTTGAGCAAATAGGATGTAATTTTGTTTGAGTACTTGCAACTAGTGTTTTTCCAATATTTTTTATATTGAGCATAGCTGAGGCTTTCACATTGCACCAATCTTGGAAAATGATGAACTATTTTCTTCTTGGCTCCTTTCTTGCCTCTTTTTTAAAAAAATTTTTAAAGGCATTTGTTCTTGTGAACCCAGATACTACTTTTTAAGGTTGTTAATGATAAAATAGTAAGTTCATTATGCTACTCTGCAAAAAATATCAGAAGATATTTATTTTTGTTGTTGTTCTGCTACACTATTCTTTATCATTCGAAATTTCAAGACAACTGTGTTGAAAAATATGTACCGTGTTCTTTTGTGATGAGTCTTCTTCAACATAAGATGTGATGTCTTTTATGGGTTTAATTTTTTATCCTTTCTATCCATTCATGAATAACTTTATATATTATTTTATTCTTAGCGTATCTAATTTTTTTTCTTCTCTTCATATCAACTTCGGGCATTTAAATAATGTTTCTTCTCTCCATGTTATTCTAATTAGTTGTTTACTTATATTATTTAATATATATTGCTGTCTGTTGCACATATTCACCTTTCTATGTTCTCTAATTAATTTTATCTTGGTCTTTATTAAGTTTTTCTTATGATAATTAGAATATTTTTGGCTGAAAATAAAATGTGCTTCAACATTTTTTAGACTCTTGGGGAAATATATTATATCTCCTAAGAATTCCAGATAATTAGTGACATTCACATTGATTCACTTACTCAAAGATTTTATCAAAACAAACAAATTCTTTCCACCCTGCTATTATTAGTATCCCCTTCACTCCCTTACATAGTGGCAAAATGACAAGGATGGTTCCAACCACTGCAAACAGAATCAATGACATTCTGACACAATCATGCTTTCCTATGACTTTTCTTAGCATTTTATTGGCCAGAATTGCCACATACTCATTCTGCAGCAAATATGTGATAAAAAGAATGCAAAAAAACTTTATGTTAATTCTACCCTTGAATTTAGTCATCTAGTAGATTTTTTGAAACACAGAGTTTCTTGAGGAAGGGAGAGATAATTGAAGCATCTGTTGCTCTGGTAAAGAATGAATGTTCTGTACGTAACCAATAATATATCAATTATCTTTTTCCTAAGAATTATTTATCTATTCTTTTTCAATTCTACTGCTAAATGACTAATCGACTGACATAATCACTGCCATCAATATTATTATTATTAAATAAAAATTTTAGTGTTCACTTTCTACTGATTGAAGAAGTTTTTAGTGTGAATTTCAGTGATATAATCATTTCCAAATAATCTATAATAACTATGACTATATTTTCTGTGAAAATTAATTTTAGTTATTGTGAATATTTAGATAGATATACATATATGAATAATATGTAACTATACTTACACATATGTAATTAATAAGCTATATGTATATATGTCTATATCTCTACAATTACTCTTATAACCCCCAAATATTGCATTTCTTGTTTTGCAATGTGTTCTTTTAACTGCTTAATATTTTATAAATTTAGTAGGTCTATTCAATTTTTGATTTTTGAAATTTTTCTAGGTTTTATGACCCAATACAATATGCGGTCTACGTTAAGAACATTTCAGGAGTGGCTAAGATACAAGGTTCATTTTTCTTTTCCCACAGATAATGATGTATTATGCAAATTCCACTGCAGTGGTGATTGAAATGAAAGAGCCATATTTTGTCAGATTTAGTCCCAGTGCTATGCTATTCCCTAACTTCCAGCGAAATCCACCCTGTCTGCTCTTCAGTATAGATTCTAAATAAAATGGCAACTGGACTGTTCACAGGCAGGATTTCAGGACTCTCAGCTTCACTGGGCGGAGGCTCCCCTGAAAACAGTGGTTTCTTCCTTCGTCCTTGGCACAGACTGTTTTTTGTTTTCTATCTTTAGAACCTTTGGGATGCTTAATAACACATCCTCTATAAATTCTGTTATGGTTTTACTATAACTGGGCCACAAAAGATTCTGTATGTTCTACTATACCACTCTGGAGCTTAAGAGAACTTGAGAATAGTGAGTTTTCTCACAATTGATCTTATATCTACATACACTACACTGATCCGGTCTAGGTTGCTACACCATGATTCTCAGGAAGAATTTGCTAAAATTTTCACTGGTTACCTGGGCCTCACATAAAATCAGGGTACACATTTTCTCTGCTCTCAAGATAATAGTCTTTAGGAAAGTTCTTTAGTGACCTCTGACACTCATACTCAGGCCAAACAGAATTGAAGCCTACATGCTCATATGCTACTTTCTCTAAAAAACCATCGACTTTCCCAACATTTGAAGATATTATTTTATAACCATGCTAAGCACAATATTGTATTTTATCTTTTGACATTTATGTTTAATCATTTCTGTTTTAAAACTGGATGGTGACCTCTGAAGCTGAAATATGTACCATTTTACTAATAGATAGGTGCATAATAACATGGAGATATAGAGTGTAGCATGGGGAAGGCGGTTAATAATGTTGTAATAAATATATAAAGGGGAAGAAGGGTACTAGATTTAGTGGGGTGATCACTTTGCAAGTTATGGGGATCTCTGATCGCTAGGTTGTACAACTGAAACTGGCATATTATTGTATAGCAGCTATAATTGAAAAAAAAAAACTCATTGAATTGTACAATGTAAATAACATGCAACTAATTGTCTATTATATTTCAATAAAGCCAAGAAAAAAAAGATAAAATATGTACCATATTTACTTGCTGGTCCTTTCTGACATTATTCTGGGAAAATCTGTGGTCTCATGTCTCACATCTATAATTACCTTGTTCAGAAAGAAGAGTGAAAGAAATAAAGAAGATAATAAAAAGAGGTAAAGAAAATATCATGTAATTATCCATAACAATCTTCTTTGTGTTAAGCTAAAATTAAATATCAAATATCTATGGTTAAAGAGAAATGTTTAAAAAGTACACGATATATTCAGAATTTCTCCTAAGAAAAATCCCCCAAGTTCTAAAAGAAAATGTACCCTTCAAACCAGTTAAGAGGAGAGAGAGATTTTGAAAGGGGAGTGAGTGTGTGCATAGATATCAGTTTTGTGTCTGTACCATGCTGCCTACAGCTAAATCCTGTAGCTGGATTCTGAGGTGGTGGAAGAATACTGACCTACTTTACAAAAATCAAAGAATCTTGTTTTATAACAGTTTTGAAGGAGACCCAGACTTTTTTAGAGTTTCAGAGAAGATATTGCTAGAGACTAAACTTAAGTACTGATTATAAAGGATAAAGCCATTACAGTACCAATAAGACATTCAGATTGTGATGAAGATCAAGAGCAGAATCTAACTATATGAGAACCAGACTTCAGACAATGTTATAAAGACTAAAAAGAATATATTTGAGCAAAGGTTTGTAATCTGGGAAGTAGCAATCTAAAATGTGGTCTGAAGAAAACAAGGATTCGTTAGCTCTATTATGCAAATGAATAATGGTGGTTGGTGAAATGGATTGGCTCCCTTCAAGGTGCAAAATGCAAATGACCTGGCTGCCACGCTAAAAGCAAGCAAATTCCAGGAGGTGGTTTCACAGTTAGCTTGAAAGTTTGAAAGTACGTGGGTGAACCATGTAAGAGGCAGACCTCCCTTCATGACCTCCTGGCTCCATTTTAGTTTCCTCGATGTAAATGATCATATCTGGGCAATTTCTGTTCACAATGTGCTCAATAACACTGACATCCAAAACTGACTGAACAGTTTGGTCCCACAGATGTGGCCCCTTTCACCTTGCCAAATAATAGGAACAACGCCTTCATGCCCGAAACTGTTTAGAATCAAACCGAACCCATGTCTTAAACCAATACATATTGGTCTCAAGACACCACCGCTTGTCATGGCCAAGAAAATCAATAATGAACATCAAACTTACATGGCCTGAGGTAAGAAAAGAGTGCTTAAATAATCCAGTCTGTGATTTTCGGAAAAAGAGCTTCTTTTCCCAAAGTGTGTCATAATTGTCTTCTAAGATCCTAAATGAAGTGACTATAATATTTATCATGAAGGACTTTAACATTTTTTTGATATGAATTATGACATTAAATAGAAAAATGTATCAGAGTTCAGTTTTCAAGCTTCATCCTTGAATCATAACATTTAATCTCAAGGCATAATTTTCCAGGGATGAGCCAATAATTCCCAAAGAAACTTTATTATGAAGTCAGCCATTTCCATCCACACATTGTCCATCTCAAGGCATTTTCATTGCTCCCTGCAATGGTCATCTTTCACACACTCATAACTTGTCACTGAGCTGCCTGCTCAGAGGTCTTCTCTGACTTGCCTTCTCTAATACAGTTATTATTATCATGTTATTCCCTTGGATCTCTTATCTAATTTTTCTTCAAAGCACTTATACCCTGCTACCGTTTTTTTTTTATTATTATCTTCACTTTAATATAACCTCCACAAGAATAATTTTGTGTTTTATATATCTTAAAAGCTCTAACATTCAATGACTAAACAATAAATATTTTTATTTAATAAATCTCTGCTTGAATACTTCATATGCTTCTCTGGATAGTAGTGTTCCAAAAAGAATTCAAGATATTTTCAGTATGGAAATATTTGGTTCTTTCTGGGGTTCCTCAGTTCAGTAAAGAGTAGCAGTTCCTCCAAGTTAATAATGCCGGAAACTAGGAAATTTATCTCAAATATATCCATCTTCCTAAATTTATACCCATTCATCCCTTTTAGAAATTCTACTTCCTAGTCTCCAACTGCTTAACCAAACTATCACTATACCAACTACTAATTTATAATCCACACATAGCTAAGAGTAATATTGAGATGATGCACAATAGATTGTTACTCTCTCCCACCTAAAATCATTTAGGTAGAGTCCCATATCATGCATCTATGTGACACAATGATATGGTTTTGATTATCTTATGTGACAATCCCCTTCTCTGACCTATGATTCATTCTTAAAATTTATTTCTGGTCTTTGAGATTGAAGTTGTCATTCAGTTCTCAACCTTCTCATATGCTATATGTCTACAATTCTTATGCCTTCCCGTTCCCAAATCCTTGCTCATTCAATGCAAATAATCCTTCTGGATTCATCTTAAAACACACTTCCTCTTTGCACTATTGAGTCAGATTAATTATGTAATATTATCTCTAATGTTTGTTTTCCACACTTAAATGAGACAAGAAGAGTTTCTGCCTTGTCTCCTAATCTATTCTGAGTATCAAGTACAGTATGTGGAAAATTCTGAATATATTTTTATTTCATTGCTACTAATCAAGAGAAAATGTGTGTTGGGAGCCCTGAAGTATTCAGGTACAACTGCATGTATTAAATAAAATTTATTGCTCTCCACAGTCACCTAAGTTTTTTAGCATTAAGATTTCTTAAATTTATCAGTCCACTTTCTGGAATAATGTATTTACAAAGTCATTTGTATTATTTAACATAAAGTACATGGTATGAAATATCTTGGAATTTAAGTATGTGATTACTTGATCTGGGTGATGGGGAATTGAGAGAACAGTAAACTATATTTTCTGAACTACTTACGAAAAAAGTAGAACTTTAGCTGAAAATATGAAGCTACATAAGAAAAAGCAAAGTTTATTAGCTGAACTGGGAAAACATATAAAAGAATAAAACCATAAACAAAATCCACATTTAGACATTTGCTCACGAGGACTATAAGGAGAACAGAACTGAGAGAGATACTTTATAAAAACATTTTATCAGAAAATGAAGTGGCTTCGAATTTCATCAATAAAATTAATATCTTTTAGCAATTATGCAACAAGCCAAAAATGTCAACAAATACTGATCAAGATCATAAAAATGTCCTTTACCTGCAAAAAAGCACAAATATGACATATTGGCCTATTCATATGTGACTGAGATAAAAGAAATAACACCGAAAAGGTTACAGAGAAAGATCTGTGACTTGTAAGGTATTAATTATTGCCATATTTCAGATAATTTCACAGCTTCAGTTTAACATGAAATATGCTGATTCATGAGTAATGCACAGTATTCAGAGAGATACAACAGTAGGTCTTTCTAGACCACTGTATATCTAAAGTGAAAGATTTTAAGACCTAATGAGGATGACTTGAAAGCATATTTATGGTGTGCTGTCATAATTCCACAACTCAGAAAAGAGATATGATAGTTTCAACAGTAATCTTTTTATTTTACCAATCACATTATATCTTTATCCGTTATGATTTTAGACCTTCTCGGACTCTGACATGTATTGTAATTAAATGTATATATGTTCATTCCGAGTTAATTGTTAGAAACCTTATGGAATTGAACTGAATCTTATTCATTTTTCATGTCTTGTTGCAGAGTAGTTTTTATATGGAAGGTGATCAATATATTTTGAATATATTGATATATATGTTCAATATATATTGAATATATTTAGCATATTTAAATATGAAAAATAATGTAGAATTAATAAGATTCCAAGATGCAATTAAATGTTATAAAAATTTCTGTGTTTAAAATAATGCCATAAAGACAACATTACCTCCTTTTCTTTGAATCCAATGAAGCTGAATGGAATATGAAACAGTAATTCCATCTTAATGGAAAGTAGGGCAAATTGTCACCCTGAATCTAAGAATAAAAAGAAAAATGCCAGGCCCAATGGAGAAAAAAATGTACCACAGAATTCGAGATGATACAGGATAGTTACTGTGTACTTGGGAAATAACAAAATATTGGAAAGTAAGAATTCTGCAAAGGAGGCACACAACCTAAAAATCAAAAGCAAATTTCTGTTATTTGAACAGATAGATCAGAGTGAATAGATTTGATTTGTATGAGAGCAGGGAAGAGCTGGTGGAAGAAGACATCAGATTACCCATGTGACAGGAGAGGATAACTGTGGATGGATCAAATTATATTAATATTAAGATATACAAAGGCACTGTAAAATACTTTGGTTAGTATTTTTTTATTTAAAAAATAGTTGTAATATGAGGGAAAATCAGGAAATGTATTTCAAAGTGAATACATAAGCTGAGTATACAAAATACTGAATACAATACTGAAAAAAACCACATACCCATTTTCAGTCATTTCAAACTCTAAACTGCATAAATGTTTATTTCTCTATACTTTATCAAGCTATTGTTAATTTTTTTAGTATAAAATCTGTTTTTGTTTCTTGAGCATTTGTCTTAAAATTTATTTCATTGGCTTTATATTAGCCATCTTGCTTTATCTGGTGAAACTGTATTCTACTTCCTCTTTTTGAATCCTTCTAAGTGATTCTCTTTTTAATTGTACAATTAGGAATAGTAGAGGGATATTTTGGACCAAAATTGACCTTGTGACATAATCTTTTTATTAAGGTAGATCCAAGATAACAAAAAAAACCCAACACCCTGAGACAATTAGACTTCCTATTTGTGACTTCTTTTTAACATATCAAAATTAAAAATTTAAAGTAATGTGTTCAATTGATGTGTGTTTAATTTAATTTTTGAATCATTTTCAGATTTACTACCAAATCCACGAAAATAAGGCCATGCTACAGAGCGAAATGTTTAGGGTTATCCCAGTATAACTGAGGTGGCTTTAAATCCCAGGTTATTTACTATCTTCTAAAAGTTGGAAATAACTTATTCTTTCCTCAGTCTCAAGTTTTTTCATCTTCCTCATTAGTTATTCTGATAATTAAATGACCCAGTGTACATAAGTATTTTAATAGTAAATAATATAATATGGCTTTTAGAACATGTTTTTATATTCAGTTTCAAAAAGGGTAGCCTTTTCTTCTATGTTATTCTATTTTAAAACTATATTGTATTATGGCTCAATATTCCCACAATAAGGAGCAACGTCACATTCTTTACCAACCAGTAAAGCCTGATGACCTGCTTACGAGCTCAGAGAGAGACTTTAGGTTTACTTAGGTCCCAGAAGATATTCCCTATCTGGCCTATGATTAAATGTGCCTATTGACAGTTCTTATCTCTGATGAAACAAGGAGGAAGCAGTGGTCTCAAGAGAGCTCAGAGGGTAAAAGTTCTTTTTTCTTCTTGACAGTATTAGCAATCCTACAGGAAAAGTGAAGGTCTGCCATCCTCTAAAAAGAGGTTCACTCACAGGGCATCGGTGGGAAATGTGGTAAAGAGTTTCTTACTGTATTACTGTAGACTGACTATTCTTTAGAAAAATAGAAGATTTCTATACCTATTATCTTTGAGCTGAATTCTTTCAGAAATATTAAATTTACACAAAACTATCACATCATTAAGGTAAGGCAAACATTTGTTCATGAGGTTCTTGTTTCAAAGTATAAATTTATTTAAAATCAAGTTATAAGTAAAAGGAATGGGACATTCTCCTGATAATAAACTCTATTTTAGCCCACAATTCCCTGAAATAAGATTTTCAATGAATGTACACAGATGGTATAAAGATAAAAAATTAATAACTGTTATATGAGATTATATATTTACCCAAAGAAAGTCAATCTTAGAAAAGTAGTCCACTATTGATTTTAAATTAATATAATAAGTGTGATACTGTGATTTATAAGAAAAATTATGTTTGGTCATTCAGATGACCAAATATATATTTCTCATATCTATTTTGTCTTCATCCACAGATCCCAAAACTCTTGGAATCTCCTAAGTGTGAAGAGTGATAAATATATCTTTTGTTAAGTTAATGAGGTGACTTTTGAAAAGCACCTAAGGATAGAGGCTGGTTACCAATGCAGCCAACCTTGTGAAACTTTCAGTCTCCCCTTCCACCCTTCAAAGAGAAGACAAGGGGCCTGAGATTGAGTTCAATCACCAATGGCCAATGACTTAATCATTCATGACTAGGTAATGAAGCCTTCATAAAAACACCCCTTCAAGAACATGGGGTCCAGAGAGCTTTGGGTCGGTGACCACATGGAGGTCTGTGAAGAGTGGAACACCTGGAGAGAGCATGGACTCTCTGTGTCCCTTCCCACATACCTAGCCCACTGCATTTCTTCTATCTGGAGGTTTCTGTGTTATATTCTTTTATAATTAAATGGTAATCTAGTAAGTAAAATATTCTGAGTTTTGTGAGTGCTTTAGCAAATTAAACCCTAGGATGGTGTTACGGGAACCTCTGATTTATAGTAAGTCAATCAGGAGTAGAGTGACAATCTGAATTCGCAAACGGCATTTTAAGTTGGAGGAGGTCATTAGAACCTCCAATTTATACCTGGAGGGGCATTAGAACAGGTAATAACCTAGAATTGTGAGTGGCATCTGATGGCGGGGGGTACACTCATGGGACTGAGCTCCTCAGCTGTGAAACCTAATGCTATCTCTGAGTGGATCCTTTCAGAATTGAGTTGAATTTAGGCTGCTCAGCTGGTGTACCTAGCATTGAGTATTTGTACATCATACCACACACACACACACACACCACATTGAAATTGAGTTCCAGGACCCAATATATTAAAGAATTTTCTCTTTTATGGTAACTTTAAAATAAAATGGTTCAACATCTACATATATGTTTTTAAATAAAAATCTTATAAAATAAATAAAAGGAAATATTTCCTGTACCAAATATACACCTGATTAAGTCACAGCAGGGAAAAAGTCAGCCTGACAATCAGTTACTATTTACCCTATCTCTCTGGGGCAGATTTATAAATCATAATATTACAGTTTATTCATGTTAACTTACTTCAGCCTCCCACAGTTGTGGCCATACCACTTAAGTCATTCATTCAATGATATTATCTTCACTAACTTTGTACAGCACAGTAAAATACCCAACATGCATAGATTACTGGCAGTCACCACAGCTTTGAAAGACGAATTCCAATCACTGCACAATGAGGAAGTAAAATTAGCTACATGATTCTTAGCCAGGATCACATATATACCAAATAGAAATATTTACATATCTTTTAGGTAACTGTATAAACTTTTAATCACCTTATACAATCTCAAATCTATGGTAAATACATACATATAGCCTTCAAGGATTAACTTAGTCACTTAACCGACATAGGCTTCATGGCCAATCAGGCTGAGGGTCAATCTCAATTATTACATGTCAACAGCAATCAAGGCTCAACTATAACAAGAGAGCACACACAACCCACACAAGTGACACACGTGGAGCACCCAGGTAAAATGACCAGGGAGACTGTGCCCTACTGGTCAACTACTACATAAGGCCACTCTGCCAAGACCAGGAGACAAAGCAGCCCTATGTAATACACAAAAACAAATGCAGGGAGGCAGCCAAAATGAGGAAAAAAACATGTCCCAAATTAAAGAACAGAACAAAAATCCAGAAAAAGAACTAAATGAAATGGAGGCAAGCAATCTACCAGATGCAGAGTCCAAAACACTGGTTATAAGGATGCTCGGTGAACTTATAGGAAGAATAGATTATCTCAGTAAGAATTTCAAAAAGAGACAGAAAGCATTAAAAAGGAGATAGAAAACATATAAAAGAACCAGTCAGAGATGAAAAATACCATAACTGAAAAGTAGAATACATTAGATGGAATCACGGCAGATTAGAGAAAGCAGAAGGTCAAATCGGCGATAATATAGACAAAGGAGCAGAAAATATCCAATAGAAATAGTGAAAAAGAAATTAAAAAATGAGGATAGTTTAAGTGTCAGAGCTTGAATGACTGAAACAGGTAGTAAATGAAATGAGATATTAGTCTTCTGAATTTTGCTCCTGATAGACTGTTACTTGTGTGATTCATGTATATATTTCTCCTTTCACAGAGTTCTAAAGTGAAACTAGCATGATACAGAGTATAATTCTTATCCTCATAATTCTTAGACTGAACTAGAGTCTCAGTTTTATGTGGTAACCTACGACCCCACTACTGTGATCAGGCATAAGCTTTCGCATATCTCCTGGATGCTAGTGCAACTGTCAAAGGAAACTCCAGTTCTCCAGCACTAAACTGAAATCCTAAGCTAAAGTTGGTATTGATGCTCCCTCAATGTCAAGGAGTCACAGTTTCATTTTTTTTTTTTTGATATCTGTGCATTCTTTAATTTTATTCAAATTCACCACTTTGATTTTAAAAGGATGTTTTAAAATATTATACATTTTCGTTGTGAGAACTGGAAAGGTCGTTCAGTGACCCTAATCCACTGAACCACCAGAAATGGAAGACAGAAACTCATTTTTATCTTCTAATTTGCTTAAATGTCATTAATCACCTTTATTAATTTTTGTGAAATTGTAATCAGTGTCATTAGTAGCTCAATTTCATTAGATGTTTCTGGATTAATGTGTGCTATTTTTCTCTGGTTGTTGGACTAGAATAATGGATATGACATGGTAAGTCTTAAGAAATATCTGATCTTTTTTGGCATATGACTGCTACCTAATACATAAGGAGAAGTCTTTATTTTAATCTAATTTTAACTAACAATTTTTAGGTGAGTAACTATAATTTAAACATGTAAAATAATAACAGAATTCAACAAAAATCATTTTAGTAGCAAAACAAACAAACAAACAAAAACAACAACAAAACAACCTCACGTGGACCAAATACAGTGAGAATCTAGAAGAATTTCAGCACAGGAAAATCATTTACATCATTGGCTCTCAGGTGGAGGAAATTTTGTTCCCTGAAAACACTCGATAATGTCTGGAGATGTCTTTGGTTGTCACAATTGGCTTTGAGGTGCTACTCTCTTCCAGCAAGTAGGTACAGGGATGCTGCTAAACATCTTACGATGCATAGGACATTACTTCCTCGCGCGCGCGCGCGCGCACACACACACACGCACACACACACACGTTCATGCTCACGCGCACACACAATATTCAATTGTCAAGGTTAAAAAATCTGTAATAGTTCCAAATGGTTTTATAAACAATGTTAATGGTATTGGGAAAAACTTAGGCTAAAAGGAGATGAAATGTGTTAAAAATTTAGTGATGCAGGAAAGAAGCAATCTTAGCAACTCTAAGGCGTAACGTTAAGACACAGCCTAAAACAGAGAGCAAAAATAAAGTGAAATCATCTAATCAACCTCAAAGGTATAGACAGTGAAGTCAGATACGTAATACAAATGGTAAAAAATATGATCCAGAGGAATGAAATGTAGACTTCAAATAAAGCAGTTTTGTTTTCAACATTCTGGGCATTTTTTTTTTCTCCAAATCTCAAATCTTTAGAGAAAAGTCCATTAAGTAAGTTGTCCCAAATCTGCACAACACATTAAGAAACATCAAGTTAAGTAGCAAGAAATATTGGTTACATGCTTCATCTCTCTACGAACTTATGTAATAAATATCTCTATCTCAAATATAATGTGTTCTTTTTTTTTCCTGCAAAATATGTTGTCCAGCATTTTACTTTAACACAGAATATGTTAGCATGTCTTGAAAATACCTCCAAAAAATAGTTTGGAGTCAAATTACAGATTTAGTAAAAATATTTTTATATTGTTTCTTTCAAATCAGCAAATGCTCACTAGAATTTACAATAAGAATGAGCTTACCTATAGCCCATTGGTAACTCTAGCCCATTTTTATATGATATTAAAATGTATTTTTATAATTATCTGCTTTGTAAATTAAGTTAAATCTCTGTTCAAAAAAATATGTACGTTCCAAGACTATATTTATCAATCAATGACTTTAATTCAGTATAATTCCAGTCTTAATTATTCTGTAGAAATCAGATGGTTTTCTACTTTAAACTGCTTATTTCTTCTATTTGGCATAAATGTTAAATCATGAAAATATCCTCCTAAATACACAAGAAGGTACTATAAGGGGTCATCCTGATCTACGGCCAGTAGAACTAAATTATCTCTGCCATTAATGCTGTCGTTACAGTGGTAATTACCACATAACATCTACTGAAATTATACTGTGAGAGCAATTTCCTACTGCTTTGATTACCACCTGGACTCACTGCTTTCTAATTGGTTAAGTAGGAGCAAACAATAATCGAAGAAAATAGCTTGTATTCATTTAAGGACACACAGATGACTTGATCCTTGAAAAATAAAAACAGAAAAAGTAGAAATGTACTCCTGTCTTGAAATTTTACATCTTGAAATTATGTGTATATGAATATTAAAATTATAACTTCAGAATATACATATTATGAGATGGGCAAATGATTGTTTTAGTAGATATTTAGTAAGATATTTCTAATGAAGTTAGAGCAAAAAAATAATGTCTCTGCAAGATATATTTGGTTTGATTTGTTCACTACCTTATAGTAATGCTTGGAAAATGTTTTCTTATATTTTTTTATATTTTACATTAGGCTTAATTTATTTTTTTTAAAAAGATGTTCAAAACTATTTGAGAAATAAGCAAAGTAATACATAAAATGAAAAAACATTTTCATTGTTTATAAAATTATTTTTATGTTAAAATACTAAAAAAATCTAGTCAAAATATTAGTCATCTGAGACTTTCTAGAACTAATAGTGTCATATTAATGACCATGAACATGTAGATCAGGATGATCCATGCATGTGATTTAAAGAGATATCTATACTTTGTTACATGTTTACACTGACACACTGTAAGTTATATTATGGATATAACTTCCCCAGTTATGCCATTCAAGCGTATGTGTGTGTATACCTTTATATATATACACTTGTGTATATGTGTGTATACCTTTATACACACACACACACACACACACACACACACACACACCCACCCCTATATATACACCTTTATATGTATACTAGGATTACTTAAACTAAGTATGGATCTTACTTTATAAATAACCTAAGAATAATAATGATACAAGAGAAATAACTTCAGTAAAGGTTACCGTGTCTTCTGAGAAATATTCAGCATAAAATAATAATGTCACAGGTTAAAGGGAAATTACTCTTGCTTTTTTTGGGAACTAATACATCAGAAATTAAATTAGATTATTCTTATCTATTAGTTCCTGTATCTGTCACATAGGTATCAATGCTCTGTCTGAGGAACAATAACTCTTACATATTTAATATAGTCCTTGGATATGTAAATTATCTTGAATGATAGTTCAAATTCACATATTTGTAACTAGTTCATAATGGCTTGATATAACATTGAAAAACTTTATGCTTTTGTTTTGGGTGGTAATGTTGAGGTCTAGATAAATTTAGCATATCTTCCTACATAGTAGTTACTTACGTATTAAACAGAATATGACATGACCTCCAATTAAAAAGAAATTGGATTTACAAAATCTCATCCACAAACCATCAACTGCCCTGAAATATGTTCACCGATTTAAAGAGCTGATTACAAAAAGATGACCCAACAATATGATGTGCACAAGAAATTCATTTCATATTTAATGATGTGGACAGGTTGAAATTAAAAGAATGAAAAAGTATATAATATATAAAATAAAATTAAAAGAAAGGAGAGGATATATTAATATCAGATAAAGTAGACTTCAGAACAAAAATAAGTTTCCAAAGAGAGAGATCAACATGGATCACAATACACAGGTCAATCTCCAAGAAAATGTAACACACCTAAAAACTGTACGCACCAAACAAAAGAATATGTGAAACAAAACTGATAGATATTACAGAAGAAATCCGCAATGACATGTGCAGACTTTAACACCCATATGTTAGAAATTGCCAGAACAATTAGACAGAAATCAGCAAGGTATATAATAACTCATCAAAATCATCAACTAATAGGAACTTACATTTATAGAACGTTTTAATGAACAGCAGAATACATATTTTTTTCAAGAGCCCATGGGACATTTATGAAAATAGACCCTATCTTGATTTATAAAACAAACCATGAAAATTTTAAGAAATGCAATCATATAGAGTATGTTATCTGGTTATAATGGAATCACTGGAAATAGACAACAGAAAGGCAAAAATAAAAGTTCTAAACACATGCAAATGAAAAGTTTAGTGAACATGAAGAGATAGTGATAAATTATATATGAAATACAGAAAGAAGTAAAACAAGCACAAGACCAAAAATATCAAAAATAATAAAGCATCAGTGAGCTGTGAGGTACTCTTAGCTAAATGTTTTTTGTTTTTTTTTTTAATTTTCTAAATAAAATCTCTAAATCTTTGGAGCCAAATAACTCACTAACATCCAAGCACAGAAAGCTGAGGGCAAATCATGATCAAGTTTTTAAACCACATATAAATAGTTAATCTTAAATACAGCAGAGAATAAACAAACTTTAAATGCAGAGGAAAAAAGACAGCTATGATCAGTATTAACACAGATGATCTAACAACACTGACTAATCTCCCCCTAACATCTCCCATTAACTTCTCCCAGTGCTTTTCCACTAGCTTACCCTAATGCGTAAAAACTCTCCTGCCTTTTGTTTCTGTGGAGTTGAGTTTAATCTCTCTCCCCTATTGAAATAGTCTTGGATAAAGTCTTCTTTGACTATTTATTCCGTCCAGTGCAATTTTTTTTCTGATATTACAAAAATGTCCCTAAAGTAGAGGAAAAAAGAAACAAAAGTCAATTTGGACGCTCACTATAATATATAATGTAATATTAATAAGGTCAATGTTGGTTAGCAGTTTTCATTTTTAAATAACAGCTTTAGTGAGGTATAATTCACATTCAATAAAATTCATCCTTTTAATGTATACAAATTTTTAGTATATTCACAGCGTTGTGCAAACATTTCTATCTAATTTTGGGATATTTGCATCACCCCTAAAGGGAATCATATCCAGTAGCAGTTGCTCCCAGCCTCACAAATCTACCCATTTGTACATTTTGGACATTTCATATAAATCGAGTCATGCTATTTGTGGTATTTTGTGACTGGCTTCTTTCACTTATATTTTCAAGGTTGTACATCACATGTCTCAGTACTCACAAATCTTGTTTCTGAAAGATACAATAAAGGATTTAAGAATAATTACTCCTTTACATTTCTGTTATATACTTTTACATATTTCAGACAGTCATTCTCATTTTGTGGAATGTCACAAACTGCTTAAATTGTATTTTAAATAGAGCAAGAGAAATTGAAGCTTACCACCTAAGGGTAAAAAAAAAAAACAACAACAAAAAATAGTAACTCTAAGATATGAGAAATATGACTAAATCAAGTTAAAAGAAAAAGGGAGAATTCAACTTCTACTTATGTGCTTTCTACCCATAAATACTGAGTAATTATATGTTTAGTTAATTAAACTGAACTAGTATTCATTCTCTGATGAATCCAATCACGTAGGGAGAAATGACAGACAGTTCTGTATACATCAGATATCCAGGGACCCTCACACTTATGGTTCCCTCACACTTAAAAATGCTAGGACTTTTAAAAACATTACAAACTTCTATGGATACTTTTCCATCCTTATCTTAACATTTTGAGTAGAATTAGATCGAGTAGAATGCTCCACTCATCTTAAAATTTTCTTCTGTGTGTAACAGTAGTGATCTAATTACTGTATAGTGATGTCAGCAGAGTAATATGCCTCTCTTAGTACACAAGAATTGGTCCTGTGACTCAGCTTGAAATTTCAATTCATTAATTTCTAAAAATTTTGTATACCTGTACTCCAATTATCCATTGTTTTCTTTACTGCTGTAACTTGCTAATGCACAGACCCCTAGATATCATATATCTTGTCATAACATAAGACATAGCTGATTCCATTTTCAAAAATTCCATGTCTCACTCGCAATCACTCTTGTTTATTGCCCCCCAAATATGTTTTTGCTTCATTTTTTCCTTTTAACAAAGCAACTATGTCTTTAAAATACCTAGATGTTACTTCTGATTTCATCTATCACCTAGATAACAAAAGAAGGTCCAGTATTATTAGATAAACGTCGACAGAGAGGCTAGTTTAACTGATAACATACACATGCTTACCTTTATTAAAATGGCTTGTATTTCAGAGTATGGTATTGTCAAATATAACTTTGTTTTAAGTTTAACAATGCAGCTAATGGACTGCAACTCATTGAAGCAGCAGCTTGAAAACCACAGAACTTGGCATTAAAACTTAAAGCAGCTTTTATCAGCAAAGGAGACAAGTTACACAGCAGCTGCTTCTATGAGTTCTCCAAGCACATAGGAAATTAAAAGAAAAACCCATCTTCTTAAAAAGTGCTTCTTCTTTGCTTCAGAATGTTGTGTTCCTTTTCTGTGTTCTTCATGCTCTCTCTAGTTTTCTCTTGTGTTTGTTTTTATTTTCTTTATGTTTTTAGGACTAGGGATGTCTCTTTTCAAAATTTATTTCTTCAATTACAGTTAACATTCAATATTATATTAGTTTCAGGTGTGCAACATGGCAATTCGATATTTATGTAACTTAAAAAGTGATCACCCTGATAAATCTATTACCTGACACCATAGTTATTATAATCATATTAACTATTTCTCTATGCTGTACTTTACTTCCCCAGGGCTATTTTTCCCCATGTTTCTTAATAGAATAGAAATCAAGGTACTTCTTCCAATTCTAGTTTTACCATATTTCCTAGTTGCTCAATGACTGCACACCTGGGCTCATTCGCTATGCTGCAGCTAGACTAGTCACTCTTCCCAAACCTTTTCATTAAGATTTTTTTTTTTTTTTTAATCTAACACCCCATAGTGTTTCTTATATACTGGGAACTCTTCTAGATGCATTAACATTAGCCCATAGATATCAAAGCAACTGTCATTAATACAGACTGTTATTACCTCTGTTTTACAGCTGGGAAGGTTAAACCACGGAATGGTTAAGTAACTTTTACAAGGTCACCTAGTTACCATGTGGTGAAATCAAGACTGAAATCCAGGCTGTCTAGATCCAGATTTGATGCTTTTGACTATTTTTCAATCTGCCTCTCACTAGGATGAGTGTCTTCCTATTTCAAATCTTACATTCATTATTGGAGACACTGCAATCTTGATAGTCTTGATACTTTCATCTTGGAGACTATCACCCTTATTTTACTTTGCCAGTCCTCTCTCATGGCCCATGATAGATTTTTTAATCATTTGGACTTGCTCTACAGCTTAATGTAAATTCAAATACCCCATATGTTTGAAATACGTACTCCAATGCTCCATTATTTCCCTTGCCTGTATTCACTACATTTATACTTGACATCACAGCAGCAACTTTCATTCTTTCTTACTTCTAATACTAACTTATATTACCTGCTTTGTGTTCCATTACGTCACTCAATCTTTTGCCATTTGTAGCAAACTAGTTACAATGTTTTTCTATATTTTCAACCATGTGGATGAATATCAACCCTATGCTTTCTTAGTTACCCTGTTTGCATCTGGGTTGCTGAAAACATCCAATTGAGTATATGGCAATTCATGTTTACATTTGTATCCAAGGGTTACATTCATGACCTTGAGTCTACTCAATACAGTTTCTGATTGAATGCCTCAAAAGCATCTCAATAAAAGCATATTTTAATTTTAGCTTGGCTTGTTCAATGAACTTAAATGCAGAGATCTCATATAATTGGAGAGTCTAATGAGGTCAAAACACCCAACAGCTGTCTCTCTTATAAAGTAAATCTAATTCTTTCTAATTGCTGCCTATTTTACTTGATGTAAAAACTTGAATCCTTAAGCCCTTTTGTGAAAATTTAATTTTTATCAATAATGCTTTACGGGTTTGTGTAGATGCCTACATACCTCCCATTAGATTTAGAACAAGGAATTTTATATTTTTGATGCTATTGTAAACAGTAATTTTCACATCTCATTTTCTAACTGTCATGTTATATAGAAATATATGAAAATTTATATGTTGGTCTTGTACTCAGAAAACTTGCTAAACTTCCTTATTAGTTAAAATAATATCTGAAGACTGTTTAAAGTTTTAAATGTACATTGTCTAAAAAAAAATCATTAATTTCTTTCAGATTCTTGTACTTTTTTTCTTGCCTACAAAATAATATTTAATAGAAGTAATGTATTCCTATCTTATTTATAACTCAGAGAAAAACTTTTCGACAATCCTTTAGTGTGCTGCCTGCTGCAGGTTTTTAGTAGATGTCCATTACCAGATTAAGGAACTTTTCCTTTTCCTAGTTTGGCAAGGTCTTTCATTATAAATGGAAGTTGAATTTTATCAAATTATTTTCCTGTACTTGTTTTTATTTTTTTTCCTGTTAATGCTGTATATCACATCAACTGATTTACAAATATTAAGCCAATCTTGCATTTCTGAGTTAAATTTCATTTGCTCATGATATAATAACCTTTTCATGCATTGCCTGATCCAGTTTGCTGATATTGTTTTAGGATTTTAGTATTTATGAATGAGATTGACCTGATATTAGCTGCATGCTGCCCTTATCAGATTTTGGTGCTAAGGTTATGCTGACCTCATAAAAATGCTGGTATGAGGTCACTCTGTTTTCATTCTCTTGGAGACTCCATATATTATTTGAAATTACTTTGCCTTTAAATATTTGGTAGAACTTGTCAAGAAGACCAGCTAAAGTTTCCTTTTTTTGGAGGTTTAAGATGATGATTCAATCTAAAAGTTATAGGATGAAAAAGAGAAGCAGCCCTGTAATCCATTTTCTTTTTTTCACTTGAAGATTTCTGAGTAGAAAGACAGATGACAATCAAGAAAACATGTTAATGACAGACCCTTTCAAGATCAAATTCAGTACTACTATATGTATTAGGAACTTGTTAGGTCCTTCCTGAGAGCCTGACCTGTGCCTGGGAGAAATTCGTCATTTTTCATAATTAATTTTCCTTGACTGTTTTAAGAATTAAATTTTCTCTTATGAAAAAAAAAGTGAATTGAAAATTAAATCAACATTTAGATACCACTGCATATATCTACTAGAATGACAAAAACTCAAAAATCAGAAAACACCAACTGTTGGTAGGAATGGGGAGCAGAAGGAGCTGTCATTTATGGCTAGTGGGGATATAAAATGATACAGCTGTTTTGGAAGACAGTTTGGCCATTTTTACAAAGTTTGTATACTGTTACCATATTATCCAGAAATCAAGGTTCTGAGTGTTTATCCAACTTATTTGAAAACACATGCCCACACAAAAACCTGTATGTGATTATTTATAGTATTTTTATTGATAATTTCCAAAAACTGCAAAATCTACTTCAATTGTGTGCGGATAGAGAAATTAGTATATCCACACAATGGAACACTATTTAGTAATAAAAAGAGGATGAAAGCATGAACAGATATAGATGAAGGCACCGCTGTAAAGGCAGTAGAAACTCACTAGTTGTCAGGATGCAGAGGGAGAGACAGACAGAGAGGGTTGAATCACTGAAGCGCAGGGATTATTTTAGGGCAGTGAAACTGTTCTATATGTAACGTTAAGTGTGGAAACATGATAGTATGAATTTTTTAAAATCCAGTGAACTTTACAGCAAAGAGAATCAGCCTTAATGTATGCAAATGTAAAATATCATTTAGCTGTCAAGGGAATCCCAGTCTGATGTGCAGACTGTGACAAAATAATCTAACTGTATTACAAATGTATAACACAACCTCACTGATGAGGATGGAGGAAAATGTTGCTGACCTACATAAATTTGGAAATGAGATGAGTTGTAAAACAAAAGGCAAAAGAAACTATACATCTTAGTCTGGTTGATAAAAATTTTCCTACTGCGATAGAGGCTAAGAAAACAGAAACTACTACACATTTATACTGACTGGAACTGAGCCATTAACTAAATTAATGCTCGAAGGTGGTTGCCAGGTTTCTGACTCAGTTGGAGGTTACAGATGAGCATGGGGAATCAGCAAGAATATCCATGTTATGATGGAACAGAATTGAACACATAAGTATGAACTCCTGTTTACTACAATAAAGATTAGATTGATCATTAGATAGCATAACGAAGATTAGAAAGATGACAGACAATGTCTTGATAGCTAGGTAGCTAGATAAATGGATAGTTCACCATCTTCCCTGGAACACAAAAAGCCTACTGGGTCCTCACAAAGGCATCCAAAACATGACACCAAGAATTTTTAGAAATATTGACATAAAAGTATTGACAAGACACCATGCATCCCTCAGAGCCCTCTTGTAAATTTGATCTTAATCCATTCTACAGGACATGTTTATATCCATTTTGAGAACTTTTCAATATGAGAATGCCAAGATAGTTTGCTGGTCTCCTACCTTCTGCTTCCCCTGGTCTAAGGCATCAGTGACTACATGCTCCAGTATATGTGAATTAGAAAGGGAAGACCCCAGACATTCCTAGGTTTCCTGGACATATTGTATTCAATCAGCCAAAACTGGCTGCTGACACCTTAACCAGTTCCATCAGTGTGTGTACATTCACCCAGTAGTAAAAGATATGACCCTGCTAAATTCTTCATTTAAACTTAAAGAGGTTCTGACTCAAAGATGCTCTTACCTACAAGAGTTAGTATCTGAAAAGTTAGTATCTGAAATCAAGTTTCCCTTATTGCTCGAGGGAAATTCAAAATAATGCTTTAACAATCCATCGAAAAAACAAAGAATTGCTGGCATTTTGTACTTGTAATTTCATGTAATAGTCTGAAGTCTGGCTATAGCATGCCAACCACAGACTGACTAAATTACAGGCCATTGCAAATGGTCTAGCGTGGTCAGTATTTAGGTCATCCAAAATAGGACTGTTAAAAACACTATAATATGGCTCATGTCTTATGAAAGAAAGTACAATTGAATTACAAACTAGATCTGATGTCACACATACACAAACTCTGAAAATGACTACCGCATAGAGAATAGTGTCTGAAATATGCTTAGGATATCACAGTCACCATGTCATTTGGGTGATGTGAACATCCATGCCTCAAACCACAAAGGTTACAAAAGTAACACAAAATTCTTGGATATCCAGCAAAACATCTATCTGACACATAAAGATGATGTAATGACACTTGCAGAGCCTTGCCTTTTGCCATACACATGGGTTTCGAGTAGGTACCTCAAGGAAAGCTGGGTATACATAGTACCATATATATGTGGACCAGCTTAGCATTTACAGATATATTTATTTAATTCTCACTGTTATTATGGGTTCTATAGAATGGTTTCAGGATATGAAAGTGCTGTTTTCCTCAGTGCATGGATTACATAGATATTAAGGCATTAAATGACAGCCTCTATTACATGAGCCATATGTGATATACATAGATTTGATGAAATATAGTAATTGGACTTTCTTCCCAGCTACCGTCAATCTCAACATAGGATTTTCTAGCTATCCCATGCCAATTCCACTCAAATATGGCAGACATCATTAATCACAGTGGTAGTTAATCCAAGGAGCCAGACTTCCCAACGAAACCCTTGAGAGATGAATATAGACATACTCTACAAGGGCTTCATTACCTGCTGAAGCTCACAGGTACCCAGGAGTTTGAGAATAGAAAACAAAAAAGAAAGTCAATTTGATGTAATATGACTGAGAGTATATGAACATCAACAATATTCTCTGTCTTTTTTTTTTTTCTCCTTGAGAAAGAATGACTGGATCGACACAGTTTTGGAGTCTTTTTTTTCCCCACAATGACGTTTGGTGGCCATACACACTAAAAGTATAATTCTGACCTTATTATAGCCACCAGTGGTTCTATTCTATAATTCTGTTATTTACCTCGTTCACAATGGCTCTTAAGCCCGTGCAATAGATTCCCTCTCTTTTGAAGCCACCATGCCATTTTTAGGGGTCATCTTTAGTGAGAGAACAGTAAATCCTTTTTCAAATTTTCTAGGTTAAATCTCTTTCCCGTAGGAAAATGATCATCTGGCTCCTCTCGGAAGTAGATGACAGATTTCAACTAGTGAGACAGAGAAAACTTGTGACCCTGATGTACAGATAAAAGCAGGCAACCCCCAATAACCTCCTGTGATTGTTCCAGCTGTAGCAGAGAAAATCATTACTCTGTTGGATATGTCTTCCTTAAGTGATTATAGTAGTAAAAAACCTAACATTCCTCTCCCAGAATTGACTTATGAACTAATATCAGCCTGGCAGCAACTGTCATCATTCCCAGCATAATTTGATGTGTTCAATCTAAAGCATCAGCTCTTCAGTATTACTGATGTTATGGGGTCTGAGATAGGCCCATGAACAGAAGACATCTTACTAGCTTTACTTGCGATTCTTCACCATTTACTTTATGTCTATTTTGATCATTCTTTTTAAAACCAATGTTCACCACAAGAAATCCTCTATTACCACCTGGCTCCATAAGGTTGATCTGACCTGAATTGCAGCCAGTTTTCTGTGACATGTTGAATTTTTTTTTTTTTTTAAATTGAAGTCATGTCTTTGTCTTCCCTCATAATAGAAGCATCTCTAAGGGAATTTACTGTAATGAAGCTTAATCTTCAGAACTGATCACTTGCACAAGCTCTTTCTGGGTCTCGGGGACAATTTCTAAAAACCTATCATTTGTAATTTTGTGTTATTTGACTATAAAAGCCTACTGAATTGCATAATTGACAGGTTCCATAAAATTGAGAAATGCTGCTAGTCATTACAGTAACTGATGGCCAGCTTGGTTTAACCCCAACCCCCGGTTCTAGCTTCTGTTATGTAATAAATAAATTTATTGAGTGTATAGACACACTTTCCACTAATTTGTAAGAATTTCTCTAGATTAGCCTAATACAAAACATAGATTCCATTAGTTGTCTCCTCCTATACGAAAGGTTGCCAGTGAGAGCTTCAACGCTTTAATTCTTATTTGAAACTGCTCTGCTCGGAAAGGTATTTTTTTGTTGTTAACACAAAATGCTAGCTTCTCAAAAGTCTACATAATACAGGTACCTCATGAAAGACTCCAGTGTCTGGGCGACAGAAGAGACTGAAGTGAGAAAAGTAACCGTGATGAGACCTGTTACCCTGATGATCTTCAAATGCCCTCAAAGAATCTTTGATCAATGGCCTTAGTACTGATTAGAAGCATCTAGTTGAAACTATGAAGGACATTGCAGTTCACCAGGAGATAGCTTGAGAAATCACAGAATCCTAACTCTGAGAAGAGTGTAATCTCATCGCAAAGCTTAGGGTCTTATAAATTCACCAGTGTCTCTCCCTAAATGTCCTCAATTATGTTGGTTAAGCAAAACTAAAGTGTTTAGACCTAGAAGAAAAAGGGACAACACTCTGTTAACAAAGTCTTAGGAATACAGGAAAATAGGAAAATTGGAGAAGGCTTTAAGGCCTGGGGTAAGAGATTTTAAAGTAGACCCGTGAGGAAAGGCAGTGGTTTTGTCTGACAGATTATGGCATAATAGCTTTGAATTGGTGGCCCAGAAAGTTGAGGGTCCTAAAAGGAATCCTAATGAGAATGATATTAGTTCTAAAAAGTAAGTTGTGTAGTAGGTTCACGTTTCTGTCTTCTAGAGCAGGAATTTCCTGGAGCAAGAAGCTAAATTATTTATGTTTGGACTTAGTATTGTGTAGCAAAAGGAGAGAAATTTTGCCTAGTTCCGGGGATAAGGATTTATGTTGGTTTTGGTTTTCAGTTTTCACCAGAGACTCGGCCTCTCAATCTCTCCTGAACATGTCTGGGAGCAATCACTGCATGAATTGCGAGTTATGTTCCAAGCTATGAGTCTGGGTATTTGCATGGATCCTGATAGGCATGTTACTGTAAAAATGTTTGAAAGTGACATATACACGCAACACCACCCGTTGCCTCTCCCAACCAGAAGCCGACTACTCCATTGCTGCAACGCCACCTTTCCCTGTTTCTCTAGTGAGGCCTTTACTCCATCACGTCATCAAAATTATCATTCACTAGTCACCTCCAGATTACTAATAAATATCGATTCTTCATTTTCATCTTTGTTCTATTGGAAGAACTTGCAACAGTTAACTACATCTTCTCTGAAAAACACTTTGGCTTCGATTGGCCTCCAGGATATCAGTCCCTCCTTGTTTTCGTAAAACTTTATTTTTTCTGCTCCTTCATGCTCTCTTTTAAAGTTTCTTCCTTATGTTTACTATCTTTGTTTGTTTTATTTCTATTTATTTTATTATTATTTTTATGGCGATGGTTAACAAAATCCATTGTTTCAGGTGTACAATTTAACAATAATGCATACACACACACACACACACACACACATTGTGTGAATGATTTTCACTGTCTTAAATGTAGACATGCCCTAGGCTTACTTCTAGAATGCTTTGCTTCCCTATCTACTTTTATTCTTTTTCCTCTATTCCTACTGTTTTAATACTATCAATGTGCAGGTAAGTCATAAAATTATACCACTGACCCGGTCTATAATTTGCTTCTGTATTTAGACACCTAATGAACATCTCAAACTTGTCCTAAAATGACCTTCTGTTCTTCCCTCCAGATCCCTGTCTCCTACAGATAATAACTTTTATTATCTTAGTCCAATAAATTAGGTGTCATTCTTGATTGTATCTTTCAGTTTGTCAGAAGTCATGTTTGTTCTACCTTTAAAACATACTCTTAAATATAAGCACCTATTGATGTCTCTTATTTGGATCACCACTACATTTGGTTTTCGTATGGGTCCCACTGTTTCTAACATTTTTACCAACTGTTACTTAATAGACAAGGCGGAGAATGCCCACTTAACAATGAATTATATCATTCCCCGTTTCACAGAAACCCTGCCAAAGCTTCCTGCTTCAGTCTAAGATAAATGCTGAGGTCTCTGCAGTTGCTTTTAAATCTTACCATACCCAAATGTACATAAGCTCACCCACTAACTCTGTGACCTTAGATCACTGTAGTTCATGCTTTCTTTTTCTGGTATATTCTTCCCTTATGTGTGTGCATGGTGAAGTCCTTCATGTTCCTTAGGTCTTTCATTACACATTACTTTCTCAGTAAGCTCTTCTCTGACCCTGCCAAAATTTTAAGTCCCTGGCTTTCCTTATCCCTGTTCATATAACTTTCACTATTTGATTTACCTTACCTGTCTCTTCTTTATTAGTTAAACTGTAGCTTTTAGAATCTTATCTTAAACATAGAGCATTTAATTTTTGTTAGCCAAATGAATGAATGCGTGAACGAACAGTCTGATAGACTGCAATTACTGTTGGTGGTCCCTTCATGATGCTCAAATTTTGATAAAAAACTTCCAAGAAGTTCTTCTCTTCATATGCATACCATGTACAATTAGTCTCCAGGATAGTCATCTGATTGGTTGTATATCCCAGTTTTACCATGTAAAAAGCAAGAGTGTTTACGTTCCCCTGTTTACCTGGAAATACCATCCTACCCTGATTTCAGAAATTGGCAAGAGGTGATTCTCAATGATAAATCTTGTTCTTATGAAGAAGGTAGGTTCAAAGGTGGTCACCAAAAACATTTCTATACCCAATACACATCTAACACAATTTTAAGGTATAAGAAATGAATAATATTTATTGAACATTTAGTACATGCAGCATGACTTACTAATAAAATGCATTTTTAAAATGATTCATCACAAGTCTTGACCACATACTTTTTATTTTTATTTTTTTGTATTACAGTTGACATTCAATACTGTATTAGTTTCAGCTGTACAGTGTAGCGGTTAGACATTTATGTAACTTACAAGGTGATTCCCCCATAAGTCTTGCTTCCATCTGACAATATAATTATAATATTGTTAATTATATTCCCTGTGCTGTACTTTATATCCACATAACTATTGTCTAACTGTCAATTTGTATTTCTTAATCTTTTCGGCTTTCTCAACTCCCCTCCCTGAGCCCCTTCCCACCTGGAACCATCGGTTTGTTCTCTACATCTATTAGTTTGTTTCTACCTTGCGTCTTCATTTATTTTTTCAGATTACATATGTAAGTAAAAGCATATGGTATTTGTCTTTCCCCATCTGACTTATTTCATTTAGCATAATACCCTCTAGGTTTATCCATGTTTTTGCAAATGGTAAGACTTAATTCTTTTTTATGGCTGAGTAATATTCTACTGTGTGTGTGTGTGTGTGTGTGTGTGTGTGTGTGTGTGTGTGTACACCACTTATTTGATTTATCTTTTGATTGGAGCATTTAATCTTTTTACACATAAAGTAATTATTGATAGGTGTGTAGTTATTGCCATTTTATCAATTGTTTCCTGATCCTTTTTGTAGTTCTTCTCTGTTCCTTTCTTATTCTCTTGCTCTCTTCTCTTATATGTTGTTCACTAACAACAGTAATATGTTTGGATTCCTTTCTCTTTATTTCTTGTATATCTCTTATAAATTTTTGATTTGTGGTTACCATGGGCTTCAAATACCAAGCTATGTCTATTCTTAGTTGACAGTCATTTAAATTTGAACATACTCTATAATCACTACCATTTTTACTCACCCCTTCCATGTTTTTTGGCCAATATTTTTTTACTTCTTTTGTGTGAGTATCTCTGTGTATCTCTTAATTTCCAGTTGTAATTACATTTGACTTCTTCAAGAAGTCCCTTAATATTTCTTATAATACTGATTTGCTGGTGATAAATTCCTTCATTTTTTTTTTTTGTCAAGGAAGCTCTTTACTTCTCCTTCAATTCTAATAGTCTTGATAGGTAATCTTAGTTGGAAGTCCTTGCTTTTCATCACTTTGAATATTTCATGCCAATCCCTTCTGGCCTGAAAAGTTGCTACTGAGAAATCAGCTCACAGTCTTATGGGAACTCCCTTGTAGGTAACTAATTGCTTTTCTCTTGCTGCTTCTAAGAGTCTCTCTTTTTCTTTAACCTTTGGCATACCGATTATGTGTCTTAGTGTGGGTTTCTGCGGGTTCATATTTTTGGGGCATCTCCACATGTCTTGGACTTGTATGTCTATTTCCTTCACCAGGTTAGAGAAGTTTTCAGTCATTATCTCTTCAAATAGGTTTTCAATCTCTTTCTCTTTCTCTTTTCTTTCTGGTACTCTTATGATGTGAATGTTGTTACACTTGATGCTGTCCTAGAGGTCCCTTAAACTACCCTTATTTTGTTTTATATTTTTTTAATTTTTTCTTTTTGCTGTTTCAATTGGGTGTTTTCTACTACCTTGTCTTATAAATCACTGATTTGATCCTCTGCTTCCTCTAATCTTCTGTGGCAGTTTGGACCACATAGAACTTAGAGAAGGAAAACAAATCAATTTTATTGAATTAAATGAGCACTCAAAATTTCCAAAAACCTCCAATTCTAAAGTTAAACATTAGACGGTAGGCAGTGCATTCTTGATCAAGTGTAAGCTGTCTACAGAAGCATCTATCACTAAAATGAAGAACATAAAAATTTTGAAAGTTGTGGTAAAGATTAGAAAGAGTGCACATAAGGCACTTGGTACAGAGGTTTCAAGAGGGTGGGTATTCGCAGTATTTTATCAGTATACATGATCTTATTGAAATAATATTCTAATAAAGTGAATTTGGAGGTAATGGTATAAAACTTATATTTGAGGAATTTGTTTCAAGATATCCCCTTTTTGAAATGCGATTTTAGTAAAATTATCAAACGAGAGAAAATAAATAGGAACAGAAGATTGGTTTCTTAGCAAAATACTACCCTCTTTTCATGTGAAAGCACCAAAAAATATAGAACGGCACTAGAAGAAATAGAGAACCAATATGTTATCTCAGCAGATTGCCCATTAGTTACATTTTTCTACTAGTGTTTAATGTGGAACATCAGCAGATTTTTAAGTATCCTGAAATAACTGCCAAAAAATCAGCAAAACCAAAGCTAAAACAAAACAAAAACATCACAAAGTACCAGTTTAAAACTAAGATAAAATGTTTACCATATTACAATGGGCAGTAAAAAAAAAAATTACATTATGTTTATCCTAACATCTTGGTTTCTAAGGATGATTTGTGGAGTGCAAATGCCAGGTACTATGTCCAAACCAGAACCTCCATTTTCTGATCAATCAGTTGATCGTAAACTGGTGACGCTGCTGCTTTATAGCAGGGAAAAAACTGCTAATTTGGCTATTACTCTACTGCAAAGCAGCTGTGATCACAACCTCCTGAGCACTGAAAATACTTTCTCCCAGACTCATGTAAAACTTTCATATGGAAAACTTCCAGAAAAGCTAAATATGCATATTTCATAATTTACTAAGATATATTTTGCATCATGCTGTTATATTCCACAACTCAGCAAGAATAAATATCATATCCTGAGACTTTCCCACTCATAAAGTGTGTTGCAACAGTGAAGTACAAGATATACCTTTTTATATTCAATATAGTTCATTTGAGCTTAAGTGACAAGCCTGGTGAGGAAAAGAAAAAAAAAACATAGCTAATTGAAGACTTCCATAAATGTCATCTCCCCACCACCCATACAGTTTACACATTTTAATTTGCATGGACTTATCATACTCAATGAATTTATAAAAATTCTCAGAGTTTTATTTTTAATCTAGTGTGCTCAGGTATTTATATTTGAAATACAGCTCAAGGATGTTAAGAATATTGATGTAATACTATGGCTTAGGAAAACTAATTTTGAAAACAACTATTTATATAAGTTGGTATGTGGTAAAAAACAAGCTTTATTGTAGTGAATGATAACAAATAATATTTAATATGAATTTTAAAATTAAGATGTTATTGAAAATGGCATTGTCATCAAAAGTAATCTCTGTCGATAAATAACTGAACCACATGCTCCTTTCAAATACTTCTGTTTTTTTAATTTCTAAGTAAATAAAAAACACAAAATTATGCATATATAGGTTAACATCATCTTTGCAATTCCTCCATTATACATTTATAAACATGGTAAAGCCATATTTATGTATGCTCAATATTCACACCGTAGTGGATGGGGAGACAGCGAGACCTTGGCATCAAGGTGACTGAAAATGTCAGTTGTACCTATTTCGGAGGACTCTGCTTTCAGGAATCTCTGTAAACTTATCATGCATCTGAAGATATCAGTAGGTTAAGTCGACCAAAAAACTTTAAGGTGTTTCAAATATTTAAATAATTGTTGCAGGTTGCGATAATGACAGCCATTTTATTATCACTCAGGACAGGACTCAAGCAGAGTCTTCTCATAATGCCCTGTATTCTCAATATTTATTACACACCCAGAGGATAAAAAAAAATTAAGTAACGGTTAATTATTGAGTCATGTAAGTTTCAGAACATCCCAAAAGCATGACAAAAAAGTATCCAATGAGCTTTACAAGGCATGGAAAGTGCCATTTTGAACTCAGTGGTCTATTTGGATACAAGGTCAATCCTATCATGCGAATAACCACAAAATCCCTCTGTATTTTGCGTATTTATAAAAAAGTTGAAATGTGTGCCTTTGATTCAATCAAAAAATTTCCCCTGTGCCTTAGAAGTGAATTTTATTATCACATTCTTAGCTTCATCTCAAGATCATGTTTTCCTGACAGTGTCCTGGGTTTGATGTCTACCTGGAAGATGCTTCTTAACTGTAGCATTATTGAACTTCTGGAAAGGCTTGGAATTTCCATTCCTGACAATACCCTCAGGTCATACTTAAGTGTCACATGAGAGATACAGTATAAATGAGTGAACAAGTTAAAAAAAGCCAAGCTTGTTTTCCCTAAAAGTTGGCATATTAGCAAGTGCAAACAAAACAGAAATGGTAGCTGCACTGAACCTTCAGAACAGAAGTAGCCTTGAAAGATTGGGGTTAAGAAAAAACTCTCTCACTGAGCAAAGCTCTGGGCAATGGATTTCGGTGTGCAGTTTATATTGAAGGACAAAAGGACTGAGGTTAGACTCACAGACAGTGGCATTTTGGTCAAAGGCATGCGGATGGACATGTGGTAGTATGACATGTTAACACCCACCAGGGAGCATCCATAACTAAAGAGGCACTGAACAACAAATAAAGTCACGTGTTTGATATCAGCCAATCTCTGTTCTAGCATAATGGGCACATGAATGAATTGGTCATGGTATCAGGGACAGAAGCTATCCATGGGCACTATGTCATGAATTCCCACTTACCACGGTTGATCTAGTTTCAAATATTCAGGCCGTGAGAAAGTCCTACCCCCTCACTGTGCACAAGACTCCTGTCTATATAAATGATTCGAGTCCTTCAAATCTACCTGTCCAATCTGTTGATACCTTAAAACAACAACAAGACAAACAAACAAACAAAAAACAAGACAACACCAGCCAGGAGATGCAATCAGCTCACCATGCTATCTGCCTAGAAACAGGACCTAATTCCTGGTGAAGTACTGGAGCTTCTTGGAAACCAGTGGGCTCCCACATTCAGAGCACAGGGTCAAAGAACTCCCGAGGGGAGAAACGAGGACTGGACCCCACACAAGTCACAGTTTGGGTTTAGGTCCCACACAGACAGTAGACAGACAGTGGGTCTTGACTGGTCTCAGCTTAGATGACTTTGAGTAGGTGCATCCAGGGTGTGGCATCTGTGAGGGATCAGATCTGGTCTCAAGAATCCTGTCCTGATAGCACTGCTGGCTTGGGTGAGTGTGAGGACCTGGTGGGGACATAGGAAATAACAAGGAGAGTTCTCCGAAGTGTGGGACCCCAGGAGCACTAGGTGCTTGAGAAAAGTGTCCCTTGCCTGGGTCTAAGGACAGTGCTGCTCCCAAGTCTCAATCATTTTCTAAACTCTGTGCGTAATGAGCTGAGTGCCACCTGGCCTTCCATGCAGCCTGCTATAGTGAGGGCTGATGTGACTCCATTTCCATGGTAAGATGGAGTGAGAGGTATCAGACATCGAGTGGTCTGTAGCCTACAGAGACAAAAGTGAGGCCAAATTACACGGAGACATTTGCCAGACACTGACCAAATCACGAAAGAAACCAGCTCACGTGTTGCGTCACTACAAATACATCTGTCTGATTTACAGAGACCATTATGCCAGCAACAGGGCCCTCTGACTCAATGGGGGTCCTGACAGGACTTTCAATATGTACACCTGTTGGGAGAAAAGTTTGCACTAGTCTGTATTTCTCCACAATGCCAGTGACTGCCTTTTGTTCTGAATTCCTTTTTCAAGGCTATATTAATAGTGAACAGCCTTGGAAAAGAGGGGTAGTATTTCACTTTCTTTTCTATAAATTTCTTTCATTCTTTCTAAAAATATATTGAAACCTGAACCTGATTCCTTATGGAGAAAAATATAGTGCATTCGAAGTCCCTCATAGTTTTCTTCCTTTTATTTTTCCAAGGGAAAAACAAAAACAAATGAACAAAAACTTTTCTGAGCATAAAACTCAGAAACGTGTTTCTCTGCTCTTTCGGATCCCACATTTGAGAGCTTTCCATAACTTATACTCAAGTTCCCACAAAGCCCCCATGCAGCAAGCCCTCTGGTAACCTCTCAATTTTTTCATGTAAATTGTTTTTCCTTCTGTGTGATTGTTGTCAAAGTATCTAGATAACAGTAACAAAAAATTAGCAACAACAGAAACAAAAGTATTCTTAACAGTTTTCCTGGATTACAGGCATTGTTATAGATTTCTTCAATCGCCACGTTTACCGCCACCACCACTTCATGAAGTATATATTATAAACAGAGGTGCCTCTCTAATTTATTGATTACATAAATCACAAATAAAGAGGTTGGATAACTCCACTGTCATCATTTTCCCTGACTTTTTTTGATTATTTTTACTATGGAGCTTAAGTTTTTTTTTTTTTTTAACAGTTTATTCATCAGTATGCTTTACTGCCTCATTCTACAGCCGAATGTGTAATTTGTCAGCTTTATGAGGGAGTTGAAACAGCACTTTAATATTGGTAATATTTTCTGCTCCATATTGATTCAGGTGCCTATCCCCCGTGAGACGTAAAAAAAGTGAGGTTTCTTCCCTCAAGGAGCTAACACTCTAATGTGAGTATTCACTGTAAAATTAAAAACAATAACAACAACAACAACAAACATCCATGTTAATGCAATTTGGGGAAGATCATTTAATAAATTTTATCCTCAATTTCATTTGTGGTAGCCATAGCAACAAAGAGGAAGTGGGCGCTAGGTTCTCTATGTTATTTAACTTTTATCACGATCCTTTGACATTAAGTTCTACAATTAAAGAAATAGAGTAGCATCTAAGTAAAGTAATAGGCCAATGGCCAATATAAGGGTTAGATGGCTTAGTAGCATTTTCACCTAGCAATGTCTGACATCAAAATGTGTACTTTTTTCTACTATGATGTAAAACATGGGGATAATAACACCTAGCTAGTAAAATCATATTAAGTGCAATAAGATATTTTTAAAAGCTAATACATTACAGATACAAATAAATAATGTGCTATGAAACCTTGATCATTATGAATCAGCAAACCGAATGTAACTAGAAATATTTTAGAATATGTAGAAAAATTTTCTGTTTCTGTAGATAGATTTGGGTGTCTGAATAATCTGCATGTTAGATTAAATACGCTACTTGCTATCTGAGAAATCATTGACAAAGTATTCAGATTTAATTTTAGTTTTCTCATCCATAAAATGGGATTATGGCATTTTTTCAACCATTCGATTTGTCCCATCTAGCATTTTATAAAAGCTATTATCAATATGATATTAAGGATATTATGAAGCAGTAGGCTTCTAAATTACACATACAGTTGACCCTTGAGCAACATAGTTTTAAATAAATACGTACAGTGCTGTAAATGCATTTTCTCCTATGATTTTCTTAACATTTTCTTCTCGCTAGCATACTCTATTTTAAGAGTACAGTACATAATACATATAACATACAAAATATGTGTTCAACTATGTGTTATTGGTAAAGCTTCACTGAGGTCAACAGTAGGTTATTTGTAGTTAAGTTTTTGGGAGTCGAAGTTATACTTGGATTTTTGGGAGTCGAAATTATACTTGGATTTTTGACTGCACTGGGGGTCAGCGGCCCTAAACCTCATATTGTTCAAGGTCAACTGTAATATCTTTCAAAGCCTAATAGAAAGTGTTAGCAATTAAGACAATGTGGATTTAATAATATATAACTTTCAGAAAACATATACCAATAAGTCTGAATAGATAGTCCAGATATGTACCCACATTTAAAAGGTTAACTATTTCTTGACAAAGGTGCAAAAGTAATTCAATGGGGAATGTTAGTATTTTAATAAAAGGTGCTAAATATTAGTTATATATGCCTTAAAATAATGAACTTCAAACCTTACTTCGTACCATAAATACAACACAAATAAACATGAATCTTGACCTAAGTGAAGAGCTAAAAACATAAACCCTCCGGGAAATAATAATAAGAGCAAATCTTTGTGATGTTATATTGGGCAAAAATTTATCAGCTATGTAAAGAGCTATATAATTTAAAACATAAATTGTAATTCGTTAGATATTTACAACCATTTTTATTTGAAAGACACTTTTAAGAAAATGAAAGGGCAAGCCACAAACTGAAATACTTGCAAATCATATACTGAAAAAGTACACCTATCCAGAATACAAAATGAAAAAAAAATCTGAATAAATATTTTCAAATATATATACACACACACACATGAAAGGTGAAAAAAATCCTTTTTTTTATTATTTATTATTATTTATGCCTGCAGCACCTGGTCTTCCTAGGTGGTCTTCCATCCAAATACTAACCAGGCCCGACCCTGCTTAGCTTCCGAGATCAAACATCGGGCTTATTCAGGGGTGGCATGGCCATAGATCATGGACTTTGGCTCCACTGGGACATGACCCCAGGATCTTCTGTGTGTAAATCAGACATGTTAACTGCTACACTATGGAACCACATCCAAAATGTGAAAAAAATCTTTACACAATTAGTAATTAGGGGGACATAAATTAAAGTCACAATGAGATACTGCTGCATACTAACATTAATGGCTAAAATTAAAGTGACTGATAAAACCTAGTTCTGACAAAGATATGGAGGAACTGGAACAGATACATTGGGGTTAGGAACAGAAAATGGTATAGAAACTGTGGGAGAAAAATTGTCAGTATGTGCATATGATCGCTCTCTCTCTCACTCTTTCTCTTTCTCTCAACTTTATTGAGGCATAATTGGCAAATAAAATTGTAATATAAAGTGTGCAGTGTGATAACTTGGTATACATTGTGAAAGAATTCCCATCATCTGGTTAATTAACACATCCATCATCCATCAACTCAAATATTTACTTTTTGTGAGAATACTTAAGTTCTATTCTTTCAGCAAATTTCAATTATGCAATCCAATATTATCAACTATAGTCACCACGTTACATATTAGATTTTTGGACCTTATTCTTTATCTTATAAGTGAAATTTTGGAGTTCTCTTTTACCATCCTCTCCCTATTACCACAGCCCCCAGTCCCAAACACTCACCATTCTATTGTTTTTATGTCTGACTTTTAAATTTTTTTTTCAAATTCCACATACAAGTGATATCATGTGGCATTTGTCTTTCTCTGTCTGACTTATTTCATTTAGCATGGTGTACTCCAGATTCTTCCATACTGTCCCAAATAGCAGAATTTCAGAATTTCCCTTTTCAAAGACTGAATAATATTTTGTTGTATCACATTTTCTTTATCCATTCATTTGCTAGTGAATATTTAGGTCGTTTCCATATCTGGGCTACTGTGAATAAAGCTACAAACAACATGGGAGTATAGAAATCTCTTCAGGATTTCATTCCTGTTGGATATACATGATGTCTTTCATAAATATATTACTTAGAGACTATCTAAATGGTTCTCCTCATCTTACTCTCTCTCACTTCAGCTATATTGGGAACCTTTGAAGAGTGCTTCCCACCCCACTCCCTTATAAGTCTCTGTCCTTTCTGGCTCTGACCATAATTGCTTTTCTCCTTTATCTCTGACTGATATACTGATCCTTTACGGATATGCATAAATATTACTTAGTCAAAGCTTTTATCCCTCTCCTTCTGGAGATTCTCCCTTGATGTTAAAACTGTTTTTCCTTTGTCCTTCTTTCAGCACTTGTTACAATGGATTGCACTTCTTCATCATGTGCTTTTCTTGTTAGAGATTGAATACATGCCAAGGGCAAAGAGCATGACTTACTCTTCTTTGACTTTTTCTTAATGCCTATCACATTGCTGACACATAATAGTGTTCCATAAATATCTACTGAATAATTAAACATGATGGCTTATTTGACTGCCTTGTTATTGTCTAACTATATAGCCATTTTGCAAAGCCTGTAAGGGAAAATGAATGAGAAAAGACACATTCAAGATTTGTACTAGACTTTTAAAGGTACTTGGGCACTGAATATTACATCACTATGCTGAGCAGAAAGAGTTAATGCCATTTTCAAAAGTTAAACTTATCATTATATATTAGAAAAATCAGATCGTAAATGACTTTTAAAAATTCTCTCTCTGGCTATGATGAAAGAAAATTTTCACTTAGCATATTCTATACAACATTTAAAAAATTATGGATATTTTTCTTAAATAATTTAAAAATGTAATTTAATAGTAAATTTTCAACATATTATAATAATAAAAATGTGAAAAATTTGAAGAATCTGTTGAATGATGTAATAATTATTTTATCAAAATATTAAAAGCTGAATACATACAAATAAATCAGATGAAAACAGAGATGAATTATTGAGGAGTAAAATAGTTTGAAATTATAAAAGACCTAGAAGAATAGAATAGTATACATTAAAAAATGTTTGAAAAGGAAAACAAATTTTATTTCATTATTTCATCTATTCAGTAAACATATCTTAGAATACCTGCTATTTGTCACTTGGACTAAGCGCTGGTGATAGATCATGCAAAAGTCAGAAATAGACTTTACCCTTATAAGGATAAAGCTTTGTTAAGAAAGTAAACGTATCAAAAATCATTCAAGTATATTTTCAATGGTAAATGTTGATTTTGAATTACAAAATCCCTACATTTTAAAAATGAAGTCTATCTTACAGCATTTAATAAAGGGGCAAAAACTAGAACTCATTTAACAGTCTAATTTATATTTTATAAATTTAAACAAGTTGTCCAAAGGCATGAAGTTCCTTGGTGTAAACGCTATAAACGAAGGTGGCATTTTTTTTAAATGATTTATTTTTTGCCTAATGTAAATTATTTTCTAATCAGGTGAAGAAAAACAGTATCTGCATATGTCATTTGATTTTCTACTCCATTATCTGCGAGTTATTCCTAATGCTAGTGTATAACTCACCCTAACCCATATGTTCATATCATAAATTTAATATTTCTCCCCCAAAACATATTACCTTTTTAAATGTTATATATCTTAGGAACTTGGCCATTTATCTTTAACCATCAAGAAATATGTTTTAACCTTACATGTCTCTGCTGCTCACCAACAGAAAAAGTTCACTGAACATAATATTCAAAAAAATAAATGTATAAGAATACTTAAAAGGCACAATCTCCTTGAACTCAGGTTCATTCACTAATTTAGAATGAATTTACATCACTTAGTTAACATTTATTTATATTATATACCTAGTTCTGTACCAAATATCAGGCATGTTTTAGTGGAAAAGAAGAATCCTTGCCTTCATTGGAGTTTATGTCCTAATAGTAATAAAACCTATTAAATATTTGACAATCTTACAGTTTTCTACTCCTGTATACTTTTGTTTTATTTTCAGTTGGAACCAAACATGTACGTTAATTTGGGAAATCGTGACAATGTTAAACTGTAATGGGTAATCACAGTATCCGAAACCTTCTGTTTGTGTCTGAATATTTCCTTTAGATAAATTGTCCTCTCCATACTTAAAAAGGCTGCTTAGGTGATTGGGAAAATCACGTGGGCCTTTCAAAGCAGCTCAGTAACCTATCAGTTTTCTCACTGAGCTCTCTCTTTTCTTTGTTCTTATTTCAAAACTTCTCTGCAATTCTAAAACTTCCCACCAAACCTATCTTTTACTTTGCACACAAAACAGAAGGAATCAGATAAGGACTTCTTTCATGTCTTTCCACTCAAACAATAACTTACCAATATCAACACCTGTATTTTTAGACGTCCCTCTTACAACTGAAAAGCTGTTGGCTCATTTCTAAGGCTAATAGTTCTAATATGCAAGATGCTATTATATCAGTGAGCAAAAAGACACTATTAATTATTCATGGTCTCTCCGTTTTAAACCTCTCACTTCCTACTGGATTTTCCTCGTTATCCTTCTCTCTCCCATCTCACAGGCAAACTTTTTAAAGTGTTGTCTAAAGCTAAATTCTCTTCTTAATCAACACTTCCAAATACTGTAATTTGGCTTCCACTTGCATACTACACTAAAATTCTTCCTGTGGAAGTCACCTACCACTCTGTTTTGCTAAAAGTAATGAAAATTCTGGTTTCTTATCTCAAAATACAGCCTTGCACAATATCTGAGAAGGTGATGAGCACCACAAACTGTGGGGCCAGTTCCAGAGCATTTGAAACAAATACTGGAAAGATCAAAAAATAAATAGATACTTCAGTTTTTGAGAACAACAGATCGAAATGTGATCTTTTTTTCTTCTTTTCTTCTTCTTCTTCTTTTTTTCTTTTCTTTTCTTTTTTTTTTTTTTTTACAATTTAACTTATTTTTTCTATATGGCAATACATATACCCTGGCACATCCAACGTATGGGATAAAAGGTTAATACTTTTTTTTAGGAGTAGGTAAAAATAATTTTAATTACACTGTAAACTCATAATTCATGATCTAAAAAAAAAATAGTATTTCCGATATTTGTTATTCTGTTAGCACAGTGACTTAAAGAAACCTCTTCTCTGGAATCATTCTTTGTACCCTAAGTACCATGAGTTACAACACTTTGGTTTCTAATAAAATTATACTCTATAGAGAATTTCAGATCCTTAGAGAATAACTAAGATTTAATGTTTAGGACAGGGAAAACTAATATGAGCTATGATATTTAAAAAGAATGATTTATAAAAAGGCAAATTCATATAAAATGAGCTATATAATAGTCACACTTAGTGATGTGGGCCAATCGACGCCTTAATTCTTACACTGGGAGGTGGGGATGCCAATTATAGTACAAGTAACATTTTCATAATCAACGAATATGGTAATTGCAAATACTTTCCCTCAGCGTATATTTGTCCATTCATGCTCTTAAAAATGTATTTTGCCTAACAAAAATTTTAATAAGCACAATATATCATATTTTTCTTTCATGGATCCATTTTTGGTGTCATGTCAAAGAACTCTCTGCCTAACCTAGGCTGTGAATATTTTCTTCTATATTTAGTTCTGGAAGTTAAAAATCTATGACTCTGAAAACTTTCATGTCATATATTTGGATTTAATTTTTGGGTACGGCGTGAGGATGAAGTCAGGGTTTTTGCATGTTTGTTTGTCTTGTTTTATTTATTTATTTTTGTTTTACATATGAATATCCAAATTGCCAAACTATTTGTTGAAAAAGATCATTCTTCTCTATTGCATTGCACCTTTGTCAAAAATTGACTGGTCATACATGCTGTGTGAGTGTATTTCTATGTGTTCACCCTGTCACAATAACACATCTTGAATTCTGTACCTTCATAGTAAGTCTTAAAATCAGGGAGTATGATTCCTCCACCTGTATTCTTTTTTTTTTTTCCAAAACTATTTATTCTAGTACCTTTGCCTCTGCACATAAATTGGAATCATCTTGTCTATATCTATAAAAAATGCTGCTTGCATTTTTTAGTAATAGTAGTAAATCTGTAAATTAATTTTGGGCATCTTTACAATGCTGTTTTCTAGTCCATAAATACAGTACGTATTTATTTAAGTCACCTTTGATTTTTTCATTAGTGTTTTATTGTTTTTAGCATATATAGGTTTTGTACATATACTTAATATTTACACTTTAACATGTCTTATTTTAGAGCTATTATAAGTGATATTTTAATTTTTAAGTTTCCAAATGTATACTGCTTATACATATAAATGAGATCAGTTTTGTACGTTGAACCTGTAGCTTGCCCTATTGCTAAACATGTGTGTTAGTTATCCAAGTTTTGTGACTGTATGAACTTCTTTTCCACATAGAAAATTGTGTTTACATAGACGATCTACAAAAAAAGAACATCTTAGCTCTTATTTTTTGATCTGTAATCATTTTATTTTTATTTATTTTTTTATTGCAGTAGCTAACATATTCGGTATGATGTACAATCATATCAAGAGTGGACATTGTTGCCCTCCTGTTGATCTTATGGGAAAACATCATTTTTTATTAATAATATGTTAAGGAAGTTCCTTTATATTTCTAGTTTCCTAAGAACTTTTATTATGAATGTATATTACATTTTGTTAAATAATTTTCTGCATAAATCAGTAAGATCATATGGTTTTTTCTCTTTAGACTGGATTAAACTGATTAATTTCTGAACATTATTCCAGGCTTATATTCCCATTATAAAAACCCTCTTGATTATGATGCATTGCTTTATTTATATAATGCTGGATATAGGTTGTTAAAATTTTGCTAAGAATTTTTCTTCTACATTAATGAAGAATATTGTTCTATAAGTTTTCTCCATTTCTTCCTTCTGGTCTCGTTTTTGTCCAGTTTTGTTATCAAGCTAATTCCGGCCAGATAAAACTAGATGGATAGTGTCCCCTTCTCTTATGTTGTCTGTAAGAAAATTTTGTAAATGTTGTGCTAATTCTTTAATTTTTTAATTGAATTTATAAACCAATGAAGCCAATGGGGCCTAGACATTCTTAGAAAAAATTATAAATTTAATTAATTTAATATAAATAAGAGTTTTAATATTATTTTATATTGGGTACCAGTTTTGCCAGTTTTTTTTTTTGTGTGTGTGTGTGTGTGTGTTTTTGGAAAGTTCGTTCATTGAATCAAAGTTTTCGAATTTCTATTCAAAGTTGTTAGTATTTCATTTTTAAGCTCTTAATGAATGCAGGTAGTTCCTGTCTTTTATTCCTCATGAGTTGATGTCCTTTTATTTTTTTCTCTTTGTGAGACGTGATAGAGGTTTATCAGTTTTAAAGACCTTTCCAAAGATTCAGCTTTTGGTTTCACTGATTTTTCTCTAAGGGAGAGTAGTTTAGTTCGAATGACTGTACTCTTATCTTCTATCATTTTCTTCTGTTTTATTTAGGATTATTTTATTTAGTTTCTAGTTTCTTAAGTGAAAAGTTTAGGTCGCTATTTTGAAACCTTCCTTTTTTTCCAGTATGAAAATTTAATGATGCAAATTTCCCACTAATCACTGCTTTACCGGTATCCCACAAATTTTGGTATATTTAATTTGTTCAGTTAAAATTATTTTTAAATTTTCCTTGAGATTTTTTCTGTGAGCTGTGAATTATTTAGGCGTAAACTGTGTAAATTCCAAGTAATTGAAGATTTCTTTCTATTTTTATGTTATAGATTTCTAGTTTAACTATTATATATACTTCATAAACATTAAATTTTATTTATTTATTTATAACTTATTGTTTTATGACCTAGAATATGATTATTCTTGGTGAATGTTCTATGTACACATGAAAGAAATGTGTATTTCGCTGTCTTTTTGTGGTGTTCTATATATATGTTAATTACATCCAGTAAATTGATAATGTTGATTAAATCTTCTATGTTTTTGTAAAATTTATATCTTCTAGTATTTATTACTAAGAGAGAAATGTTGGAGTCATTAACCGTAATTGTGAGTTTTCTGTGTCTTTTAAGTTCTGTTGGTTTGTCAATTTTGCTTAATCAGTTTTGAAGCTTTCTTTTTAGGTGCATACACATTTTGAATTTTTACTTCTTCCTGGTTATTGACTATTATATCATTATTTTATGGCCCTCTTTAGCGCTAATAATATGTTTTCATTTTATTCCTAAGTTGTCTGATACTAACAGAGCAAATCCAGGTTCCTTTTAATTAGCATTTATACGGTTTATCATTTTCCATTCTTTTACCTTGAACCTAATAATGTCATAATATTTAAAGCAGGTTTCTTACATACAACATATAGTTTTTTAATCCATTATTACAAACTTTTTTCTTAATTGGCTTTTTAATAAATTTATGTTTAATATAATTATTGATTTGCTTGATATTAGTCTTATGTCTTAATTTTTTCTTTCTGCTTTTTTTCCTTTTTGGTTTTCCACTCCTGTCTTCTTTTGGGTTATCTGAACATTTCTTATGCATGTGTTAAAAAGTTTCAATAACTCAGGAAGAGATGTGATAAAGCTAAGTAAAATAATTGAGACATTAACATCACTAAAGAAAAGAAATCTTAGGCATATTTGACCTAGAAAGAAGACAATTAAAATGAAGCTTGGCAAAAATATTTGAAATCATGAAAGTTTTGCAAGGTGAACATGACATTTCTCAGAATATTCTAGAAAATTGGATTGTGTATACTTCCTTTAAGCTTGTAAAAGTTAAGCTTTTCAAAAATATCCTACCTTTCTGTGATAACTTTACTCTGGCCTCCTTTTCTTTGTCACATCATGCATCTGAAGTACCCCTCACAGAAACAAGATCATTCTTTTTTCCACATGCAACTAATTAGTCCATTAAAAAAATAAACTCATGACAACATTTCAAATGTAATGGAAAAGATCTATGAATTTTAAGAAAAAAAAAAAAAAAGGGGGTGGAAAGTAGGGCCTTCCATGTAGTTCAATGTGGTTCACTCGGGGATTTTTCCCCTTGCAAAGTCACTGTCCTGGATGAATAGATTCTGGTTGTATAGATTACAAACTTAATTTCTAACAAAAAATTCATTATTGCAGAATCTAAAATAGCATTAAACAATTAGGATGATTCATGAAACGCACATTAGAAAGAGATTATATCAGAATTAGAGTTTAAACTTGTGTTTAAGCTTTCCATGCACACTGAGAAGATGATTACACCTCCTTATGAACCTTCCTTAACCCTGAGGAAAATATGATTGATTTTTTTGGTAAGTGGTGAAATATATATAATAGTCAATTCATCATCTTACTAAAGTATACAATTCAATAGCATTTACAGTGTTGTGCAACCATCATCACTTTCTGGTTCCGGAATATTTCTATTGCTCCAAAGGAAAAGCTGTACCCATAAAGCAGATAAGCCATTTCTCCCTTCCCCCAGCCCTAAGCAATAACTAATCTACTCTCTGCCTTTGCGGATTTGCCATGTCTGAATATTTCATTCATATGAGTGGAATCACATAATAAGTAACCATTTCAGTCTTTTTTCACTAAGCATAATGTTTATAATAGATACATGTTGTAGAAATGAATACTTCATTATCTTTATTTATTAGTAAATAATATTCAATTATGTCTATATCACAATTTGTTTACCCATTCATGAGCTGACAGATGTTTGTTGTTTATTTGTTATCTTTTTGCTACTGTGAATAGTTTCCATATATGTGTGTGTGTGTGAGATATATATATCTCACACACACACACACTAGTTGAGTTTGACCTCCTGTTTTCAATTTTTTAATATATATATATTTAGTAATGAAACCACTGGTCATATGGTAATTTTATTTTTACCTTATTAAGCAACTATGAAACTGCTTCCCATGGTCAATTCAGCACTTTTTAAAATTCACAACAGTAATGTATAAGCCTTGGATTCTTGAATATGAAGCCAAGGCTGGCCTGGGAAATAAAAGATGTTATCAGACAATCTGAACTTATATCCATTTACTGTGATATAATGATATAATAATTTTATTATTTATGAATCTTCTAGAAAAAAAAGTTTATTATAGTCCTTTAAAAACCAGAATGTAGTTGATAAAAAGTGATGACTGTACATTTTGTCACATACTATATATAATTTCGGTAACTTAGATATTACAATATATGGAAAAAGGACACTAAACAATCTCATTGCTTTTCATTAGAGTATCAAAGGAGCTGACATCCACAGACAAGGAGGCATATGGATCCTCCTTTTCTCTCTCCATGAGGTAAAGGGTAGGCGAAGTTACACCAAAAAGTAAATCTGTTGCAACTTTTGTATAGTATTTTCTTAATTATATTCTCAAAAACATCTCATACCTACTTCGTGTTGTGAGTGATATTAATTTGGTACATCCCTGTATTATTATCCTGCTGTGCCACTGAGACTGCTTCTTACTCTGCATGGCTTCTCATCCCGAGAATAAACTGAGCATAAGCTCTGCAATGATTTCCTTCCTTGGTTGGCACCTTGAACTATCGTGTTTCTTGAAGATGCTAGGACAATCTTGATATTCTCTTTGATATTCCCACTGACTCCTCATTACAAATAATTATACTTTAATTACAAGGACATTAGTTGAATTCGGCTGCCACCTCTTTTATTTCCCAGTCTAGCCTTGTCTTCATAGTCAAGGAACCAAGGGGTGGGTTTTCTTTCCTGATTTGATACATGTTGACATGTGATTAGACAAATGTAACATCTCTGTGAGGGGATTTAGGCACATGTTTTAATTAGGATGTGTGACCATCCCTTTAAACTTTTTCTGTTCATTGAGAAGCCATTTTATTTTCATCCGACATGTTTCCCTGAACAGAACTTTATCATATCATCCTATGTTGCCTAAACTATTAACGAAAAGATGGCAAATTATTTTAATTTCCTTATGTATGAAACAAAAATGCGTGGATAGTTTTCCCATCAAATTCGAGGGTTATGTTTAGGATAATCTAGCCTTAAGTATAGAATACAGAATGCATTAAAAATGCACTTTGACAAGTTCTGAAGATCACCTTACAGCTGACCTAGGCAGTCATCAACAAAGAAGGAAATCCAGGTATAACAAGAGATGCATTTGAATGCAAACTAGGAAAGGCAAGAGTTACACAAAGATTTCATTGAAAACAAAACAACAAATTTAAATAACAAAAGAAAAAATAACAAAAGAAAAAGAATAGGCTGACACTTAGAATTACAGACACTGGTTTATGATCGAGTTGATTCCCACCAAGCAACTTTATGTCATATGTTTCCGAGTGAATGTACTCAGGTGTTTACATGATTTACAACACTGATGATTCACTTGGGCAAAGCAGGGTAGCAAAGCTGCTATGTCTTATCTCAAAACAATTAATTAGCCATGTTCAAACAGTTACTGAAAAACATATCATTTGGGGACACCAAAAAAAAGTTCCAAGCTAAAAAAAAAAAAAAAAAAAAAAAAAAAGGGCAAATGTGAAATATCCAGAGTAATGAAGTGCCAAAAATGTTGTTAAATACTTCATTATACTCTTCTGACATTAATGCAAATTATGTAAATTTTAAAGACTAAAATGTATTCTTAACTGGTTTGCTTTAAAGATGATATTTGTATTAGCACAATATAAATAAAGCTTTTTTTGTGTTTTAGCAGAAATTTTGCACTCATGTTATGCCTTTATAACTAACATTGCACAGGATGTGTCACAAAATATATATAGCTTCCACTTCCCAGAGATGCTGTGCTTACTTCCTCACTTTAATGACTATTTCACTTTCAAATGGATTTATTAACAGGATTGAGTACACTCTAAACAGATGGTTGTCAGAAATCTGCTTACTTCAATAAAATAATTGAGAGCTAACAAACATTTGCAGCGTGGTATGGTATAAAGCATCACTGCATTAAGTTGCCATAAGGGATGAAGCACACAGAACATCTTATACAGATAACTCATGTTTATATAGTTTTGATTTCAGTAATGTTAAATACATAAAGTGCATGTGCAAATGACTAACCCAAAACTATAAATAATATTCATTAAACATCTACAATATTCAGAGTCTACATAAACTCTGCTGAAACCCTCTAAAAATAGGATCAGCTGCAGCCAAAATGGGGAGAGATTAATTGTAGTTTTTACTTCATAAAATAATAACCCAAATGTCTGGATATTTAAGATTGATTTCCCTTAAAACTTTTTCTCCAAACCTGCTACATCATAAAATAAATAACTTTGAGATTATCCAAAAAGTCTTACTGTAATAAAAAGTGTCAGATAAAATGCAATATTAGTCTTTCCATACCATATTACAATTCTGTGTAGCTAGAAGCATATCGTTGCAGCATATGAAGGTTAGGACATTATGATTCAGATAAAACAGAGCCAGATGAACTTAATAGTGGGGGCAACGTTTAAAGAATTTCATTTTAAATGCTAAAGAAAATTAAAGAACAAACTGAAAAAAAAAATCACACAAAGACATAAATGAGCTGTTTCTTTTTCCAGGAATGCGTGATCTTCCTTTTCTAACAGAGATATCCATTTTCTGTGATTTTGTGATTTACTCCAGATTTACCTGCCTGAACCACAATTTAGTCTCTTTCACGAAGATTAGATAGGTAGGTGAGTAGGTGAGTAGATGGATGAATGGGTGAGTGGGTAGGTAAACAGGTAGGTAGGTAGATAGATAAACATGATGATAGATAGATCAATCGATCGATAGATAGATAGATGATAGATGGTAGATGTATAATAGATATATGTACACATACCTATTTTAACTCATTATAGTTAGCATTATCAATATAATAATTTAAAATTCTCCCATTATACTGCAAGTTACATTAGATTGCTGTATTCACACTTAACTAATAAAAAAAAAGTTGGGATACGTGAATAAATCAATGGAATATATGGGGCGAAATCGTAAAACAGAAATATGTGAAACTATGGAATTTATTTTGCTATAAGGAAGTATCATAAAAATAAATTATTCTACTCAAATTAGAGTCCAGAATTACTTTGGGTTTTATAATGTACAATAAAAAATTAGTCTAAATCTTTAAAAACAGTAATTTATAACTAAACTGACCTTGTTAAAAACAGAATTAGTTGTTTCCTATCTCTATATTTTAAATAAACAGGTCAAAAGAATATAGTCAGTTTGAAAAGCTGAAATTTCTGTTGGTGATTGATTTCAATATTTATTCTAAAATATCTGTTAGAGGATCTGGTATTGAGAAGGTTGGTAGGTAGGCCGAAGACTGTCAAAAATCAATCTGCTGTTTTAAATAATTTTCTTTTGGGATGTTAGAAAAAAGGATTTTTATTTCAAAGTCATAACTAGTAATTATAAACCTGAATATTTTCTAATTGCTCATCTTCCCTCTTGGTACCCATCTTGTATCTTGTATGGAGGGACACAGACTGTCAGAGAAACTGGACAGCTGAGCTATGGTGATCTTATCTGGGTAAAATAGGTAGAACAGTACCCTACCTCTGCTGCCAGACACAATTATAGTCCTCTCTGCCAGTGGTAGCCGTGTGGTCATTGGGAAGATCCTCATTCAGCACTTGCCTAGGATGATGAACATATGGTGGCGTGATTAGAAAAGTGATAAATACACTCTGTGAAAGACGATTACAAAACCAAAAAAGAAAATCTCAAAATTCACAACATTTTGTGAATCAGAATAGTAAATAAGCTATTTTTTAAAGTATATAATCAGTTTGGTATAGTAATTATGATACTGAAACAATTATATTTTAGGAGTCTCATGGTCCCAGATTGACACCGAATGAACTGTTCAGCACTGTTTCATATTTGTGACCTGAATGCCATAGGCTGCCTTTTTTGTTTGAGGTTATTGTTATATCGCATTCCTAAGTTTATGTTTTGTTCACCTGCATTTTTGTATATTTCTATGAGTACTTTTCCATATACAACTTAAGCGAATTATTGTTAATTTGATAACATGAATTTAAGATACTCTTTGATTTTTATGTTATTTTAATCATGCTCCTGGTGAAGCTATTGTAGTATTTATGGTAATCTGTTGCATATCAAATCTGTCTTTACCTTAAATGTATATGTGACATTGTCCATGTAAGAATTATCTAGCAAAACTCACTAAACTCAAGTAATAAAAATACATTGCACACAACGTCATGAATTTCAGACAGATGTTTCTGCAAGGAAAATACAAGTTTTACTTTATCAGTTTTAGCTGTTAATACTATGTTTTCACTTTTAAGAATTGTAGAGGCAGCATTAAAATATTGAAAATCTTCCTGAAAATATATTATCAAAATTCATCAAGAAATAATATTATTCTTTAAGAAATGTCCACTACTTACATGAGAATGTGTACTTTTTGAGTAATTCACAGGAAGAAAATTAAAATACTACACTAATAATTTAAAGAATTTGTGACATTACTTTAAATTAAAATCCATAAAATGGTACATGTTTGAGATTCAGTTTTTCTGAAAATTTTATTTTCTATTTTTCACAACATTTGAAAATTTCATTCCGTAAGAATTCACACAAAATATGGAGATTTTAAAAGAGAATGCATCATATACTAAAAAGTTCACTAAGTATTTAGATAATCAATAATTGGTTGTGTTGTTATATTTCAATACAAAATCCTATTAACTTATTTGAAAACATAATTAAGCAAATTTCAGTATTTAGAATACATATGTCTTTTTAAAATTTTTATCTATTTTAGTTTTGATGCTTGTGTGCAAATTTTTGCCTTGCTATAAAAAGTATATATTTATCTTAACAGATAAAATCTTATTTTCTATTAAAGGTAGATATATGATTTCTCTAATTAAAACATAAACATGAATTTTTTTTCAAGAGTCACTTGTTCATCTATTGAGGCATAATAATTCTCCTCATGTACCTCAAAAATACACATTAAAGAACAGGAAAATGTAATTTTCTTGGTAATAGAAATTATTCAAGGTAGCAAAAATAGGAAAAAAATATTCTATGTAGCTAAAATTGATGTTTTAAGCAAATGTGCATTTTATAATTATAACGGGTTGTTTTGAGCTCAATTATATTTATTCATACCATATTTAAATATAAATTCATATTTTTCACATTTAAAATAAGTAACATGGAAAAGAACATTTAGCCGAGTATCAGAAAAGCAACATTCAAACTCCTTTTTCATTTTTAGTGGCTACACAGAAATGACTTTGAAAATACCTAAACATGCTTCCTTATTTGTAAATATAATAAAAAATTTGCCTTTTAGTTTTTGCACTGAGAGAATGAAAATAATGTATTATAGTGAAGAACATATAACAACCAGAAAAGTTTTTAAATTTTCCTTTTTAATGCTATATTTGAAGAGCAAACATTATTAAGTGGATTTTGATATTAAGTTATCATATTTTCTTTTTTGGAGCTTGCTTTGTTATCAAATCTAAAAATATTTTGCCTAATGCAATGGCATAATGACTTCTAAGTTTTTGTCTACAAATTCTGCCTTTAACTGACAGAACTGTAGGGTTTTAAAATTAATTAATTAACTGATCTGCTTAAGATGGAAAAGAGAGAAAGCAGGCAAAGTTGATCTAAAATTGGATATAGGCATGGCATTTAGCTACTGTTATTCCAGTTTTACTGGTGAGAGAAGCAGTAAGTTAAGAAAAGCTCAATTTTCTGGGAGAATAAAAGGGGAGCAATTTTCTTAAGTCCCTTCTTAGATTCAGTATGGACAGAATACATGCATCTTTCTCCGTTATTTTTTTGTTCCCGGCTAGTGCCAGTGCCCACAAGAAGTATGTACATGTTCAGTGAAAATTTATTAAGTGAACAGAGGGATGGCGAAATAACACCACTCTGTTAATACAGTTAGTTGCCAGAGGGAAAACTGAGGACAGAATCTTGATTTTGCTCTTTAAGGGCAATTATAACATTGTATTTTATTTCAAATCATGTAACAAAAAGATGTTTACTGTTATATTTTGAAAGCTGATCTTTTAGTCATTCCCCCATTTCCTCTTTGCAGATTTATCTATAATTAGATATACATTCATAACTTTCCCTTCCCCTCAGAATGATATTTCATATCCCAAATGGTACTACAGATTTTAGGGTAATGCTGATTGATATGTCCTGATAGTTCCTTTAAAAAATAAATCATATTTAACATATGTGGCAAAATTCTTCCCCACTTGTCCTGGTATTAGAATCACATTTTTTTTTTTTTTGTTAATTAACTCCTAAAATACCGTGGGCATCCCATAATATTTCCAAGGTAAGCTGACAAATTTAAATATAAAAGAGATCTTGGGTAAAAGAAAAAAAAAAACATATTTAACTCTCCGAATACGACTCCTGGCTGGCAGAGAGTAAATTTCCTGAACTTCAGTTAAAAGGTATTGCAAATAACATCCTGCCTGATAATTTAAGCAATCCGATAAACTGGCCTGTCTCCTGCAAGGTGAAGGACGCTTCAGAAACCTTAATGAACACCTTTCTGAATAGCAGTTACAAGCTTAGCCGCTCACCATGGAAGACTGATTAAGTTAGGAAGGATATTACCTTTTTATCCAGTCTGTCCTCTCACATACTTAGCCAGTGAGATTGAACTAGCTAGTGTCTGCGGTGCAAAGATAGCATTGCTCAAAGCATATGTGTTCTATAAATCCACAGATAGAATCATTTATCCTAGGAGCTCTTTATCGAAGTTCTTGCCAATGATTATATAGTTGTCCCACACATACAAGTAAGTATTAAACCATATTTAATTCAATGCAGAAAATGATAAAAATTATTCTGGAACAAAATTATATATGAAAAAATAATTCTTGTATGTCAATGCATTAAAGTGTGAATTAGGATTTCTCATTAGGAAAATTAAGATCCCATTATATTTAAAAAGAGAAACTCAATTGTCCCTAATATATTTCTTTACATTTCAAAGTTTTAACACTTAATAGTGCTTGATATATACATTTAAACAACGAAAGCTTTCAAATAAAGGTGAGTCACAAAAGACAAAAATCATATTACAAACTAACACATATGTAATACCTATAGAACGATAGTTAAATGCTATCTGATATAATTTTGTTGATAGGGCATATTCATCATTATCAAACAAGATTTAATAACCTATTTATATTTGCCTCTTTGCTATTTATAGTTCCACAGAACTGATCCAGGTTAATCTTTCTAGTAACCCTAAGGAAATCATAATGAAAAAAAGTAATGGTTTTCCATAAACAAGCTTCTGAACTGAACCCTATCATTACTGAACTGATGCCCTCATTTTCTCCTTTCAAAGGAAGTTCCCTTTCACATCAAGGAAAACACCATCCGTCATCCCTTGTCAAAAATCATCTTATTTTTATAGTGTTACGCAAATTAAAATAAGTCAAAAAATATATTACTTGGTTTTCTAGTTTTTCTTACTTAGAACAGGATTATACTGATCATGTTAAGTGAACTTTTGGGCTACTTCCTGGTTTTAATTAATATTTACTCATTCAACAAATAATTAATAAGCACCAACCACGTTTCAGGTCCCATTCGCAGCACACAGAATATATTAATTCACAACAAACAAATCCACATGCTCATGAAGCTCGCATTCTTACTGAGGGAACAGTGATTATTTACAAGATAAATTATTAAAAATATAATGGCTTGTATGGAAATAATTACAAAGGAAAAAACCCCTTATCAGATGACTCATAGGCAAATAATTCTCTCATTTCACAGGATGTCTTTTCGTTTGGTAGATGGTTTCCTTTGCTGTACAAAAATTTTTTAGTTTGATGTAGTCCCATTTGCTTATTTATTTATTTATTTATCGTTTTCCTTGTCTAAGGAGATATATCGAAAAAGAAATTACTGGTAATAATATCAGAGTTCGCTGCCTATGTTTTCTTCTAGAAGTTCCATGGTTTCAGATCTTACATTTAAGTCTTTAATCAATTTCGAGTCTATTCTTATATATAGTGTAAGAAGGTGGTCCAGTTTCTTTTTTTCATGTATCTGTCTAGTTATCTTAACACCATTTATTAAATAGACTGTCTTTACGTTATTGTATATCCTTGCCTCTTTTGTCCTAGATTAAATGACCATATAGGTGTGGGTTTATTTCTGGGCTCTCTATTCTGTCCCATTGATCAATGCATCTGTTTTTACATCAGTACCATGCTGGTTTGATTACTGTGGTCTTGTAGTATTGTACTATAGTTCGATATCAAGTAGTGTGATACCTCCAACTTTGTTCTACTTTCTCGATTGCCATGGCTATTTGAGATCTTTTACGGTTCCATTTAAATATTTGGATTATTTATTCTAGTTTTATGAAAGATGCCGTTGGTATTTTGATAGAGATTGCAATGAATCTATAGATTGCTTTGGGTAGCATGGCCATTTTAACAATATTAATTCTTCCTACCCGAGAGCCTGGTATATGCTTCCATTTATTCATATCATCTTCAATTTCTTTTTTCAATGACATAATTTTCTGAGAACAGGTCTTTTAGTTCCTCAGTTAATTTGATTCTGAGGTATTTTATTGTTTTTGATGCATTTTTAAATGAGATTGTTCTCTTTCTGAAAGTTTGTCACTGGTATATAAAAATGAAACTGACTTCTGAATATTAATTTTGTATTCTGTTACATTACTGAATTCACTGATCAGTTCTAATAGATTTTTGGTGGACTCAAGATATTGCCTGACACTGATATCCACTCATTTCTTTTTTCTAGTATATCCTATTATTATTATTAACATCAGTTCAATCAATGAGTCTGAAAGTTACTTTCTAAATTCTAGGTATCAAATTCTATGCAAACAAATACTTAGAAAACTTTTTCAGTTTTTCTTATGACATGCCAATATCATTCATGGTTGGTGCTATTCCATGTTTTATATCTTGTGTCAGACAGCCCTTCTTAATATCTTCTGCTGAGGAAATCTTACTCATCCCACACCAATAAAACATTTACATTTGCAACGGTGCTTTCGTCTTCTCTCTGTTATGGATCCTACATTATAAATAGGTTAGCATTAAATTGTATCATGATTTCTATCTCCCTCACTAGATAATTGATTTCTTGAGAACAATGGTCCATGCCTTATTCATACTTAGATGTTTATCATTCAATTCAGTGCTTGGAACACAGTGACACCAAAGTTTTTCTCATATAACCGTTTGTAAAATGATCTATGTACAACCTTCCCTCCCAAAATTACTAAAATTTTGAAATATATACAAGAAATTATCTACAAATTTACCAATATTATTTATCCTCAAGTGCCAGCTGTGGTCTACAGGGGCCATAAATGTGTAACTATAATCAGAATTAAAACATACAGGTGGTGGCAGGAAAAAGAAAGGTCTGAAAGAGGATGAAGTAGAGACACTCAACTTAAAAAACAAAAAACAAAAAACCTCATGCTTGGTGAAAATATTTCCCGAAGAAAGGAATGATAATGGTTTGTTTAGAGTTGATCAATAAGAGACATATTCTGTGAGATCAACTGACTGGTGAATTTTCATCTAAGAATCATTTCACGTTATTTTAGAGCATTGTTCAGTATTATGTCATGGGATATATGAACTACATGCCGCCTATAGCACATGTCCTTATCTCTTAATAAACCATGAGAAAATAGAGAATAGCAATCTTCCACAAGAAAACTCCCAAACCTTCTAGTATTGATAAACATGATATCACTCTCCCTCCCTGTTTCAAAAGGAGTCCTTTCATTCAAGGCCGACACCACCAAAAAGAGCAATTCCTTTCTGCTTTGTCAGGAAACTAGCTTCCTTATATTTGTACTGTCATATATGTATTTTTCTCTGCTTTTTTTTTTGATACACAAACATTTATATAATTCCTGCCATTTCATGTGTGCTCTTCTAGAACAAAGGGTGAATGCGGTTAGAAAGAGACCAAAACAAAGCCTCTTTCTCATGAAACTTGTATTTAAGCTAAAACAAACAAACAAACAAAAAAAAAACAGATAAAAATAACATACTTTTAAACACATACATCATGCTGGAGATTCAAACAGAGTGGTGATAGGATTCTGTGTGCATGAGAGGCTTAAGAAAAAGGATGATATTTAGATGAATATATGAATATTGCTGCTGTTAAGAGCAACAAGGAAATGCATTGATAGATGGTATTCTTTTTTTTCGGCAGAGGTTTTAATTGTATGAAGAAAGGGAACATTAAACTTGCATGCTTATATTAGGTAGAGAGGAAAGAAAAGTCAAAGCATAAAAGAAAAAAAACTGTAGAGTAATATCTATGTAAATCAATTAAGACTCGAGACACAAAGTCTAACTGAAAGAATGTCATATGTACTGAACCAAGTATTCTCCAAAAGCTGTTCTTTATTCTTAACTAATCTAAATATGCATTACTCGTATATCAGCTTAAATTTAATTCTTCGAATTTTAAATGATTCCACAGATTAGGTCAGATTCTTTATTTATAAGAATTAATATATTACCCTGTATTTCACAAAAACATGATAAATGCATAAAAGGACAAATAAATAAATATCAGCCCAACACATATTATTGATCACTAACTCACTACAAAAGGTATTGTCCTTCCTCCTTTACAGGGACATTTCCATCCTCTATAGACCTTTTTCACTTTAGAATCTTAAAATTCACCCCAATATCCAGTATTGTTTTCATTAGTGTTTTTTAAATGGTGAATACCCCTTAAAATACAAGTTAACCTTCTTGATTTTACTTAAAAGATTAGATTCATGTTCCAAATTACTCTTGCTTGGTGAATTAAAAAATCGGTCTCTAATGCAAATATCTTTAGTTAATCACAATGTTTTAAATGGAATTATGCACAATCTCACAAAATCATAAACTAAAAAGTTATCAACATTTGGTATGTGTGAGTAACTTACTGGTAAAAATAAATAAATGTTCATATCATATTATCAGATAAACCATGAAAAGCAGTCACGCAAAACTTGAATATTTTAACTGCAAAATCACTAATTATGTTTAATTTCTAAATTTTTAATAATGTTTTATTACTATAGAAGAAATAGAACACAGGACTTCTATTAAAATTAAAATTACTAAACCAACACTTTAGAGAACTTTATATTGACCAACCATTCAAAAAAAGGCAAAAAAATACTGACAAACAAAAATGAAAATAAGATTTATGGTAAACAAATATTAAGTATATAAAAAATTGACTTGGCTTTCCATGGATTGAGTGACTATAACTTATAAAAATGACTCCAGTGTTGGTCAAAGATATAAACAGAATTTCAAGCTGTTTGATTAAAGTCATGAAGCAAAACTAGTTTTCAAACAATTACGCTTAGAAACATATACATGAATAATGGATTTAAAATCTTTCTGTATTCTATTAAGTGTCATAGATTATTTCACTGTTGGATGTCAATAATGCAATGTAACTTAGATATATCAACAGCTGAAATAATCACAGTGCAATGCAGTTTTTCAAATAACGCAGGCACAGTCACACATTGCAATCAAACACACAAACACACACACACACATCCCTTCAACACATGAAAGTTCATAAATGCTAATTTGCACTCTCCTCCAAACACTCCATAAGGTGTTGATCCATATATAGGCACTAAGCAGAAGAATGCTGATGCCATATTGTCCTTTATGGAATAGGGAAAGTAAACACATTGCTTGAATGATTTAGGGAAGATAATACAAAAGCAATCCCATCTCTAACCTGGAGGTAACGAGGTTTCCCGGAAGTCTTCGGATACTACTTCAGTATTTAAAACATTATACCTTTCCGGGGGAAGGCTGTATGCCACTGAGGGTAAAGGTTTTGGAAAACAGGTTCTCTGTCTCAAAAGGAAATAGCCCTTTCTCATTTTGAATTTGCTCTCCAGGAGGGTGAATAAAGATTTTAAAATCTATTCACATGAGATTATGTGACCCAAATCCAGGTAATCGTCTAACGTTATTAGGATGCTGTCATACAGACATGAAGGATCAGGATCTCCTCAAGGTAATAAAGATATATTTTGAACCAATATGTAATGGGAGTAACCCTGTTAAGAACAGAAGGGAAAAACAAAAAACACCCAGGAGTGGTCAAGAACACATAATTTATAGCCAAACGATTTAGGGCTGTTTTTAATTGTGTTTCTTCTCTTAATAACCACGAGGTATTGAACAAATTCTGTGATCTGCAAATGGGAAAATTCTGCATCTTTGTTTCATTACATGTAAGTTGGGGTAAGAGTAATTATATATCTTTAATGTGAGGGCATGATAAGATAATGCATATAAAAACAGTGACTCGGATGGTACATTCTCAAGAACTGACTCTAAATAGTGTTACTGATTATGATCTTTATTACTATTACCACTAATACTTTTCAGATTTATATAACAATGAAGATCGTTCCCATTTATGTTTATTATCAAATAAGGTAGTGTAGATAAGCTCTGCAAGGGTAATTTCAACTGATATTCAATAAATATTTGATTAATGAGTGGTTCTGTTCGATATGCTTCTGGTTTATAGTCTTCTTGCTACATATTTAAGCATAAAATCTAGCCATTTTTAAATGACTATTAACAATCCTAATGGCTACTTAGTAAAAAAAAAAAATACCAGTAAATAACAGTTACACAAAAATTTATAAAAATAAATTTGAAATTGTTGTCAAACGAGGTATTTATTAAATTATGAATTAAAACACAGCATTATAAATATTAAACCAAAAATGAATAATTATTACAACATATGTCATTTGACTTAATACTCATGATAAGCTTATGAATTTGACATTTTATCCTCCATTATTCCCATTTTATTGATATATATATATACATACATATATATGTATATATACGTATTAGAAAATAATGAATTTCCCTTCTGATGCCTATCAAGTAAGTGCTGGAACTAATACCTAAATGAAGGTGTTTGACTTTAAACTTATGCTCAAGGTAAATATACTAATGTTTAAAAGCTACCATGAAGTCTTAAGAAAGTGAGAAAGAGTATCATCTTTATATAAGAAACACAAATTTCCCCAAATATGGTATAGATGTGACCTGATTGTCTTTATTGAAAACTATCTACATACCTTTAGAAGTAAGTTGAAGAAGATATCCTAGGTGAATTTTATTAAGAATAAAAAGCTAAAAAGAAAAGCTGATGATTTTATTGTCATGGTAACAAAACAACACCAGAACTAGTTTAAAACCTGTCTGAAAAATCAATGACAACTAGCAGAAGACTCATGACAGTGAACCAGTTAGTAAGGCTGGCATCAACTCACTCCTGTCCCTGGCTTTGTAACAAAGAGAAATGCAAAAGAAATGCATTCCGAAAATTCAATATAAGATCTAGACTTCACTTTGCTTAATGAAATCACTTGTGCCCAGGTAAGATCTCGCTACATAATAAGGGAGGAATATAATTCAGCTTTTATTTGAGATATTGAGTAATTGTTTTACCTTAATACTACTAATATCCACAAAACATAGAGGGGTGAAAATTGAGTCCAGGCTGTCAATGGTGACGGTGAGTGGTAGGGGCGGGAGGAGACAAAATAAAGATGTCTCCAGTCCAGGCTCTGTAGGAAAGGCAACAGAGTAGGAAACTCAATTTGGTATTTACACCAATATCACAGCACAGATGACTACACCAGACCAGAGTCCTAGAATCAATAAAATTGTATCTTTTTTTTTTTTTTTTCTACAAAACACACAGAGTAATACAACCTAGTGGTTAAGAGTCTAACTGCAGGCAAAGGTGAATAAGGGGACCCCTCCCCTGATTACAAGTAATATCAATGTACAGAGATAATTGATGCTCACGAGAATCCTCCTTTGCCCCTAGTATCTTGACATATAGAATGAGAATCATAGTAACTTTTTCAAGGGGCTTTTGATCACAGTTATTATTGGAATCACTAGGTATTTTTTTTTCTTTCAAAAATAAGTCTCCCCAGAGATTTTTATTGAATTGTCTTAAAGAAAGTACAGGCATTGGCATTCTCCCTGGGAGAGTCTAATGTGGAAGCAATGTTGAGACCACCAAATTAGGAAAACTAGTGTTTATGCTTGGAAGTTACTAAGAAGAATCTGTTTATAATAAGTGCTTACTACATGATATTTTTGTTGTTATTGCAGAAGCATTAATACTACTATTAGTTATCAGCATAGTACATAGAGGCTGTGATGGGGATGTTTGAATTAGCTATGAAAGTTCATGCCACATGGCTGCCTCTAGCCATGCATCTCTCCTTAAGATGTGGATGGATTTGCTAACTAAATATTTAAACCATAATACACCTGAAATTATATTCTTCTTATCTGGACCTAAATATTTGGAGATATCTAGAATACCTGAGATAAGTTTACTTTCTGTTGTATACCAGACAGGTATAGATATCCCTCTAAAAACATAAAAAGATAAATAAAATCACAAATGAAGAGATTATGACTAAAATAATAATGTCTATTAAAATAATGGAATGTCTACAATAATTCCTAGGAATAATGTGTAATGATAACAAGTAAATAGATATCGCTAAAAATTAAGGTCTGATTTTAGTTTTCATCAAGAGTGCATCTATAAAAATAGAACAAGAAAATTCTAAGTACATGAATCATCCAAGTAGATAAAGATGACTATTATTAATTTAAAAATGTCTATAGAGGTAGAGAAGAATAATTATATCATTGAGAAAACTGAATCTGTGTAATAGAAGTTAAATTTAATTGTCTCATAATTCAGAGTAACAGATTAATAAAAATAGAAGTGTTAAAAAACACAGAAATTTCATAATTATGCACAAGGTTAATCACTTTTACACATTTGTTGGATATATACACACATATAATTATTTCTCTAAAATAGTTTTTAACTTTGTTGGTTTATTAGTACCCCTTACAGTTAATAAAAATTAGTAGACCATATATATTGCAGATATCCTTTTAAATTGCTTTTTTCCTTTTTATAAGGTTAATGTGGACTTGTACTTTGAAAATTATAAGACATTGAAGAAAGAAATTGAAGAAGATACAGATAAATGGAAGCATAGATTGACTCATGGATAGAAAGAATTAACATTGTTAAAATGCCATCTGTTCATCTATAGATTCAATGCAATCCCATAAAAATGACAATGGCATTTTTCAGAGAACTAAAAAAAATATTCCTAAAATATATATGGAACCATAAAAGACCCCAGATAGCCATAAAAATCTTGAGAAAGAAGACCAAAGTTGGATGTATCACACTATCTGATATCAAACTATACTACAAAGTTATTATAATCAAAACAGCATGATACTGGCATGAACATAGATCAATGGAGCGAAATAAAGATCCTAGAAATAAACCCACATCTATATGGTCATTTAATCTAGGACAAAAGAGGCAAGAATCTACAGTGTGGTAAAGACATTATTTTCAATAAATGGTGTTAAGAAAACTGAACAGATACATTAAAAAAAATGAAATTGGATCTTATTATTTCATATACAAGAAAAAAACTCAAAATGGATTAAAGACTTACATGTAAAACCTGAAACATAAAACTCCTGGAAGAAAACATAGGCGGTAAACTCTCTGACATTGTTCTTATAAATATATATTTTTTTCTAATACGACTCCTTGAGCAAGGGAAAAATTAAAAAGGTTTTGCACAGGATAAAAACCATCAATAAAACAAGAAGACAACCTACTAAATAGGCGTAAATAGGAGTAAAGAACTCATATAACTAAATACCAAAAAATTTTAACTAAAAAATGGACAGACGACCTGCATAGATGTTTCTCTAAAAAGGACATCCAAAGGCCAAAAGATATATGAAAAGATGCTCAAGATAATCATCAGAGAAATGCAAATTAAAACTACCATGAGATATCAACTCACATCTATCAGGAATGGCTATGATTAATAAATTTAAAAACAAAAGGGCACCTTCAAGCACTGTTGGTGGACTTGAAAATTGATGTGGCCACTATGAAAACAGTTTTGAAGTTTTTCGAAAAATTAAAAATAGAACTACCTTATGACCCAGTAATTCTACTGAGTATTTATCCAAAAAAAGCTAAAACGATAATTGGAAGAGATATATGCACTCCTATGTGCACTGCAGTGTAATTTATGATAGGCAAAAAATGAAAGCAATCTAAGAGTCTATCAATAGATGACTGGAAATAAAAGATGTGGTACATATAAAAGATGAAATATTACTTGGCAATAAAAAAAATGAAATCTTATCATTTGTGACAACATGGAGGGACCTAGCTGGAATTATGCTTAGTGAAATAAGTCATGCAGAGATAGACAAGTACCATATGATGTCACTTATACATGGAATGTAAAGAATAAAATAAACAATGAAAAACAAATCAGAAACAGACTCATAGACTTGGAGAACAAACTGGTGGTTGTCAGATGGAAGAGGTGTTGGAAAACTGTGTGAAAAAGGTGAAAGGATTAAGTACGAACTGGTAGTTACAAAAAAGTCATGGGAATGTAAATCAGAGCACAGGGAATATAGTCAATAATATTTTCATGGCTATGTATAGTGTCAGGAGAGCACTGGTCTAACCTGGGGATCACTTCGTAAATTCTATGCATCTAACTACTCTGCCGTAAACCCGAAAATAATATAAAATAATATCGAATGTCAACTGTAATTAAAATAAAAAATAAAAAATAAAGATTATTGAGAAATGTTTTACATACTATAATAAAATATTCATTTTTAATATTAATTAAAAAGTTAATGGGGTCATATTTTACCTGAAAATGTTTAATGTTATCGTATTAATGTTTTTTCCTTTTATGATATCTTATTTGCATTTTTGTGTTAAAAGGAAAAATAAATCCACCCCTCATTAAAAAATCCTCAATGATTTCTTCTAAAATTTTACTTTACTATTATATTCAAAATTTTAACTCATCTGGAATTATTTTCAGTGTATGGTTTGAGATTAAGACTCACTTTCACTTTATTATTCTCAAACATTTATTGTTTAACTCAGTACTATTTATCGTCATTTCAGACTTACCTTGCCAACTCTGTGCCACCACTTTTATATATGAAAGGTTTTATATATTCTAAATCAAAACAAATTCATTTGGATTCTGTACTATCGAATTGCTCACTTACTTCTAAAGTACTATTTAAATACTTTTGGAGTTCTAGGATTGTACCCCAGGTTCTACTCTGAAATCATTAGTCCTTCAAGACAGTCTACTTCTTTCCAATGTATCTACACACACACACACACACACACACACACACTCACTCCCCCCATACAGACATATACACATTTTTGTTTACTGCGTGAATAAACATCTCCTACTGACCACTGTGTTCTTAAAGGTATTCGAGAATAATATCCATACAAATCTGTATATAATATTAACCTTGGTTCAGAAAGGAAATAAATGGTTAGTAACAAAAAAAAAATCAAATTAGTGAGTATAACCAAGATAAATGTTTGCTCTTCTACAATAGAAGGTAAATTCTGGTCTTTTGCATACTTGTTACTATCACTAGGTATAATCACATTAATGGAATTTTATAATTTTTCACTGCATCTCTTGGCAGCCCACATATTTATCATTAGAAAAAACTTGGAGATTGAGCCAGTTTATCATTGATCCAAACAGAAGGTAACAGAAATAAACAAGAAACATAAGGGCACATAGCAACAAAATCAGCCTTTTAGTAAGTGCTTTACTAGAAATCTCACCCTGTATATTAGAATAATATTGGCCAGAGGTATGCCAGAGACCTTTCTTAGCTATAAGAGTGAATATTAAATGTTAGATTGTATCAGGGCATTAGGCTGTTCCAAAAGAATGTGGTTATTTAAGAGGAAAAGAGAAAATAGTCTCTGTCTTAAACATTTAGTTTTATGACTGGTAGAATATTCAGATCACCTGTATTGTAAAATTGTTAATGGGAAATCTCATATGCAGATAAAATATACACATTTTTATATTTTAACATGAAACTGACAAATATTTGTTTATACTGCAAATAGGAAAAGAACAAATTCAGAACATTTTACTTCCCAAAATAATACAAATGACATGAAATTTTTTCTGACATTAAGAAAAGGTTCAAACATATTGACATAAAAAAAGAAAAATGAAGAGAGAATATAGCAATGAAAGACAAGGAGACAAGGACTCTGAAGTTTGTAAACACAATATGACATGTTCATAGCTTGGTACTTTTATGTGTAACTAAATTAAATATAAATGGTAAAAATAATAGATTATAGAAATTTATCATAAATAATAATTTCTCTATGAAATATCCTATATTTCTTCCTTCCATTAGGTGAAACTATCACTCTCATTAAGATTGGACACCTGTATAATGTATTAAAATAATTTATAGTGACAAATACCATTTATCAAGTGATTGTGGCTTTGCAAATATACTGAAATATGTAAACAGTAATATCTTTTGATACTGTTGACAGCAGCTCATTTTGTACATGTTTCAACTGAATGCTCATAAAAATCATGCCATATTTATCTGAAGTGAAAAAATGAGACCAGCTGGCAAGTAATGAGATTGTAATTATGAAATGATAGACTTTTAATCGCTTAAATACGACTATTGTGGGAAATAACATACATAATTATGGCTTAAGAAAGTAGAACTATAAAGTTTGTAAAAACAGATAATCCAAAGTAAAAATAATACTTAAAAATTATCTACACAAATATATTTGTAGTAATAAATACAAGAAAATAAGTGACCAGCTAATTTTAAAATATGTACTTTGATTAGTAGTACCTGGAAAATCTCCAAACTATGACAACGTATATCAATCTATAATTTGATGCCCTCAATCAAGTGTTAAGACCAAAAAAGATACATTTAGACATGAATAGATTCCCCAAACTTACCTTCATGTTTAAATGTTTTCTTAGATAGTTTAGGGAATTTTATACATATACACATACAAATTAGTGTATTTGTGTGTGTGCATATATGTTTGCATATGCATACAGAGTTTGTTTTAATAATTATACTTGTTCATTATTTATGTATTCCCCAAATCCACGCATATAGTTCCATAAATAAACACATACACACACACACATATATCATATAAAAGAGGGAATTTAAAGCTGTTTGTATCCTCTTTACTTCATAAATAGCTTATAATTTTACCTATATATTATGTTGTACTATTAGAAAATAACAACAAGAACCAAATGTTGCATATTATCTTTTCATAATATATTCTAAAAATAAATTCGTTATTTATATCTAAATTGATTTAACCATGAATTTATTTGATTAATTTATCTTATAAGATTCATAATGTAATTTATTTCCCTGTGGTTTCTTTTTCTTAAATATGATCAAACTATATGCATTATTTAATATATCTACATATATTCTAGATTTCTGATTTGAGTTTTAAAATTAGTTTGGTAATAAGGTTATACAGCAAAACATTTTCCATAAATCTAATTCCCTTCCAAACTTTTGAGATAATGTATTTAAAACACATGGTAAGAAAAAAATATTTATAACAATATTGCATTGGCAAAGGAGTAATAAAATAAACAATGCTGTTACTTTTCCAACCTGCTATAAATAGATTAGGTTATACGCATGACTTTAAGTTAATAGAAACAGGTATAAATGTGTTAAATCTTAGTAAAGATCTTTGATACACTTCCAAGACATAAAGTAACATGTCTAATGACTGACTATAAAAACCTTTTACAATACAGATGCTTTCTAGTTGCACTCAGATTTCTTCAATTCAAAGAAGAAATTAATTGATGTTTCATCAAAAGTATGTAAGCATGTATACACACGTATGTATGTGTGTTTGTGCATAGGCATATAACCAAAGAGAAAAAGGGTGATACATGCAATGTTAGGACGTGAAATTTATGAAATACAACTGAATTGTACAACAAAGAATTGAAAAAAGTAGTTTAATTCATTCCAACTTATCTCTTTATTGAATATATTTATTTTAACTATCAACTCAACATTTTACGTGAGCATGCCTTATGATTTATATCTATAGAACGGAAAAGAGGGAGAGGATTGATGATGAAAGCTGTCTCATTCCAGCAATAACTCAAAATCATTTGTTAAGTTCTAACTAATTAAAAAAGACATAATTCATTTAAAATAAACATTTCCAAAAATAACTTTAAATTTAATTGTCATCTACCAAATTTTTAAATATATTTTACTTAATTCCTGCACGAATTTGCTCTGTTTGAATTATTCTTGTTTCATAAAAACATTTAGTTAGTTTGCTTATGCAAGGGTCAGGGTGTTCTCTTAAATTAAATAATTTCTTATTTTTAAGATTATTCCATAAAGATTTATGTTTTTTGCTACTATAAAATTAAGCCTTTTATTTCATGGTTTACAATATCTTATACAGATTCTGTACATTTACATGTACATTATGTTTTTCCATATAAATTATCTTCCTAACTATAATAGGTTTCAATTTTTTTTCTTGTTAAAGTGAAATGATTACAAACATTGTTTTCTTTAGAACTTACACTTTCTTTTACTGCACTAGTTAAAAACACCCACATAAATTTTAGTTGGGATCAGTCATCTTTATCTTGTAAGAGATTATAATGGGAAAAATCTACTATTCCTACTCTGAAATTCATTGATGTTTGGTTTCAGATAGTTTCTATTTATCTTCTTAAGTAAACAATATTTTATTTTGCATTAATGTTTTTCATGAGAAGTTAATACTATAATATATTCTAAAATATATAATCTTGTTATCTATATTTTTCTCAATTGACCTCATTGTGATAAATTTTAATATCAGTCTTCTGCATACTGTGAAATTAAATATATTCTATTACTATATTTAATTTTATTGTATGAAATTATATATATTAAATAAAGCATTTGTTTCTTTTTTAGGCGTTGACATCAGGTTTATTCTAGTTGTACAAAATAATTTGGAAAAATCCATTTTTTTCCTATCCTTTAAAAGCAGTTTTACATAGGATTAATTATGTATTAATGCTTTCTGGATCTGTGCCAAATTAAGAGGTTAATTCTTTGATCTTTTTCCTCCTTTGTCACATAAGTATTTTTTGTCAAAGTCTTTTGATCTCTTTTTGGGTCAAATTTTGGCAAATTATAACATTATCTGTCGTCAATAATTTTAAATACATTAACATCAATAATACATTATTGTAACTTTTAACCTCTTTTACCTCTGTATTTTGAATTCCATTTTATAATTTCTTGTGCTGTCACTTTGTACTTTATCATTAGCTTTGTCATAGTTATTTTTAAAAAAAGTTCTTGAAATTATATATCTATACCAATTTTTATTTTAATATTTTCTAAAAAATAATATCTGTTCTTAATGTTATCTCTGCTTTCATTTGTTTGTTAAAAAAAAACCCTAATATAAATATTCCTCATTTATTTCATTTAATTCTTATAAATAAAAACATTTACACATTTTGTATCTTTATATTTAATTAAATTCAACTTTTTCTAATATCTATGAGGTTTTGCAAATCTTTTTTTTAAAAGCTCAATATCCGTAGCAAAATTAACAGAAATCATAAGCATACAGCTTTATGAATATTCACAGAACAAATGCATCTATATACGCACCACTTTGATCAGGAAATAGAACACAAAGAACACCTGAGAATCCTCCTTGCGTGCCTCAAGCTGACACTCCTCTTCAAATGAACCATTATTTTGACTTTTGTTATCATAGAGTATTTTTGTTTATATTTTGGACTTTATACACCTAAAATCATACGGTATGCCTTCTTTTCTGCTTGCCTTCATTTGCTCAACATATTTTTGATAATCATTCATACGGTTGTATGCAGTTCATTCTTTTTGTTGATATGATATGGAATTTCATCACATGAATGCACCACAATTTAGTTAACAGTTTTATGACTGATTGGTGTCATTTCCAGTTTTTGTTGTTCTCAGTTTGAGCTAATACAAAGAACATGTTGTAAACATTCTTACCTTTGTATTCTGGTGAACTTATTATGATAACATTTCTGTATATTATATAGCCTATAGAGGCATTGAGAATTCATAGGATTCATGTTTATTTTCAATATGTAAATCCTGTCAAATGGTTTTTCAATATAGTTATATAAATTTACAATACCAGCAGCAGTGAATAAAAATTTGAAAGGTTCCACAACATAGCTAACTCTTGATGGTTTCTTTCTTTTACTTTTTAGTAAATGCCAGTATGTTTATGAATTTTTGTTACCATGGTACTACTTTCATTTTCTGCATGACAAATAAGGTTGAACACTTCATTACCGTAATGGCTGTTTAGACATTGCTCTTTTTAAAGTGCCTGTTCAAGTTTTGCCCATTTTAAAAATTGAATTGTTTTGTTTTTATTGACTTGTAAAGTTCTTTATATTCTCTGGATATGAGAGCATAAAGAAAGCAGGTACTTCAAAATCTTTTCCTACCCTATAACATGCCTTAAAAATTTCTTACTGAAGTCATTTGAAGAGTATATTAATAAAAAAAATATTGGAGAAACTCCATAAATAAAATATAGGTTTTCACATTTTAATCAGTATTTGGTATTTTTTGCTCCCTTGAAAAAAGTTGACTACCTCTATGGTAATGAATATATTCCATATGTTATTGTCTAGAATAAATATGTTATATATGTTATCGATAAGAGCTTGAACTTTTTTTCTTATATTTTGATGTACACACCACCTGCAATCAAACTTGACCTCTCCCAAACCAATATGAAGCTGTCCCACAGAATCTGTCATGTTGCAGAAAGGGAGAGATGCTTCCTAGAATTCAGTTGACTCAAAAATTATAAAATGCATTCCCCCTTTCCAAATATTCTGTACATTCTTTTTTTTTACTTTCTCTCTTAATAATATTATTCATAGATTCCCTGCAGTTCTTATTGATCTCTATTTACTCACTTCTTGAAAAGTACACATGTCTCAGAGGTGGGAGGCAACAAGTGTGAAAGGCATATAAGGTGAAAAGAGAATTTAGGAAACTTCCTTTTATCTCCTTCTTAATGTTCACCACAACTTTTATGCTTTCAATATTAGATCTAAAAAAATTCTATAACCTGATTATGATGTGCCTGTGTAGAATTTTCTTTGTTTTTAATTCTGTGTGAAGTTTATTGAGCTGCCTGTTTATGTGAGTTTAAAGTTATTAAGTTGAAATTTTAGGGGACATTATTTTTCCTTTTCCCTTTAATCTTCTTTTATTTGAGATCCTAATTACATGGTCTCATGGGTTGGACTGTAGCCTTCAAAATACGCAGTGATCCCGAAGCTCAAAAAGTGACCTTATTTGGAATAAGGGTTTTTTGAAGGTATAATAAAGATCTCAAGATGAGGTCATACTAAATTAAGGATCTTCTCTATATCCAATGAGAGGTGTTCTTCCAAGGGAAAAAGAGGGACAGACACAAAGATGCACAAAGGAGAAGGGCATCAAAACAGTTACAGAGATTGAAGTGATGCATCTACAAGCCAAGGGACACCATTTATTGTCAGCAATCCCCACAGTCCAGGAGAGACGCTTGCAATGAATAGTCTCTCATAGCCTCTTGAAGAAACCAATCCTGCCAATACCTTGATTTCCGAATTCTGGAGTCCAGAACTATGAAAGAATACATTTCTGTTGGTTTAGCCAACCAATTTTGTGTAACTTGTTATGGCAAACTTAGACTAATGCACATAAATATGAAAATACGTGATATTCTCTCATGAGTAACTGTATTTCTGTTCATTTATTTCTCCTTTTATTCTACAATTCTTTCAGATTTTCTCCCCTTTTCCAGCACCTTCTCTGCTACTAATTCCATTTAAAGACTTTTCCATTTAGAAAGTATTTTCAATCTCAAAATATTGCATTTGTTTTTTTTTCTTTTTCTTTTTTCTTTTTCATTAAATAACCTAATTAGACTATCTATCCCTATGTTCTGTGTACTAATTCCATCATATTTGTCATTATATAGCATGTCTCTATTGACTTCTGGTTTTAGGTCACAAATTACTATATCTTTAATATATAGTAAATTGTGATTAGATTTTATGCATTATAAATATGATGTTGATGACACTGAATTTCGTTCCATTTATTTAAAGGCTGTTGGATGCTATCCTGACTCTGTTATTTAAGATGAGCTTAAATCTTTCAACAGTTCTAAGTTTTATTAAGGTAGGTTTAATATAGCCTTTATTCAAAGGTTAGTTTAATACTGGTACTGCTAGTGCTACTAGTGCTAGTATTACCAGAGGGTATCTCCTGAATGCCTCAGGTGTTATCAGAATTTTTGCCACTGGTTGGTCAAAGCTCAGAGAGAACTAATTAGGTTACAACTATCCAGTTTCAGAGACTTTCATCAAAACACTTAAAGGGGCTACTTATACAGGTTACTTGTTATCTTTTCTGCCTAGGTTTCTTTGCAATCAGACTGTTCCTAAATTCCAGTAATCTAAACCTCTCCAAACTCATGTATACATTCAGAAAGATACTGTGCTATGCTTGAGTTCCCTACCATGATTGGGTGCCTTGTCATGGTTCCAAAAGAATCTTCAGGCAAAAAGCCGGGGTTATCATGGAACTTATTTCATTTATTACTCTTAGTGTTAACAAACCAGCCATGCCTATATCCAATGTCTGAAAACAGGTGTCTCATATATTTTGTCTAGTTTTCTGATTGTTTACAATGGGATAAAAAGTTCAGCCCCGCCTACTCTATCAATACCAAAAATGGAAATTCATTAAAATTGTATATATTGTACATAAGCATGTTAAATTATTAAATAATACTTAACTAATGTAATATAATTCTGTAATAAATAGTGAAGGTATTATACTGTTTCATATTATTGTACTTATACAGTACAAAAACAACTGTCACAGTAAAAAGGTCTGTTCCACTCACTGATTTGGCACTACCTATTCTTGTTCTTGATGACCACTACTGAGGAAGTTGTGCTTGGCTGTCTTGACATTCCTGAACATATTGCTATTTTTCTGCTTAGGAGAGACTATAGGCTTAAAACTTACTTGCACAACCCTTATTCATGTGTGTAGATCTACAAGAAGCAGAATTATATGAGTTTGTCCCAAGTCCCAGTCTGTTCTTTAGCTCTTGGTACTACTTTCTACTACTTTCTAACTCGATGTTTAATTTTTTGGTCAGATTTCTAAGTCTGATTTCTTCTCTGAATTATTTTCTCCAACAAATCTAAATGTATGAACATTAAGTAAATGGTTTACATAAAGTAATTTGTTGACATTTATTACATGTTAAGGTCTTCCTTTTAACTACTATACCTTAGGGAAGGGAGTATATTACAGTGGCTAAACACATGGCTTCTTTAGTGGGGCTGAATAAGCAAAGTCACTCCATTAACTTGCCATTTCTTGGCTACAATGGTGTATGTCATCAGAAAATTGGGCACTATTGTGTCCTTAGTAGCCTCAGTTATGGGATGAGATTAAAGTATTTACAAAATTGAATTATTTGTGAGAAATGAATAAGAAATGATTTCCTTAAGTACTTCATGTAGTAGATGAGCCACAGGACAATAAGCAAAAGTTAGCTACTATTATAATTGTGAACAGAGTATGATAATTTCTACCGCATTCCATATACAGTTAACCTTTGAATAACACAAGTTTGAACTACGTAGGCCCACTTATGCATGGATTGGTTTCAATAAATATACAGTCAGCCCTCCATATCACCTGGTTTCACATCCATGGATTCAACCAACCATGGATCAAAAGCATGGATCGAAAAAAAGTGTTTCTGATATGGCACTGGGAATCTGCAGATGCAGAAGGTAAGGTCGATTGTATTGACTGTTCTACACAATTTTGTATGAGGAACTTGAGCATCTGTGGATTGGGTATCTTTGGGGCATCCTGGAACAAATTGCCCATGGATATCACAGGGTGACTGTAGTTAAGTTTTTGGGGTCAAAAGTTACAAGTAGTTTTCAACTGCTTGGGGCTCAGTTCCTCTAACCCTTGTATTGTTCAAGGGTCAAATGTATTATAAATGCATTTGACTCATGATCTGTCCCTTGGGCTCTAATTATGTTGATTGATTTTAGGTAAGATAAATGGATAATTTGAGGACAAAAACAGAGGAAGACTTTTAAATTTTAAAATTTCCAATAAAGTAATCATATAAATATCAATAAATTAATAACATTATTAAATATTTCAATTTAAAATTTTGTTCCACAGGCAACTATTTTAAAATAATACCTAGATTTTAAACAAAAATTGTTGTTAGTCATTGTGACACCCTGGAGGGATTGTTATTGTTATTGTAAAGTACTTATAATACAACATTAACTGTTCAAATATATTTATAGCCATCTATGATGAATAAATTAGTGGTCTATTAAATATTTATAGAATAATTTTAAATTATCTTTGGTAGTTATTTTTAAAATAATCCCCCAAATATTTATGTTCATATAAAAGAAAATGATGTGCATTCATGCACCCACACAAACACACAAAGATTAGATAGATACACCTATCTATATCTTGTTTTTATCTATATCTTTTAACAGATTTAATTGACTACTACTTTGATCCAATAGTCCAGCTATTTTTAAAATAAATTTATTTATTTAAATTAGTTTTAAGTATACAGTACATTAGTTAGACATCTATATAGTTCATAAAACAATCCCCCCAATTGCTCCCTCCCTCCCCTGGCCCTTCACCTAGCCAAAATATTAATGCTAACTGCATTCCCTGTGCCATGCTCCCCATCACTGTGTCCAACTATTAAGTACTAATTTGTACTTCTTTAACTCTTCACCCCATTCTCCCAGTCCCCCAACCCCCCTCCCCTCTGGCCATCACCAAATTGTCCACTATATTTGTGAGTCTGTTTTTGATTAGTTCTTTTGTTCCTTAGATTCCACATATGAGTGAAATCATAAGGTATTTGTCTTTCTCTGTCTGACTTATATCACTCAGCATAATAACCTCTAGGTCCATCCATGTCACTGAAAATCGTTAGTCTAGCTATTTTTGTATTTGTTTGAAAAATAAAATGTGGGGGACTGTAGTCTTTGGACATGTCTAAAATAGATTTCATATAGCTAATAATTCTAATATGTCAAAAGCAAATAAGAATTTTAAGTTCAATGAATCAGTCATTTAATGTCCTTGTCTCCATAAAACCATAATTGAGTGAGCAATTTTCATTATTCATGACTATGAATAAGTATTTAATGAAAAGGCCCTCTAGACTTTGTTCTAACTGCTACCACAAAATGATTTCCATTAGAAGTTTGATTACAAGGGAAATCAAGAATGAAATTCAAATTACATTATGTTTAACATTATTTTATAATAAAAATGCTTATACATAAAAAACATATTGAAAAATTATTTTCAATTATACTTAATTAATTACTGATATTGTTCATGTACTACATTATAGAAATATTATTCTTTTACAATCATCATACTCAGCTGCACATTCTTTAAAAGCTACAATTTAGAAAAGAAAAAAACAATGTTGAGACTGAAAAATTTCTCGTGTTATTATCTTTGTAGTAATCATTTATTATTTTAATACCCTGTGCTTGTTGCTAAACTGCATAATACCATGTGATTATTTTAAAACCATTTATGGTGCAACAGAAAGGAAATTTGTTATCAAATAATAAATTAAGAAATATCATGACCCTTTGCTGACTAGTAATCTGATGTTATATACTAAGTTAGACCTATCATATTATCTTCTACCCAAGGTTAACATCTACATACACATGGGTTGTTGTCCAGAGGATTATGATTATTATTATTCCTTATAATCACTTTCCTCCACTGTGGTTTCTGTTAACGTCTTATCAATAGCAAGCAAGTAACACCCTAAGGAATTAAGTACATTACAAATACTGTGAAAAATAATGAGTGCTTAATCACTTAGATTGTATTTCATGTACATAAATACAGCAGAATAATACAGGCCACACCAGTTTTTGAAGGTCACGAAACATTGAGTGACTCAATATTAGAACAGAACTAGTATTACAATTTATTTTCATGAATTGTTATCAGCTTAATACGAAATAAAGAAAATACTGTACAAAGTTTTTTTTCAAATGTGCATACTGTTTTGCTAATATAGAAATGTATGCAATAAATTAAAAGTTTACTTAGTTGCTTCTGTTTCTACAATATTAATGCGTTAGTTACTGATATCACTTGTACTTTTGCATTAAAAAAAAACCCAGCACATCAATAAGTTTGAGTAAGCTACAACAAATTCTTAAAATGAGACAATATCCTGAATGGCATTAGCTTTACATGTAAGTAATTTACTGACTAATATGAAGTTAAAGATTCTTATTAAACATTGTTTATGAATATTTATGAAAAAACATTCCGATTTGTGTGTGGCGAGCAATGACTATTAATAGGCAGTCTACTAGCATGGAAACAAAGTGACCACAATAAAACATCTGCAACATTTAAAATAGTACATTTCATATAGTAGTAGTTCGATAAATAAAATTTCAAGTTATTAGGGTTCAAAATTTTAAGTCATATATTTTAAAGGATTTGTCTCAAATTTAACGGGAATATTTAATTTATGTAGGTTATTTGTGTGACATTACTGTTTTAACTTTATGATGATCATGTTTGTCAGAACATAGAATCAATTTGTGATAAGTGCTTTAAATGCAGTATTTTTTTATTTTATTTACGCATATTCTGGTTTGTTCCATACATGATTTAACATGCCTGGTTCCTTTTTTAATCAGCATGTATATCAGATTTAATGCACTACAACTGTCCTATAATAATGGAAGCCATTAGCATTAAAAGTGGCGATATATATTGTGGTGACACATAATATAGCACACCTCTTATGGATGTGCCTAAGAATGACATGTTGTCCATAAATATTCATCAAATTTATTAATATATTTTGGCTAATACCTTCAAAGTAAGAAAAGAATAAAGAGACTACATTTATCTGAAGATATATTAATAAAAGCACTAGATTTTTGACATGGGTCACAACTAATTAGATTCTATTCACGCCAGAAGGAATGATTTGTTTCAAATAAGCTTCAAAAGCAGTAGTTAAGGCTTTTGTTCCCACCTTAGATCTATAATCTGTAGTACCAAAATGATAATTGTATTTGAGAGATATTTTGTTATATTCATTTAATCTTTCTTGGAATTGTATACATCTATTTTTCAATTTTCTTACATTTGGAAAGAACAAAGTAATTAATATTTTAGTAAAACCTTTTCTGTACTTGACTAAATATTTTCCCCTGAATATTGCATTCTCGAATTAGTCAATAAGCTGAGTGTTAACAGCTATGATTTAAGTACTTTTATATTTTTCTTGAATTATCACTCCCATTATAACTTTCCATATCTGTCTGTATCTGTGTCTGTATCATCTGTAACATCTGTACCTATATCTATATCTATCTATATCTAATCTATATCTCTCTATATATGTAAGAAGTAATCATTTCTTCTTAGACAATACTAGCTAATTTTGCATACGAATGACTTCTGTTAAAAATACAAGAGAATTAATTTTTAACAATTTAGTTTTATATTTTTATATCTTTATCCTCTTTGGAAGGTACAAACACCTTGTGTTTGGGAAATGCGGACATTCATCCATTGATAAGATACACATTTTTTAGTGCTTTTTATGCCAGACTTTGTATTGACTAAAAATACAAGATAAGAATGCACAGTTTATCTTTTTGGAGCTTATGCTAAACAAGAACCCAACCTATAAATAATGGTTTAACCATAATCAAGCATTTATTTGATAAGGATGTGTATGTACTACCTTCATTTCCAAAAGTCGGGTCTTTCCAGAATGTTAAAATCTTGCATAAGTTTTGAGAATGGTAAGAAATTCTGCAAATAAGAAATCAGTGAAAGAAATAGGTTCTATTAAGTCAGTCATCAAGTAAACATTGAGCATCTATCATATTACCAGAGGTGGGTGTGTGTATGTATATATGAATGAGAGGTGCATTCACAGTGATTTTCCCTAGTCCCTAGGGAAAATCACTGTGAATGTGCCAAACATGTTAATTTGAGTACCAGCCCCCATCTCTGCCATTTCCACATACATGTTGGTTGCCAGATATGGGGACAAGAACATGCATAAGTCATATACAAGCTTGTTTGCATATCTGCAAATCAGAAATTTCCATCTCTTAATATTATAAGCTAATCAGATATACATGGGCAAATGTATACCAACAGATTTCCCAATAGGTGACAACTAATTTCACATCTAGCTACAGAATTCAAAGAAGTGTCAGGGGACATTACTCCCCAGGTGCTAAGATTTCTGGCTGAAACCGTTTTTCTTAATCTCTGATGCAGTTTTTCATGATCCTTATCTTTCAGGCTAAACAAACCAAATATACAATGGTGAAAGAAAATTAAGTAACAGTATAAAGGTTCATTCAAGCATCAAATAACAGACTCCAAGTCAGTCTATGGTAACACAGAATATAGTCAGGAACACAGATACTTTGTTGGCAGTGAAGTAAAATCCTTCAATGGAAAATCTGACAGACCCTAATTATGCTTGGGAGAGAGTTCTATGTTCACGGCTCTCCATGGTGATATCTAAGACTAGTGACTATGGAAAAACTTTACAGAAGTTTTAATAGTCCATTAAAAGCCAATCTGCTTTACAACCTCTCAGAAATTAACCACATTTAGCTGCCCTTTCCTTTCAATTCTGAGAATGCTCTTAACTAGTATCAATTTCAGAATCTTATTTATTAGGAACATTTTTTTCTTTGGTCTTTATTGATTATTCTTCATTATCCTCTGCTGTAAGAGCTTTACTGCACTACACTGCCCTTATTTTACGTGCACATGCCTTAACACCTTTATGTATATCTAATATTGGCCTCGGGTTGTGTCCTATTTGGTTTCTCTTTATAATAGATGACATCAGGAAGAGGATGACAAACTAAAAGCATGCAAAAGTGACCTAAATGTGGCACTAAAGGGCTCCACTCCCCTTATTATTTTAGATTATCCACATTATTAGTTTGCATAATATGTTCAGCAAGGAACAAAAATTTTTCTTTTGCAAAGTGGCACAGCACATGGTTTCTTGAATCCCATTAGTTTTGGATCACAGTCTATATTCAACAAAGTCCTTTCCTAACAAGGTTACTTTCTTTTCGTTCCAAGGGGCAAAGTTAGAAAAGGTGTGTGTGTGTGTGCGCGCGCGTGTGTGTGTGTGTGCGCGTGTGTGTGTGTCATTTTTTTTTTCAGTATTACATTTTACAGCTGTAAGAAATAGCCAACATCTTCTTGTACCTATAACCTTTTCTATTATAAGAACATGGTCAGAATTCTGAGATAATGGGTAATAATTCAGTGTGCGTCACTGTGACCTAACAAGCATGGCTCCCTTGACCTGGCATGGAGAGAACCTTGCTAATTCTTATCCCACTCTCAGTTAGGAAGTATCATATTTTAGTTCTAGTATTCAAAACACTACATACACTTCAGACATAAGGATCTACATCACGACTCTCCCTAAAAGTTGGAAACATAGTTTAACAAAATAAAATGAAAACAAAGGGCAGGGTAATTTATTGTTCACGAAAGGATCTTGCCCTGCACATCTGAGGCTGGCACACTGTCACTGGCTTATAAATCATTTCAAACAAAATCTCAAGTATCATCTTGATTTTTCTTCTCTGCTTCTATCTGCCTTTCGGCTTCATTTTCTCAGATCTGTTAGAATCACACAAACACATGTGACTGCTGGAATCTTCATGTTTATATATGTCTTCTTTGAGACAAGAAGAAGACAAAGAGGAAGTTAAAAAAATAATTTCCATTTCAGAAAATCTTGGAAAACTTTTTAGAATGTTAAAACTTGAGTCACTTTCATATGCCTTCTTTTAATCACTGTGTCAGAGAAGTAAGAAGTTATGATTTGCCCAGTTTATGTCATGGGTAGCAACCTTGGCTTGGGGCGTTGAAACTTGTTTTGAGAAGAAGAAAGGAACAGATAGCACCGACATCATCCTGAGGGAGTTTTATGAGGTTGACAGTTACCCTAATTTTTTTCGGCTTTATTGAAGTATAATTGATGATTAAAATTATAAAATATTCAAATTGTAAAACATGATGCTCTAATATATGTATACACTGTGAAAGGATTCTCACAATTGAATTATTTACCACATCCATTATCTCACATATTTAGCTTGCTTCACAGAAAATTTAAATATTACAGTAGAGCAGGGGTTCCCAACTCCTGGGTCATAGATCAGTACTGGTCTGTTGCCTCTTAGGAACCAGGCTGCACAGCAGGAGGTGAGCAGCGGGCAGGTGAGCAAATCTTCCCCAGCACTAGCATCACCGCCTCCGCTCCACCTCAAATCATCGAGCACTAAATTCTCATAGGAGCACTGATCCCTGGTGCCAAAAAGGATTGCTGCAGTAGCGTATTATCAACTATAATCACCATGTTATACATTATATATCTCTGACCCTATTCATCTTATAACTGAACCTTTGTAGCTTTTTACCAACCTCTGCCCATTTCCATCCCCAAACCTGCCACATCCCTAGCAATCGCTTCTTTATTTTTGCTTTCATCGCCTTTGCTGTTGGTGTCAAATCCAGAATATACTGCTAAGACCACTGTTACGGAGCTCACCCTCTATGTCGTCTTCTAGGACTTTTATGGTTTTGGGTCTTATGATCAAGTCTTAATCCATTTTAAGTTGATTTTTGTGTATGGTGTAAGATCAGAATCCTGTTTCATTCTTTTGCATGTTGCTAGCCAGTTTACCCAATACCATTTATTGAAGAGGCTATTTTTTCTCCCATTGCATATTCTTGGCTCTTTTGTCAAAAGTTAATTGACCATATACATGCTGGTTTATTTTTGGAGTTTCTATTTTGTTATATTGATCTATATGTCTGTTTTTATGCCAACTGTTCCGACTATAGCTTTGAAATATAGTTTGAAATCACAAAAGATGATGCTCCAGGTTTTTTCTTCTTTCTTAAGATTGTTTCAGCTTAGAAGTCCTTTGTTATTCTATACAAATTTAAAGATTGCTCTACTTCTGTAAAACAATGCCATTGTAATTTTCATAGGGATTATGTTTAAACATATAGATGGCTTTGGGTCATATGTACATTTTAACAATATTAATTCTTCCAAACCTTGAGCAAAGACTTTCTTTCTATTTATTTGTTTCTTCTCAATTTATTTCAATAATGTTTTATATATTACAGTGTATAGATTTTTCACTTCCTTAGTTAAATTTCTTTCTATATATTTTATTGTTTTTGATGCTACTGTAAATGAGATCATTTTATTAAATTGTTTCTTATAGTTTGTGGTTAGTTTATAGAAATGCAAGTAATTTTTGTTTATTGATAGTCTAAATCTTTACTGAATTTGTTTATTAGTTCTAACAGCTTTTGGTGGAGTCTTTAGAGTTTTCTATATATAATATCACATCAGCTGTAAGCAGAGAATTTTACCTCTTACTTTCAGATTTGGATGTATCTTATTTATTTTCTTGCTAATTACTCTAGCTAGGATTTCTGACACTGTTGAGCAAAAGTGATGAGAGCATGTATCCTACTCTGTTCCTGATCTTAAAGATAAAGCTTTCAATTTTTCATCATTAGGTATGACATTTGATGTGGGCTTATATCATCTTTATTTTAATTTTTTTTACAAGTTTAAAAATTCTTTATGGGGGACAATCACTAAAAGCAAAGTTAAAAGACAAATGTCAAATTGGTACAACCTAGTTTGATCTAAAGTCAACATAAAGAAGGCCAGTCTCTTTAAAATATGTTCGGCTACTTTATTATATGGAAGTATATTTCCTCTATACCAAGTTCGTTGATAATTTTTATTATGAAAGGATGTTCAATTTTATCAAATGCTTTTTGAGTATCTACTGAGATGATGATATGAATTTTTCCCTTCTACTGTTAATGTGGTTGCATCACTCTGATTGATTTGCTATATTGAACCATCCTTGCATCTTCAGGAAAAAGTTTCACTTGATCATAGTGTATAATCTTTTTAAAGAACTGTTGTATTCAATTTGCTAATATTTGTTGAGAATTTTTTAATCTATTTATTAGGGATATTAACCTGTGATTTTCTTTTCCTGTATTGTCCTTGTCTGACTTTGGTATCAGTAATTACCCTGATTTGGATATATCCTCTCATAGATCTCAAAATCAATTATGAGTTATATGTATGCAATGAAAAAAAGTTTATATGGCCTGGTTTCAATCTAGTCTTTATTATTTACTAAATGAGGGACTTTGGACCAAGTAATTACATCACTTGATGCCCTGATTTTCCCATCCTGCATCAACTTTCTCATACTTCACAAGGCTGCTGTGAGTATTAAACAACACATGTAAAGTACATGGAACACATCTAGGAACACAGAGTTAGTGCTATAAAACTGTTACTTCTCATTATTGTCAATATCATACTATTATATAAACTTCTGGCCATGTCACAAAAGTGTTTTCTTAGAAAGTGATGCTAATACTGAGGTTGCAAAGACAGGTAAGCTTGAAGTAGGTAAAAGGAAGCTCAAAGTTTACAAGGAGCTTGCAATTTGTGAGAAGCTAAAAGAGGCCATTATGGAAGAATGGTAGAAATCCAGAAAAATGATACAAAAATGAGAAGTTTGCATGAACTAGGTTATACAGGTATTCAAAAGCCATATGAAATATATTCTATATTCCAAGAATATTAAAAAATTGTTTAAAAATTTATGTAAAGGAGTAATATGGTAACTTTTGAATTAGAGAACCTGCTTGCTTGCTGGGTAGGGCACACATTCATTTCTGGAAGCCCAGTATAGAGGCTAATGTTTTATAGACAGAGAATTTGTAAAACAAACAAACAAACAAAACAACAACAAAAAAACCCAAAACAGCATTATACAGGTAAATTCAATGAAGAGAAAAATAGTTTATAATAATTTTAGTAAAGGGAAAAAAATAAATTTGAAGGATGAAGTTGGACACTGAATAACACCATAATAAGTCTTTCAGTAATGTTGAGAAGTTACTTTTAATTATGAAAAACTTTGTGTAGGAAGTGGCTTGACAAAATTTGCTTATAAAAATTACTTTTGAGTTAGTTTTCATCAAATGATTGTTTCAATGGATTTCATGGGAGAGACTGGACCACAAAAGCTAAAATTAAAGAATAAATTAGAAGAAAAGAACAATGGAAGCAAAGAAAACCATTAGGAGGTAACTGTTAAAATCCTGATGAGAAAACATGAGTGTGTTCAGAAAGAATGGAAAGAGGGTGCAAAGAATTGAGGTAATATAACTCCTTGTAAAGCATACATACGTAAGATTTGGTGATTGGCTTTTGTCATAAGGGAGGAGAAAATCAAAGATAAGTCCCAGATTTCTGACTTTGGCAACTTTGTGAGTGATAGTAACAATCACTGATCTACTTTAGGCAAAAGGATCAGTTGGAAATAAAGATTCTTACTTGGCATATTTCGCTTAAGTAATCTGTGGGACAGACTAATATACTCAATAATTTGTTCTCTCCTAAATTTAGACAGACTTCTTCCATTAAGCAAATCAGCAAAAAGGTAAACAGGCATTTCAGTTGGAAGTTGTATCTAAATTTATCACCTATATAAGCAATGAGGATTTGAGTCCTCTGATTGGTTGACTATTCCTTTCAAATATCAAGAATTATAAGTATTATGACTACTATTTTGTTTACGCTTATTTTCTTTGAGACATAGTGTTATATAAATTACATTTTTTAAATTCACAAGAATCTTGTGAGGTTATTACTATTAGCCCTATCTCAAGCTTGAGCAGAGTGAAAACAAAGCTATTTGTTTGGGTTTACATGGTTAACTACAGGAGTGCAAAAGAGGGCAGGATAAAATGTGAATGTACATTTACAGCCTCTGTTTGCTTCACATCTATTAATATTCCGCTAGCCGTAATAAGTCAGATGGTCAAGTCCAAAGATAAAACTAATTCTGTTCAAAGCAAAATCATGTGGCAACAGGAACGGGTGAATGATTTGAAGTAATGAACCATTTACCAAAAAAGAAAGAGACTAGAAAAGCAACCGCGTCTTCCTAGGGTATGGATTACAAACAGCTGATTCTTACAATTCTTTTACTCTTCAAATAACTTGAATCACAACAGAATACTTTGTTTAGACAGGATCTTAAAATCCCTCTGCTATATCCCAACATAAGATCCTTGAACTTTTCTGTAGGAGCTGCTACTTTCTGAGATCCATGTGCTACATGTCTCATGAGCACGTCTGATCTCTGTCTTTACCAGTAACTTGAAAAATTCCAAAATGTTAACTAGCATAGCTTATATTTGCCCATCTTTGATACAGCCTATATTTGACCATTTACTGATATTTTCCACTGGCTCAACTGATCACGAGTGCACTTTTTCAACCATAGCTCAATGGATCTGTTATATCTCTATCTATAAGCACATTTCTGGTCCAGTCTAGCACCCATAGGGTTTCTCCAAATATCTTAATATCAAATTAGTCCTGACCTTACTTGTTGACTCTTTCATCCAAGGAGTTAACTGTTGTTAAATTATGCAAAAATTCCATTTTAAGCAGACTGGTTTTTGCACACATACATTACCTTGGTACTGAGATTGGCTCTCAGATTTATTCAATCAATTAAATATAGCTTCTATTTTTCACATCTGAGAAAGACAATTTTATACTTTCCCACTTTCTTTAAGTCTCTAAAAGTTTAATATATTTTTTAACATTTAAAATTTTATCAAAAACTTAAAATAAAATTAATAGACTATCCTCATCTCGTTCTCGACAAGCTTTAGAAGTCACCAACTGTACTTCTATCTTTTTTTTCCTCTTTCAAGGGAGAAAGTGTTCTCTCCCTCACAAGGGACAGAGCGCCTAACAGTTATGCTCAGGAATTTACCCTCTGCCTTCTGAAGAACTTTGCTCTGTTACTTTTTCTATGCTCTGTATTACTTGTTTTACTTTTCTATTGTATAATCCCCATTAGTATAATGATATAGAAAGAACAAAAATCTCTTAAAACTTACCTACACGTCTCTATGTAGCTACAAGTTCTGTTTAGTACTTCACTTTGTAATAATTTGCTGGGTTGAGAGTTTCCTAGAGATCATCTTACAAAACATGATCTGACTTTGCACCTACTAAACCACTAAAGCTCTTTTCACCAATGTCACCAACAATATTCAGGTTTTAAAAGCAACGGACCCACTCTGTCATCTCCTACTCCTACTATCAGGGTTTTTTAATGTGGTTCATCAAACCGTTCTTTACAAACCACCTTCGTTTCTTGGTAGCTCCAATACTATCTCGTGTGTGGTTTGTTGTTGGCTTTCCATATATAAATAGTTCAGCTTTCCTAGCATATGCTGTTTTTTCCTTCGTTACCTGAATTTCTCAGGACTCTATCCTTTAAGTTCATATTTTCTCTCTCTACACTTCCTAGATATGTAAATGCCACCTGTGGGCTGTTACTCTTCACATATACACAAGAGAATTCCATAATATCCACATACAATTACGGAGAATTCACTCACATGACTAAAATAAAATAATAAAAAAAGAAGAAAGGAAAATCTTCCTTCAGAAAGTTATAAAGTAAAATTTCTCCTAATGGAAATTTCTAGTACTTAGTGTTTGGCTTGAGAACCTAATATGACTGCCTGTACTATTACATTTTCAATCCATCAATGGTGAAAATTAGAAGTAATTTAATATTAAATATATTAATATCAAGATAAGCAATCGATATAATTAGTATTAAATTGCTTATCTTGATATTAAAATACATCATTTAGAATCCAAATTATTATCTTAGCCAGTTACAAAAACAGTTAATTGTTATTCTGAATAAAACAACATAAGTATAATTTTCATCCTGAAGACTTCCTAGAGATATATCCATTTTCTCAACTGAGTATTCCTTTTCTATTATCTAAAATATTGGATTTACAGCTATCCAATGTTTCTAAAGTATTAGATTTACAGCTAACTAATGCCTCTAAACTAAAAACACTATCATAGATAATTAGTATGGGAATATAAAATGTATAGACAATTTGATTTGATTTTGTTTTTTTTCCCTCTGTACATTTAATGCTATTAAATATTTTAATAACTTCTAAAGGAAAAATTAGAAATTCAATAAATTCTAATTTTCTTTGAGTTGGAAATGTTTAGACTGTCTCACAAATGAAAGCTTACATCATTTTTACTGCTATTATTTTTAAATTACTAGCATCCATGGGAAAATTATTTCAACTAGAATCTATATGATTATCAAAGTTGGTTATGAAATGATATAACACAGTTAATATATAAATGTTAATCACATATACTTTAAATGTCTCTGAACATTTACATAGAGGTAGAGCGAAGAATGGCAGACAAGTTATAAAGGTCTATAATTCTAGTGTAGGTGAATTTGAATAATAGTTAACACTTAAATTACTTACTATAAAGCAGACAAGATTCTCAGTGCTTTTATGCCAGTATTGATCATGCATTTCCATTAGATCAATTCTCCAATCTCTATCTTGGAAACCTAAGATTCTTGGAGTATATCTGTGGGCTTAGTCACATTTGGTTTCCAGCTTGGTTCAACCATGGGAAGGTACAGCACAATATAAAAAGGAACTAAGACAGTAAGGAGAGAGTATTTATTCCAATAGCTTCATTCCAATATGATCACTTTGGAATTGGTGGGTCTTCTAATTCTGAGATCCTCTCAAGGTTGCCAGTCTATACAACTGTGAAAAGTCTATATGACTCTATAAAGTTGTAGTTGTTGTAGTCACTGTACATTCCCCTGGAGCTTTCATATTTGACGTGGTAACAGCACTGGTATTACTGGTCATAGGGTGCTGAAATATCTCTTGTAAATTTCTTTCATCCCTCTCTGACATTTGAATAACTCCTTTATTACATCGACATTGTATCATTCTAACTTAAGTGTATAAACTTTCTTACCTAATTGCTACAACTATATATGTGTGCACATGCATACACAAACACATACACACACACACTTTAATTTTCCCCAACAATCATTTGAGATGGAAACTATCTTCATTATGCAGACGAGAGAACTGAGGCAGAGTGGGTTTAGATCACATAGCTTATGTGTGGTGGAATGGAAATGCGAATCAGTTAATACAGCCCTAAATAAGATTTAATCAACAGCCACACATATATAATACATACATGCAACACTGAGATACACACTGATATATTACAGTTATGTCAAGATTATAGGACCATATTAATAACTTTTTACTATAAACACCCCACATGAAGGGACCATTTGCATTCATTATTTTAATTCTTCTAATAATATTATCTAGAAAATATTTTTAAATAGGGACACATGAACTCATACAGGTGACCACATTTGGTCAAGGGCAGATAACTGTTACGGTTTTCTAGGGAAGTTTATAATAAACTGACATAAACATGATAAAGGGAATGATTAATTAGTCCTCTGTTAACAGATATTAATGGAAAGAATTTGAGTGTTGCAGTAAGGAAAGGGTGGGGTGTCTTGCCAGAAGCACACAGAGCTATGGGACTCTGCTGGCAAGTGTCTCCAGGGATACAGAAATTCTGTATTCTGAGCACACAGGACACTAGACTCCTGCTTATGGCAGTCTTCACGCAGATCATCTTTTCCAAGAAAATGGGATCCCTCTGAACCTCAAAATAATTAAACTTTATAACTAATGGAATAAAAAAAAAGATAAATTCACTTAGATACCATGCATAATTAAAAATTCTATATTTAAAAAAAGCCAAAAGTTGCAGAAAATGATTTCTCATCATTAATAATTAGAAACAAAACCAAACTTGCAATTTCAATGCTTTCTGGTCTTTATATGAGACTGAACTCTTGATATCACTTCCTGTCACTGGCATGAATCATTACTTATCAAATGTTTTCCTTACTCAACACCCTCTTCCTGAGTACCATACCATGCCCAGAAAAAATATGTCTAGTCTAGACATTCAAAATCCCTCGGGTTTCATGTTTGTATGTACAACTTTAACTTGATTTTTTTCATGTGAGGTTCTAAATTTACCTTACATCAAAATGTTCACACAAAGCCTCATAGTATGTTAACCCTTAAAAATGTGGTCCTCTTCTAGGATAAAAGAAAAGAAAAATCTGCCCAAGAAACAATGATTTTAGCAGGGTTACCAGCCACAAGTAGGCTGAGAGGTGATAAAATGAAGTAGCTTGCTTAAAAAAAAAAATAGTGCCAATATTACCAATTCTCCAAATTCCAATTACTGAAAGCATTAATATGAGTTATCCTTGATATCACAGTTTCCCATAATGAAGCTGTCATCAGTCAGGCAGCCTTCTATATAACTTCTCAGTCCATCGACTGCTTCATAATTCCTTGGCATTACCCTAGCTTAAACTACCATCATCTTTCAAACTACTGTAATTGTCTGATAACTGGTTTTATTACATAATTTCTGTAGCCTCTCTAAATCGTAGTCACCTATATAACTAATCTTTCAAAACAATGAATGTGTCATAAAAACCAAGAAAAGTCAACTGTTCTTAAAATGACGACAAGGTCCTACACAACCTAACCTCTTTTCCTTGGCTTATCTAGCATCATATGTCCTCATTCTCCATAAACTCTGATTTCCTTCTCGTTATAATAACTACTATGTCTCCTCCTATGCCCCTTATAGACCTTTGTTATTTTGGCTGCTGGGAATCTCTCACTGAAACGGGGTTACAAATTCTCCACCATCCCTTATCAGGTCAGTCTTTATCATTGATACCTTTCCTGATCTCCCTGACTTGGAAATATATATCTCCACTGATTCACTTATATCATTTTTAATTTTATATTTATTTGAGTTATTATTTTATGACTCCTTGTTTCAGTACACTTAAGTTCTATGCGAAGGAGGTTTATGGCTTGTTTATTCACAGTAAGATCTTAAGATTATAGCACAGTATAGGTGCATATTAGAGTCTTACCATATTATTTGTTGAATAAAAAAACTGATTCATGGCAATGGAAGAATATCTGTCCTTCTGGGGACGTTATATCACTATATAGTACAGGTGTATCATATGACCCTATAATCCATATTATCCAAAATAAACCATTCATACACTAATGTGCCATTTATCCATTTTGCCAAACCAGGTTTTCAATGTCATTAATTGTCATTTGTTATATCATGTATCATCATCAATAGCATTATTAGTATTATTCCTATTCTTCAAAAAATAACTTGGTTTACAATTTCTATTTCTAAAAATGTCCAGCAAAATGCAGATCAATAACTGAACTTTTTGGTTGTGTTCTCATTCATTTATATTATTTTCAATAAATAAAGTGTCTCCATCAATCCTCCAAGTTACAGAAGATATTCTCCTATTAATAAAATCAACTTAATGCTCATTAACTAGTAAATACTCATGGATTTTATTATAGTTCACATTTTTTTTTCAGAAAGTGTGTTCAAAATGAATAAGCTACAAAGATAAAACTTACTCCTTGGAGAAACAACAGATTCTAGGGCAGGGTGGAGGAAACATAGATGATTCTGGAGAATCCTGTCATTTTAGAAATAAGGAAGCGGTACCAATTCATCATGCTGTATACCTTAAATATATACAACTTTCATTTGTCAATTATACCTCAATAAAGCTGGAGCGAAATAAAGATGTGCTCAAAAAGTAAAACAAGGGGGACATGTCAAAGGGACTCAGGCACCATACTCTAAGAGCACCGAATGGTCAAATATGAATGAATTTGAGCAAACAATAAATAACATAGTATTAGATAATGACACAAAATTAAGTAAATAAGCAAAAGTCCATACTGACATGAATACAGTATCACAAAAACAAATGAACAAGGTGAGACAAAGTTTACATAATTTCAAATAATATGTGTGGTTACTCCTTTCTTCTTAATGCAAGCTTGACTTAGTAATTCCAAATAATAAAGAAATGGAAAAGCAGTATCTTTATAGTGGAGAAACCTAGCAAACAGTACCTTAACAAAATGACCAAGGCTAACATCACCAATTTTCTTATGTGGGTATCATGTAAACCCTGATAAGATGTAATGAGGACACTGAATCTCTGTGACATTATTTCTTGAAACCCATAACCTTTGTCTTAACATGAAAACACAACAGGCATATCCATCCATATTAAGGGGTATTCTACAAAACACCTGACGAGTTCTCCTCAAAACTGTCAAGGTCATGAGAAACAAGAAAGGAATGGGAATATTTCATAGCCCAGTGAAGATAACGATAACTAACTGATGCAACAGAGAACCCTGGATGATTCTAGAACAGAAAAAAAGGGCTATAATGTAGAAACCTGGTGAAATCAAAATAAAGATTTGAGTGCAGTTAATAGTAATGTAGCAAAATTTTTCTTCATTTTGATTAAGTATTCCAGTTTTATAAAATAATAACTTTGGGAAACTGGGTAAAAGGTGTATAGGAACTCACTATTCAATCTTTGCAGTTTTTCTTCAAATATAAAATGATTCCGAACTAAAATCTTCAGTTAAAAAAAATAAATGAGCTTAGTTTTCCAGTGATATTGATAATGTTGTTCAAAAAATACATTTAAAAATAACTTGAATTGTTGTTATCTAAATGATCATAGGTTGTAGTAGTAAGTATTCAAATGTTTTTTTAGTATTACTAAGTTCTTCTTTATTTTCCTGGGTACAATCTCTCGTCTAGTGTTAAGATTTTAGCTTAATTAAAAATCCAGAATGTGGAGGAAATAAAGCATTCTAACAATCCATTATACATCTGTAAGTATGTCAAATATTTAGACTTTTCATCAGGCAGTATCATCATAAATATTCAACTGCAAATGTTATGCTGGCAATTTGCAGTTGCTCAAACAAATTATGAGTTATTACCTCTACAACATAGAATGATAGAATGTTTCTCTAGCAATATTTTTATAGAAAAAATTATATAATCCCTTCTATTTTATTTTATCTTTCATTATAATGAAAATATGACAAAAATTGAAATTGCTTATTCAAAAAATCTATGCCTCCTCACACAAAAGAACAGAATTGGCTGATTGTCCATCATATGCAAGAAGTTATAGGAAGTCTAAGATTAAAAAAAAAGTTTTAACTTTAGTTGTTTTAATTTACTTTTAATAAGAAAACAACTGATACTCTCTTTTCAAGTGATATATCAGTATATTGATACACCTAGTCATGAAAATATACGAGATTCTGAAATATTATGAATAAATATTATTAGAATTCTTGCCAGGTAAAATAGAAAGGTTTTATATTAGTTCCATGATTAATGTCTGATTTCACACCATTCCTTATCTACCCTTAATCCCTTTTCATGATGATTTCTACTAACTTCAGAAGGGCCAGAGTAACATTTTATAAAGCTTTATGAGCCTTAAATATTTCAACAATATATGCATACACATTTTGAGGATTTCTTTCTGTTACTTTTCCATAGATATTCTATAAACATGGTTCTATAAAATACTGTTTCTTCTAATTTATCAGCACAGCGTGAACTTCAATTAAATATCAGTTTCATCAATACTGGACAATCTTGTTTTAAATAGAAAAAAATACCAATAACTGACATAAGAAAAAATCCATATATAATCAACAAAATAATAGCTTGTTAGTGTAGGGGAGGCAAAATTGTACCTTTACCTAAACTCTTAAGTTTTTTTTCAGCTAGGCTTGAGAATTAAAATGACATAAGACATTAATAGGAGAAAAGCATACAAATTCATATAAGTTTTGCATGTCACAGAGCCCTCATAAGGAAAGAAGACCCAAAGAAATGGTGAACTTATGTGGTTTTACAGTAGCTTGAACAATGGAAAGGTAATCAAACTATCTAAGTGAAGAAGTTAAAGATCAGAATCATTTTAACAAGTTCTGTGTGTATAGATTTCTTTGTATAAAATTTTCTTGATCCTTGTCTTTGTTGATAAGACTATTATTTTTCTTCTGGAACAGGGAGGACATTTTTACACAAGGGAATTTCAACTTCTGCTTTGAAAACTAAGGTCAGGGTGGTGTTTGTTTGTTTGTTTGTTTGTTTCTGCAATTGCTATTTTTCAAGTACCTATGCTGAAATGGTATATTCTAGGGTGACATTTTCTGCCACTGTTCATCAGCAAATAGTGAAACATTTATATATATTTCCTGATTTTATAGATGGCTATTAACTTTTTTCCTAGAAATGTCAGAGATGTGAGATACAAAAAAAAAAATGAGATTTATTCTTAACTCCTAAATACAAGTAATTTTTAAAGCAATAAAATTTTAATTAAAATTAATTTTTCCAATATTACATTCGAGTACAAATTAATTTTAGACTATGTAACTTTATTCTACTGAAGAGTTACTCTTGCTGATATATGAAAACTATTTATTTAGAAAATATGATTAATACTAAAGATCTCATTTAGTTTATACCTTATACTTATTTAAAAAGAACTGTAATAAGAAAAATATTCTATATAAATGAAATCAAATGTATCTATCATGGGGAGAAATGAACAGATAAAGACACTGTTTTCTGACAATGGGACATGGGTCAGAGTCTGCAATCACAACTGCTAATTTGGTTGTGGTTTGTTCTTGTGCAAAAAAGTAATATTATTGATATTATTGTAAAATTGTTTTACACAGTAATAGACTCTTTAGAGTTCCCTAAAGAGTAACTGGAACAATATAAGAACAAACTTTGGGTAAATATGGAGAGAATATATATATTCTATAAATATATGTGATACTGTGTTTCTCTTCTTTTTTAAAAAATTGATAACATATTTGGGGATCCTGGCAGTCTAGCATTTAGAGAAAATTAAACCTGAGAATGTTGAAGGTGTTAAAACCTGCAATATCTACACTAGTGTAAAACCTTAAAGACTTTCTCTATTATCCACTTTCATCTTCAGAATATTTTTTAAAGTGAAGTAATTATTCGAAGCATTCTACTTTATTGATTAGGTACTACAGTGAGTTAATGGGAAAACTGTTGTGTTTGACCAATTTAGCTGATATTTTCTCCATTGAATTCTATTAATATTTTCTCTCTAGATTGCAAAAAGATTCATTCCTTATCATTTATTGCTCTCCATACACTAATGTTATCGATTTATGAATTGTAATTTCAAATACATATAGTCTAACTTCTACCAGATATCACATCATCACATCTTCATAAACAGAGAAGAACTAGGAAAATGTTATGGCATTTTTCAGGTGAGTACTCACAAAAAGATTGTTTAAATCTAAGTCGAAAGTCAAATTTTTTTCTTTTTTCATATTCTCTTTCTCTCTCTGTCTCTCTCTTTCTCTTTCTCTCTTTTTCTTTCTCTCTCTCTCTGTCACATACAGATACACACACAGTGTGATAATGTAAAAAGTAAGACTGTCTTGAATATGTTGATGGAAATGATCTCATCATATAAAGTATTTACAGCCTTCAATCTGGTCTATTGGGGTTCTAATTAAGTTCCTCAGACTGATAATAAAGTACCAGCACGGCACTAAATTTTCAGTGCTAAAAGCATTTCCAAAGTCAGATGAACTATAAGGCAAATTCATGTTTAGATAAATAGAGAATGTAACAGTCTATCATGCAGAAATGCAATTAATTGTGCTGAATGAGTAAAGAAGGTCAGAGACACATCGTTTGCTTCTGTCAGCATTTTGAAGACACTAAAAATTCTACACGACCTAAATTAACCAAGGCCTATTTCCTTGTAACATTACTAAATTCATATTACCTGTTACACCATAATTTCCTGTAATATAGCTGCCATTATTGATAACACGTTTGCTGTTACTAAGGAAAATAATATCTTCCGAAAGTAGTAGAATTAGATAAACTAGAAAATGTGTACAGCTTTTCCAAGAATATTAAACTATTGTTTCATCGTTTTTAAAAATGTCTGTTTCTCTCCCTTTAATGTTATTTTAAAACTGAAAACATTTCCCTTAAACTCCTCTAAATATATCTTGTTGAAACTAATATATGTACTATTCAATAAATGGTATACAGTGTTATTTCCTAGAGAATTATATTATAAAAATGGAAGTGACTATCTGATTTTCCAGAAGGCATTCTGCTGCTGAACAACTCTACCTAATATGTGAATAAACAGAAAATTAGAATATCAGTCCCTAATAAAAGAAAAAATAGATAAAAGTTTGACTTGGAATTATAGAAGGCACATTTTATATATTTTATTGATGATATATATTTCTTATACATAATATTTGTCATGTAACTGTAACATTTTATTGTTATGTTATATTTATTTTACTTATTGACCTACAAGAAATCATTATATTCTGTGTATCCCTAGCTAACATACTTTGTTAGTAATAACTCAAAAAAAATAGAACAACAAAGATTATGGATTTCTGTGATATTTGAGGTTTATTTAAAAATATATATTATAACCTATAATATAAAAATGTATATTATAACCTATAACCACTGACCCATCTCCTTATATACATTGAAAACTAGGCAAGTAGGTCTGGTAATTTAATGCTTATATTTTAGATGTCCTTATATTTATGACACAAGGACAACAAAACTTAATACTCCTTGAAGACATGACCTAGACTTTCTAACATCTCAACTTGCCTAATTTACACATGGCAAGATTTTAAGTTCCTGGCAGAGATGTAAATAATGTAGAGAAAAAATATTTCTTTAAAAGATAAGCCATTTAATGTCAAAATATAGAAATAAAATCTACATACAAACTGAGGAATATTAAATACTTCTAGACCACTGTTTGGATTGTGGATGTATTCTAAGTACGATGCCTTTGGATGAATGTCATATATGTGACAATAAATGGAGAGTAGAGGAGACTTCTACAGTGATCCTATATTTTGGCATTATTTACATATTTTTTCTTTTAAAAATATTTAATATTAAGAAATATTTACTATTGTAATATATATCACGTTTTAAAAAGTATTTAATAGATATTGAACTTAATAGTTACAAAGCATATTTTCTATAAGCCCCTATTTCTTTTATTAAGAAATAGATTATCATAAATGAAACTGTGTAATTTATCATATAATAAAATTATCAAATAAATAAATAGACTGATGTATACTTATTTAAACACTATGACTTTCTTGTTTCGTTGTTTGAATAAGGGAGACAATTTACGTCCTAGAATAAAAGCCAAATAATCATATATCATTTTAACTTCCATGTTTAAGGAGATGCCAAAAGGAGATGTACAGATTGCTGTTGAGTCAGCACATATAAGTTGAAAACTTTTCATCAAAGACTTTGATAAATCCTACAATATAATATTTAAAAATCATAAAGAACAGATTTTATGTAATTTAATTTTACAAGATTTTTAAAGTCATTTAAAAAATTCTTTTAACTCAATAATTATGTAGAATTTTAAATTTTTTTTAAAATTAAAACTACAATTCTAAGTCTATTTTTTTTTGGTCTTGAATGGTATATATCTGAGGCTCCTCACAATATTTACTTGAGTTTTTGATAATCTTGGTAGCACACTGTAAATTCAAGCTTGCATATTCTACAAATTGCAAACCAAATCAAAATTACAGTCTTAAAAAATCAGCTGAAACCTTATTAAGGGTTGTGGGTTAAATCGAATTTACTTGTACAAGATATATCCCACGTGTATTTAGAGATGCATGTCTTAAAAAAAGCTTTGAATGGTAGTGATCAAGGGAAGTTGTTTCAAAATATTTGAGTACCAACTGATGCCTGCTATTTTGAATACTGAAAAATCCACATTTTGGTATATAAATTGTAAAATGAATTTCATATCTTGTTCATTCAGGACATACTATGTGTTTAAAGCACCATGCAATAAAAATTGTTTCATTTTAAGATGATACTTTCTACCTGAAACCTCACCGAAATAGCTTAAGGGATAATAAATGGAGGCAAGGAAGCTCTCAGAAGTTGGACCCAGATGGTTTCCATTGCACAACCCATATTGAATACAAGAATACAGAGACTGAATTTAAAAGCAAGTTTCCTGCTACCTGAGTCACATAAACCTCTGATGCTCAGGGCAGCAGGAGTTATGACCTACTTCATGAAGACATGTGGCACTGCGTTTTATTAAAGGCCATGTAAAATGATCTCTGGATGGAATTTCTAGTACTATGTTTAATGAAAGTGGCAAAGCGGGGGGGGGGGGATCCTTGCCTTATTAATGATATTAGAGGAATTGTTTTCAGTTTTATGGACTTGTCATATATGGATTGTACTATGTTAAGATAATGCCCTACATTCTAACTTTTTGTGTATTTATTATAAAAGGGTGCTGGATTTTGTCAAATGCTTTTTCTGCATCTATGAGAAGATCGTATTATTTTTATCCTTTGTTCTGCTAATGTGATGTATCATATGGATTGATTTTGGGATGTTGAATCACCCTTACATCTTTGGTATAAATCCCCCTTGCTTGCTTGCATTACATTCAGTTTGTTCATATTTTGTTGATGATTTTGCATCTATATTGATCAAGGGTATTGGCCTGTAGTTTTTGTTTCTTGCAATGTCTTTGCTGGTCTTGATATCAGAGTATTTCTGGCCTTAGGAATATGGAATTATTCTCTTATTTCCAGTTTTTTTAGAATAGCTTAAAAATTATTGTTGTTAATTCTTCTTTAAATGTCTGGTACAATTTACCACTAAAGCCATCTGGACTTGAGCTTCTCTTTGTTGGGAGATTTTTGGATTATTGATTCAATCTCTTTACTAGTTCCAGAACCTTACTGGTTCTTTTTAATATATTCTGTCTCCTTATTGAAATTCTTATTTTATTTATGTATTGTTTCCCTGAGCTCATTAAGCATCTCTGTGATGATAATTTTGAATTATTTCTCACCTAATTAATATACCTCTGTTTCTTTAGGGTTGGTTTCTGGAGATTTATATTGTACCTTTATTTGGCCATCTCTCCCTGTTTCTTTATGTTCCTTATAACTTTGTTTCGGTATCCATGTATTTGAAAAAAAAAAAAAAAAAAGAAGCTACTTGCTTGGTACAGGAAACATCCTCCACAATTAGCTTAGCTAAGGATTCTGGGGGCCTCTCAAACCTTTTCTGTGAACGAGTCTTCTCTAGACTTGTGCATGTAGGTCCGTAGAGGGACTGGCCAATTTAATTTTTTTCCAGGAGCTTGTAATATCTTATTCCCTCTGGTGTGTGCCTATTGTATCGTGGGTGCCCTAAAGCAGCAGCACACCACCCCGCTCTTCTCATTGTTGTTATTATCAGGCATCTAGAGTATGCTGAGTCTTGTCAGTGCCTAAAATGGGCTAGTCGAAAATCAGTCCCGAGGGTAGTCTCCTGAAAAGCTGGAACATTGGACACATGTACTCTTTTCTCTAAAGGGAGAGACCCTCAAACTGTGTCAAGTTCTGTCTGCTCCATTACAGTCTACTGGAGCCCAGCGTGCTGTCCAGTTCTTTTTACTTTTTCTCAGTGAACAATAAGCATTTATAATATGCTGGATCCCATCCACAATCTGAAACAAGACAAAAAGCAGATCTCTTGGGCAAGCCCTTTAAAAGTCAGAATATTTGATGTATGGTCTAGTCTTCTTTTTCTCATCCCATGGTTATGTTGGGAGGTAAAAGTTTTCTTCTGATCACATGGAGAGACTATGGTGAGAGACTATGGTGATAAGATGCCAGGAATTTTCCTAACAGAATTCAAAAAAACTAGTTTTACACTTGCCTTGGGTATAAGAGCCTCTTAGTGGATTTCTGAATATCTCACAAAGGAAACCAGTCTGTGTTTTGTTGTTGAATTGATGTTTCCATGGAAGGCAGTAAGGTCTGGGGCTTCTTAGCCCACCATCTTGCTAATGTCCAAGATTAGCATTTTAAAGCAAAATTTTTTATCATGTCTTTCCTGATGGACTCTAAATTATTCTCTAATATTTAATTATAAAAGTTAATTATTAGATATGAAATTTAAAATTCAATTTAATTTATTAGCAATCTGGCATAGTAGTTTATCTATAATCTCCACAGTACATTATAGTTCAGATATCATCCTCACACTGTGCTCAAAAGCAATAAGTCAAACACAATCTAGACAAATAGATTTTAGTAAATGTTTCCCTCAAACATGGTTATTCTAATCTCAACAATTTTGCCCATTTTTTCTTGTAAAAATTTCCTTCCATACATTACTATGTTCCAAATTTAGATTCAATTTTGTCTTTAGGATATTTTCATCCATGTACCAAACCACAGAGATACATACTTAGCTAAGGATATAATGTGCCAACAGTTGTTTTCAAATTGATTTGCTTAGTCTACCTAAATAATTTTTGAAAATCTATATTCGTTCCTCACAGAATTTCATGCCAATAACTAAAAATTAAAATTAGAATAAAATAAATTAACATAAAATTTAAATTGTCCTATATTTTTCAATAGCAGATGGTACTGATGTTTTTTAAATGTAGTTGCTTAATAGTTGGTGTTTGCTGTTATGTAAAATTCATATTAATAAAAAAAATGCATGTAGAATAGTGACGATAGTATCAGATGTACGAAGGTGCTCAGTCATTTAAACTCTAGCACTTTAGATCATCATAATAAAAGTAGTACAGACTGCTTTTTTTTACTTTAGTTTTGCATACATATGCATAAAGTATTTTTTTTAGAATCACCAATATGTGAAAAACAAAATTATCATTTTGCCATTATTAATGTTTTTTTATAAATTATCTCCTAAACTAAAATGTTTTAGTCTCAATCACAATTGATCACCTGGAAGCATTATAAGCCATGGGATATAGTATTTATAAGGGTGTCTAACTACACAGACATCTGTGATGTAATAAATCCAAGCATAAATAGATCATCAGATTGATTCATAAGTTACATAGAGGACAATTTTATGTCCCAGAATGTTAAATATCCAGACAGTATAGAAGCACCCAGAAGCTATATTTTATCAATAAAATTATGGAGTACAAAATTTAAAAAAAGGAGTATAATTTGATATGAAGCAATTTAAATGCAATATATTATGGCATAATTTAATAGGGGACATGTTTGGATAACAAGTCATATAAAACAACAGAATGTGAGGAACTAGATTTTTAAATGAGCAACATGTGAGATATTGATTATTTTGCATATTATTAGAGCATGTGAAACCTCTACTGTTACCTAAATGATTAAGAATATCATAAATAATTTAGTAATTACTATTGTAAAAGATATAGAATGTAAAGGGATTTGTTCCTCTCTTTTAGAATACTAAATATCAAAATATCTTGTATATTTTTAAATTACAGAAAATATTGCTTTGATATAAAATATATAAGCAAAGGTAAAGCAAAAATTTTGAGGAAACTAATTAAAAAGTCAATCAGGACAAATTGACAGACTTATCTATGCCTGCCATCTCTGACCCTTGAACTAGCAGGCATCACTGTAAACGACGTGAGACAATGTGAGAGGCAGCCAAAGTGGTATTCTGAAAAGTAGAAGAAGAAAGACACACTGGTTAAGGACCCCAGGACTGGAGGACCAATGTTCAGGCAGAGTCTCTTATAGTCTTCATCCAACAGCAGAAGGCCAAACATCTCCTGACTTCCAACTTAGCCAGAAGGTGGCCTAGGTAGGCTCGTTCCTTCATGAGGTTGAATGGGTGTCCTGAAAAGCACAGGAGTACCACCAAAATAGATCAATCAAAAGCCAAACCAACAAAAAAACAGCTACAAGCATCCTTTCTCACTCAGACATTAGATGGTCAGAAAGCAAGAGTGAGGGGAATTCTACCACAGTAAGTGCCCAACTAGGAAGTGCATTCCCTCTTTGGGACCCTAATAACCCTTTCCCCCAATTAGAGAAACAAAAGCAGTTGGGAAACTTCAGTAGAAGGAATCCACTACTATAAGAAGTCTGGTAAATGTTCTTTGTCTCCATGGACCGTAGAATCCCATTCCTAAGCTAGAGCTACTGAATAGCCTGACGAGACTGGCAGTTAGGATACCACGAGACAAGCAATCGAGAATGGGAAGCAATCTTCACTTCCACAGGCCAAAGAATTCTGCCACCCCTGAGAGAAAACAAAACACCCTGGAGACTCAGACATGGCTTACTCCTTCACAATAAGTAAGAAGTCTGGGATGCACTATGTAGCCCTGCAAGCCAGAAAATTTCTTTGTCCACCTAGAACCAAGAAACATCAAAGCCTGAGGAAACAACTTTCACTATATCAAAAAGCACTACCAGAGAATAACAAGAACTCCAACTGAAACAGTAAAACCAAGGAGACTCAAACAACACAGCAAAGGTTTTAAAATAAAATTGTTATCGGAATCATAGCCCAATGAAGTAGGTACATCATGCCAGTTTATTACTCTGGAGATAAAACCTAAATATGATGACTGTTTTCTAAAGTAAAGCATTTAAACTGTATTCAGAATTTCTTAACATATTAGACAAAATGTCCTGAATAAAATTAAAAGTCATCCATTACACTAAAAATGCACCCCTAAAACAAAACAAAACAGAAAAGAAAACAAAGAAAGATCACAAGTCCAGTGAGGAGAGATAATCAACTGACATCAAATCAGATATTATCAGGCAATGATTTTAGAGCAGTTATCATAAAAATACTTCAGTAGGCAATAGCAAATTCTTTTTAATCAAATTAAAAAACTAAAAAAATAAAACAGCAGAGAAACAGAACTTATAAAAATTAACCAAATGTAAGTAGAATAACTTTCATTGGAAATTACTGGAATTAAATGAAAATAATTTAAAAATGGAAAAATGTAATAACGAACATGCTGTACTCAGTAGTCGAGTGGCTATGACAGAAGACAGATTCAATAAATTTTAGAGAAGATCAATAAAACTTATTCAAACTAAACAACAGAGAAAAAATATGAAAGAACAAAATGAAGAGACCCTCGAATCTGTGGGACAATCAATACAGAACCAACATGTGTATGACTGGAGTCCCAGACTGGGAGAAAAAAAATACTGGACTGAAATAGTATTCAAAGAAATAATGGTTGAAAACTCCCCAAATTTGGCAAAAGACATAAACATACAAATTCAGAAATCTGAGAGAATTCCAAAATAAGATAAACAAAAGAAAATTCACACTATGACACATCATGATTATACTTCTAAAAAGTAAGATGCAGAATGAAATCTTGAAAGTGGCCAGAAAGGAACAACATATTGCCTACAGAGAAACACCAATTTCGATGACAGCATATTTCCTATCTGAATCAATGAAAGACAGAATAAAATGGCACATTTTTCAAGTGCTAAAAGTAAAACAACAACAACAACAACAACAACAACAACAAAAAAGACTATCAACTACATTTTTATATTTGGCTGCTACAGTTTTGATGTTAGCATTCTCGCAAAATGTATTTGTTGAAATACTAATGCCCAGTGTGTTGGTGTGAGAAGGTGGGAGCTTTGGCAAGTTAATGAGATTATTGCTCTATAGAAAAGGCTCAGAAGAGCCCTCTTGTCTTTTCAGAAATGTGAGGACAAAGTGAGAACTTGGCAGTTTGTATCCTGAATGAGGGCCTTCACCAGAATCCAACCATGTTGGCAGCGCCATAATTTTGGATTTCCAGCCTCCAGAAATGTGAGAAGTACATTTCTATCATCAATAATCCACCCAATCTATATTTTGTTAGAGCAGCTTGAGTGGACTAAGTGACAAAACTATTCTTTAGCAATGAAGTGATGAAATATTCTGAGATAAAAAACTAACATCTCCAACATAAAGAAATTCTTAAAGAATGATTTAAATAAATTTTCCAAACAGAAACTAATCAAAGAAGAAATGCTGAAGCATTAAGAAGAAAAAAATAACAAATAATGCAGAAATGTGTAAATATTCTGGTCTACAAATGTTTTTAAAATACGTGATAATTAAAGTAAAAATTATGGCATCATCTGTTATACAAGGTATTGAAAAGCCTGAGAAATTAAAGGGATTTAAATGGAAATGAGGTTCCCACACATCATTCAAAAGGATAAAACACTGACACTAGTCGGCTGCAGTAAGTGTGTGTGTGTGTATACACATGCATACATACATACATACACGCAATACCTAAATAAACTAAGAAAACTAGGCAAAGCAATGCACTCAAAAACACTAACATACATCAAGATGAAATTATAAAGTAACCTATAAGATCGCAAAAAAAAAAAAAAAAAGGAAAAAGAAAATGATTACTAAGATGGCAGACTTAAGCCCTAACATATCAATTATTATTAAACAGATGGTCTAAACATAGTAATTAAAAAGCAAAGACTTACAGAATTGGTTAAAAATAAGCAAACAAAAAAATAATAAATCCATATTATTTTGTTACTTAACAAGATCACTTAAAATTCAGCAACATATGTAGGTTTTGTATAAAAGGAAAATATGATATGCCAGGAAAATATTCATTGCTATGGAAAAACAGGAGCATCTATATTAATGTCAGATAAAGCAAACTTGAGAGCAGAAAAAATTACTGAAAGCAAAAAGGGACGTTACATAATGATAAAAGGATCAATCCCAGGAACTCATAACAATCTGAAATGGATAAACAAGTAAAAAAACAGAGCCTCAAAATATATTAAGCAAAAACTGATAGAGATGAAAGAATCAATAGACAAATTCACAATTATCTTTGGAGACTTCTGCACCCTACTCTCAGCAACTAATAGAACTCTAAGACAGAAAATCAGCAAGGGTATGGAATCTCTGAACGACGTAATCAACCAGGAAGATTAACTGACATATATGGGACACCCTACCCAATAAGAGCAGGATAAACTTCAAAAAATAAAAACACTTATTTAAGTACTCCAAATCCTGAAAATAATATACAACTAATTTAAAATAAATGGAATCACACAGAGTATATTTTTGTCCCTAATGGAATCAAGCTAAAATTCAATAGTAGAGACATCACTAAATATTTCTAAACTTTGGCAATTAAAAACCACAATTCTAAATAATCCATAAAGCAAAGATGAAATTTAAAAGGAAACATTTGTAGAAATGAATTAAAATGAAACATATCAAAAATACATGCAATGCAACCAAAGCAATGTTGAGAGAAATATTTATAACATTAAATCCTTACATTAGAAAAGTCCTCAAATAATCATCTGACTTCCAACTTCAACAAACAAGACCAAAATGTTTTTTCAAAAGCAAAGCAAGTAAAAAAATGAAATAATTAGAATAAGATTTTAAAAATTAATTAAATTGAAAACAAAAAAGGAAAAAAAAACATTGAAACAGAATACTGGTTAAAAATGTCAATCTTAAAAGTTTAGATAGCTTGATACTACTCATGTAACAATCTTAAATGATAAAATATAGAGATAGAGGGCAGATTAGTTGACAGAATTAGGAAAGAGAGAAGGGAGGGAGGTAGACATGCCTATAAAAGAGAAGCATAATGGATCGTTGCAATGGTACTGATCTGTATTTGGATCATGGTGATAGTTGCATGAATATACATATGTGATAAAATTGTATAGCACTAACACACTGAGTTGATGTAAAACCTATAATATGTGAATAAAATTGGTTAATGGTATCTGTCCTAATTTCATGAAGTACAGTTATATAAAAGATGTTACTATTGAAATAATTTGGGTGAAGGTTACATGAGACACCTATTATTTTTTACAACTTCATGTGAATATACAATTACCTTGAAACAAAAAGTTTTAAAAAGCACTATAAGTGAAGCTAAAACACAAATGAACTGAGTAAAACACCAAAAGCAGCACAATGGTCAACTCAAAATAAGCAAAAAGTACTGGTACAGATTTCCAGATTTAATAATAATACCATCTATAAATCAATACAAAAATAAATCAAAGTATATGATTAGATAATTTATGTAGGTGAAAATGATATACAATAAATATATAAAAATATTACACACACATAAAATAATCACCAATTTCAACTCTTTGCCACCATCACAGGAATAAAAAGAGATCCCTAAATACTCAGAGGAAGTATATGTGGCATATGGTACAGACTACATATATATTTGCTAAATGAATAAATCCTCTATCTCAATAGTAATCAGGACAATGTATGATAAGAACATATTTACATTAAGTTGGTTAAAAATGGCAGAAGCTTAAGTCTGACAATATCAATGTTGATGAGTGTGTCATAAAATGGGTTCACAAGCAAGAAAGGTTGTACATTACAACAATAACACTGAGGCCAGGTCTTTATTAAAACTGGAAATATTCATACAAGATGATTGGTTCAGCAATTTCCACTCCTGGTATTGACCATAAATAAAAACTACCACATGTGCACGAAGGGGTAAACAAAGAATTTTTTATATAATTTTGTTTGTAGAGAAACATAATTAAAAATAACTTGGACAACCATCAAAAGAAAAAGGTTAAATACAAACTTATGATAAAATATTATACGGCAATTAAAATTAACAATCAGGAACTATATTTAGCAATATTTACACATTTATATACTTATTTAACAATTGCTTTAATAATGTCTATTATTTGTTAGGCACTATTTTAAGTGCTTTATAAATAACATATAATATTGACAATCTAATAAGATAGGCACACTTTATCTTCACTTTAAAGATAATACAAATTTAGTAGAAATTAATGAGACTTATCTAGGGTCACAGATCTAGTCAAAGTTAGAGCCGAAATCTAAACCTAGGCAGACTGAGTCTTAACCACTTTCAATGGTTCTGTTACATTGAGACATACACAGTGTTGAATAATATTAATAACTGGTAGAACATTACTCACAGAATATGCTATAAATCATTTGCAAGTATTAAATATTATATATGGACACATATTTCTAAATATTTGTAATTTATTTCTTAACCGTAGAATAGTAGAAACCAAACTCATATTTGTGGTTTATAAGAAATTGAGGAGGGTGTGGAGAGTGGGGCATAACGTTAATTATAGCAAAAGTTAAAGTGATTACTCAATAATGCTCTTCTAACATAAAAAAAAAAAAATAGATCCATACAATTTCAGCTAATGGCCTTGCTTACTACTTAGCTAATGATGAGAAGAAGGAGCAAACTGAATTGTACAGAATCTTCCCATGATTTCAACCCACCCATCCAGAATCTGTAGCCACACACTGTTTTCACTGAGCAAAGTATCCATACTTTCATCTAGAGCAAGTCTCACCAGGTATTCACTAAATCATAATCCTTTCATCTATAAAAGGATTCTTTTATTTTTACTCCTTTATAATAACGTCTAAAATTCCAGAGGATTTTTTTCACATTAACTTATGTACTTGGTATTATTTCTCCCATCACACACAAATCTAAAAAAATCCATAATTTCATTTTTTTCATCCAGTAGCTACCATGCATCTTTGTTCCATTTTTCTTTTTACAGAAATATCCCTTAAAAGAATTATCTTTATATTTCTAATTCTTCAAGCACTGTGGATGAAAATACAAGTGAGTACAACTTTGGGGAAAAAAATTGTGTTATCGAATAAAGTTTAAGATTCTAATCCAGCAATTTACTCCTAGGTGTATAATTTATAGGACAGCTTATATAAAAGCAAATGTGTAAAGCATGCAATGTTTGTGAGAGAGAGAGAAAAAAGGTACAACCCAAATTTCTATCAATGTCCACTGACAGTCAATGAATCAATAAATTGTAATATAATCATAATGCAGTATGGTCAGAAAGTAATACTATACAGTAGTAAAAATCGATCACAGCTACATGCCGTTACATAATTGAATCTCAGTAATATGACTGTAAAAAAACTAAAGGTATCAAAAATATGTATAGTGGGAGTGTAATTGGTATAGCCACCATGGAAAACAGTATGATGATTTTTCAATTAAGAATAGAATTAGCATGTGATCCAGAAATTCCTCTTCTGGGCATTTATCCAAAGAATATTTACAATAGCCAAGATAAAGAAGCAATTTGTGTCTATTAACAAATGAAGAGAGAAGAAATATACATACAACGCACACACACATATGCACATAATGGAATACTACTCAGCCATAAAAAAGAAAGATTGCCACTTGGGAAAATATGAATGGATCTTGAGAGTATTTTATAAATAAAATGTCAGACAGAAAATGATAAAATTCTTATGATTTCACTCACATGTGAAATATAAAACACACAAGAAACAAAATAAATAAATCAAAACGAAAACAAATTCATACATACAGACAACAGATTAGCAGTTACCAGAGGTGGGGGCAGCAAAATGGCCAGAGGAGGTCAATTATAAGGTAATGGATGGAAACTAGACTTCTGATGGTTAGCATGGTATAGTATATACAGATATTAAATTATAATGTACACCTGAAATTTGTATAATGCTATTAATCAATGTTACATTAATTCAAAAACACGTTAAAAGATGTGTGTTGTACATTCCATTTTCAAATTCAAAACCATGTAAAAATACACATATTTAGGGATTCTAACTTAAGATTATAAATCTGTCAAGAGCATCAAGGGAATTTTACAAAGAAAATCTGGAGAGTAAATGCTTTTGAGGGTAGAAGACTTATAACAGGATCTTAAAGGGGTACACAGGGACTTCAAGGATGACAGTAATGTCCTTTTGCTTAAACTGGAGTTTGAGCACCACAAGCTCTCTGTATTCTCATTCTACTCCTTACATATATTTTATAATTATCCTTTTCAGCTTTAAAATTTACTGAACATAGTAAATTAATGTTTTCATAAGTTACATGAACACCTGACTTTTCTGATCACCAATATCTGGCAAAATTAATCATGAGATCAATGCCAGAATGCATTTCAGTTTTAAATTGTTTCAAAAACACATAAAAGTTCACTTGAATGATGAAATTTTTATAAGCATAGTATTATAGCAAGAAATAATGAGCAATGCAGATATATCTACCAAAATGGTTTAAGTTACTATATTTATCAAGCAAACTAAATACGAACCAATACTATCTGGTAGGATACGATAGGAAAACTGTTGTATGGAATTTTTTTAAATCAAGGAGATAAAAAGAAAACAACAACAACAACAAAGAACATTGGACAAAGAGCATGAAAAAATAAATAAGTAAATGTCTTTATATCGAAATGTTCAATCTCAATGGTATCAAACAGAGACAAGTAAAGACCTTAAGGTCACGCAGCTACTAGGTACTATAAAGAAGCAAATCCAGGTCTGTCTAAGTCTAAAGTCCACACTGTCAATATCAATGGTGCAGAATTTTATCAGATACAAGGGGAAAATCCATATATTTATCTTCAGAGTTTCTAAAATATCTTTTATTATTTAACATTTAATCAAAAAATCTTATATTTTAAAAAGATTAAAATTTTGAAGATATCTAGTAATATTTTCCTGAAATATTGGTAAGCCTTTGTTAATGAAAGATACTTAGAAGTTTAAGGGAAAAGTTATAAGTTGTGCTTCCTGATTAAATTATCCTTTTTATCTTGTATATTCAACTATTTTCTTCCGTCGAATTCTTTCCATTGGTTTTTAAATGTGTTCATGTCTCCCTATTAAGAAAAAAAAATTAATCACTGACTATCATATCCCATTGCTTTTAATGTCTAGTTCTTTCCTCCCTTTACAGTTATACTTTTAAGGAATGTTTTCTATTCTGCTGTGTTCATCGCCTCTTCTCCACTAACTTGTCAAACAAATCTACCCAATGACTAGCAACAACATTCCTCAGAATGAGCACTCGATAATGTGCCAATAAAGTTTACATTCCTATACACACCAGACATTTTTCAGTGTTCTGCTTTTCCACCTATTATTAAGTACTGTTTCTACTTTCCCTTTTTTGAACTTATCTCTTAGGGGCATTTACAAGTTAGAATCACCCAAAGCTTCCCTTTTTTCACTCTGGACATTCTCCTTAGGGCATTCTATTAACTATAACTTCGTGATTAGTGAAAAAAACATCTTTATTCCATGCTTCTTTCCATTCCAGATTCTCATGTCTACTTTTCTAGTTATATCTTCTGTTATGGTTTTCAGAAAATACATCATAGAAATCCCTCTTATATCCATTGAGTTTTGAACTAAATAAAAATAGACAAAAATCAGGTAAGTAAAAATTAAAATGTCATTTTTATTATTGATCAAGCTAGGTTGTAGGATATAGATTGGATATATAGGTAACATACCTTGCGTTTTACAAACGAATCTATTTTTTAGCAGGTATACATGAAAATAGATTATATCTTACAATCAAAATTGTAAGTAAATATCTTTATATCACTCTCCTTTGGAAGAATGAGTTATTAGAAGAGTGATTTTTTAGAAGATTTAGAGAGGTCAGGAGCACTATTATAATTGTGATTCTTTCACTTAAAAACAAAGGAAGCTTTAAAAAAATAAAGGTTTCCCTTTAACAATTTTAGTTGTCTTTGTTATTGTCGCATCTATCTATCTATCTATCTATCTATCTATCTATCTATCTATCTACCTATTATTTATTTATTTGCCATTTGCACCTAGTTTTTTGGCCTATGCCACCCAAGCATATGACTAATCATTATGGGCCTTTCTTGATGACCAGAGCATCCTTCAGTCCTGGAGATAGAATACTTTTAGCATAAGCATTCTATCATACTTCTTGGAATACATAAAGTTAACACAACCAGAGCCAAATAAGACCTGAAATAAAGGGATGCCTGTAGAGAAGTTAATCCTTCCAGATCCTTCTTGGCCTTAAATGTAATTACTAAAATTGGTGTAGGAAGTTTTTCACTGCCAAACCTAAGCTTGGCAAAAATAACTGAAATTAAAATCTCATGCATTAGGCCTCTGAGGTCTACATGGAACTCAGTTTACCTTGTGTGCCTAATCTATCTTGGCTGCAGATCCTGCTGAAAACAAACTATCAAACATTGTTCTGTTTACCGATTCTCATTTAGAACTGATTACTGTGTAGCCTTTCTTGAAATACTAGGCCAAAATGCACATAATCAGCTCACTACTGAGAAACAGCAACTTTCACATTATTGTCTCATCATCTTTTGAGTTTACTAAAGCTCTCATCTGCTAAAAATCTATTCTGTCTTTATTTGTGGAATAGGGGTAGGAGGGAAGGCTCATTGCAAAAATTTGAAGCAAAGAATAAAAGAAACCACATATCCCATACGGATTAGAGCCTAAACCAACTGAAGATCTCATAAGAAATGTCAAACTTTGTGTTATTTGCTCACAATGTATTAGTCATTTTCTTACATGTCCTTTCTTCCAATTTTGTTTTTAACTTGCCTATTGAATTAGAAACCTCTTTAGGAAACAGGTCCTGTAAAAATCTCAGGAATAAGCTTGTAAATATACATATATATCTAAGTCTGTATCATTCACAGTCTTTAAACAAAATTTGCATAGAGATTTGAAAAGCAGTTTTCTGAGTTTGTGCCATTAGAATGTTCAATGAAATCCTGGGTAAAAACCAAAAAGAGGGTTGAAAAAGAGACTGTTTCCTCATCATTTGAGAGGTTGAACTAGACTTGATTGGTCCTAGTTCTGCTGCAATTGTCCATCGTGCCCTTAAATTTCCACCAATATAGCACATTTCCATTATGAAATCTTTAAAATGTTTTTAATAAGTTCAAAAAGTAAACAGTCTTATATACCAATATTACTAGAGTATCAATTTGGATCAAATTGTCCCCCATACTCCCTCACGTCAAAGTGATACTATATCCTTAACCACGATTTCCCTCCACTTAAATCTTCCAACAAGAAAAGTATGACTTAAGTGAAGTATACAAATAAAGGATTATTTACATGATGACTGATAGAGAAACGACCACAATTGTATTTTAAACAACACTTTTTGCCTGAGTAATTCACTTGAAACATGATTCCACATAATGTAATCCTGAAATTATAAAATGAAATAAATTTATTTTTATAAAAAAATCAAATAGAATGGCTATAAATTATGTTTCTACATATTGGGAAGTTAACTTTAAAACTTTCCTTTCTTTTCTATAGGAAGTTGTGTATCCATTGAAAAAAGAGATTTTCCTGACCCCATTTTCACTGGGCTGCTTTCTCTACAAATAGCAAAGGTCTAGTTATTATTAACAGTACCCAGTAGACCTACAGGTGAAAGGATTATTGAATATGGTGTACATTTTGTTAGGAAAAGGCACTAGAGAGAAAAATACAGCTGAAGGATTATTATAAAACTATGCTTTTGCTGAAAGATAAATTACATGGAAATTTTTTCTTCTCTATTTTAATTAGGTAATCCTGGGTATATTTTATGTGCAGAATACTTCAAACAGTGAGGGGAAACTGTAACTAAGCAACTAATAGTTTGTAAAATATCCTTTTAAGATAGTTTTTGTTGGTCTCTTGAAGTTCTACCAGCTGGTTTGCAATTATAGAATATTGTAGAAGTTATCACTTTGGGACAGCTGAATTACTGGGAACTTTAGTGGAGTAGAATCAAAGGCTGACAAGGGGCTCTAGTAAAAAGATAAAGAAAGTATGATAGGGTTGTAAAAAGTTTTATTTGAGATATTTTCTTATCTCTCAAAGACTGAATAAAACTTTTGAATCATCAGCCATATAGTACAATAAATTTTCCTCTGAACTTAGTTTCCATAAGACAACTGTAATTCAATAATTTGATTTGTTAGGAACAAAAACAACAACAACCAAAAAAAAAAAAAAAGAAAGAAAAAAAGCTGGTTTTGTTGTATCAGGGAAAGCAAATCCTCTTACGCAGTCACAACAAAAGTTGAAGTGCACTATTTACTCATATGTGCTTTTAATTAGAGAATTCTTAGATCACATATTAAGTTATTAAAATCAACAATGTAGATCAATGAGATAGTATCTAAAATCAAAGGGTATGTATAGGCATGAGAATACAAAGGGCTTTTCCATCTTTGGACTTTTAGGTGCACCTGTATGATGACACAACACCATCCTTTTTCTCGTTGGACCAGCATTATATTCTCTCTGCATACAGATTGGCATAAACATTTTTCTTAAATTTTTTAGGTATTGGGCATGTTTCTCACATCTAGTTGGCCATGGTTTTGTTGGTACTTAAATTAAACCATCTGTACCATAGAAATGCAAAATTTATTTAAGTCTTCTGTTTTGTAAATGGAATCTAATCATGAATGGAATCTTACCATGATGTATATGACTGCAATAAATCTTATTTATTTTTGAGAATCTGGTAGAGAGAATAAAATGCATAGGCTCAGAGCTCCTTTTCCACTAATACAAGTACTTTATTTATTAATAAAATGATTATATATATATATCATTTAGTAATTCACAGAACATGAATCATTCTATAAACATGAAATTACTTCACTTAAGCAGGTAGACCTATCCCATCATTAAAATTTACTTAATTTCGCAACAAAGCTTGTTGTGCTTTTGCTTTTTAGTTACTGATAATCATACAGAGAACTAAATTTTAATTTAAATTTAGTTTTTAAAATTTGTACTTTAAATCAATATCATCTTTGAATGATAAATGATATGTTTCTACTCATGCTATTAATAATTTTTTGCATGTGTCAGTAAGAACAAGACACTTATGTAAATTTTGCTGAAAAGATATGATAGAGTATTATTATTCTAAAGAAAATTTGCCTACCATTCAATTCTTTCTTTATAGTAATATAAATGTTTATTAGATTTTTAAAAAAAGTTTTAAAACAGTTATCTATTGAGTTAGGCCTGATTTTGCATAGTCATTTAATGTACTTAATAGTTAAAACAGGTTTATTTTTATTATTCCAGAGATGTCTACATACCCCATACACTTCTCGTGTTCTTTCTAGTTTTACCCAGAAACACAAGACTCAATGTCCATCACATGTAAGTGAGACATTTTCATCTGATTTTGATTAGAGTTTATTTCAGAGTTGTCTATTGATAGCTATCATTATCTATCATTTAACAAACACTTAATAGGAAAAAATAAATGATAGTCTACTGTGATGCTTATATTTGAAAGACTACACACATTAAATAAATCCTTATATCTAATTATCATCTTTCTATCATCTATCTATATTTATAAAATTATTTAGTAAATATTCATACGTTTATGATATATAAGCAGTATTGTAAGTGCTTTGCAAATATTAACTCCCTTAATCTTTATAACAAGTCCATGAGTTAGATGATTTTAGAGATGAAGAAATGGGGGCCAAAGAATAAGCAACTACCACAGCAGTTCAGCAAGCATAATGGCAGAGCCAGAAATCAAAACCATATCCCAGGTCCAGAATCCATGTTTTATACATTTTACTATGTTGCCTCTCAGCTGGGGAAAAAGTTTCAAGACAATAAATTTTGGATTCTTAAATTTCTTAAGTCTGCTTTTTTAAATCTGTCTCAGTCTCTTTATTTGCTAAACAAAGAAATTAAATTAAGATTTTATTTAAGATTTCACTTATGTGTTCTGTTTACAATTTAAGTTTTGGTTTTATTTATATTAGTGCCTGTTAATTTCAGTGTCATGAAAAGGATATCTTTCTTTTTTTAATTCCTTTAACTTTTTTTTTTCTTTTTAAAATTCCTTTAATTCATTTAAATCTAAATTTCTCTAGTTGGAACAGATATTTAGTCATATTTTGGGATCAGGACAAAGAAGCTTGATGACCTTTTTTTCTAGAGTAAAATTAAAATTGAGTATTTATTTCCTTTACTGTTCTCATTTTGGGGGTGTAAACACCAATTAGACAAAAATTATGATGAGGTACAGTGAAAACAGGCCTGGACTGCCAAAGAGATGATCAGATTATCTTCTGAATTCTGCTTAAGTAACCAGATGTTCCATGTGGAGCTTAGTCCCAAATTCCCCTTAATGACAAACTGTGAGTCTACCTCCTCTAAAAACCACCTGTTAAAGAATGTCCATAGCAAACAACTGCTTCCACATCTAGGTATTTATGATCCCAGGTAATTCTATCACTTGCATCGAATCACATATGTTCTAACTTGTTAATCATTTAGATGGGATTTATACATATTCAACAATAGCAAAAACTCTTACTCGTTTATATAAGTAAATCTCTGAGTAAAATTAAATAAATGAAGTAAGTAAAGATTAGATCATTTTACAACAAATAATTACTAGCCAAATTTCTGTATCATGAAAATATTTTTTCAATTCTGGTACACATCCCATTTACTTAAAGAGTTTTGGGTGTAACATTAAAATACAACAAATGACATTTAATTTCCTTTAAGTTTATTGTAATTGGGATTTTCAATATAGTAGAATATATTTAAGAAATAAAGCAAAACACACTACAATAACTATTTGTTAAATGAACACAAGAAATTTTAATGCTGAAAATGAAAAACCTCAGTTTTCCATCTTCTCATGTCGTTCTCCCTACCGTGTGTCTTCTTTCCTGTTCACGCAGAATGCTTCACTTCTAGTCGCCAAATGTGTGGATGTTTTACCCCACGCCAAGCAATTTTCTGTGATACTATATGGGTTTCCTACCATTCAACTAAATTCTGACACTATCTACCCAGAAACAACATCGGATTCCACAGGATAAGGGCTCAGTCCCAGAAGAGTGCCTTGCCCCTCACTCAGATGCCAGCCGCAAGCCAGGTTGTCACACCTGTGCTTCTGACCAACTGGTGATAGACTGGAGGTTCCAACAATGTCCTCTGACTCAGGATGCAAGCATAGGTTATCATCTGCCCTACTGAACCACTGGCTATAAATCAAAGGTTTCTTTGACCCCTTCCTTGGGTTTGACTATTTTGCTAGCATGGCTCACAGAACTCAGAGAAACATGTTACTTACTAGATTATGGGTTTATTACAAAAGCGCATAGTCTGGGGAAAGGGCATGCAGCTTTCGAGCCTTCTCTAGGCATGCCACTCTCCCCAAATCTCCACATGTTCACTAATGTAGAAGCTCTTTGAATCCCATTCTATGGAGACTATCATACAGGCATAACTGATCATTAACTCCATTTTCAGCCTTTCTCCTTTCTCAGGAAAATGGGGATGGGAATAAAAATTCCAAGCTTCTAATTATGAATTAGTCTTTCTTGTGACTAGCCTTATCCAGGTCATCTAAGAGCCCACACAGAGTTGTCTCAATAAAACAGAAGACACTTGTATCATCCAGGAAATCACAAGGATTTCAGCAGCTCTGTGTCAGGAACAGAGGTCAAAGACCAATATTAGAACAAGATAGGCTTTTAGTGCTCTTATCACTTAGGAAATTATAAGGGTTTTTAGGAACTTTGTTCTGGGACCAGGGGTAGAGAGCAATAGGTTTTCTGTTATCTCACAAATGCAATATAATAATGGTTGTTAAGTCTATTCGAAATGTGTCAAATATTCCAAAGCTGTATTTACTTTTTATGTAATATTTAATGACAGGCAAAAATAAAGTTGCAAAAACTTTAGATATAAAAATAAATTATGAGCTATACAGTCTTACAGACAGAATTAGATCATTTCAATTAGAAAATGTAGATAGTGATGTAGTTCATTAATTTTTAATATTGCATTTAAAATTCCAATGAATACAACAATCAAATTTTGATAAGAGAATATCCAAAAGAAAAATATTATAAGCTTTCTGTTTTGTTTTGTTTTAAGTAATATTGCACTGTAACTACGTGTAACAACTTATCGCCCTTAACAGTTTTCACTCTAGGACCCCGGTCACAAGAGAGCCTCTAGGTGGCACTTTCAGTAACATCATCCCCTGTGCCTCCCTTTGTTTTCCTGAGCACCCTGACTTCTTCCCAAACACTCCAGTAACAAGCCTCAGGCTCATATCTTAAAACTTCAGTCTTCTATTAAAAGAATACCTAAATACATTTTTTTTTTAGGCGAGGCAACCCTTAATTGGCTTTACAGATTGCAAGGACCTTGTCAGCTTACAATGCCTTATTATTTTTTAATTTTTTACGCCTACAGCATCTGGTCTTCCTAGGTGGTCTCCCATCCAAGTACTAACCAGGACTGCCCCTGCTTAGCTTCTGAGATCAGACAGAATGGGGCTTGTTCAGGGTGGCGTGGCCATAGAAGATACTGCATTTTAATTAATTTGCCAGTTTGTAATCTTCACATTGGATAACAATGTATATAGGCACATCAATTTTGTTTCCATAAATTGTTTGTTTGCTTTTTGGTAACATGTTACTACTTTCTGGTATTGTTAAACTTACACCAATTTTAATTCACTTTGAAAATATATTTTTTCTTAGAAGCACAGAGAATGCTTTCTACTTCTTTGAATAAATCAATTTGTAAGCATAATCATTTTGTTCATAAATTCAACTAATAATAATGAACCATATTTTTATGACCTGTTGTTTAAAAATTACAAAGATTTTTTTAATTTAAAACTTTGATAATTGATTATAATAAATGTACATTTTTTCTTCTAGAGCTTCCATTTCCAAAATTTAGAACTATGCTTAATATCTTATTAACAAATTTATTATTATATGCTATTATTTTTCAACATTTTACTTCTCTTTTGTATTTGACTTTTTTCACAAAAATGTCAATTTACTATGTGAATTATTTTTAATTCTTCCAATAATTATGTTATGGATCAAATATATTTAATAGACATAGTACTACTCAAATATTTGTTAAATAAATTTATAAATGCCTATTTTTGAAAAGACCATTCTCTTTCATTATTACTTATGCCTACAGCACCAAGTCCTTCTAGGTGGTCTACCATCCAAGTACTAAGCAGGCCTGACCCTGCTTAGCTGCTGAGATCTGACACTGGGCTTGTTCAGGGTGGCATGGTTCCCCCTGGACCATGGACCGTGGCTCTACCAGGGCACAAACCCAGGACCTTCTGTGTGTAAAGCAGATGTGCTAACTGCTACACTATGGAACCACGTCCCTGAGATTACTTTTAAATATAGTAGAAACTTTTACTCTACTGTGCGAAAAATCACTAAAGGGAATATAGCACAATTAGCATTAAATTTTGGAAGAAGTATGAAAGAAGTGAGCGTTAAATTAATCCTTTTCTTCCTATGAGATCCCTCGCTGCTGTGGGGTCAACAGTGATAATGATGATCAAAACAGAAATATTTAAACACTAAAATATTGCAGAGACAGTTCATGTATACTGAAGAATATGAGTGTCTTTATTATTTCTTAGTATATATTTTTAATGGCCTAAAAGCATTATTCTCTTTTAAAAGCCACATTTATTCTACAGATATTGAAACCTAATTAAAATATAATTTGTTCTCTCATTAGTCAACATAATATAACTTTATTTCATCAGAAGTATACCCTGTTAGCTTTAAAAGTACACATTTTAAGATATAATATATGGCCGGAATATATTTCATAACTTTATGGTAACTTTAACTGGAAGAAACTGAAGAAGGTATACTAAAATAGCTGCTGTTCCAGTGAGAATTTAACCCAAAGCACATGCCTTGGGGACATGGCCTACAAAGAAATAAAATTATTTGTGTCATATAAATTTATAAGAATTGGTACCTCATAGTTGTTATTCAGTGGAAGGAGCACTGAAAGTAAAATAAGACCCAGTTTCCAAGTCCTATGACACTTACCCATGATGTGGCTTTGGGCAATTAATTTAAATATTATTTATTACCCTATACAATGAGAATAATAAACACCCTCTTCAGCTTTCTTTCAGGATCTTGTATGTAACTGCAGTTTCTATATTTCTATGATTATTTTACTGAAAACCACTTCTAACATCTCATAGAGAAAAAATAAATACATCCTTTAACTGGCAATAAGAATTGTTATTGTGTCATTTTCTACAATTGTATTTTCCAAGAAGATAAAAATATTCCTTTAAATTAAATAATAAGAGTTCATGGGTCAAATATAAGGTTTTAAAAAGTCTTGCTGAATAAAAAAAAATTTAAATTCACAGTATAAGATAAAACTAATAAAACAAAGGCTTTGAATATTGATGTATATTATAAAAATTCCATTAAAAAGATTGCAACCATACTGCCTAAAATTTTCCTAAAAATCCATGCATAAGATCTTCTACCGTCAAGTATTCAAAGTTTTGGATGTTACTCATAATGGTGACCATTCTTTTTATTCACTGACATAGGCAAAATTCTAAGGCTAATAATTAAAATATTTTTGTTCCCTCATTCTTTAGTCAAGTATTAATCTAGGTGCCATGGCAAAGAGACTTTGCATATGTAATTGAGGACTCAAAGTAAAATAAGATCTGCCCAGTGGTCATGACCCAATCAGGTGAACGCTTTAGAAGTAGAGAATTTTCCCTTCTTAATGGAACAGGGAAGTCAGAGAGAATCAAAGCACAAGGAGGATTTGCCACATTGTAGATTTCATGAGAGGGTATGTATATGTAGCAGTGGGGGAGCACATATGACAAATAACATGGATAGCTTCTAGAGTCTGAGAGACTCCCATGGATGCAGCCAACAAGAAAACAATGACATCAATCTTACAACCTTACGGAAAATAAATCCTGCCAACCAATTGAATGATCTTGGAAACATTCTTCCCCAGAGACTCCACGTATGACCCAGCCCAGTCAACACCTTGATTTCAGCCTTGTGAAACACAAAACAGAGACTCCATTGAGCTTGCTTGACTTTCCAGTCTACAAAGTTATTAAATAATGAGTGGTATTGTTTTAAGCTGCCAAGCTTGTGGTAATTTGTTACTTAACAACAGAAATCCAATATACTCATTCAGCAATTTTTTGGGGACCCAGCAGGATTTCAGCCACTATGTTGAATGATGTAAGCAAACAAGCATTAATCAAATATGAAATTTGCTCTCTAAAGACTATTCAAATTATTTGAGAAGATAAAATACATAAATAAACTATATAATAAGATAGAAAGTCATTCCAGAAGATATATGGATAAAAATATCATCAATGCAAAATACTGATTTGTAGGAAAAAATGATGAGAGAGGTGGTGTTTTAAGGCCCTGGAAAAGCAACCAGGTTGGATATGAAGACGGTTTTACAAAAATAGTCCAATAAAATACTAGATCATCTGAGTTTCATACGTCAATTGAAAGTATTTATTTGTTCTGCATTTTTAACAGTAAATGTCATGAATTGTGAGAAATACAATGACATGATAAATAGGATTATGTAGACACTAAATGATTATCCAAGAAATGTGGGCATTATTATTTATCAAAAAAGAGCTATTGAAAATTTTTATCATTGGAGTGGCCTGATTAGAGGAGTATTCCTGGAAGAATAAAATAATACCATTACAAAATGAATTAAAAAGGAAAAGAGTATGTCTCTATAAAACCAGGTGAAGGATCTACTTAAATATCATGGTAAGTGAAATGTGGCCTTAAATATATGTAGTGGCATTTGAAACAGGAATGCAAGACTTAGATTGCACATTTACACACACAAAAGGAAATAATGTAAAGGGAGATAAAAATACACACACATGTATTTTTTTCTCTTTCATTTCTTTCTTATGTTTTGAAACTTCAGGACTTCAGAAATAGAATAAACTGTGTCTAGGTGTACAGGCAGGCATAGAATAGCATTATATTAATTCAAATGTAAGTAAAAGAGAGGATAAGTTTGTGGTATAGAGAGTGAGTGTTTTTAAAGCAACTATGTCAACTTTCAGTTAGGTGTTTTTAAAAAAGTGTATTCTACTTATGAAATAGTTTTGAATTTCTCAAAGATAAAAAAAGCTTTAAGTTTTCCTTTAAACTTCTTTGAACTTATAGCTAAAAATTTAATTCTATAATGAGCAAAATTGAATAAAAATTATTATACTGTCATATAACATTAGGAAGACAAAAAATAAAGTTAAAAACTCACACACGTGAAAGAGTCCTGTTAAATATCCAACAGTTTCCATTTGGATCCTTGGAAGGCTACTCTCCATGAATGAATTTGAACTGAAAACAGGGTATTACGAAGATTGAAACCTCACCTCATTTATCATTATCTAATTGGATTAAAATCCCTAATCAAATTATTGGTCAAGAGGCTAGGCAGCCAAATAAGCTTTTTGCAATCTCAGAGATGGGATACAAAAATTAGAGTTAATTGTCCACTAAGAACAAGGTGAATTATAAACATTCGGTCTTTATGTTGTAATTAGCAAAGGGAAATATTTTAATAAGTAAAGAGAATCCAGAAACAGAGAAACTCTCCAAAGGTTAGAATTCAATATCAAAGAAATGCAATCTCAAATTGGATTTAGAGGGCTGCCATAAGAGAAAAATATTATCATAGAAAGTTTTAAAATATCTTTGTAATTTTTGATATACGGCATTCAATATTCAATAAAATATTACAAGGATAAAATCAAATGGGCAAAATGCAAAAGAAAAGCAGAAAATACAAGATCCATTAGGGACACGAATATCTGAGAAACTAAAAAATCTTTTAAAATAACCGTTACCTGTGTGTTCCAGAAAATGTGTTGCAAGCTGAGAATTTCATCAGAAAGCTATAATTAATGATAATAGGGTAGAGGAAGAGAAGAAGAAGGAGGGTGGCTGGGAATAAAAATATTGAACCCCAAATTATAATAAACCTAAGGATCTAATAGATGACTTTAACATAAAAGTAAATGCTCTGAAAGAGAGGATTAATAAACTGATATACAGATTGACAGACTATATCCTGACAGTGGAGGGAAAAACAGAGGGAAAATATAAAACAACAGAATACAAAAATTTTTAAACTCAAAGAAACATTAGAATGTGTTGAAAGGTCTAATATACGTATGATTGGCACATGCGAGGAATGATCACATAAAATATGGTGAAAGTACTACCAAGCGATATAATGGCTAAGAACTTTCTAATAATGGAAAAGACATCAAGCCACATATACAGAACTTTTATAATCCCTGGTAAATATGAAAAGCAGCAGAAGAAATAATGACCTTAAAAAAGGTTCAGTAAGGATTATGAAAGATGATGGAATGCTTGTAATATGAAATCTCCATAAATACTGAAATTAAAAAAGTCATCTATAATTCACACTCAGTTTAGGTACTTTCCAATATGAAAACAAAATATGAAAATTATTTAGATTAAGATTAACTGAGTAAATTTATCATAGGTAGATGCAAACTTAATAATTAGAAAAAAGTCGTTCAGGTAAAGTGAAAAGTATCACATTTTGAAATAAAAACTAAAATAAGCAATGTAAATGCCTACGTAGAACAAGATAAGTATTTGTTGAGGAGTTTTAAGTATATGTAGAATTAAAATACATGACAGGATTAAAATCTTGGAAATGAATACCTGGATGGAAAGTAAATGGATGTAACGTATTAATATGCTCTCATTATTCATGAAATAGTATAGACACTGAGTTATATCAGACTTTAATTAAGTCGATAGTGTCACGTGCAACATTTTATTTATCTATCTATCTATCTATTTATTTATTTATTTATTTGTTTGTTTGTTTATTTAGTGAGACAACCCTTGGTTGACCTCACAGATTGCAAGGACCTTGTCAGCTTATAATCCTTTATTTTTTATCTTTCACGCCTACGGTCCCTAGTCTTCCTAGGCAGTCTCCCATCCAAATACTAACCAGGTGTCACTTGCAATATTTAAGGTAAATTTAAAAAATAAGAAAAATGTGTATAGTCCAAAATTAGGAAAAAAGATAAAAGAAATATAAAATAAGTAGTCTGAATAGAAATCAAACTAGAGTATGTTAGACTTAAACATGAATTTAGTAGTAATTTAGTAGTAAACAAATATGGACACAATAATTTAAATAAAAGATAAAGACAGCATAATAAAAATGAATAAGCAAACAAACATACACTATTAGTGAAATAACTACACTTTATATTGTCAACATAAAAAAACATAACTCACAACTTTAATACATTCCCTTATTCAATCAAAATATTACAAGAGGCTCCTGTTATGATGGATTTTTTAATCCTGATTAGCAATAAACAGGGAGCTAGCCAGCTTCTGGCCAGCTTCAGGGACTCCTCATGCTTCCACGTGGCTTCTTTTACTGTCACTACAAAAATTTTTCTATGCTGGTTAGGGCAACTGATGCCCTACTCTCTAGAGGTCTCTATTATTCAGGCCAAGCTAATCCCCCCAACAATTAAGCTCAAAACTAGACTACTATGTCAAGTTATAGAGGTGTCAACTGCAATGTAACATTTCACAGGCATTGTCTTGACCCAGTTTTGAAGTTGTGGTTAAAAATGTTTGATTTTTCTTCACAGACAGCTTGCTAAACCCCCGCTCCAAACACTTCCCTTATCAGGCTTCTACTCTCTGGGCCACTGTGAACGCACACCAACTGTCTCACATATCAGGATTCCATATTCTGGGACCAGGTATCAAATGAGTAAGAACAGACTTTCTTCCCTGGAGATCATAAAATTGTTCAAATTAGCCAGCCATCAGGAAAACCAGTGAAACCTAGTTACCCTTACCCGTGTGTGTGTGTGTGTGTGTGTGTGTGTGTGTGTGTGTGTGTGTGTATCCCACTATAGTTCAAGCTTGCTGGTTATACTGCCCCTAGTTACAAAGTCTTGTGTGACCCTGTGTGGCTTTCTATGCTTGGGAGCTATAACTAAATAGAATTCAGTCTTTCATCTCTCCAAGTGTCATTGTGTTGTATCTCACCATAAAACAAGTCTTTAATTCTCATGAAACACAGAGTAGACACAAGAGTAATAGCTCTTATAAAGTACCTGAACTACAAAAGAAATAGTATGGTGTTACCTGTAGGTGGTTCTATTTCCAAATTTATAGAGTAAATCCTATGACAAACACTAAAAATGAGTTTTTAAAGAAGAAGTATAAAGAGAAGACGACATGGAATCAAATAAAATAATTAAAATCAGAGTTTACAGAAAAACAGATGGGGAAAAACATGCAATGAATAGAAAACAGTTAGAAAGATGATAATTTTACTCAAACTATATCTATAATCCCTTAAATGTGAATGATGCAAATGTAAGAGTTAAAAGACAGAGATTATAAGATTAAATTTTTAAATAAAGTTCCTACAAATGCTGTTTATGGAAAAAATGCACACTAACTATAAAGACTCAGGTGGGTTAGAAATAAACAGATGGTGAAATATGCACCTTGTTATTCACATTCAAAAAAAAAAAAACCTTGACTAGCTATATTAATTTCAGACGATGTGACTTCAGAAAAGGAAGATTATCAGAGATGAAAAAAATGGATTACGGGATAATAAATGAGTCAATTCTCCCATAAGATATAACAATCTTAAACATATGTGCATGTAACAATGAAGCATCAACACATGTAAGGCAAAAATTGATAGAAATGAAAGGAGAAACAGACAAATAAATTACTGTAAGAAAATTCAACACACCTTTTCCAATAATTGATAGCTCAAGCAGGAAAAAATCTATATGAATATAGATTATAAGAATGGTATTATCAATAAACTTGATCAAGTTGACATTGACAAAATACTCTCTTGAACGATAAGGAAATATACATTCTTCTCAAGTATATTTAATAGAACATTTATCAAAATAGACCACATTATGAACTTAAAACACAACTTAGAAAACCACAAAGTGACAAATACTATATAAATCTACTCATATGAGGTGTACAAACTAGTCAAATTAATAGAAACAGAAATTGGAATTGTGGTTATGTGGGGATGGGGAGAGCAAGATGGGGAGCTGTGTAATAGATACAGAGTTTCAGTTTTGCAAGATGATGGCTGGTGATGTTGCTTTCACAACAAAGTGAACATGCTCAATGCCACTGAACTAGATATTTAAACACGGTTATTAAGATGGGAAATTTTATGTTATGTGTGTTTTAACACATTTTTTTAAAAATACGAGTAATCAGTAATAATCTCAGACATTATTAAATAATTAAGGAGGCAATGCTAGAAACAACTCTATGCCCATAGATGTGCTATTATAGATGACATGAACAAATTCCATGAACATAAACCATGTAAACTTAAGAAGAATTAGTTCTACCTCTGAAAAATAAATTAAATTGTTGACTGAACTTCTTCCATGAAGAAATAAATATGTCCAAATGTTTTAACTGGTGAATTTGATCTAACGCATAAAGATGTCATAATACCAATAGTATCAATTCTACAAAAACTTTTTCTAGAAAATGGAAAGCAAGGACACAGTTCCCAAATCCTTTTATGAAAGCCAGTATTAATCTACTACCAAAAGAAAGACATTACAGAAAAAGAAAGCTACAGGAATAAGTTTTCATGAACATCAACATAAAATCCTTAAAATCAGAGTTTACAGAAAAACTCTGGTGTATTGGACCTGTGGATTACCTCATGATGATTATGACAATGGTGCTTAATCTAGGTTGATCTTTTTTAAACTGTAAGTGTTGCATACAACAAACAAACAAACAAAAAAACAAGCAAGGAAAAAGAAAACACCTAAGTTTGAGGAATGAGGTCTCCTTCTCTTCCCCATATCCAAAGAGCCCCGAGGTAGGACAGCTTCAGTTTTATCATTTCATATATATATATATATATATATATATATATATATATATATATATGTATGTAGACACACATACACACATATGTATGTATATGTATATATATAAAATCACTTAAAATGTTAATATGAATATAGCAATCATAAAATAAATGTTAACTAAATTTCATTCTTTCAACAAAAATCACCACTTTTTCATTAGGTGCAAAGCACTGTGCAACCTATTTATTATTCCCCATGACTCATAATATGTGTATTAATTTTATTATCAGGGAAGATATTCAAATATTTAACACAGATATGACAAGTTCATGGAACTTATAATCTATGTTGACTCAATATGCCTATACAATGTTATAATTTATTAAACTTTTGTTGGTCTCCTTTGACAGACTGTGTGCTCCTAGAGGCAGGAAGTTGTCTTTTTTCAAACTTTGCATCTTTTGAAGATTTCACTGTATTTTCCACATGGTAAATATGCAATATTTTCAAATTAATGAGTGAATGACTGAAGCACTACAATCTTGAAGCTAATGATAATGTCCAAAATCTATCAGGATCTGTTGGTAGATTTCATGATAGTTGCTACTATTTTGCATCCAGGATTAAAAACCTCATTTTGGAAATGGAAAGTTCCAGCATAGAAAAATTAAAATACTCCTTATGAACACAAATAAAACAGTCTTAAGACTAGTGAGAAAAGATTAACTAGAACTGTTTTCTTTCTCTTAGTTTATTTATCAATAAAATTTATTGAATACCTGCTCCATGTCAAACTCTCTCCCTTTTATTTTACTGTTTATCCTTACCAAAAAATAGTTACATTTTCAAAATATGCTAAGTGATTTTAGAAGTTTATAAAGATGTTTTCTATTGATTTTGATGCTTAGACCTGCTTAGGAGTACATAGTTTTAAAAAGTTCCTAAGTATTTAGAGATTATATGCAATAATATAATAGCATCTAATTAACTTTACATAGAGCTTGTCTATTACATTAAGATAAAAATACAGAACTAAATCAACTTTTGCAAGATTAGCACAGGCCAATTTAATTACATCAGTACCTCAAATTAAATGTTTACTCTATGAGAGATGAGCTTCCTCTTAAAGACTAAATAATCTTGGTGTAGCTTATTTATACTAATACATTTTAATTTTGTGGTATATGTTTTAACATAGCATGTTGCACTGATGGGAATATTTTGTTCAAGCAAACCTCTATACAAAAGAGTTAAGTTAATCATAGCCATAAGTTAATTTCTTCAATTTGCTATGACTATTTACATAAAATTAGTATTTTCAAAAGATTTATGAGGAGAAAGGGGAAATTCTCATGTCTCTTTCTGATCTCAGAACTTGAAACATGTTAACTAATAACACTGAGCTATACTAATTTTTATCATTTTTTTGGTTTTCCAGATTGCACTTTTTCTTCTTAGATACACATCCCACTTGTCATTTCAATACAACATGCAAAACTCTAAAAGGTGTGCAGATTTAAAAAGATACAAAAATTAAAGTAATTTAAAATCTAGTGTTATCCGAAAAGATTTATAATGTACCTCTTAGGGGCACGGTGTCACCTAAAAAAGACCATGATAATGAATCAAGGGATCAAAAGCCTAGCTCTTTAAATTAAAAATTGCCAGAAATAATTTTCATGGCTTGTGGGCAGTAGCAGTTTAAGCTTGCTAAAGTGAAAGTTACAAAATTAGAAATGTCTTATGTAGCCAAGTGCCAATTCGCTACTACCATATGTATGCAGCTCATCATGCTTCAGAAGCTCTTGCCCACACTACATACAGTCTGGCTATGCACACCTCCTTACAATCCGATGTACTAAGACTGGAAAAATCCATTTTAATGAGCTCTTCACCATGATTCTGGGCTTCTCAGAATTCCTGCCCAGAGATTCTTTTTCCAGAAAAGAAAAAAAAAAGTTCCAAAAGGACTCACTGAAAGGACAAATTAAAAATACACATATATTGCCATCCAGTTATTTCTTCTAGAATATGTTTATACCAGAAGCTATGCACAAAATGTCTAAAACAGCATTCTCTGTTAAAGCCTAAAACTGCACACAAATGTCCATCATGCATATAAAACATTGATGCATTTATGAAATAAAAATAGATGAACTAAAAATACATGCAATCACACGCATGGACATCACAAACACTTTGTAAGCTGAAAATATTCAGACATCAGAGATTACATGTAGTATGCATTTATGCACATATAATATCCTAAAAATGCAAAGCTACATCATGGTGTGTCAAAAGTAGAAATACTGGTAAACTATACTAATAAGTCTTGAACATATTTCTGTGTGTTTTCTATTTCACAAAAATGTTTCATGAAACTTTTTTAATAGAAGGAGGCATTAAAAGCTGCTGACAACTTCTATTAGTTCAGGTGGGCTTCATGGTTTATTTACTTGGTGGCACAATATTTTCACTGGCCATTAAAGTTCACTTTGTTTCTGTTCCCCCTTATCCACAGTGTCAGATAACCCAGTCCCTAGAGTAAGTGCAACCCACTTTCACCTCTCTGTGTATGCATTCTCAGAACTGATCACTTCTACTCAAAATGTACTTCTCCACATAAAGGAAAGATAAACCAATACTTCATCCAGATATTGCTTCTAGCTCCAAATCCAGGATATGCAATATATAATACAGTACTCACATGCATCAGAAAATTTATCTACTTGCAATAGGAAAAGGTAAGGATGACAACCAAAAAAGTAAAATTATCCACCCAAGGTTGTTTTAGGGTAGGTGTGTGTAATAAACATATGCTACAAAAGCTCACATGATTTCCTGAGGAACAGAAATAGCAAGGAACACCTAACTTGACAGTGGATGATTTTTCCTTGGTCAATTACTTCATTTAGCAGCCTCTGTTTTGAAAATCCAGGAAGTGCTGTTGTATTACTTTTTTTCCATGAACATATCTGACTAGGGACTGAGAAGATTGTCCTCTGGAGATTATACCTCTTGGACACTTGCTATGTGAGTATCGTGGAGGTTCAGGGATATCTGGATTGCTTTAGTAGCTCAAACAGTCAAAATGGTATTGTCCATCAACCTCTGAACTTCTTTGGCATACTTAAAACAAAGAATTCCTTGTCACTGGGTTTCATACCTGAAAGCAATATGGAGAGTTACCATATTGCAGGGGACTAGCTTGGAATAGGATGAGCTGGTAATCCACATTAAGATGCAGACTAACAAGGGATGTTAGAGCTAAGACATGTAAAGCTTATTTTTCAGTGGGTGACCTGGCATGCACATTCCAAATAAATTATGGCTGCAAGTAATATATGTTATAATAAAGGATTTAAAGTTTACAGAGTGAATTCTGTAACTAGATTTCTATTTACTACTATATTTCAAATTTTCTGAACATTCGAGAAGCAACTCTAATGCCATAGTTCTTTTTGGCTCTTCAAGAATCTAATACAGTACTTGGTATGTCACTTTTATTAAAAAAATATATTTGTGCCATGGTAATACTTCACAATATTTCTGAAGGTCACTCACTCACTTGCAAGAGCATTTTTTAAAAAACTTATTTTCTCATGGTGAAAATGGTTAATATGAAATCTATACTCTTAATAATTTTAAGTGTATAATACTGTATTGATGACTATAAGTAAATATTTTTAATGCTTGATTAAAGTAATTTAGGAATACAAAATGTTGTGGGCTATATTTTAATGATGTTTTAGGAAGAAATCCTGTTAAATAGACGTAAAATCTACCTTTGAGGACCTACCTTACCATTTAACTAAGGCTACTTACTTATAACAGAAAAACATTACTTTTAGAAATAAATTATCAGTACTATTACTTTAAATCTTCAAAAGCATTTCTGATTTGGGCAGAAAACAAAAATGCAGACTAATCAGGGAAGAAAAAGAAATATCTAAATATTACAGATGAATTGAGGGTCTTTCACAATAAATTAAAGCCCAGGAACCCTTTTTATAATTTAAAATATTAATTAAAGTAAAATGTCATCATTCCATACATAATATCTAATTAACAAAATTACTTAAATATGGATATTATCAGGAATACCAGGGATCAATTAAGAGAAAATTAATTAATTAATTAGGAAAAATCATTTTATATATGATTTCACATTATTTGTGATCAGTTTGATGTATGTCTAGAAATAGAGTTTAATAGTCATAAGGCAACAAGAACACTATATTTAAAAATCCATTTTAATTCTATATGCTCATTATTCCACTGCCTGTTTATACATAGTGGTTTAAAGCACACTTTGAGGGAGTGAATTAAGTATAAATGCATCTGGTTCATCACTTTTCTCCAAATCAGTCTCAACGGTTATATAAAACCAAGATTAAATTTTTAATGTGCTAAAACTATTGAGTTCATAAAATGTCAAATCCTGAGCATTATCATTTAATACCCATTTAGGACATTTCAAAACACATATTAATAATTTTTAAATAATTATATGCAAACTAATTACGGAAAAATCATACTACAGCTTTTAATTATTTTAAAATATTTATGTTTATTTTGCTAATATTAAGAATTTATTTAAATTACTGTATTTTATTATATAGAGTTCTTCAGCACTCTGTACACATGCAAATAAATTTTCAGACATTTTTTAAAAGCTTCTAGACTAGTAAATTTTTTTTTGTAAATTTTACATTTTTTTCTTTATTAGTTCCCTCCAAAAAATCCTTTACAAATAAAAAGGAAGCGTAGAATTTCACTAAAATGTAAAACAGATTAAAACAGGAAAAAATTTTCTTGGTTCCGAGAAGTATATATTAAAAAAAGAAAAAGGAGTCATGGTAAAAGTGAATCTTGGGTAGAATTACTAAGATTTCATTGATAATAAATTCCTAAAATTTAAACTCTATTCACTGATCCCATCTTCTATTATATCTCTGGAAAATTTTTCAGATTAATTTCAGTGTTTTAAAATAAATACCTGAATCCTACACCTCGTTGTTACTGCCAGTCTGTCTGCTTTATATAGCAGACTGGGTTGTTCTACTTTGTGATTCTTTTATTCTTTATACAGAGAACACGCTATAACATTAGGACTGTCTCTAATATTTATTTCCCTACCAAAAAAAAAAAAAGTAAAAGCAACGTTTAGAAAAATTTATTTAGATATTAGTTTATATTATTTGATAAAAGGTAAATTTGTTTTTAAATACTTAATGATTTTGGATCCCAGGCAAATAGCCAATTCCTTCTACATTTTTGCTTCTGTGAATAATTAATGTTGTGTTACTGATATTAGAGCTAAAATTAGAAGTTTCCACGCTCCTAGAGGAAAAAACTTCCATCAAAAGTTTTATTTTACAATGTGTAGGTTTACAGAGGAAAAGTAACTTGATTAGTTGAGATAGGGAAGGTCCTCAAAGGCAGAAGCAAAAGAGATATGACAATAAGAGAGATTATTAGATCTCCTAGGAAAGAGGAAGAAAATAGGAATTCGTAGGTTCTTTCATTAGAACTTAAAGGAATTGACTTCGTGGTGCATTCATGGAGCTGAAACACTTGAAAACCCTTGAAACACAGGTTCCCCCATATTGTCCGTGACTCTCATGCCTCAAACCTGGAATAAGAAAAGCAGAGCCCTCTATCCTCAAAAGACAAAGTTATACTTGTGCAAGGCCCCTTTCATCACAACCAGGATAGACTAAAGATATTGAGGGCACTGTCTGGATTTTCCATACTACGCAAGATTCCTTGCAGCATTCTACTCTTTGTGGAGAATGAAGTAAACTCTCCAATTTTAATAATGTTTAAATTTCCTCCAGTCATGTTAATATAGGGACATAAGAGACTGTGAATTATAGAAAAATAAAGTGAGTTAAATTTTTTTATATGTATATAAAATACAGATAATGTTTCTCGCTTCAAAGTCAATTACTTTCCTTTTCATTAATGTCCTTTGTCTTCTCTTCCTTGGGAAGTTTTAGCATGAGCAGAGGCCAAGGAAATGGTGGGGCTATCAAAGAGGCCATGTCCGCATCACAGAATCAATGGTGGAGCCAAAAGTCAGGGAGGTGACTAGCTTAGTTGGGGCATATAAGGTTATTTAGCAAATAAATAAATAGGGATTTATGAAAATTAGACTTTTCATTGTCAGAGAAATATAGAAAAAAGGGAAGATTAGGAAAAACAATCAGAATAATACAACTGATAATCTCCTTAGATGCTGGACTTGAATTATAGGTGTTGGTGTGAACTCTTAGATAGTCAAATAGGCAGATAGTTACATGCTGGATAGGCGGGTAGATAAACAGAAAGACAGCAATAGATATATATGTGGATATGTATCTACTGATATGTGTGTGTGCTTCCAACTCTAATTCACCACAAATTTCATTCTGTCTTTTTCGCTCCCATTGCTAGTTGTAATTTTTTTCTCTGAGACTGAAAACTTGACTATCATTATCTGCAATTCATTTATTTATTTGTTCAATACTGTAATGCATCTCAAGTAGTTTCAGAATTGCCAACTCATATCCATATGTAAAACGCAATTACTAACAATTCTTTTTGGCTTAGCATTAAAATTTCCAGTCAAAACACCATTTTCCAAAACTATTTAAATCAACTTCTTTTCCACCCATGTGTCTGATAAGTTTTCCTTCATAATTTCCTTTCTTTTACACTTACAGCCTTCATTCTGGTTACTTCCGTTCAGGATAAACTTCCACATCACCACTTGTCTTTTCATTTCTGCCTGATCTTAATTAAATCATTAATTAATTTTCTAATATCAATTATCGATCTTTATCTTCAGTTTGGTTGTTTTTATAATTTCTGAAAATCTCTTAACTCTTTAAACATTTTGACAACATTCTGTGTTTAGTTACATTAAGCATGGACAGCTCTATTCTACATCAGATTCTTTCAGTATTTCCTGTTTTTATTGGACTCTTCAATTTTATATTTTGGATTGTATTTTTGTGTTTAGCTAGATTGTCACCCTTTTTCCCCCCTTTCTATTTTAAATAAAAAAAAATTTATCTTAATTAGTAAAAACTACTTGTTGCTTACATATAAAGTACATTCCTCTAGAAGCATTTCAAAATCCTACAACAAGACACTATGGACACTAACAATAAACAAAATAAACAAAACATAGGCCCATTTAAATAAAATACCAAGACTGGCCTATTTAGAACTATCTACATGCAGATTGTTTAAATTATGGTAGCTTTCTCAGTGAAAGATAACCTTAAAGTTAGAAACTTTCAGAGAACTTTTTCTCTCTTGATAGCTTTGGCTCCTTTCTAAGATAAAGACAAACAAGTATACCTACAAACTATAACTTCAAGGACTGATGTCTTTGTCTTTTAGAGGTCCCAGTTTTATTTGTAGTGTCTCTGATTTAACCTTCCACTTTACATGTGTACTATGCTTTGTCACCTCTGTCATGTATGGATTGTAAAAACACAAGCTCTAAACTACTAGAGTGAGTAGTATAAAGCAAAATTCACATTCACAGCCAATACCCCTTTTAAAAATATAATTTTTGCAAGTTTCCAATCTGTGTGACTCCCTGCATGTTTATTATTAATATGGAGAAAAAAAGTTCTAGAAAATATATTTGCACTCTATTTTTAAATATTATGAAACAGGAGGTTTCTCAAAGCATGAGGTGAGTTTCATTTCCCAAGTGATTTTTTTTTTTTTTTTTTGCCCTTACTCAAGTGTTGTAGTGTAAAAATACCAATGGCTATCAGTTTAAATTATTTAATTTATTCAAGTGGCCATAGATAAACGAGAAGTCTTTAATCTCATCAGGTCTTAAGATAATTAAGAGTTAATGTCTTATGAGGCAGTGAATAAAAGGTACAAAATCCCTAGAACAAATAAGTTTGAAATATTTTTAACTTATAATATTAAGAATAAATAATCAGATAAATTGCATAATTTTAAGGTGGACATAAAATCTTTAAAAATTCTGAACATAACTAGAGATGTTCTTTCTCCTACCCTCTATTATTTTCTTATAACATGAAGACAGAAATAGAATCTCCCTCATCAAACAACGAGAAGCTGCTCTATAAATATATTCTTTTGTGAAGTGATTATCTGCGAACTTTAGAAACTATAACATACAGTGATAATACTGATGATATTTTTAATTTTTTTAAAATTTGGGACATTGAAATGTGAGCTTTCTCTGCTTTCAACAGCCATATTACAAACCAGCAAGTATATAAAACTATCACAGCGTGATGCAAGATAGAACAAGAAAGGATACACTGTACAATAAGAAATGATAAACCAAATGGGATTAACAGAAGATTACACAATGAAGAATAAAATATTAGTGAATTTAAAATTTCCAAAAAGAAAAAAAGGAAAAACACCAAAGAAAATAAATATATAAACCTAACAAAGAACAAGGCATCATCATCGCTGGGAAAATTTCAATCAGTCGAATCTGTATGTAATTGGAGTCCCCAAAGGAGAGGAAAGAAGAAACAATATGCAAAGAAATAATGCATGGAAGCATTTAAAATTTGATGAAAACTATAAACTAATTGATACAAGAAGCTTGATTAAGCCTATGCGTAAGGAACATAAAGAAAACTACTTCCAGCTACACCATAATCAAGTTTCTCAAACCCATAAAAAAATACAAAGACATAGTAAGTGTTATGTAATAAACTAACAACAGACATAATAGTTTCATAATAAAAAATCAGTCAAAAGGCAAAATAACATCAAATAATATTAATAATCTATTAGATATAAATGACATAAATATGCCAATTAAATTATAGGAATTATCACAGTGAGAAAAACTCTATGTTACCTAAAGAAATTTTCTTAAATATAAAGAAAAATATATTTCAAAATAAGCCAGGAAAAGATAAACATCCATCAAAAGAAATCTGGAGGCACTGTATTCACATACTAGATTGACAGCAGTGATTATGATAAGAAATTTAAAAATAATTTCATGAGGATACTGTTGTCAATCCCTCAATAGGATATAAAACATGAAATAAAAAAACCTGATAGTCCTACAAAGACACATAGATAAGTCCACAATTATAGTCAGATTCAATATCTCCTCTCCATAATTAATAGAATCATCATAGAGAAACAACAAAAGGATATAGTAAAATGATTCTCCATCAACTTAACCTACTTAACATTTATAAAAGAGTCCACTGAAAACAGTAGGATGTATATTCTTTTCAGGTACAGATTTGACATTTACCAAGATACAAAAACATGGACCTTACAACAAGCTTCAATAGACTTTTTAAAAATTCAAATTATATAATAAGATCTCTGATCATTATGAAATTATATGAGAAATAAGTAATAGAAGGATGTCTGGAAAATCCTCTTTATATGGAAAATAAATAAATCTAAATAATTTATGGGTCAAATAAAGAAAGGAGAATAAGTCATTATTTTCAACAATTACTCTGTTTTGAAATAAAGTAAAATACAATATATCATGATAATTTGTAGGATACAGCTTAAATGGTGTTTACTGGGATACATATAACACTAAGCATATTAAATATATAAACGTTCTTAAAAAGCAATGAACTTAGATTGCACATTAAGAAACTCAAAAAAGAACAAATAACACAAAAGTAATTAGTAGGTATAAACTAATATGGAAAGCAATTAAATAAAATACAGAGAACTAAAACAATACAGAAATTAATAAAATCAAAATTTGGTTATTTGAGAAGATTAAGGAAATGAATAAAACTACAGCTAGAATAATTAGGAAGAAATATGGAGATTACTAATCTCGAGAATGTAATAGAATGGTGGCAAATCTAGATCTACACATACATGTTCAGTTAATTTTGGCAAAGATGCCGAGACAATTCAGTAGTGCTGGAACAACTGGGTAGCAATAATAGTGGCCGTCTTTATCTTTGCTGTTGTAGTAGTAGTTAGTAATAATAAATCTTTTTCTTTTAGATTCCACCTTACATGAGACTTATCTTAACATTTATCATACACCTAAATACAATAGCTGAAACTATAAAATTCTTGAAGATACTTAAGAAAATCTTAAAGACCTTAAGCTTGACAAGGATTTCTTAGTTAAAAAATAAGCACACCTAAAACAGGCTCTATTAAAGAAAATATATTTTAAATTAAACTTCATCAAAATAAAAGACTTTTGTTCTTTTTAGACCCTGTTAAAGAAAAGAATAACCAAATTACTAAGTGGAAAAAAATAACTCGTATCCAAAAAGAACCCTCAAAACTCAATAACAAGAAAACAATTTTTTTTTTTCCTAAACAGGCACAATAATTGAATAAACAATTACCAAAGAAGATATATGGATGAACAATAATCACATGAAAAGATGCCTGGCATCTCTAACTATTTGGGAAGTGTAAATTAACACCAAAATGAGATACCTCTAAACACCTGTTAGAATGACAAAAAATTAAGACTGACCAGAGCAAGTACTTACAAGGATGTAAAGCAACATCACTAGTGGGCATGCAAAATGGTACAATTTCTTTGGAAAACAGTAAACAATTTCTTAAAAAGTTAAATACACATTTATGATACATACTAAATGATATAGTCGCCATAGTACGAGGTGTTTACCCAATAGAAATGAAAACATTTGTCTAAAGACTTTTATCAGGTCTAACTGACATTGAAGTATGTCAGCAGCCTGTGTGTGACATGCTTAGGATACATAGTTAATGTAACTTAATGAGATCACATTAACTTATGTGTCTGTTATGTGTCATTCTACCTCATTGCACAATGCTCTGTCTCTTAACGGTTCATCCTAACCAGGTGTCACGGACCTCCCCAGTGGATGCTCTTTTTAGCCTACTAATCTTTCCTGGATATTACATAACTAACAATCAGTTATCTGGTTCTTAATGCTCTGACCAGATACAATTAGTTGCTTTTCTTGGTACAAATCAAGGTAGCTATTAAATGGTTAAACAGGAAACTACAATCAATGAAAGTACTTGATATTATACCATAGATATATGACTAATAAAGCTAAGGATTCCTGAACGGTAGAGGAATTTTTCTTGCAATATCCTTAGCAGAAAAGAACTTTTTATCTTGCCAAAAGAAAGCGCAGATTATGTAACTTTTGTCATTATTATGGGGAACTCAGAATGGAGAGTATTGTCATAGCAGCACTGAGAGAAAATTAGAAAAACCATTCCATGGTACAAAGGCAGAAATAATTTTTATAGAGAATTTTTTAAAAAGAGCAAACTATCTTATGTTCTGGAATTATATATATGTGTGTGTGCCTGTGTATGCACATGTGTGCATTTTTGAACATATTAGGGACAGAAATAGAAAGAGGTTCACATATATGACAAGCGCACACACACACACACACACACACACACACACACACAGAACAATAGCCACAAGACTGAGATCTCTGCTATATGGATTAAAAAAATAAAAAGACAGATAACATCAGTAAACAAAATGCATTTTTTACATAAACTAGAATAACTTATAAGAGAATATACAGTACAAAATACAATAACAAATTATTTCTAAATAAGACATGTTTTATACCACACTATGATTCTACTAATTCTTGTTTGTACTTGCTCACATTTTGTTCACACTTATAAGTTCCTTTCCCATCATTGCCATCCTTCCCTGCAGGAAAGAAATATTTTCCCAACTCACTGACTCTGAGCTAGCCATTTAACTGGCTTTGACCAATGGGATGTAATGGCTGTGACATAGAACTTGTCTGAATCATAATTTTACATGTCATTACATGGTTTGATTAGGCATTGCTACTTGAACCCATCCTGGAGTGTTGACTTCTGCTATAATTATAGGATGATAAGACATGTAGACTTAAGTTATGTCTAACCAAATGTGGCTAAGAATTCCCCAGTTAAGCCCAGTAGAGTCACAGCCAAACTCATGTAATAAACTCCAGAAATAAATGTTCACTGTTTTAAGCCATTGAGATTTGTGGATTTTATATTACTGAAGCTTTCAGCTGACTAATATGCCTTAAAGTAGATGCTGGAAGGAAATATGAAAACCATGCTTTTTTAGTAATTAAATTTTTATGTATTTAATTATTCTATTTACTATTTCTAAATTTTGCTATGTAGATATACTATCTAGCATATATTTATTCAACATTCTGGTTAACAACATCACACTTCTTGGTATGTTTTTTGGTTTGTTTTGTCTGGTTTTGCAATGTAGTCCCAAAATAACAAGTTAACAAATCCCTTCAAGCATTGTTAAGGAGGAAATATAATTCCAAAGAACAAACTAATGATGCACAGCCAAGATTTTAATGTCATGGGTGCAAAGTCTAAGTTAGGAATCTTCTTTATTATAAAATACAGTGGTAGTAAAGCTTATTGTTAGCTAGATTTGCAATGTTCTATACTATGTACTATTTAACGCTCAATCTCAATTTATAATGAATCTTTACTTCTCCTTTCTCAAAATCATACTACTTTTTCTTTTATAATATTGGGATTGTCAGTTAATGACTTTCTTGTCTATATAAGTGAAAGTTAAATCAAGAGAAAACAGTGAGACTAAAGAGAAAATATGGTTAGTTCTTAATGGTTTTCAATTTTTTTTTAAATTCTTTAAATATTTGCCAGAGAGAATAAAAATAATTTCCAATATACTACATTTGTTATTTTAAAACTGCCTAAAAGATAATACCCATGTAACAGATAACAGAACAAAAAAGTTGCCAGTTGACTGTATAATCTGAAAAAAGATACGTTTTTCCAATACATGTATTGCGAGGGTAAATTTGAACCTTATATTGCATGATTTGTGTATGTAACAAATACACAATGCAATTCATAAACTTTCATTTGTAAAAGGAGTTTCAAAGCCACTCATCTTTCTACACAAATAGTGTTCAATTTTAGGTTATATTACTACTAAATATATCAGCAATTCCTGAGATGGTCAAAATAAGTGCCTCCCCACAAGAACTCAAGCCTAAAACAAACAAACAAAAAAGGGGGGGGGGGGAGAAGAAGAAGAAACTGACTGAGACAAAATATATTTGAGAGGAGATTTATTCCTGATAAGAGTGTGTTAGTATTATACTATCCTCTGATATTGATCCCTGAGGCAAGTAGACACAAAAAACTGTTATTTAAATGTTTATGAATGACATTATAGGTGAGATTAAGGGCTATTAAGATCATGAATCTATTTAGGGTCATTATTCCCTAGAGGAAACCTCTGGGATTTTAAAATATTGCAGTTACATAATCCATAGTGCTCTATCTTGTTTTTTTTTTTTTTTTTTACTTTTTCTTTCCCTTGTATATAACCCCAGGGCTTCACATAGTTTCCTTAGCTTTGATTTTAAATGTCTGATCTATTTTTCTTCTAAACATTTTGCTTTTCTGTGTTAACCTTTTTATCCATCTATATTTAGCTTGGTCTGTAAATAGTAAAAATGCTGACTGAACTATCTGAAAAGAGAATCAAAAAATGAAAGTGGACCTGAAAATCAAGAAAATTAAATAATTTTAACTGTGTATAATCATTCTTAGAACAGTAGTTAGTAGTGAAAGACCACAAATTCATAGATAGGCTGTCTTCTGAAATGACAGCATATGGACATACCGCTTGCAGAAGCTAAAGGATCGTTAGCATTTGCCATACCTTTAGAGAACATGTAGTCTAAATTTCTTTTTCTTGATTTTATAGGAAAAAAAAATCCATACTCAGAGAGCTAAAGGTTACATAAGTAGTTTCTTGGTAGATTAATAAAGATCAGCTAGATGTCCTAATTTCCATGGAAGCACATTTTCAGTTTAGAAATGTTTCTTGTTGTCGATTCATACATTCTGAGGAAAAACTTGGCTAATAATTTAGAAGAAAATTTTGTATTATGAAATGATTTTATATACTTGGTAATATGTTTAAGAGATCTGGTGGAAGTTTAAGTAATTTTTATACTATTTTTATTTTTTAAAAACCGTCATCAGGACCTCCAGTTTCTGCTCAGATACGCAACAAACTAGGAAGAAATAACTTACTTCCTCATGAGAAAAAAAAGCCGAACCAACTGAATATCAACTGTTCTTAGATCCATCAGAGGATTTAAGTCAGGGTGAAAACTCCTGCCATGAAAACTTGACAAACTGGCAAATGTAAAGAATGATAGTTCATCAGGAGTAGAAACTGTCAGTAGAGCCAGAAACGGGTAGGAATGTTCAAAGAGTAATTGAGTAAATGCTAGAAACTAAAGATGGTCTAGCTCAAAAGATAAATCCTCCTAGGGTCCTATCTCAGTGGTAGTCTTCGTACTTTTGTGAGTTTTACTACCAGAAGCTCCACTAAATTTTAGGGTAAAGAACAAGAAAACTTTGTTTTTCTAGCAGGTAAAATGGAAAAGTAACAAGTTTGAAATAAACCCAGAAGTCTCTGCTCTCCTTAAAAAAGGTCTTCCTTCAAGAAAAATAATTTTACCAGAGCTTAATTGGTTTTACCAGAGCCTAATAAACCTAGGGAAGGGAAATAACCAACTCTAACTTATGTATGAATTTTTATAGCATCTTTATTCTTAATTGCCAAAAATTGGAGGCAACCAAGATGGCTTTCAACAGATGAATGGACAAACAAACTAAGACAGGTCCACAAAAAATAGTATTATAATAAAAGGAAATTAAGTCACAAAAAGACATGGAGGAACCTTAATGCATATTGCTAAGTGAAAAAAAAAATACGAAAGGCTGAAAAGCTACATACATATTGCATGTTTCTGTCAATGTAAAATCTGTACTGGACAAAGTTAAACTGGACGGAGAAGTTATTCAAGACTATTGCAATAGAGGAGATAGACTGAATTTAACTCCACTGAAACAAGTCAGGAGGGTTTTTAAGCACAGGTGCTTGTCTAGTGGGAAAGTGCTGGAGGAAGTCAGAGAAGAGATTGATGGGAAGTGTCCACACTGAGTTAACTCCTGAGTAAATGTCACTCTGGATCAACAGATTTTCCCTTTAATTAGATAATCTTTGATAATTCCATGGTGCCCATGGAAGTCAGGCTCCTACCCTGCTACCTTGGCATAGAGTTCGGAAGATAAGGTTGCTATCTCCTTCCATGTTTAAATTTCAAAGAGATGGTTCCAAGATCCTTAATAAAGACATATCCTGGTGATGTAAAACTGACTCCTGGCTGGGAGACGATGTGTATACATTTCAAAATGGCAGAGGAAGAATTTACAATGACAAGTTATCTAAAGTAAATAAATGCTTTGATAAAAGTAAGGTTAGGAGTTTACAGTCAGAAAGAAGCCTTTCTAATGTTTAGTTAAGCTGAGAAGAACATTAAGGCAATGTTGGTCGATTCCAACTATATGATCATTCTGGAAAAAGAAAAACTATAGAGATGGTAGAAGGATGAGTGGTTGTGGGAAAATATGAAAGTGACACAGGACAGGTTGAATCCAGCCCCTAACCTCCACCTCCAACCACACACACACAGAGCAGAGATTCATGTCCTGCACTGAGAGAGAGGGTTCTTGACTGAGAGCAGGAAAGAATTCAAGCACATGCCAGAGTTAGAAACAGAAGAAAAGTTTATTAGAGAGGGAATGATACTCTGTAGACAGAGCATGGTCTCCTCCCTACATTATAAGGAGGGCAGGAATGAATAGGTGAAGCACAGAGGATTTTTAAGGCAATAGAACTGTTCTTTTTGATATCATAATGATAGCTACAAGACATCTCATAGAACTGTACAACATAAGGGATGAACACTAATGTAAACTAGGGCATTTAGTTAGTTAATAATATATCAATATTGACTTATCAATTGTGATACAATATGATAATAACAGAGAAAACCGTGGCTGGTGAGAGGGCTAAGGAGTAGAGGGGGTTAAGGAAACTCTTCACATTTTTCTCAAATTTTCTGTAAAATTAAAACTGACTTAAAAATAATATATATTTTTAAATCATCATAATCTTTTGCATTATCCAATCGTTTCACGTTATTACTCTGACAATTTTCAAAAAGCAGTATCAGATGTATTCTAAGCATCGGCTACGAATCATTTGGGATTAAATTATACTTAGAATATTATTAATGTAATAATTGTGAAAAATAATTTGAAAGTTTATGCCACACTTTTTATACTAGCTATAATATACTTATTTCTTGTGTTCCACTTAGAAAGTTCAGTTCTAAAATTTGCCTTATCTGAATTAACTTATTTTTAAATCAAAAATCCTATCATTTCATCAGTTTTGAAAGAAACTGTATTATTATCAGTGTGTTTCTGTCTACAAATTATAAATTAAGAAAATCTGAATCATTTTTTCAAGAACAACTTGTAAGTGTTCACCTCTACTAAGCTATACATAAAATGTAAATCTAGAAAAATATCTGCTTCTTGTAAAGTTGTCCTATTGCATTCATATGTAGCTACTCATATGTTGTAATTGTAAACATATTAGGGCACTTTCTTCAAGATTCAAATAAAATTAAAAAAATATTCTACTATTGAGATAGGCACAAAACAGACTATTTGATAAATGACATTTGATGCTAGACAGCAAATATAGTATCTTTTTATGTCACTACAGGTCCCACTGCAGGTGAGGAAACCATCCAGAAGGCTATTGAAGATGACATTCTAAGGCGCACACATTACAAAGAAATGATATAATATAAATGTATTAGAAGAGATTGTCTATACTTGTTGAAGCCAAACACCCTTATCTCTAGAAAGTAAGGATGACAGGCTAAAAAGTTTACAGTAGTGTTTTTTCAGAACCTGACTTTCCACCATACAGTCTGGTTAGAAGAGTAAGTTTTTCAGCCTTTATAACTTTGTCTCAAGTATAGATGTATTTAGGAGTTTGCATAAAATACTAACGATAACCTTTTCCATTATTTTCTTATCTTAGTGTAGAATGATTTTTTTCCAAATTACTTTTATTTAGGACTAAATGATATCAAAAGAAGATCAATGAAGAAAATGCCAATTCTTTAAAATTAATAAAATATCCATGTGCAGATCTCTTTTTATCTTAAGGCTCATACAATTTTATGTTCTGATTCTCACCTCTCAGCTTATCTCCAATAGGGAAATCAAATATATATGTTAAAACAATCTAAATCTCCACTACATATTATGCGTTTAATGCAATGCTGCTCAAAGGTAGTCTCTGGACTCACGTTGATCTATAAATTGTTATTAGTTCTTGACAAGATATTTTAAATTTTTATATCAGATAGAATGTAGATAAATTATGATTTACTTTCATAGCTTTTTGATAGAGTTAAAGTATTTTTGTTAAAATAATAGAATTTTATTTATGGACTTTATTTTGCATATTTTTAGTTTTATTTTTCTACTATTTCACCATTTTAGAATTTGACTAAAGATATATTGATCATCAGCAAATTGTAAATTTAAAAACAAAAAACCAAAACCTGCTATTTATAAGATGTTTCTACACTAGTTATTTTGCCTCTCTCAGTCTTACAGAGTTCTCAAGAACAGAGACCCTGGAGTCAACTGGAAAGTTCAGATCCCAGGTGTATTCCTCTTTTCTACGAGACGCTAGGTGATTATTAACCTGCGCCTGTCTCAAGATGTACATGCGACATTTAGCTCTGTGCCTGACATCAGCTAAATGATCAACAAATGTCAGTAACATCTATTATTGTTATTCTCTAAGTTAAAGAATATTTCTCACCCACTTTCTCCCAAGTGAATCTTACTATTCAGTTCTGCATCCTGGTCTGAGAAAAACAAAACAAAACAAAACAAAACTAAACTAAACTAAACTAAACTAAACTAAACTAAACTAAACTAAACAAAAACCCACAAGATTTGTCCATAATTGACTTCCCGGAGTGTGAGAAGAGACAAAATTTATATATAAATTGAAACATCAGCCTGGGAAGGAATAACTTTAAAAATTAAATTTCAAGTGATAATATGCCCTAACCATGCAATAACTATGCATTAGGTAAGTAAAGAATTACAGCCATCTGATTTTTACTTACAAACATAATATCTGTCTTTCCAGTATATTCAAATGGAAACAGAGAAACTTTATGATTTGTTCACCTGAGAATGCCTGGTGGTTAGATGAATCTCAATAAAGGTTTATTGACTGTATAAACAACAAAGAGAGATGATCACCTTAATATTTATCCCTTCTTTTCTTCTCCTTTGGTAGTTCATCTAACAGCAGAAGAAGGGAAAGCCTGAAATCAGAATTTTCTCATTCTGGCAATTGTTCTGTTCATACTTTTTTAACTATCATAGAATTTGTGTAAAACTATTATAAGGCATCCTCTGGCAAATTAATTAAATGACAACCAGGTAAGCCTCTTTGACTCTAAAAGCAGTATGCTTAAAGTTTTATGTGTAAACAACCTAAATAATACTGACAATAGCAAAACAACAACAACTAGGGGATAAATTAAATGTGAACATTCCAAATATTAACAATAACAAAACAACAACAACTAGGGGATAAATCAAATGTGTAACATCCCTTAACATTTAAGAAGCACTGCTATGCATTTTGGAACTGTCATGTCTCCATCTCCTTTCAGTTAAACATCGTATCTATTAACCACTGAATTTTAAAATATTGTGTTTATAGCAATCATTCTTTTTGTTGTTGTTGTTGAAGTCACATTTCTTGGAACAACCTGACAAAAGCTGTGGACTAATTCAGAAATAACAAATAAAAGAGTACTTACATGCATGGGTGTTTAATTTCAAGGAAGTCATGGAGTTCCAGAAAAAAAATGGACTCCAAATTTAACAATTCTGGTTTATAAGCCTTTTAAAATAACTCTCTGGTCTATTCCCACAAACAAAATCATTTATTTTTTTTCTCAAAAGTGATATTTTTAATTGGCTTTAACTTTTTTTTAATCTCATATGTTGAGAAATACATTCTTAATGCTATCAAACTGCAACATGTTTTCTTCAAAATAAGTTTTTATAGGAATTTAATGCAGAATCTTCCTCTCTTTTAATAGTAAGTTTCACATTTCATTACTGATACATTTATGTTTTAAAATATTTTGTGTCATATCTTCCTTCACTCTATTTTTTTTCCTTTCCTTCTCTTAAAGGCTTTACTATTTTTTCTTTTTCCTCTACTCATTATGAAATTGAGATTCCATTCTTTTTTAAATACTATAATTGCTACATACTCATGTTAAACATATATTAAAAATCAATTATTTTATTCTTATAACTCAAATTAAAAAAAAATTCTTTAACTTCAAAAAGACTCTCATATTCTATGGTACTGTTAGACTTTTAAATCCCAATAATTAATCATTAATATATGGTTTTTACTGAATATTTATACATATATGGTTTTATAATTTAGCTTCACTAACATCATCAGTCTGCTGGTGGTTAATTTATATTTTCATATCTAGAAATATTATTTCACTGTTATTCATTAATGATATTTGGATAACAGTAAGATTTTCCTGTTGATTTATGGTAATTATGTTTGCCGAAGAGAAGTCTTTCTTTCATAAGTCATATATCTTGTTTTGTTTTGTTTTCCTGAAAGTTTTTAAAACTCAATTGTTTTGAAGGGATTGGTGTGCATTTTTACTATTGTGCATACTATCATGCATTTTAATCCGTTGGTGATTACTTATGACTTTTTTAATGATAAAAATTATTTGCTATTAGTTTTTAAATACCGTTTTTCTCCATTTTCGATTTATCTGTTTTAAGGAATTCCTACTAGAGAGTTGACTTTTTATTTTTATTTTCTAGTTCATTAAATTCTCTTTCATAATTTACACCTTTTAACACTTCTGTCACAGATATGTGTGTTTTCCTTCGATCAACTAAAACATAAATTCTCCTTGTAGATATATTTAATCCAAGTGCTAATATGTCTCTGGCAACTTTCTATTCATTTAATTATTTCCTATTCCAAAATGACTATTTTTTTCCTCATACAGTCCTGTACTTACCTTATGGTGTCTATTACTTCCTTTCTCTTATTTACATTTTGGACTACTATATTTTGGAAACTTTCACATTTTTATATTGCATCTTGTGTTTGACAAAAAAATTATACAAATTGTATATCAGCTGATTTCATCTCCTTAAGTTTTCTTTCCTTAATAATTTGTATTTTTTTTTCATGCCTCAACTTCAATCAGGTTGTTTGGATGGAAGACCCGTCTGTCTTGTCTTGGGTAGAAACATATGGGATATTAGTCTTGAAGTAAACTTAAGATTAATGTCTTAGTTTGGGGTTAATGAGCCAAGCATTTAGTGAGATTTTGGATCCAACACATATATTTACTAAAGTCTGCTCTATGTTCACTTCTTTGGACATCCCTGGGTCTCTGACCAATAAAATAATTATGTGAAGCTTCCCAAGAATGGTAGGTTGGGAATTCATAATCTCTGTTTCGCAGATGTGACACGGATGTCCAGACCTACCTTATACAATTAGGTCAGTTGCAAATTCAGCTTCAGAATTTTTTTGTTGTTGTTGTCAGGAGTCTAGGAATTTTATTCTGTCATCGCACTATAATTAAAATCTCAACTCCACAGTCAAAGTCTTATCACCTCTTGATGTTTTGTGAGCTATTCAGCTTCAGTTTATGTTCATTTAATCTGAATTTGGGCAGGTGGAGTGTTCTTATTTATATTGTCTACTTCTATATTATTTAAAATTTAGTATTAGAAAGTGTCCTGCATTATAAGAGTTTTTAGTAAGAGAATAAGTCTTTCTAATTCAGATCACTCTGCATAGTATTTAGAAGTCCTCATTAGCACTAGTATAAATAATACATTACTTGAAGTGCAAAATATTTTCTCCAACATATCTATAAAGTTGGGAAACAGGATTATCCAAAGTTTTACGATTAATTTAATTATCAATTGAGTAGCATATTAAAAGTACCTATTTTCAAAGAAATTTTTTTGGTGTTGTTAGGTAGTCATGAGTGAAGAAAGTGAATGAAGGCTCAGCTCTGTAACCATAGAAATGACAAGAATGAAGGTACCATCAAACCACAGCCCAAAAGACCTTCCTGAAACACACATTTTATAGTTGTAAATCAACCTTGCATCCTGAGGAACAAAGGACCGAAGGGCCATAAACCAAAAGCTGGTTAAATCTATCCTACCTTAACCTCCCCACGACAAGGCCTCATTATATCATCATTATACTATCATGCCTGTGACTGGAAGTTCATAAATCTAATTATAATAGACTGCATTCTGGGTAAGCGCATGCACACTAGGCAGAGAGATATAACAACCAATGTTGATCAAAATGACCTCACATGTACCACCCCTGCAATCTCCCATCATGGCCCAAATATAATACAGATCTTCCCACTTCCACCAGGTTACAGACTTGTTTGCTGTAACCCGCTCCTCCCTTGGGATGTACTTTAAATCTACCTTTTGTTTCTGCAGGGTGATAGTCCTTTGGGGCCTGACCTGCTTCTTCCTTGAAACATACTTTAATAAATTGTACTTTTCCTAAATCTCACTGAACAGTAACTCTTTTCCGCATCAGCAAAAGAATCAAGGTACTCCCCCACCCCCCCAGTGCTACTGGGGCACAGCAGATTTTAGATTGCCCCAACGGTAACAGTGTTAGAAATAAAGACTGGCTGAAAATATAAAAATAGTCATTTTTTAAGGATCATTTAATACATTTGAAATCTAATGTGATTTATATATTTTGTACGAAAATGATCCTTTTGTTCAAATTTATCATAACATGCATCTTGTATGGAATGTCTGATCAGAAAAACTAAAGAATTTAAGCGTTGCAAGAAGCTCCTTTTTAAAATGTAAACCTGTTGCTTGTCATAGTTTCACTCAATATTATATACTTTTGTTTGGTGTTTTAAATGGAAAGAAAATACTAAGGCAATAAAAAAACTGGTGATATTTTTCACTTGTTCTTAACTTTTATCCTTAACTTTTACCTGCAATGTTTATAGTTATAAACTCATTCAATCTCAAAATTGGAACATACAAATTTTTCCTAATTTTGAACCATAAATCTGCATATCATAAGTTTCATACATTTTAACTAATATTGAAAGAATATTTTTCATTTGTGCCAGCCAAATTTTATTGTGGTATACACATTAAGTGCATGTTTTCAAACATATAAAATGTAATAGGAATTTCTATACTATTAAAATTATTGGGGCATTTTAGTCCATTAAGGAATCTATAAATTCTGTAAAGTAACATGAAAAGTTTGGAGGCTGATCTTTTACAAATAAACATGAATTACCATTTACTACAGTGTTTTTCTCTCAATAGTAAACCACACTGATTTTACCGTTAATGTAAAAGTTACTAGATTTGCATTCATTTGAAACGTTTTAATACTTGATATAAGACTTGACAACAATTTCAAGTTACAATCTATGACAATGAACAGTTGTCATGAATCCACTGAATGAACACTTCAGAAATTTCAAGTCACAATTCATGACAATAAACAGTTTTAGTAAAAGAGAATAGTAAAAGTATCTATATATCTATATCATACCGTTTATGTTCTAGGTATAACAATATTTTCTGAAAAGAAAGGGCAGGTTTAACTATGTGATGGATTTTGCTTCAGTTGCTTCAGCTTAAAAGAGTAGAGCAAAAGAAAACATTTCTCAATATTTTGAAGATATATGTTTATGATAAATAACGCCACAAAATAGAAGTAAAAATGAAAACAAATATAGAAGTGGACCTTCTGCTTTCAGGTTTGTCTTTTCACCTCACTGTCTTACCTTGCCTAGAAAAAAACTAAGAAACACTCCAGGAAAACATTCTCAGGTGAACTGAACTGTTACTTAATATTTGCTTAGCATTACCAATGGTTCCCATCATAAAGGATAAAACAGGGATCTATTTTATGATATATCTAGAGTAGCATTAAAACAAAACTGTCCTCAGGCAAAATCACAAGCTAGGATCAGTCCTTGGAGGTTTTAATTTATTTTGCCAGGGGTGTTTTTCCACTGCTCATTATCTTGTCCCAACAATCACATTAGAGTCCTTGAATTTCTGATAAGGGTTTACCCCTTGGGTAGAATCTTCCAGTAATTTAAGCCTCATAGTCATTTCAGAACATGATTGTAAAGCTGTGGACTAGAATTTTTTAAATATTTTACAGCCTTATGTGTGTCAATCTACAATATACTTCTGGAGAAGTTACCTGGAGTAGAAAGTCTTTGTATATACTGCTGAAAGATCTCTTAGAAGGTGGCTGGCAGTGGGAATATGACGGAATAAAAATAATTAGGGGAATCAGGAAAATATGTGAGGGAACTTTGAGTATTGGCCATTAGTTAGGATGAAAATGCTCCTACGGAACAAGAAATTTTTTAAAATGTGAGGCATTGGTTTTTAAATCTGTATTTATAATAATAAAAATAATAAATATTAATAATAGTAATAGTAGTAAAAAATACCACTTACTGAGTGCTTACTATTTCCCAGGCACTCTTGGCCACTTTGAATATATAGCATTAATGCTAATAATATTTATTTACATTGATACATTTTATGGGAGACACTGAATTTTAAAAATGAAAATATCATTTTTCTTGGAACTTTGGAAACAGCTTTCCAGAAAAGATGGTGTCCTTGGAATTTCCTTATTTAGAAATAATCAGTGAATAATTAAGTGAAACAAATTCTAGGTGGAAAGAACAAAATGTACAAAGGAATTGACAACAAACAACAATATACATATTATTCAAAATGGAAGTTCTTCAGAGACTCATGGACTTGGATCATAGACTAGTGGTTACCAGAGGGTAGGGAAAGGGGGAGTGGAGAGGTAGACAGGGTAAAGGGGGTTAAATATGTGGTAACAGAAAGAAATCTAATTATGGGAGGTGAACACACAGTGTAAATATATATATGCCTTACTGTTAAAGTGTACAGATGAAAATTCCTGGATTTTGTTAACCAATGCCACCATAAAAAAATAAATTAATAAATAAATTAAAAAAAATTACCTAGTTGGGCCAAAATCTTTTTTTAAAAGCAAAAAGAGTTAAATAGAATAAAAAGATGTTTTCAGGAACTACCAAAGATCATTTTTAAAAATAATGTATATTAAAAGTATCCAAATAAATAAATAAATAAATGGAGTAATACCCCTCCCCCCAAAAAACCTGCCTGTAAAATGAGGAGTTAAGAAGCAGAGGGGCACTTTATATATGAGCTTTCTGGCAGTTACTAATAATAACTTTGGATTTATTAAGAAGATAGAATCGGAAGGATCCAAGGAAGCTCATAAAAAAATGGGAAATCCTGAACAGTTAACCCAATTAGAAAATGGGTTCAATCCAAGGAAGAGACACAGTGTAGAACGCAGTCACTCATGCCATGAGCCTGGCCTGCTCAGCACACCTCCATGGACTGTTGGTAACAGTGACAATGCCACAAAAGACTTCACAGCCCTCATTGGCACTTTTCACTGCTACTGGTTGTCAACAGCGTGACCACCTTGAATAACCTCCAACTAATGTGAATCTTTGAGTCATTTCCTCTAATTATAAATCCTGTCTAAGAGCATGTGTTTGTTCACTTTTGGTTCACATACATGGGTCTCAGCTGCCATGATAGCAACTGAGACCCATGTATGTGAACCAAAAGTGAACCAACATGGGTCTCAGTTGCTATCATGGCAGCTGAGATATTTTCTAACTGGTCACATTTAGCTCGCAAAGAAAGACACAAGGGTTGATTTCCCCCCAAAACTGATACAATGGAAACATCCCACATATAGGAATGGGGTTAGGTCCTGGACCACAGCTTATTGAAAGAATCATTACAAAATGAGGCTTACATTTTCAGTAGAGGTAGTATTAGTTTTGCGAGATTCGATATGCTTAAATGTCAGTTATCAAGCTTTAGTTAAATAAAAATAGTTCTCCAACAAGCAGTCCAAATTTCAATTGGCACTGTTAATAAACAAAGAGACCATTAGACTGACATGCAATGATGGCCCACATAAACAAACCAAAATCTAAGCCTGTAAATGCCTCAAGGTTATGAAATCAAAATGCTAATGACAACCAACCACGAACAGCAAACTAGGCTTTAAGCCAATCATATAATTTCCTTTTTTTTTTTGCTTTCACACCTCCTCTATATAAGTCTTTCCCCTGGCACTTAACTACTTCTAGTTTGGTGCGGCCTGACTGGAATCAATTTTGGCTTAAATAAACTCTAAATTGTTTTAATGTGCCCCAGTTTATCTTTTAACAGATCATTGACTGTGAACAAACACATTAAGTAAAAACTTTCTACAGTCCACAAATTATTATGTAAATAACAAATGAACACGAGGCTCAGTGACCAATTATGTGATTTCATTCAAATTTGTTAGTGATATTATTCACTCTGCATCTGTTAATAGCTTCATGCACAGACAGCAAAGCATGAAGTGCTGCTGCATCCTTGTCTCCTAGTGATAAACCTACATATGATTTTAGAAAACTGAATAACTGAAAAAAGGAATTAGCCAACAAACAAACGAGCAGCAAAGAAATGAAAAGTGGTGACACTGTAAACAAAATTTAAGTGTACTTACAGAAGAAATAGCTAATTGTGGGAATAATGCACTTCTGGTCTTCAAGAAGCTGTGCAGACAGAGGAATTCAGTGAAGATGCACTTACTGACAAATGAGTAAAGTGGTTTCGTTGAAAAGTATGAAGTTGTCCTGAAGAAGTGATGCCTGAAAATAAATCCACATTAAAAAACATCTTGAAAAAAGTGATACTTTGACTTCTTCATTCCCAATTTGGATACCGTTTATTTCTTTCTCTCCTCTGATTGCTCTAGCTAGGTCTTTCAACACTATAATAAGTAAGGTGGTGAAAGTGGGCAACCTTGCCTTGTTCCTGATCTCAGAAGAAAGGCTTTATTTTTTCACCACTAAGTATAATATTAGCTAAGGGTTTCTCACTTATTGCAGATGACATGATTATCTCTATTAAAAAAAAAAAAAAAAACCCTTAAGACTCCAATAAAAACTGTTAGAAACAATAAACAAATACAGTAAAGTTTTGGGATACAAAATCAATGTACAAAAATCCATAGCTTTCCCATACACTAATATTGAAATTTCAGAAAAAAGGAATTTAAAGATAAATTCCTTTTATAATTGCAACAAAAGGAATAAAATATCTAGGAATAAATTTAATAAACCATGTGAAGGACCTATACACTGAAAACCGTAAGACATTACTGAAAGAATTTAAAGAAAATACAAAGAAATTTTGGAAAGATATTCTGTGTTCATGGATTGGAAGAATCAACATAACTAAAATGAACTTATTACCCAAAACAACATATAGATTTAATGCAAACCCCATCTAAATCACAATGACATTAAAAAAAAATAGAAGAGTCATCAGATTTATAGAATTACCAAAAAACCCAAATAGCCAAAGCAATCCTGAGAATAAAAACAAGGCCAAAGGTATCACTCTGCCTGACTTCAAATTATACCACAAAGCAACAATAATAAAAAAGGCATGGTATTGGCAGAAAAACACACAGACCAATGAAACAGAATTGAGAGCGTAGAAATAAAGAAATCTGTATATATAAGAAAATAATTTTTGACAAAAGAACCCCAAACATATAGTGGAGAAAAGAAAGCCTCTTCAATAAATGGTGCAGGGAAAATTAGAAAACCACATGCAAAAGAATGCAACTAGACCATTACGTGTCACCATATACCAAAATTAACTCAAAATGGATAAAATATGTAACAGTAAAATCTGAAACAATAAATCGCATAGAAAAAAACATAGGTACTAAACTCATGGACCTTGATATAGAGAGAATTTTATGAATTCGACTTCGAAGGCAAGGGAAATTAAAGCAAACATGAGTAAATGGGACTATATCAAACTGAAAAGCTTTTGCACAGCAAAAGAAGCCATCAACAGGACAAACAGGCAACCAACTGAATGGGAGAAGATATTCGCAAACAATGCTTCCAATTATGGTCTAATACCTAAAATATACAAAAAAACTCATACAATTCAACAACAAAAAAACAAACAATCCAATTAACAAGTGGGCAGAGGACCTGAAGAGACTCTTCTCCCAAGGCGACTTACAAATGGTCAATAAATATATGAAAAGATCCTCAATATTGCTAGCTATTAGGGAAATGCAAATCGAAACCACAATGAGATACCACCTCACACCTGTCAGGATAGCTGTTATCAACAGGACATGTAATAATAACAAATGTTGCAGAGGATGCAGAGAAAAAGGAACCTCATACACTGTGGGTGGGACTGCAAATTGGTACAGGCATCAAGGAAAACAGTATAGAGATTCCTCAAAAAAAAAAAAATAACTAAGAATTGATCTACCATATGATTCAGCAATCTCTCTACTGGGTATTTACCCCAAAGACTTGAAAACTCATAGCTGAAAAGATATTTGCACACCAATGTTCACAGCAGCATTATTCACAGTGGCCAGGGCATGGAAGCAAACAAAATGTCCTACAATAGATGATTGACTAAAGAAGCTGTGGTACATATACATAATGGAGTATTACTCAGCCATAAGAAGAAACAAAATACTGCCATTTGTGACAACATGGATGGACCTTGCGAAAATCATGCTAAGTGAAATGAGCCAGGCAGAAAAAGTTGAAAATCACATGATATCACTTATATGGGGGATATAAAACTAAAAACAACAAATAAACAGGACAAAAAAGTAGAGACTCATGGACATGGACAATAGACTAGTGTTAGAGAGTGGGGTGGGGGGATGTAGACAGGGTAAAGGGGGTCAAATATGTGGTGACAGAAAGAAATCTAACTATAGGTGGTGAACACACAATGCAATGTATATATGCACCTTACTGTTAATTTGTACACCTGAAACTTACCGGATTTTATTGACTAACGTCACCATAATAAAAAAAATACAATTAGGGACATTTGTTTCTGTTTGAATTCCACTTTTCTCCCATATTTGAAGATTGGATTAGTCAGATCAGGCCACTTTTAAACAATAGGAATTTATTTCTCACAGTTCTGGAGGTTAGAAAGCACAAGATGAAAGTAGAGGCAGATTCAGTCCCTGGCGAGAGCCCAATTCCTGGCTGGTAGACAGCCACTTCTGGTTGTGTGCTCACATGACCTTTTCTTGGTGTTTTTCCTTAGAGATCTCTCTGTCTTCCTTGTCTTAAAATGGAGCTAAACTCATCATGACAATCCCTAATCTAAATCTCATCACCTCCCAAAGGCCTTGCCTATAAATATCATTACTTTGAAAGTTACGGTTTTGCCATGTGGGGTTTCTGGGGACACAAATAATCAGCCAGTAACAATAATATTTTACATGAAATATAACATACTTTTAAAAGTTAAAATGGTATCAGTGCTACAAGCAGAGAAATATTATCCCCTGTCCCTTTTGCCCCATTCGTCTCATTGCCATCCTAGCCACACATTCCAAACTGCCCATGTAGGTGAACAATCTCATTTCCTGATGGTCTTTCATGTGTGTATGAGTGTGCTTTGTTTTGCACAAATGAGCAAATATGTATGCATTTTGTTTGTTTCCCTTATTTCATACATAAAAGTAACCATACAATAGATGCTTTTTGTGCATTTTATTTCTCATTTAATAATATATACTGGAAATTATTCTGTTAATTCATAGTGATTTTTTTGGTACCTCATATTATATCATTTTATAAATGTGCCATAATACATTCCACAAATCTCATATCTATTGATATTACTATATTTTCCAATTTCAAATGCACGATGAATGGACTTGCTCATATGCATTTTCATATTGTCGAAATTGTATTTTCTGGGTAAGACACTAAATAAAGGATGATGAATCTAAAGATAAATTCAAATGTGTTTTTGTTATATAATGTCAATCTTCCTTCCATATAATTGTGCCAAGTTGCATTGCTATCAGCAGTGTATAACAGTGACACTTTATCCGTTTACTAACAGAGTATGTCATCATTTTTTCTTTTAGTTGTTACCTCCTGATACGTAAGAAAAAGTATCTTGGTGTTGTTTTTTTTTACTATTTGAATAACTTTTATTTTTTTTTTTGTTTTTTAAAGCAGTGCTTATGATTTTTTAATAAATTGTGGCAATTTGCCTATGTTAGTCTTGTCTCAATTTTTATGACTATTAAATAATATTGATATTTGTTCTTTATATTGTTGCACATGTTTTTCTGTCAAATCGTCAGTTATCTAACTTTATTTTAATATTTATTTTTACCAGGTAACAGTTTTCTTTCATTTTTATTAGACTACATTTATCAATTATGCCTTTTCCTTTTAATTTTTTTTTCCTTGAATTCAGATTGTAGAAAACATTTCCTCATGTACAGGTCATAAAATCACCTATAATAAATTCAAGCATTTACACAGTTTTTATTTTACATTTAGAACCATACTCAATTTGGAGTTAATTCTTGTACGTGATATAAACATCAGCTCTAATTTTAACTTTTCTAAATGAAATTAGTCTTAAGATTTTAAGACTAATATTATTTAATAAGTTTATTTTATCATTCGAAAATGAGTTGACTACAGAATTCCTAGAAATAGAAATCCACTTACGATAGAAAGTGGAGTAAAACTTCATATATACTTACACAATCAGTGGATACGAATATAATTCACATCCACACTTATTATAGGCTATAATTGAATTAGTATGTAATAAAACCCATGATATATTTATTAAAGTACTTTTTGAAGATGTTACATTCCATATACTCTATCAACTTTAAAAGTAATATCTTTGCAAACCCATGTGGTTTATATTAATAGGGTTTACTACCTCAAAGATGTGAAAATGCCTTTTCTTAGGCTTAACTTATAAATGACATCTATCATTTGTCTTGCAACTTAAGATAATTTCATAGTTGTGTTACATTTCTGTTACAGTTCTATTAAGTTACACTGAAGAACCTAAACCAAATAAATTTTAAAATACCGAAATTTACTATAATTTTTGAATGTCTTTTTCATATAATAAAATGATAAATTTCTATGTTCATAGCATCACTTAAGTGTCAAATGTGCATTCAACCTGTTCTAATCTCTTGAACTTTCCTCTTGATGATGTTTTTTCTGCGCCTTCAATTTCCGATTAAGCAAGGTCACCTAAGTGGATAAATAACTAATAATGTTGTGATTCTCATTTATTAATACTCTCCAAGCCTGTATTTTTCTTTTAAATTTTTTGAGTCTTTAATGAAGTTATTTCCATCAAGTACATAAGGTTCAGCACATTCATTGAGCTCTTACAAGTTCCAATGATTTCTAATTGTTCTTGTTTCATATAAATTATGCTTTAAGGAGGCTACATTTTTGTAACCACCTTTATATCCAACTTTGGTTTCCACTCAGTTAATAATTTTGTACAGTCACTGGAAGAAACATATTTTAGTAACAATGGGCAGACCTCGGCGATCACATCATGAAATTTTAAATAGACAAAAGGTGTTAGCAGTAGCTATTTATTGCTCTCCAGAGGGAACAAATGATGCAGAGGGAGAGAAGCCCAAGGCAATAATTACGGCGTTGAGCACAAAAATTTTAAGAATTTTTCTCCCAATTGTAGTGCTTGAACTCTGTACCTCACTCAGAAGAATGTACCTAATAATTTCAGTTTAATTATCTTAAGAAATAATGTTTGAATTCACTGTGCTAGTATGTTTATAGCATACCTTTTAAAAATAACTACAGAACTCTTTGAAGAAAGTTATCTTCTATTAATGGTAAAAGATGTAATTACATGCAAAGAAAATCAGTAGCACATAAATGTTAAATATCAACATGTATATCTAAATTTCTTCTTCCATTAACATGATAACTAAGGCTGCAGCAATTTTGAAACCTCTTGAATATCAAATAAATATTCACCCTTCTCTTGCATCATTTTTCTTTTCCCTCAACATGATATTGTCAACTGCAGACAATGAGGTGAATCATAAATTCAACAAATGTTGACTGAATGTCTATTAAGAGCCAGACACTTTGCTGGGTACTAGAATTCAGAGAAAATCCATCACTATAACTACTTAAACAATTCTACAATTTTGGTTCTACTTCTCCATTCTTGACACACACAATATTTAACTAAACCAGTTGTATGTGTTCAGTGTGATTTTGTTGCTGTTGTTTTTGTTTTCTCACTGATTCTTTCATATCGCCACTGGTTAATTTCCCTACACACTAATATTCTAAGATTTCCCACTGTTAAGAATTGTTCTCCACATATACTGATGTTTCCATCAATTTAAGTGCATCTTATTTTCTCTTCTGTGTTTAGTAAATATAGCTTATAAGCATCCACTCTATATTATCTTTAATAAAATGGAATTAGATATCAAGCTTACTTTGTTATATTACTTTTAATTCTTTTGCACTCATTTTATTACTAAGTAAATGAGAAATCATTCTTAGGTAAAATGTTTTTGAGAAAATGTCTCATCTTCAAAATTCTGATCATATACAACTCAATTCCTTTTCCAGAGCCTTAAATTAAATCTTGCTTGCTCTGTGCTTTTTCTTCATCAGAATAAAGCCCATACATAATTCACTTGCCTTAGAAGAATATTAAGTAATAAGTTCCTTCAATGTCAGAGAATACTCTAGCAGTGTAAGCTGTTCCCCAACATTTTGGATTTTGATATGTGACAATTTCTGAGAGTATATAATTTAGGAAAATATAAGATTTAAGTCTAAATATATCCAATATCCACCTAAATAATACTAAAACCATCCAAGTTATATTCTAATTATATAGAATAATAAAAATATATGTGAGCAACCAAACCATTGCTAAGGTCAGCAGAATAAATAGATTTTAACATATTGATTTTCTGATATGAGGATTAACAAATGGAGGTGACCACTTACTAAATTTAATGGCCAAAACAAGTACGACTATATTTCAAGGTAAAAAATTTGGCATATATACACTGGATAATTAATTTCTTCAGTTACTAAAAATATTTGAGTGCCTTCTCTGAACCAAGTCCTGATCTTGACAAAAGAGATCCAGGAATGAATCTCTGCCCAGAAAGAATTAAGAGCCTTCTAATAAACCTGACTCATCTGATAAATCCATAACTAATGGATTATTTGTAATAAAATCTTAAAATATTTCTGCATAATATTCCTCTTTTTTCCTTCATTGTGCTTTATCTAGCTAGTGTTTGTGTCTGAGATCCTCTTTCTAATCAAAATTTGAAAAAAATCTGTCTACATACGCCATGCCCACCTTCTCAACATCCATTCTATTATTTTTTCTACTCTCATCTCTCCTTTAATCTGTTCCTCTTAAGGTCATTATGATCCTTTATATAGATAACATAATGGGCTTTTTCAGTCCTCTTTTTATTCAGTTCTCTGCACATTCACATACTGATCACGAGTTCTCATTCATGCTATACTTACTTGCTTTCTTCAATGTTATTGTAGAGAAGAAAAAACCTCAATATTTAATAACAAGCCTTGTAATTCTCATAAACTGTAGTATGCTAGAAGGCATGAGAATAACACTAATTAGCCATAGCCTGAAGATAAGACACTAACTTCTTAACAATTCAAAATTAGGGACAATGTTAAGACCTCCTCCAAAAACTGTGATGAGATTAGAAGAGGATGGATGTCATAATATTCAGGCAATAAAGATGAAACCTGAAACTCATTAGGAGAGGGAAAGTAGACAGTAGAATTTAAGGCGGTAAATGTCAAAAGGCTTTATTGAAAGTGTATTATGGTAACTTGTATTTGAAAAAGGTCTCAACGTAGGTCATAGTAATGTTCGGGAAAGTGAAAACTTTTTGTTATGGTTTTAAATAGATGACATAATTATGCTGAGTAGGCAGAATGTTTGCCTTTTCAACTATAACTATACTAGTTCACTCCTTTACCTACTCCTGTGTTTCCTTCATTATGTCTTTCACACTTTCTACTACAAATCATATCTATATTATAAATGCATATTAAATTCATTAATTTATTTCTAGTCTCAGTGCAACCAAGGCAGTTCAAAGAAAACCGTTTCTTGCTTGGACTATTGTGATTGCCTCCTTCCTGTTTTAAGTTTGTTTTCTTTCCAATTAATGATTATCCAGTAAACCCTTTAACAGAGTTTCAAAAAACCATAAACTGGACCTTGTTATTCTCTTGATAAGTGCTCTCTTTACCACACTTGGAAGCCATTCCAAACTATTATTATAGCATGCAAGAGTCTGCATAATTTGGACTACAGTTTCCTCTTAAAAATCATCATACTCTACTTCCCCTTTACCCAATATGCTCCAGGCACTCTAGCAATATGTTTAGTTCCTAAAACAGAGTTGTGCCTTTCTTCAACCTGGAATACTACCTACCCTCATTTCCTATGTGTATTTACTCAAGATATAGGGCAAAGTAAGCATACCAGTATTAATTATTATTAGGGTAATAATGACTACCATGAATACACTCATCCGGATCTCTTGTTAAAATTGTTGTACTATATTGCAGTTATTAAGTTTATAAGATTTATATTTTAGCTTCCCTAATTTCCTTGATATTCTTTAGTAACATTAAGAGACATGTCAAATTACTATCATGGCCAACGGAGAAGTTCTGATGGAAATAAAAATGCTATTTTTTAAAATCCATGCACACATGTGTCTTGGCCTGTGTGTATATATGCTATTGTTTTGCCACTCATACTTTATGGGTGAAAGAACCACAACTTGAAAAAGATGGACAATGGAATTTTAAAATAAGATTGAAAAAAAAATGTGATGAAAAACTATGGATGTGTCTGTATAAAATTTATATATAAAACTCTTGTAATTGTATCTTTATCAACTATTTTTTGTTACAACTACTTTGTTCTTACTTATTACCTTATTAATTCACTCTAACTGAATGTAAATTAAAGCCAACCCTGGCATCATTAAGGGTACACTTTCATTTTCAAAAATTTTAAATTTTATTTTAGAAAATGTCAACCAAATTTAGAGCAGTATCACAAGAACACTCTCTCTCTCTCTCTCTCTCTCTCTCTCTCTCTAGATATATATATATATACACACACACACACACACACACACACACTCACATATATCCTCTTTTACGTCACTTTTACAAAAATTCTGTCGCATCAGATTTTCTTTTCTTTTTCTTTTTTAATATTTGGCAGCTTAATTTAAATTTAACAGTGACATAAGCAATTGTTAAACTGAACCTAACGTGTGTGTGTGTGTGTGTGTGTGTGTGTGTGTATAGAGAGGGACAGTTTTAAAAAACCAGTTTATATAGAGAAAAAATATGTTGTAATGACTGCTAATCTTGCAACAATAGAAGCAAAATACTTTGTATGTGGTCAAAGAAGATAAAAACAAAAGTAACATATTTTGAGAGGATCAACTATTTTTTGCTCAAGGCTCCATTCCATATTATTTCAAGATATATGCAACACCCACATTACTCAGCCTCTAGGCATTTAAAGACAAGAAATGATATGGCATATGAGATGGAAAGAGAAAGAGGAGAGATTCTATTTGTGTCTACAATACAAAAAAATAGACAGGAAAAATTTGAATAATATATTTCAAAAAAGCTCACTTTAGACGGCAAGGAAGAACACTTCTGATTTTATCCAACTGGAAAGAAAAGGTCATTTTAGATTGCTGTGGAAGTCACAAAACATAAACAGAAATTGCAATTTGCTAATAGAAGCTTATTCTCTTAACTGTAGGTTGTCAGGACTTATTTACTATTAAGATATTAAAATATAAATACTGAGGATGTTAAGCCACAGAGGTCTTAAATGGCATGCCCATGTTAAGCAGCGTGTAAGCACAGAGCTATTTTATACTAGGACTAGGGACAGTTCTATGTTTATCTCTAGGTATTCCTGGAGGGCTGGTATGGACCCCTGGCCAAGAAAGATGAGATGTGCTAGTTAGTGATTCATAATGCACTGTGAGAAGTTTGGAACCCTCACCCTCAGAATTTAGAGGAATAGTTTGCACCTCCTTCAGTCACTTACAGAGTTGGGCTTTACAGCTTCTTGACCAATGGGGTATAAAATATGGCTCAGTAAACTCTTTCCTGGGCTCCCTGGAGCTGAGATATGTTGCAGATGTCTTAATGGTTCCTAATTCAAAGATGAAATGTGTACCCTGTGGCTAAGAAGGGATACTGGCTTCTGTGCCTACAAATATTCAGGCACCTCCATGACTGTTTGCACTTTCTCCTTTCTGTCGTGCCTTAACATTTACATATAGAAAAGCTTTATATGAGCATATATCTGGATCCTTGTGATTCCCTTCCTGTGTAATCAATGGAAGCAGTGAATTGTGAGATAGCGCAAAAAATATAACGTAGTCCTCCTCACTTAATATACGTATTTTATCAATTATGATTGGGATGGGAAAAATTAAGTTAATTTTAAAATTAGCTTAATTTTAGAACATATTATACATGCAAATTTATAAGAATGATTAATTCATAATGATGATGTTATTCTTCTCTACAAGTGTAAAAATGATAGCATACCTAAAATAAGTAAATTACTGAATTATATTCTAAAGGAATATATGCATAAACAATATATATTAAAATGAATTATCCATTTCTCTTGAAATATAACCTTAATTAAACAAATTCAGCAGAATTTGTTCAGAAAATAGACTATTAATTTAGATTTTACACATGAAATGGAAGAAAATGTGTTAAGTATGTCAAAACTTCAGAGCAAAACATATTTTTGAAATATTAATCTCTATAGCAACTGTACTCATTTAGAAAACAGTTACAATACTTTTAATAGATTGATAATGGAACAGAACTTGTAATTATTAAAATTTGGAAACAGCATTTTTAAATGTAAATAGTAAGACACTTCCTTGAATGACTGAAAAGGATAACATAGAGAACAATTATTATCCTACTAAATCTTAATTATTATAACACTAACTTGTCCAAATATTTGATTTAATTAGACTTCTATATCTACAGAGCTAAGATTCATCATCTTTTATCAACTATTTAGACATTCTATGATTAATTAAAGTGTTTTTCCAAAATTTCTTTCCTATGACATAAGACATTGTAGTGCATTAATCATGATTCTTTAGTAAATTTACAGAGATAAATTAACACTGCATTGTGATTAACATTACATATCAATAGTAATAACTATGTAATTGTAATATTCCACATACTTCTAATGCTATAAAAATATCTATGGAAAAAATATTTGAAAAATAAGAGAATTAAAGAATGAATAAAAACTTCTGGAAAGAAATAGCTCTATTATTTGCCAGAGCATATAAAGCTTTAGTTTTAAATGCTGTTTTTAAATAATACAACTTTGAAAGTTTTGGAAGCAGAGCTATAACAAAAAAATGGAAAGAAATGTCAATCGAAACTGAGATTGTCACTAATATATAAACCAAACATGTTTTTTTTTAAAACATGAACCAGAATCTTTTCTTTAAAGCTCAATCTGCTTACTCCAAAAGAAATCAAAGTCCACCAAAGGACAGTGACATGTAGAATACCCTCTTATTCCGAACGTTAGATAACAGTTTAGATTCTTTATTCAATTCATTTTATTTGCTATTCCTAGTGCTTGTGCATTTTTTTTTCCTGTAATAACAACCATCACTTATCCACTTAATATAAAATTCTACCTTGAGGTCATGTCTAACTCAATGTAATTGAAAATAATTCTCAGTCTATTGGATAGTTCGGCCCAGAAAACAATTGTATCCTATGAAGAAGAATGTAATTCCTTCAGGCGGAAGCCCTGAGAAGCCCGAGGCTTAAATACAATGAAGGATCTTTTTTTCTCCTCTTTATATCGTTTCTTGCTAAAATAGCATGCTTGTCAAGCTGTCTAAATGTGTAGAACGATAGGCAGGCAAGGAAGGCTTTCGGCTTGATGTGTCACAGAGGTAGACGGCGTAGGCACTACTCAAAGTTCTTCTCTACCTTGGCATATTTGGTTTCAGAGGTATCAAAGCTAACTTACCTTTACTGACATAAACAGGAACAAAGGAATTTGAGGCTTGCTGGAAAAATAAATGACTACAAGAAATTATGTACCTATGTGAAAAGATTTCTGTCTGCTCCTTTCGGAATTCTAGGATTAATTATCCATTTTCATAAATTTGAAGTCCATGAACGAAAGAAAGAAAAAACTTCACGTAATCACTTATCACACATAAAAAATGAGACATTAATAACGATGACACCTAGTGGTGAAAGAGCATTGCCACAAAAGCTTCGCTAAAAATATAGTCTAAATTAATCTGACCCTATCTTGGTTTAACACGCATGGCCTATTTTATTTTCTGCTTCAGTGGAGTCCTGCATATATTAAAATGTTTAGTGTAGGCCACATGTGCTTCTCAAAGAGTTATCTGTAGATGGTCTGTGTCACAATAACCCAGGGTGCCTGTTTAAAATGCATTATCTAATCCTTCATTGTAAAAGCCAGAAATAACCATGTTTTAAAAGGTTTGCAGATAATTCAAATATGTATACGTGTTTAAAAACTATAGAAATAAGAGAAAGACAGAGCAAAGAGCACTATAGTCATAGTAATATGTTCTATATATATGTATGTATGTATATATACACACGCACACACACACACACAGAACTAATGTATAGTTCTTAACTTTCATTCTGAAGTATCATATAGCTCATTTGTATGTGTGTGTGAATTCTTTTCCATTATCATTCATAATCAAGGAACATAAAGATGAAGTTTACTATTATTCCAGTCTTGGGCTCACATTCGTATAGGAGAAGAAGGATAAAACAGTTAAATTATGTTTATGTAAATAATAGATAAACAAAGGAAGGGGTGACAATATCTAGGTGTAATGTGAAAAAGATTCACCGTGAATGCTACGTTTGAACTCATTTTTGATGACTGATCAGGAGTTTGTGAGATGATGACACATATCAGGAAGAAAACAACAGGTAGAAGAAAGAGCATAAACTTGTCAGCAGGCACAAAGCATTAACTGAATAATAACTCTTGAAAATGAACAGAATGGGGTCTGTAAGAGGTATAAAATGAGGAAAGGGATAAAGCTGCACACTGCAGCATGGCTTAATCTTTCTGCACCGCTCTCAGTTTCCCTAAGCTGGTGGTAAATTTTGTCAAAATGCAAAGAAATCCTTTTGTTTGTATAAATAGATAAAAAATAATAGAAATAATGTAGGAAGGAGGAAAGAGAACTAAAAATTAAATCAAGCTGTATTCAGAGAATATACTATGCTGATCGGCCTTAGAGTCAGACACAAGGAAACCTGTAGAATGAAGGAAGACTTCTGCTGGGTTTGCTAACAACCCATTTACCCACACCTTACAGGGAAAACAGGAAATCAGATATAAAAAATAAAATCATTCATTCCCCACTGCTAAAACCAAGGGGAACCTGTGGATCAAAGGCTGGGAATTGCCAGCAGGCCTTTCACACTACCTTCTCTTACCCTTTCTTGCTACATACTCTCATCCTTTCACACTGTATACCATACCATCAAAGGAAAATGGGTAAACAAAGTCTTTAAACTATAATTCACAGAAACTAAGAATGATCTATAAACTGAATTCCCCATACGCCTGGAGTTTCTCTCAGTGTCTTATTTTCTCTGTTCCTCTCACTGTCTGTCTGCCTCTCTTTCTGTGTCCCTCTGAGTCTCTCCCAGGATCTCTCACTCTGCCTCTGACAGGGGACCACCCTCTGTCTATAGAGTGTTACTCCTTCTCTAAGAAACTTTCCTTTTGTCTCTAACTCTGTAGTATGCTTGAATTCTTTCTTGTGTCCAGTGAGGAACCCTCACTTTGTGTAGGGACACTTGTGGGAATTTGCCCTGTCTTGCATGAGAGAGAGAGGGGGAGGGGAGGGGAAGGGGAGGGGGAGGGGAGGGGAGGGGAGAGGGAGGGGGAGAGGGAGGGGGAGGGGGAGGGAGGGATGATTGATAAATAGATGCTGTGAGTTGGAATTTCAAATCTTAGTTTTGTCCTCAATAAATTTATTTGAAATATTACCATTCTGTATTTCAGGAAGTTGCTGGGCCTAAAGCTTACCACAAAATTAATAAGAGATATCCATAAATTACATATTCTTATCTATTCAGCCAATCTGTTCTTATAAAAAACAACTGTACTGAGGTATAGTTTATACAATTTGATGAGTTTGGACATATGCATACACTGGTGAAACCATCACCTTAATTAAGGCAATAAATATATCTATATCTCTTTGTTTTTTTCTTTTTTATGGTAAGAACACTTTACATGAGATCTGTCCTCAACAAATTTCTAAGTATAATGTACTAAAGTGTTTAGATATGAGTGTTGCTTTGTAGCAGATTTCTAGAACTTATTCATGTGTTGCTGAAAGTTCATATCTGTGGAAAAACAACTCGCCATTTACCATTCTCCTCAGCTTCTGGGAGCTACTGATCTACTGTTTCTACAATTCGGATTCTTTCAGCTACCTCATATAAGTGGAATAACGCAGTATCTGTTTTTCTGTGATGGCTTAATTCACTTAGCGTAGTGACCACCAGATGCATCCATTGTTGCATATGACAGAATTTTCTTATTTTTTTAATGCTAATAAATATTGTTATATGTAGATACAAATTGGTCTTTATACTTTCATTTGTTGCTGAACAGTTGGTTGCTTGAATGTCTGGACTATTGTAAATAATGCTGCTATGGACATGAGAGCACAAATATTTCTTCAAGATTCTGATTTCAATTCTTTTGGATATGCAGCCAGAGATGAGATGGCTAGATACTATGGTAATTCTATTCGATGTATCTAATTACTGTTTCCATAGCGGCTGCAACATTTTACTTTCTACCGACAGTATACAAGGGTTCTAATTTTTCCACGTCCTCAACAATACTTTTTTTTTTTTTTTTTTTTTTTTTTGATAATAGCCATCCTAACAAGTGTTAGGTAATATCTCATTGTGGTATTAATTTGCATTTCCTTGATGATTAGTGATGCTGAAAATCTTTTCATGTACCTCTGGTCATTTGTATGTCTTCTTTGGAGAAATGTCAATTCAAATTTTTTGCTTTTTTCTAATTAACTGGGTTACTTGTGTTTTTTTTTCCTATTGAGTTGTAGGAGTTCAGTATATAATTTGGATATTAACCCCACATCAGAGATATATGACTTGCAAATATTTTTTCAATCAGTTATGTGGGTTGCCTTTTCATTCTGTTGATTGTTCCTTTGCCGTACTAAAGCTTTTTAGTTTGGTATAGTTCCACTTGTCTATCTTTGCATTTGTTGCTTGACCTTCTGGTGTCAAACCCCAAAAATCATTGCTGACACCAATGTCAAGAAGCTCTTCTCCTATGTTTTCTTCCAGGATTTTATAGTTTAGGTCTTGTATTTAAACCTTTCATTGAGTTTGAGTTAATTTTGTGTGTGTGTGTGTGTGTGTGTGTGTGTGTGTGTGTGTGTGGTTTAAGATAAGGGTACCCTTTAATTCTTTCACATGTTGATAGCCAGTTTTCCCAACATCATTTGTTGAAGACATTATCCTTTCCCTTTTATTTAATCTTGGCGCCCTTGTCAAAGATTACTGTCTACATTTTAAAACCCTCTAAAAACCTGAAGATTTGTAAAGAATTCCTGAAGAATGTACATACTTCTATTATCAACAAAGTGGATCAAAGAAAATGCAAAATCATGGTATGGGAACAGAGCTCCAGCAAATAAGACAAGGTTAAAATAGAAAGATAAAGCTGTAGATCAAGATAATAATCTCCTTGTGGAAATTTAAAACTGTACTGCCTACTTTATTTAGGTTTTACCTAAAAACAATAGAGTGCCACATATACATGGAAGTGTCCGAAGTGGTATATTCATGCTAATCTGGCGATGTTGTATTTACCGTATGAGATGAAGAATTCTCATAAAATAAAAGTGAATGGGGTATAATTAGAGTCGAGATTTCAGATATAAAAACAGAGTAATATTAGGCCTAGGGAGAAAAAATGGATTGCTAAATTCCTCACTGGAAAAACGTCCACCGTTTGTCCTATATGTACTTTTCCCCCTATATTCTTCCTCTTTCAGAGCTCCACTTATATTGGGTAAATTGCTAAATCTTAACCATTCCAACTTGTATCATCCATATCTCAGATCAAACAGACCTCCTCTGAGATTCTCCCCCATGTATTCTAAGGTAGCTTAGTCAATTTCTATCCAAAATCTTCGCTACAGCCTTTATCATTCTATTGCCTCCTTTGGCGTATAATTATATATATGCACATGGTAAAACCTAATTACATAAATATTAAAAAAGAAGTAAATAAAATAATATATATCAATGTTTAACTACTAGAAGTTTCTAGTTTCTTTTGTTATTGAATTCCTTCAAATTTGCTAAAATTAAATATATATTTAATGTAATTCCATAAAAATGATTTGAAAATGTAAGTAATAAATGTACTTTGCATATTTAAACACTGTTAAAATTAAAGGCAAATAAAGCAAATTAACATTATTTGTGAACATTAATATTAAAATCTGGACAAAATGCTAAGATGAGCAATCAGTGGGTTATAAAAAACAAAATCAACTGTTAACCACTGCCTTTTCCTTATATAGAACACTACTAACATTAAATACAGGATATTTAATATTTTAAAAGTTTGAAATAAAATCAATAACATTAATGTATCAAAAGAAACTAAAAAGCTTCTCAAAAGATGCTGAAAAGGTGTTTAATAAAAATTAAGCATTTGTTCTTAAACAAATAGGCTAGCTTGTGAAGAAAAATATTTAAAATCTATAGACATCTGTAAGAACTGAGAATGAAAGAATAACAGCAACAAAAAAAATGGAGGGTTTGCAGGAGAGAAAAAGAGAATCATGTCTGAGTTTCAGACTGCAGCATCAGTGGTAGGTGGGAAATAGGCAGAAATAATTTGTAGAGATTAGTGTGTCAAGAGAAGCCATTGCAATTTTTTTCTGAATTCAGTTATTATTTCAAGAAATATATTGCTTGAGTTCTTTTATTTTAAAATAATGGTTTATTTTATTTTAAATTAAATGGGTTATTTTAAATGAAATGGGTTTCAATACTAGTGGTATCTGTTATTATTTTAATGCTGACATTGAAGAGCTGATATGTATTATTTATAAAAATAGGATGAAGAAAAATAATGTTTTAAGATAGTTATTCATTCAAACAGTACTTCATGTGTACCTATTATGCATCCTATAATATTTTGGGTGGTGGCAGTATAGCAATGCACAAAATAGTCTGGATCCTTGGGTCAGATAATCAAGAGAACTGAGAAAGAAAGTTTAGTGCAATTCTAGAAGAATTTCTAACTTTATAGAAAGTTTATTAAAGAAATGTGAAAAAATGTCAATGGATGGAAACCATTAATACAATTCATCATATACACACAGAAATCTAAAGAAAAAAAAAACCTGAATTATCTCCTTAGATTCCTAAAAAAGAAGTTTATAATACACACAAGAATTTGTGATGAAACATCAAAAAATAAGATATGTACAGTTGTCCCTTGAAGAACATGGGGGCAGGATGCCGATTGCATTTGAAAATCCAATATAGCTTTTGACTCCTCCAGAACCTAAATACAGTCCCCCAGTACTCAGAGAGGATTGGTTCCAGGACCCCTCATTAATACAAAATCCATGGATGTTCAAACCTTTTATATAAAATGGCACAGAAAAATGCCTACAGACAGCCCTCTGCATTCACAAATTCCAATAAAATGGAAAACAGTGCAAATTAAAATTACATAGAGATATAATTTCTTACATGTAAGAATGACAAAAAATTGATAAGTTAGACAACAGACTTGTTAGTGTGGTCATGGGGGAATGCACATCGCATTTCTCTGTAAGAGAACAAAATTCACGACAAAATGGAGATGATTTTGGCAATATTTTTCATAATTTTATAGTTGTTTACCCTTCAAATCAGCAATACTAACCAGGAAACCATCCTAGATACATGAAAGTAAAAATATGATTTAGGGAGAAGGCTAATTAATACTTATTATACCAAATACTGACAACAATCAGAATGTCAGGCAATATAGAAAACTAGTATTTACAAACTGCTATATTACCCAGTAATGTGTACATTTACCTGCAATACTGATGAATTATAGGACCAGATACTGATGAAGTGATATCTAGTATATACTGTAAGTGAAGGAAAGAGATGTAAGGTTCTTTGTCCACAAAAAGGGGGAGAGAAACATGTGCACACATATATGTATGTAGACAACACCCACATATTTATGAAAACAAAATCACATATGTATAATTTATAAACGTGCATTATATGTTTAATTTATACATCGGATCAAGTATATATATTTATGTAAAATTTATATTAAGGTGGGAATATTATATATATTATGCTTTTATTTTTTAAAAAACAGTAGAAGAGAAAGTATATATTATGTTTTTATTAAAAAAAAAACATAAAAACTGCAAATAAAATTATTTCCTATGTCTGAAGCAACAAATGAACAAGACACAACCTCAGACCACAGTTCAGAACTTATCAGAGGGAGGGGGGAGGGCAATAGATAATATAGAAAAAGTTATACTTTTAAAAGGGTCTGAATAGCTTTGAAAACTATAAATACAATGTGATTTGTTAAAACCTATATTTTTTATTTAAAATACATACGAAACTATAAAAACACAGAAAACTGATGAAATACTGTGGCAGGCAGGATTACTCATATCAGCTGACTCAATCTTGGGTTGACAATATCGACAAAAAATTGTCATCACATCCAAATCAGTAAAATCGATGAGGACAGTCACAAGTATATTTTCAGCAGTTGTAAATTTTATTCAAAAAGACCACTATTCAGTTCATGCATCTTCTTTTTCCTTTTTTTACTGTTCTAGATACCTGATCATTCCCTTTTAATAACGATTATGGTGGGTTCTAGATGTTGAAAGTAAAAGGTTTTTAAGAGGAGTAACACATAATTTCTGGTATATATACCTTCATACATCCTTTTAGGACCCTAATCATGTTATAAATGTTCAACAAATTCCAGGCATTTATTTTGGCACCAAAGATAAGACAATGAACTAAGCAAACTTTCTCCTGAAAAGGTTATGGCTTAGAGGGAAAACTGGACAATACAGAAATCAGCCACTAAGTGCTATGAAGAAAAGTAAAGTGGGACAAAGAGGATACAGAAGGTGGGAAACACTGATATATGTGAGGTCAGGAAAGCCCCTCATAAAATGACAGTGACGCAAACTTGAAAAAACTGAAGGAAAGCCCCTCATAAAATGACAGTGACGCAAACTTGAAAAAACTGAAGGAAAAAACTGAACGTCTCTCAGGGTGAGAGACGTTCGGGCAGAGGATACGAAGCAAAACCTCAAAGACAAAAGTCACCTTCACATGACTGATGAATCAAGAAGAGGTCAATGTAACTAGGGCAGAAAACGTAAGATGGGCAGTGGGTAGAAATTCAATGGTTATCCAGAGGACGCACGATACAGGACAGGTAACTGCTTTGTTTTTAATCCCAAGAGTGATAGGTTTTGAGTCCAGAAGTGATATGCTATAACCTACATTTAAAAATAACAGTTCCATTGTGTAAAGACTAGTTATTAAACTTCAGCTAGGTTCTCGATATGCCTAGAATTCATAAAAAATGTCTCTACTCCATTTACTATCCTATCCTCGATAATTCTTTCATAACCCCTCTTCTTTCCTCCAACGTCCAACGCCTCCTTCGTTATTATTATTCACAGTAATAACTCCACTCGCTATCAGATTTAAACGTTGAGCCTTCCGAGGAGAGCATGGCACACACCTACCATCACTCATTTACTTGCATCTGTGATCCTAACTTCTGCCTGCTCTCCTGTTACTCTGCATTGCTGGTCCAAACTAACGAAAGCCAAACCTTCCACCAGTACTCCAATGACTCCTTCACTTTCGGTACACTCAAAACTATTTCTTCAGAAATTCTTCCTTCTTTCTTTGGCAACAATATTTTCTTTCTATTGGATAAGCCTTCTTATATGCCAATACGAGGTAACTTCCCTCATCCTTAAAAATATGTAACAATCTTGAGTCTACTTTTCTTTAAAATTACCACTCTAAATCTCTGCTTTTCTTTATTGTAAAACTAAAAGAAACAGTCTCACTGACCACCTTATATTTATTTCTCTCCAATTTACTTTTGAACCCATTCCAAACGAGTTAATCCATCCCGCTAATAAATGGCAGTGGCTGGGTACAGCAGTGGAGGTAATGAATATTGCTAGATTCTTCATGTATTTCAAAGGTAAAGATGATAAGATGAGGATTTTATCAATGTGATGGGTCAAGCAGGGCAGGTCCTGCCAAAACCCCAGCCATATTCAAGCCTTTCCTCTTCAGTGCTCACTGCGGACTTTTTACTCCTAGTACGTGCATCTTTTTGCCTAAAGGCTTTCACTGAAGGGCAGTAACAGAGCTCAAAAGCAGCCCTCATCCAGTTCTTACTGGAGACTGTGTACAAATACCCGTGAGTCCCTTCTTTATATGTGCGATGACTCCGGAACAGATTGCCTATTCCATTTTCTGAGTTCCCTGCAGAGATAGCGCCAACCACTGAAAGCTGGCTTTCAAACTCACATTTTATTTGCTGCCTTCCTTTAGACTGTCTTATTTCCTTACACTTTACTTGATTGGTGTACATCCTAAATAAAGTCTTGCGCTCAAATCCTTGTCTCAGGGTCTGTTTCTGGGAAAACACATGGAAAAATTTACAGTATTCTTAAGTTTCAAGAATCAGAGAGAGTACGCTGGAAAGGAAGTATCTCAAAATTTAGTGTACTGCCCTGAGCAGAATTAAAAAATGTTACACAAAAGTTCATCCATGTGTTGGCAGCTGAAGGGCATCTATTCTACATTTTAAACATTATAGTTAACATTAAAAGGAGATACATGTTTAGACCCTGAGGGAATCTGAATGTAGTCTCTGGGGTGAAGGCTCATTTGAACTTTTATGATGGGAAGGACAGCAATACTTCCAAGATTTTCAGTGCAGAAACAGTCGCTGAACTTGGTGCACATTGCTGCAGCCAGAGTGAGATATATGAAACACCATGAGATTAAAACAAGTTAGAGAAGGCTGGGAAAAGTCTTTCCAAAGGTTAAAGTGGCGTGCTTATTACAAAAGCACAGGCTGACAACACCGACGGCTCTAGATCTTGGATGGGAAATCTATTTACTTCGACCTCAGCTGTCATTGCCTACTCAGCCACTTCTCTGCTGCTATAAACTCTCACTTTTTGTTAGACATCTAGAGTGGCAGGTGAAAAAAAAATGGGATTTAGATTTTTCAATAAAATTACAAAAGTTCAAAGCACTGCACTGGCAGCTTTGTTTCTGAAGAATTTTCTGCTATTAGATTTGGGTACAGAACTGAGTTCATAATAAAACTGGTGGTGAAACCACTTGGCAAAGTATTTCTGTAGGCGTCAGGACCCACATGCACAGACATACATATACATACACACCCTCATTCTCACACACACACATTTGAAATGATCTGCTACCATTCATCAAAATTGTTTTCCATATCTAGATAAATTAGGCACTGTTCGTCTTTGTTATTTGATGATTACCCGTACACCTCTCCAGCAAATTTAGCTTTAATATAAAGACGTGTATCATAATCTAAAAGAGGGGGATGGACAATAGCAAACAATAAATATTTATGGATTTTTTATTGGCAATTACACTAAAATAAAAATATAAATAAGCTCATACTTGATATTTGAGGTTGTTACATCTGATTGGAAACATAAGCTATTTCAATAAAAGGGTGAAATAAAAGAATCTTTATAAGCTTATTCAGTGCATAACCTCTAGATAAACAGAGAAACTTATTTTTCCAAAACCAAAATGTGTTCACCTTTCAAAATTAAGCTATGTGGTAACAATAAGCAAATGGTACATAAAGGTAATTATGAATATCTAAATCTATAAATATGACTTATAGGATGATTTTTTAATTAAATTAGCCCCTTGAAAACTGTCAATTTACAAACTGAATGAGGAATAAAAAGGTTTAAAGAGCACTCAGGCACAAGTTATAATATAAAAACCATGTCAAAATAACTAAGATATTAGCAGCTAACCAGCAAAAGTTTTATATAAAAATTCAGAAGCATATTAATTATAACTTGTAAAAACAACAGTTTTTATAATAAATACAAAGCCTACTTAACCATGGTTTTTTTAAAGTGGCATTTTAAATATGTAAAAAAAAATAACAACACTCAATTTATTATTCTTATCAATATAACCGCCCTCCCTTCCTTTCTCCATCCTTCCTTCCATCCTTCTTTCCTTCTTTGTCTACAACATGAACAGTTTTAAAAAGTAGGCGATTTCGAGAGTGAGCACCAGTGATCTGTTATTTGTTTTGAGCATCTGTTCACTGACACAAATCGATTCCCCATGTGACTTCCTTATAGTAAAATGTCAATACTAGTCCTTGTTTATAAACAAATAGAAAAGCCAGTCTGCTTCATAAGGACTGCAATTCTTTCTAGGAAAATCTCCTTAGATATGTCATGTTGTTAGATACATAGGCATACTTAAATATAGGATAGAAATGATAGGCCAGCTGATTGTGACAAATATATGGGCAGAGACAATTCCCAGTGTATCCACAGTACTCAGCACAAGCTCTTGCACACCTGTAGGCACTTGACACATCCACTGTATGAATGAATGAATGAGTCTGTAAATTTGTTCATCACTAATCTGTGTGCACCAACTGATTTACTGTCTTAATAGTCCATCTGGTTTTACAGCACCATTGGTTTGAGCTTTGAAAATTTTGAGGGCATTTGGAGATCATCTCTGTTTTATTTTGTCTCATAATACATTTCTTTGTCTTTCTCTTTATATGTTAGATCATGGCTAACTCTATTTAATCCCGCAATAAACTGCATTAATAAAATTACCCGAGGCTTAATTAATTACCATGATTATCAAGACCACTTTTAATCTAGAACTATACTAGAACACTCAGTCATACTGTCACAGGAAGTGGTGGAGATGTGCTGTCCCTATATCACCTAGCAAACTGTTTTGCCACAGCCTGACAATGGTTGTGCCTGGGGTGAGTTGCCCTCAGTTTGTTTTGTGACTTTTCTGGGTTACAGTTGACATATTTCTCTAGGATTCTTTATAGAAATTGGTGTTGAATCTTTCTACATCAGTATTTATTCAACACCTATTCTTGCAATAGTAAAACACACGTATACATATATGTGTGTATCTCAACACCACTTTTCAAATAGCAACAAAACGTCTTTACTCTCAGGAAATAAGTCAGCTCTAAAATAAATTCATTATGTTAAATATTTCATGTACAGTCATGAAATGTCAACAATAAAAATACATTTACTGTCTATGAAAAATTGATGTAAAAATGCATCTTTCAAATATAATTAAAGCACAACCTGAGCAAGAAAACTTTGCTCTTTTTTTACTTAAATATGCAAAAGTAAACCAAAATGTGTTTATGCAAAAATTATTTCCATGACTGTGTGATATATCTGTATTTCTTAAGCAATTTTTAATTGACTACGTATTTTAAAACTCACAGAGCAATGTGGGTGAAGCACTTTGCATCTGTCAGAGCTTCTTACAGCTAATTCCTCTTTAGCATGTTCTCTTCTGTACTGCAGTGAGCTTTGTTTTTGTGTGTCAAATGACAATATTGGTATTTTATGGGAAACAGGTGAAGATAATCTTGGAAATTCTAAAGGAAGTGATCTTAAAGGTATCTTTGAAAAAATAATGTTCCAGAAATTGACAGCTATTAAAATTGAGAATTATCAATTTTACTTAAGTAATCAGTTGCACATGTTGAATCCAAATAACGATGTAGATAAGATGTTTGTAGAGCCCCAATGAAACCCGCATCAGCCCACACATAAGGAAGGATTCAAGTTCATGGGGAAAACACTGTCGCTGTTGTTAGTTTTACCGCATTTACTTGTAGCAAAAACAGATAAAATGTCGACTTTATGTCCTAATCGAAATAGTAGTATTCACTTAGCAGATTCCTAACACAAATAATGAAAATTCCCATTAATTAATAATATACAAACCCACGAATTTATTAGACATTAATGTAACTTTTGGTGTTGCCTTCTCCAGTTTGACCTCCATGCGACTTCCTTTTATCCTTCCCACAGACAGTTTTTTTAACACAGCAGATCTGAATTGAATTGAAGAAATGAGGTAGAATTGAAGTCTTGGTGAAGGGAACCCATTACTAAATGACATTCTGTATATATTACTCTGCCTAAATGCTGTTTTGTTTTCCCCAGTAGAGAAACATTTTGCTGATGTCAACAGCATAAGAGATTTTGCATATCTTGTTCCTCAGTTTCTAACTCCTCAGACTCTGTTTCATCACTACTACAGTATGGTTTCTTTCTAGGTCACTAATTATTTCAAAATTATATAAAATTATTGTGCTCCTCTCTCTCCATGATCAAACTTGCTGTGAAATATGCTACGCTTTTGGAAAACTCTATTACAACATTATATTCCAAAAGTAGTATATCCTTGAATGGCTAAAAAGTCCAAAATTCTACTTCACTATGAAGTAAAATAACTATTCTTTCCATTAGACTCTTTTTGGTTTTTTCTGATAGAGAAAAACTTAGGATGAAGTAAGTATGTTATTAGAACACATATTAAAGCATAGAAAAGTTAAACAGTCATTTATTATGGCTGGAAAAGCCCAGGAAGAGCTATGGAGAGTTGGCCATGGAGGAGAGAGAAAGCGGGTGGGGTAGGAAAGGATAAAGGAGGTCAAATATATGGTGACGAAAGGGGATATGACTTTGGGTGGGGAACACACAATACAATACACAGATAATGTATTACAAAATAGTACACTTGAAACCTAATATAATTTTATTAACCAATGTCACCTAAAAAACTTAATAAAATTTTAAAAAAAGAGTTGCATAAGCTTCAGGACAAATGACTACTCTGAACAGAGCAAGCTCTATCAACCAGGAAAACTTCCCATTTAGTAAAATGACTCAGCTACTCTCCGAACCCAGCTGCCACTTCCTAGCTACTCTCCCCTCTCATTTGCTCTTCTGCCTGACAGTTGTTCATACACATCTCATTTTATACATGTAAATACAAATGTATGGGGGGCATCTTAAGGCCAGTTCCAGCATTGTGAGACATTTGAAAGAAGCATAAACTTAATGGTAAATCTTTGAAAAATAATGCAGTGGTTCAATGTAGATTTCTTCCAGATGAATAAGGAAGCACTACACTAAAAAAAAAAAAAAAAAGATTATGTCCTTAACCTTTTCTCTACACAGACCTCTCTTCAATGTTGTACTTTTTCTAACAATTGTTTACTCACTCAAACTTCCTTTTCCTCCGTCCTCCTCTATATACTGCACTTTCACAATTTCTCCTTTTCACCCCTTTTTATCTCTCACCCCTTTTCATGTACTGACGTATGGTCTGTTCTATCAATAGCCTGTTTACTGAATGCTAAGTAGCTTACCAGAAAACTGTCTTTCTTCTTTAGCAGTTATAAGAAGGGATGGATCACAAACATTTATAACATGTTGTTTTTCCCTGTAATATTTCCCTGTAACGGTGCTGGCATATGCCCAAGGAATGGGCTGCAATATTTCATTTTGATACCTAGTGCTCCTTTCAACCCACAAAGCAATTATTTTATTCTATTCTTTTTGTTTGTTCGTTTGTTTTTTACTTACAAAATATTTATTAATCTAGGAAATTACTTACATTTAAAGTTGTAACTAAAAGTAAATGGTAAAATACTATGTAAATTATAATTCTACATTAAAAATAATATATGTACATATTTTTTTGGTTTTGTTTTTCCAGCTTTTTTGAAATATAAGAGTGTGTGAGTTTAAGGTATACAATGTGATGATTTAATAGACTTATATACTGGAAAATGATTACCACAATAAGGTTAGTTAACATATCCTTTACCTCATATAATTACCGTTTTGTTGTTACAGCAAGAACATTAAAAAGCAAGTTGGTCAAAGGATACAAATCTCCAATTACAAGATGAAAAAGTTCCAGGGATCTAACGTATAGTATGGTGACTACAGTTAATAAAATTTCTTCATTTTCTAAATGGCCTGGACCTACTTTTTATTTACTTTTGTAATGCCTCTGAACACCATGTTTTCTGACTTGTTCTGATTGACTTCCATTTGATATTTTTTTTCCTTAGGAAAGTGTTGAGAAATATGGAGAAGTTCTAGAGAAAAAATATTGCTAAATCTTGTCTGACTATATAGTCCATATAATCAAAATTCTATAATATGAAGCAGTGTTTCAAAAATTACTTACACACAAAATTAAGTATACAAAGTATAGTTCTATATCTTGCATATGGCAAATTGCCTCATGGAGGTTCGAACTGAGCGCAGTTTAGGAAATCCTTGTAAGACCTCTGATTCCCTAGTCTCCAGCATCTAATTTGCTCTTAATTTCATCATCTGAACTCTTGTCATTTGTTTGTTTGTCTGTTTTTTTCTCCTGAGAGCAGTCCTGGGAAATACCTTTTCAGATTCTATAAAATTAGCTTAACCAGTAATATGAATTTAGTTGGCTAATCAGGTTTCTGGAAATTTTAAGATTCTTTTTCCTCTCTAAGCTATTAAGAAGATATTTGCAAATGACACCTCTGATACGGGGCTAATATCCAATATATACATAAAGAATTCATACAACTCAACAACAACAAAAAACAAACAATCCAATTAACAAATGGGCAGATGACCTGAACAAACACTTCTCCCAAGAAGACATACAAATGGCTGACAGACGTATGAAAAGATGCTCGACCTCACTAACTATTAGGGAAATACAAATCAAAACCACAATGAGATACCACTTCACACCTGTTAGAATGGGTATCATCAACAGGAAAAGTAATGACAAGTATTGGAGACGATGTGGAGAAAAAGAAATGCTCTATACTGCTGGTGGGAATGGAAATCAGTTCGGCTATAGAAAACAGTATGGAGGTTCTGCAAAAAAAACTAAAAATAGAATTACCATATGCCCCAGCAATTCTTCTTCTGGGTTATCTACCCCCAAAATTTGAAAACATTTATCACATATCCATAAAGATACATGCATGCCGATGTCCGTTGCATTTTTCATGGTATCCAAGACATGGAAACAACTAAAGTATCCTATAATAGATGACTGGATAAAGAAGATGTGGTACATTTATACAATGAACTATTACTCAGCCATAAGAAAAGATAAAATACTGCCATTTGTGACATGAGTGGATCTTGAGATTATCATAGTAGGTGAAATAAATCAGACAGAAAAATTTGAGAATCATTTGATTTCACTCATATGTGAGATATAAAACTGAAAGCAACATATGAACAAGATAAACAAACAAAAACTCATAGACACAAATACTAGTTTAGTCCTTACCAGAGGTAAAATGAGTGGGAAGGGAGGTAGCTAAGAGTAAAGGGGGTCAAATATATGATGACAGAAAGTTTGACTTTGGGTGGTGAGCACACAATGCAGTATACAGATGACATATTATTGAACTGTACACTTGCAACCTATATAATTTTATTAGTCAACGTCACCTCAAAAAAAACAAAAGAGGCACAGGATCATGCATATCAAGGGTCTGTAAAATTGTTATCAGAGCATTTTGTGCCAAAGGTCACAGGGATCTTTCTAAGAGTTCTGATGTGGGTAAGAACCCCAGCTTCCTTGGCCTGACCTTGGGAACCTGACTCATGACTGAGATGGATTTTTTCTAACCCAGAACAATGGAGATTCAGTAGTAGATATGATTTTATCTAAAGAAAATGTTAAAATGTGACATGTCTTCTTATATAACTAATTTAGTAGAATGAGATTCATGTTCACCCAGTAAACCTGTTTCAAATCCCGCCTACCCCTGGTAAATGTTCTCCACATACTTTTTCTGCTCTTTGGAGCAGAGTCTTCAACTAGCAGTTCCAAATTAGTTTTTATTTCTTGTCGATGACAGCAACATAGTCACTGGCAAATTGGGCTCCAGATAACATAAGTGGGCAAGAGTCTTGAATCGTTTCACTTTAATTTTCTATATACTTTTTCTCCCATTAAAGAAATGGTCAAATAGTTCAGCTGCTGTTATCAATGAGTTCAATGAGTTCTAGTCTGAAAACTCATGAGAAGTTTCTTAAAAATGCTCAATCTAGATTACTCATACCATTTTGGTAAAGTCTAATTCTCTCACTAATACCTAGAGTCTATATGCTTTTATCTGGAGTAGTTTCTGTAATTTCCCTCCAAATATCATGATGCTGAAGATTAATATTTACTTCCTCGTAAAATAAGTCTAGCAACTTAAGAGTCAATAGTGATTTCTCAATGTCAGTAAGTTTTTTTTTTCTTTTCATGTTTTTTTAATGATGAATATCAGCTCAAATTTTGAAGCAACAACATCCTTTATCACCTGTTAAAGTCACCCAATTTTCTACAGATAACTCCTGGCCAGTATTAGCATAGGTATGCCAAGGGAAATACAAAAGTAACTCCAAAATCCTTACCAAATGTTACACACTAAATCATGTCCTCCTCAAAATCCATATGTTGCAGCCTTAGGCCCCAATGTGTATTCAGATATATGGCCTTTAAAAAGGTAACTGATGTTAGATGAGGTGATAAAGGTGGAATCCTAACCCTACAGAATCAGTGTCCTTATGAGAAGAGAAAGAAATACCAGGAGCACCTGTGCACAAAGGAAAGACGCTGTGAGCACACAACGAGAAGGGAGCTCCAGCAGACTAACACGCGGTTACAATCACAGTCTTTAATGTAAGTTGAGACATTTCAAAGCAGTATACCTATACTATAAAACCAATCTGGATTTCCCCCCAAACCTCATCAACTATCTAATGTTCTGTTTTCCTTTTAAACTTTTTGATTTCAGTTCTCTACCTCCTTTCTTTTGTCCCACATGCTCCATTATCCAAGGCAATTTGAGGTACAGCAGTTACTGGCCACAGTTCCTTCAAAAATCCTCACAACAGAAAGCACAAGCAGGATCCACAGGGTAAACCATTAAGAAAATGCTCTTCCCTCTTCAGCAGATGAGCTACTTCAGTAGTAGAACAGCCTGAAAAAGTAAACAAATGACTAGACAAAAAGAATTGTCTGAATTACATAATAGTTACATGATAGCGCAATCACTGAGACCCCAGTAAACATTTTATCAAGCACTTACTATAGGATACATAAAATACTGTTTACAGAAAAAAATAATGTTATTTAATAGTCATGAAACCTACTAGGAAAGTACCAATTCTGTTCCTATTCTGCCTATAAGAAAATGGGATTAGCAATTGTGAATAAAGCATCAATTTTGTTTCTGTACGGGTGTATGTGTTGACAACAATTATAAATCCATGTGTCATTAGTGGTTATTTCTAGGAACAAAACCTTAAATGATTGTTGCTCTTGTTTTTTTGTTTTCTCTTCAGCCTTCCCTGTCTCCTCCTCTCTCTCTCCCTCCTCCTGTGGATTTTCTAATCATTCAGTAATTATATGCTCTGCTATTATAATTAAAGAAAATGATGTTAACACTTTTTCATAAAAAAAGGGTATGCTAATGAACTTATTTTAGAATCATGCAAATCAGAAAGGCCACAGATCTTTAAAAACATAATATTCTCAAAAATAAAAAGAATAATTAACATATTAAGATTTTAGACCTCACTATTATGCAAGTAAGAACAAAAATAAGGTATAATTTTCAACTGCCAAATTTGGTAAAATGCAAATCAAACTAGGATCTAATAAAAACAGGCATTCTTGCATTTTACTGCTGGATATGTGTATTATTGTAAACATGTTAGAAACTAATATAGTGTAAGATCCTTTACAATAATATTTTAATACATAATAGTTCTACTTCCTAATTTTTTTCTAAGATAAATAAAGGAAAATGTTGACAAAGATGTGCATTATAGACTTGTTTGTTTTAGCTGAGTATTGGAGATAGCATAATTACCTACTTCACAGGGATGATAAACTATAACATACCAATATCAAAAGTTATAAAGGAGACATTAAGATATTCAAAGATCATTATGAATAGCATGGAAAAATATTAAGTAAAAATAAAAGGAATGCAAACTTTGAGACGTGATAATATTTAAATTGTATGCAGAATAGTTTTAACACTGTTTCATCTAGTGATGAGATTGTGGGTTATGCTTATTTATTTTCTTCGTGTTTTCTTTGATTCTTTCCCATTTGTTACCAAGAGAGAAAGTGTCGGTTACACTGATGCAAACATTATGATCCATGGTAAAGATATTTTTCATTAAAAAACAATACACTGGAATCCATATTTTATTTACTAGTCTCCTGTTCCCTGTAGACCTTAGTCTGTCCATCTCTAATAAGAGGATTCGATCACTTGGTTTTCTAACCAAATCAAATTACTGAGCCTGTGTATCAAAAGCTGTAATTTCGAACTTAGTAAATTCAAAAGATTATGCAAACCCCATGAAGCCAATGGGAAAACAGATGGCATGGTGCATGGGTAGCATGCCAACTTAACTAGGTGCTGGTAAAACAAAGTCTCTCTGTGTTCCATTATAAAATCAAATATTAAGGGAAATATACACATAACATAATTAAGTAGGAAATGTCTATTTTATATTTTATATCCATTTCTTCTCAGAGCATTTGAAAAGTGGATACAATTTAATTTAATTCTCAATGTTTACTGTCCCCTTCAACACTGAATTCAATTGAGGAGAACTACAAATGAATACCAACGGTGTGGTCTAAATACTATGTAGACTGACCTATAGGTAAAATATTTTTTTAAGTAGCAATGGCCTTTTTACTCTAAGCATAATTTTGGCTCTCAATGTATCTTTTCAAGTATGCATTGTGGTTCACAGAGTGTTGCTAATTTATGTCTGTATACACACACTGACACACACATTTCTGTAACATGAATTTTCAATGATAAAAAAGAAAAAAGGTAGTTTAAAATATCTCTCTAATATCTAGATCATATGTATGCTAACTGTATAAAAACTTGTTCACTGCAATGTAAAAAAAAGCCTTTGGATAACTGTAAATAAATATATACGTTTACTAGTATGAATAGGTAATAGAAAATACTCTTAAATATTTCATACCATTAATATTATGTAATATCCAAAAAGTACTCTTAGGCTCATTTGGTTTCTTCCAGCAGTAAGATCTGTTATTAATTATGTATTACTATTACAAATTTCTCGGAAATGATATTATATTCTCTATTTTCATTATAATTCATTCAACTTTGAATGATGCCTCTTTAGTTTCTTGAAAATTATATTCAAATAGATTAAAAAATAAAAATGTAACTTTGCTCAATTTGCAAAACTAGCTATCGATTTACTAGTTGGGCTATTACATTTTACGAATCATATGAAAATACTGATGACTTTATCAACTATTCGGTAATAAGTTCTCACAAAAGAGAACACAGAAACAGAAATAAAATGGCTCACCATTAAATCCACTTACTAGCTATATCTCGGTTTCTAAACTTTCTCTTTAAGCTATTTGTGCAAAACTATCACTTCTTTCATGCATTTATGTCAGTACATTGAAATCTATAATCTCAATGCAAATATATTCACTAATTATATTTTCAATATCAGTCATTTGTAAAAATTATATTATCATTTACTTTATTATATCAAAAATTAGTCAGTAACACATCAATATCTGCAAAAGTGAACATTTAACTAATGGAAAATCCATCAGTTTAGATGACAGACTCAGAATTGTGGCTGCATGTTGGAATCTTCTGGACAGTTTTGAAAAATACCCAAGACCCAATTCCACTGGTGGTACGTTTGGAGCTGTTCTTTAAAATAATGGACTAATGAGATGCTTGTGTCAATCTTAAGTGCACAATTATTACTAAAATATGAGGAAGCTTCTGTGAACATAGTAATTATTACACATTTCAATTTTGTGAGTATTTTTCACCATATTTTCATCTATGTCTATGTGGCTACCTATCAACTACTTGATAGCCTGGCAGAAAAAAAAAATCATTCATGAAAAATTAATTTACATAAAAGAAACTAATGTCTGGTTTAAAAATGTAATCCATCATTACACTTAAATTTATATTATGTACTTTGTTTATCATCTCGTAAAATATAATATAGAGGTTAAAAATGATCATAAGTAATGAAAGATATAACAAGATGACAAATGTGGAAAGCATGATTATTCTAACCAATAATTCAGAAGGGCAAATTGAAACAAATTAGCAAATATTTTTAAGGGCTAATACTTGATGTCTGCAAAGATGTGGGGCTCACAGAAGTTCATAAAAGGATGGTGGTACTATAAAGTTGGACAACTCCTTTATAAACTTGTTATTTGAGATAACATGGATGGATCTTGACATTTTCATGTTAAGAGAAATAAAGCAGACAGAAAAAGTTGAGAACCATATAATTTCACTTATATGTGGAATATAAAACAGAAAGCAACAAAAGAATACAAACAAACAGAGACTCATGGACATGGATAACAGTTTAGTCGTTACCAGAGGGAAGGGGGTGGGGTGGGGGATGTAGAGAGGGGTAAAGGGAGTTAGATATATGGTGATGGAAGGAAATTTAACTTTGGGTGATGAACACACAATACAATGTGCATTTAAAACCCATATAATTTTATAAACCAATGTCATCTCAATAGATTTAATAATGAATAAATAGGTAAAAAAACCTAATAAAATATCTAAAATTGTGTTTATGTTTTAATTTAAAAATTATAACCTAGGATTTAGGATAAAAAAAATCCAAAATCATGAAATAAAAACCAGAATAAAACAAAACAAATCTCTACAGACAAACACGTTGGTAAAAACTATTTTTACTGTATCTAAAAGGTTGGAAACACATTAAACACATTAAACATCAAATGACAAAATACCAAATAAAATTCGGTATATTTATTCAAGGTATATGATGGAGCTGTTATCAATAATCTTAATAAAAAGTGCTTATGTCGTAGTCTTAGAGATAAAACTAAAGACAGATAATTGTGTGTATAATTGAATAACAAGTATGTAAAGACATATAAACAGTATACATAGAGAAAATAAAGAAACTATTTAGAATTGCTTTATAAAATTTTGCCCCTGGGTAATAACACCAATAATTTTTGTTTGTCCTTTCTAACTCTTCAGATTTGTTAAGAGTTGTAAAATGTTCATGTTTATATTTATAATAATAAAAATAAGAAAGTAATTATATTATCTCGAACAGGTGATGGCTTAGGTGAAGATGCATCTCCTTAGAGATCTTTGTCTGCTGTTTTCTGTTGAAGTTTCTGCAATGGCCACATTACTCCTCAAAGGGGACATAACATGTTTATAGGAACTAGAGATAACATTGCCAAGTGAAAGAAAGGATGGAACGCTTTTTAAAATATACCTCATCAAAATATGACTATATAATTTACCATCCAATTCATCTGCTTAGAGAGAAATGGGCTCTAGTAATAATGATTCTGGGACTAAAGCTCTAACTGGGGCTCTCCGAGGCAACCCAGGCTGAATGTTCTTCTTACATTTGAACTCAAATAATGGCATAACATAAACACAGAAATATGAAGCATGTTGTAAGTTGTGTGTTTGATTTTATTTTGTTTATTTTCTACCGTAACATATCTGTTTAATTATAAGACTAATACTTTCCATAATAAGAAGCATTCTCTTAATGAATGAAGTAAAGCTTGTTTCTTTGTTAATTCATAACCAAGGAATTTCTTGGAAAATTCTGGTGGCCCTTATTATATTATTTTGTTATTTTGCATTATTTACCAAGTACACGTGATCATACCACCATTAAGTCACCTTCTTATTTATATATAACATTACACCATTTTGTAATTTATATTATATATTTCTGAAAATTTCTATAAGAACAAAAAAAGGCATTTTTATATTTCATCAAGGATGCGAACTATTGAAATACTTGAAAGTATTCTTAAATATGTATTATATCATGGTAAGATGGACAAAAAAAAAAAAAAAACAGTATAATTCTGACCTTGTCTTCAGTCGTTAAACTTGAACGTTTAACTTGCATCACAAAAGCATTAAGCAAGATGCCAATTTAACAAGCATTATTGCCACTGATTTTCTCAGGAATAGAAATACAATGAATGAAAAACCTAACTCACATTGTTTTTCAATAAATTTTAGCTTTCTTGTAAAATGTGTTCTCTAGGGGCATCTTAGTCAGTTTAAATTATAATAGTTTGACCGGTGACTATTACTGCAGCAACTTTTAAAACTGTATGTGTTGCTATAAATTGCCTATGAGTCAGATTCATTGCAAGGTGAGGAAGGGCATTCTGAATGCCCTATCTGTTTTTCTCATCTAATCCAAACCTAAAATAAAATAAGCACTCATCCATTTTACTTGCTGCATCCATCTTAAAATAATAGCATTACTTTCTTCAAGAAAAGAAATAAAAGCAAGAGAAAAACATGTTTCTATAAAAAAGCAAAGTTTTCAAGATTAGTGTTTTATATAGCCTTGTGAAAAGTGTTCTGATTAGCGTTAACCTTCCCTTTTACATGGAAAATAGTGCTAGCTAGGTAGGAAATGAAGTCTCAAAGGTAAAGTAACAGGTCAGTAAAGTCAAGCATTTAATCAGATAATGGAAGTCTATGTCATTAATAAGTGTGTCATTTACTTCAATAAAGGCATTACTTTAAGAAATCAAATCAGTCTTTTAATATCCTGAGCATAACTCCCACTATCCCACACACAAATTCTCCCTTGTCCTCTTCCATTTTTTCTTTCTCTGAACTCACAACACTATTGTCTGTGCCCCTCATTTCGACTTTAAGCAGAAAATTCTAATATAGTACCATGCATATATTTTACATAGACTTACTTTGCCTAGCCAGATTTTAAGTCTTATCTTTAGAACTCTAAATGTGTCTTATTGCCAAGTCTCAAGAAAACAGAGATTTTTAAATTGCCTAAATAGCATTAGTAGTACCTAATGGAGCTAGGTGGCATGATGAACAAGTAAACTTTGAAAGGGGTATGAAATGATATATTCCTGAAATAACTGAAAATTATGCAGTTATAATAATAGTCATCATATTTTATTAACCAATTATTAAGTGTAGTGCCTGTTTAAATAAACACTGATAGTGAATGAATCAAATGAACATAATTTAACATCGCTTTTATCATTACTGAATTTGGCCAACAAAAATGAACAAAACACAAATTCTGAATGTTCTCAGATTCAGAATTCTGTTCACCTTTCTCGATGTAACAGGATCTGGTACAGTACCTATATATAAAGGTATAGGGTGCAACAGAAAAAATACTGAACTAAAGCAAAAAAATACCTTGGTCTTGTTTCTGTTTAGTGGTCTGTTGGATGAATCATGTTACCTCTCACATTTTAAAAATCGATTAAAATATTTTCCTAATGTTCTTTTAGCTTTGGATCCTATGTATTTCATGGTGGGATTTCTTCACATTACAAATTTATTCTCTTTGCACCAAAGGACACATTTGGTTCTACCTTAGGGAAATGTGACGTGAAAGTTAAGCTTCCCTCCTCCCCAACACCGACAGTTGAATACATTTGAAACTATGAACAAGTGTATGTTCCCCATAGTATTCTGTGCATATTGCTAATGGCAACCCACCCTATCTCTCTGTATTATGGTTTTAAAAACTATTTTTTTTGCTGCTTGGAAGAGAAAGATGCAAAAAAATGTATATACTTTTTTTTTACTACATATTGCACCACAAAAAGAGGAAATCCTAAATTAAACCATTTCTTAGGATGTAAATGTAGAATATACTGAACATAAAAAAATAATAAAGTTAACTGATTACTTGCTAAGATAAAATATTTTACTCTTATATCAAAAGACTGAAAATGTTTATCAAATATAATTATGTCATTTTATTATAGATTCAAGATTCCACTTAGGTTTTAAATATATATGCTTCATTTAAAAATGTGTTCTGAAAGAAAACCTATTTTTAATATTTTAAGTTATCATAGAAATACTATGTTCCTATTTAGACAGCCTCTATATCAAGAAATAATCTGAATGTTACAAACTGAGAACAGATACTGATCTCTGATAGATTTTTAACAGAAGAAATGGATCTAATTTACTAATAGCTGGTTCATTAAGCTTTGGAAATAATTGAAATAACTAGTGTTAGGCCAGTTTTTAAAGTATTCTTGGTTTCAGTTTGGAGATAATCTATAAAATCAGGTGTTTAGATTTGTCCTTAGTAAATTTACAGAAACACACTAATGAGTTCCTCTGATATAAATGCAGAATCTTTTTTCAAATCAAAAGGTTAACTGTTTTTTCATCAACGCACTTTCAATCCATTATTTTACACTTTAGAAAGATGCAGGTGGTAATATCTCTTCATGGCCTCCAGAAATAAATCAAGAAGGTCAGGCTTGAAAAGTTCACAATTATGTTGAATATACTGACATCCAAGAAAGAATAGTGGAATGAAATAATGAAGGCCATAACAATTATAATGGAGAAGGTAGAGAAAATAGTAATCACAGCATGTTAACATTGTTCTATTTTAAACAATGAAACTATTAAATTACACATGTAATAGCTAAAATTATCTGTGTGTATGCATACATGCACACAAATATATTTCTATATAAAGTTTAAAAGAATGTTGTGATTAAAATTTTATTTTTAAAAGTCAGTTTCAATTGGGCAATTTGAAAACATATCAATTCATATAATGAAAAATTTTGGATCCTCTGAAATCCAAGCTTTTATTCCTTTATGTAACAAATGTGAGGATGCATATTATAAGCAAGGAAACATGCTAAAGTTTATGGAGAATATAAAGAAAAATGAAAGTTCCAAGTTGCTTTAATAAAGTAGCAAGATTTTTGAAAGTGGTAAGGCTTATTCTACAGTTTTACCAGACCAAACAAGTGTGCGTGTGCGTGCGTGTGTGTGTGTGTGTACACAAATATATGTATGTGCACACACTCATTCATGTTTGTTTGTACATTCACACCTATACACAAATATACTTCTATACTTGCAATATACTGAGAGTTTTACTTCTAAAAAAGACCCTACTGCTAAAGTTATAGGATTAAAATCGAAAATAAGTCAGGAGGGATATAATAAAATATCAAATCTGCTAAGAAGATGGAGGGTTCTTGCCTACTTCCCAGTACCTCATGTAGACACTCACAAGATGCTGACTGACATGCCTTCTTATTTCTAATTGTATTCAATTATCTTAAGTTTCCTAAAGAGTTTATTGTACAGAAAATAATAAAAATTTTTCTTCTTTCAATATTTTTCTTTTTGCTATCTTTAATTGTATAATACCCATAAAATGCATATACCTGTTTTAAATATCAGATATACACAATATATATATATATATATTAGTTATATATAGAGCACTCTGTGAGTGTTTCATTTTTTTCCTACTGAGTGAAGTTAAACACATAGTAGATATGAACAACACTTTCTAAGAATCAATGATGATTTATTGCAGGTGTTCATGGGCCCACCAGGTTTAAATTATTGTCTTTAATGGTACTTAGAGGTAAGTTTAACTTAACATGCAAAAAAAAAAAAAACAATCAAATGATTACCTGTGAATTGCAACCTTGTTATGGTATAAAATTACATATATTTTACAAAATAATTAACTTAAGCTTGAATATATATATATAGCAAATTCCATAAAATAGTTGGAATGTAGCTTATGTTAACATCAAATCATTTCCACTAGAGAATTTTTTAAATCCTTCAGTTTATATGGCTAAATAAATATGAAATATAGCAAATGTATTCAATTTATTTCTACTTGCATGCTAACTTTATGAAGATTCCTGAAAATGCAATGTGATAAATGAAAGCATTTAAACAGGTATTTCAAGTGTTTTATTCTTATTCCTCTAATTTAAATTCTGGCTTGTATTTTAATATAACTTCTATAATTATGCCATCTTTATAAGAATGATGCGCATTTTACTGTCTATATTTCATTTATGCTTATCCAGAAAATGTGTTATACAGACTTAACTAGGTATTTTAGTTTTTCATTTTCTACTTTACTTATTATTTGTTTTTAATTATTTAAAGCCTTATCGTGAGATTTAATTATACTATGGTTTTCTTAGATTCTTGTATTAATTTCGAAATGTAATAAATGTAAATTGGGAGCTAATTCTTCAACATGATATTTTATATAGTAGAACTTCTACACTTGCCTAGTCTTAAAAAGAAATAAAATTTAAGTTTAAATAAGTGAATCATCTGAAGATTTTATAGTCATTAATATAAATAAAACTTCCTCTATGAAACTGAGCAGCTCATATCTGGCATAAAGCTTAATCTAAATTTTGAGATAATGCTTTGGACACTATATAAAACACCTGTATAATCAAAGTATGATGACAACTTTGCTCCAATTAAAAAATGAGAAAAAAATTAATTACTTGCTCTGAAGTTATGAATGTGTCAAATTGGCCTATTAGATGATTTCTTCTATCTAAAAAATATTTGATATTTTTAGAGTTATCAATATCTAGCAAACCTTGATTTGAATATCATGTTACAATTTTCCATGTAAACGTATGACTCTTTGCTACAGTCTCTTTAAAAAATTTCCTCATCACTTCTGCCCCTTGAGGACAGTGAGGAGGCAGCTGTCTATGAACCAAGAAGCAGATTCTCAGCAGACACCTACTCTGCCTTTGATCTTGGACTTCCGAGCCTCCAAAAATGAGAAATCAGTTTCTGCCCTTAATAAGCCACCTAGCCCACAGTATTCTGTTATAGCAGCTAGATACTGTTATACAATATCTTTTCTCAAGATACTCTTGAGAAAACTTAAATAAAATTATAATTGACTGTGAGGAGATTTAAAAAGTTTCAGAATCATTAATTTATAAGTGTATTGTAAATGGTTGGAAGTTTTGGGAAAACGTCAGTGGTTATATGTAGGAACAGAGCTCAGGCTTCTGTTTCATATGCTGTTGCATAAAGGCATGGACATGCTCAGTTGTAAAACTATGGCTAATTTTTCTGATCTGAAACACATTAGCAGTTATGATAGCTTTAATGTTCTGCCACCTATGGCAGCATCTGTATAATGCTCCAATGTTAGTCCTTTGTGTTAAGCATTTATAGCATCTTGAATATACCCAAGCTTCAGCACTAACAGATTTGTCTTTTAGTTTTGTGAAAGTTAACATACAGAATATTCTTGGTAGTTAAACACTGTCTTATGTTATAGAATAGTTCTATTTAAATTACCGACTTGCATGTTTTATAAATACAAATGATTATTGACTTTACTCTGCCTGGTTTAAACTCTTGCTAGAGACATAGAGGGGGTTTTATTGATCAACACTATAGTGACAGCTGGCTGCAAAGTGGCATACCCTCGTTTGTCAGATAATTAATGTGCACTGAAGCAAATTGACAAAACTACAGATTGGAGAGTGTTAAGAAGAAAAATAATCCAATTGCTTGCCTAAAGAAACTTTAGTACAATTAGGGTAGGTTTGCAAATACCAAAAGATTTACTAAGAGCTTATTGTAATCTCTCAGACTCACAAAATCCAGCACAAAGCTATGTTATTCTTCCCGGACTCCCTGGACTGACTGTATTAAGTATACCACACTATCTTATGTTCTAGAACTTGATCAATCTTCATACTTGCAGTTGTAGAATATGGATGAAACACCTTCCTCCTTTTTTAATTTGGGAAGCCAATGTCCATTAACCTGTTTCAGAAAGATTAAATTTTGGAAGCGATAAGAAATAAGAAGCAACATAATATTGATTTAAAAATAAAGTATGGTTTTAAAAGTTAAAAGAGAAAAGGTTTTTAAATAAGCAACCAAATATAGGATAAATATGCACCCTTGAGATGCTCGCCCCAAACAAGCTTGGTCTCAGCTCCGTGCCCTGTACTTGGTCACTGCTGAGTCCATCTCTTCCCTTAGTGGGAGCTCTGGCCTGCCCCCGCTCATAATGCTCAAGTCCACACACAAATACTAATTCCTTTCTCCTATAATTCTGGCTGGAAGACAGACTTGGTCCAGCCCAGCTTCCTGAGTGATCAGTGTTGTGAGTACATGGGAAACGGGGACCCCCAACACTACTCTAGTGCCCTTTCTGTTCCCTGGGGCCTACTCACATTGCACTCTGTTCCCACTTCCCTGTGCCCCATCTCCCCAAAGAAAGACTAGACTTTGGGGACAAGGGAGGGGTATTGGCCAAAGAAGAAACCCCTTCCAATGACATTTGAAAAGGGAGGGGCAGCTGGGGTACCCCACCCCTTCTCCCTCTCTCCAAACTCCTGATGGCCCCTCAATCAACATTTAAGCTGCCTGGTTCCCCTTATGTACCCCTAGGGGAATCCCTGGTTATGGTTTTGGCAACTTTGGGATCAAATAGCAATTCACAATAAAAGAAATATGTATATGCACATATGCAATTATATATTAATGTTTTATTTTATACAATATAATTTGCTACTTATCATGATATTTTCACACATTTCTTCTTACCCAACTTAAATTCTCTTATCCTTCATTGATAATACTCCTATATATATCCCTCCAACTGCTTTGCCATTCTTTAATATTAATAGACAGAAATTCTAATTAAAGCCAGCTCTCAGCAAACTCCATGCCTGCAATACACACACATCTGCAGAAAGCTAAAGAATAAGTCACCATGCTGACTTGTCTTATTTCAATTTCATGATCACTATCCTCAAGTGAGACCTTAATGTTGCCAGACAATCATACATTTCCTCTGCTTGAGTCACTTTCTTTCATTCTTATCCTGTTATACCTTCTGCTCCCTTTTCAAATTTTTAACACCTCTTCCCCTCTAGATAACTTCCACAGTTGATAACTTTGCTATGTTTCACTTACAGAAGCAATTTCCCTGAAACATCCTGCTATTTATACAATCTTAAAAGAAAAACAAATCAAATAACAACAAAAAACTCTTCAAAACAAATCTCCTAAATGAAAAGAGATTTTTTTTTTGAAATCAACAATGGCATTCATATTTATAAATGCAATGGCCAGTAGCTGCTCTTTCTCACTTCAGTTATCGGTAGCATTTGTTACACCTTATCTAATTCTCCTCCTTGAAAAGACTTCTTTATTTAGCTTTCATAGGCCATATCCTCCTGGTGGTTGTATATATATAATATATACACACACGCATATATTTTATATATATTATATATGCATATATACATATATACATATGTGTGTGCATGTATGTGTGTATATATATATACACACATATTTTATACACATATATGTATAAATATCTCACATTTATACATATATATATATGTATAAAATATCTCACTCCCTGTGATGATACTCCCTGTGATGATAAATTTTATGTGTAGACTTGCCTGGCTCAGGAGGTTCCCAGATATTTGGTTAAACATTATCCTGAGTGTGTCTGTGAGGGTGTATCTGGATGAAATCAACCTTAGAATCAGTAGACCAAGAAAAGCAGATTAACTTTCCGAATGTGGGCGGGTACGTGCAATCTGTCGAAGGCTTAAATAGAACAGAAAGGCTGAATAAGGGAGGAGGATTTATTCTCTCAGTCTTAACTGACTTTTGAGTTGGGTCATTAGTCTTGTCCTGCCTTTGGTCTCAGACTCGGACTTCAACTTATACTGGCTCTTCTGTACCCTTATCTCCTGAGAGATGATTTTACAAAATTGATAAAAAAATCAGGTGTCAAAGGAAATCATATGTTAGGTAGGTAGCTTCCCTTAACTAGGGCTTCCTTAAACAGTTGTCGTATGTGATCAATTATTTGGGGAAGATATCCCAGGAAAACTGAAGTGGAGGGATTAGACTGATTTCAACAGAAAATGAGAATCAATCCAAATTTGCTTATTTGAGATGATTAACATAATGAACATACGATGCTCAGTGAGTGCTGCTAGAGACCGTAAAAGGAATTACATAGTGTATTCCTCAGACGTTTCTTTGTAAGATATTGAAAGTGCAGTATTTATTTGCTGCATTTCTTTCCCTAACATTCAAAAGGTGTCCTGGAGGTGTTATGCCTCTTTCAATGCCAAATATGTCCAAGACACAATATATCCTAGTGTCTACCTGAAATTATCAGCAGAAAATCCCCAGGTAGAAAGTAAGAGAGTTAAGGCACAGTTGAAGTAAGAAACCGTTAGGTTCTAACCATACCTAACTCATTGCTTAATAATAGCCCGGAGCAAAAAACAGCAGTGGGGCAAGAAGATAGGAAAAGGAGCTTCAAGAAGAAGAAAAAAAAATTTCTTTTTAATTTGACACAAATCTAGACCAGGAGGCATTAATGTGTTTAGATGTAGGAAAATGCTAACTAAACAAAAATGAGATACCGGCAGACACTTATTAGAGTGAAAGACTGAAAATACTAAGTGTTGTCAAATATGTGGAGCAACTATTGGTGAGTGTACAGACTGGTATCATGTTTGTAACTCTTAGCACTTAAAAACTGTCAGTTTTCTAAAATTCTACAAAGTCAACACATTTTTCATAAAATATTTTTGGAGTTTTTTGTAGTGTTAGTCTATAATTTTAAAACTTGTAGAAGGAACAGTGAGACACAGATAGATAAAGCATTTGGGAGAGCAAGAGCAAAATAGAGCCCTCACTCTACTAAATTCTAAAACGTTATAAAGCCCTAGTAGTTAAAACTGTTCTTTCATGCAGGGACATATCAACAGCAGAAGAAACAAAATGAAGAGTCCAAAGCACAGCCGTGTATAAATAGGAACACAGTATTTGATTGTTTTAATATCACAAATAAGAAACTATTAAGATATCTGGTTAAATTGATTTATTATAAGAATGTAAAAACCCAAGCTTACTTCACACCATATAAAAATTAATATTTGAGAAAAGACTATACTACACAAAACTTATTTCTTAAGCAAGCAACAACAACAACAGTTGCGCAGTGAAAATATTAGAAGTTAACTAAAGCCATAGCAGAAAAAGTAAAAGAGATAAGTGAAAGAGTGAAAAATATATCTGCAAGATAGGTAATCGACTAAAAATTGGTACATAGAATGTAATCAATTCTGTAAATCAGTGAGAGCTAATAAATTATAAAAGTGTAACTAATGTATGTGCAAAAACTTGTAAATGATGAAACCTAGTATCTGATATGCATATAAAGAAGTACCCACTTGTTACTAAAGTAAGACATACTAATTAAAATGTTGCACCATTTTGTACTTACCAGTTAGGCAAAACTTAAAAGATAGATGATTTAATACTCAGGTAAGTAAGTGGGCAAAGAGAAATCTTTATGTGCTAATAATGAGGACATAAACTGTTGCAACCAATTTTAGGAAGTAATTTCATGGTATCTACTGAAACAAAATGTACCTATAGTCTAAACCTAGTTAATTTCCTCTAGTAATGCATACATTACTAGACGCATTAAAATTCAGAATAGCTCATTCATAAACACAAAGATGCATAAACATATAGCAGTATCATTTGTAACTTCAGCTCTTCTCTGGCTTAAGGAGCACACTTTTCCTTTCCACTGAAGACTGTTTCTCCAGCTGGAGCCAAAAGCTGAAACAGTAAAAACACCTCACAGGAAGAGAGCTGAGAAGAGCAGGGCGGATCAGACTGACAGGGAGCAAAGCTGTCTAGCTAGAGAGGGGCCTGGCTCCAGGGCCAGCTATGCTGTTTCCAGCTGTGCTGCTTCATAATTGAGCTCTATGCTATTGAGCTGTTCTACAACCCTGCTGTTCTAACACCCGAATCACAAATGAATTGTTTGCACTGGATAAAGTTTCTTTCTTCACCATACCCTAAACTGGGGATCTTGTTGAATTGATATCAACGACCATCAGTTGACAAGGCGGAGGGTTACTAGAAAAATAACTGTTTCTTTCTTTAAAAAAAAAAAAAAACTATGTTATTAACCAAGTACTTTATTCAAGCTAGAAAGGTAAAATATGAACTAGGTAAACATGTTACTATTATTGGTGATGGTGATAGAATAAAGATCAGAAGGGCTAGCTTGTCTTAACTTCTGGCAAAATAATTCAAAGCAGCAGAAACTGCTAAATCTGTTGGAATAAGATAATAGTTTTTTCAACATGTTGATGTTCAAAGATGATACTTCAAATAAAGATGTTTGTTAATACAGAAAGATAATGGAAAATATTTTTATCACTAAAGTAAATGCATAATAACCAGATGGACTTTAAGAGGAGCTGTTTAAAATACAACCAAATATAATCTAACTAAGGAATCTAACTTAATAGGTATAGATATAAGTGCAATTCTCTATACAATAGAATTCTACTTTTCCCTTTATTCTGTTCGATTTCATAGTCTTACCCTTGGAAATTCTAAATTCTACTCATTTCATTATTTAAAAAATCATATATTTATATGTCCAGCTATAGTTTTTGTCTTTTGATAAAGGAAAAATAAACTACAATTTTCATGACCAAGATTGGTAACCAAAATATAATTCTATAAAATGAGGCAATTATCCAGAAAAGAATTAATCTGAATCACCTAAAAATTTGAAAAGACAGTCAGTTATTGATTTAAAAGATATATTATTCGTCCCTGATATTCCTTTTATGCTTGCTTCCCTAAACAGAATTTATTATATTACTATATCAGGAGGTATTAAACACATAGCACTACAGCAACTAAATTACAATGTCACTGAACTACTCAGGTGTCATGTCATATATACGTATATATAAATACATATACCTTTAATTAGTAAGGCAATTGTTTACCATTTATTCTATTGAGAACAACTTAAATTCAGAGTAAGTCAATTTGAAATACTTCATTTATTTATTTATTTATTTATTTATTTATTTTTAATTACTTTTTAAATTACAGGTGACAAAGAATATTATATTAGAAACTTGGAATGTTTTATATTTAAAACCTCATATAATATATCATTAAGCACATACTTTTTCAAAAAGAAAAGTTGTCAGCATTTTAAAATTTGTAGCATTACTATTATAGAATTCAAATTATAACATGTCCAGATAGATAAACACATGCTTGCAATAAACAGATTTTTAGTTTCTTAAAAAAAGAAAAATGTAAGCTCTTTGGTCTGGGCCGCATAAATGAGACGACAAAGGGAACATCATTGTTTGGAACGCTTCACAATGAGACATGAGTAACGTGTGGCCTTGTGATTCTACCACCTTGAGAAGTCAACCTGTGAAAAATGTTATCTAACCTGCTAAGTGCAAAGAAAAAGTATAATCAGAGTGCCAAGGCTAAATAATCAAATGCCACCAGTACTGGTCAAATGAGGCATCTAGGAATCGTATGCTGCAGATCTAAGTAGGAGTTTCCTAAAGGAACCACAGTTAAATCTGGAAGGCAGTTGTTACAGCACCCTGTTCATCTTAAGGAATTAAATGATTAGTCGCTAAGTACATGTTCTGGTCTTTAAAAGTTTTAAAAATGTGTGTGTGTGTGTGTGTGTGTGTGCACACGCGCTGAGTTATTTTCGAAGTACTTTTAAATGTTTTCTATCATATACTTCTAATCTACATGTTAACTTCGATGCTAATAATCAATTTGAACAAAATATACTGAAATTTGACCTTAAATTTTGTTAAAATGTCTCTGCTATTATTCAAATTTAAAAACCTAAATAATGATGGTTATCATTAAACTTATTTTATATTCACCATAATTAACATAGTATACGTTTATTCTCAGGTGGGAGTGGTAGTTTTTAAATTATCTTGAGAAAATTTTAAATCATACACTCTTTTCTCTTAACCTCTTCCAACATATTTAAGATATTGTCTGCTAACATATTCAGAGAATATAATTCTATTTTACTGTAAGTTTAAGACAAGCCAATTAAGTAACTAAATCTCTACAAATACCTTTTAATGCATTCCAACCACATACTGGTGACTCAAAATGATCATGCTGCTATAGGCATGTTTAATTTTATTTGTTTTCTTTGTCCTTAATTTCTACTAAAATATCATTTAATATGTTATTTCATAATATAATTCATTATATGGCACCTTATGGAGCTTTATGTTCCTCATTTGTAAAGGCATAGAAAGAATAGGATGGGTATGGGGCAACTACTTGTTATATGAAACTCAGAACAGGTCTGACCCATAAAAGAAGGAACATGTCTATCATCCATTACTACAAAACTCCTTCTCAGTGTCATGCTGTTAAATTTAAATTTTGTTTCATTTCCATTTATTGGATATCTACAGAATGTGATAAAAGGAATGTGTAAAGAATTTCAAATCTAAAAACTAAAAAAGAAAGTAAACTAATCCACTAAGTTTACTAACTGACTCCTTGGACACTAGTTCAGAAGTATTTTTACTATTATCTTATTTCAGATCTAAATCTGTAAAGCATTTAACATAAGTAATACATATTAATATGTCAATACACTGTGGTATTTAAGATCTAGTTAGCATTTTTATTGAACTCCTGTGTTAACATTTTCAGAAATGGACTTTTATTAATTACCAATTTAAATCCATATTTTGATATCATGGGTCACTATTAAATGGGTCATTTCAGCAGTAATAGCTCTTACTAAGAGCAATACTTCAATTTCAGCAGATTTCGGTGTTAATAATTAAAGTGTGCATGTACCACAACCTATTTGTCATGGTAACTAGACAGCATAAGACATTAACATGATTTTGCTCTTGATGAAAGACACCATTCCATTCCACTGCTGTTTTCAAATGCATTTACTTCTCTTAATCTGGTCCAATTAAGGGAAATTGGTTATTTACCTGTCATGTAAAAATAATAATTCCATATCTTAACAGTAAACTGGGGAGGTCTGATTGCTAAATTTGCTGGTTGACTCTGAAGGAAATATTGCATATAATTTATTGTCATGTTTTTGTTAATCCTGCAAAACCTATTATCACTTGCATCATTAAGGACTAAGAGTATTCCTCTGGGCATATTCATCTTTAAGGAATCTCAGATGTAAAATGTGCAAATTTCTTCCTCTCCAGCTCTTATTTTCCGACTGCCTACCTTGTATTCCAAAGAGATAACTAGCAAATTTGAGCAGCAGGCTATGAGATAGCAGTTCTGAGATTATAGTTTTGTCTCAATTAGTCTAGCTGTGGGATCTAGAAAAAAAATTACCTACTCTCCTGAGCTACAGTTTTCTTCTCAGTGTTATTTAAACTGTTCTCCTTCTGGCTTTGGAATTCTCTAGTGTTATTTAGTCTCTAATAAAAGCTAGAAGAAAGCTAGAATTAAATTTAAAAAATAGTCTCAATTCTAGAAAATGAATTTTGACTTCCCATGATAAACATCATTACATATCTTAAGCATATTAGCGAAATAGGATTTCTTAATTTAGATATATTACGATATCAGTATTCTAAGTTATTTAAAAAGAAATGGCTATCTCTCCTTAGAGGAGATAGTCAAATCTCCTTTATCAAAAATGAGATAGTTGAAATTTCCTTTATCCACAATTTATTATTTAATATCCTATATGAAAAACATAGAAAATTGGTGGAGTGATAGGTGGTTTAAAAATAAGAATGGTTCATCTCCTCAAGAAGTTAATACCACAGGGTCTTTATAGAGAAGAATCATTTTCTTTTAAGTTCATTCATATGCACAAAACTACACACATAGATTTCTATTTTAAAGTATTGCTGTGCTATAAAATGAAAAAAAAGAAATATGTTTTTAACCCTATTGTCAATTAGAGCTATGAAGAAAACACTATATTTTTCATTGTCTATTAAATGTATTTGAATATCATCTTTATGGTAAATCTATCAAGTAATCAGCTAGCCATAACCAGAATATCATGAGGTCAGCTATTATGACATGTTTAACCAGATCAGTGAAAGTAGAAAGCCTTATTTGTAAGGGGAGGTAAATATGAGACTGTAAAATGTTGACTAGGAGGTCAGGGTAGTGGCACTGTTACTTACTGATCTGGCTTTGTTCCTAAAAGAACTATAATTTTCTTTATGTACTGATTCTTCCCTCCCTTATCCATACGCCTCACTAGAAGCTCATGTTAACTGCAGCATGAAGGGTGGGCCCGATTACTCTAAGCCTCTAAAGATTACTCTATTATTCTAAGAGTTTCTCAACCTCAGCACTTTTGACATTTTGGGCTGGATCATCCCTTGCTGCAGGGGCCAGTCCTGTACATTGCAGGTTGTTCAGCATGATCCCTGGCTTCCACCCTCTAGATGTCACTAGTGCTGCCCTAATTGTGAAAACTAAAAAATGACTCCAGACATTGTCAAAGGTCCCCTCAAAGGCAAAATCACCCCCCAAATCACACCACTGGTCTAAGACGTTCTAAATACCTTTGCCAATGACTGGCTCGGCAATGAGCATTCAGATACACAAGGGCTTCTAGAAAGATTCTGTGAATAAGTTTCAGTACTTCTACAAGGGCATGTGGGGATAGGCTGTTTCTCTTCTTGTTCTGGATGTTGTAATGTTGAGATGTGGAGCATGAAACTGCTGCAGCCATTGTTCTGCAAATCTGAGGATGAATCCACCGTTTGTGAGGGAACAGATGTAATCATCCTGGAATACTGAAGTCAGTGGGTAGTTAATCAATCAGGCATCGTTCAAGCTCACATTTGCACTTTCATTAATGTGCAGAAGTTATTTCCTTAGTCTATAAGCCAGTGTGTGCAGTGTGTTGTATTCAAAGAAAAAAAATATCTAAATGTTATTGTAAGGAAATATTATAAAATTTACATGGGGTTTTACAGATATTCTCTTTGGCTTTATTGCCTCTCCCCCTCTCTGATGGTTTAGAAGTTTTAAAAATTTATATCAAAACTTTTTTTTTTTCATTACATTTGGATTTTTCAGATTTAGAAAAATGGGCACTTTTGTTACCAAAAACAGCTGACTAATATCAACTTGAAAATCCATGATTTAGATACAAGACTCATATTTTTAAAAAAATATTTTCTCTCTATAAATCTGAGGAGAAGCATATACTTATTAGCTTCAGTTAAAGCTAATTAGGCTGCAATGCAGTATTTCCTTATGATGTAGTAGTGATTTCTTTCCCCTTGCAACTTTGATTCCTCCTCCTACCCCCCAAATGACAGCTATTTTTAATCAGATTTCAAGGTTTGTAACTTACTTTTCTGGAATAGTTCTAAAACATATTGCTGAAATTCAGATACATCACAAGCCACTCTACCATAGCAAAATGAATCATAGCTTTTCATGGTCTCTAAGCCTAAAAAACATTTTTTTTCAAGATGAAATTCCCTTGTCTGTTGAGTAAATTGTGACCTTAACTTAAAAGTGCTGTCCTCCATTTTTATTCCGAATGAATAAAAAATAGGAAAACTTACTTTTGTTGTATCTATACAAGCCTAATATATTTTCTTTGTTTTGAATTAAAACATTTTATATTACTCAAAAATGTATCCTTTTTTAAAAAGAGAGCTGATTCATCACCTAATGTTGCAGGAGACTAACATGAAGTCTTAGGAATGTGGAGATCGGTATGACGATCGCTTCTTCTGGCCTCGCCTTCATCAGATGTGTGTAAGTCCGCTCATATTCACAAATACAGGTACAAAAGAGACCAACACAAATCTAGGATTAATTTCATTGGTAATGTATTGATGACAAGCTCTCATGAAGGCTAATCATTTTCAAAATTTAGCATAGATCCGTAGGTTTAAAATTGCTGCATATTAAACTGTTACATCTTCTCTGACCCCACCTCTTATCCTTCCAGATTATAACCTTTAACGCTTCAACACCAACAAAATGTTTGACACATAGGAATCCCATGCCTTGAACATTACATTTCTCATCGCCTCTCTCTTCTGGATAACCTCTTTTCTTTCCTATCTAGTGTATATATCTGGTCATTACATAGAACAAGTTCCTCCTAAACACCATTACATTCCTTGCCTCTCCCCTTTGTCACACCTGCTTGCAAAATCACAACTTTAAGTTACGTCCAATCTTGGGCTGCTCTGACTCTGCAGTCACGCACCCAAATCTGAGTAGAGCACTCAACCACCACCAATCTGTTCTCTCTTTAGCTACTGTGAAACTCAAGTGAACACTGAGTGCTGCCCAGACACCATAATGCATTTCTGTATTCCATTCGCTTCTCTGTTCTACTTGAAAACGATTTCATATTCTCTCCCTCCAAACATCCATCACTTCCTACTCTCGGGCGACAACTTGGTTTCCTACTGCTCCATGAAAATTGAACAGATGACTCCAAGACTCCAAGATGTCTACTATCATTTGTACTCAGCATATAACTTTATCAGGCCTCCATTCCCTCCAAAATTGTTCATTGCACATTCTCGCACATCTAATTTCACAGCAAATCCATTGCTTATAGTTAATCAGGCTCAAAACCCTGCAGTCATGAGACTGTTTTTTTCTCTCTTATACCTTACAGTGCATTTGTCCTGTTGGCTCCACCTTCAAAACACATACAGAATCTGACACATAATTATTATCCTCATTTCTAGTAGTTCATTTTCTCACTGTATTATTTAAATAACCTCTAGTGTCTCTGTGCTTCTATCCTTGTTTCAGGAATTGTATTTGTGACATGGTTGCTATAGATGTTCTTATATAAACGTTCCCTAGACTCCATGAGTTAACCCAATTCCTTTCTAATAAATTCTTCCATAGTTTTATTTTTTCTTCTTTTGTTAATTTGAAATAAGTTTGTTTACTTTCAAACAGCAGTTTTATCCAGCTCTTTCAGTGTCTGCTCATGATATTTTTCTCATTTCATGTTTCTAGCTCTAATTATACTGCACATGTATCTAGAGGAAAGATATTTGTTCGATGTTCACAACATTGCAAATTTTCAGCTATACTTTTAATCATTAATAGTAGTTATTATTTTATAAATTGTCTCAACGTTAGATAGTATTTGTATACAAGTCATAACCTTATTTTAATATCAAATGTCATAAAATATGTAAGACATTTTTTTAAATTACTAAATCTTTACTAAATATCTAGGATGTGCTAGGATTGTGCTAGATTCTAAGGATATAGTGGTTTTTATACAGTGTTTCTGATCTCAGGGATAGTTTGAGAAAGAGATTTCAATAATTACAGTAGAGTATATAAAAAGCATTAGAAGGCATGTACTTCAGTGGAGGTAATAAAGTTAAGTGTTATGGGAGCTTATAAAAATATGCCTTTTTAATTCTATATCAGATAATTAATAGGATTTCTTTGAACAGATAGAGGAAGAAGAGGAGGAAGGGAATCATGGGCAGGCAGCAAATAAGTGACTCTGCGTTGACAGTATGTAGAAGAATGTCAGGGGATGAGATGTGAGAGGCAAGCTATTCTAGCTCCTATCTGTTCTCTAGCAGCCATTCAAGACTGAACAGGATAATGAAAACTCTTCTTTCACTGTTCCCTATCTAATTTATTTATTGTTTTCAGAGATAATAGCTTGCATTCCTTCTCTGTGAATATTTTTGGTTATCTATTACATGTTACATTCATTTATTACAGATTAAAGCTTTAACACATAGTTTTTTGCATTCATAATGAAACACATTGTCCTTCCCATAATCTTTACTGTTAATGCTCATAATTAGTCACTTACCCCTTAATGGATTCACTAAAACCTAGCACTTTAATCACTGCAAAAAAAGTGCCTACAAATAGCCCGAAGCAAAGAGAAAAAGTTGTAAGCTACAACCATTTTAACTGATGAAGGGGGCACAAGGGAAATACAATCTTTATAAGTTATGAGTAACTTGTGTTCCTCATATCTCATTGTGTTTATTATCATTCATTCAATAAACACTAATGGCTACACTGTTGCATTTACATTATACCATAATTGCATTGTATGTTATTATGTCATGTCATACCAAACTACATTAAAACCCACTATGTAGCATCTGAGAAAGTGAAATTACAGTTTTCCCCCATAAAATAAATCCCTAGAAGGGAAAATTGTATCACACAATTTGCTTTTCTGTCCCGCATCTCCTAAAATGTGAGATTCAGATAAATGTAGTCTGTCTTATAAAATGCGCACTACGAAAATAAACAGAGGCAGGGTCACACAATGTTCATGGGAAGTAAACAAAAAACGTGGGTCGGTCTCTGGCTCTTGCTCTTACATTTATAACCTTGGTAAATCACTTAACCTTTCTGAAGGTTTTGAATCTGTAGAAATAATAATAATGGTATTATTTTATTTTATATGATTATATATTATTTTTATATATTTCTTTATATATATATATATATATACACACACACACACACACATATATATGTAAAATTATTTTACCAAGGTACTTTATACAATCTACATTTTACTTTGAGGAACTCCTTATTTTTCTCCTCCAGATATCTGGTCCCTTTCGACTTTCTTTTACCTCTTCCTCTGTTCACCAAAAAAATATTTAATGGCATTTAAGTCAGGTGATACAATACATCGATCGCTATTTTCCAGAAAAAAAAAAATAGGATAAAACACATTTTGTTCATATCTAAAAATATATCATCCATAATTATTTCTCTTATAAAAAAACTTAAGTATTTGCATATTTATCTTCAAAAGACACATTTTGATGTGTAATAATATATCTTTTATTTTTCAGTATCTCTCTTATAAATATCACTGTCTTACCCTCTAGATTCTGATTGATAAAAATATACATTGGTAATTATCATTTACTCGCGCATGTAAATCTTGTTATATGAAAGAAAACACTTATCATAGATTAGCAAAGGCAGAAGTTATTTGCTTTTTTAAAAATTTGATTTGCTTCATAAACATGTTATTTCAAATGTTTAATACCATTAAAGTCCTAGATTTCTATTGAAGGGGTTTGATTATGATAGTCAAGTAGCATTTACTCCTGACATGTTATATAAGGGATATTTTGTTCATTGTGTTGCATATTGTCACAAAATTTTCACCAATTCGAATACAAAAATTATTGAGTTATTCTTAGTATAATCTTTAATTTTGTTAACATTTCCAGACTAATGCTGGTGCTCCTTTTTCAACTGCATTTATTGGATGTATTATGATCATTAATGTACCACTGAAATGATGAAAAATGGCACTGAGAAATGACATGCATTTTAGCTTGAATGCTCTTAAACATCACCTGTAAATATTTGATCCATTTTGATAATTTTGGAGTGTGGTGAAAGACAAGGGTTCAATTTCATTTTTCTACATGTGGAGATACAGTTTTCCATTTGTTAAAAAGCCTATTTTTTTCCCATTGTGTATTCTCAGCATCTTGTTAAAGACTGATTGACTATATATACATGTGTTTATTTCTGAGATCTCTATTCTGTTCCATTGATCTGTTTTCATGACAGTACAAGACTTTTAATTATGACAGCTTTGTAATATTCTTGAAATCAGGATTGTGATGCCACCAGCTTTGTCCTTATTTCTCAAATATGCTTTGAATATTTGCAGTTTTGTGTAGTTCCATATTAATTTAAAGATTATTTTTCCTATTTCTGTAAAAAGTATCATTAGGTTTTGATAGGGATTTCACTGAATCTGTAGATCTCTTAGTGTAACAGACACATCTTAACAGCATTAGCCTGCCAATCCATGAATACAGGTCTTTCCATTTATCTGTGTTGTAATTTCTTTCATCAATGTTTTGAAGAGTTTAGTGTACACATCTATCACTTTCTTTGTTAAGTTTATTTCTATGTATTTTTTATTTTTGATATTATTACAAATGGGGTTTTCTTAATTTCTTTTTTAGTTTGAAGGAAAAGCTTTCAGTTTTAACCACTGAGTATGACATAAGCTGTGTGTTTGTCATATATGGTCTTTATTATGTTGATGTATGTTCCCTCCATAACCAGTTTGTTGAAAGTTTTTATCATGACCAGGTAGTGACCTTTCCTTTTTCTGCATCTATTGAGATACCTACTATGATGTAATTTTTATCCTTCGATCTATTAATGAGTTATATCACAATAACTGATTTGCATATGTTGAGTCTTACTTACATGCCAGACAAAAATCTCTCTTGGTCATAGTTTATGATCCTTTTAATGTCTTGTTGAATTTGTAGTAGTTTGCTTACATTTTTGCATGTATGTTCATCAGGGATATTGGAGTGTAATTTTTTTTCTTGTAGTATCTTTAGCTTTGGATCAGTGTAATATTGTTTCATAAGATGAGTTTGGAAGTGTTCCTTCCTTATAAATTTTTTGGAACAGTTTGAGAAGGATTGGTGTTAATTCTTCTTTAAATGTTTGGTGGAATTCACCAGTAAAGTCATCTGTTATTGGGCTTGTCTTTGTTGGGAGAGTTTTGATAACTGATTTAATCTTCTCATTTGTTTTTGGTCTGTTCAGATTTTCTATTTCTTCTTGGAAGGTTGTACACTTCTAGAATTTATCCATTTATCCAGTCTTGGAAGATTGTACACTTCTAGAATTTATCCATTTCTTCTAGATTGTCCAATTCCATGTATCTTTGTGTTGGTATCTCTGCATTTGAAGAAACAGCAGCCACCTATCCATAGTCTTCATGATTTTGTTTCTTCAGGAAAAGACCCTCACTAATCAGCTGGGCTAGAGATTCTGGGAGCCTCTCAAATAGCAAGGCAACCATCCCCTTCCCTTTGTTCTTAGCTGCCTCTACCAAACTATGCCAGCTCCATCAGCACTCAGGAGAAACAAAAACCAACCCCTTGAGCAAGCAGTTCACTAAAAGACCAGGAATTTGGAAGCATGTGTCACTTGTCTCTGTTCCTGTGCCTTTTCCCGATCTTGCAGTCGTGCTGGTCTTGCAGCAAGCTGTCTGTCCTTTATTCTTGGCTATAGCTAAATCCTAGTTGGCTATGTGTGATTGCTTGTCCTTAGGTTTTGGTTTCATAACCTTGAGGTATTTATTTACAAGCTTAGATTTTGGTTTACTTAAACAGGCCACCAGGGCATTAGAGCAATCTCAGTCTAATGGCCTCCCTGTTTAATTAATTTACAATACAGCAACATATATAATTACATGTTTTCAGAAGTCAAATATACCTAAAAGAAAAAAAAAAGTTAAATTTGAAATGATGGTACATTTTCTGGTTCACTATATATACCTATTGTATAGTCAGATCTTCATCCAAATAAAATCAATGTGAATTACCAAATGTCAAGGTCATCTGAATAGTCATGTTATCAGTGTTTTATAATATTAATAACTTTTCACATGACTGGGAATAATCACAAAAAATTGATTCTCTCTTTAAATAAAGTGTATCCCCTTTATCAAATAGAGGATTCAAGTTGCTTATATTTTTCGTACTATAGTTTAATTGCATTATTCTAAAAAATTAGAAAATTGCAATTTAAACATGAGTATTAGGTCATAAAATGATTCCTGCTAATTATAACGAAGGTTTTTACTACATGCATAATTAATCTTTATTTTTAACATGAGTTATAGTCCAAAATGTAAAACAATTAATAACTAATACATTCTAGGACCTTTATCTCTTATATGGACTTTTAAAAAGTATTGACTTTTCTCCACGGCTGATTAGAAATAATTTTCAATTTAATTGCTTTGCATAAATTAATTGAGAATCAGATTTTCTTACAGAAAACATTTCTTTTAGAATTATCTAACGTTAAAATAGCCACCTCTCTTTATATTTACATGAATGTATTTTTACTTTTCATCAGATTTAAGAACACAATTCAGTAGTTTTGAGATATTGGGATGATATAAAAATACATGATGCAAAAATATTGTGCCTGCATTTTATCAGACAATAAAAAATAAATATGCATTTTCTCTAGGTATGATTAAGTATGCAAACTTGGAATTCACTGTTTCTTACAAGTGTACAGATAATTTGACATAGAGTATTCTTTGTTAATTTTTTCTTTATTTGCTACTAACCTGTCTTCTAGCAACATTGTTAGTATGTTTGCATAAACTGATCCTTTATATCTAATATAGTGAATATTGATATAGCGATAATATAGTGAATCATACATGAGAATATGAAAATAATTTTTCAATGTTTAAAATATTATAGATTTAAATATATCTACTGTGTATGAATTATATATCCAAGTTTTCTTAAATTTCCTATAGAAAATGTAAAGTACTGATGGATTTAATTTGAAAAAAATAAAGGAAAGAAAATAATTTTCTGTGCCCTTATTTATGTCCCCATTCATTCAGGGAATATCTATTAGCGGCCACTCTGTTCCAGAAACTGCAAATTGATAATAACTGTTGAGGAGGATATCAATACAGTTCTAAGTGGACTATTATTTTGTTTTTTAAAAAAATCTATTCCACATTCTTTTTACTAGTTAGAATCTCACCCCACATTATCATGATCCTTTATCTTTCCTCTCCAAGTATTGAGAAACTGAACACTTTTTAAATATTTGAATAGGAAAAGATACCAAGAGATTATGCAGTTTGTTGGGCAAGTATTGATATGTCTGCTCTCAATCTCAGACCTCTCTTATTTTTGACAACCTCATCAAGCATATTTGTTTTTAAGGCTAACAATTCCTTCTAAACATAATAAAAATACTTAATGAAACTCCTTTCTGATGAATAATACGTAGGTTGTGATGACAAAATATAGGTGTGAGAGTCTACACTGCTGACCATTGGTGAATTTTAGTAATTGTGTTATCCACCCTATTTCATTCTAGGCTCTTTAAGCTCAATGCGTTTGAGTGAATACATCACAGTCCACAGTGTTTAGTGATTTATTTGTTTAATAAGGATGTGAGGGCCTACTCCAAGCCCTGGTTGAATGATTGACTAACCAGCATAGACCAATTATGTCCTTTAGTTGAAGACTAGAATTATAACGTGCGCTGAATATTAGAATACATTGACATTGTAAAAGAACAAGCAGAATATGAAAGAAAAAAATAACATGTTTAAAAACATGAATAAGTACTTAGCAGTGTGTTTAAAAATGTTTTTGAATAAAATTCTTCTTGATAGAGCGTTTTCATATACTGTATATAATTTAAGAAATATAAACATTTTTCAATTTAATACATGTAAACATTTAATAAATAATAATTAGAGATGATTAATTTATGTATTTAATGTGAATGTTTTCTATGAGAAAGGGACCCTTCTCAGAAGTACAGATATATTAGTGAATAAAAATCCAAAACTCTTGCTTCTTGGAGCCTGTATTTTAGCCATAGGAGATAGATAATACTAAAAAATATAATAATTAGGTTATAGCCTATATAAAAAGTTGATGAATACCACGATAGAAAAATAAAGAAAGAAACAGTCCTAGGTAAGGGCTGTCAGGACTTTGGAAATATTTCAATATGGTGAAATGGATAAATTTAACTAAAATAAATGTATTTATGGTCATCCTAAACATAAATGCAAAGTGCCTTGTTTTTTTTTTTTTTCCGCCTGTCCCTAATAAACTGATTTTCTCTTCATTCTGTACGGATATCTGCAGAGACTGATCTCCTTTTATTTGGGATTACAATCCCCATATATAAGGCTCATTGAAACACATTATTTGGGCCTACATATCCCAGGAAGTATAATGTACAGCCTTTTACATCCTATATTACCCCCACATTTAATTCAGCTTTATATGATTTTTTGCTAAAATTAAAAATTATAGAAAATAATTTCTATCTTGACTCTAAGTGAATGCTTGTCATTTACCTTTCTTTTCTATATTTTATACTGCATCCTTTCCCCATTTACAGTAATTGTGTGTAACATATAATACTTCTCAGTATTATTTAAGCTATTTTATATATTAATGGTGGGTAAAAAAACAATTTATACCCCAGATACATGCTTTTAGCTACTAGAATTGAAAAAAAGTGGTGAATTTTTGACACTTCACTTCAAGAATCATCTTTTTTGATGGAAATGATTTAAGATTGACCCTGATATATAAAGGGTCGGTGACAGTTAATACTCCACAGCCATACTGCCATCTACTGGAGGAGGACAAAATAAAAGTCAAACTCCTTCCATTCAGATTTTTTTTTTTTTTTTGGGTGGCGGTGGAGGGGTGTTTTTTTAAATACAACATGATACAGTCATGTGTCGTTTAACGATTGGGGTACATTCTGAGAAATGCAACATTATGGGATTTTTTGTTTTGTTTTGTTAACATCACAGAGTGCACTCACACAAACCTAGATGGTACAGCCTACTACCCAGGTAGGCTGTATGGTACAGCCTATGGCTCCTAGGCTACAGACCTGTAACGGCATGTTACTATAGTAAATACTGTAGGAAATTATAACACAGTGGTAAGTATCTGTATATCTAAACATAGAAAAGTTACAGTAAAAGTGGTATACAGTAACTTTATAACACTGGCAAGACAGGTTTGTTCACACTGGCATCACCACAAATATATGAGTAACACATCACACTACTACATTATACGATAGCTACAGTGTCACAAGGCAACTGGAATTTCTCAGCTTCATTACAATCATATGAGACCACCATCGTGTTTAAGTTTATTGTTCACCGAAACGTCATCTGCAGCACACGACTGTATACTATTTTTTATGAGCCTTCACATATTTAAAAATAGCTTTTTGTAACTACGATGACAAGTCATCAATAAATGAAATTATGAAGACTCAAATTAAAAAAAATCTTTATTATTTCTTTACGTTAGAATTAAAAATATTCCAAGAAAGTTTTTCAGACATACTCAATGCTTATCCATCCTAATGTGTTTCTCAATAACAGTGGTGTGTAACTGTCATTATTCCACCAGCATTTTCCTTTTAACAAAAGAATTTTTTTCTGAGAAAAAAAAAATAAGCCAAAGGAATCAATCTAAGAATTTCATGATATTTCTGTGAAAATTCTACACAGGCAAACAGTTCTTTCAGCATTCTTGAATAAACTTGCAGTATATTATAGACATTTATGTTTGGATTTTTTTTCTGGTTGCTAAAAGCTAAGGTATTAGAAATGTATATCATATAAGAAATGTACACCATATAAGCAGTAAAAACAATCATGTTCTTTTCATATAGGTTATGTTTTATTTTTAAAACCATAACATATTTGGCTATTTGTCATCATATTTATGATCAAAAGTAGCATGTGGACAATTGAGCCAGCATCATCTCATATATGATATATAATATTGTACATTAAAGTAACCAGATAAGTATTAGTCAAATGTAACAAGTTCCTAGTATTGATGGCTATAAATGCAAATGTGGCATTAGTAAGTATGAAAAAAAGCCAATGAAGCAATCTATAAATATGCAAAAATTATAATGGTGACAATTTTTAAAGTCGTTGATTCTGATTAAAGGATCCTGCTAAAAAGTTCTTTACTTTTAATACAGAGAACCATTAGATGATTATCATTTCTTAAAAATTTGAAACTTTAGCATACCTAGTCTCAAGAAATTTCAAATAAAAATTGGAAAGATAATTTTCTAAACACTATATAATGGGTTAAGGGCCACAGCTAACCTCTCCTGAAGGGATGTATTTGCACTGTCCTAACATTGCCTGTGGCCAGGGGCTTCACTATCATATCATTCTATTCTGGAAAAAGGTATCTTCTGTGGTCTCTAAAGGATGTTCATCTTCATATATATACTTTTTATTTAATAGCTTGAAAATGTCCCTATTTTAGGAAGCAATGCAGGTTTCAATATACTCCCTCCTAGCACTCTTTCTCTTTTCTTTTCCTCCTTTCCTTCCGCCCTCCTTCCTTCTCTCCCTCGCTTGCTTCCTTCCTTACTTACTTTTGTTAACTTATAAAATTAAGGTTCAAAAATTTAAATCAAAGCAACCAAAATTAAGTTTCTCTAATATACATCAAATGTTAATTCTCCTACGTTCTATTTTAAACAACAATATCCAAACTTTGGTAAACAATCCTTAAGTGATCCAGAAATGTTCTACTAATCCAAAAAAAATGATTTGAAAGATACAAGTCATTTTTAGCTTTCCTAAGAAAAGGAGAGTCATTTCATTACTAATATAATTTCCAAAAGGCCCGTTAAGACTATCCTAATGGTTAGAAGGGTTATTAAATGCCATTATCCATAAATTTAAACCTGCATGTCACTGAAATGTACTATAAATAAAAAATATATATATTTTGCTATGACCACACAATGTTTAGTAATATTGAAAAGCTGTACATGTCCATACACAAAATATATTCATGATCATAAAAGGATTTCTACTCTATTCGAAGGAATAGAGCCCTCATTTGTCTAGAGTTAGGCAGTTTATAATCTTGTTTTAAGTAGGAAAGAAATTTATTATCAAGACGTTGAATAGCACACAGAATCATCAGGCAGCATGAAGAACCAGACTTAGAAAAGGACAAAGCCAAGTTAACTCTGCTTGAAAGTAGCAGGAAAGATCTGACAATTAGAGCAAAGTGTTGCCACTGAAGTTATCACCTCCAAATATTGTGTTTTTGTGTCACTCTAGCATAGTTGCTAGTTTCATATCCAATAGTTTTTCTCTCATTCTTAGTAACAGACTCTAATTTTTTTGCTGAAAACCTTTACACTTGTGATAAATTCAACATTTCTCACTCTCTCTTACATTCATTGTAACCATATATAACTGTTTTATCTAACTAGATATCAGCGAAAGTGCTATAAAGGACATTTTGGAAAAGGCAAATATCTTTACCCCAAAGTATCTTCAGCAAAAGTAACTCCAAGCAAGGTAGTAATAATATTGCTCAAAGACATAACTCTGAGAAATTGCTTTAATTCAAGTGAAGACTTTAGAGGGCTCATATTCTTTAGAAAATTTATAAGAATATATTTATCTAAACTGAGAGTTCCAGTTTATTCCCACTGCCATTGCTAGAAATGGCATCATTCTATGTTGGCATAAAATCTTCAAAGAAAGCTACAGAGAAAGCCATTGCATAGTATTTAGTGAAGATACCTTTTAATTTTGGTGACTTATGAGTCACTACTCTTGAAATTACATATATATTTTAACATCAATCCTATTTTAGGCAATTTTATGTACATTTTGTAGATATGGAAACAGACCAAAACATGTGTTTTTCCCCGGATACATTACTTGGTAGATGGAAGAACTCAAGTTCAAACAGAGCTATCTGATTACAAAATCCAATTCCCTTTTAGTCAAATGTTTCATGAGGTGATGAGAGAAAATATTTGAATAATATATAGGACCACAGTAGTTCTCAGGAATGGACTTTCCTCAATGAAACTGAAGTCATATATGTGCGTAAAGCAAGTCAGATAGCTTTCCTTCAGTCAGTGCATTCTACACTCATGAGCAGACTCTCCCGTGTACAGTGAGTGACCCATGATGTGTACGTGTGCAGCCTGAAATAGCTGGAGCCCCCAGGCTCGCTACTTCTACATACAGGAAACCAATCGTCTCCCATTTGCCAGCATAATCTGGACATATCCCTAGGTCATGCTGTGAAATCATGTGGGAAACGCTGTCTTACATTAACAAATGTATTTGTTAGGCATTCCTGGCAGGGCCATCAGATTTAGCAAATAAAAATAAAAGATACACACTGAAATTTTAATTTCAGATAAAGACCAAGTAATTTTTCATATAAGTATTATATATCCTATGCACTATTCTGGAGGACTGTTATTACTGGGCATCGTGTACCTTATCCAACAATCCTGATTTTTCAGATTTTTCCTATGTCATCATAAAACTCATAGTTGTTTTATTTTGTCAGTATTGTGGCCACACTTTCTAAAACATTTTTGGAATGCGAGTGGAAAAAGGGGTAATTCTCTGTAATGAAAAGAGATAATGCTAAGATGAAGCACAGTGTGTGAAGCTTGACCATAAATGTGTTGGTCACTAGCACTGGGAGTCAATTCAGTTCACACTGCAATATAATTTTCAAATTCTAAATGCTCAAGGACACATCACTTAATTACTGGAAAATCATCACTCTTTACATATTTCTAAGGTACTTAAGAAAATGACCCTGTTTTCGTTCATGTTTGCTCAGAACAGTAACTTAAAGTTCTTGTTTTCCGAGAATCTCTTGGCACCCTGCCTCTGTCTGCAGCTTGCCCTAAGGGGCTACATGAGGTTATTCTGTGCTGACTTTTGGGGAGAAGAAAATATCTTCCACTTTCTTTCTTTTGCCCAGGATGAAAGAGATCTTTACCGCATTCCTAAAGAGTGTGGTTTCACGCCCCTCACGAAAACATTATAAAGTACTTTCAATGTATGCTAAGGTCTGGATTACTTCATTTGAAATAACACTTCCCATGGTACATGTAAATCGTGTTTTATTTTTACTTTAATAATAGCTAATCAGCTTCCTCGTCAAGCCCACCCCAGAATAAAGATAAAGATAACATCAACGGTAGATGCTGTTCCGAATTTTAGGAAGTTGAAAATCACAAATTATATATGACATTTTTTTTCCCAGTTTCTTCTCTCACAATTTCAGAAAACTTCAAAGTTTCACTCTTACCCAAGGGTATTTTGCTGTGCATATAATGCAGCTATATCGCTATATCATGTAGGTAAAACATATTGTTCTAATCTATTTATACTAACTTTACATTTAATTTTTAAAAATCTACATTTTGAATTATTCTTATGAAATAGTGTGTAATTTAATAATCCTTTAGAGGTTTTCTTAGTTATACGAATAGCCCTATGTTAATATACAGCGTTATGCAGAAATAACCTTCTGCATGAACTTATTTCATTAATATATATATATATTTTTTATTTTTCCTAGTTAGGAAAAAGACTTCTTTGCTTCTCTCATAAATTGGTTAAAGTGTCTTAAGTGAAACTATCTCTTGATCCCAAAGTTCCCTTTATTAAAAAAATGGTTCAATGGTTCTAATTAAATTCTGAAGAAGGGTAGTAGGAATAAATCTTGCCAGAACAATTTTGATTTTTAAGAAATGGTATATAATTATTGAATTAGTTTATAATATAAATGTATACCCATATACCATTACATATACATTAATATAATTAGACACCATTGAAATTTTTAATACTGTAAATTACAATGTATTATGACTTTCATTTATACCCTGTATAAGGACCTATTCCTGTGGTTTATCACATATTTCTAGGGTTTGAGAACATGCAATAGGCATGTCGCTTGGTGAGAACAGTGCCTCGTGGAGAATTTTTTGTAAAAATTATAAAAAGATTTCTACATGTTTTGGCCGAATACGACAGACAACTATAAAAAGCTTAGGAAATGGGGGCACATTCGATATAGAGACACTAGATCTTACCAAGAAATATATACATTTATGATAAAATAATTGAGACTACACGGACAAAGACTGTTCCAGGAAAATGGAAAATAGATACCTGCAAAGGTTTTGATAGTAGATACAAGGTTCTTAAAGAGTAGTATAGCATGGTAGGTATTAACAGTTAAATATTAGTTACTATTGTATTTCTCTCATGATACCATATAAATTTTTATGATTCTGTCATACAAGTGAAAATATAAAACATTACATGCTTATCTATCTACTGATGCATTCCCATCTGACATAAATTTACTTTGCTATCTCGTTAGTGAAGAATTAGTGCTTTGTGGATGTGGCAGATGCTATTCTCAACTGAAGAATTTTCTTAGTAAAATTCTTTTTGACTAATCTCTAAAGTGTTTATCTCCATGTAGCATATTTTGTTCATTTTATATAGATAATTTCTGTGGTACTCCATGTCTCAACTCTTCAGTAAAATCAATTGATATTTTGTTTTTATGGTTTATTTAAACATAGATACTTCTGTCAATAAAATATCTTAAAACACATGCATTTTGCCTGTTTAATCTTATTTGTTAAAACTATTATAGAAATAAGCTTAAAATTATTTCTATCTTCTGGTAAAAAATGAGTTCATTGCTGTGACTCTGTTTGCCAGTTGGTGAAATGAATCTATTTGTCTTTTAATGTGAGAGCCATCTTATTACAGAATATACTTATCGTTTCCTTATAATTGTGACTGGACTGCTTGTTCTTCTGATGTGTTCATAAGGCTTCATGAACAATCAAATACTCCTCTGGAAAATGGCACTGCCCGCGTGCATCCAAGTCAGTGACTCTTCTGGTTGTCATCTCTATCCCGGCATGCAAGGTCGTATACTTGTCAAACTCAGCACTGAAACCACCGTTGTAATTCTGGTGTTGCTCATGGAAGATGACAGTGACATATTCGATCAAACCACCTGGAAGTTCCACTTTTTGATGAAGGCTCCATGGAAGCAAAACAATCCTCTCCTCCATTGGAATTCAGACTATCGTTATTTAGCTTCACGATCTCCTCTCCTTTTCTAAAGTCTTCCTCTTTTTCTTCAATAAGTTCAAAACCATATAATTATTTTACTTGGTTCTTTTACTTATTATAATTATAATTATTCTTAGTTTTCTTTTAAAAATTTATGTGAGATACTGAATGATTTTCTTGTAAAAGCTTTGGGCACTTTAGTAGATCTTAACCAGACGATAAGGTTTCAAGGGACGAGAAGTATGTCTTGCTGGTCTTCACAGATGATGCCGTTTTTGACTAAAATTATTAACAGGTAGGTTTGGTGTCCCCTGGCCTTCTCCAGAAATAGGTAAACTGGAGTCACGATCTACAACTGGAGGAAGAAGTGTGACGAACAGGTGGGCTGAAGGTAGAGGTGGGAGGGTGGAGATGGCAGCAACAGTAGGGGGCAGTGAGAGACCGGAATAAATTATTTACTGGTGAGATTCAAATAATCATTTAGTGTGAGCGGTGCTACATTTGTCAGGTGACATATTCAAGCTTTTATTCATTGAAGTATCAACTAAATCTAAACCTAAAAGCCTTTTCTGAGAAGATACAACATCTCTACTAGAACATTTGCAAGCTTTTGAATGGCAGTTGCCTGTATCGCTGGGATGGATTTAGTTTTCTGGAGAGTGGCAACTCTTATGACTATCTGATTGTACCTGGCCTGGTCTCTTTAAATCTCTTTAAAAATATAATCACTTAAAGTACATGTCAGGAAAGCACTTAGGATTCCAGTTGGCTGCTGGTTGCAGAATCAATCTGAGGAAGTTCTTGTCTGTTGGAATGGTGCCATACCTCTGCAAAGGAGCAAGCAGTTTGGGCTCCCTATAGACCTTTGATTCCAGTTAAGTGTGTCCTCCTGTTGCTAGTATGACTGATGACAAACACCACTATCCATGTGTGTTCTTTTGAATTGTATTTGTGGAGTTCATGGATAATAATCTTTTCTTCTCAGCCATTGCATCTAGGACAGGTGCTTCAAATTTGCACCCTGCTACGGTCTGAATGCTTGAGTATCTTCCAAAATTCTTAACTGTAAATACTGATACCATATGTGACAGTGTTAGGAGGTGGGGCCTTTGGAAAGTGATTAGGTCATGGGGGAGGAGCCCATAAATGTGATTGGTGCTCTAATAAAGGAGACACCACAGAGCTTTCTTGCCAATTTGGACATGCAAGGATACAGAGAGAAGTCTGTGACTGGGAAGCGGGTTCTCACCTAACCACTCTGGTACCCTGATCTCAGACTTGCAGCTTCCAGAACTGTAAGAAATAAATGTTGGTTGTTTATAAGCCTCTCGGTCTGTGGTACTTTGTAATAGCAGCTGGAACAGACTAAGACACACCCTTTTCCTACTTTCCTCCTTAGAAATGAAGTGAAAGTCCCTTCCCTTAAATCATAGCCTTCCTCCTTGGAATTAAAGTATGTGGTCTAGCCAGTTTCCAGTGCTGATAAGCTTGTCTTCATGAGCAAGAAGGACAGAGATGCTGTCATGCCTCATTGGCCCAGGGCACTCTCCTCCCACAGACCCTCTGCTACCCTCTGGTTCTTCCAAATATCCCACCCAAACTGCTCTGTAGCCCCTGCCACAGCTCCAACCAGTGTGTTACTGGACTGTTTAAATTTGACAAAGAAAACAAACAAATCTAAAAAAAAAAACTTCAAGACAATTTTCTGAAGTACACAGACATTGAAAAAGGCATAAACATTTATAGATCGCAATTCTTTTAACAATTGTTTCTAGAAAGAATTTAAATCTTTCTTAAATCAATAGATGTTCGCATTTATGATTAAATTAGCAGGAGTATATTCATTTTACAGAGATAGCTCCAGGTAGATTGGAAACAGCAGAATTAAGCACTCTGTAAGGCTTTTAAATAGCCTAAGCCACATAAAAAAACAAACAAACAAACAAACAAACAAAAAAACTAGTTTTGTGCATAACAAAAACTGTTTGCGAGAGATATCCCTCTGTCATGCAACTCACCTGAACCAGGAAGCAGAAATTCTCCCAGGTACTACTCTTTAGCAGTTTCCTTTGTCTTAAATGGCTAACTTTACACAGTTTTTTGGTTGGTTGTTTGTTTTTAAGAAGTGTGGCATATTTCTAGGAATTCTAATTCTCTATTTACTAATCATAAATTGTTGCTACTGTTGTCTTTAATTTTCTTTGATTTAGCTTCCATATTAGGCAATATGCCATTCCGGAAGTATTTCAAAGTTTGAATTCAATAAATGTTCATTTTATTTTGACTGCGTAAATTTAAATTCCATGAGAACATTTTCTCACAATACTAATAAACTGGCATTACAACAGCTATTACATGTCATTTTCTGGCACCAGTTGGCACCTGTCCCATAATAGTCTTCATGCATCCTGTCTTCCGGCATTTATGGGGTAGTTGAAAACTTAAATTCAATTCAATTATCTTTCATTTTTGTGTTTGTTTGGGAAAAATTGGTCCGTAACTTTCAGTTACGGAATTTTTTAGGTTGCAGTGATTGCATTAATTTGTATAAATGTTTACCTGTTACTCAAGATATAATCATTTATATGAAATATATTTCTTTTTATTTAATAATTTACTGCAGAGCTTAGCAAAGTTTTTCAATAAAGACCATTTGTCTTTGTTATTGCTACTCAGTTCTGCTGTTGTAGCTTGAAAGTAGCAGTAGACAATAAATAAACGAATGAGCATGGCAGTGTTCCAATAACAATTCATTTACAAAAATAGCCTGTAGGCTGTACTTTCTCTACTCTGGATCTAGAAAGAAGTAATTCAGGGCTGGTAGAATAGCTCTGTCATGCTCATTAAAAGGATTTTGCAGTTTCTCTAGACATCACCACATCTCAGCAAATTACTCCTACTTATCTACAGTAGGAGAGGGAAGAAGAGAAAGTCAAAGATAATGGTCTGTGCAAAGATTGCAGTCTTCACTCATTTATCCCTGACTCATTTAGACTGTGGTCCAAAAGAATGAGACTCTAGCTGGGTACTCATGGGCATGAGAAAAAAAAAAAATCAGGGTTTCTATTCTTAAAAGGAAAAATTGAACTACAGATATTGGAAGGCTGCTAGCATTTTCTTCCATATTAAATGACTTCTCCACCTTCAGAACACTCATTCTTTCCCTAAAGATGATAATTCAAACTCTCACCCAGCTACTATGTACAACTGGAAATCTGGGATATATGAACAAAGCCTATTCTTCCCCCTTACATATGGACATGGCCCCTGGCAATCCAGGCAACTACATCCATTATTATTGTGTTCCTGTTCCAAGATAATATTCAAAAGAAGTGTGAACAGGATGGTCAAAATAAAGACTCTCATTCAAAAACTGGTAAAATAGGAAAGGAATAGCAGTTAGGCATTCACAGTAGTTGCAAAATGTGGCTGGACATAAATTTTGAATACTACTTGAAATGGCATAAATGCACATTTAAAATTTGTGCGGTCTGGAACAAGAGCACAAAAGGAAGACCAGTCTGATCTCGGAAGCTAAGCAGGGTCGAGCCTGGTTAGTACTCGGATGGAAGACCACCTAGGAAGACCAGGTGCTGTAGGCATAAAAAACAAAAAATAAAAAAATAAGGGATTGTAAACTGACAAGGTCCTTGCAATCTGTGAGGTCAACCAAGGGCTGCCTCGTCTAAAAAGGAAAAATAAAGAAAAACAAAGAAAAAAAGAGGAAGATCACATACAATAGATCTAATTATTTAAAAGTTATACACAGTGCTAATTATTAAATAAAGTATATTCCATAGCCCTAACTTGACATATCCTCTCCCAAGTTTCATAATTTTTCATTAATATCCCTGCTGTATGTGCCATCTCTTTCTCTCCTTTAATCAAGATAGCTAGGGTTTGTTTGCTTATTTGTTTTAATTTCCTCTTGTTTTTTGTTTGTTTCTTATCATTTTGAAGATCTGATTTTTACCTTTGTTAATTTTATTTGCTCCCAACTCTTTTTTGGTTTCTGTTCTAGGTCTTTATCAATTCCTTCCATTTACTTTGTGATTTTTTTTTGCTAGCTTTAAAATTAGAACTTTATGTGATTGTTTTACAGAACTTCCTTGTTTTTTGCTATAAATTTGGGACTATAAATTTTCACTATGTCCTACCTGACCTGTTGCTCACATATTTAGATACATCATGTTTTGATTTTCATTAAGTTTGAAATATATTCTAGTTTTGTATTAGGTAGGGTCCTTGAGAGAAACAGAATAGGATGTTTATGTGCATATGTGTGTAGCGTGTATGGGTGTGTGTGTGTGTGTGTGTGTGTGTGTGTGTGCATATGTCTAATTATTAATATATAATTATACATTACTAATGTATAATGACATATAGCAATATGTAATTATATAATACTGTATACATATACAATTATTATAAAGAATTGGCTCACATGATTATGAAAGCTGAAAATTCCCAAAATCTACACAGTGAGGTGCCAAGCTAAAAACCCAGGAGAGCAGATAGTGTAGTTCTAGTCGAATTCCAAAGTTCGAACTGGGAAGGCTGATGGTGTAACACCAGTCTCAAGGCCAGCAGGCTCAAGTCCAGGAAGAGTCGATATTTCAGTTGGAATCTGAAGGCAGGAAAAAGGCAATATCATACTTCAAAGGCTATTGGGCAGGAGGAATCTCTTACTTGGAGAATAGTCAGCCTTTGGTTTTATTCATGCCTTCAACTGATTGAATGAGGCCCATCCACCTGAGAGAGGGCAATCCGCTTTCCTCAGTCTACTAATACTAAGTTAAATGTCAATATCATCCAAAAACACTTTCACAGAAATGCTCAGAAAAAAAAAAAAATGTTTTGTCGAATATATGGACAACACTTGGCACAGTTAATATGCCACATAAAATCAACAATCAGAAATTTTCATTTGTATTTCTTTTTTGACTCATGAATTCTTCTTTAGGTGTGTATGTCAATTATACACTTTTAAATTTCTTGAGATTATTTTTTTTTGTGTGCAGCATATGGTCAATATTGATGGTTATACCAAACGTATGCGACATAAATATATCTAACATTTGTTTGATATAGTCATTTAAATTACTGCTTGAGTGGCATTGTCTTTTTTCATTCATTTAATTATACCTCCATGTCCATTTTTTAAGGGTTGTGTCAGGTAAATAGCATATAGTTGAGTCTTGTTTAATAACCACTCTGCCTTTTAAGGACAAGAAAGTCTATTTTCATTTAACAAATTTAGTGATGATTAAATTTGACTACCATTTTTTGTTGTTGTTTTCTATTCCTCCTTCTACTTTATTTTGTCCCATTGTTTGCCTGTTCCTTCTTTCGCATTATTTGAATATTTTGTTTTAGAATTCCACTTTATCTGATTTTTTTTGTTTTAGGTATATTTCTTTGTATTATTTTAGTGCTTTCATTAACAATTACAATATACAAGGTACATCATTTTCACAGTTAAATTGGTTTAATTGTATACATTTCTTCCTAAACCTCAGAAACTTTGCAATCATTTAAGTCCATGCATGCCCCTAGCTACCATTATTCTTTTTGTTTTAGTTATCTGTGACAACAATTTACAAAAAGAAAAAAATCTGCAAGAGTATATTTTTTGCTTTAATGAGTGCAGTGCACTCAAATGAATTAATAAGTTATATTGTGTTTTATACTTATACAGGTATATATCATTCTCCTCTAAAATTAGGAGAGAATTTTAGTTGGAAATTTGGTTGGAAAGAAACAAAAGTTGTCCCAATTCAAATAACTTGACCCTAGGCAACATTTCCTACCTTCAAGATAATTTACAAACAAATCATGAGTATATACAACAGAGTTTGTTTGAGAAGGCTGTTGGATCATTGAATCAATCTATGAAAATCATGTTCGTATCTATACATCCCCATAAGAAACATTAAATACGATTTTAAGAAATACACCATTTACAGAAGCAGCAAAAATATGAAATATTAAAGAATAAATAGAAGGCAGCTGTTTAGACTTAGGTGAATTAACTTGTAAAAGTTAACTGAAAGGCATTTAGTAATCTAATGAAATAAAGAATGTGTAAAATATTGGCTAAGGATACTTAATAGTAAAGAGATATAAATCATCACAAATTATATAAAATAGGAATTACACAAATTATACACATTTTGTGTATAATATACACTTTTATCGAAATCCAAAACGTTTTTATTTCAGTGAAAATTTGGCAATCTAATATAAAAATTTATTCAGAAATATGAATGGTCAAGAGTCAACAAGATATTTCTGATGAAGAATAGTACATTATGAGGATTTGACACATAATAGATCAAAATTTATTTTCAAATATAAATAAAAATTTGGTATTTGCACAAGGCTAGGTTATTGAGCAGAAAACAGAGTGCCAATTCCATATGAAAACTTCATATATAACAAAGGTGACATTACTAATAAAAAAGTAATGTAATATGAAAACCATGGAAATGTCATTGGTGTTTCTAATTATATGATTATTGTGTCCTTTAAAAATTAATTTAAAAGGAAGAACTATATTGCAAATAGTTGAGAGGGGAATTGACATGAGGAAATACAGAGAGGCAAGTACAGACTTACTTTCCCCTCTAAATGCTGGAGAGAGAGTATATATCTATTATATGTCAACTATTATTTCAAATGCTTTCAAACACATGATGCTCTGTTTCCTCCTTGGATGACCTTAAAAGTATTGTTTTATTATTCATTTTACAAGCACTATAAATGGAAACCCTGAAACATGATCTATCTGGTTCCCATGGCTAGTATGGAGAGCCGGCATCAGAATTTGACTCTGTAACTCCTATTCTGGAGATCTTTGCAGCATAACTGCTCATTTCCAAACTAGCAACCTACTCCCTGATCAACGTGAACCTCCTACATCGTAGACACTTTTAACTTTTATTCTTGTCACTTTTTCCACTTAAAACCTAATAAATCCTAGCAAATTTATAAGTAAATGTTGTCAAGGGATTTAAGAATACCTCTCTTAGCAGGTGCTTTTACAAATGGTTTCTTAGCTCTACTCTTTATCTACATCCCTTTCTTTCTGCCAAATATCTCACAGTAAAACTAATGGGAGCAAAACGAATACCATTCAATGTCCACAGGAATTGATACAGAAAGGAATTGCCTGAGGCAACACACTTTTGTGAATTCTTTTTTCTAATATTTTCAAACACGTTAGCCATAAGAGAAAAATGGTGTCCTTCAAATGGCCACGCAGCATCAGAATTGTTACAGCCTAATGCAGTAATATTGCTAGAGCTGTTATTTCTAAAGTTTTAAATTGGAATCTGCAATTCAAAAGAGCAATTCAACTAAATAATGAAATGAGAAAAAAAAAAAGCAGAGGCTTATGTGATTGAAAGCAACAAAGAAAACACTGCACACTGGTTGAACATATCAATGTTTGTTGAAACAAACCATTACTCATATTTAATAATGTAGCAATTTGCAAGTCACTGGCACTCATTAATACAACAAATCCTTTAATGTGTCAAACACTCTGCTAATACAATACTTTACCTGCCTACAAGAGAATTATATAGCCTAGTGAGGGAAGGAAACTTGACTGAGCAAAAAGGTAGCATATAACTAACTCTGCCATCAGAAGACAAGTAAGGTTTACTATGGCTGCTGCTAACAGATTTAAGTCTTGCAGTAAGAATAAAAGAATGCCAGACAACTGTTAAACAAACCGAAAAAAAAAATGTGTAAAAACAAAAAGGTGTAAATAAGCTAGTTTTATTTAGGGAACAACAGAAACTTAGCTTAACAGTATCAGATTTGTTTAGAGAAAGAATAATGGAGAAGTTAGCTGACAATTAAGGTCAGCATTACATTTTTGAATGATCACAAAAATAGATAAATCTTACACAGTACCACATGTCAGACACTGTTTTAAACATTGTGCATATATTGACACACCTAATTTTCATAATAATCCTCCAAAATATATCAAATAAGATTTGCATAGGACAAGTTAAACAAAAAGGACTTTAGGACTCTTGTAATAGGAGAGAGAGATTGAAATTAGCTTAGCTCTGCTGAAACAAAAGGCAGGAGAGTTTTTAAGCATTGGGGCGAGCTAGTAGAAAAGTACCGCAAGATGCCAATGAGGAGGGGGGTTAGTATAATTAGGTTATCCGTGTTTGCTAATTGGGATTTATTGATGTTTTGTCACATAGTGACTGGGTGGTGAGGAGTAGCACCACATTTCAAAGGGATGTTTCCCACCCATGTCCTTGTGAAAGGTATTTCCAGGTTGTAAAACTGGCAAGAGGCTGAAAAGATATACTCTTAGAGAGAAATAATTTACAATTCTAAGGTTTCTAAAGTAAATGCTAATAAAAGGACCTAAAATCTGGAAGAAACCTGTCTAAAGTTTGGTCAAGCTGAGGGAAGTGTTAAGGCTCAGGTAAGTGCTATTATTTTCCATTTTTATGGATGAGAAAACAGGCATAAAGATAAACTGACTCTCCAGTGTTACACGGATTTACATAATTATTTACAATCGAAACCCTCACAGTCTGGTTCTACTATTCAAGGTCATTTCTGAAATACCATACTAACTACTGTATGTTATTTAGTACATTCTTAATCTTCATTCGATTAATCATTTTGGAGCTATTAGGAAAGTAGTGAGATTTGCATTTTAGGAAGATGTCTCTGGAGTTTCTACGATGATTGAAAAGTACTGAAGTTCACGATACTGGCATAAAGAGGAAAAGAGAGCTAAAAATCTCAATTAAGATACTGTGGTGGACCCCGGGAAAGAAGTTACCTACTAAAAAGGGTTCCTAGTGTCTAATGGGGCTAATTTTTTTTTTTTTTTTAAAGAGCCTAGCCATCATTTCTATGCAGGGGTCCCTCACGCAAACCACAGTCCACTTCAGGGAGAAGCCTGAACTAAGCTGCCTGCCTCTTGCACTAAACTTCTTTCCTATACTGTGTTTCTGCCACCTGAGCCAGACTTTATGAAGGACTTCCTAGAATCCTATTTCAACCAAAAGGACTGTCCAATGGGAGCTGCACAGCTATATCACCATCAGTATCTTCACCAACTAGTCAAAGTGGCTCCATTCTGACCAATCAGGACAATGTCCTTTGGATCAATCAAGCTGTGAGGATATGGAGTCTTCATTTGTATAAGGGCAGACTAATCAGGGATCAGGGGTGGGGACTTCTGTCTATATAAGTCAGCTCCCCTCTAGTTCCAGAAACTCACTTCCCCTTTCCACCAAAGACTGAAGGCTGTGTTTCCCTGGTTGGAGCTGGAACATTAAAGACATCTTGTTGGAGCAGAGCAGAACAGAGCTGTCTAGCTGCAGAAGGGCCTTGGCCCTGGGCCACCTTGTTGTAGGGCCGACTCACAGCCATGCTGATTCATAACTTAGGCGGTAGCACTATTGAGTTGTTCCACAGATGTGCTGTTCTCACAGTTGCGCTCTATCAATTGAACGTTTTGCACTGAATAGTTTCCTTCTTCACCACACCCCAGACTGGGGATTCCCGTTGGTACTGAATTGGAAACGGTGACCCTTGGGTGACACTGGATATAGTGATCCATGATACAGTGCTTAGCTTGGAGGTACAGATAGAAAGATGGACATGTCATTAAAAGAAAATTTCAATATCAGTCATTTCATGCACTGTGTTTGAAATCACTGTGCAAGGAGGATGAAGAAGAGAAAGTAGGGGAGAAGGAAGGAGAAGAAGAAAGAGGTAACATTCTTTAAGACTCTTACATTAGAAGATAAAATGTTGAAGCTATTTTTGGTTTATAGCCTTCCTCTGTCACTCATAGTTGGTTCAGGAACCAGGGTAGGATTGGCTGTAGTGGAAAGTACCACTGAACTCATTCTAATCTCTTTCCTTTCTGTCAGAATAGGAAATGTGCTCAAGCTCCAGTTTAACCCTAATCCCTCTGCCTATGCCACGAATTTCATTCACTCCAGCCTTAGATTCTCACACTCTCGATTCTTCCCTCTCTTGCATTTTCACAAAACTTTAAAAATTGGATTTTTCCCATAAATGAATTTATTCAAGTATGACCATAAAAAAGAAAAAATATATACAATTGATGACTACCAAAAAAAAAAAAAAAAACTTTACCTTGATCCTGCCTCATCCACTGTATATATCTTTCCTCCTCTTATCTCTTTCATAGCCATATATCTAAATAGGTTAAGGATGTATCCCCATTTTCTCATACTCAACTTTCTTTAACCTACAATAATCTGTCTTTTGATCCTATGACACTAAAAGCATCCATTCCTACTAAAATAATGCATAATATCTAAATTCCTAAGTTAATGAAATTTTTAAGCTGCTCCTTTTTACCAGAACTCAATCTTTTGGATAATACCTAAGTACACTATACATTTTCTTCTCTTTTTTATGATGCAGCCTACTCTTTTTATTGTTTCATTCACATGCTTAAATTCATCTTTTTCTGTTCATGAAATGATGGAATTTTCTCAATTCTACAAAAAAAAAAATCAAATATTTACATCTCTAAAAATAAAAAAAAAGAAAAAAGAAAAAAAGAAAAAAAAAATGATCCTCTGACATCCAGACTCGTACATCTACCTCTTAACTTGATACGTTCCCTTGGATTTTACACTAAACATGTTAGAAAGTAAACTCTCAACTTTTCCACCACAGTTCCTGTTCCTTTAACATTGTTTACAATGCATACCACCATCTATTCAAATATAAAACTTAGTCGTCACCCTTGACACTATTTTCTCCTGAACTCCGTATCCTCAATATTCTTCTCTTCCATTACATTACTGCCAATATGAACATCATCGTTTGGGTCACATCAATTGTCTAATGGTGAAGGAGATGCTGAGCTATGATTGCTGTTAGCTCCCATATTCTATCTATAAAATGCATACTTTGATTTCTTTGAGATTCATACTTTTCTCATAATCAGTCGGCCCAATGAACTAAGCCTTGTGTTCTGCAAGAGAAAGGCTCTGCTGTTTAAGTCAGATATATATGCATTCTATGGCCTAACCTATTCCAGTACAAGCACACCTGTCCTTTTTATATGTCTAGGGTTTAAGCATAAGTAGAGTCTACTCAACATTTTCCTGCATTGTTGAGATATCTATAGTAAAAGTGTAACACTAAGTTCCAAGTTGAAACTCCAAACTTAGGCATAAATCCAAAAGAGATGAAGAATGAAGGACTACAAAATCATGGCTAATTATCAGTATCTCACTGAGCTTTTCTGAGACTTATGCCTATAGCATGAAGAAAAGTCAATAAAACATTTTTCAGGTAGAGCTTCGTGACAATTATTTTTCTTAAAAGCATAGTTAATTATTTTCCATGTTATACATTTTATTCTAAAGATATAATCTTAAGGTTGAAGTAATAAAAATAGTATCTGTCCACATACCTGTTTTCTTTCCTACCTAAAATTTTATATAATAAAATGCATCATCGTTTTCTTCTAACACATGAAAGAATGTAAACAAATAAGCAAATAGTTTATCAATGGTTTTGAAGTCATATCTATATTCTTTATTGTTTTATTATTATTCAGAAAATATTCAGAAAAAATCCACTTCATTTAATTAAGATTCTAAGAACTATATAAAACAATGTAATTCTAGTTCAAATTAAATAAGCCAGATTATTAAAAACAGAGCAATATTTAATATATTTCTAATTGTTCTGCCACAGTTTTTGCCTTTATCCTAATCCTATGGGTGAAAATAAAGGTTTCCCTAGGGTTAAATGATTTTTTTCTTTCTATAAATCACTCTCTTAATTTTATATATAATTGAATATTGAGACTGCGTTACTGCAGCTGTGAGTAGGGGGGCGGGGTGGGGGGAGTCTCTTCTCCTTGGGGCAAAGATCTCTGCCCTGGCCTCTGCCTAGCAAGGGAGCATGGCAACTTTTTGCTTGAGAGGGAGAGCTGTCTTAGGCTATGTGGAATCAAGTTGGGAATAAAGTAGGGATCTAGTGTGCTCATTTTAGATTTGACTCTCTTGTATTTCTCTTCAATATTTTTGAGTCTGTAATAAATGGAAGCTCTACTCAACACAAAAACAATTAATTATTCTTCACAAGTAATTTAGGAACCATATACATTTTACTAAAGTTTTATAGTTTGACTGAAAAGATTTAAATAACAAATTAAAACAAAATTAAACTAAATTAAAACAAGTAAAAAGGAACCTCATAAAATCTCCAATAGATACTTCCTCTCAAGTATCCTCCTTGGGCACCAGGCACTGGGTTAACCCCTGTGGACTGGTATTGCCCCCATAAGCAGCTGTATCCTTCCTGGACCCTGGCTTTAGGGACAAGATTTCCCATTTGAGTCCCTCAGCACCTTTTGTTCTTTCTCTATATATACTGTTCCTCACAGCAAACAAAGAACCTATAAGAATCTATATATTTAGGGGGGCATAACTTACAAATATTATTGTTACGTTTGTATTTTTAAAAAAACCACATATTTCTGTATTATTGTTTTCTTTGGAAGACTGTTACTGACTAGAAGAAAGGATCATTTCTGTTCTTTTTATCCTGTTTACTCTCTGCACATATTGGGCACTAAATGAATATTACTTAATAAGCTAATCGACAAGTGCAAAACTATGAAATAATTTAAACCTTAAGGAGAAAAATCAGTACAAAAAATTGTTGAGAAAAGGGAAACTGCCTATATTGGCCAGCAGAAAGTTTCACTTTTCTTCTCTTGTTCTAATACTGTTGGCAAAAGGTATTTGTTTAGGTGGATTGAATTGAATAGCTTCAGTTTGTTTTTCTAATTGTTAAATTTGTACACTGGGGTCTTTTGTCTCTTTATAAAATAGCTACTAACATGCTAGATTGAAGAAAATATTCAAAACACCCCAGAGTTAAATTCAATAACAGTGGAGACTTCAGAACTAATATACTTTTAAAATAATATTATTGCAAAACTGAGATTATCTTTTTTTTTTCAAGCTCTAGGAATTTCTGTCATAATGAACTTCCAAATTCCCTTTGGTAACTCACTATTAGAGATTATGTGTATCTATACAAGTTATTACATAATAACTCTCCAGCAATTTGCTAGTGTTATTTGTTTCTTCTACTTTGTTTAAATTACTAAGAGACTCCTTTTCTACCTGTTTGGGGTTTCTCTTATAACAAAATATTGTCAAATCCACTAAAGCCCAAAGTAATGATTTTTCTTTTCTGATTGTGGGAATTTAATACCTAATAATTCATTTTTTTGTCATTGGCATGAGTTTTCAATCTTCAATGTTCATCATGAAGTCTGCACAGACTAAAGCGCAATTGAACAATAAATGTTATAATTTGCTGGTATTTATTTTACAATATAATCTAAGCATTTCCTCATCTAAGAAAATAAATCTAATAAAGGAATAAGTATTAGTACTTTCTGTGGAGACTAGACAACACAACTATGCCTTGACCTCCACATAACACCCACTGAATCTAAGACCCCTAAGTTGAGTTCCACGAAAATATAATCACAAAAAATTTAACAAGGGATTCTCATATGTATCCCTGGTTACAAACCAGTGTTCTAAAGCCTGGCTTTAATGGAAAGAGAAAAACAGTAATGAAATCCAATACTTACTATTCATTCTCACTTGCTAGCCTTTGTGTGAAGTCCTTAACATGCAATAACTTATTTAATACTTATAAACACTCCACAACGTAAGTATAATGTTTTATCTTTAGATTTCAGGAATGTCAAATAATTTTCCCAAAGAAACATGACTACTGAGTGCTGGATCTAGATTCTTCTACACATTTATCCAGCATGTTATCATATGGATAAACGTGACTAACAAAACCATCTATTATTTTTTGGTATTTAGATAGTTTCAGTTTTACAGGATATTAGGAATAAAAATGGAATATAGGATTATATACAAATATTTCCCATAATCGGATTTGTCCCATTTAAGATAATTGCTAAAGCAGATTCACTTCAGTGTAGACTCACATTGCTAGAATTACTTGAACCTACACACACACACACACACACACACACACACACACACACACACGGCGTGTGTGTGTGTGTGTGTGTGTGTGTGTGTGTGTAATGTATTCTAACTACCACGGTCTGTTTATCATGGCTTCAGAAACACTGGATGGTTTATTTTCCTTTATATTTTAAAGCATGTAATATGGCAAATCGTTGTCACTTTGTTTTAACATAATATTTTCGATAATGATGTTAATTTTGAGGAAGGTTTTATTTTTCCATTATAAAATGTCTCTATATGTCACATACACTGTGCCAGCCTATTTGTTAGACATGGTATTCACATAAAGTCAGACTGGTAGTAAAAATGAGAACCTGATAAACATGTGCTAATAGGAAGCCATCATTACTACATGTGGTCTTGGAGGGATAAGAGGAGAGTGTGATCTTTAAAACAGACCAAAGTGGGGGTGGAGACAGACAGACAGACAGACAGACACTTGTAGAGAGAGCATCACTTGACAAGAAGCTTGAACACATGCAGTCAACCCAACAACGTGCAGTGAGAGATCAGTCAGAATAAATATCCTGACTCTATTTTTCCCACTCTCTGGTTTTCTACTTTGACTCTATATTGATAGAACCCAATCCAAGGCCACAGGATTAGCATGCCTGTTTTCCTACTTCCTAGGGCAAGACGAGTGGACAGAAACTTTGGAGAAGGAAACCAAAAATATACTGCACTAACCTTCAGAGTCATATTCTCAATCATAAACTGGGACTCACTAATCATCAGTCTTTTGAGAAGGGAAAAAGCCACTATGATAACAGAAAAATAGACCTAGGACTTCGGTATTCCTTGAGTCACAACCAGACTGGATCACAAATAGCTAAATGCTTTCCCCAACATGAACATTACCTTCTGTTCTCATATTTTAATGAGGAGTTTTGTACAATGCAATTTTATCAAATGTGTATGTTCAGTATCCACTGCCAGAGACAAGCAAGTCGGTTATAAGAGTTAAACAAGGCCACATTCACATGTACTGTGCAAACAGTAAGCAATGTACAGAGAAAAAGAAGTACACATTCTACTTTATAGGAATGTTTGGTTTACACTCATATAAATCTTCTGTCCACATACTTATTTTTATTACCATTCTAAATAAAATTATTGTATTTCTTATCTATGAATCTTATACAAAAATAAAGATTTAAGACCCTTCACGAAATTATGAGTGCTATCCTACCACCAAAGTTCATTTTTCTGTTGAAGAATGTCGGTTTTTCAATTGTCATAATAAGAATGTCGACGCTGCCATTCGCTCATCTAATATCCATAGTATATGCACTTGTCTTTAATTGCAGCATAAAATACTGGACTTAACGAAAGTTCTCCATGAATTCAGCTATAACACAAATCTAGTCTTTGACCAAACTTACTTGATATATCTGCTAGTTCACACAATTGATATTACTTTCTAGAAGTCTTAAGCTTTAGTTATACAGGAGCTTATCCAAAAACATAGTATTTGGACCATTTTATTATCTCTGAACCTACAACAATAACTTTACTAAATTACTTAATGATATACCCTCATCTATTTTTAGTTAAAAGCCAGAAAGAAATTTTCATTTAAAAAGTATTTTTGAATGTGTAGTCCAATATTTTGTCTGTTACAGTGCTCACAATGCTTTATATCAGTGTTTTCAAAATAAATGGCTGAGAAAATCTGCTGATGACAGAAAACACTGTCTGCTCCAGAAAATTGTCTGTATTTATTTTAATTCTTCTATAGAATAACATGAAATCACTTCTTATTTTACCTTAGATTTCAAGGGAAACTCAAAATTGAAGTGACAAATAAATACCAATATAACTATTTATTTTCCAATTTAAATTTTTATCTGATATCGGAATAAAATATGTATTAGTATATTAATTGCTCATGTATAGGAGTCTGCCTCACGTTTTGGTCATAGAAGAAAAATAAATCAACAAAAGAAAAACAAAGAGGATAAAGGAATAAAATAGCAAGATTTAAAAAGAAATATATCAGCACATCACAACAAATGTGAAAACATTATGAGCATAAAATTTACAACCATTAAATATCCATTATTCAAAATGTAAGAATCAGTTGACTTTTGTAGATATTTGCTGTATTCACTGGTTTATTGAATAAAACCATATTTTATAGAGATCTATATTGATCTAACACTATTTTAACATTTTTATTGAGCTAAAATTGACATATATAAAAATTATAGATTTGCATGCAATTCTAAAAAATAACAGAGAAAGATCCCACGTAAATTGTACCCAGTTTCCCCAGTGATAACATCTTACAGAACTCTAGTGCAATATCACAAGGATGTTGACATTTTTAAATCCACTGACTTATTTCAGGTATTACCAGTTTTATTTGCCCTCATTTGTGTGCATGTGCATATTTAAATTGATGCAATTTTATCAGATGTGTATGTTCAGTATCCACCGCCAGAGTCAAACAAGGACACGTTCACAAGGACCCCTCGTGTTGCTCTCTTATAACCAACTTGCCTGTCTCCCAACCCTATTACCCATGCTTCCCTCTTAAAAGCCACAAATCTATTCATCCATTCTCCACTTCTGTATTCTTGTCATTTCAAAACCGTTATATACATAGCATGTTACTTTTTTTTAACTGGCTTCTTTGCATGAAGGAAAGAAAATTCCCTGGAGTTTCATCCAAGCTGCTCATGTATCAATCATCTGTTCCTCTCCATTGCTGTGGATGTACCAGAACTGTTTAGCTATTCACCTATTATAAGTCATCTCTGTGGTTTCCATTGAGAATAATATAAATAAAGCTACTATGAGCATTCGAGTTCAGGTTTATGTGTTAACATGAATTTTCATTTGTCTGGGATGAATGCCAAAGAGTGAAATTGCTAGGTCACATGGTGATTTCATATGTTTTAAGAAACTTTAAAATTGTTTTCCAGAGTGGCTATACCATTTTACATTTCCATCAGTGATGTCTGAGTGATCCAGTTACTCATGGCCTCCATAGAATGTGGTGTTATTATTATTTTTTTTTAATTTCGGCCATTTGATAGGTTTGTAGTAACACCTCATTGTGGGTTTCATTTACATATTCCTATTGCCTAAAGATGCTGAACATCATTTTACGTTGCCATATGTTTAAACTCCTTGGCAAAATGTCTGTTGAAGTCATTTTCTCATTTTCTAATCTGTAGTATTATGTACTTTGCTAAATTTAGCAAATTTCCAGCCATTATTTTTTCAAATGTTCTTTTGTCACACTTTCTTTTGCTTTTGTTTCTGGGATTGATGATACAAATATTAGATATTTTGTTGTTTCGCACATCTAGAGTACCTTTTCATTTTTTTTTTTATATTTTCTGTTTTTCATATTGGATTAATTTTACTGATACTTCCTTAAATTCATTGCTTCTATTCTCTATCACCTTCACTCCAGTTGTGGGCCTATTCAGCAAAATATTTTTTAAAAAATTGTTATATTTTTCTTTTCTATAATTTCATTTGGTTCTTCATAACTTCTCTTTCTTTGATGAAATAATCTATTTTTTATTTATTTCAAGAGAATTTATAATTTCCTACTGAAGCATTTTTAGGATCACTGTTTGGAACTCTCTCAGATAATTCCAATTTTTGATTCATCTTGGTAGTGCTACCAGTTGATTGTCTTCTCTCATTCAAGCTGCTTTTTTCCTTGGTACAATGGGGGATTTTTTTTTTTATTGAATCATGGACAGTTTATTATGTCAGGATACTTTAGGTTGTATTTAAATCTTTTATTTTTTCAGGTTGTATGTGTGTATGTGTATGTGTGTCTGGTAATTTTGCTTGGGTTCTTTTACAAGTACGATAACCATTTACCCATTTTATCGATCCTTACCTTTAATTTTTTAAAGGATGGCAAATTATTTTTTGTTTGATAATTCCAAAATCTTTACTCTTTATGTATCTTATTCTACTGTTTTTGTTTTTGTTTTTGTCCTGTTGTCTCATTCATGGTGTCTTCATACCTTGAATGTTTAGTGATTTCACGGGAGCTTCACTTTCTTTAAAATGATATGTGTATCTCGATTATATGGAATTGCCTTGGAGCTAGGGTGTGAAAACTGAGATGGTGTGATGCTTCTCAAAAATGGTCACACCTGCCTTTCTCAGGCACCTGAGTCTCCTAAAGTCAGATTATCACTGAGTTTAAGTTTTTTGTTTCTTTTTTTCCTTTTGGTGACACCTAGGTAACATGAATTTGAGGTGAAAAACCCATGTGAGAGTCAACTTGATCCCAAAATATCAGAGAATCCTATTATGCCCTCTACTAAGCACCAAGGTTTGAAACAGGATTTTTTTTTTTTTCTTGTGCTCCCCTTGGGAGAGCATGTCTTTTCTTCTAGTTCAATTTTAAACTGCTAATTTTTCATTAGAGATGTTAACTTTATGACAGACTTCTCTTTTCAGCACTACACTAGGGGAGGACCTTAGCTGTGTCTCCTACCACCCCCACCCCCCATCCCCAACTGTGGACCCTGGACACTGAAATGAAATTTAACAGGTCTGTCAAGAGCCTAAAAGCCTAAAACAAGCTTCAGTGCCGTTTGGCTTCCCCTGTTCCAACATCTACTTACATTTTCCTTCTTTCCTTGCCAATTGGTGGCTGCAGTTAAGATCACTTTTAAAATATTTGTTTAAATCATGAGTTTTAGTTGTTTTCACAAGCCGTGTCAGGCCACCTACTGTAAGAAAGTCAACCTATATCCTTTTCTAAACGTTATATTATTTGCTTTCTCATAAAGACTCTAAAACTACTTTTTAAATATCAGTATTTTTGAGCTCTTTCCTCTTTTATCACTCCTCTACCTCCTACTCAGATCGGGCTTTCTTCTTATATAAACAAAACTTTCATTGTGCAAGTATCTCTCAATGTTAGCCCCATGAAATTCATCTCGAAGTCTTCTGGTGGCTCCATTGCTAACTATGTGACCTTTATAAATCATTTAACCTTTTGCTGGCTCAGTTACCTCTTCAGTTAAATAAAGATAATAGTGCCTATCTACTAGGAGTTTTCAAAGATTAAACAAGATAAGTATTTCCAATATGTCAAACATGTGCCAGCCACTGGTAGTAGGCCTTGAGCAATAAAATAAACAGACTAAATAAATTTCTGACCTTTTGGAGCTTTCGGACTAGTTAGAAAAAGAATAAACACCCAAACATTGGTGAAAAACTAAATGCCAAAGCTCAATGACACAAGAAAAGTAGTAACTGGGTAAGTGAGGCTTAGGCTGATGCTGATTTCCTTAAATTTAGAGACATGGTATCTAATGAATAAACGGATTACGTTCACAAGCCCTGTGAGATACTTAGCTTGCAAATGTCTTTTCTCACTTATGAATACTTATGCTTAATAATTAAAAGTACAGTACTCAAACTTATGCATGTGTAATGACATCATTTTACAACACGAGATAGTCTTTAAAATAAGTATCACTTCAGTGAATATTTCCCCCAACTCTCAGATAGATTTAAACGATTTCTTATTTCCTCTATTCTAAAAATAAATCCAACTTCAGATAGCTTGTGTAACATTTATGTATGTGAGAAATAATAAATAAAAAAATGTTCTAACTGGTGTCAATGATAATGAGGAGAGGATTCATGCATTTATTCCTAGCTGAAGAACTGCCTATTTTTACTTTACTTTAAGCTAATTTTACTTATACTGTAATAAATACCTAAAATGCATAAACATTTTTATTCCATGAATGAAGGATTTACATACAAATATTTGTGTTTATTTCTTAATTGAAATGCAAATTGATACTCAATGCTATTTCTAATATTGATAAATTTGTAGTAAATATTTTTAATTGTGGAAAATAACAGAAGTAACTCTAAAGTTTCATATAAGTTTGGACTGCCCTTTAACTTCTACATTGAAAACCTTCTAAAACCTCTTAAATTAGAATTAGTACTTCTCTAAGTTAGTAACACTGTCAACGGTAAAGCAAGGAGAAAAAAACATTTAGCTAAGCATTGTATAAGTTCTGAAATGTTTTAACTAAAAAAAAATAATAATAATTAATTAAATTTCACAAAACTCTAATTTAAAAAGCTTTCAAACTTAAGAGTTAGAGTTTGTATGAGTCAGTGTCAAAAATAGAAAGTTACAAAAGTATTAACATAAGTCAAAGGAAAAATAACCTAAAATATCATGAATATAATACTAAACTTGAGTTAAACTTTCCCCCTCAGTTTTAAGGCTAATTGGGACGAGTTTCTAAAGGTGAGAACAAATATTAACTTTTAATGACAAACTGTAGTTAAAAAAAATTCGATGAATAAAAGTATGCAATAAAAATATAGGATAGAAATATACAAATAGAGAGCGAGCGAAATCCTGCTTATAGCTTTGTTGTTCCTTTAAATATTAGATATGTAAAAAATATTAAAACATTTGAAAAAAGTTGTTAGTTATAAATATAGGGAATATAAATTTGCTGTTATCTGAAAAAAGCATAAAAAATCAAAAAATATTCTTCATAATATTTATTTTCCATAGATATGTGCCCGAAAACACACCCTGCAATAATGTAGTAACGATGACTTTTGTGGCTATTAACTGCATCATGTGTAAAGGCAAATGACTTTAAACAAATAATTTAATCAGAATAATGATAAATACAGTTGACCATTGAAAAACTTGGGTGTGAACTGCAGGACCACTTATGGCCCATTTCTTTCAATAAATATATAATAGGTCTTCTGTATCCCCAGGTTTCACACTGATCCATGACTGATAATCTGCAAATGTGGAGGGCCTACTATTTGTATTATTCTATACCATTTTATGTAAGAGACTTCAGCACCTGCAGGTTTTGGTATTGAGAGGGGTCCTGGAATTGATCCCCCAAAGTTACTGAAGAATGACTATAGTTAAGCTCTGGGGAAATAACAGGTTACATGTGAATTATCAACTATGTGGGTGGCGCGGGGGATCAACACCCCTAACCGCCACGTTGTTCGAGTCAGTTGTACACAATCTGAAGGACATGTACGTGATGCTATGAAAGTTTATAATCAGGAAACGGGACCTAATCTTTTTTAGAGATAGGAAACAGATCCAGATATTCTCTAATTAAGTGATGTTTGAGCTGAGCTAGAAAAATTAGAAACAATTAACAATAGTTACCACAGTTTATTTCAGAGATTAGTAATACAACTTGAACCATTATGTTCTACTTGAGAAGATCTTCACTAATGGATTATAATGTTTAAATGTATTATCATTTAAAACCACCTAAATATTAGTGTATTTATATTAAAATTACTGGGAAACATTTCATCATGTTATAAATTTAGTATACAACAACCAACATCAAAATATTTCTCACAGTCTATTTGCAGAACAATGCCTTTCTCCACGCTTGTACTTGGATACACAGACACAGTTAGAACAATAAGTCAGATTTTATATAATTTCAATAGAGAGCTCTTCTAAATAATATTTATAAATTTAATTGTTATTATTTTCAATAAAGAGCTATGGGTAAAAAGACTATTCAACACTGTGACTACCGTCTCCAAGTAATAAATGAGTTGGCTTTAGTTGCATGACTCAGTTCTGCTTTCATTTTCTGTTTACTCCTACATCGGATTTGAAAATAATATGACAGGAACTACATTGCCAACTAAAAATACTTCATTATTTTTAATGCAGTTTTTAAATTATACTTGACTTTGCTACATGGCCAATAAAAATGTATAAAAACCTCTAAAATTATATGCAGAAAAACTTCCCTTCTTTCAGGCCAAATAGAACCTTGAAGGAGCATTTTATGGTGATGTATCTGATGGATGGTCAATAGTGTACAGGCTTACAATTTTTTTGTTGTCAGAGATTAAGTTGGACATTAGAAAATGATTATCTTAGCACCATTTCTACCAATATCTAACTGTATGGTAGTAAGTTCTCTATTTACATTTCTAGTATACAAAAAGAAATATAAAGTGGTGTAAAAAGAAGATGGAGTAAGAGGCCCTACACCGCCCTTCTCCTAACACACACACACACACACACACACACACACACACACACAATTCACAGACAAATTCATTTTGTGAGAGATAAGAAACTAATTGAAATACTTCTGGATGCTGGGATAATGCAAAACCACACTCACCAAGGCTGATAGGGAGATATGGGGCATCCTCTCCCTACCAGAGCCCTGGCCCCCAGTGCAGTGCCATCTGATCAGGTAGAGACCTATCGATCCCAGCTTCACTCACAGAGGGGAAAGGTTGGTTTACATCTAGTGCCTCAGCTCTCTGATGGAGTTCTCCAGAGGACCAGCTTCTGTCTCACCAGACTTTGACCGCTTGAGGGTCCAGCAAAGTCTAGCCACTCAGAGAATAAAGGTAGTAAACACCATTGATCCCACTTCCTGCTCAAAGCAAGCAAATAAAAAATCCCAGTTCTCAGCTTCCCACCGAGTAGGAAAAGCATTGATCTGTATATCCCATGTCACAACTTTGCAAGGGCTGTCCAAAAAACTAGCATCTGTCTTGCCATTCTCAGAGCTCTGATGGGTTTGTCACAGTCTACTTGCTCAGGAGAGAACGGAGGTGGTGGCTTGGGCTGGTAATTGCCTTAACTGTGTTCCGCTCTCCTACTCGACTCAGTACCGAGCAAGCAGATAAAAACCACTGCTGCTTGCTTCTTTCTGGGGAGGCAAAGAATTGATAGAGGCCACCAGAATATCTCACTGGGCTAATTATTGGGGGTCCTTTCCTGCATGAGGTCAGTCCATGAAGACTGAGTGAGGGGGCTGCTTTGTCAAATACAGAGACACCAACACAGAGTCAAGGAAAATGAAAAATCAGGCAAAGATGTTCCAAACAAAGCAAAAAGATTAAATCTCTAGAAATTAACCCAAGCAAAGTAGTTATGAGATTTATGTGAACAGAGAATCCAAAGTAACTCTCATAAATATGCTTACTGAGGCCCAGAGAGACTCATCTTACCAGAAATATAAAGGGAGTGTTTCCAATTGAAATAAAAGGACATCAAATGACATGACAGCATAAGTAAGAAACCTTTTGGTAAAGGTAAATAAACAGACAAATATAGAATGCTGTATTACTATAATGGGGATAGATAAATCACTTTTTACTCTAGTATAAAAGTTAAAAGGCACAAGTATTGAAATAATTATAACTAATAAGTTTAAATACACAATATAAACAAAAATAGTGACAACAATAATGTACAGTGTGTGAAGGGAAGAAATTAGACTAGAGTTTTAAATATGATTAAATTCTAGTTCTTATCAGCTTAAAATTAAGCTGATAAAGCTGTTATAAATTAAGACATTTTATGTAAATCCAAAGGTAACTGCAAAAGAAAAAAAGTTTATAAAAGTTATACTGAGAAAAAGGGAAAGGAATCAGAGTATACCAATATACGAAACAAACAAACAAACAAACAAAAACCACAAGGAAATGAATAAGAGAAATGCAAAATATAAACTACAAGACTAACAGAAAGCAGCTAATGAAATGAAAATAATAATAATATCAATAATTACTTTAAACATAAATGGATTAAACTCCACAAATGACACAGACTGATGGAATGAGCATTCACAATGATTAGGTATATAAAGACCATGAACACATTCACATCTGTTCAGTTTACACTTTGCTACCAATCCCTATGCCATAAATTTAAAAATCAAATAAACAAACAAATAAACAAACAAACGATTTCAGAGATGTTCAGACTTTGAAATTGAACATGAGGAATTGGGAGTCTGTAAATAAATGACTGAATGAGATTTTAAATCAGGCTCAAAGGAAGCCCTTGCTTCCATGAATGAAGAGAACCTGGCTCTGTGTATTTTATGTGGCAGTTTTCTCTTTTGTAGGAAGCTACTACTATGCATAGGTCTCACTTATGCTTGTACTTAAAGACATATGTATTTTAGTCAAAAATCGCAAAGACATAAAATCCAGCTATTAGAGAGCAAGGTTCACTTAAACATATATTTAGTTTAAATTAAACAAATAAATAGCTATTATTTAGCTATACCTTTTAGAAACTGTGTTCACTCTGGGGCTGAGGAATGGGAGTCACGATTGGGAAGTCAAACTCTACAAACACCAAAATGCAACCGCTGTATTGACAAACTCTCCATTTTAAGTAAAGGATAAACGAATTAAGTTTCTGAATAAGTCCTTAGGTAGAACCAATCTCTGATTGATTTTAATAAAGCAAAGAGACTGTTCTTTAAGTTTACTATCTAAAAGCCAAATCCATCTCAAATCTAAAACAATATATGACATGCACAGAAGCATTGGCTCTTCCTTAGTAGTCAAAAGTTTCAAAATGTAGGATCCCCAATTTATATTTTTAAAAAGTATTTAAATTTTAACCAGGTCTTACCGTTATCAAATCATATTTGTGTGTGTGGTTAAACTTGGTACAGAGATGAGAGCTGCCACTTATTCACTGCAGATCACACCTGTATCACAGAGTCAGAGAAAGAAAGGTAAAAATAACAGAAGCAGTCCATGTGAAAAAAATCTTCCATTTCATTCTATAAACAATGATTCCAGAAACAAATCATAGAATATCGGGGAAGGGAAGTTTAGTTCTCTGACTTCCTATGATATCATTAGGGAGTCTTTTCCAATTGAAAGGATTTTCCAGAAGAAAACCAGAGGGACGTTCTGAAATCAATATAGTTGAGTCAGACAATTATAAGTTTTAATTAGGGTTTCTCCACTTTCTAGTTGTGTGATGTTTGATCAATTTATTTAATGTCTCTGACCTCGATTCCTAACCAGAACCACCAAGCTAACCAGAATAGTCATCTTCACATTTTCCTTTCTGTAAGTCCAGTAAATTTAGAATTTTAGCACAGATTTTTGTGAAAAGTAAATATAAATGTATATAATTTAATACCACTCACAGAACACTGCAAACTCTTCATGAATGATATTTATTATGTATTAATTTTATCCATAATTAGTAATTTCAATAATTAGCACATGCCAAATTTGGATAGGTATTAGATTTAACAGCTCTCAAAATTTCATTAATATTTCAAGTCTCTAGCTGAGTTCTGTTCCAATTTTTCTCTGAGATGAAAGACATTACAGTGCACAGTAAAAACTAAAATAGCGCCGTTGTTTCTCTAGAGGTGAACTCCACCATTTCTCTCTCCCACTCCTACCACAGGCAAACTTTTCTAGAAATAGTGGTTTTCAAACATTTTGATCTTGATACACAGTGAAAAGTTCATTTTGCAGCATATCACGGACTTCATCCCCAATATCCAATTATGCAAGCAAAACAAAATGTTCTTAAAAAATATATTCTCAAAACTATTATTCTATTTCCTCTTAAGACATACTTTAAATAATGTATTGTTGCTGGAAGTTTAAAAACCTGTTGTCCTTAAAGAAAATAAATTGATTAAGAAATTATTAATTGAAGAAATTAATAGAAGAAGAAATTCATGTTACTTTTGTATCATTCTCAAATATATTTGATGTTATATTGTTGGCCACAGTGTCTATCAATTTTGTTACCTTTAATATAAATGCTGTAATATTTTCCATTTAATAAAATTCGTAAAAGTGATGCCATTGAGTGGTGCTTATTGAGTATAAAGTATTTGTAAAATTATATAAACAAACTGATTAAGAATGACATGGTCCTAATTTAAAGCATTACCCTTTTCTATTTAACACCAGATTAAAGAAATCAAGACTTGAGAACCATGTTTTATTATAATAGTAAACATTTCTTATATAAGCAATAGCAATTATCTTGTTATTTATTGAGGGATTATCTATATTGAAGTTATGAAATTATTAGTGGGGGAACAAAACATGTCAGCTGTTATCCTCCTTATTCTAGGTTAATTCTGCTTTTCCTAATCTCATGCTCACTCAGATGGTATACTATATGAGGCAGTGCATAGCTTCTGGCATTTATTGAAGATTTGCTATCTATAAAATATGCCCGAACCTTCAAATAGCAGAATGCCTAATTCCTCTTCTTCAAACTACCCAGTAATTTTTTACAGTGTGTCACATTAAAAATTTAAAATTACCAGTTAGTTGTAAAAAAATAAACAGTACAGAAACAGATATAAATGGAAAGATTAAGGTTTAATATTGAGTACATCTGCTACTTTGTCCCAGGACCTAAGCATTTTCACTTATTATAGAAACTATCTATCTACTCTGAAACAGAAAATAGACTTTTAATATGTAGGCTAAAGCAAAATAAATTGCATTTCTTCTCCATCTTATTTCAAATTTTTCAGTTCCTTGTTCTATTTAGTATTGGTATGCAGCACACATAATTTATATTTGAATTCCAACACTTACTTGACTTTAACCTGCAGAGGATGTCAAATCCATTGTCCATTTCTTTGATAATTCTTTGCCCGCACTAAAACATGACCAGATATACTCTCATGTACGTTAGCTTGATACCGGCTGTTGCTATTTCCTGCATGATTTACATAAAGTACAGGCTTGTGGAGTTAACCTTAATAATCAAATTAGATAAAGCTATTTTCACTGTATTCATCTCCATTTAATACAATGAACCACAATAGAGTTATTTTGATATCTCTTCAAATCAAGCCCTTGAAACATTAAATGATGTAAATGTATGAGGTGAAATATTGAGTCACTGAAAAGGAAAGCTACTGCATAAGACATAGCAAAATTGTGTACCCCCTCGCTGTAACATAATGATGAGAATGTTTCTGATGCACTCATGCTTCATATACACGACATAACTAGCAAATCACTTACCACCATTCTTAATATAAGATTGCCTATTAATCCATGAGGTTTAACTGTCTCTGAAGACCTAAAAATTTCAATATTTGAATAAGTTTCTGCCTTAAGTTGTCTGCTTCAGTAATTTCATTAAGTTAGGTGTCTCCATTTATGCATAATTCACAGATAAATACTTCAAACTGGGAAGCTATTCTGTCTTCAGTATTCAGAAGATTAAGTAAAGATGGTTAGGGCAATGGAGATTATCTAAAGAAAATATAAAAGACTTTCTGTATTTCGTAGTGTCCTTTAAAAAATAATCTAAATTTCTAAAATTGCTAAACTCAGCATTTGAAAATAAGATGGATTCAATCTAGCCACAGAGAGGAGCTGTGAGAACCAGTCAACTGTGTAAACCAAATAAAACTCTTGTCTAAAACGCCATGAACAGATTTTTTTTTCACCTATTCTTACAGTAAAGCTTACCAGGGTATAGTGGGCATCTAGCCAGCCGCAGAGAGGCAGTGAAGAGAAGTGCAAGGGGAGAAAAAGTAATTCACTCAAATAAATTTACTGGAAAGCTTTGGGCAGCTGCCAACCAGGATGAGGGCAAAGCAGAGAAACAAATTATATCAACATAACTTCAGCAATGGAAAACAGAGGTATGAAAAGTGTAATAACCTTTTCCGAATGGCTATTAGAAGCCCCAATTTTGGAATAAAGTACAGACAGTCTCCAAAGGAAAAACAAGTTGCAGTGTTTTAAAATCTTTGAGGATGTTATTGAAAACCCAAAACATATTTTCCCATCAACATTATATGGTCAATGACGATTAGATCATCATGCCAAAAGCAAGTTTTGTTCCAGTGACAGTACGTACAATGGCTACAACTGTCTGAAGATACAGTTTCCTCTGTATGTGGTGACATACCCAGGGGAAAGTGGCTTCCCAATCCTATCTTAAAAGACCAGGGTCCTCTTTCCTACTGCCACATAGTACAAGGAGGATTTCTGGGGGCTGGGGGGCCTGGAGGCGGGGTGAAAATTGTCTATGAAGAACAGTCTTCAGGGCATGGTGGGATATGAGAACAGAGGAAGAGATACTGGGCCCTGTCAGTGGTTATCACGGGGTGACATGAGGCTTCAGTGTTGAAGACCATGCACATGATATTCAGAAACATCTTCAGACACATGCTGTTATTACCCTTTTTTTGTGGGGAGGTATATTAAAAAAAAAAAATTTGTCTCTGTGTTTAATAGGATTGGTGCATTCCACAGTGTCTGTTACTCCATCATAGTTAGAAGTAGAATTCGACAGATTATTAATAATTATTGATATTTGAATATTCTACATTCTAGACACAGAATAAAGACCAAGAATTCGAGAGAGTTTACATAAACCTGAGACTGCAAATAAAGTTAATCACAGTATCAGTGTTGGCTCAGAAAATTACTGTAAATTGACAACGAGGAAGATAAAATCAACTAAGTTGTTGAGACTAGAAATCCTTTCCAGTACTCAGTCATAATAAGGCTGATAGTTCTAACATGGTGAGAAAACCACAGAGTAGAACCAGAAATAAGGTCTACACATTCAGTAGGTGGGCAGACAGAATCATATCAAAGATACTGCTTAAGAAGAAGAGTACCGCCACACTCAATTCTTTTCAAAGTCCAGAAAAAAATCACCGAGATATCTATACATCTGAAAATAAAGACAGGGTATATAATACAAAAATTAAAGCAAAATAACTAGACAAGTTCATACGAAGTGATAGTTTAAAATTAGAAGATTCAAGGATTTTATATGATACCTACAGAGAGGAAAGAATAATTCCAGTGACCTATCTGTGACATGGTAGATATTAAGAAGAGCTGGCTGAGGTGAGAAGAAGTGAACAGTGTCTGTAAATGAATGGTTCAATCAGACCTATAATTGGGAAATTACATTTGAATAATTTTACCTTTCACATTTACTTTTTGTTGTTTTGCTTAGATCATATAAACAATTAAAGATACAAAATAAATTATATGTGAAAAATAATTTAAAAAGTATTAATTTCACTTCTATTTTCCATTTATGTAGGAAACAAAATGAGTTAAATGAATTTTCCAACTGCAAAAATAGTATAGCAAATTTTGTACCTTTTCATGGACTGTTAATTACCAGAATTAAATGAATAAATTTTAGTATATTTCATTATTTATAAGGACGAATAAATACATTTGTAATACTGAGTTTATTTTTACTAATGTAAAAGTGTAGAATTAAAACTAATTTTGAAAATGACAAACATAAAAGTTGGATATGAACAAGTCTAACAAAGTCTATTAAGAAAGCAAAAACACTAGTTTAAAAATATTTCCAGTTTTTACTAATAATAGAACAGAATAATACTGGGAACAGAAGATAAATCGAATTTTGTTTCTTATAAAGATGGGCCAATCTCAGTGAAAATTTGCAATGTATAGTTTACTATTTAAATACTTTTAGGATATTTTTTATAGTAAGAATAGGTGCTGAAATTTTGTGTATTTCATAGTTTTGAGAGAAAATGGTTTCAAATTTTACTGTATTTTTATTTGGTAAATCAGATATGACAAAGAAAAATCATAGTCAAATAATAAATTTCATTTTGCTGAAGAAAAACATTTTAGAAAAAATTAGCTGTAGATTGTCTAACTTTTAGAATAAAACCAAATAATTTACTTTGAAAAATACGTTTGATTAGAGAAGAATTTGATATTTTTAATATTGCTCAATACAACACCTTTAAAATTATGGAAATCATCTATTAAATCTATACTTCCAGTTTTAATTATGGTCATCCTAGGGGATACCTGATCTAAGAAGATTCCTCCTACAATTCCACTATATATAATAGAAAAATATTATAATTATTATTATTTGGTAAGAAATGACATGCCAAATCTTAATCATAATTGTTTTTCATTACTCATTACATTTATTACTGATAGCTAAAATACTTTATTTTGCAGTCTCATATATATTCATATATATATATATATATAGTTATTTGGACAAATGAAATGGCACTTCTGATAAAATTTTACTAATTTATCTTGAAAAACAGTTCTTGTCTAATTATTCCCTTTTAATAATTTAAGCACCTTGACATTTTTTTCTGCAAATTACTTTTCATTCAACACATTGAAATAACTGATTGTTTTCTTCATTACAAAAGAAAAAAATAAATATTAAACAAACTATGATAGAATCCAAGGACTTTTTTTTTTTTAGATATACAATAGGCACTTAAAAATTACTGAATTTTGCTTAAGGCTCAGCTTTATAATTTTTATTATTGCATGAAATTAAATAATTATAGAATACACAGCATACTCAGTGGCATAGATTATAACAGCAGTTGCAGAGGGATGTGGAATAAGTTAAAGTTGTTTTCTAGCCTCTAGAATTTGAAATAGATAATGCATTTGACCCTCTCAACACAGTAGACTCACTATCCCCAGAGAGCACTCTCACTGGCTTGTTAATCTCTCTGTCTAAGTAGTAACCTGTGCACCAATATAATAAAGATCAAGTTGGTTAAAGTATATCTGGTCCTAGTTTAACGCATAAATACTTCTGACAACAAAGATAAAACCAGAAAATACCCAGAGGTATCTAAGCAACTGCAGAGTGAAGATAAAATTATTCAACTTAGTGGAATTGCTGAATTTAAAGCCAATATAGAAATTTTATCAGTTTATCCTGAAAGAAATTGAAAAATGTAGTACTTCAAATAATATATTGTGGAAGATGAAGTGCTTAACTTGCTATTATGAGTGTAGCTGTCTGTGGACTTACTCCTGTATGACCACTGAAAAGAGAAGGTAAGTGATGAATTTTTCAGAGATACGACTGCAATTCTTCAAAAGAATCCCCAAAGTCGCTGCTTACTGTGTATTTAGTGTTCATAAATACTTCCAGCTATCCGAATATTAACCATTGTGCAAAGGTATAAATTTAGGCTTACTGAAATATAGATATATTGTAAATATAGATGCCAAATTTCAGGTTTATTCCATGGGAGCACCACAGCTTAATAATGCAAAGGTATTGTTATTAGAAAGAGAATTGTTTAATCTTAACTTTATGAAATTGCCTGATCACTTTTGGGTACACAATAATTAAGAAATAAGATATTTGATCCATGCATCTAATTAAAATTCTCTCCTGCTACCTTATTAATATACCTTTTTTTGTCACTTGAATTTAGTCAGGCATATTTAAGCCATCATGTAACAACATGGACATGTTTCCATCAGATCTATTTATAACAATGATTCATCATTAGAGGTTCATAATTCATTTAATTTTTTAAAATGTGTTATTTTTACAAACATGTATATATTATATAGAGCTCATGAGAAAGATCTAGCATTTTCTATCTTCCCCATTTTATAGATAAGAATACAAAGGCCAAAAAGAGATAACTGAGATTTTTCTCAATTCCAAGAGTCACATATTGATACAGTAAAAACTAATAACCTTCTCTTTGTGTTACTCTCCAGGTAAAAATATCTAACTGGAAATTATTATTATTATTTTTTTAATACAACAGTGTGCTTTCATGCAGTATTTTTGAGATAATTTCAAATCCTAAAATCATGCTAAGTTTGCAGTCTTCAATGATTACTCAAAGAATTGACACAGAATCACAGCCATCTTTTAATTTTGATTTATACTCATTTAACAGATAAGCAAGCTGTAAATAAAACTGTAGTTTGCCCTCTCCTTTGGTTTGTATTATATATTCATAATTGCCTGAAGTCAGTGAGCTCCGCAGAAATGTGCTTACACATTGAGATGGATCTGAAATTGGTACAAAACCTAGAGAGCCCCAACTTGTCTCCAGAAGTTAATTAAAGAGGCAGGGACATGGCCAGTGTTCCATCCCTTTTTTTTTTGTTTTGTTTTTTTGTTTTTCGCGTTTCGGTGTGCCACTCTTCTAACTGTGGTGTGAATCTGCTTCCAATAGTGCATGCCTGCGGCTTGTCCCAGAGGACTGCCTTTGCGCCACTGGAGCGCCCAGCCTTATTCAAAACTGTAGAGAAGTAGAAGTCTTGGATGTTTCCTTCTCAGAATACAGAAGCCAGCTAATCTGACACAGTGCAAGACAAATAGACAGCATAAACCACCCCTTGCTGAAATCACACTTTTCCCGACCTTTGAACTCTATTCTGGCTTCCTCCCCATCCTTGAAAAACTTCCCCTATTCTCTTGCCAGATTCTCATAATATGTCATTTGCACATGAGCCTCTATTTCAGGATGTGGCACTTAGCCAGCGACAGTAGAAAATTCATGACCACTTCAATGTAGCTGCGGACCTGAGTTCTGTCTTTAAGTGAGAGCACGTTTCCCTGGGCGGGGCTCCCAGAACACTGCCAACACTTATCTTTTTGCTCCTCCACTGTCCTGTGCTTCAAAAACAACCTAATCCTTCCATTAAAAAAGTTTACCTCTGAAGACACTAATAGACTTTATTGTTTACAGTCAAATTTTACAGCCTGGCAGTCATTCTAAACAAATTGAACTTAACAGATTTGCTTTCAACCATAATATTACTTTCAAATTATTTCGATAAGGCACAGCAACACCTTTAAACAAAGAACAAAAATTAATGGAATGGATATAATTTCATATAAATAAATAATCTTGATAAATATTTCTTTTGGGGGTGTTTAATTTAAAAAAAAAAATTACACCCTAGATAGCGATTGGTGATTTGAGATACTGTACTAAGTCATTCAAACTTTTGAAGAATAAAAATCTTGCTCAGAATTTCTTGAAAGAGATAATTAGTTCTCTTGAAGATTCACTGGATTGAGAACTCTTGCTTATTCTTAATATAATGATACTTATGATACTTCATGTTTAATTGAAATTACCTTTATATTATTAGTTGTCATTTCTAATAATTAGGTGCTATTAGTCACATTTTTACAAAAGTAACTGAAACAAAAAATCTCAGGTAGTTTAAGTTTACATAGTAGGAAGTAACCCAATGAAGTCTTAAATATATAAATTGAATTTCTAAATTTTGTGTTGTTTAGAACACACTAAAATTCAAAGGGGGTGATTTAAGCAGAAGCCCAAGTTATACAGATGAAGCAATTTGCTCATAGCATCCAAATGAGAGAAAAATCTAAGAATTGCATCCCCTTTCAAAAATTTGGATAATTTTACATATTCAGTAGGTAACTATCTTGATAGAACCTCGAGTGTGTACACAACAGCATATTTTTAAAAGCTCACATTTAAATAAAATATAAATCCAAGCCTTCAACCTTCAAGGTTGTGAAGAAATTCACCTATTCTACATCATTAAGGGCTTTTCAAACTCTCCCTTTCCCCAGAGGTTTTCAAAGTCCCGGGTTATATTTAAAGACAGACTTTAAGAGGTCCACTTGAGAAACTCACTGTCTTTAGGACATGAGCAGGTGAAAGAGCCTTGATGCTCACATGGCACACCAGAGTCGCTGCTGAGACTTGGTGGTTTGTGCCTAGGATATAGCTTAGGTGACTAGGCATCATCTCCCTTTGGTCTCTCAGGATCTCACCTACACAATGGCACACAGTGAGCTTCTCTACTGTTTTCTGGACATTCCAGTCATATTAGACTCCTAGAGCTGTCATAATAAAATACCACCAACTGCATGGCTTAACACAACAGAAACATATCCTCTCACCTTTCAGGAAGCTAGAAATCTGAAATCAAGAAGTTGGTAGGGTTGGCTTTTTATGAAGGCTCAAAATCTGTTCCATATCTCTCTCAGCTTCTGGTGATGGCTGGCAGTCCTTGGTGTTCACTGGCTTATAAATAGATCATTCTAATCTCTGTCTCTATTTTCACATGGTATGTTTTTTTCCTCCCTATATGTCTCTTCTCTTCTTACAAAGAGGCCAGTCATGAATGCTGTGTTGGGTTGGTTTCGGATTAGGGCCCACTTGAATGGCTTTGTCTTATCTTGACTGCAGTTGCACAGAAGCTATCTCCAAATAAGGTCATATTCACAGATACTAAAGGTTATAGGGCTTCAGTGTATCTTTTGGGGGAGAAACAATTCAACCCATAACAATAACTTTCAGATTTACTCCATCTGACTAAACTTCCTCTCTTTCTGTGCTCAAAGACACTCCCTCTACAGTCCCCCTTCTCCCAACGTATACTTGCCGAACTGTTTTGACAAACTCGTATTTCATAAAAATTGGTATATGGAAGAAAGAGTAACTAATTCTGAACTAAATAATAGGATAAGAAAAAAAAATACTCGAAAACTCTAAAAGAGAACTTTCGATTGTCAACAGAAAAAAACATGTTTACATAAAATAAAAACGGCAATTGCCATGTAGAAACACTGACCCCAACCTTGAGGGTGGGGTTACAGCTTACTAATCATTTATCCACAAAAAAATATAGAGTGATGAACAATTCAAAGTTGAAATAAGATAAACTACTTATGGATAAAAACTAGATTAAAGTAAATAATTTATCGAACAGTGTCTAGAAAATAGTATTGATCAAAGATATTCACTTGAAAGGAAAAAAAAAATTTATTCATTTTCAGATTATCCAAAATAATTTTTATAATATGTATGGAAGGCTTTCTGAGATACTATATCCAAATATGTATATATTAAGTAAATCATTCTGTTAACAAAAATTTATTGAGCACCAATTATGTGCCAGGAACCATTCCAAATGTCAAAAATATAGATTTAAAAAAAAATCATTTCCTAATAGTACCAATGTTTCAGCTATTAATATTTAAGTAAAATTGAAGTGATATGAAATGATGTAAGAGCTAAGAAAGAAAATAAAAAAGAAGTGTGCAGAATGTTCCAGGAGCCAGGGAATTGCAAATTTAAGACAAAAGATGACATCTGAGCCAACATCCGAAGGGACGTGAGTAAGCTTTGCAGATATCTGGAAGAACTTTAAATATCTTGAAGAGGAAATGTGCCTTGGAATATATAAGAAACGTCAAAAAAAACCAACGTGGATAAGAGAGAGTGAGTCAGACAGTAAAGGAGTTAAAATATTAGGTAAAGCATTTTTATCACTGTTAGAGTCATGCTTTATATGTCACGTGTGTCGGAAAGCCAACAGAGGGTTTTGAGCACAGAACTAAAAATCTTCATTTTACAGATTAATATGGTTACTTTGGTGAGAATAAACTTTAGAAGGAGCAAAGATATTGAGATCTGTTAGTAGGTTACTGCAATGATCTAGATAAGAGATTATGGTGGTTTAGACCAGGTGTAACAACAGAGGTGACAAGAATATATGTGGTCTAAATATAACTAAAGAGACAAAGGAATTTGTGAAAATACTGAATTTGTGACATGAGACTAAGAGAGAAAGAAAATTTTAAGATTTCTGGCTTAAGCAACTTAAGGATGTGGTTGACATTCTACAGCATTAAAGGTTGTGAAAGGAATAGGCTTATGGGGGAAACAAGTAGTACAGTTTTAGACATGTTAAGTTTGATATGCCAATTTTACTTCCAAGTGAATGTGTCAAACAGTTGGAATCAAATGTGTAGCTCAAGAGAGGTCTGCGCTGTAGATATAAATATGCTAGTTGTCACTGTGTATGGATAATTAAAGCCATGATGCTAAAAGAGATAGATATTCAAAGAATTGCATATAGAAAGCAAACAGAAGTGTCTCAAGACCAAGCCCTTAAATTATAAAGGATGGAATCTTAGGAGACAAGAAAAATGAAGAGAAATCTGCAAAGAATACTAAAAATGAACATCCAGTATGGAAGGACCAAAAATATAATGGTATCGATCTGAAACTCAAGTCAAGAAAGACCGTGTAACTGGAAGAAAGGTGTGATCAAAAGTGGGAAATGTTATAAATAATGAAAGATGAGATCTAAGAATTGACTATTAGATTAAGAATTTTAAGTCAAATATTGATAGAAGCAGTTTCCGTGGCATGATACAATCAGTGGAAGGAATGAAATTTGAGATCATAAATACAGGCATTTTTTCAAGGAATTTTGTTGCAAAGGAGAGTGTATCAGAGAAATGAGATTGATGTCAATAAAAGTAAAGGGTCTGCATCTTACCTTCCTTGCAATTGTACAGTTTTGCTTGTTGCGGTTCTGTGAATGATGGCAGAAGACCCACCACTACTGGGCGAGAGATGAAAGACATTTTATTACTTACAGCGACAGCAGCAGCCACAGTTTCAGCATTTTTATGTCTGTCCTCTGAGCCTCAACTCCCACATGCAGTGATTAGTTATAGGAGAAGTCTGAGTTTGAGGGACATGAGTCTTTCATAAAGGGCTGTAAGGAAGTTTTCCCTCGGCTCTGGCAGGGGACACTGTCTCTAATGTCCAAAGTTGATTCCCATACAAACATCCTTGAAAAAATAACCTAGAACAAAGAACGGTCAGTTCCTCATTTTGTGAGATGTGCATAAGTGTGACAGACTCATGGAGAATTGCCTCTCAACAATTAGCAGAGGATTTTCCTTAATGAAAAAACAAACGAACAAAACAAAAACTGTATCTTTGTATGTTGATAGAAATGATTCAGTATGGAGGGAAAAACTTATGATGCAGTGAAAAGAGTACAATGTTTACTGATATGCTTGAGTAGACACAAGTACATGAAATCTACTGTACAAGTGAAGGATTTGGCCTCAGACACCTCTAATAATAGATCTTCCATGGTCATAGGAAGAAAAGCAGAGCACATACACATACATACTGGTAAGGAGACATATGTGGCATTGGGAATCAGTAGAAGTTCTCTTCTGAATGTTCCTATTTTCTCAGTGAAATAGAAATAAAGATAAACTGCCGAGAATAAGATTTGGATATAAGACATAAGACGTTTTAGAGGGAGAAGATATGAGAGGAATTCAGGAAATGTATAAATATACACAGAGAATCCAGAACCATTTAGAGCAGACAGGACTATGGCTGTGTTACTGTGTTAGATGCCTTTTGTTTGCCTCCTGTATCCTATGTACCACCAGGTTGCTCTCTGCTCATAGATTTTACTCCTTTTCTTAAGTTTACAATTGAATTAAGCCAACAGGTACTCACTAAAGGAGACTGAAGAGACAAAGGAAAGTTAGGTCATGGGATTTATTTCTCAGAATATGCCTCCCTCAGGGACCCCTTTAGTTGGCTATGTCTCTGCTCCTATGAGGACAAACTTTTTCTTCTTTTAGTTTCTATCAATCTTCCCCTGTCTCTGGACTATGAGGCTTAAGGTTGGTAAGATGTTTGCTACCACCAGTCCTGGACTATTGCATGGTCCCTGCCAGTTACCACATATCTTGTACACAACTTTTGAATTTTTTTTTCAGTTAAAAAATAATGATTTAAAATATCGTTCTTTGAGTTTGTGATCTTGTTCCTGTTGAACTGTGAATAATAAAACTACAGATGCTATTCACTTGACATATCGTTTATCACGTAGGTGAATAGGTAGAGATTCTTCAAAGTTCAGATGAATTCAGTTATACTAGACTTGGTGGATCCCTGATGTTGAAATGATGCAAATCTGTCATGCTCTCTGATAACTGAGTCTATTCTCTCTAGTTTCTCTGTATATCCTAACATGCTACTGTCCAGAGACATTTGTTCCTTCAAACTCATTACAGGACTTAAGGGGCACCATGGTAGCAGACGCTCAGTGAGAAATTTGGTAGTTTTAACAACTGCCTTCAGGCTCTAATTCATACTGACCTCCTTTGACTTTAAAACAGATTTATTTCCCTCAAATTTCCCCAGGATGCATAATTTTTCTTAAAACTTTCATTCACCGTGTGGCAAGATTTTATCACATTGAAATTTGGCCCTCTGACCTTCAGTTCTCTCTTTGTGTCCTTCCTATTTGATTCTTTACATCCTCATCCTCTCTGTTCTTCTTCACCATCCTTCAAAATTCTAATTGGAAGCCTCACTAAGCTTCAAGATTGAAATATATTGAATTTATATTCTAGATCTCACTTTTTCCACCTTTGTTTATTAGAGCACATTATTTTACTTCTCTGAACCTGTTTCCATCATCATCATTATTATTATTATTAAATATTAAAGTATTAATTGATACATTAAATTATAATATTTTCCTCAAAGTGCCTTTATAAAGATAAAATATGAAAATCTATATATAAAGGGCATATTACCAGAAAGTAATTCAATAAATGTTATACTCTTTTTCTTTTCTATCTATACTTATTTCATGGTGATCTATGCAGCTCAACTTCTAATGATAGTATAATTTAAGTATAGCATTTATAACATTCGTATTTTACGAGTACCATAAATACACCACTAAGATTTCAGAAAAAAATTTTAAAAGAAGCCATGTTTATAATTAAAATGCCATATCTATATTTTGTTACTACAACCTAAATCCATTTGTACTGGGTGAGAGAAGAATAGGGGTTAGTCTTGCGAGTAAGCAAGCATCTGAGGATGGTGGATATTTTAACTACAAAACCTAGTGCTCCATTAAACTGGGAAGAATTCTTTTTGATGAGATGAGAAAGAAACCATTGTCAAATACATGATAAAAAATATGATTTTAAATTCGAGAAAGAAAACTTTACTTTGAGGTATATATGTATAAAAGATAAACGAGTGATAGAAAGTTGTCTTTTTTGTCTCAGTATTTAAGATAGGATGTCATGGTTCCTTTTCAATACTGTACTATGCCGGATCATCCCACTGGACAAACACCAGCTGAGCTTTTTCTGAAATAACAGCAATGCAAGGCTGGACTTCAAAAACCACAAGGCTTGATTCTATACATAGAAAAAACTTCCCAAAGTAGTGGAAAGAAAATGCCAAGAAGTTCTACTTTGGTCTTCATACTTCAAAAATAATTCAAAATAAATAATTCTATTTATTACTGAAACACAGTAAGGTGGGCTCAAGAATAAGACTGACTTACCTGGATTGTGTGCATAAACTAAATGTGTATGCTAAAGATTTATGATGCAGGCACTGCTTTTCCTCAGCAATGGTTTTAGAAGAAAAGCTTTTCGTATTTAGTATCTAAGACTCACTAAAAGAAATATTTATATTTTATAAATAAATGGATGATAACATTTTCCTATTTATGTGTATGCATCTTTTATAAGAATATAAAAATATTGATAAAATTCAATCGAAATCATTGAAATTGGATAATGTTACTGGTTTACTAATATTATTGTAGTTCTGGCATGAAAAGGATAAATTTTGACTAACTGGAATTTTTAGAAAAGATAAGAGGAAAATATATAATGCCATAATAGGAGTTTTCTGTAATTGTGACCTAGAGATAAAAATCCAAAGACACTCATAAGAAATGTAAAATACACAGGTATATATTATAATTTTTAAAATACTGTAGTTTTATTATTTTCCCAAGAAAATATTTTTATATATTAAACAATAATCTTTTAGCAATTTCTAGGATGCTCATTTTATCACATTGGAATGTAATGCTAAACTCATAATCCTGATGTCCTATTTCCTATTATTAATCAAAAACTATTTTTGAATTCTTATAGTGTGAAAGACACTACTTTTGCCTGTGTATGCTTTTTCATCAAGTAGACATTATTCAATGTTTTACATTTTCAAGAATAATATACTCTGTTTAACTGATAGTTAATTAAGCATTAAATATTGAACTCTATACAAAATATTTAAGTTGTGACATTCTTTTGCTTCTGACTAGCTGTATGACAATATGTACACCATTCATTTAGCTGAGTTTTAATTACTTCATTTCTAAAATGAGGAACATAGTTTATATTAACTAATGTCTATTTCAGGTAAATAAAATGAAAGAACAGAGAGGAAGAGAGTTAAATTGTTTCATTAGAAAGAAACCTTATACTTTGTAACACAGACAATATTTTATGAAAGAAATTTTCTAAATTTTTTTTAAATAGTGTATTTTTATTTTAAAGTCCAATTTCTAATTAAGTAACATGAATTGAAAAATATGCATGAGACTGAAAGACAGTTTTGTAGTTGGGGTAGGGGAGAGTACTGTGGTACAGGTGTATAATTTTCAGTGAGCTAATTTAATACAAGGATGCAACTTCGAAACTTGTGATGCAAGGAAAAGAAACCTAGTTTTCACGCACTCAGAAATCAGCGATATCGGCAGACTTTTGAGAGTACCTGAATGGCAGAGAAATCAAATTCAACACCATAACAAGAAACTGAATAGCATATAGTCAATGTTTCACATTATAAGATCTATGTGGCCTAAAATCCATACAGCTGATGGTGAAGTGAATGCTTTATTTTTGGGGAAGGAAAAACAAATAAACAAAAAAAACACCCTGATTTTTATTACTACATTAATAAAGATTATGGTGCTAATGCATCGAATTTAGCTAGAAACAGGTTTAATTGAAGAACCAATAATAGTAATAGTAGTCATAGTAATAATAATAATAATAAAACAACACTTTCTTTTGGGTTTAATTAGTTGTTCAATCAAATATGTACTCAGTTGAGGCTCCACATTTTTCACCACGAATTGGAAATAAACTAACACTACTGGGAAGCTACACTGAGCTACAGAGCTCGTTAGGTGTTATACAAATCCCCTAATGATCCAACCTTTGGCATAATCAAGATAGTCAACTTACTGAGCTACACGAGGAAAACTTTTCCTCAGTTCCTCAGCTGCAAACTCTCCTTATTCGCCTCTTCCTCTTTATTTATTTTAGTTTTCAGGTTAATTACTGTGCATACTCAAACCTGTGTGTCCTCTTCCCTCTTTTCCACTCTCTCCTTGTAGTTGCAACTTTTTTCTCTTGGAAAACAAATTCTGGTTTTTCAGTAGCACCTGGTAATCTTATTACTTTTCTCTACAAATTTTAGTTTTTCACTCATCTCAATGTTGACTTAGCCCTTTGAGTCGGCATTTTCTTTCCCCCACAATTGTGGCCTCACTTTTAGCTTACAATCTTCCTTTTTTTCTCATAATTGATTTAAAAAGACATGAATTATTAATATCCAAATTATATAAAGAAATCATAGAATTCAGCATCAAGAGAAACAGACCATCTGATTTAAAAAATGGGCAGAGGACTTCAACAGCCATTTATCCAAAGAAGACATACCAATAGGCATAGGAAAAGAAGCTCAGCATCACTAATCATCAGGGAAATGCAAACCAAAATCCCTTGTGCACTGTGATGGGACTGTAAATTTGTAAAGCCACCGTGGAAAACAGTATGGAGGTTCCATAAATTATTAAAAATAGAACTAACATATGACCCAGCGCTCCCACTTTTGGGTATTTATCTGAAGAAAACGAAAACACTAATTCAAAAAGATATATACACCCCTATGTTCATTATGGCATTATTTACAATAGCCAAGATATGGAATTAGGTGTCTCTTACATATATATGTATATGTATATGTATACACACACACACACACGCATTCACACACATACAACAGAATATTAGTGAGCAATAAAAAAGAATGAAATCTTGCCATTTGTAACGATATGGATGGACCTAGAGGGTATTATATTAAGTGAAATAAGATAGACAGAGAAAGATAAATACTGTATGATTTCACTTATCTTTGAAATTAAAAAAAAAAAAAAATGAATAAACAAAACAGAACAGAAACAGACTCATACATACAGTGAGCAAACTGATAGTTGCCAGAAGGGAGTAGGGTGGGGAGATGAATGAAGAAGGTGAAGGAACATAACAGGCATAGACTTTCAGTTATAAAATAAGCCACAGGGATATAATGTATAGCACAAAGAATATAGTCAATAATACAATAAGTCTGTATGGTGACAGATGGTTAGTCGACTAATCATCTATCATCTGAATGGATATAAATGTTGAATCACTGTGTTGCACATCTGAAACTAATATAATAGTCTATGTCAACTATACTTTAAAAACAACAACAAAAACAAACAAGCACACACAAACAGAATTTCTCAATTGGGACTTTCTTATCTTCTGGTAGTTCAACCTCGTCTTTTGATAAAATGAAGAGAAGGTCCACGATTGTCCTGGATCCCTTCCCTTCTCATCACCAAGCACTGCCTCTTCACTTATCCTTCCTGCTCCATTACTATTGGCCATTTGTTCCCCTGAATCTATCCATCTACAAAGGAATGGAAACTCTGCTAAAACCATTAAGTTTTGATCCAAGCAAATGCTGAGGAGTTTCTGAAACTCTGAGCTCTCACATGCTACTTTTTCTCACTATTTTTCAAACTGACATTTCCCTGATTGGATCTCTGGCCTTTGACTGACTTTAGTTCTGCTTCTCTAGCTGTAGGAATCTGTCTCAGACTGAATGGCCCCCTGTGGTCGGTTGAGTTTTGTTAGGTCTCTGGACAGTTTATTTTGCCATACAAACTATTTTTGCCATATATCCTTTCTACACTTGTCCTTCATCAGCAAGCAGACTTTGTCCTACAGCTCTCTTAGGTCAAGAACGTAATGCATCTTGCTCTCCTGGAGATTTTTTTTTTTTTAATTTGTAAATTTTTTTGTTTCTATTTTTTCTCAATGTTTGCCTCCAGGGCATAAATCTCATTTTCATTGGTACAACCTGGCTAAGCCAAGATATTCTTGCAATAACACTGAATCCTTGGAATGGCCTTCAAATTGTGCAAGGCTCCAGGATAAACACCCATCTTCTCTGATTATGAGATTGCTTAAATCTAAAGCAGACATTCATGCATGATCTCACATAAAGCCTTTATAGTCCCCTTTTATGTTTCTTCAAAACTATACATTCATGCCCTTTAATATATAAGGTACTATACAGAATATTTCTTCTCATATATTTCTCTTTTCTCTAATAATAAAATTAATGTGTGTTAACTGCATTACATTAAAATTCTTAGAAAAACAAGAAATTAAAAATTAAAAATATCCAGATCTTATTTTTAATTCACTGGATAGGAAACGCATTAAAGTTTATGATGTATAACGTAATATTCTTATATTTATAAAAATATTTTCATTTTCATTAATCTGTTTTGAAAAAGAAACTTGTAATGATTATCACAGTATACCATAGTTCAACAAGGTGCTAATTACCTATCGGATATTAATAAAGATCAGAGTGATTACTCTATTTGGTTTAGAAAGGTACAAATCGTTTGGGGTAGGGCAACATAATTTACATTGACCTGTCTAATCTAATCATGCTATTTTTCTTTCAGGGGGGATAATTCTCCAGGAATGTACACTGCAGTATGTCATGTAGTACAATTTCTAAATATCAGATCAGCTAGCCAAACAGTCATTTCTGTAGTACCAGTCTAGAGAGGTGCCACATCCCTTCTATGTAGTCAGTCAAACCAGTGGCTTCTTGCTTATTTAAAATTTTCAAACTAAATGTCAGAGAAAGTCAAAGAACCCATACGGTAGACTACCCTGATTACATTCCAAATCTTCTAGTTTCTTGAATCAGACTTTTTGTTTTGAAATTACTGTTTGGGTCCGTATATGTGAGATTTCAGAGAGACATAATAATTCTTTTCATACTAAGATTTGGAAAGAAATTATATTTAATTCAAGTGGTAGTCTATATGTTTAATAGAAGTGGTAGAGGAAAATCAAACTGGGACTCAGGGAATGCAAAGAAGATAATCCTAGATTTCTTTCACTGTCCGCTCCAGATTTGTTTTGTTAGTCAGAAAACATGACCTATAATCTCCCGCTTTTACATAAAACTAACATGCATGCCAAAGCATATGTGGTTCAGGATGATAACATATGGTGACCTAAGAAACAGCCTTTCCACTTATGTCCCATCTTAGTTTTTGAAATTAGCTGAGGCAACTCTTTTTGAGATATTTAAATTCCAACTATAGACATCCTACATATTCTTTTCTACAGAAAGAATAACTGCTATATAATTTCCAGAATCTCTGTTCTAGTATAGTTCTCACCTATATGTTTTTAATAGATTAGACCATAGATTTCTCTTTAAGAAGTATTTAAAATGATTTAAAAAGATAATTTAGATGATACAAACTTCAACGCTTCATATAGACAGCTTTCTTTAGGAGAACTGTAAAATGGAACAGAAGGCAAGAAGCTTCTAAAGATAAATAATCAAGAACAAGGAAGAGACAAACAGATATCTGATTGGTTCGGGCCACAGTCAACCCTGTTTGAGGAAAGAGGGCCCAGGGCTGGCTTGCCGTTTGAGAATTGGCCAACTGAATACACTGTGTGTCTGGTCAGGCAGAGCATTGACAGAGACATGAAAGTTATTCAAGCTTCAGTTTGTTGATGTGGCACTCCAGGCAGGAGATGTCACATTGTGGGCATGGAATTTTATTGCAATAATAGATAGCTACAAGTGACAGTACTATTTAAAATGTAAATTATTATAACTGACGTAAGGCAATATTTGTAAAATTTGGTAGACATGTTATCCCATATTAAAAAAAAAAAATGAGAATTTTGATTTTATATATCTCCTAAAGGCATAATATCAAACTGTTTACTAATTATCCATGGACAATGGGTCCATATATGTGTATTAGTTAATAGAACAAATTAGCCATTTGGATTGACCATAATATAGATGTAATATAGAAGTAGCCTCATTTTTCTCCTTGATGTTTTTCACATGGCTGTTTGTTGGGGAAATATAACTAAAAACAAAATATAACCAACTCAAAAAACCTTCTCCACAAAGAAAAATGAAAGTTTTATTATTGAACAAGCATCAAATCAGATGGGATGTACATCGCAGGCAATAAACTAAAAGACTGCAAAGATGAAAAAAAACCTCACCCCTTATACAGCCAAGGAGATACAGCCCATCACAGACAGATTCTCAGGATAAACAATAACTCGCCCTCATGGAACAGCACTTGACAGCACTATTTGTCACACATAGTTCATCCTAGACTAACCTGTAATTGAAATGACCATTTGTGCTTTTATTCAACATTTTCCACCCTACCATCCTAGCTTCTCCCTTGAAATATATTTTTAAGAAATTCTAATTAATAAATTGTTTGGTAAGTAATATAAGAAATTCTACAGGCTCTGACTAGTTTGTTGTTGTGGTTGTTTCTAGTTTTTCATCATTTTATCTCTCTCAGTTTAAAACTCAACCATGATAGGATGCTAAGATTATAGCAAACTTTTATGTCAGAGTATAGGTTATCTACCCACAAAGCTAAAACACATCCATTTTGCTAAACTGTAATTATATTCTTCCTGAGTATCCACTTCCATTCTTCTTTTCAAACTCCGTAAACTCCTTTATTATTATTATCTCTAATAACTTTACAACTAACATAGATGTTATGTAACTGCTCCCTACAATATTCTATTATGACTAGCAGGGCAAATATATTACTATGATTCTAAATCTCAGGAAATTAAAAAGAAATTGCCAGTACCTTGATCAATTCCAAGGTTAACTAGTTACCTGGCTGATATTAAAAACTGGTTCCAAGTCCAGTATTCTGCCCCAATTAAACTTAAACTAATTCATTACAATCAAACCATATATTAATAAAAACACAAGCATTTCCACAAAAGTTGGTGGCATTTACTTCTAGAACAGTAACAGTAACATAATGACATAATGTAGATATGCCACTAAAATAGATATGGGACAATCTAGTATAATTTGGGTTTTAGACACATCATCAATTATATCCTATCAGATTCTGGTGAGTTTTAAGAAATAACATATTTGCATTATATTTCCTTATTTTTCTTTCTCTCTTTCTTTTTGGTAATTAAAACTATCACGTGTAAGTCAGTCAGTAGTATAACTATTATAAACATTATCAATCTTCGTGCATCCCTCGCTGCAGATTAAGGTCAAAATGCATTGGTCCCTATTGTATAGAATTAATTAAAATGAAATGAGAGCAATTTACTGTGGACAAATTGCTGCTGAAGATCAAAGTGCATCAGGGTGATATTGTTCAATTCTCCAAAACTTCGTAATATGTAGGAGAAATATGAACATTACATGGCAAATTTAATCTTTAACCACAGATACAAATACACACGCGCACGTGCACACACACACACACACACACACACACACACACATATGTCTATTTCTGAAGAACTTGTCAATGATATAAAGTATGCCATTTGTAGCTTATTTTTCTAAATGTCTTTCACTGCTAATACCCCAGCTAAGACACTAAATAAAATAAATACCAGTAAAACTAAACAAGGGAGAGAAGAGAGACTAACTTGGGAGTGTGTGACCCCTCCCCCAATTCCTCAAATTTACAGCGACTTGACAAAGTTCTATTCCCCCAAATTATAACAGTAATCCACACCCTTTGCCCTCCTCTAAAGCTGAAAAACAGACTGTGATGGCTTGCTAACAGATAACATATGATTAAGAAAACAAAATGGAATATAATCATGGGGCGGTAAAATTGACCAGGACAGTAGATTGTGTGGTTAAGATAATGAATTCCAGTAGATCATAATATTGCTTTTAGTCAAATATACTGAATTTATGAATTACACAGAAAACAATACATGAGTTCATCTGTAAAATGTAGGGTTTTTGTTTTTTGTATTGTTTTTTGTTTTTGTTTTTGTTTTTGTTTTTTTGTCTTGTCTTACAGCATAGAGCAAACATCAAAAAGGGATCATTAGTTTGCAAACTGCAGATGCAGAGTACTTTGAAGGAAAAAGAATCAAAAGACGATAATCTCGGGGGATGCTACATATCAGATATCATTCCCAGGGGACAGTGTATATTAGCTGATTTTTAAATCCCTTCCCAAATCTATGATTGTTTGATTCTCAGTAAAAGGGAACATAGATTGACTAAAGGAATATAGCTTTGGTATAAGAAAATCCTTCCAAGATTGCTACTGCCAAAATATAGTCTTAACTGTAGAGCTGTCTATAATACTATTCTGAAATGAGTCCCTACCACACCTAAAATAAAATTATAGGTCAGAAAGTGTTATTATTTTTAACGCACAATGTAATACAGTTGAAGACTTAAATGGTCACATGCATGGGCTTTAGATTTAGAAAGATCTAGATACAAATCCCAGCTCTATCACTTGCTATGAAATTTAAATTCTCTGGGTCTCAAATTTCTTATCTGTAAAATAAGGATAAAGACAACTACTTCAAAGGTGAATTCAAGAATGAATTTTCTAACATTTATAAAGAATTAATCTCAATGTATTATGTCTTTTAATTAGAGAAAATTGACTCTTTTTAATCTTTCTCTTTCACTGCACTACCTCCATATGTTGTTAATCTCAACCTTTTAAAACAATTTGTTACATGATTTATTCAAATACATTCATCCAGGATATAACATGCATTTTACCATGTTGTAATCTAAGGACACGATATTGAACAAACTTTATCCCCTGCCCTCAGATGGCTACCTTTCTAGTGGACTCACAAGGTAAAAAGTACAATAGTAAGCAAATACATTGTGAGGGCATGTCCAATGGACCAGTGCCGTAGCGTCAGTGGTCAGGGTAGGCTTCCGGAGACCTGAAGATATTCAGAAAGAGAATGGGGAGAATGATCTATGCAGATGGAGGAACAGATATATAGACTTATTCATGAGATGGAAAGATCAATGTACTAGTATTTGTTCAATATAAATTACAGGTAATGAAAAGTTAAATACGAAAAAGCCTCAAATAAAATGCCAAGGATCTGAGAATTAATCAACTGGTAGTCTTGGAGGTAAAACATCACAATGTCATGACCAAATTTATTTCTTAGAACATAAAACAAAGCTTCTGTCATCAAATATGTAAATGAGCCACTGGGCTAAATACAATTAAATGGAATTAATGCATAACATTATAGTGTCATTAATTGGCATTAATTACAAATGTCACAGACAGAGATTTAGTATGCAATATTTCCCAAACTCATTTGACCATGGCTTCTCTACCCTCTTCCAAGATTGCTACTGCCAAAAATTAGTGTTTTTTAGTTTATTTGAGAAAATTAGTTGTTACCATAATAGAATATAGATTGAATAGAAGCATAACTAAAATCAAGAAAATGAGAAACATGTCTGTTGCAGTAAGTAATCTGAGAGATTTTAAAGGAATAAACCTAAGATATTGGTAGAGTGGTGAAATATGTAAATGGGTATGGAAGATAGTAAAAATGTGGAATTTTAGAGGAATGGCGTAATCTCCAAAGGGAACTGGCACAGGTTATTTGAAATATCTTCCCAGATAATTTGATAACCCCTCCTCAACACTGCCAAGAATCCCTGATACAACTTTATAGGTACCAGGTCATGATCCTGACTTGTTAACTCTTGGCCACCTTAACATTAAAAAAATAATAATAATCCAACAACCCAGTCATATCTAGACATATCGACATTTTCTACATTTAGACAAAGAAAGTTTTATTCTCATTCTGTCACCCATCTCTGTTTTCCAGTTGCAGTTCCCTACCTGAGATGCATAATTCTCCCCTCATCCTTCAAGAGAAACTAATTTGGCTTTAACCTTGCTATCACATCTAGTTTGCCATAATAGAGTACAGTACTCACAGAACTACCAAAGCCAAATAACAAAGAGTAACAAAGAGGGCATTAGTTATGCACAGTATGTAGTAGCTTTAAACAACTTAGTCATGCTGACTTTACTGTCAAAATAGATTTTTTTCCTGAGGAGAATAATGTTGTAATATTAAATAACTTCTTATATACTTTTTACCATGGATTTATAGCAAAGTGCTCTGAGTTGATAGGTTGCTGACCTAAAAGAAATATGGCAAACATATAGTGACAGACATCATTAGATATTTAATGATAGGGTGAATAAATGACAGTCAATTGTGAAATTGTGAGCCCACCAAATTCGCAATTTTGATTTTCCTTCTTGCAAAGATACAGATAAATGAGAGAAGAAAAAGGATACTTTTCATGCTGATAAATATTTAGAAACCTACTCTGAGGTTAATGAGTTATCATTGCTACTTAAAGTTTAAAGGATAGTGTGTCTTTAAAAAGTAATTAAGATCCTAAAAGAGTGAAAAAAAATGCCTGCATTTCTGAAGTAAGCACAAAATAAATAAAATGGGGAACTGTGTGGCAAAATTGTAATGATAATTTCGATATTTAAAAAAGTATGTATTTGCCACTGTTGAATAGATAGGTCATATTTGAGAGAGGCAGAGAGGGGAAAAGCAGCTTCTAACCACAGATTTATTTTGTTTTATAGATACTTTGTTTTAAAACTGTATTTCATTTTAAAGTGCTCTTCAGAGTATTATTCCCTAGGAGAAATTATTCATAAATGGCACTAATGAGTGTCAAGCTGCATTTCAAGGCATTTTGAAAATTGTCCTATTAATTAATGGTGTAATTAAGCTTTTGTCAGTGACATATCATATTTCTGACAGGAATAGATGGCCTGTGTAAGTCAGTGCCAGGCAGCCATCCAGGCAGCCACTGTGTATAATGGATGGTAGCAATTTAGGGCAGGTTTACAGTGATGGGACCACCTACGTAAGGGAGGCAGGCAACTTGCATACACAAACAGCGCTTTGCACTGTACTCTGGAAATCACTGTAGCTGAGATTGATGTGGCCCCCTCCCTAGGATGACACATTAGCCTTTTACCATTAAACCATAAATAGTGTTTCTCTGAGCTTTTGTGACAAAAATGTCAATTAGCTTCTAAATTTCATTTTCCTTTAATTTTGTATTTTAATTCCATTTGCATACTAATGTAATATAGTGCAGAACAGTTAGATTATGATACCTCACTAAGGCTAATAGGATGTAATACACACTTATTGAGGGTAATTGTTATACACATTTAAATGTTCCCCCTGCCACCACCCGTCTGTACATGTGAGAGATATGCCACTGTTTAATGCTTCTAAAATATCAACGTGTCACATACAGTAAGATTTAAACTTGGGACAGAGAAATAAAAGAACTATAACTGAAACAGAAGAAAGATCCAAGTACACTCGCCATCAACACAATTAAATATAAATCATTTTATTCTGGTCCTCCCTCTGCAATAGATCTCTATTAATTCTAGTATTAATAATTTACATGCTGGCTCTAACTATCAAGGTCTTAAAATTGAATAAAAATCAAATACAAGAATGGGATTTCCTTGGTAGAAACACTGTATTTCTATGAAGCTCACAGGTTTAGAATGACTTTTTTTACAGAATCATTTTTTCTCCTACATAATTTTATATTTTCTGGTTTTTAATAACCAATTTATTTTTATTTAAAAAAATCTATTTTCATAAACAAATACAAAAATAAATTTGTAATTTACATCATCTATATTTAGGCCCTAGTTTTCCAGATATCTTCCAAAGTTAAAACAGAATTATAAAATGGCTAATTGGCACTAGTTCAGAAATCAGGACCAGACTTTTTAATGCAGAAAAGACACATTAAAGATCACCTAGTTCAATCCACTTCATTTTACAGATGAAGAAACATAAGCCTGAGAGATTATATAACTTGCCCAAGGTCATGCATCTAGTAAATGGTGGAGTGAGGGCTGTGACGTGCCAAGTTCAATTTCTTTTATTTAGAGGTTGTTTTTAAAGTCATATTTTTAAAGACAGCAGTTTAGATTTAAATGGAAATAGAAAGATTTAATAAGCAAGATGAGGAGAGAGGAAGGGAAAAGTAAACAGAAAAAGCAAAAGGGGGAGAGAAAGAAGAAAGGAAGAGGAAGAAAGGAAGGAAAGGAGAAGAAGGAGGCAAAAACAATTGTATGGTGCAGTGTGAATCATATTTCAATTCTTTACGTAATTTGATAAAGTACACTGTTTACCCTATCAGGCATGAATTTACTGCATTATTTTGTACAGTAAATCTCCAACTTACGAATGAAGTATATTCCAGAATTGTATTTCACAACTTATTTTCTTTTAAACATTTTATTCATTTGAAGAAAGTTATAACCAGGTCTACATCCAATAATTTTTATAACCTATAATAATGGACTTTAAACACTTGAAGTAAGAAATAACAAAGCTGTGGGAATAAGAATCACTTTTGATGGCTTGGAGTGCAGTTAATAGAAAGTTCTAGCAGGCTGGGAAATACATGTTCTACAGAAGGTAATTGGTTAATAATCCCTCAAAGAAATATTCTTTAACAATTTGTCTCAAATTTAAACAAAAATAGTGAGCACTTGTGAATTATGTGCCCCCCTAAAAATAAATAAATAAATACATACATACATACATACATACATACATACATACCTAAATACACACATACATACATACACACATACATACATACACACATACATACATCCATACATACATACATAAAAAGAGAAAGAGAGAGACTTGTTGAAGTCCTAAACCCTAGTAACTAAAAATGTGACCTTATTGGAAAATAGGGTCTGTACAGAAGTAATCAAGCTACAATAAAGTCACCAGGAATGGACACTACTGCAATACGGCTGGTGTCCTCAAAAAAACATGGAAAATGGATACAGAGGCAGACATGCTAATAGGGAGAACGTCATGTGCACACGGACGCAGAGATCGGTCTAGGAATGCCAAAACTGGGAGAGGTGTAGAACAGATTCTCCCTCATAGCCCTCAGAAGGAACTAGTGCTGACCCCATGGAATTCTAGCTTCCGAAACTGTGCGATAAATAATTTCTGCTGTTTGAGCCACTCAATTTATAGTATTCTGTTATGGCAGCCCCAGGAAACTGATACACCTAGAGATCCCACCTCTGAGTTGTACAGATGGGGAAAACCCACCCTACAAAATATTGAGAGAGTGAGAGGAGCTACAGTCATATCCCCAGATGTGGAAGACAAGAACATTTCATGTGATCATTGAATTGGGGCAGTTTTATTATGCAAAAATTAGATAAAATTAAACAAACAAAAACAAAGCAAAAATCCACTGTTTATTTGAAATTCTGAAATTCAGGCACTCATTCTCCTAATTCTATCACTTTTTACTCCAACAATATGTGTTATTTTTTAGTAAAGGTCTTTCCCTGACATTTACACCCGTATGTACTGAATAGAAATCTTACTCTACATTTGGAAGTGTGACAGAAATCATAGATTTCAGTTTTAAAAATGATTTAAATCAGACCAAAGTTCCATCCCTTCTGAATCTTAGAGTATCAGTTATCTAATACTAATAATTAGTTATTGACTAGGTAAAGTTTGGAAGAAAGAGAGCATCTGAGGACTCAACAAAATGGGATATTTATTTGGAAACAGAAAGGACTCTAGTCTTTAGTCAACGATGCCTTTATTTCCTAAACCCAAATATTTCTTCAAATCAAGAGATTAAATGGTTTACTGCCCCCTTAAGAAAATTTTGTTGAATTTGAATGAGCTGATTCTAACCTCCTAAGGAACATATAGTATTATTTCCTTCTAGTGTCCTGTCAGCTCCCATAGAAACACCAGAAGACAGACTTGCACCAAGATCTGACATCAGCAGACTACTGACTCTTTTTTACTTGAAGGTCCCTCTTTCCACATAGCTACTTTCTACAAATACCATCTTATCTTTTGCATAAATGCCCTTACATAGCTAGTTCTGCTTTAAACCCCAACAGAAATCTCTCCTGAAGCAGAGGAATAAACTGGCTTAGAAAGAGAATGGGTTCTTAGGAAGAAAGTAAGAATAACACAAGGCCACAATATCCTGCCACGTCCGTCTCATTATCTACTGTATGTCTCCACTTATAAGAGCTAAGAGTTCCATAAAATCAACATAACTTAAAATAACTCCTCACATAGCAACACCACCAACTACCAAGGTAATACTAACTTGTCCCCATTTCACAATGGGTACAATGATATGCATCAGTTGCCTAAAGCAGAGACCCATTTATTATCCTTAACTCTTGCTTTATCTAATCTCCACATCCAAGCAAAAGCCAGATCCGTTCTTTCACCTTCTTCATAAATCTGTCAAACTCGTCTATTATCACTACCTTAGGAAATTATCATTTTCAATTGTGTCCTGCACCAGGTAAACCCCTCAAGAGCTTAATTCATCAACATTGCCATTCGACAGCTCGCAACCCCCTAAATGGCCTTTGTGCCTTAAATATTGCCTCTCTAATCCAGTCTCTGTATTTTATTGTTTTAAAATACCAAGTTTCATCACAGCATTACTTTGCTTAGAACGTCACGATGCCTTTGATGATTTTCAGGATGTAATCCAAACTCCTTATGAGGCCACACAAGTCCCTCTGTTAATGGGTTGCTGGTTACTGCTATGCCTTTTGGTCTTAACACTATTTTTCTCCCTACCTTACTCACATGCCCCATAACTTGTGTCTCAGACTTACTGAACTATTTTTATTTCAAAGATTTTCTGAAATTGCTCCTACCTCTAACCTTCTGAAAATGCTATTTCTTTTTTTTCCCCCTGGAGTTACCAACCCCACTCACATCTCCACCTCATTCTGTCTCCTCACTTTAGTAACAACATTTCATTCTTCAAACATCAATAGAAACATCATTTCTGGAAGTCTTCCCTAACTCCTAACATTCTGGGTTAGGAGAACTTATGTGCTCAAATAGTTCCATGGCTTCTTATTACTGCATTGTAATGTGTTATGATTATCTGTTCACTTGCCATCTTCCTCAGTGAGATTATAAACCCTTCCAGAAAAGTGATGTCTTATTAATCATTGCTTCTTTGGTACCTTATAGAGTTTTGTCATTTAGCAAGTTCTAAGCGTTAAACAAATGATCGAATATCCCAAAGGCATATGTGAGTGTTACACACACAGATAATTCAGAAACTGCCTATTAAACTTCATTACCATCTCTTTTTGTGTCTTAATACTACTCTATTCCCTTATCGAAAAGAGTTGAAACAGAAAAACAAATAAATCAACTTCTAAGAATTATTTTAAAAGCAAATAACGATATCTAATAGAATGTGCTTATTTTCTTCTTATAGTTTAAGACTCAAAATAACACCATTATGATAAAAGTCTTGCAGGATGTCTTTTTAGGTATTCAGTAATAATTGATTCTGCACTAAATGCATAAAAGGTGTTCAGTACCCATTTGGTGAATATCTAATATGTTTAAATTAAATTGGTAACTCATGATAGTGACTAAGACATAGAATTACTTTGTCATAAATTATAGATAATCTGTATTTTCACATTAACTATATTACCAGTAATAGAGTTATAATGTGGTACTTACACTTTGATAAAAGAGAAATCGTGTTGCCACTAGAAATATGTAAGATGTGGATAGAGAGAAAAATGTAAAAGTCAGGGGGAAAAAAAAGAATGAAATATGTGGAGGAGAATGAAAAATTATAGGAAAAACCAAAAAGACTAAGAATATAGCGACAAAGAAAGGGAAGAAGAAAAAAGATAGATGGGAGGAAAAGCAGGATATAAGTAGCTGTAGATATTAAAGGAAAAGTGAATGTTAGGAAAAGATGACACAGAAAAAAAGAGAAGGGAAAAGAGAGTACAATAGTATGAAATGTATAAGGATCACTGCTCTACTGAGAACAAGAAATGACGCAAAAAGAAATGCATATACTATCTGCATAAGTTTAAATAGTTTTCACATTTCTATTTAAATTTAAATAGGAAGCAAATAGAAATAGAAACCCATACTATTACATTTTTGAACAATTTGAGAAGGATTATCTAAGAAATTAACCTGACATTACTCTAAAAATCATAGTTACATTGGTTGTGCAATGGGGGAAATGCCTTTCCTCGCCTTAAAGGCTTTGCAGAGAGAGGCTGGACAGCACTCGGTAATGCTGTCAGGCTTGTATCTACATTTGCCAAGGTGAAGTCCACATGTCTCCCTCAGGTGGTGCTAGGTTCTATAGCAGCAATGCATCCTCAGGGTCAAAGGAGGGAGTACTGTGCAACACACTCGCTAGTTCAGACATTCATGAGAAATTTGTGCAGTGGTCCCTTTTATAGAAGTATTTTTCTCCTTAAGAACATAGCATTTTATTTCACCAGTAGATTTTCTTTAAACCCACTTTATGTGTCTGCTGTAACACCTTTGAAATTCACTAGTATTTGATATCTTGTTAGAGAATAAAGGAAAGCTTCTGTAGTAGATTTTAGTAACTGAACGTTTTGGAGTCTCATATTGAAAAGAGCAAAGAAAAGGGACTTTCTGACTCACTTCCTATCTTTCTCATATGATTAATTTTGATTCTGTAGCATAAAACCGTAGAAAATGCAAAGTATGAGCTTAGACTACACAGAATAAAACACTATACTGAGAAGAAAGCTTCTGTATAAACAAGACAGGACTGACTGAACGGGCCAACGTATCACAAAGTCAGAGACATCAATGTTAAATTGGATTTTTACAAATATAAGTATCAATTCAAGACCTTAAGAGCATAAATTTGATAGAAGATGAAAACCGTCTATATTTTCAAATTTTTTCTGTTAGCTATATTCAAATTTTCAAAAATTCATTTGCAGAAGGATCAAATTTGAGTTAGATAAGTAAAATAATATTTTATGTAGAAAAACCGATACCAACCAATATATTGGGTTCAAATTTTTTCTTTTACATGAGGAGCCACAGGTGAGGCAATTGTCTTCTGCAGATGGGGTGGGACTGAAGTGAGATGCGTTTTTGGAAAAAGGAATGAGAGATTATATACCAGTATTTGGTCATCGTATGCTGCTGGTCTGTCTTCCATACTCCTTTCATACAAAGAGTCAGATTTGTGAAAAATGAAAATTACTACTAATAAATATAATATTGTATACAATGGTCTCCCGGCTCTGTAAAAATAGCTATCTTTTTGCATTTCAAAGGAAAAAGTAGGATAAATGAAAGCAACTATATATATATATATATATATATATATATATATATATATATACACATTTTTAAATTATCCCATCCTCGAGGAAGGATGGACATTAGCACATTAGCACACAGTTCAAGTAGGAGACTTCTGTGGCCATAAATATTCAGTTCAGGATTAATTCTCTAACCATTCACCTATTTGTCATAGCTTCCTTAATTAAGGCCCTTAATTGAGGAAACATATATCACGATATTGAATAGGTATGTTTTCTAAAGACTTTATTCCAGTCTAACTGACTCCTACTTTTAAAATATCATGCCATTAAAAGGAGCTTTCCACAGAAAATTAAGAAAGTAATCCTCCAGCATACTTATAGGTTCCTGGGGAAAAAGTTACATTCATAGTCATAATTAAACTTTTCTTACCTTTTCTCACTTCCACCACCTCTATCCTAACTTCTGTTGTCACTAATTACCAATATGTTTGCATAATTCATTACATTTAGAGTTCTGTGAATCCTGGAAGCATTTCTTATTCATTTTTCATTTATTCATCTTTTTATCCCAATGTCTCTCATGGTGCCTTTCATATATTATATGCATAATAAATAAATCCTGATTTAATGTTATTAAATATAATATGATCATAGGGTTGTCACCAGGTAAAAATAGTCAATACTTAGTCTAAATTAAACTGTTAATGATGTCCTAATAAAATGTTTTTAATAAAATCCAATTTAATTTCTCAACTATAAGCTTTACTTATATCTTTGGGTAAATTGTTTCCAAAAATAACATATTTTTTTTAAATGTAAAATGCAAGCTATTTTAAAATATAATGTATTTTTCTAGAAATCAGATTTCAGGTCTCCATAAGTGTCTGAAATGGCTCTATAGCTAGAAATAATAATGGAAAGGGAATGATTATTTTAGTGATAAGTAAATATACTTGCAGTTTTTGAACTGGGACAGGATTCTGCCTAGTGAAAGCAAAGAACCAAAAACTGCACTTTGTGTTATTAGTTAATTGAAAAAGAATACACATTAATTAAAGTCCTTCAAGAAACGGAAACTGATTTGGAATTAACCATTTAAGCAATTTATTAGGGAAAACACCTGGAGAGGAAATGGAGCAGAAGCTCGAACCTGTCAGACCATGATGCTCTGACCCTTGTGAAGAAAGGAGGGAACAAAATTTATAATGAAAGCATCTTAGGCTGAAGCGCAGTTCTAAACAATTTTGACAAGACCAAATGGGAATCCTTGAGCCAAAGTCACCCACTGAAGGTGTCTCATTTTTCCGGGAATAAATCTGTCCTGGCATCCCTGCTGAGCTCAGCCATCAGGTGGGAGCCACCCTAAGAAGTGTGGCGTTAGAGCATGCTAGGTGATGAACCTCAGAAAGCAGTAACAGGGATATTAGATCAAATATGGTCCCCATGGTTGAAGATCTGAGAGCAAAATTTACTTGGCTAACACAGAAGGTAATGGCTGTGATTAATTGACAGTGTTTTTCAAATTTAAGGGATGGTGAAGAAGAGTGACTGACTGATTAATAAAAAGAGGGCCATTAGAATGGAGGCATGGTCTGAGTGGAAGGAAGAACTCTTAGATTGGTGGGTTGTATACAGGTTCTGGAATCCAACTCTTGGATTCAAATCATAAACTCTACACTCGCCAGTTCTGCATCTCTGGGCAATTATTCAAGCTTACTTGTCCTTGTTTTCCTAATCTGTAAAATCAGACTAATCATGGTGCCTCTCCTTTAGAAAGGGATATTGTTCTCTTAGATTATTAACACTGCAAGGCACGTTAGAGGCCCTACTCTTCAACAACATACATTACCCTGGCTTAATTCCATTCTACTATGAACCTGCCGAGTAGTTTGTTTTAATTTACGTGAGTTGGAAAATAGGGAATGGATAAGGAAACCAGCTCTGCCTTCATGAGAAAGGCAAAGGATCCAAGAGAAGCTTATAAAACTCTTGCTCACAGATGTTATTATCCATTAGGTCCCATTCCCAATGTATGTGTATATGTGTGTGCATTCACATATAAGTGTATATATATTCATACCTATATATATGTCTCCAACTAAAATTACATTGACAACAAAATCACAATACTTGATCACGACATCATTTTAAATATTTAAAATTACTAGACTATATTTAGAAAAATATAACAAGATACAATACCTTAAAACATAAATAAAACAGTTCGTATTAAATTCCCACAATACAGTGTTATGATTTTGCTCATGCAAAGGCACACAGAACACACATATATAACACACTGGTCATTTTATAATTTATATTGGAGAAAGAGCATTGAGTATATCATATATTGTTTATCAACCGATAGGACGGAATGACTTTTCACTGGGTGAACTCTACCTTCGCTGCAGGACAATTAGCATCCTTTCCCCCACACACTTTGAAATGCCTACAAGGAAGATACTGAGAAAAGTACAAGATGCTACTAATCAAAGAAAGCAGCAGGTTTCACGGGGCCTGAGGTTACAAAACGCAATATCTCCCTTTGAGGAAAAAAAATTCAAAAATTAGTTTTCAAGTGTATATTTGTAATGAGAAAACGGATCATAAAGGTTACAAATTCTGCAACCCTAACGAATCGAAATTTTTTAAAAATTTAAATAAATACTATTACCGTAATTACCTGTTTCATGCTATTCTACTAACAGCGGTTTTACACTGTTATATAAAACAGGTAATTACGGTAATAGTGGTTATTACCGTAATTAATAGTATTTCTGGTTTCGTATATTTTAAATCTTGTTTATGCTCCACTATAGCATAAATTTTCTTCTTATAATAGGGTCTCGTGCTGCATATTCATTCACTAGGATGAGAGAGTCAGTGCAATAAATGATAAAAACAGACATGGAAGCCATACCTGCAGTGGAGAGGGTGACAATAATATATACCTGGAGGTGATTATGAGATACGCAAATAGAAGCTGCTGCGCCCCATCCCCAAGTTTTCGCCACTTCATTTCTTATCATTTTGGCCCACAAAATGCCTAAGATCTCTTCAGTGCTAACCGCAATAGTGGGGAATTGTGATTAAGAGAAAATTCCATAGGAAGAGTCAATGATTCCTATGTATTTTGGTCAAATTATCTTACTTTTGAAAATTTTACAAAACCATATAACCATATGAAAGCACTGTCAGGAAGGGGCCTATGTAAAGAGGAGCCCTTAAAATTAAGCTACATTAGCTTCTTAGTAAACCTATCCCATTTAAAAAAAAAAAAAAACATCCCCCACGAATGGCAACAATTGCATATCTATATGCCTGTTCTAAAAATAGATACTGTTATTTTATTGAAACACTCATTTTAACTATGGGGACTACATTTCCTTGACAACTATTGTATCTTAGTTATACTTTTTCTTTCTTTACTGTCTAAGTGAAATTACCAGATACTATCCTACTCTTTAGTCATACTGTGGAATTTCAGTTATGAGGCCATGAAATTACGGGTTTTTACAGTAGCTTTATTTTTGACTTATTTAAAAATTTATTGATACTTTATTTATAATTTTTACATTATAAAACAGCATCATATTAATCTGCCTGCTAAAGGAAATTTATAACTTGACACATAAAATGATTTTAATTTATATTTCCATTCCTTTTCAAATTTACGTTGATGAAGAATCCTGAATTTTCTGTCATTGCTATCTAGTTTTGGTTTTACTGTAAATAAAAAATCTAATTCCCAATAGTATATAAAACACGTATATATAAAACCTAGAGTATACATAATATATAAATAAATGATATATGCCAATTCAAATGTATATATATATGTTATATATATATATATAATCTCCTACTGAAATTACAAACATATTTTCCTGTCTTATTAAAGTTATATTCTAATCTCATAATTATCAGGATAAAGATTAGTTCGTAGTCAAATAATCTATTATTTCATGTAATAATTCCCAACAAGGCAATCTGCAAAATTTGATACTATTGTTCAGCACTGTTCTTCTTTAATATAAAATGAAGCCAGAACATAAAAATGAATACTGAACATGGTATAAAATATATTATGTTTTCAAACATGCAGTTCTAATAAAACATCTGCTCATAATGCTGTTTCCTTCCATGCAGAAATAAATGGAAACAACTAATCATATAAAAAATACGGTTACTTTGAGGAGTAGACTAGCCCTTTTTTTTCCTTCTGCAAATTGGGGAAAAGATTGGAATTGTTTTACATATTTCACAGGGCTTTGAGTTGCAAACATTTACACTTTGGCAAATACCACATTTAAAAAATTAGACTGGCAAAAAAGAAACACTTATTCTATCAACACCTTGTTATATGTGCGAAACACAATTAATTTAATCTACAAAGTGCTGCCTTATTAACTTTGGAATACTATGGATTAGTCATCATTAAAAAGCTATATTCCGCATCATTGACGGTTTGCTAAAGAACTTCTTTTGTCATGAAGGAGTAAGTGTCAAGTTTTTAACATATTTACTATTTTAAATGAACATTTTAACACATGCTTAAACTGGTAATTTGACTTATAAAAATATTTAAGGGAATGTTACAATTGTGATAAATGTACTTATAGAGCATAGCTGAAGTTATAATTGCTGGTCAATGAGAGAAATACAATATTAGAATTAATTCCTGAGATCAAAACATAATGAATACCAAGATTCAAGTACAGGTATGTAAGTCACCTAAAAGAAATAGCACAGTTTCACCAACCCTTCTGCTTAAACCAGCACAGAAATCATGTATACATTATTAATTATTTACATGTTACTATACATTTTAAAAAACCGTATAAACTCAGAGAGTTGTTAATTGCCTTAAAGATGAGGGGAAATCAGACAGGCCAATGGTCCTCATATGTGATAAATGAGCATGCTAATCCAGTATAATATAAGTAAAAATATTAAAATAACTGCTAGTATGTATTTATTATCATATAATTTTAATCTATGTTTTAGAGTAAACATGTTTTATAGTATTGAAAATACATTAATACAGCATTGTATAATGTACAAATATTGGTGTAAAACTTAAAAAATAATTCTTAGTAGCATAATGTAAGATAAGAATGTTTACATATCACCTAGACAAAGCTACGCACAGCCCAATTCTGTCCAGAGGTTTAAAGAGCCTTAGTAAATGAAATACAAGTGGTCAAACCCCATAAGGAATGTCATCCCTGTTACAAAATGGGTGATCTTAACTTGATATTATGCTAGCTCAAATCACAACTATGGTTTTCTCTATAAAATTCCAACAGATGCCCTAGATTTATTAATCAGTTCTGTGACTTTAGTAAATATGTACCAATCCAGAGAAAAAAATGTAACCTAACACCATGCCTCGGTGTTTTCACAATATTTTTGTCAGAAAAACACCAATGGGATGATTTTAGATCTTGCTTAATTCTCCAAATCATTAAGAGCCACATGCCAACTTAAGAAAAATAGCCTACCGATCTGGTCCTTTGAAATTTTCACCTTAAAAAACCATAGAAATATGTGAAAGCACATGGGAGATTAATGTGCTAATATTATCTAATATATAATATCTCCTGTACCCATGTACTGTCACTTGGGCTTGATATGTACTTTGACCAATAAGATATTAGCAAACAAACTGAGGCTTAAAACATACACATTGGGGCTCTCTCTCCTATGCTACCAGCTGGAACTCTTCCACCAACATGTGAGGAATCCTGTACTAGCCCGCTTGACATCCAGAACCAACCTGGACATGTGAATGAAGTCATATTAAAGTCACTCATCCCAGCTGAGCTACCAGAAGATCAAAGCCATGTGCTGTCCTAAGAGTGACTACAAGAATAACCACCAACTATATTCAGCTGAAAATGCTGACCCACAAAGTAGGAGTACATAAAATAATTGTGTTTTTAAGCCTTGGGATGGTTTAGCACACATCCATATATATCTGAGACAGCGTTCTTAAAGATTACTGAAAAGAGCAATGCTACTTTAATTTGCAATCCTAAAGTCAAGAGCAGAGTTGAAGTATGTCTCTAAAAGAGAATACTTTTCTCCCTAGCTGGAAAATAATGTAAGAGGTAGGGTGTATGTGTAGACACTCTGTGTGTGTAAAATTGTAATGATATGATTACAGATGAAATATTGTACAACTACAACAGTTGCTGAGGTATGTCCCTGGGGAAACAGGATGATATCGTAATCATTATTTAGTAGTCAGACATTTGCCATAAATGAACTGAGGATGTTCTTTTAGACTGTAAAGGGAAGCTTATCAGTAAGTTTAAAAGATCAGAGGTACTAGAACAATGTGAAAAGGCCGATCTCATTCATCAACCACAGTTCTGCCACACACACAGAATTTTTCTATTAGGTTTTTAGAGCTTCACATTTAACTATCACAGGATACCCAAGAATCACCAGCAATTTAAGAGAAGTTGCTAAAATTTTAAGCTAGATAAAAAGGAACAATAAGAGACAGGAACTCGGAGAAAAAGAGAAAAATACAAGAATCAGAAATTTAAAATTCTTTCAAAAAAATATATTGCATCCAGAAAAAAAGCAACACCTTCTTAGAAAAAAAAAAAAAAAAGACTTTAGATAATAAGAAAAAAAAAGTCATTAGAATTTAAAAATGAGATAAGCAAATTGTAAATATAAAATTAAAATTATTAGCCAGTAAATAGAGCTAAAGAGTGGGATTAAAGATGGAAATAAAATTCTATTACTACACTTGACTAAAACAATTCTGATTTCTGGAAAACGGAAGGGGGAAATGGATGTGAGGTTATTATCAATGTAATAATATGAAAATGATTCCTAGTCCTGAATAATTGAAGTTTTCAGACTAAAAGAGTCCACAGAGAGTCCAGCACAATGAATTAAGAAAAGATTCATAACGACAAATCATTGTGAAACTGCAGGCCAGCAGGGACAGAGAGAAAACCCTAAGAGCTTTTAAAGACAAAGGTTAAAAAAAAAAAATAGGTCACCAACAAAGAGAATAAAAGAGAGAAAACCCTAAGAGGTTCTGGAGACGAAGGTTAAAAAAAAAAATAGGTCATCAACAAAGAGAATAAAAGGAATTTCATTTTTAAATAGCAACTGTGGAAACCATATTCATGAGAATGCTCTAGGCTTAAGGCTTCCAGCAGCCATTCTGTCTCCTGGATGAAAGAGTCTGTCTGAGAATGAAGGTAACTGAAGTAAACATATGCAAACCATGCACAGTGAAGATTGACTCCTGATAACGCCCCTGAATCCCAAATTCTGCAGTTCGCACAGCCAGTGCCACTCTTTAGGCACGCCAGTTGCATGTGATAATTAATTGCCTTTATTGTTTTAAGATAATTTTCACTGAATGTCTATCACTTAGAATTTAAAATTCCCTGACAAATACAGGTATAGTCATCTTTGCTCCTACTGCACACACATATGCACGCATACGTGAAAACATATTTATTTACCTTTTATTATGCACTCAAAAATTTGAATGTTTACATCATATAATTTCACCCAAAGATCAAAAACAGGACTATCTTGGGGACCATCAAGTATCTTGTCTCAAATTTATAGGTTGAGATGGAACCACAGACATTTCAGAGGTCCCTGTGACCTGACACGTAGAGGGATACGGGGACTGGCAAGGTAAATATGAAAACAGTGTATCTTAGGATAGGAGCCTCAAAAGTAAGCTCAAAATGACTATTGTAAGAAAGTGATTTATTAAGAAAATTCTTTCAGGGAACAACCAAAATAGAGTTGAAAAAGCAGAACACTGGGGAGCAATCTGAGGAAGGGTATCGTGTCAGGCAGAGTTCTTAAGATGGTAGCTATGTTTTGAGTATAATAACTTATATTGTAATGCCTTACAACTGTGCTGATCTGTGCCAAGAAATCTGGGGCTTTCTTAGCTCCATACCTCTCACATCTTGGTCGGTGACCACCCAGAGAAGATGTAAATTATCAGGCACTTCTGGCTTTTGGGGTTTGTGGGCAAAGCAGGCTCCAGGAGCTACAGGCGCTGGCTGTTGGAAGCAAAGGCACCCTGAAGTCACATGGTAATATAAAGGGGGTGTTGGGGCTTGAGATCATGTGAGTGAGACACTTACATCAACTGCTATACATGTTAAATATGAAACACCAGACTACCTAGGTCTTTTAGGTCACGCACAAACAATCTAATATTGAAAGTCTGAAATAAATAAAAAGCAATAGACAACTTAGTTCATCTATATCAGATTAAGAGACAGAGAAAAAGAAGTTTGGGAGACCCCCATATCTATTCCTATTCATCTCTGCCCATAGCCTGGAGGGGGCTGGTTTACTGTTGATGTTTTGCTTTCCCATCTCTTACTTCAATTACAATAGAGTCTGGCTTACGAGTGGCCATTCCTGTTAATCTCTGGGTTGACAGTAACTGTTTTCCACATTGATGCTTTCTAATCCTCTCCCATGAGCCTACTGTACAGGAATTCTTGAATTCATAGTGTTTGCAACTGAACTCCATCTCCTCGCACAAAGATACCTGCTCTCCCTGGGTCTCCGTTCTCGGCGATTTGAACCATTAAACACCAGGTTGTCTAATGGGAAGTGTTAAGTACCATCCTTGAATTTGTCCCAGTTAATCTCTGCTAAATCTAGTCTCTATCCAGTCTTGCTTCATTTCAATTTTTTCCATGACTTTTTTTTTTAAGCACATGTCTGATCATATCACTCTCGTAATTGAAAACATTCACTGACTCCCTACCAAACTCCTAACTCTGTCTCCTAAAATCCTTTTAAACTCCTATATCCCAATCTTTGGCATGTTTATCTTATACCTTTACAGCAGTCCCTAGTCTTTTCGGTATCAAGGACCGGAGCTCCTATGGGAATCTAATGCCTGATGGTCTGAGGTGGAGCTGAGGCGGTGATGCTAGCGCTGGGGAGCAGCTGCAAATACAAATGAAGCTTTACTCGCTTGCCAGTCACTCACTCCTGCCGTCCAGCTTGGTTCCTAATAGGCCGTGAACTGGTACCAGTCCGCGGCCTTGGGGTTGGGGGACCCCTGTGTAGCACAGAGGACAGTTTCAGTTTACTGATTTCATAAGATTCTCTGATTCCTCTGATCTTTTGCATGTGCTATACCGTTAGCTGGGAACAGGATTTTTCTTCTGCCCTTCTTCTCTGTCCTATACAAACTAACTCCTCCATACCATTTACTTAAAAACCCTTCCTCTGGGAACCTCCATCAGTTAATATTTGTTTAGTTGCTGCTCCTATGGCCTTCTTGTCCTAATCACACTTTTATTTTATATCATACTTGACTCTTCGCTTTCTGTTACTCACAATTAAATTTTTAAAATCTTTGAGGAATGAGAAAGTGGCTCATTCTTCAGAGTTTCCATACCCAATATAGGTCCTGACACAAATTAACTACTCTGAGTCTTTAAATGAATTTAAATGAATTAATATATACATAAAAATATTTTTCTAGTTTTACTTATTTAAAAATGTAAATGTATTATTCTTTTAAAACTTTTTTTTTTTTTTTTTTTTTTTTACGTTCATCAGTGATAGCTCCTGGGGTAACCTAATATCATGGAATTACCTTAAATTTAATTCTTCCATATCAGCCTCTGCCTAGGGTAAAATCAATTATAGAAAAAATTATCAAAGTTCATAATATATTTGGACACTTTTCTAGATAGTTCACAGCTTGACAGGCATTTATCATAATCAACAGCAAACACTTTTGTGCTAACAGTTACTTTAAAAACACATTACATAATCTAATTGTCCGATGATGTGAGGAAATGCAAGTGACAACGACAAAGCACTCACATTATGTTCTGAGTGTTTATCAAGCAGCAAAAACTGTTGATGAGTGAGCTTTTTCAGATGATTCCTACACACACAAATTCTCTCACAGATCAACATACATGCAGGAGTATGAAAAGGGGATCTCTAGTCATCTTCTCACAGAAAAGCAACAGGGTATTAAAAAGCTATCCCATAGTTTTTCTTACTGATCTTTAGACTTCCCAAGAACACCACACACACACACACACACACACACACACACACACACACACACACCTCCTCTACATAACATACGCTGTTACAATAGACAGAACTACCCCGAAGCTAAAAATAATGTTACTATAAAGAATTCACATTAAAAAAGAGATTTTTAAAAATTTCTTTACAATATAAACATATTTATATCATTCTTCATTAGTTAAAAAAAAAAAAAAAAAGCCTGCAAGAAGTAACAGGCCAGCTCACTTCCACAGCAATTTCAATATGAAATACTGCAAACTGAAAACTTTTTCACAGAGCTAATAGAGCCTCCACATATAAAACCTCTGTCCATCGGTTGGCAAACTTTGTGCTCGATCACCAATTCTGCCAAACCTCCTGCAAGAGAGTCGGGCCCTGATCAAATTTAGAACAGTTTTAGCATAGATTCTACTCACTGATCTTTCCAAAAAACAGAAAGGCTCCACATGCACATTCACACTTACACACCAGACCCTCAAATTGAATGCCAGCAGAGGCCCTCAGTTTAAAGAACTGATTTCTTACCCTAGAATTTCAGGTATAACCATAACCATTCAAGATTTTTTTCCCTGCAAAGAGATTCCCCCATGAGAACAGCTTCAGAGATCATAGAGAATTTAAAATAGTTCATACATTAATTATCCCCTCTTCTGACGCACATGCCTAGTGCCCATCTCTGGTTCTAACACACTTATGTGTGTGTGTGTGTGTGTGTGTTGTAAACATATATATATACACACATAAACATAGGTACATATAAACATAGGTACATATAAACATATATATATAAACATAGATATATATAAACATAGATATATATATAAACATATATATATATATATATAAACATAGATATCTATATCTATATCTCTCTATCTATATGTAAAGATTTCCTCCCGGTTGCTTCCTTCTCTACTTTAGAGATGACGTCTCCTTTGTACATCTATGTTTTTCCCTTCCTTTCCTGCTGCCATGACGGGCTCCGGGTTACACTGTGCTTTGTCACTACATTTATTGCTTCCCAGGGATCCAAGGAGAGTGTAGCTACACTAGTCAATATCCCTTCCTTTCACCTGCCCCCATCAGCAGCAGGGACATGGAGAGACAAGGTATCTTCTCTCTTTCTTTAGTTAGGGAAGGATGGAGGGCAGATCAAAGTTTAGAAAAGTTTGACATATAAACTTCTATTATCAAAGACATAAAGTATGTTTTGTTGAAATGTAAACATCTATCTGTGCCAAAATGGATTAGATATTTTCTAGGTAGCATAAACAATTACTTATTTACTAATTCTCTGAGAATACAGTACTAATAGTTCAGATGTACTGAGTTAATTAAAATGTAAATATAACATTAAATTTTATTCTCATTTTATTCATGCTAAACCTAAAAAATTCTATTATGGAGTTCTTTTATTCTTTTCTTATTTTTCATTAGCAAAAGATCTTACCTATAACTGACTTCCTACTGTTTTCCTGATGAAAATCAAAGTTTACCTAGTGAACACAAACTTAAGTACTGATCTTCCTGATATTCTGTCTTCTTCAGGAATGTGGTTTGCCTCAGAATTCAAAGTGTCAGAATGCATAAAAATACACTGGCAAAAATCAGTTGGGGTAAATTCTAGGAGAGAGAACAGAGTTCTGAAATCCATACAGAGAAATGAAAGCAAAATCTCTCTCAAGAGCTCATGTTTTATTTAATTGGTAATATTTCAGCAGGAAGAGAAATGGTACTATAAGTTACCTTCTATCAATGAAAAATAAATATTTTATTTTGACAGTGCCGCATGACACATAAATGTAAAAATTCACCTTCATCCTCATTATATTTAGGCCAAACTTTCTGACTTTTTAAGAAGAGCCTGAAATATACTTATTCAGAAAGCATATACTCTCTGATATTAGTTAGGATTTTACACTTTATGTATTCTACTTATTCAAAATTAATTCTTATGATTATGAAATCACACGTTTGATTTTAAAACAAAAACAGTAGGAAGACACACCGATCAACCAACTCTATTGATGGCTGAGAAAAGTAAAAGGCTATACCCAAAAGAATAGGTATCAGCAGCAATCAGAAGAAAGAAAAAAAAATGATATTTTGTTTTTGTGAAAATGTTTTTAAAAGTTTCCATGTATATTTTCCTTTTAATTCCAAAATAAGTTGAATGAAAGTCAAGAAACTTAGGTGATTTTTTAAAAAATTTTAGAGTATAAAACTATGAGGTCTAGTGTGATTAAGTCAATTTACTAATGGTCCCACCATTTAAAATTAACTAAGTGTAGTTCCTAATTCAGGCCCATTAATATTCACTGTATTTCAATTCTCCAGAGGATATATATCCTGGTCTTAAGAACTGTTTGTGATACCTATTTTAAAACAAAGGTCCTAAAGTCCCTTCCTTTGAGATACCTATTTGAGACAACCATCCAAATGGGATAATATATTTGCAAGTAGTGCCTCTGATAAGGGCCTAATATCCAAAATATACAAAGAATGCATATAATTCAGCAACAACAAAAAAACAAATGATCCAATCAAAAATTGGAAGAGGATGTGAACGGACACTTCTCCAAAGAAACCATACAAATGGCCAACAAATATTTGAAAATATGCTCAACATTGCTAGCTATTAGGGAAATGCAAATCGAAACCACAATGAGATACCATCTCGCACATGTTAGAATAGCTATAATCAATGGAACAAGTAATGAGAAATGCTGGAGAGGATACACTACTGGTGAAACTGCAAATTGGTACAGCCACTATGGAAAATAGTTTGGAGGTTCCTTGAAAAAGTAAAAATTGACCTATTGTGTGATCCAGCAATCCTTCTACTGGTTATTTACCCCAAAGATTTGAAAACTAATATCCAAAAAGATATTTGCACACAAATGTTCACGGCAGCATTATTCACAGTGGCCAGGACATGGAAGTAATCGAAGTGTCCTATGATGGATGTGGTACATATATACAATGGAATATTACTCAGCCATAGAAGAAATGAAATACTACCATTTGGGACAACATGGATGGACCTCGAGATAATCATGCAAAGTGAAATAAACCACACAGAAAAAGTTGAAAATAACATGATATCGCTTATAGATGGGATATAAACCTAAGAGCAATAAATGAACAGGACGAACTAACAGAAATTTGTGGACAATAGACTAGTGGTTATCAGAAGGTAGAGGGGAGGAGGCAGGGGGGAAGTAAACGAGGTAAAGGGCTCAAATATGTGGTGACAGAAAGAAATCTAACTATGGGAGGTGAATACACAGTGTAAATATATATATATGCCTTACTGTTAGTTAAAGTGTACAGCTGACACTTATTGGATTTCATTAACCAATGTCACTGTAGAGAAATTAATTAATTAAAAAAAAAATACACTGACGTGTTTTCCCTCACTACCTCACAAAATTAACCTGCAATACAGAGCTCCCATCATGCTTTCTATTCATGTTCATATGAAGCTATGGAATCTTATTAAGCTAAGATGGTAAAACATTTGTTGGAAACTAAGATTGTCAGAGCAGAAACTGAGACAATAACAGCAGAAAGACAGGAAGTGCTGAGGGTCAACCCCCACCAAAATCCAGCTGCTTTCATGCCTACGTCTAAACCAAATTCGATTTTTCAAACACCAACAAGGATACTAATCTAGAAAGAAAATAAATGGAAGATTCATTTTTTGTTTTATTTTTTCAATACGGAAATGACATAGGGACTTTTTATTTATCAAAATGAAAAGCAAGACTGTATGTAATGTGCAAAGTAGTAATTTTAGAATAATATAATAAATTAAATATGCCAGTGTGAATTACAAATACATTAAATATTTTACACAAGACACACTTAAGTAATGCATTTCTCTGGGAAGGAATGTCAGAGCTAACAACAAAAATGTTATGAAATAATTGTAATTCTATATAACATAATGATACAAATAAAATGATATTAAATCTTATACCATAATCTGATTACATTTAGAAACAGCCTTGCTTTCCTTGGCTATAAACAGAACTCTAGACTTTATTTTACCATCTCTGGGAGTTTGCTTTGATGACTTTGTGATGGATTAGGGCTATTCTCTGGAATTTAGCCAGATAAAAAGTTGAATTATTTGGATTAGAGAAAGTTTTATTTTACTCTAAAGAGAAAGTTTTATTTTACTCTGAGACCAGAAAGGCAAGAGGGAAATCTTTTTTTTTTTTTTTTTTTCCTGACAGGGTAAAAAAAGAACAAGCTGATAACAGTATAACAATTAAACTAATTCCATAAATACATGTATATGTATTCAACAGATAGCTATTGGCATATATTTTGTGCCATATAGAGTGAGCTCTATAGTTATTAAAGTTACCACTTAAGGAATCTAAAATGTAGGAAAGCGATTATATAATAACTCAATAATTTGAGATATCATTGAACCATTTTATGGCAATCTATACTTTTTATTTCAATTATTTAGATATTTCAGAGGAAAGAGTTCATTTGTTTTATAACTATCATGATAATAAAACCAGAGTAAAAGTTAGGAAGCTTGGAATCTACTTCTCATTATTCTATGAGTTGTTTTATTATCATAACCCCATTAATAAAACTATAGAAACATACACTGTATAGCAAGGTTGTCAAAATAAAATGGGATAATAAAAATGAGGAGTTGTGAAATAATACACATTATTCACTAAATCCTTATGCTTTCTGAATACATATTGTAAAATACTCGACTTTGCTCAGAATTGTGTCAAATAAACCCAAACTTGAAAATGCATCTTTCATTTTAAAAGTTACTTGATCCTAAAAATGTGCTTTCTATTAAGAAATTACCCAGTGGGTTACATGTTTTAGAGCTTTACTTGCCCCAGTGTCTTGCCAGGGATAAATCGTTTCTTCTATTTTTATGTAGAAAAACAGTAATAAAATTGAAATTTCCACCTTCCTAGAGTAAATCAACAGATGGAAAGCATCTGGGGCTTTCTAGAAATTTGATCCCTATAAATTGTGGAAATGGGCAGAGTGTTTGTCCAATGCTAACATACAGTGATTTTTTTATAACATTTGGTGGGGTAAAAAATTACTTCTCAAGTTATTATTTCTCTTCTTGCATTTGTGACAGCCCCATCATCAGTGACATGACATTAGTGTTCAGGGTGTCCATCATGGGAAAATGAATTATTCATTTATATTATGAATGAACTTTTAAAACAAAAATGTCATAGATGGTCTGCAGGAACTGAAGAAAATATAATACATTTAATTACACAAGGGCACACTGACTGATATATAATGCCATCTTTCACATTTTTCATACATGATTTATTAGGTACAGTAGCACTGCGTGTGCATTTTTTGTTTTAAGATATCTTTTAATACCAAAGACAAAGTAGGCACACACACATTCATGAACATTTGTTCATATGCAGGCTATTTACTATTAATACAACGTCTTCCATAGAAATAATTTCATAATGAAAATAGAATCTGAAGAACAAAAATCTTAATTTTTCACAACTTGATTAAATATTGCCTTTCCAGTTTGATAGTAACAATTAAATTTTAGTGCCTAAGTTTCCAATTGTGATAATATTCTTCCAATGTAATAGAAACTTGATGATATGTACACTGAATACTATAAGGATACAGATATCAAGTCTTCTTGAGAAAGTCATTTATTTACCTCTTTTCCTTCCCTAAATTTTTCATATTAATGAATGTATTGAGTTTTATCAGACATGCAAGCTTACAGAATGCATACATGTATTTATCAGACATCCAGAACATACTACACACACATACACACACACACACACACACACACACACACACACACACACACCCCAAAACATACATAAATTAACTCCTCTATACCCACTATCAGCTGAAGGGTTAGAACCAAAACAGGAAGAGTTAAAGAAAAATGGCTAAGGTCTGAATGAAAGTGCCTTGGATAGGCTTTAAGTTAAGGTAAAGAAAACGGGAGCTATGGTTCCCTAAATACCCGTCAGTTTCACTGTACTTCATTAAGTTTTGATAGGTATCATTTTTTTTCCCAACTTGATTAGCTTCCAAATTGTGGGTTACTTGTAACACTTTCTTAAATTTTTAAAGGATTTCTTTGGAGATGGAAAAAAAAATAAAATAAAACCATACTTGGCTAAATAAGTACAGAAGTGACTGCCTCTGCTCTTTTTACTTCCCACCCCAGGCAGGTGGGAGCAGTCGCCACCAGGCACCAAGGATACTGGAACATGTAAACAAACCAGATTAGTTCTGGAGTCCAAGGGGCATCAAATAAAGATTAGTTGTGGAGTTTACACTCTCTGCCTGGCAGCCCGTGACCTTTACTATATTTCTTTATCATCCTTATCCTAAAGTTTCAATCTAAATGGCTTTTTCTCCATAAAGATGGCTTTTATGCTCTTAGTCAGAAACTATTAGTTCCCGGACATGAAGAATGAAGTCTAATTCATCACAGTGCTCCTTTCTGTCTTATATCTATTAAAATTGTTCATTTGCTGTGGGGCTTTTATATATGAGCTCCTGGAAACCTAGGTTTCTCCAGCTTTCAGAGCATACATAGAGTTTTAATTAGTGCTTTGTTTTGTTGTGGAATCTAAGTACATATTCCTGTTCTTTTATCTCATAAATGATCATTGTATGCATGTTTGTTGTATTTCCCACTACTCTGTGATTACCATGATAATAGCAACCCTGTTGTTTCGATCAGCATTGAGTATCCTTCACCTAACACAGCATCTTGCTTATACAAGGAGCTCAATAAATATAGTATTTGTTAACTGTATGAACTTAAAAAAATGTTGAATGTGTGTGCATGTGTCCACCTTCTATCACATCAAACTGCTTTGATAGTTAAGTCCTTTGCAAATCTTTTACTAAGAGATTTTTTCTTTTAAGGCTAGAAAATCAAAGTAGCTTGAAATCAAGGAACCACAGGGCTCTTCCAAACTTTTCTAAATGTTAAATCCAGAGAATAAATAATGGAGAAGGAGGAGAAAGAGAATGCCTTTTAGACTAATAAGGACAGGTGTGTCATTTTCCCTAATTTGAAATAGGACTTGGAAATGAGTGGCGAACTCTCCGGTTCGGCTGAGACTTCAGAGATCTATAACCATGTGCCCCCCAGGAAAACTGGACTTTAGGAACTGGCCTTGTCAGTTTCCACAAAGATGCCCACGCCTCTGGGTAAATGCTGACACTGCAGTCTTCAAATTCGAGGGGTTCTGCGACCTGAACTAAGAAGATATCAACAGCCTGCCTGGTTTTCCATCTTTAAATTTTTTTAGTTGATCTGGCACATACTGACAAGTAAGAACTCTGATAGCTTTCTGAGTCAGGCAGGGAAAGGCGTACTGTCCACCATAAACAGTGCCATCAAAAACAGTGAATTAGTAGCTGAGACATGTAAATGTGATATACTTGTAGCTATTGACTAAACAGTGGATCACCATTTTGATCATTTCAAAGCTCTTTCATCTTAGAAGCCAAATTGCATCCCATGAGTTTTGTTTTAAATTTAGAGTTATTCCCATTAATATAAACTATGAGATATATATTCTTATAGTAAAGCTTAAATTTAGAACTGTAATCTTTCTTTGGGCCTTGCTTTATGTTTTAGCTATTTTATTGAACCTCTAATGGAAATTACAGAGATATCTTGCTCACTTTGAATATATCGATCTCTCTTTGTACAAGTGTATAGAAAAGACCTTATTTGAACTATGCAACTTGAAATATCACTATTAAAATAAAAGCTCACTAGAAAAATCACTCCCACTCACTTCAATTTTCTTGTCTTTAGATGATTTATCTGACTATGAAATCCTCATCTGTTTGCTCTATGCGATACAATATTTTCTTTCAGTTAAAACTTCTCTGCTAAGTCATGAACCACTTTTGCACTGTAGTCTTATTTTGCCCTTCAGAATCCCCTCTTCCAAGTCTATGACCCTGAGGTTCTTACTCTACATGATTTTTCATGAGTCATCTGGGAAAACTTCCAAACAGTGCTGAAATGCAGCCAACAAGCTGAGGAAATGTTGAAGAGAGCTGGAGAAAAACTGCTCGGAGGGTCAGAAGAGTGTCAGAGAAGGTCGGGGAACATCAAAGCCAGAAAGGCTCCAACACACGCCCTGGAGTCAAAATCATACCATAGCCAAGCTTCAAAGATATCGAGGTTAAAAAAGCTACTTTGCATCACTTTTTCTATCCCTTTTCATTAATCTGGTTTTCTTAACATTTACTGTTAAGGAGAAAATTAACCACAATATTATGGTCAGATAAATGTGACTACTTAATAAGCACAATAGCTACTAATTACTGAGCTAAGTATTGTATTGATCACTTCACATACATAATCTCATTTGATCCCCAGAATAATTGTGGTATTATTATCCCATTTTGCTGATACAGACTGAGATTCAAAGAACTTGTGTTGTTCGGCCGATGCGTGAAACTCAGAACCCAGTGTACCTGAATAGTTCCTTTAATTGTGTATGGCAGTGACCTTTGCAATTGTCTAACACTGTGAATGTACCTGGTTACTAAATTAACTGTATTTTATTTTTCTTTTCTCTTCTAAGCAAAATTTCAGGAAAAAAATGTGCAACTTATTCTGTCTTAGTAAAAGGTTAAGTATATACCTCATTATACTTTTATCCGACATATATCATCATAAGGAAAGCCTTTATATTCTCATCATAATCAAGTTTGTTTTACAGGTTTAGCAAAATAAAACAGCCTTATCTCAAAACAATCTTAAATTTTATTGTTTAAAATTATTTTAAAATTGGAAATTTTATTTTCGTTATGATTGTTATAAAATATTTCAACCAATACCATTAGCAACTGACAAGACTCATGAAATTCATATGGTGGAGCAAGATAGCTTATTCAATTAAATATTTGTGAGTGGCACGATTCGTAGAAATTGACATAACATGACAGAGCTATGCCTTTGAGCTATAGGATTTATTAATTTTAAAAAATCATTCTATTTTGATCTTGAGCAGATCCACTGATGTTGCTGAAATAACATGGGCTCATATTTATATTAGTTGCACATGAATTGCCAAAGTACAGCCTTAAATCTATAAGCCATTGTGTCCTATCTTTAAATGATGAATGTATCACTTCTTAAAGTTTTATATGTTGAAGTAGCAATGAAATAGCATAAGATTTTCACAAATCAATTGCTCATCAATATGATTTAACTTTTCTAAATGATATTTCAGTTTAGCTAAAGATACTCAATGTGTATTGTATTCCATATACTATGACATTTCTAGGAGGAAAGGGCAAATAATTTATGGTACTTGCCTCAAAAAAGCTTTTAACTTATTTGAAAAATAGGTGCTAAACAAATTGTTTTAATGTTATGAATTACATGATCATATAGTCTACAAAAAGTGCTACTACATACAATGGGCTGAGAACTTTATTTTAGAAATTTGGATTCCTCACTAGCTGCTTTCTAGAATAAACTGAGAACACGTATCTATTGTTGGTTTTCATATTATATGTACCACTGGCTGTACTGATATGTTCCATAATAATTTTTCATCAGACCAGACTAACAGAATTGTTTAATATTTTCACTGCAGTAATAGACAACAAAATAGATTTTTGTATACTGTGAGAACTATATCCGTTATATCTACTACTAAAACTCCAGTACGTAGCACAGTGACTAGCCAACGATCAGGAGATACTTTCTAAATAGATAAAGGAAGGAATTAACTAAAACTATCAAAACAGTAATCTTACCCAAAGATGCTTTGGAAACTATTTAGATCATGAAATACTTTTAATATGTAGAGTTTCCTCATATTCTTTTTAATTGTTAAAAAAAACCTGCTTAATATTGATATGGATAGAGTTACATTAATACATAAAGCACTCGAATTATAGTGCTAATAAGCATGTGTGAGCATAGCAACTGAAAAATGATTTGAAACACTCTTTTCAATTCTACAGAGTTACTGAAGATTTTACTTGTATGATATGCTTTAAAATATTCTAAACATCTCAGAGGACTGAAGAAAAAGTGAATTCTATGCACATTTACACAAATACTTTTATAATACCCAGAGGCAAAGATATAATTTAAGAAGGGCATGAATCATTTCTAGAAGTGGAAGAGAATGACAAACCCAAATTTCTTCCCTGTTTATTCTTAACATTTCAACCAGTAGAATATTATAGATTATTGGTAATGGCTTGAATTTGAATGATAAGGCTCACTTTGCTCCAGGCACACTAGTTTTTGTTTTGTTCTTCCAAGTCTCTAGCTTTCCCTTACTTCTAAACCCCTGAGTGTAGTTCTATGATAAAAATCTCTACTGATCTCTTCACTAATTGAACTACCTTCTTCCTCCAGATGTCAAGACAAATATAACCAACTAAGGGAAAATTCCCTGATATAGATCAGCTCTCCATGATTTAAGCATTCATAATACTGTAAAATATTGATAGCATGTATCACGATTTTTAAATATATTTACTTGCTTACTAATGTAATCAGTACCTCTCTTCCACAAGCGTAAAGTAATGTATGAATAGAAAGGATGCACTAGGCAGAAAAATGGCCCCCAAAGATGTCCATGCTCTAATCCCTGCAACCTCTTAATATGTTATGTTACATGCCAAGGGGAATTAACTTTGTAGACGGAATTATGCCTGTAATCAAATGAGCCCCAAATGGGGAGATTTTCTTGGATTATCAAGGGGTGGGGGTCATGTGATCATAAATGTCCTCATAAGTGAAAAAAAGGAACGGGAGAGTCAATGTTAAAATAATCCACTGTGAGAAAACTAGACCAATCATTCCTGGTTTGAAGATTAAAGGTAGTCATGAGTCAAAGAATATGGATAATCTTTAGAAACTGGAAAAAAAAACAACAACAAGGAAATGGGTTTTCCTCTAGCATCTCAGAAAGAAATGCAGCTCAGCCAACCACTTGATTTTAGCCCAGTGATAACATATGACTTCTGACCTACAGAACTATAAAACATGTGTGATAATAGTGTATCTAACATGTCTCCTAAAAAGGGTGAGCTGAATTAGCTGAAAGGTTTTAATTTGCTGACTAGTAGCTTTACAATTCAGGGCAAAGCTGACTCATTTGGGCCAATATAACTGCACCAATTTCTATGTTTTGAGCCATACCACTTTGGTTCAAATCCTCACTCTGCCAATTACTATGGGTTCCATTTTGGGCAAGTTATTTTACCTTTTAATTATGTTATATGTAAGATAGGGATAATATGGAATAATAATAATACTGACCTCACAGGGTTGCTCCACAGTTATCATACATTTTTTTTTTTTTTCCCATAATATCCCAAACTGGTCTCTGGTCTTTCAAGAAATCTTAATTTAAAGTTAAAAGCATTATTTTCTTTCACAGTATTTTTTGTGTGTGAGTGATTCAAATATACCTAAAATAACAGCAACAACAAAGTAAACAGTATACATTCTTCACAGCCAAGGTCATCTACCATGAAGCAGATTGGAGATATACTTACTTTACATATTCACTAGCTGATTAAGTTACAAAGGGGCTTTTAAAGATTTTGTTGTTGAAATTCTAAAATGAAACTATGGCACAGGAATTTTGTGAAGGCTTTTGTTTCATTTTCTGGTATACAAAAATAATTTTCAAAAAGTGGTATGCTTTTATTTGTTTCCTGTCACACATTCTAAATGGCCTTTAAAAGTCAATAGCTGTTACTCAAGAATAATGAGATATATTATTCCTTCAAAGCACATGCAAATCTCCAATTAACACTAATGGGATTTATGGCAGTGAAACCAAAGGAAAATCTTCTTCAGTGTATCAAAATAAAGAATTTTTATTTTTTGATACCTACCTTTTTACCGTCTAAGTGCAGTCAGCCATAAATAAACAAATTAGTATTAAGCAACAATTCGACACTTCCTTTCATGTTGACATTCTGAAATACTGTTTTTAAACAGTTATTGTGCTTTAAAGCAGAGATGTGGCTTTAGATATCAGTTAAGAATTTACATGATCCTCCTTCCACTGCCATTAACATGAAAATTATAAAGAATGAGCGTGAGCAGTCCTAGTAGTGTTTCAGTAATACATACAGGATGGATTTTTCAAATGTGTGCCAAAACGTTTTTAAGAACAGCATTTCAGAGTCTCTCTTTTATACACACACATATAGAATCTTATAATTTCTTTGGGACACAGTCATATATCCCTCTTTGGTGAATATTTCTTCCTTATATTTCTATAATTTTAGTCTTAATTGTATAGTCAAATCTTCCTAAAAGGCAACATTTAAGAAGAAAAGTGAAAATCTTTTTTCGATACTACTGAATAGAAATAGCATGTTAAAGAACATATTTTTAAGATACTGTATAACCATCTGAAAGAGATGTGAGAGCACCTCTGAAATAATTAGTTTTATTAATCTAAGTGTAGAATGATCTACAGGGACCCAAGTCATAGATTTTTGTTAGAATTTGAATCTTTAAGATAATTCTATAAAGATATTAGAGCGCATAGTTAAAGTGGAAATCCCTGTGTAGGGTGAACAAATAAGTCCAGTTAAATAGAATTCAACCAAAAGATTAGAATATATAATGCTATACAGAAAATACATTAATATAGCTAAAACCTATTAATTTTTTAACATTATTTATTTCTGAATGTCTAAACACACCTTCTAGAAAAATTATTTGAAGTATCTTGGCAAGCAAAGAGCTTATAAAATCACAGAAAGATAAATTTCCTATTAAAATGGAATACTCTCTCTAAAAATCTTGACTAATAAAGCAAAATGCCCTCAAGCTGAGATATTACCTCATCTACTCATCTATGATGTAATCACATCTAAACAAGGGCTATCACTCTTTTCTAGGTGTAGAGAAGTTTGCATTTTAAGGAGATAAATTATTAAACAAAAGGTAAGTTTTATTTTACACGCCCACTGAATAAAGAAAATGTATTGACTTCTTAGTGATTAGGCCTAGAAGAATGCCCAGAACACTGAATGAATAGTTAACTAACTTTTCAAACATCCTATTTGCAACATCGGAAATGTATTTCAGTCTCTCCTGTACCTTAATTTTCAATGACAGACACTGAGGTCAAGATATAGTAGTTAGTTTTATGAAGCTCAAAGTATAACTGGATATAGAGAAAAAATCCAATTATTAAGATTTAAGATTTATTTTAAAACATATTCCTTTACATGATTACTTTGTTAATTCATCCTATATATTCTAACCTATCAGATGTCAATAAATATATTTTTAGAAAGTTCAAAAACACAAGAATACTAGACAATGATTATATTTGATTCTTTTTAATGAAAAACAAAAAATATTGCCTACAGTATCTTAAAATAAGCTTATTCAAATAGTTATATTTATTTGTTCAATGTAATGATTATCTTATCATAAAATTACCAATTTGCATTAATATTATTGATGATACTATCAGTTTTATAATCTGAAATGTCAGACATAGTTTAGGGGAGTAAAGAAGTATTTTTACTTTTTTGTGTGATCATATTTAAGACAACAGGGTTTTATTGACATGCAACTGGTAGATTAAATTGTTTCATACTGACTTATCACCATATATATTGTTAGCTCCCTATCTTCTAACGTGACCACGCAACTAATCCTGGTTAATAACCTTTTATCAGTGCGGTGGTATTATCACTTTATGTGGTATGCCATCACGGTTCAATGGACCCAATGTTAGTTTTTGAGTTTCTTTTTTTGATGAGTCCTAACTCTTTATAAGACTTGGTATTTTACGTCATTTATTCTTTCTTAGCTGTCCTCCAAAGAACAAGAAGGAAATTTACTTAGTATTTTTTAATCAAATAAAACTCATTCTAGTCCATGATTAAACTACAGGTTTTCGGTACCTTTTTTACATGAGTCTAACATACATATTGGATCTAAATTATATTTTCCATATATTAAAATATTTTGTTATTTAATTACTCTGAAAATTATTTCATCATTGCTCATCCATTATTCCGAACTATGCTAAAAAACAAAAGTCTAAAACAAAAAGAAAATGAAACAGAAGAATAATGGAATTACCTAAAAAGACAATGCAACGAGTAACTGACTGATCATCTCTGTTTTCTCAGGACACTGCCAAAATTATTGTATGATCTTTCAAGAATGTATTATATTCTGCCTTTAGATTTCATTGGGTAGAGTTGAGAGTTGAGAATAGTTTAATTCAACCATTAATAACAAAGAAAATAACACTAGAAGAAATCATTTTACAATTATTATATAAATCAGAACATGAACACAAAATTATTCATAGCAGCACTGTTGACATAAATCATGATCCTGAAACCATTCACATAATTCTGGAAATCAAATAATGAATTATTAAGGACAAAAAGGAAATGTGGTATTTTCTTCCAGTTAACTATTCAGTAGGAAGGACTTCATCATGCAATGGTCCCCTCCAAATTCACAAAAGAATATATGACAATATTCATTAATTTATATCTCTACTGCTATCCTGAGGGTCAAATGACCATCAAATGATCCCAGAAAATGACAGATGACACACACAATCTTGGATATTTCAGAAATACTATATAAAATATTTCACAATGCTTATGTGTTTTATAGACATTCAAACTCATAAATATCCACAAGAACCAGTAAAATTTTATGATAATCGACATATTTTTTTCTGGTTGAGATGCATGCAGTTTCTGTACCATGTAAATGATAATCCCAAAGTTTAGACTAAATACCCAGTTTTATATCTAAATACCGGTTCTATATCTAAATCATAAAATAATTCTAATTTCCTTTATTCAATTACATGCAAATACCTTAAATGGTCTTTGAGGAACTTTGAAAAATCTTAGTAGATCTCCTATTAATTAATGATAAATAAAATTTTAATACATACTCATCATGTATTTTATGAGTTATATTATTAACCTTTGGGAAATTCTATTTTAATAGTTTTAGCATCTGTCCCATTCGTATACCCTAGTGGAGTGACCTGACAAGCGTTTAAATGGTGTTAAAAGCTACACCTCATGGGATGCTTTGGCCCTGACAAATACTTTATCATCTCCCAAAGTGAATCCCAAATGGTAGTAGAACTTTAACTTTCTGAGTCTGTTTGTCTCCTTTCTTTTCTTTTCTTTTTTTCTTTTTTTCCTCTCTAATTATTTCATATTTTTGTTTTTGTTCCTGGTTTGATCATTTTCAGTAAGAACTGGTTTTCCATATGGCACCAATGCCTGCTAATCCCTCAGAGATGTCTGGCTTGCTGGGATCTGATCTCTCAGCTTGTATGTAAGGTCACTTACTTGAAGAATAGAACTTTTGAAAATTTAGGGTATCTCAAAGAGATGAATTCACACTAAAAAATACTAGTAATCATTTTCTAGGCAGTGGTTAATTCTTTGGCTTAGTGGTTGTTCAATAGCTTCATATGGCTCTTGACTTACAGTGTACACTCAAGGAGGTCTGCATCATGCTGCATTTGTGTACACAATCAGGCTAAACAATAAAACCTGCTCCTTTTTTTTCAATCAAGGATGACTTTTGGAGATTTATTTATTTATTTGTTTGTTTGTTTGTTTGTTTGTTTGTTTTATGGTCACTGTGTAGAAGAATGTTGAGACAATCCATTTAAGAACCTGGATTCGGTGAAGTTCTTTATTACTTGCAGATGTCTGTCTGGTTGGTATGCATATAATCATTCACTGGAAAAAAATCTCAATGATTTGGTTTTATTATCTTGTAGAACATTAGATCATTTTGTTTCTAATCTAGTATTCTTATACTAACATTTCTTTATTGCCTATAAATACTTAGCACTTTAAATGCTCTGTAAACCAGTTTTAATATCTGACTGGTTTCTTCGCCAGTCAGTTGAATAAACTCTTTGACACATATTCATTATATATTTATGTGAGTGGCATACAGATGAAAAAGCACACAGATATTTGCTTGTGTTCTCCCTATCTTAATACTAATGAAGCTCTTCATTAGTCTTTAAGACTAATGAAGCTCTTTATTCCAGTGGTTTGAACTATTAAAATTTTAAAATTGGAGCAATTTATTGTTTAGAAGTCTGATTAAACTATTTGAACCACATTTCTGTGTCAGAATATTTGGGATGATTCACTGAGAAAAAAAATCAGAATTTACTCCAAATCGGGTATATACAAGCTGAACTTTTGGTTGGAGGCATTAATAAAAGAAGATATAATTGAAAAACAGAATGTATTGAGCTTTTTTGTGTGTGAGATATTTTTACTTGTATTACCTCTTGTATTTTCACAACCATATGGGATTAGTTTCCATATAGCTATACTTTGTCCTAGGCAACTTCGTTTTGTCTATCCTTATTCATCGCATGCTACTGTAATTAATTTTAAGACCCTATGTCTTCTGCTGAATTAAATACATCAGGAGGAAAAGGAACTTTATATATCTTGTTCATATATGTATCCCAAAATACAGAATTGAGTATAAAAATGTATTTTTATTCAGTAAATGTTAACTGAATGACTATATAAGTACCTAGATAAATATTAAAACTTTTAGCTAGATTAAAGCTAAAAAAAAAATGTGTGTTTTGATCAGTCCTAAGAGTAGTTTTAAATAATATTACTATAGTATGAATAGATACAGTTACTGATAGAGTTATAAAACATAAAATTATATTTTCCTTCATCTGCTTGTTTTCTATGATGCTTCCTTTTTCCCCTGTGCATGGCTACCATCAGGTATCCATCCTACAGTGCCCACAGAAGGTTTATGCCATGGGAAGAATAAAAGCTTTAATGTCCAAAAGCCTTGGATTCAAACCCTGTTTTATCTACCTCTTCCAATAAGTCATTTGATATCTATGGGCCTTAACTTTCCTTTCTTCAATTTAAGTATAAAATTATGTCTTGAAGTATTAGATTGAATAAAAAGTGAGACGATATATATATACACACACACACACGCACACTTAATATAATGACTGCATATGGGTTATCATCAAATAATAATGTTCTTCTCTGCTATTTATAATTCCCACTTGATAACCCATGACCAATGGCCATGGGCTCTGCTGAGGAACAGAACATGGCTAGCTACCATTTATCTGTCCATTTTAGGCAGTTATTTAATCACTTTAAATCTCAATTTTCTCAATTCAAAATGAGGGAAGTTGAAATATGCAATCCAAAGGCTGGCCCATAGACCAGCAATATCAGCATTACATAGAAATTTATTAGAAATGTAATATTTCATTCCTACCTCTGAACTACTGAATCAAAAGTTGCATTTTTACAAGATCTTTAGGTGATTCACAGGCATATTAAATTTTAAGCAGCTCAAACTAAATTACTCAGCCATCTTTCTGTTCCCAGCTCTGAAAATATAAAAATATAAAAAAATAACATCCATGCTATTATATTAGCAAGTTAACACTTTAAACTTTTCTGATATATACCATTCCCATTCCAGTTACCAATGGCTAAGTTACAAACTGCTTCAAAGCTTTATGGAATGAAGCGACAAGTATTTTATTCAGTTGGTAAGGGATTCAGGTACCAAAGATGCCTAGTATCTGTACCACAATGTCTGGGGACTTTGCTGGACAGGCTTAAACTGCTGGAGTTACTTGAATGACAGGAGGGTGTAATTATTTAGAGGGTTCTTCACTCATAAGACTGGCAGCTGGATTGGGATGACTAGAAGGGCCAGGCACATCTAAACTGCTGGTTGGCATGTCTATGTGAGGCCTCCTACAAAACTTTAGCTTCTCACCATATTTTGACGTCAGGATGGTTGAGACTTCTGACATGACATCTCAGAACTTTTGGAGAAAATGTTCTTTTGAACCCAAGTCAGAAGTTAAATGATCACTTCTGCTTTAGCTTTACTTAAAGTGTATCTGATTACTCCCAACACTGACGGACTTGCCCAATTTCAAGAAGAGTCTATGGGTCCCACACTTCCATAAAGTGTCAAAGAATTAGCAGACATGTTTTTAAACCTGCACACTTAATGTTTTTATATTTACGAAAATGCTTCTCAAAACTTTCTACCAAAATGACTCCTCAAAAAGACTAGTGGCTGTCTGGGGGAAGTGACATCAGTTAAATGGCAGAATAGGAAGCCTCTGGCCTTTTCCTAATACAGAAACACCAATCTAACAGCTATATAAGGGTTAAAATACCTTTGTGAGCAATCTAAAATGTACTTAAGAAGTTGCAGTAACCAGATGTGCACGAAACCAAAAACATCTGTACTGAAACAGACAAGAAGAATGATTTCTCTTTACCTGCATCAGCCCCTTTCCCAAGATGGCTGCAATGTCTCCCTTAGGGAGAAAAGGGAAAGAAAATGGGATGAATGGCCAAGTCCCTTGCTTTTCAGTAAGTTCCCTAAGAGGATGGTTTCTATCTCAAATAACAGCACTGAAAGAAACAGCACTGTCTGGATCCATGGGACACCTAGGAACAAAGAAAAAGGTATGGGAGGCCTACTATAGCAAAACAATCTTGAGAAAAACAAACCTGAAGGTATCATACTTCCCGACTTCACATTGTATATATTATAAAGCTACAGTAATCTAAAAAGTATAGTATTGGCATAAAAACAGATATCTAGACAAATGGAATAGAATAGAGCCCAGAAATAAACTCACACAAACACGGTCATCTGATCACAATAAAGAAAAAATCATCTCTTAAATAAATGTTTGGGAAAACTGGATAGCAACATGCAAAAGAATGAAACTAAAACTCTACCTTACACCATACACAAAAATCGAAAATAAACACAAAATGGACTGAACATGTAAATGTAAGATCTGAAACTGTAAAACTCCCAAGAGAAAACATAAGGGAAAAATCCATGATATTGGGTCTAGTAATAATTGTTTGGACAAATACAACCAACAAAAGCAAAATTAGACAAGTGGAATTACATCAAATTAAAAAGCGTTTGTACATCAAAGGAAATAAGGGAGAAAAAAGGAAACCTGGTAAATGGGAGAAATTATCTGTAAACCATATATTTAAAAAGTGATTGATATGTAAAATATGTAAGAAATCATACAATTCAATAGCAATAAATACATACAAATTCAATTAAAAATGGGCTGAGGACATGAATAGACATTGCTCCAAAGAAGACCAAACGGTCAACAGGTACATGTAAATATGCTTGGTATCATAACCATAAGAGCATGTAAATCAAAAGCACAATGAGCTATCACTTCACACCTGTTAGCATGATTATTAAACATGCCTAATTATCACATGATATAGCAATGCTGCTTCTGCACATCTGGGTATATATTCAAAAGAACTAAAATCGGGATTGCAAAGAGACAGCTAGCTGTACTTTCATGTTCACTGTAGTAATTATTCCCAATAACCAAGACATGGAAACAACCAAAATGTCCATCAATCCATGATAGATAAAGAAAATGGAACACACACACACACACACATACACACGCACTGAAATATTACTCAGCCTGAAAAAAAAGGCTATGCTGCCATTTTTGACATGGGTGAACCTGGAGGGTAAGCTAGATGAAATAAGCCAGTCACAAAAAAGACAAATTCTGCATGATTCTATTTATACGAGATATCTAAAACAGTCAAAGTAAAATGGTTGCCTGTGGCTGGAGAGGAAGAAATGCGAGCTACTGTTCAATGGGTATAAAGTCTCGATTATGCAAGTGAGTAAGTTCTACCATACGACTGTACCTGACACAAATTGTAATACATATAACATTATGTAATATATTTAACAATACAGTACTGTGCACTTGCATGCTGTTAAAAGGGTAGATAGATATTATATTGTGTTCTTACTTCTGCAAAAACATAAAAAAAATAATTAGCTGAGAGAGTAAATTAGTGGCAGTTCTGGGAAAATAAGATTACTCTAAAAGAAAATATTATTAAATTGCCTTGCTTTATTGTTAAATTACATAAAATATTCCTGTATGTTAATACATGTTATGTTTCTATTAATACTTAGAGTTGGAGATAAAATAGAGGATGCACAGTTAAATTTGAATTTCAGATCAAAGACAATTTTTTTTTTATTATAAGTATGTCCCAAGTATTTCTAAGGAGACAGTTATATTAAAAAAAAAATATTCATTGCTTATCTGAAATTCAAACTTAACCGTGAGTTCCATATTTTATTTACTAAATCTAGCAGCCGTAACTTTAATTTATATGTATACCTTTCTCCAGTATCTTATTAATGTCGATGCTTTAGGAAAGGGTGTCGTATTTACCCAGTTTCTTTTCTTACCCCATGATTCAATCTGAAGTATGTATTAAGAGTACGTACACCTCAATGTTAGCTATATAATTGGTCACAAGACAAAGTGATAAATAAACAATGAGTTCAAACAGGTGGCAACTAGCAAAGACTATACATTGAGACAGTCTTTTAAGATTTTTTAAAAATTCTAAGTGTTTACCTGTAACCCTCTATTAAGACATTCTAAAATATTTTATAAAGTTTTGGAATCCAATCTTCAAAGACGGCACTAATACCCAATCAGATATAGAACTGGAATATCTATATGGAATTTCACTCTACTGATTAACCTTGCAAAGCTATAGTCATAGGATTCTTCGGTTTTGAATAGTGTGATTATTTCTTCTATCTCTGAATTTTATACCCTCAACTAAATTTTATACATATACTGGAATTTAATAGATATAACAGATTCTGGCTGAAAAGTCAGAAATTATTACTGACAAAATAAAAGGTAATTTCCATCATTATCTTACATAGCAGCCAGAGAAATAATTTCAACAGGAATTTTCCCAATGATTGTTTTACTTCTTTAAATCAGATTTCCAATACACACATATATTAATTTACTTTTGAACTGGAACCTAAATATTGCACATATCTTATGTAAAGCTATAGAAATATAGCTGGAAATTTAGTTTATACATCAATCCACAGCAATTATAAATATACTTAATGTTTCTCTTCAGAAGAATCTAAGATATCTCAAACCTTTTCCCGTCACTAAATGTAAGTGCCTAATACCTTCTATGTCTGATTTTGTGCATTAAAAGCAGGTTATTCAACTGGAGCAAATCCACAGCTACGTTAATTTCTCTGAGGGGGAAAAAAAAAAGTCTGTTAAGGAAGATAAAACCTTTCCTACTTTTCCTCTTTTGGATCAAAGGAAAACATACCTTTTTTTTTTTTTTTTTGAAAGCTCATATGAGAGGAAGAATTATAACCATAACCGCATATTGTGAACTTCATATTAAATCACAGTTTTGAGAAGAAAACAATCGAGCCTTCTTCACTGCTTGCATTAACATTTCTACTGTTTGCATTTAAATACTTTTGCTGATGGGTCAGAAAATACTGTGAGTTATATATATATAGTCAGATATCAAAGGAACAAAAATGATGGAACTAAAGAAGCATTTCCGGAAGAGCTGCCAGAAAATACTGGCACCCATTATCACAGGAGCAACCATTTTAGTATAGACATTATATGTTATTAGCCTTCTTTCTTTTAACACAGCTCTATATATTTTCAAGGTGACTTAGAATCATGATGTGATTCTCACAAAATCCTCATGGTTCCAATAGATATACATATCATTTATTTGTAAATTGATATGATGGTAGAAACTACCCTTATAGTTCCTATTTACCTCTGAAGTAGGAAAAGATAAAAACATTTAGTGTATTATGTAGCTCAAATCTCGTTATAAATAAAAGGAAGCTGATGAGTTAGTAGCTAATGTATTTTGGGGCACACAGCAGATACTTGATATATGTTTATGGAAGGAGGAAAGCACAGAAGGAGAAAGAAAAGATTATGGTCAGTGCATATAAGAGTCATGATAACTCGTGTCCGACATACTAGCATTCGTTTGTACCCTCTCGGTACACCCATGACATTCCTCCATCAAATGATGGCATCTATTTGTCCACCCTCTTGGTCTGGCTGACATGAGATTGCTCTGAAAAATCAAAATGGTGAAAGTGACCCTAGCCAATTCCAGGGCTAGTCACCAAGAAGACTGTATCTTCCTCCTAGCTGTCTTGTAATGCTTTGCTTTAGAAGCCAGCAATTACGTAAGACGTTAGACTACACTGAGACAGTCAAGCTCTAAGCAGCCCAATTGGAAATTAAAACACTCTGTGTTGAGAGATGAAGGGGTACCAAAGCACTGGTCATGTAAGTTAAAATAAAGTGTGTATTGGCTATCCAACCCAGCAGAGGCTTCCAGGTGCCTGCAGCTCTAGGCGTTTATCTGATTGCAACTCCATGTAAGACACTAAGCTAGAACTATTCCCTGAGCTCAATCTAAAGGTCAGAGACAAATAATAATTTTTTTTTTTTTTATTTTAAGCCAGTAAGTTTTCATGAGATTTGTTACTGAATAATATGTTAACTAAAACAAGGGCTTATTCATATTCAAAACCGCCATACTACTTTAATAAACTCCATTTAAACTGAGTCATGTGTATGTGTCTTTGCTATAGTGCAAGAACCCTGGGACCTGACCCCTAACGGGGAGACATTCTTACTCTGAGAGGAAAAGGACACCCAGCTTCTATATTAGGGTAAATTGCAGTGGTAATATCCACCTTGCTGAAGCATAGTTTAAAAAGTGAAAAATGATCACATCAGGTATAGCAAAGTACAGGGCGACTACAGCAAAAATAGTGTCAATTGTAAGAGGTGGTACTAATTTGGAAAAGACCAACTTAGATCACAGAATAGTCAAATGTATGAAAGAGGTATGTATAAACATTTCAAAGTGGCTAAAAAACAAAATTACAGGGAGTAGTTAATAAGGCTAATGGATCCCCTTTAACCTCATTCCCCAAGAGGGGCAGTCCCTTTTGTAAAGATATTGGCTATTACTAAAGATGGAACTTGGTAGAAATAAAAGGAGAAAAGGTTAAAAGCAGTGCAAACAGTCTTAACCCTAAAAAAGAGTGGGATGGGGTCTGGGCGGTACGAGGCTCAAGATGGAAAGGGGAATTAGCTCACCTTGAGGAAAGATATGTAAAACATTGTATGCAGGTTAGTCTTGTAACTCCTAAGCCCTACCTGTTTATTTGAGAACTCTCCAAATTATATGTACTCTCAAGGAAAATTTATGATGGACTCTAGATCATAGTTTTTCTAAACATATATTAGACAAGTAACATTCTCAGGTACCCACCTGAACTAGTCCTTGAAAAAAATTACTGGTGATCTCTCTCCTCCACACTCTTCGCCATCCACTTGTCTCTTGCAATTGGCCCTTGTAATTATTCCCTGTGCCGTGTGACTAATTCTTGGGGCCTACGGGTAACACAAAAATAACATAAAATAATGCACACCACAATTATAGCTAACCTTTATGCAATAAGTATTCATAGATTCACAAAGATTATTTTAATTCTCATAACTCTATGAGGTAAGTAAACCAGTATTATTTGTACTTAGCTCAGTAAGTGTTACAATAAAGAGGATTTAATTTACGAATGAACAGCTTGAAAAAAATTAAGAAGTAACTGGTCCAAAGATACAGGCATTGGCCATGTTAGGATTTAAACCCAAGCAATCTGATCCTAGAGAGTACTTCTGATTTTCCAAAATACACTGGGTGTGTAGCGACGAAAGGTCAGAGGGCTGCTAAGGGCACAAAATCCTGAGAGACCTAGTGACTCCAAAGGGATTTTGAAATCTCCCATCAATAAGCAATTTACCACATATCAATAGGCAAGAGTATGCAATTCTGCATACATACATGCAACTTTACTATAAAGTTTACAAAACCAAAAATGTAAGTAAAAGAAACCAAAAAGAGAAAAGAGGGAGAAATTCATTATGTAAGTTTAATGTGTATACTTCAGAGGTCAAATTATGTTAAACACCCTATCTAATTAAATTGAAGAGGTATTTTGTATAATTCAATTTGATATTTGTATAAATCTGGTTCTTCTTTTATTTAAATTTTATAATTTTCGCTGAGGGATTTTTTTAACCTATGAAAGCTGTTTTAAATTTGATGACACGTCTTAGTTCTGATGTCACAGGTTAAACTTAATGACATATTTAAAATACAGAACTACAGTCAGAACTGGCTTCAGGGACATACGACACACAGGACCCCATGTGTAAAAGGCCCTGCTTCTGGTGTAACACTCAGGTGTCCCCGTCATGAAATTCTTAACAAGTGTGAACAAGAAGCCACATATTTTCATTTTGCAGTAGGCATCACAACTTAATCAGTTAATTTTGAGAACAGTAACATTTAGCAGAATTATTCACATGTGATTTAGTAACTCAGAATTTGGGCTTAAATTTTATGGTTCCTAGTATATTCTACTTGTGTCCTTATCATCTCTTTGCATTAACTAGTTTCTGGATTCGGTGGCCTAGAAGTTATCATACTCTAGAAGAAAGGTGTTTATCACATTCCAGAATCCTCGCAAACCACCATGCATCTTTGGATGAAATTGACAACTAGTTAAACAGATGGAACTACTAATTTAAAAGTAAGGAACATACGGTATCCCTCACTGCCCCTCATTATAAGAGACATACCTCATTTTAGACCCAAGTGTAACTTCATCCCACACAGACCCGATGTTATCTGACATTTATTATGGTAAACTATTTACATCAGAAATGCTACATTATGAAAATAAGGCTACAGAGTATCTTATTTATGCTTAGACATTAATTATACAACTTTAAACCTCCTACATCACACTTTCCATGTGTTCTTCATTCTGTTCTTTACCCTGTATTCTTCCTGCCCTTTAGTCTTGGACATCTGAGAAATTTAAAGTAATATGTTAAGTCTGCTTTTGTGATAACATTCTGCCAAATATATATGATAACCTATAATAGAAGAAATATCATACATTGTGAAAAGAAGCTATATTTTCAAAGCAGTGACTAGAAAACCAGCAGTTATAACCTCTGGTGAAACTCATTTAATCAGCTCTTAAAACATTGGGTTTCCTAAATTTTTTAATGGTTTGTTCTGAAACATATATTTGAAGTGTGTTCTAAATTAAAATATTTAAAATAGTAAGATCTGAATCGTCAATAAATTGAAAAGGTCTAACATCTACCTATTCATCTATTATCTATCCATCTATCTATCTATCTATCTATCTATCTTAAAAATATTTTTGTTTCTGTTTCTTGAAGAAAAAAAAAACAGCTTAGAAGGGAGTTGTCATAAAAGAACTTGTTGGTTTCCACTCCACTATTATTAAGATATTTGATGAGGGAGGTAAAAATCATATTAACAGCTGCAAAGAAAACTAGTAAGAACTGTAACTCCACATGCAACCAGAAAACAAAATCATCTATTATATTTATCTACATGTCCATCCTTATACCATCATCATGCTGCCTTAATGATACAATATATAGAAATCTTAAAATTAGACCATTTAAGTCGTACAACTTGAATGTCATTCAAACTCCTTTTGGCTCTTAAGTCTCCATGCATGATTATATACATTTTAGAGTTTCCTCGTCAATTTTAAAAAGAAAACCTAATGGAATTGTAAACGTGACTACCTAAGAACTATAGTTCTATCTGAGGGGAATTAAATTCTTATAAATATTGAGTCTTCCAAAACATAAACATGATGTATCCCTCCATTTACCTAGGTCTTCTAAGTTTTATAGTTTTCAGTCTATGTACCTTGTATGTAGTTCATTAAAGTTATGCCTAACAATTTTATTTTGTTGCCTTTTTTTCGCCATTTTAAAACTTTGAATATTTTCACTTTTCTATTGTTCATTACTACTATATAATAATAAAATTAATTTTGGTGTATCAATCTTTTATCTTGGAATCTCACTATTTCCATTCAGTTCTTATAGATTCTATAGAATTTACCTATATAAACAATCATGTAACTTATGAATAAAGACTCTTCTTTATTTCTCAATAATTTTTATATTTCTTGATTGTCTTACTACATTGCCCAAAATGAATCTTGGAAGAAGTGGTAAGAACAGATATTTTTTACCTTTTTTCTTGAAGTTAGATTTAGATTTTCACCATCAAGTTCAACTTCACTTTATGCTCTTTTTCAGATGTTATTTTTCATGATTAAGATTTTATTTTGGATTTGTAGTTGAGTAGGAATTGTTATCATGAATGTATCCTGAACCTTATCAAATTATTTTACTCTATTTTGAGATAATCATATTTTTTCATCTTCATTCTGTTAACAAGGTAGAGTAGTAATAGTATTTATTTTATGTATTGTTGAGTTTGTTAGTTTTACATAAAGGATCTTTGGATATTCATCAAGAGTATTATTAATTTATAGTTTTCTTATGATATCTTTGTCTAGGTTTGTTACTTACAGTACAACTGCCCTCAAAAAATGAGTTGGATAGTGTTCAGTCCTATAGTATTTTCTGAAATAACTTATGTAAGATTTGTGTTACTTCTTCCTTAAATATCTGGTAGATGTTAATAATGCCACCTAACCCAAAATTTTGTGGTGGAGTGGGACAGAGGAAACTTTTAAGTAATGAATTATTTTTTTCTTGTAGATACAGGACTATTCAGATTTCTATTTATTTGTGTGTCAGCTTTTGTGATTCAGATTTTTCAAAAATGTGTTTATTTTTTTCTAAAATGTTGGATTAATTGGCATAAAATTATTTGTAATAATCCTCAATCGTCCTTAATATAAGGTCTATATCAATGTACCTTCTTTCATTTCTAATATTAGTAAATTGTGTCTTCTCACTTTATTTCATAATCATTATTCTAAGAAGTTTACAACTTTTGAAGAGAATTCAGCTGTAAAACTCACTGAGGATCCCTTTTATTTGAGTAGTCTTTTCTCTCTTGCTCCATTCAAGATTCTCTGTTTTTGCCTTTCAAAGTTTGATTATAATGTGTCTTGATTTTTATGTCCCTGTGTTTATAAGTATAGAAATAAAATTTTTTATACTTTCTTACAAAGATGTTTTTTTCTTTCAAGTGCAATTTGAATAGAGAAAACAGGAAACTGCTTACCTTTTTACTTTATCTTCCATTCACTACGTACCTATTTCTTTTTAATGAGGTCATCATTTTTCCACCTGAAATCCTTTTACATTTCTCCAATTTATAATCCAGCCCTCTATTTGTTTCTTTTTTGTACTTACCCGTTTTTCCATAGTTATTTATCTTTGTTAGCCCTCTCTGCCTTTAATAGCAGTCCCCTATATGTTTTCCTGTTTCACTTTTCTAACATTTCTAGGCTTCAGTTTGAAATGATCTCATGTTTGCCTATTTTGTTTTTCTTTTAACTTTGGTGTTTTTCCAATTCTCAAATTTTTATTCATTTCAATATTTTCACCCTACAAGCTTGAAACATATTTTTAATAACACAGATGTGAAGTAAGGAGAATAAAAGCAAACACTTTACAGTATGTTCTATGTGCCTAGCACTTCAAGGTATTTCATACCATTTTAGCTCAACGACTACATGTGTCAATTTCTATTATTAGATCCATTTTAAGGAGGTGAAAATTGAAGCACATTAGGGATTGGGAATTGATTTAGTCAGATTCGAACTGTATAATTTAATTGGAACATATGCCCCAAATTTTGTTATACCTTTTTTTGCAAAAAGCTAAACTATGAGAGGAATGTCCTTTTAAACTAGTTCTCAATGTTAATTAAAATTAAATGAAATAATCATGCCCCCAAACACTTTATAACAACAACAAAAAAAGATTTTTAAAAGAGTCTCTTAAAATAAGGTGCTCATTATCTGTTATATGAGACTGATTTTATACTATAAGGAATATCGAACAAATTGTGTTTCAAATGGTTCAGTAATATATTATTGCAGTTTTAAAAAATATAATCTAGTTTTCCTAATTGAACTTAATTATCTATCATAAGCACTTTTTTTGGAAAACCTGAAAGTATTTATTAAACCACATAGACATCCTTTGCTAAATAATGGGAATCAAAATTTCAAAAGGAGTGAATTAATAAACCGAGTAGGCAAAATTCAAGAGCAAAAGTTAATGAAAACCATCTATCAAGAAATATATATGTATATATGAGATGTAATATATGTAGAAAGAAAATTATATATACTATACATAAAAGCAAAAAAATATGTAAATAAAAATATATATTTCCAGACATATACAGATAAAAGACAAGAAATTATTCGACAGTCTAATCAAAACCTTTAACAAAAATTGCTGAGTTGATGATTTCAAAAATAATGAGGTGCACTATTAGCTATAAAGCTTTACTACTAAAACAGATTTTCCTCTATGAGCCTATGTTTTCTTCCAGTTAAATTTATTCATTGTGTTGTCCTTTTACATTAGCAGACTATACATGCTCTTACATATTACTATTTGAGGTAGCCGTATATTCCTATTTCCGTCGAGTCTTTTCAATTCCCTCTATGGCAGTGTTCATTTGGTTACCGTTATTCTGGGCAGCTGTTAAATACTAAGATCATATGTATTTTATGTCAGACCTGATGATAGGTGATAGCTATTAGAGATGAATAACGTGTGAGGCATGAAATAAAATCCTAAAAGGCCCTTTTGTCATTCCAAAAATTCCACAAGACTGTTAAATTTAAAATTTTAAAAAGTCAGTCCTATCATCTGGGTTTCTAAAATCTTATATATACTGTTATGGGAAAGAATGGTGAAAAGATATGTGAAAATTTCGAGATAATTATTAAGAAAAAACATGAGTGAGTTTCAGAGCAGTGAAAGGAGTATTACTTAAGTTTGAGAGTAGACAGAAAAATAGATTCACTAAATGCTACATGATAGTGAACACAAGGGATATTTTTGAAAAGAATTTAAAATGAAGGAAATATTGGGAAAGTGGTACTTGAAAGGAAGGGGTATTAAGAAAGATTAGGACTTTATTCTTAGCAGCACAGCTTTTAAGTGTCTTTTTGCATAATTGCCTTTTCATGTCTCAGTAAGTACAAGAGTAGCACTTTATTTTTTACCTGACTTAATCACTGGGTTTTCAGAAGCTTTCTCCTAGTAATCCAATTGTCTCCTCATTAGATTTACTTCATTTGTGTTTCATTGTTTACAACACAGTAAAGGTGCTTCTGGCCTCAATAGCTTCTGCCCACATTTGTAACCTCTGCAGTTCTCCTTTGTTTCATTGGAAATTGTTGAAGGGAATTTTTGGACTTGCTTGGAAAACAGTCCTGTACATATATATATTTTTAATTACTAATCTAGGTGATATTAAAACATATATATATATATATATATATGTATGTATATTTTGTTTACTGTTCATGGAGAGCACAAATATTTTTAGAAAAAGCTAAACTAATGACAATACTGTTGCCCATGGCTTTTCATTCAGAAAAATAGGTGGTTTAGCCTGCCTTCAAAATCTCATCCCTTGACTAAACTATGATGAATCATGTCACAAAATGTCCTTATCTCTTAATACCTTTAATAAAATGTAATTTGTATAATAAATTTAATATAAAAGTTAGTTCTATTTAAGCTATATATTTGTCAGTGTCATTTCAGTTGTCTCTGACAATACTGACTGATTTAATTGACTAAGTAAATGTTCGACTTGCTGCACGAAGTATTTGAAGTAGCATATATCCCATATTATGTACACAACATTCTATTACTCAAAGAGACTTATAGATCATCTTGCTTCATGTCCCATTTATAAAAATAAGAAAGCATTGGCTCAGAGATGTTAAATCATTTTTTCAGGTTTAGTTAGTACCAGAATGTGAATTAGAAACAAGTTCTTCTAACTTACACTTTGGTGCCCTTTCAATAACCTGAGTATTAAAAAAAAAAAAAAAAAGTTTAATTTTATACATTTGACACTTGACATATTCATGTGAAAAGAAAGATTTTATTAAGTATTTCTTGATCATTTCTTGATTATTATGATACTTAGTAATTTTTGATGTAATCTGAGGACATAGGGAGTGATAAAATATTTTTAACTCACTGTATAGGCTTGCTATAACTTATGTGTGTCCTTGAAAATGTCCTATGTAAATTTTAATATATAGACAGAATGGATCTCTAGTCTTAAAGTGAGGTTGGTAAGCTGATTAACTTTTCATATTTTCATATTTCTGAACTTGTTTTTCACCTAGGCACTTACTGCAATGACTGCAAGGAATTCACATTATTCCATTTAAAATAAATGTCTATCGATTAACTTAATTCAGGGTTTCCCTAGGTTCATGAGTTGCTGCTAAATTCTGGGGAGGATTACAAATGGCCAGTGTGCTGGGGAGAGAGCCAGGGTTCTTTATAATCTGCTGTTCATGCTGGTATGTTTGATGGCATTTGCTGTTCCAACCACATTTCTGCTGGTTTCTTTCTGCGACATCTACACATCCTGGCACCCAAGGTCTTACTGAAAATCACTTGTGTGCTGCACATACAGTTCTGGAGTTTGTGGGGACTTTCAAAATTTGCTTCAGGCCTCTTTTCCAACTGATAACACCATATCCCTTTTTACATACCTGCTTTATTAGCATATTGTTCCAGGGAAATACAAGGGATTTGTTTGCTTTACTGATTATTCTGAGGGGAGAGAAAGGAGTTCTTTTGTATATTTTTTTCTCCTGTTCTCTTTGTTCTACCACCTATCTAGGAGCTGCCCATCAGCTTGCAAATGAATAGAATAAAGGATTTCTAATGAGATCTTGCACACTTGCATCTTGGACTCTCCCCTGTCGTGGCCTACAGACTCCTCAAAACTTTAAGGCAAGTTTGTGATGCTCAGACCACTTTTACACCAAATTGTTGTCTCTGAAAATTAATTGTAAAATAAAATTTTTCAAGTATTCCTCCTGGCATTTTATAACTTTATTAAAGTATTTACATACCACAAAACTCATCTATTGTACATAATTAAATAACTTTTAGCAACTTTTTAGATTTGTGCAATACCACAATTCAAAATTAGAACTTTCCCATCACACCAATGGATCTGTGTATAGGTTGAGGTGTATAGTCAAAATCTAGGCAGTTTTCAAGTCTTCTCCCACTTTTGCTTTCTGCATGGTTCTCTTATATCGTTACTTCAAATTTACTCAGGTTCACAGAAAGCCAGAAATGTACAGAGAACTTCACACAGCCCTCTATGGCTAAGTCTTTCCTGAGATCTCACTGTTAAATATCCCTATCAGGATTACAGCCTAAAGCTAGCTGAGTCACGTGGTATCCCTGCTCTTTGGCTACTGAGCTCACTATTGTTACTGAAGAGGAAGTAGTGGTTTTTCTTCTCCCATTCAAATTGAGCAAATGGTAATCATCATCAAAACTGCTGCTGGGTTTTTTTTTTGGGGGGGGGATTTTTGTTTGTTTGTTTTTTGTTTTTGTTTTTTTTTCTTGGCTTATCCCACTAAACTTTGGAGGACAGAGAGAATTCAGACAAGAATGCAATAAGGTTTTCACTATTTAGTAGTTTAGTAGATTTTCAAGATTATTGAAATTGAATTAATTTCCAGTGACTTGAAATTGTTGTTATTGGCTATTTTGCCCAATTTTATAGTTCCTTTTTAGGGAGAGTTTTTTCTGAGTTTCTCACCTTGCCATATTGGAAGTCCCAACTCTGAAAATCTCTTTTGAAATCTGAAACAGATTAAAAAAAAAAATCCCTCTGATCCTTTACTTTAGTCACATTCTAGGACATCCTAAGTATTGTCTGGATGATGCAGAGACATTGAGGTTGGGAGCAGAATTCTAGAATATAAAGAAACGGGATTTTTTAAAAATCTGCTGTGAAGTGACCTTGAAATATCTCATGGTCCCTTTCCTGCTACTGAGAATCTTTATCCTCGCATTCTGTCCATTAGAAGTTTCACATTCAGCACCAGCAATCTTGGTAGCCAGACCCTAACCTGAAATGGGTGTCTTTCCCACTAGATTATGATTTGCCTCTTTCCATAAAACACCACCACACACTTGACCTTTTCAGTGTAACCAACATGAAGAAACTCAATAAATAGCAGCAAAGAAAAAGAGTTATTTGTGATATGGTAGAAAATAGTGGGTGGGGAAGATAAAGGCAAAGATGACTCTGATTTAATTTATTATAAGATTTGAGGATAGGTTAATTTTTTTAAAAAATGATTTACCTTTATGTGTAATATAATCCTTTTAAAGATATCTGAAAAGTATAAAAATACGTTTTAAACAAAAATAACAATGAAAGTACTAATACGAGTGAATTCATGAATTAATCATCATTCAAATATATTCTTCAGTTTCATAGTTCAATGAATCTAACCTTTCAGGAACAATTTCAGAAAAATATTTTCCATAGAAATATTCATAACAAAATGAACTTTTCTTAATAGTTCACCAGGATATAAATGAGAATGGTGACAGTTTTGTAGCTTTGTTTCATAAAGACATTTAATTTTTATATTGTTACTAAATATTTTTAAGGACTGAAAATGGGATTCATTGTCCCATTTTAGATTCTGAGCTATCTAATCTCCTAAAGTTTCTGCTCACACAGTATACTGAAACAATATTTTCCAAAGTCTAAATAGGAAATAACACAGGTTTAGAAAATCCTGCTGCTAGGCAAGAAGCTGTAGTTCTTTACAAAATCTTTCAAAGACTACTGGGGCAAAGTCACACAGCATCAATGGGTTGACGGAAATCGTTATCTCATTCTTTCTGGGTAGTTTTAGATTAAGAAGTTTCATCAAAAGCCCATGCTGTTTTAAATTATAGCTCATAGGAAAAAAAAAAAAAAAACACCTTGATTTTTCATTTGATTTACCATTTATATAAGAAAATTCTATCATCTTTCATATACTTGGTTGCAGAGAACACAGTAAATGTCTGAATATCTTGCTAGCTTGTTTCTTTTAATTGTTTCCTCATGTTTTGACTTTTTAAGTAAGCAGGTAGCACTGCATATGAGAAATAAAGAAAATGTCTCCTCATATTTTTATGTATTAAAAACTGTTTCATGCACATGCTTAGTTTAAAGAACAATTTAGGCCCATTTGAAACCATTAGATATTTTGCTCTGACATTTAGATAAACACAAAAAATAACCCTTTTTCTAAGTGAGAAGCATCTTTATGTTTTAAAATTAAGCAAAATTCACAGAAACTAAATTTTCTAAAATACTAAAAGAATTTCAGAGAAATTTTTGATAGAAATATTCATAATAAAATGAATTTTTCTTAATAGTTCATCAGCATATAACAGTTTTATAGCTTTGTTTCATAAAGACATTTAACTTTTATATTGTTACTAAATATTTTTTATTTTCTAATAAATATCAGAAGTACCCTGACATTTGTGTTCGATAGTAATAAACACCCTTGAAGTATTAATTCAGTTTGGTTTTGAAAGACCATAAACGTTTATTTACAACTATACAGAACTGTTCTACATGTATGTTATATATGCATGCACACACATGCACATGCATGCATGCGCACGTGCGCACACACACACACACACACACACACTCTACGTCCTGCCCCCTACCAACTACTACCATCTATCCACTTACTTTGCATTCTTTCTACTAACCTTGGAGTTGTATATCCACTGGGTGGAGGGATATTTAAATATCTGTACCTATTGCGTAGTGTCATGGTTTCAATCACTTGGAAAACATCTAAAAACCAGAGGTAAATAGGCCTCACTCTCCCAGAGAGTTAGTATTTTTAAGAAAGCCGCTCAGTAATTTTTAAAAAATGTCGAGTCAGAACGGAAAACCATTGGTCTTGATTTTAGGATCATGACTAATCCTACTACCCTAAATATTTAATAAAGAATGTTATTTAAGGAAATGATCCCTTTTCTTTACTATCATTGGCTTCATCATAAAAACTTGCTTTTCTAGCTAGTAAAATAAGAATAATGTATATATTTTTTTAATCACTTAATTTTATTCAAAGACCAGCACTGTCCTCAAGAGTCCAGTTCTCCTCTTTCCCTTTCTTACATCTAATCCTGATGCTATGTGTTACTCTTGAATTGAGGATTTCCCAAACACAAAACTATCCTCAAATCATTCCAAAAAAAGAAAGTCAAGAAGAGATTTTACTTCTCTCATTAAAAGATCCAGGTTTTAGCCAAAAGGAAATGTATAAGCATCCGATTTTGGAGAAAATTATATTTTATTTTGCATATCCCCCCAAAGGAGAAAGTGTGTGAGTAACTTATTAATCATTGAAATAGATTAGCAGCACACAATGAATTTGAGTTAAAACTAACATGTGAAAATATAAGAGAATGATGGAAATCAGTAAAATGAAAAAAATTGCCAGCTATTAAAATGCATATAAGCCTAAACCTTCACAAAATTGTATACTATAATTACCAGTAACTAATATACAAAAATAATATCCAAAATTTTATATATCTATATATTCACAAAATAAATACATATGAAGTATTCATCAACAGACTATCAGTTCAGCAGTCAACAGGTTTCATTCAGGTTTCTGGTATCAGCAGCATGTGGGGATGGTGATTTTGTTCAGCAAGATGGGAACAAGGGAGAAATAGGAGATCAGGCAGGAATGACAATTTATTGTTTTAGATATACTTAATATGAGTTGTATATTTTGCATCCAAGTAGCCGTGTTGAAAAGACAGCTGGATATGGAAGTCCATGTACTACTATTCAAGGAAGAGATTAGGTATAGAGATAAAGATCTGTGTGTCAGATGGCTGGTATTTAAAATAATAACAATTATTATGATTATATATGTTTAGGTATGTATATCTTCTTCTTGCCAGCCTCTGTGCCAGAAACTTTTTATGCATGATCTTATTTATCTCGCAGAAATGACTCTAAGGGATAGGTTCTATTTAGCATTCATTTTAAGATAAGAAAATTAAACCTGGAGCTGGAGTAATTTGCACATGATCACAAATAGTGAGTAATAGAGCTGCAATGATTTGAACAAATGATAGTCTGACCAAAAGCTTTCTTTTCCAATTATGTTACATTTTGAACATCGAATTACCTCCTTCAAGTCAGATAATTTAAAATGGCTTTCTAACAGAAAATAACTGTTTTAAGTTTGTCAGTACGTTGTCTCTCATCCATTTAACATGCTAGATCACATAAAAAATTTAAATCTTTATTTGAATAATTTTATATTAATTTCCTCCCATATAAATTTATATAATATTAAGTCAGTATTTTATAATATTTTAACATATTTTTTAATTTATAATGCAGTAGCCATGATTTGTGTCCTTTAAGAAAACTGAAATAGAACTACATTTTTTAAATTAAGAATCATAATTTAAAGAGTGGCAAAGCATCACTCACCAAGTGGGGTGGGGGGTGGGAATTATTTATTACACTTACTAAAAGTTTTCTTCTTACATTACGAAACACTTAAGATCTTAGCCAATTGTGCAATGGATGTGAATTCTCTCTTGTGGATCCATCAGTTTTCCATTTTTAACAGTCTTCCATCTATTCCCTGTGCATATTCTCTTTTGTGGATTCTTTGACACACATTTTCGCTTTTGCTGAATCTTGCCTTTGATTTTTTTCCCTCTGAATAATCAAAATTTCTCAACTCTCTTTAATTAAAACAAAAGCTGACTTTATATTTTTCACCAAAAATATTAACCAACTCTGATGAGTTGCTCTTTGGAGAAAAACAAACTTCACACAGCACAGCTGTGAAGTCAAAAACATTTTCCTCCTTTTCTCTCCTTTACCCCTATCTTCTTCATCTTTCCTGTTTATTTTTTTTCTCCTTTCCCTAACTGTTCGGTAAAAAAGAGTTTAACTATGTGTTAGAAGTGATAACATGCAGCCAGAACAAGATACAGTGAATAAAAAGCATCTGCGCAGGGGATTCCTTTTACCCTAAGACCCCACTGGGAGTAGTGGACTATAAGGAGACATGCTGCTGTTAACCTGGAGGAATGATTGTAACCTGGCTACAAGGCTGCAGTTCTAGATCTTAAATCCTATAGATAAATGCTGTTGCAAGTAGAAGTAGCCAAGACACAAACCCCTGTAAACATGAAGCTTTTCTTTTGAAATCTGAAGGACCCCTGAGTCTCCCAGGTTTGGAAGCCCTTATCTAAGTGGAAGTATTGCTTTTTTAGGACAGTTCTTATATTTTTTGACAGGCCTGATATAGCCACAAGTTGGCAGTCCTTACTCACACTAAACTGGCAAATGGAATATTTCCTACAGCATAAAATGCTTAAATGCAAAATATTATGCAACTATCTTTCCATTCTTATATATTTCTTATAAATAAAAGATTATTTCATGAAATAAGTGAATATTTCTTTGAGAATAAGGGGCTCACTTTCAAGTAAGATAAACAATTTGAATTTGATATGTTAATAATGGTTCCCATTTATCATATTGCAGAGAAATTGCCTTTCAGCTTATCTAGAAAAATAATTTTAGTTATAGTTTTATAATCCCAACATACACATTTTTTTTTTTTTTTAATGGTTACACATGCATATTATTCACTGGTCTCCAAACCATTGGCAAATGAAGTCAGTTTTAAGACAGGACTGCAGAAAGATCTCATTTCTGGAGCAACACAAGAGGATGTCTTAGATGAACAAGGCTTTGATGCTTCCAGCAAGTGGGGTAGTTGCTATCCAATCCCCCCCTCCCCTATGAATCTTCATACTGCTGAGGACCTCCCAGGGGACCTGTCCACCAGTGAGGTTCAGGCCAGACCTCTGATACTCAGTTGGTCAGGAAGGAAAAGACAGAGAAACCAGCCCACAAGGAAGGTGAGCAAGAACCCTATGAAAGGTGTCACCATGATGGGAGAAACAGCCCAGAGTACCCTGGGGCAGACAGGACCTGAATATCCAGGAAGACTATCCCTGGCCAGTTCCTGAGGACAAAAGCCACAGCCATAGAGTCCTTGAAGGGCTTAGGTTATTAGGTAATTTTTCAGAAAGATATTTTGCTACAATTTGTTAATTGTAGAAAGAAAAAAATAAAATAAAAATCACCATTTGTGATTCAGCGTATGACAAAGCAGCATAGTGTCAGGAAAATATTGTAGGCTCGTAGCTAGACACACCTGAGTTAAAAATTTCTCTATCATTTACTAACTGATGGTTCTAGGTGAGTCCATTAAAAGCTCATTTTCCTTAATTCTAATTTACAAGAAACATATATTTAAACTTTTTTGGATGATAATGGCTATTGATATAGACTGAACGTTTGTGTTCCCTCCAAATTCATAATGTTACTTTTCACAAAGATGGTGCCAAAAGTAAAGAAGAAAGCCCCTGCCAGTCCCAAAGCCAAAGCCAAAGCCAAAGCCAAAGCCAAAGCCAAAGACTTTAAAAGCAAAGAAAGCAGTGCTGAAAAGTATCCACAGCCACACAACAAAATATTTGCACACCACCTACCTTTCAGCAGCCCAAGACACTTCGGCTCTGAAAGCGACCTTAATATCCTTGGAAGAGACCCCTAAGAGAAACAAGCTTGACCGCTATGCTATCATCGAGTTCCCCCTTACTACTGAGTTGGCCATGAAGACAGAGACAATACATTTGTGTTCACTGTGGCTGAACACCAGTGAGCACCAGATCCAACAGGCTAGTGGAGAAGCTCTATGACACTGATGTGGCCAAAGTTAACGCCTAACGAGCAATGATGTGGAGAAGGCATATGTTTGACTGGCTCCCAACTGTGATGCTTTGGATACTGCCAACAAAATTGGGATCATCTAAACTGAGTGCAGCTGGCTAATTCTGAATATAAAAATTACTCGCTGTTAAAAAAATAATCATATGTTGAAACCTTCTCTAATGCAATATTTAAAGGTGAGGCCTTTGGATGGTGATTAGGTAATGAGGGTAGAAGTGAAGATCCAGAAGGGGGCCTTCACCAAACACTGAACAGCCATTTCTTTGATTTTGAACTCCCAGCCTCTAGATCTGGGAAAAATAAATGTTTATTGTTTATCAGCCACCACTTTATGGTAGTTTGTTATAAGAGCACAAATAGGCAAAGACAGAAATTGCTACCAGAGGTAGGAGACTACTCTAACAAATACCTAAAAATGTGAAGGTGACTTTGGAACTGGGTAATAGGTAGAGTCTGAGAGAGTTTACAGGTGCACGGCAGAAAAGCCTACATTGCCCACAATGGACTATTGAGTGATTCTGGTGAGAGCTCAGAGAGAAAAGAGGGAAGTTAAAGAGAAAGTTTCAATCTTCTTAAAGATTACCTAATTCTGAGCTGGTTTGTAGAATATGGATAGTAAAGGCCATTCTGATGAGGTCTCAGGTGGAAATGAGAGACATATTATCGAAAAACAGAGGGAAGGCCATCCTTGTTCAAAATTAACAAAGACTTTGGATGAATTTTCATGTCCTAGTGTTTTGTGGAAGGTAGAACTTCTGAACAATGAAACTGGATATTTAGCTGAAGCAATTGCTAAGCAAACTATCAAAAAAGAGGCCTACTTTTTCCTGATTGCTTTTTGTAAAATTCAAAGAGAGAAATGACTTAAGATGGAATTGTTAATCAAAAATGTAAAAAGAATTTAAAGATTTGGAAAATTCTCAGCCTATCCATATTGTAAAAAATGAGGATGTGGCCAACCTTTTGACAAGGAGATTAGTCAACCATCTCAACTATAGCCAGCAGGTATTGTTTAAGACAAGTTCCATTGTTTATAACCTACCTAGTCTATAGTAGTTCCTTATAGTGGCCTAAACAGACTAAGATAGTAATATATCTATTGTATGACAGATAGCATTCATTCAATATATGCCCCGCCCCGCTTTTGTCATTATTATTACTAAATAGCAATAACTGCATTCAAGCATACCTTACCCAATTGTTTTTAATCACACATCATGATACATATCATGACATCATGACATCATTCTCAGAATATTTTATAATTCAGTGTTTTGCAGTAAGATATTGAAGCAAATAAATTGACATGCAACTCTCAGTCTAAGAATCAACAGGAGTCACATTCTGATTTTAAAAAAAGGAAAAAAAAAAAAAAAAAACAATTAAGCATCTGGCAAAAGAGTATCTGAAACCCAATGATACAGTCAGGCCGGGAAGTTTAGGTTCCAAGGACTCTGTCCCAAATGCATCACTGCTTGGAGCAGATGGACACTCTATGAACTGACATGATTTTTCTGGGATGGTAGACTTCATTAGTTTACATATGCCATGCCTAATTTAGACTTTGTCAGCAGGAGTAGTAACTGCACTATGGGTTATGAATAGAATTTTTTTTGGACTAAGGAGCTACAAGGGATCCAGTCTTGCTAGTGTAAACGTGTAACTGTAACTAACATATTTCATGACACCACTGTTTCCTAAACCTTTCAGAACCACAAAACTCTTAAAATTGATTAAATATGTAGCAATTTGATGTACCCTATCTTCTGCACCTAAAGTGTTGTACCTTTGGATGTATATGAATCTCTTTAGACCATCTCCAGTGGACTATTATACCTTAATGATGCTATCCTGTTATGCTGCTTGAAGTAAGTAAAAATGAGAGGAAAACTCTGTAGCTTTCCAGTCAACAACCCCCAGGCATTACAATATTTTAGGATACGGAAATTTAAGCCAACCGATAAAAGAAAAAAAAATGACATTTTCCATTGGGCTTTTAGCATGTAAAGATCTTTCCATAGATATGAGAACTACAATGAAAGTAAACTAAAGAAATAATATAAATCAAGCAATATACAAAACACGACAAAAGAAAAAATAGACACATCTGTCTGTGAAATAAAGGAGAAAACTTTATTCTCACAAATTATTAGGATTTTGCTTTACTTTTTTCACACACTTTCTATATACATTTTCTCAGTTGCGATGACATTCGTTTTCTTATATTTATTAGTCAACATGAAATATCTTCATTACTTGAAATCGTCATCATGCCAAACCAGATATTTCTTAAAAAATTCTTTTAGAAGTGACTGGAGTAGTATCAGTTTGCTCCATATCTCCAAAATGTATTTCTCAAACATCAGCTGTCTAGGATTGACATCTCATAACTCTCTGCTCAATTGCCTTGCCTTCGAATGTCATTTGAATAAAGTTATGACTTTTTTCTTCTTCCTGTCTCATCTATTCATTACATCATGTTAGACAACATACTTAACACTTTATACACCACTCATTGTGCACAGGTCTTTTGTTTGGCAGTAATTTAGCAGTTTAGCACGTGTACTAATTTAACTTTGAGAGGTTGGATTTTGAAGAAAGGACAAGAGAAAAAATAGAGTTCATATCATATATTTTATTTGACCCTATTTAAAAACCTTTTAGAGGAAATAAGATAATTTACCAATAATTTTAACTTATTACCAATCACCATCAATATTGCCGTCACTCATTATCATCATGATCTTACTTTTTCTCTATATAGTTCCTGAGAAACTACAATTTTTAACAAATGCCCTTTCATTTCATCTTACAATACACTGTAAAAATGACCATCTTACAAATCAGTTAAAGCCAGAGTTAAAAAAAAAATTGTGCAACATAACTAGTAAGTAATAATGTCGTATTTCAAGTCCATGACTTCTAAATGATAACTATGTGATTCCTCTGTGTCCCAATTATAACCACTGGAGTGGTACAATAAAAACCAGATGTCACCCTATACTTGCAGGGTCTGTAGTGTAGGTGAGGGTCCAAGAATTTAAAAATATGGACTTTATGTAGGAATGAAACCACAAAAAAATATAAATCTGGTCATTTTTATAAGAAACTCTCCATCCTTTTTAGAGAGTCTTTCTGGGTACATATGGAGATAGATCCTGGGTCCTCAGTCTTTGGAATGGAAATAAATCTCTTAGGTGAAAATAAGACTTTACAACTTCACAAGCTAGGGAATGTCTCTTGTTTTCAGGTCACATTGCCTTTGAAATACATATATTTCTGAAAACTTAAATCGATCATTCTCATGAGTTATAGTTAATGAGTTATAAGTTAACATCTAAGGCTTGTCTTTTAGCCAGTGTCTTAAAATTATGTAAAATTTGTTCAAAAAGTCCTAACTGTTGATAAACATATTTCCTAAACAGCCTCACACCAGGCTTAGATGACATGTATTTTTATAGCAAAAGTATATTATATATTAAAAAGACAGCAATTTCACAGAAAGTATTATTCTGTCATACCTAGCGAAAGAAAATATCTTTTAAAATTTTTTTAAATGGATGTTCTGCATTTGCTATTTTTAAATCGATATGAAATTACTGACTTGTAATTAATATAATTTTAATATCAACCTAAAAATTTGGTCTTCAGAATAAGATATGACTTATATTCATTAAAGAAAAAGGCCAGAAAAAAAATTAAAAAAAAAGAAAAATGCCAGATTGAGCAGAATGATGGAAGTGGCCAAACACCTATCCTTAGTACCTTTGTGATCTTGATCAAATTATTCAACAACTCCACAGTTAAATCTTCTCATCTGAAAGGTCTTGATGCAATTACAAATTAATAAGTTCATTATGAAGAATAAATAAATTTATACATTTCTCAGTACCTAATACAGTGCTTTGTAATTAATAAGACATGCATAAATTACTTGATATCTATCAAAATATTCTAGAAATGCTGGAACTTTAAAACATGAAATTTTGATCATTGGACAGTATAATTCCAGATATTTGGATGAATTAAAAATTTCTAACAAGAGCAGTTAAGTTTGCCAAAAACAATCATAACTTCTCGAGTTGAAAAGTCATCTGACATTTATTATGTCTTTATACTAATAATCTGATCTCCTGCTACTGGGATTAGTTTTTACGTTTGTTAGATTTTCCTAGAAGCACAAACTCAAATTGCCTGGTTTACTGAATGTGATATAAGTGACCAATGTAGGCATCTTCTAAGTGTAAACCTTTATGTCTATGTGCATAAAAACAAATAGCAATGATAAAAACAGAGTAATGACTAACATTTTAAATGATCACATAAGAAATCTTCCAAAAGTAATGTTGAAAGCATTTCAGAATGTGTGTGTATTTTTTTTTTTAATTTCTGTATCCTCTTATATAATCTAGTGAATGCAGTTTATTATGATATCTTGTTATTTTTTTTAAAATAATTTCTTGATTTCTATAAAATCTCTCTTGATTCTAAAGTGAATGATTTACATCTATTATTCTTATTTATAGAGAATAACATTCAGAAGAACATATTTAAAATAAGTCTTCATGGAATTAAAGATCCTGTTGAAAATTTTCTATTTTACTAAAATTGAAACTCTACTAGAAATTGTTCACTATATTCTTTAATTCATACTTTACATAATGGTACATCGTTCATCTGCTATGTGGTTTCACCTCTATAGGGAGGGAAAAAAAAAAATCAAACACACCTACTGCTTTATGTTGACTCAGGATTTCCTTTAGACTATAGTTCTTACCTAAATGGTTAGGATCTCAGTTCCATAGAGGTGGAATCCATTTTTGATTTATCTCCGAAACACTACCTGTTTATTTATCAAGTACTCAATTCAAATTGTTTCACTTAATCTAATTCATTTTCAAAGGAAATTGAAAAGTCATTTATTCATGTTAATTGAGAATGAGGTTATTATCAGTAATTGATTAATCAAAATCTTTTGTGGGTTCATAGTTATTAAATAAAAAAAGCAAAATGAATTATTAGCAAAATTCAAAGACTCTAGATCTGGCTTAGATGGCTTGGGCCAAGTCGATCAATTGTATTAACTAGAGCTATATGAGTGATGGTTCTGTTGACCGTTTAACTTGAAAATTTAGAAGAGTGCTTAAATGTCTCTCTTATTTAAATTTTAAGATCTCAGTACATATAAAAGTGCCCTAAATGTACAGCTCTCCCATGTTCTACAGGTGAAATTAGGTAAACTGAAGAAGAATATAACACTGCTGATAACAAACTATTCAAAGTTACCTTTATTGCCCTCTGTTTAAAAATTATTTCAGTAAGTCCACTTTTGCAATATAATAGGGTGAATTAATTCCCTTCCTTTCACATAAGAGTGCCAAACCCATAAGTATATTGAAGAGTCAATATTTGTCATAGGAGAAATTAGAAATCCAAGAGGTATCAGGAGGAGATGCTCATTCTGACAGTGGTACAGGTTTGTTAGATACCAATAAGCATGTTCCAGTTAACGTCAATTGTAAGTAAGCAGGGCAAAGGACTGTTGCTAGCAGTCTAATTAGGAGCCAAAGTCCCATAGAAGAGCAAGATTTAGCCCCAGGATACATAAAATGGCAAGAAGCAAAAATTAGACAGGACACAGTAGGTAGGACTGGGGAATTCTCTAAATTAATTAAGAAATAGAAATAGGATAGGTAACAATCTAGTTAAAGATACTGCAGGGAAATATTTTAAATGCAAGACGAAAAATATTTTTAATTCAAGAAATTATGAAAGTATGAGGCAATAAAAAACATTCAGTAGCACAACTCACAAACTGGCTGCTTGCCATGTGAATCTGGCTGTACATAAACATGTTCAGATTGATCCTCACGGTGTTTAAGAAAAAAAGTAAAAAAGCCTCCCACCCTTCAAAGCTTGAGACTCCAACATGAAAAAAAAAAATTACACTCTTCAACACATTGCTGTTTCATTCAGAAACAAACCAAATTTCTTACAATTCTGTATAGGAACCTACAAGAATTGCCCACACCATAGCCTTACCACTCTGATCTCTGCATATTTCTCTCTCTTTGCTATAGCCACTTTGTCCTCCTTGCCTTTCTTTCAGAATATCATCTTTTACACTAATAGCTTCTTCAATCTGCAGTTTTTGACTTGTTCTTTCATCTCCTTCAAAACATAACCACACTTACTTGAAACTGCAATCCCACCATTATTTCTTATCTCTTTTACTGTGTCTTATTCTTTTTCCATAACAGTTATCACATTTTAAAATATTATATAATTAACTCATTTAGTATGTATATTGCTGGCATATATAAAGATATAAAGAAAAAGTTATCATATTTTAAAATATTATATAGTTCACTCATTTAGTACATATATTGCTGGTACTCTCCCAAAAACAATTTGAGCACTGTAAGGGCATTGCTTTTTGTCTGTTATATCTCTATCCTGAGTGACTAAGATGCTTATGACCACCACTACCACCCCCACTTAGATCTCTATATAGTCCTAAAGTTTTGGGAGATACCATACCATCAGGCCTATAGTACTTCATAACAAAAACTGTCTGGATCCCAGGAGCATATGAATCTTTTACATGAAGCATTAATTCTTATGTTTACTATAGTCTCCAGTATTCCCTTTTGTCTCCCTAACAATGACATTTGGAGTTCTCATTTATCACCAAACTTGCAATGAGCTCTTTTCTTTTTTAAACACTGAAGGTAAGAGGAAATTGACGTATATTTTGCATCAATGTATGAAGATATAAATAAGTAAAAACAAAAGACATCTTACTTTAAGGAAGTAAAAATCATTTCTCTGTATTTGTCTTTAATATACACTTGAATCACCATTATGAAACAAACATGGGATGTTTCACTTATTACATTATTTACTAATCCTGTGTGAATCTGAATTTTAGGTTTCTGAATATAAGACATATAAATGGAATACTAGAAGTTTCAGTTGGCATGGTTGATTGAGACTAAATAATTTAAAAAAATCCTTAAATGTTATATTAATAAGTTTACAATTAATGCTAGCTAAGCCTCCAATTAGAAAGTCAACACAGTTTGTTTTAATAATTTCTATTGAAATTTACTTTTATTGAAGCTTTTAGTTTTAGTGTTTAGTTATTAAAAAAAGATGTTCTCTTTAAATTGTAGGGGAAGGAAAATTTGTTCTATACTTTGGCATCTTCAGAGATGAAAAGATCCCATTTCCTTATGTATAAGTCAAGTCCTCATTCTGCCTAAAGCACAATTCTGAGGCCGGTCCTGTCCCAGAAATTCCTTCCATTTCCTGTTTTGTCAACAGATGTTGTGTTATTTCCTGAAGCGAAAGTTGTGTTTCAAAACCACTGGACTATGATGAAACTGAAGTGAAAGAAACACTGGAAATCATATGTGCCAAACAAGTGATAACTGTTCTGTGTCTACAAGACATTCACAGAATGGCACTAATACATAAATAAACTGGAAATGTGTTATTGAATTTTAGATTTATATCTTCTTGAATAATAGTCTAAATTAATTTAGATTGCATTGATTTGAAAAACTGCTATGGAATGGGGAGGAAGGTCAGCTGTGCTATTTTGGGCAGCTCAGTTCGAATATCTGGGTTGCAGTGTTTTCCTCTCAGAGGAAGTATTAAATTAGTTTGAGCAAACTATACAGTTTCCCTGTACCTCAATTTCCTCATCTATAAAAATGGTAATGTCATTAGAAAGGTGACCATGTTCTTGTCAATGTCACAAGAATGAATTCATATCTGGACAGCAAAGGCGATGAAGCAACAGCTCAGATTTATTGAAAGGAAACATACACTCTTAAAAGTGAGAGTACACTCTAAAATGGGAGAGCAGGCGAACTCAGAGGGAGCTGGCCCGCCTGACAATTTTATCTGTTGACAGAAGTAAGAGGTGAATTATTCATGATCTTGGGTGGTCTCTTTAGAGAAATAAGGTGGTTTCTCTTGGAATGAGGGAGACACTTCTTTTCTGGCCATGTTTCGGTTTTTCAGAACTGTCAAGGCATCAGATGCATGATGGGTACAGCGTTAACTACAATGCTAATTTATTTTAATTGCTTTATAATAAAGGAAGAATTAGGCCAAAGGTGAATGGGGCCTGATCTGCACATGTCTTTGTGGAAAGACCAGCTATGTCTCTGGGTCAGGACACTGTGGGTTTTGAGGTCCTCTAAGGGCCTATCAGAGCTCATGGTGACCACATCTATGCCCCTGTGGGTTTGTCACCATTCTGCCCATATCTGACTACTTTAACAGTAATAGATAGCTTTACTATCCTAAGTTTCTAATGGTGATTCATTGAGTACATAAATGTAATAACCCTTAGAGCATGCCCAGCCCAGAGTAACTACATGCTAGTTTTTATTAGTGTTAGGGTCCTATTTATATGTAAAAAATAAATATCTTTATTATCTAAGGATAATTTTTCACATGAGTGAAAATTTCTGATAGGAGTAACTATTTTTAAGTAGGAAAAAATCACTAAAGATATTTGGAATTGGGTTGTGGTCACAAATGCTGCCTTCAAATTAAACAATGAACCCAATGTTATAGGAATACATGTTTTCTGGTAAAGAGATAGAGAATTCAAGAAAACAATTTATGGTAGAAGTCTTATGCTTTATGACATACTTAGACACCTCTGTGATACAGATGTCGGAATCCATAGTGCAAAATATTATACAGATTAGCATTATTGAATTTTATAAGCGGGCACATCCTTAGCTGTATTTATTTCAATAACGAAAGACTTAAAAATGTTAGATGAGAAACTGAGGCCAAGGGAATTGAAGAAAAAAGCCACCATGGTTAAATGGTAGGCCACTCAAATGAGAAGATCTTAGTTCCAGTTCTTCTTTCATGACTCATTAACCATGTGATATAAGGCAAGCCACATAGTTCTGTGTTTGGATTCTCTACTGTAAAATGGTGTTAACTATGCCAAGCTACCTACGCCAACCAGAGGCCTGGGAGAAAACAGATGACATCTTTTGGTACTTGATGGCACTTTAAGAAAGGATTATTTTCAGACTTGAGTAGAGCTACAGAAAATCACCCGGGGCACAGTGAAACACCAAAAGGACTCGTATTTGTATGATGATTAAGTTTGTAGAAAAATGGATAGGGGTATAGTGGAAGAGATAAGTGCTTTGCACTCATAAGAAACAAAAAAAAATCATTTTTAATATTCCGTTTGCCTTATTTCCTCCCTCCATATCTTTCCCATTTGTTCTCTAACCACTTGAATAGAAGGATGGGCCTGTATTTATTAACCGATTCATCAAAAATACCAACTCATATTTGACAAGGGAGACTACTCAATGGAAAAAGAATAGTTTTTTCACTAATTGATGTTGTGAAGACTGGATAGCCACATGCAAAAGAATGAAATTGGATCATCTCACATGACTCGCAAAATTAATTCAAAATATATTAAAGGCTTAAGTGTAAAAGCTAAAACTGTAAAACTCCTAGAAAAAAAAAAAACATTGGGAAAATCTCCTTGACATTCGCCTTGGCAGTGATTTATTTTGGATATGACACCAAAAGCACAAGCAACAAAATAAAAATAAATCAGTGGAACTTCATTAAAGTATAAACCTCTGCACAGCAAAAAAAAACAATGAAAATTAAAAAGCGACCTACAAAATGGGAGAAAATACTTGCAAACCATATATCTGATAAGGAGTTAATACCCAAAGTACATTACGAACTCATATCATTCAACTTAATCCTACTGAAATGTCCAATAGAAACACCAGGAGGGGGGATGGCTTCCAGCCTCTGTACTTACCAAACAGAACGTATCTCCACACCTCCAGATGTCTTCGTTTTCCCCACAGCAATTCTCACAGCCAAAACTGAGTCCGTCTGTGAGGCATATGCATCCCCCTTGGCCAGAGGCATGGATGGGAAGAGGCCAGGTGGGACCGCTCCCGCGCTTACTGGAAGTCTATACAGGTTTGCAACCCGCACATGCGCAGTTCACTCCCCGGTCTGGTTAACGGCGTCCCTGCACTGCAGTTTTCGGGCCCCAGGGGATTCCCGCACGCACCTTGCCGGGCCTCTGGGGGGAGGCACCGCAGCGCTGCGACTCTCTGACTCTCTTCGTGGAAGGTCGAGGAATCCGCGAGTACTGGGGGTTGCATGCTAGATGGTGTGCACCAAAGCCCCCACGGAGGAGTCTGGAAGTTGGGGCCACGTGTGTCTCGTGCCAGCACTCGCTTCCTGGGCCGCACTTCTCCCGAGATCCCGCGAGATCATGCATCCTCCGTGTGGAATGTTCTCGCGGTGCAGCAGCTCTGACGTGCTTCTGCCATTCTGCGAACCGCCGGTGATGCTCAGAGCACCCTGACCTAGCCTCGCCCTGCTCCTCCATCAGAACCTGCACTTGCTCCAAAATCGAGGTCTCGACTCAGGTATTTGAAACGAGCTATCGTTGCCGAAGTCGCGTTGGAGGCCCTCTTCACCTGTGTCCTTAACTGATACAGGTCACACTTGAGAGGTCCTACCAGTTGAAAACGTGACCTTTTTTTTTTTTTTTTTTTTTTTTTTTTTTTTTTTTTTTCAGGATAACCATCGCACTATCAGGACTTTTTGTGTGAAAGACTAGGTAGGTGTCAGTGTGCCCCCCCCCCCTCGGGGGAACATGATTTGCATCTTCACTGAGATTGCAGAGATCTCAAATATTTAGGTAAACACCACCAGCAGATCAGTTAGCCCTCAGATGACTGGAAAGATCTCTCCAAAATGAGGCTGTCCTTGGCTGTTAAGTCAGTATTCTGGAAAGAACGCTAACGCATTATTCATGTGCACCCTATGTGCAGTTATTCCATCAATCAGCATTAACAAAAATGTGTACCTCTTTCTTTATATGCTGACACGATATTTAGTTATCCCATTAATACCAATGTTAATAATATTTAATCTTTCCTTAGGCAACTTTACTTGATATCAGAAGCTTTCTCTAGTTAAAACAACTTAGTGGAAACTCTCAAGAAAGGGATAAAGTTGGTATTTATGCAATTCTATTAAAACGAAGGTCAGATTTTTAACCGAAGACTCATTAGGAGCAGACTACTAGCCTCTGGAAACCTTTCCTGCCTTGGATCCATTAGAGACTGATTAGTAGCAGGAACTTTATGTAATAATACTCATTACCCACATCTACACAGCATATCCTCCTCCTTTACCTACCCTCAGTCCGCATATTTTGTTTCATAGAATTGTCATTTTTCTTGGTCACCTGCCAATTTGCTACAGTAATGAAAATGTTCCAAATTAAATGCCACTACCATGACAGGATGCTTATATAAAAGACAGTAACTATAGACCTTGTCTGGTAGTTGGACAGCAGAGCTCTTAATAAAGCCATGTATTTCTAGGATTTCAGTGATTAAGTCATTTTAGATGTAACAAACGTGAAAGATAATTTTAGCCCTTCAGTTGTCCTGGAAGGGGGTTATTTTCTCATCAAGCTTTTATTTTGTCTTCTTTTGTAAGTTAATATTCCCTGTAAGAACACGGAACACCAACATATAGAATAGTCCTTGTGTACTTTCAGGATTAAAGATGAAAGGTGACTTTCGTATATGTTTCCATAGTATCCTGTCCCTCATCCAATTCAAAGGAAATACTTTCCTGTATTATGATAACCTACTTATTGCTTTTCTGTGCTTGACAATAATTGTCTTCGAAGCAGATGATATCTCTTTTTTACATTTTTATTTCAATTCCGATAGTTTGGCTTATAACTAGAAACTTGAGAAATTTTTTTTAAAAAATAGGTGAAGTCTTGATTTTAGAGAGTTATAACTTGTTTTATCCCCAGTAATTCTACTGACGTTGTACAGTTTCTGAACACGAGGCTGTATCAGATAGAGAGGGTTGCTATAAGTCAAAATGAAGGAGTCTAGGTAGCCAGGTGATTTGAAAATGGTATACCCCAGATTTGCTATGGATACTCAAAGCTATAATCAAGGGGAAAGACTGGCAATAACCACAATGACAACAACAAAAAAAAGACAAAAAGCAAGCCAATCAACTAACAAAAACAACAACAAACCGACAATCTTTTCTTCTCCCATTAATAGAGAAGTTTAAATCCAAGAGCAACAGGAATCTGAAGGACCTGAAACAATGTATGTGATTTGATTTGATTGTATTTGATGTTCCCAAGTTGAACACTCAAGATTTGAATGTCCATAAAGACAAGAATAGCCCAACCTTTTAGGGAAAGCTTCAGGGGGGACTCTTGGGGTGAGCAAAATTAGCTTGACTGCCTACAACTGAGCTCAGCCAAAGAACTCAGGTTAACAATCACAGTTTTCTCCCTCTCTTTCTTCCCTTTTTCTTGACAAAGAATATGGTGTTTGAATAGAACTTTCACTGAAAATATGAAGCAAAACAAGATAAAGTAAAATCTCAGTAGAATTCAGAGAGAGTTATTTTCAGTAAACATTTATGGCTAGGAACAAAAAATTCTTTTTGAGATTTCAATTGTATACAATTAAACTTATTTTTTTCACTTTTAACATGTATGTCTCACCTTCTTAATTGTTATCCTTTTGCCTCTATTATTCAGTGCAAAAGGATATTGACCTGTTTTTCAGTTGAATAATTCTCACTAGTCCTCATTTGAAACTAATCTGTTAAACGCATCCATTGAGCTTTTATTAAATTTCAATTAAAGTACTTCTCAATTCTTGAAGATACATTTGGTTGTGTAGCATAGAACCTAGTTCACTGAAGAAAATCTCCAACTAGTCATTCATTTCCTTGACAATAGTAAACAGTCATTTTAATATCAATGAATCTAGTTACAGCTCTCACTCTCCAAAGCAGATGTATATTTGCTTTCTGTCAGGCATATAAGGGTACTGGCAATACTGAATCCACTTTATGCACAAATAAATCACAAATTCAAAAGGTTTAAACCTTTTAATTTAGGTAAATTGAGGTTGAAATGACGCAGTTCCTGCAAAGTGATTTATTTCCAATTCACCCTCGCTTCGTGGGTATGACTTTTCAGGGTTAAAATAACAATTTTTGAATGTGCATGTGTGTTGGGGAGGATGGATTATTGGAGTAAGATTAATAGGTTATTTTGTTTTGTTTTTGTTTTGCAACCTCCTCCTAAGCCATGTTAATGTTGAACTGGCTGCTCAGCATCTTTGTTTCTTAGTTGCCTCTTCAGGAATCTGCAGATGTGTGTAGTGCAAAAATGTCCCCCAAATCAGAACTCATTTCTCTGGGCTTCTATTGTCTCTTGGATCCTGCATATTATGTCTTCATTACCCTATGAAGTTACCTGCAAAGTTGTAAGAGGGATTTTTAATTACTGATCTACTATTTAAGTTTTCTTCAGAATTACTTAATTTGATATTAGCAGAAGTCCTAAATTGAATCTAACAGCTAAATCTAAGGGAATAAATTGAAGAATTATAAAGCTTATTATTTATAATTATAATATTCTCTTTGGGATATCATAAATGTTTAGATAGAACTGAACCAGGAACTATATGAAAGTACGCTAATTTTCACTTGCATCATAAATCTTCAAGATTTCACAGAGTCCACAAGGAAGGTGGCTTGGAGCAAGATGAATGGATTGGACTTCTTTGATTTATTAAGGACAGCACTTCTTCTACATGTTCATACATGTAAAAATCCCTTTGAAGGAAGGGCTCTTTTGTTTAAAAATAAGAAATTAGTGATGTTTGCAGAGGTTTGAATTTCTAAGCTGCATAGTGACAGGAAAAAGTTTGTCATTGCTTCACTGTTGTCTTAATATCTACAATAGTACCTGCCGTGTTGTAGGTTCTTAATCTATATTTATTGGATAAATGAACGGATTACTCAGAAAATTTGAAACATATCTGTAGTAGCCATAAAAATTATTAAATAAGTTATAGTATTTGATTTCATTGTTTTCTAGTACAATTTTATTTAGTCTCTAAAATTCTTGTTTTTATAATTGCTGATTTATAACTTATATACTATAAAGTTCACCTTTTTAAAATGTATGAGTCAATAGCTTTTAGTACATGTACAGATTTGTACAACCATCAGCATAATCCAATTTTGGAACATTTTCATTACTCCATAAACAGACCTCGTACCTCTTAGCAGTCACTCTCTAATCTTTCCCATCAACATCTACCCTTTCCCCAACCCTAGTTCCCCGCTAAGCTATTTTCTGTCACTCCAGATTTGCTATTTGGATATTTCATATAAATGAAATCATACAATCATACAATGGTCTTTTGCGATTGGCTTTTTTTCACTTAGTGTAATAATACTTTTGAGGTTTTATGCTGAGTAGTTTCCTGTCATATGGAAACATTTTGTTTATCCATTAACAATTGATGGCATTGGCGAATACAGGTCAAAACTACATTTAGATACTTTTTCAGAGTTATCAGAATAGTAATAATAAAAAAGACAGAATAACAAGTTTTGGTGAGGATATGGGGAAGTTGGAACCGCCGTGTTGCTGGTGGAAATATAAAATACTATAGAAAATTTGGAAAACGGGTTGTTCCTCAAAATGTTAAATACAGGTTTACCACATTATTCAGCAAATCTTTTCCTAGGGATCCATCCAAAAGAATTAAAAATGTCCATGCAACTTATACACAAATGTTTATTGTAGCATTATTTATAATAGACAAAAAGTTGAAATGATCTATTTGTTCTTTTTAATCGGTATAATATTTGATTTTTTAATACATTTTTCAGGTGTCTATTATTAAGCGAGTATAATTACTATGACTTGTCTGATTTTCTATCCTAAATTTACCTGGGCTGATGATTGATCTAAGGTGGCAGTGTTGGATTGTTGTTGTTTTATTTTATATATTTATTCATTTTTTACCTCCCAGTTTGAACTAACAATTAACATATATCACCTTTAGTCACTTGTTGGCCAGTCACAAATTTTTGCTGAGTTTCTACTAGGTATGAATTAAGACCTGTAGCCATTACATAAGATTAAAACTAAATCTAAGTACTTATCAAGTATTCTACCAGAACGCTGGGCACATTGTGGACACCTAATGAACATTAATTGAATGCATGAAAGAGTAAATATACAAATATACAGCCATGTCTTCAGATTTACAAAGACTATTCTAAGTGCTACACACAAGACTGTACAGGGTGCTCTATAACAACCGATATTTTAATCATTTTCTCATGTCATTCTTAGCAGTGACTCTGCTATTTTACTGTTTGAGACTCTTCTGCAGTTTCACTATGATTTATAACTTCCTTGCTTCCTACTTTTTAGATTTTATTCTTTAGCTGATTATCTTATGCAAATGATCGTATGGTAATATCAACTCTGAAGCCTGATAATCAGATATTTAATCATAACGTGTGTCCAAAATTCGCGTTGTTTTTGTTAAAATTTATCTACATCCCTTTTTTTAGAACACTGGACATTTTTCTGTTATTTATCCTTTTTGATCTTTTTAAAAATGTCATTGTAAAAAACAGGACTTAATTTTTTCACATATATGACACATATTGCACAATATATTTCAAAACTGCGGTTGTTTTAGAGCTGACTTTATTCTTAAGCAGTTCATTTATGAGGACCACATTGGTAACATATTTTTAATCATAATTAAAGGTAAATGATTCATTAACAGTTGGAGCAAAAATTTTAATAGCCAAGCTATAACATATGACATAGAAAATAATAAGCTTATTAAGTAATTTTGGTGGCTTTCTAAAATTTTGAATCGAGAACCTAATAACAACTAACAAAATCACAATTTTTACAAGCATTTTACCATGTACATTAATGGATCATATTTTATATTAACAGCGACCCTATGAAATATTATTAGTTTTATTTTGCCCATCAGGAAATCAAGGTTTAAAGAAGTTATATCATTATTCAAGGTCACATAACTACTGTGTGGGAGAGTTCAAGGCCGATGGTTCGAATCACAGTGTTACACTGGACTAGATTTGATGATTTTGTTGAAGCATTCCCAGGGTAGATGCTTTTTCTATGTATATATTTCCTTGAGTATTCTAATATCAACATAAGTCAAGTAAGTTAATCGAGTGCCTAAAGGAAGTACACATTTTCACCTTTTCATAGCCTCAAATTCCAACATAACGTGTATATCTATTTGTTACTCCAAAACTCTTTGATGAACACCTTTTGGATACAGATCATTTAACCTCTTTTTAATATGGGAATTCATAGCCAGTTAGAAAAATCTCCTTTAAAAAAGTGCTCATGATTACCTGGAAAATGAGGAAAGATCATGAAGGCTTGTTTCCAAATACTTGTTCTTTTAAATTCACACATTGTTTAATGGATTCTTGATAATTAACTGTACCTGAGGGGAAGGGTTAAAATAAGGAAGTAAGACTATTATCTCTGTAATCCACTGCTTCCCACATTTTCAATATCACATTTTGTTACCTCCGGTTTTCTAAAAGCCAGATTTATTTGCCAGATTCATAAAAAATTAAGTTGCTTTTGCTAGAATCCTTTAGTGCAGGTGCTAAAGGTTTTAATTAGCATGTAAATTGCTTTAGAAATTAAATAACAATGAACCAAAGGTCTTTAAAATTAACTGGAAGCAAGTGTTTATTGCTTTTAGAGACCTTTACATCACAGCAAATGTATAGCAACTAATTGGCCATCTTAAAACTGAAATTTTTTTCTGCCGAAGTCATCTTAATTAAAATAATCTTTAAAGGGAAGAAATATAACCATGATATCCAATATTTCCTTTTCTGTTTTTTATACTACAATAGAAGCCATCGAGCATTACTCATCTCCTCCATTTTCTTATTCATCTAATCACTAAATTTGATATTTAACATTTCCTTGCATGCTTTGATATTATTTCTACATCTGAATATTAAAAAAAAATAATCTATTTTGGGGAATACTCATCATTCCACAGTGGAATTTTTCATTTAATATCATGGTTTTGGAATTTATCTATTTGATATACTTAAGTGATATTGTAAATGATTTACTGTAAAATATGTTTAATTTTCCATTTTTTTATTATAGCAAATTATTTACACTTTTGCTTTTGCAAACAATATTCCAGTGAATACACTTTTAAGTGCTGGTTTTAGGCAAATGAGTGAGAATTTCTCTAGGATCTTTACTCAGAAGTGGATATGTTCGTTCATCATATTCCAGTTTTATCAACTTCCAATTTTTAGTTAAAAAAAAAAACATACAAATTCTAAATTCCACCATTATCATTTGAGCATATCTTAAATACTTAGGTTTATCACATGTTTTTAAGATGGCTAATTTGAAGTATATGAAATGATTTCTCAAGATTTTGGTTTGTATTTTCCCAGTTATTTATGAGGCTGAGAATCTTTTCATATAAAACTTTCTCTTTCAGGTGAATTGTTTCCTCTGTTCATCAATCTTCAGTTGTTTGTATTAACATGTGGCAAAATAAATTGTTTCATTTGAGGCTTGTAATTTCACTTTGCTTATGGTGACATTTTTGTGAAGAAATTTTAAAATTAACATATTCGTATTAATCCATTGTCTTTTCAATGAGTTGTGTTTTTCTCTACACTTTTGTTGAGGACATAAAGTATTTTTTTACAAGTTTCAAAAACTTTATCATATTTAAGGCTGTTGGTTTTGTGAATGGCATATATCTAATGTACTTTTTTTTTCATAAAAGAGTCATTTGTACCAGTATTATATTTAAATAATCTACCCTTCACCCACTGATTTGAAAGGACTACCTTAGATGCATTCTTTGGTTCATGCATTATAGTTGATTTTATTGGAAAATATTTGTGGACAATCATGTTGTTTTAGTCTTTCCACACAATGCCTCTATCTCAATTTCATAAGTGAAAAATAATTTTTAATCCGTTCTCTCCTTAAGATCCTCTCTCCAAGTCTTTTCATTTTCTTGTCTCATTGTACTTACCAGGATATCTCCTACAGGGAAAAAAAAAATCACTGTAAAATCACAGTGATAAAAGGCATTCACTGCTTTTACTGATTTTGATGTGAAAACATAAAGTGCCATCATAAAGTATTATAACTAATCTACTTTTTAAAAGTAATTTATTGTGCTAAGAACCACTTGACATGAGTTCTACTTAACATTTTTTAAATTAAATTTATTGGGGTGATATCAGTTAAAAAGATTAGGTTTCATGTGTATAGCTTATTAATAAGATTACATAAATTTTGAGTGTACAGTTCTATAATGCATCATCTGTATATTGCATTGTGGGCTCACCACCTAATCTTCCATCACCATGTATTTGACCCACTTTACCCTCTTCTATCTCTCCCTTATCCCCTTCCCTCTGGTAACCACCATACTTTTGAGTCTATAAGTTTTATTTTTTCATTTGTTACTTTCTGTTTCATACATTACAGTTAATAATAGGTACAGTGTTATTTGGCAGAAGTCCAGGGCTTATTCATTTTGCTTGACTGAAACTTTATGCCTATTAATTAATAACTTCAATTTTCCACTGTCCTCAGCCTCTGGAAACCACGATTCTGCTCTTTTATTCTATGGATTTGACTGTGTTTAATGATCCTGTATTAGTAGAATCATGCAATATTTGTCTTTCAGTCAACTGGTTTATTTCACTTAGCATCATGTCCTCAGTGTTTATCAGTGATGTAGATATTGCCGTATCGTTTTCTTTTTTTAGGGCTGAATAATATCCTTGTGTGTGTGTGTATAAAACATTTTTTTATTAATTTATATGTTGATGAACATATAGGTTGTTTCCACATCTAGGCTATTATAAATTGTACTTCAGTGAACACAGGTGTGCAAATTTATTTTTGATATATAGATTTTAGTTCTTTTAGATAAATAACTACAAGTGGGATTCTGAAGTATTTAATAGTTCTTTTAAAAAAAATTTGGGGCACCTCCATACTGTTTTTCATAGTAGCTGTACCATTTTATATTCCCACAAAAAGTGTTTAAGGGTTCCAGTTTCTCAACATCCTTGCTGACACTTGTCTTTTTGTGGGTTATTTGTTTGTTTATAGTAGCCATCCTGACAGGGTTAAGGTGATTCCTTATTGTGGTTTTGATTTACATTTCCATGATGATTAGTAACATTGAGTGTTTTTTTCATATTCCTGCTGCTTTGTCAAAGAGAAAGAGACAAATAGACCTATATTCTCTATATATCTTCCCTGAGGAAGATCTTTACCCTAGACTATAAGCCAATGATTGAGATAGAGATAAGAAAAATATCTCTTAGAATATAAGCAAATGGCATGTCTGACATTCAGTAATAAAGCTTAGACCATGTAGAAATTTGAAAAACTTTATGGACTAACAGATCTCTTTCATTTTCACAGGTTTATGAAGCCTGATAGATTCTAGTTGCATGCCAATAAACATTTAACTTTGAACAGGAAAATAAAAATTGTTTGAGCTATAGATAACAAACGATGACAGAATTGATGAAATTAGAGAGGGAGACATTATTGAAAGATAAATATACTAGAAAGGAGGCTCTTAGCATTTTCACATACAAAGTACTGTATGGTGTGATGTCTTAGTCAAAGACAATTAGCGAGAAAAAATTCCTAATCCCTCTTACTGAGGAATTGGGGAGCTGTTGTATTATTTGTTCACATTGGAAAATAAAGCCCACTGATAAGGAGTAAAGGAATTGTTCAGTATTGTTTTGTTTTAACTGAAACTAGTTGAGTCTAGTTATGATTGAAAAAGATGTTTTATTTGCAATTGTCTAGCAAAGTGAACCAGACTCTTTCTTTGTATTTGATTTAATTTACTGTTATGTGGATTGATTCAGTCTAATTAAATTAATAAAGTAAAAAGGGAATATTTCCAACCTCTAATGAGAGATATATGTAACCTATTTCCCTAGACTATCAACATCTTGAGTGGTAGATTAATGTTGTACTTACACTGTCAGTATGAGTTCAGTGAGGGAAACAGAAATTTGGGTTATTTTGAGTAAGAAGAAATTTTACACAGATAATTAGATACTAACAAAATTGTTCAAATGTCTGTTAAGATCAGCCAAAACCACGTCTCCAGCATAAGTCCTGGAAAATTAAAATAACAGACTCGCCTATGGGGACTACAACCTATGAGACCACAACATGTGTTAGAGTACCAGGAACACATGCCGTTAGCTGCACTCGCAAAGCTGGAGACAGGAATTCTTCCTCTGCCACTGCTGTCGTTGCCTCTCCGTATCCTATTCTGAACTGGAACTCAGTAGAAAAATTGTCACTAACTGACTTGTCAAAAGAAAAGGAGTTGAAAACAAATAGAAGATGTCTGCTATTTAATTTCCGTTTCCAAATCTCAGGAGAGTTCAACTAAGAGATACACATTCATTTTCATCTAGAATCCTGGCTATAGAGGGTAGCATTCAGTTTTTAAAAGCTTAGCCTTTGCAGTATGCAAAGGCACCTTAGAAGATGATAGAATGAGAGATCTACAATAATGTGATTATTGTAATTACTTCTCCACTGCAATAGAAATGACATAAAGGCAGAATTTTTGCCTATTCTGTTCATTCCCAATCCTTAGCCTGAAGAACACGTCCTGGCTCATAGTAAAAATGAAATAAATATTCACCAAATTAGTAATTATTTTGTTGAATCCCCAATGTCTATTAAAGTATATGGTACACACTCACTAAATATTTAGTATCGATGTTACTTTTTCCAAAAGTTTTGCTACTTTCCCATAATTCATAGCAAATATACAACACATACACACACATGCACAATTTTAAAACTAAGTAAATATCCTACTATCTATGTTAACATAGTTATTGTATTGTCCTTTTAGTTAATATCTATGATACCTCGAAAACAATTTTTCATGTCCCTTATGTTCCCAATCTCTTTATTCATTTCTTTCTCTTCCAGTGATACAATGTCCCTTGAAGCTTTAGCCTTAGTATGACCTCTCCACTGCTAAATTCTCTTTTAAGTGTTCATCTTTCCTTCTAAATTTTTCTGATGTCTGATAACAACTCTTTCATTCCTTTTACCTCCTCTTTCCAACTTACCCCTCTCATGATGTATTGCTGCTTTGTACCACCTCGTAATCTAAGATATCCACTGAAGCTCTTACCTGCAGCTTATCACTGAGTCTGGACATTTCATTAAAGTGATACTGATCAGTTAGCTTATGCTCCAGAAACAGGTACCATGTGGTTGTAGCCTCCCACTGTCCCATCAATAGGAGCAGACATTGCATTAAGGGAAGACTTAACTGCCCAAAGTCATTTTTTGTTAAATATAACATGAAATATATGGTATAGTGGATTCCTTCAATGTGGTGATTTTAGACTAAAACATTGTTGCTATTTTCCTATTTTGGAGTGGTTCTTCAGATACCCAAGTGCTCCACAAAGTTCGAATGAAACAACAAAGCCATATTTTTATTTCCTGAGCCCAGAAAGTCATCTATACACTATTAAATTAAACTTTGAGATACAGATTATTAAGCAGGAATTTCATTATGGAGTGTAATTTTGGGAAGACCAGTTTTTAAGAGAAGAAAAGGAAGCAGTTCTGTGCAGAACTGTAGGCTGTAATACAGTCAAGGTAAAGAACACATGTCTTCTTGTGGAGAACTCTGAAGACAAAATAGTCCTGCATTATCATTCTGCTTTGACGAAGAGGCAAATATAGATCTATTTTACATCATCTGCTTGTTTTGGCATAGTGTTCCATGACCCCGTTTGCATCTTTGTTAAGATCAGTGCATTTGGTTGAATTGTTTTTCTTTTCCTCTTTCCAGCAAATATTGTCACATGCCTCCTACATCTTTGTTCAAAACTGAAGGGCTTAATTCCCCAGTTGCTGGGACTGTCAGCAGATAATTCTGTTTTCCACCCTTTATAAATTGCTCTTAACTAGAGAGGGGTGCCTCACTCACCTTCTCTGGCTAGCCCTCCTTAAATCACTGTTCGGTGACAGAATGTAAAGTGTCACCCTTAATCCCCTTGTTCCATTGTAGGATGCCCTTGTGGGGTCATTTGAGAACACTGTGAAACTAAATCACAATCCTACTTCTTTTCTTTTTCCTTCCAGTCTCCCCTCTTTCTATTCCACAGATGTTTATCCCTGTGTAAATATCTTCCTAATAAATATCCTGCATACACTCTGTTTCTGAGTTTGTGTTCCAAGGAATTCAGTCTACAGAAGATCAAAATATTTTCAGATTTGAAAAGGTCCTATAATTTGGCATGTAATGCTAAATAGAAGTAGTTAATAATTATTGCACTAAAAATAGAATTTGAAAACAAAATCCTATGCCGTAATGCTAATAAACAAGATCACGTAGACTAAAATTACCATAGAAATCCCGAGAAGGAGCACATTATTGAAGGCTGTCAGATTCAGAAAGATTTTTATGAAAAAGAAATATTGAGCTCAGCCTTGATAAGTGGACAGGATTTTGATAGATGAAAGGAACGAAGAACATTCTAAGCAAAGTGTGCATTGCTGAGATGAACAGTGAGCCTGGCAAATTTCCGGTATTCATTATCCATCAGTCTGAGTGTGACTTGGTGGTACCTGGAGAGGTGGCAATCAAATACCTCTCATTTAGTTGTTTTAAAGTATACTTTTATGATATTTTTTCCCTGAAAAGCCCTTAAGTTGATTGTATCTCTTATCACAGTTTCTATGAAATCTTTAGATTTAATGAGCTTATTACTGGTTTAAGTAAGCTGCCACTGGAGAGCTGTCAACCTAAAATAATCTCACATGTTGTCATTTGAAGAACTCTCCCAGGAAATGGATGTGCAAGGAAATGATTACCCTTAAAATAAAAGTGTTTAGTGAAACTCTAAAGGGAGAGCGTGTCCATACTCCTTTATCAGTATCATTTTATCAGACTAGACCAAATCTTGAGCAATTAAGCCATAGCTAAATACATTCAGATTGACATTAAAACATGGATGATATGCAGAATCAGTTTTTCAATACTATTTATCTTATGGAGTTCTCATTTCCAAATGAAAATTAGTAAAGCTATGTCCCATCATTAGGTACAGATCAAGGGATCTAAAAGAGCAATTTAATATATTTTTGTTACTATACTTATTCCACCAATTAAACATTCATTTTAAGCTTTACAGAAAAATAGGCACTATTGTTAGCCTCTTTTTATGTTGGGACATATATAAAACATAGAGAAACTTCCAATAGATAATAGTGGCTCACTATGGTAGACATTCTTAAAAAGGCTTTGGGTAACAAGAGGATGCTGTGGCATAGATAAGGCTTTTTGTATATAATGCTTTAAGACCCAAACCTTTTATTCAGTATCCCTTTTAACAGACAGCTAAAATAGGATAATCACAATGCAGTTAAGCCATGATCCAAAATATGTCATTAGTCATTACTACCTCATCTATTGCCAGCCAGATATATTGAAAGAATTAAGAGAATCTTAGCTAAAGATCTTATGGCAAAGAATGACAGCCATTTCTACCACATTATCTTTGTCAGCTCCACTGAAATAGACTTCTACCTTTCCTCTCTGGTTTGTTGAGGCAGTGTGCGTGGTGGGTTAGGTAATTATTAGATAATTTTATTCATATTATCCAATTTAACTAACTTAAAGACAATTTCAGGACCCTCGTATGTCTTTGTCAAAACATAAATCCATCCTCAGCAACTTTATGTAGAAATTTTAATTCAGCTAACATCAGTGCAATGCAATAAAAAGTAATAAGTATTCACAGTGTGATTACTGTTTACACAGCATTCTCTAGATATCACAGAGGGCAAAAAGTAAAAATACATGGGATTTACATTAAAAATTAGATGTTCTAAAATTCAAGCACACAAGCTTTCTGAAATGGAAAAAAGCTGGATATGCATTGGTCTACGTCTATGAAAGCACATTGAAAATTGCCTTCAAATGAATAATATTTAAGACAAAAACATCATTTTTTAGTAAATGCATATAATAATCATGGAAACAACATAACAATGACTTTAATAGGCTCTATTATTTACTATTTACATCAACACTGTGAGCTAAGTGCTGTTACTATTTTTATTTTGCCAGTAATAAAACTTTAAGACTAGAAATTAAATAACTTTCTTAAGATAATAAAGCTAAGTATCAGCTACAATTCAAACCTATATGTCTCAGTTCCTCAAAGTCCATGCTCTTAACCTCTACTTTTTTTTGGTCTTTTTAACACCTCTATATCAACACAACATAAATAAAGCTACAATATTAAGAAGGAAAGCTATAACTATATTGTTAAATATAATTCTTTTGATATCACACAAAATGCATTTAATCACTCTATTCAACTGAATTGTAGATAGTTCAGATTCTTAAATGATATTTTTGTTTAACAATTATTTAATGATATTTATATATTATAAATTATCTAGTAAGAGAATCAGGGGCCTATAAAATAACAACAAAATTCTTTAAAATAAGCCAAATCATTTATAGTCTGTCTAAAAGGATTGAATGGTTTACCAGAAATGATAGTGCTGGTTAGTAGAATAACTAGATTTTAGGTCTCATAATTTATAACCCAATGATTTTCCTAGTTTTATATGGTGTTACTATTAATATATCCAGCAATAGTAATTCAAAATCCTAGTCCCACATGTGTAAAAAGGCATTTAATAATGTTTGTTGTGATGCAGAAATGATAAACAGTGTTTCATGTCTTCACTGCTGGAATTTTAAAGAAATTTTAAATACAAATTACTGGGGCTGGTGGCTTATTTTCCACTTGAATGGGTTAATTGATATGCTCAAGAAATGGAGTATCACTATAGAAATATGAGAATAATTTTGATTGTCTTGGCATAAAGGCCATTAATCATTTATATTAACATAAACCAGATAACTGTAGTTGGATATTATATAACTAACTTATCATTTCTGGAATATAACGTTTTCCATACTATTGGAAAATTCCCAGATAACAATCTAAGATTATTATCATTTATTATATGTGTTCACAATAAAAAATATTTTGTAGTGTCTAAATATCAGCTTCACTTGAGGAACATAAGCATCTATGAGTTTTCAAAACAATTTTTGATTTGTTTCTCTCCTTTCAAAATTAGCCTATACAAACTCTCTCTGTAAAATATTGTTACTTGACAAACTATAATTCTCTTACTGCTAATTAAAATTCCAAATACCAGTTATTCTTGAACAAAAAGTGATGTTTATTTCCTGATACATGTATTCTTTACCTACATTCAATACCAAAAAAAAAAAAAAAATCTATTATGTAATAAAGCATGTCACTTTTATTAAACTTAATTTAATTTTCAAAAGCCAAAGCTGTGGCATGTTTTTTTAAACATTATTCTTGGTCTTGAATATAAACTATTCTCATCTTTCCATCACATCCCAGAAAATATCATCTGCCATATTTATCCATGTTATCCAAAATAGCTATGGGCTATTGTATTTATTCTTACACTTAAAGAAATGTTGGCCTTTTAATTTAATAACAAAACTTTTAAGCAAGTCAGGGAGAGCCATGTGCAAATTTGAGTTTGGTGGGTGAGCATTGTTTTTGAAATTGCAGATTGTAAAGCACTTTGGATTAGTTTCATTCCTGACAATTGATAAAAAGGGATGGTAGAAAACAAGCACTGTGGGGTTTTTTAAAGATGTAACTGATGTTTCAAATTAAACTTCATGTCAAAATATCCTTCAAGATGATGATAGATTACACGTGCTCAGCAATCTCTTTATTTCAGAGAACAATTCAGTTCTTCTGGTACCTTTCTTAAAGTTGGTCTTAAATGTAAAAATAACATTTTTAGGTAATCTATAAATTAAATTGAATATTTTTTCTTTCTTCTCTCTTAAACATTGTGTATTCTTACAAGGTCATTTCTGTTTCATAGAGTGACATAGAATATAATTCTAGAAAATGTATTTTGTAGAATGCGCAACACTTTTACAACCTAAATTTTCTAATATGATGGTATATATATATATGATAGCATATATACCATCATGGCATATATATTTATTCAAGATTATTATATACTAACAGAAAAAAAGGAAACTAATCTGTTATTAGTGATAAGTATACTATTTTTTCTCTTTGAGACTTTTTTAACTCAAGCAAAATGAAAGTCTTCTAAAATGAAGTTTACATTTTTATTATTCCTAAATATTCCAAAATTTACTGACTTTATCATCTGTAAAATGGTGAAATATCACTTTCTCAAAATCACTGTTATTGAAAATTGTTTTTCAAATGATTTCTAAACAGAAAATATTTTCTTTAATATAGTGAATGCTTCTTTTGGTCATTATAGCTATATCTCATAATCTTGCTAACTTTTCTATTTATATTTTCTAAATAGTTCTTCCAAGTTTTGTTATAAAACTTGATCAGCCTGCTGTACTTTTAAGATGGTTTTCCTTTATCATTCTGAAGTCTTAAGAATCTCATATTTTGTGTTCATTTGTGACTTTGAGGTTGTCTCTTTCAGTCTCTTTAGATTTCAGTATTCTAGAGCAGTTTGTTTGCTTGTCTGTATTTTCTTCGAACCTGTATTCATCTTTTTTTTACCTCTCTTTGCATCTCAAAAATACCTTACAATCACTGTACTGAAAAATAAATTTATTTTACATCTTTAGCTACAACTGCTTTTCCTTTTACTATCATAAGTGAGCCACTGTGGCAAACATTTCTAGTTCTCTCTAGTAATCAGTGTGTTCATGTACATTTCCTCGACTCCTTGCTCTCTTAGACTGATCCCATAAGACAAGGTGTTGGTCCATTTGATTTGGATAAGAGTGATTAAAGCCACTCTCAGTCATGACTCTTAAAATTATCCTATGCAATTGTTATGTCTTCACTTCCCCTGCTAAAGATATCTGGAAACAGCTCATTCTAGAAGGCTCGACTAGAAGAAAGATGCATTAGACTTTATTTTAGTGGCAATAAAAAAACCCTGAAATTGGGGGCTTTTTAAATTTGTGAATACTATCATCACTTACCTTACAACAAAATTGGTATTCAAAGAGAGGTATAGTTATATCAAAACCTTAAAAATATTATTTAATTAGGAGAGAGGTAGTAAGGGGTGAATAAATCAATATCGGGATCTAGAAAGACCTCGATACGTGTTGTGTAGCAGCAACATATTTGGTAAAATGGTCAACTGCAGTCACTTGTGAGGTGGGCATGTGCTTTGAAAGGCAATAGGGAAAGCCTGACAACAGATTTTCTCAAGAGAGAATCAGGCTCTGCTGAAGGATGTTTTTCACTATGTCTATTTATTTTTTGGGTTACAAATTCCAGTTTAAAATAAATATTTTTAAGCTTTCGTTTGTTTTTATTAAGTCAATAATTTATCTCACAGCTCTGTGAAAATCATAAGGGAGTAGCACTATATATACATATATATATATACATAAGTCATATGTATGTATATATACATATATACATACATTTATATATATACATAAATTTTTTAATCTATATATATATACACACACATAATTTTTTTAAATCAAGAAAATACAAAATATTTACTATTTCTTATCCTGAACAATTTTCAGGAAAAATCCACTAATCCTTGGGTATATGCTTCAGTACAGTCACATTTAAAAAATGTTAGGACTTTTTTTAAAATGTATAACCTAAATTACTGTGTATATGAATAGGAACGAGTCAAATATCTGTATCTAATGACAACAGGGGCAAGAAAATGAGCTAAAAGATATTAAAAAGGTTCTCCTCACAAGACCAACCACTTTTGAGGTGGCATTCTATATTGGTGTATTGAGAATGAAGCTATCACTTTGGGAAAATGCAAATAAATATAGACATAGAAAATAGTCCCCACTTAAGTACACACTAATTATGTTCTGCTGCCCCACGAAATTAGCTATACATCTATCTTGGTAGCATCCAAAGTAATGACTTGGAAGACATCCCTTAATTCCCCAGGTTCATGTATAAATTGGAAATCTGCCAGAACTGTATGGCAGACTCCTCATTTTCTTACAGATATACACAGCATTTTCAATTATGCTGCACAGGCATGTAGGCATTTTTGAAGGCCTTGGGAATGCAATTTACAGTGCAAAAAATTGGCATAACTTGATTCTTAAAGAAAAGCCATCAAAATTTGGCTTTATATATATAAATGTATGCCATTTGGGAGTAAATGTGTCTGAAAAGGCTCTAAATAAAACATGCCAATGTCTTCTGTGGGCGGAGGAGAAGGCATATGACATGGATTCAGCACAGTAGAGCCACCTAGGGGTTAGTAGAAGCAGCAGAAAACCCAATATCCTCTACATCTTTGTAACAGATGGTACAAGGTTTGAGTTAACCTTATAAATCACATGACTTTTCAGAGAATTAATAGATATCCTTGAATGTCCCTTCATAACCTAATAGATTCATTTATAATGCACTGCTCAGAAGCACTTGCATAGCACAGTGAAAATAGGCAATAAAGGACATGGTCAGATATCTGCTGCTGAAATGCCACCTGGTATTCTATCATGCCAGTTTGCGGAATATTCTGGAGACAAAATTTAAGTAGAGAATAAAAATTTATAATAATTTATGGGTAGAGAATACCTTTGAAAAAATATTACTTTACATAAATATATATTTGTTTTTCTCTTCAGATAATCCTGATATTCAAGAGATTAAGTTGGTTTTAAAGTTAGTAAAAGTAAAGAAGTTGCCCTAATTTGACTACTTTTACTTGAAAAGCAGTTATTAAATCCAGTAGTTATGAACTTCCAGCATTAAGCAATGATCCCAGTCATTTATTTAACAAATATTTATTAATTTATAACCTGTCATATGCTAAGCATCATTTCAGGTGCTACAGTAACATACTTAAATATTAAAGACAGAATTTTTGCCTTCAATCTAGTAATAAAGTCAGACAAAACAAATAATACATAAGTCATACTAGTATTGCGGAGAAATATATAGTCATGAATGAGTAAAGACATGCTCTGCAGTGGGTTAGGGCATGTGCTGTTTAATTTAGGGTAGTCAGGGAAGGACTCGTCTTTAAGGTTATATGTAAGCAGAGACATAAAGAATGCAAATGAGAAAGCCTGGTGGAGTAGATATTTGGGGGGAGTGAGTTCCAGGAATAGCAAGTGTATACCCATCGTGAAATAAGGTTAGTACAACTGGAACATAGGCAAGGGTAAGAGAGTTGCATATGCACTAGTAGGAAATAAAGCCAGAGAGATGGCAGGCGGAAAGTGCATACAGCTCCTCGTAGGCCATGGTGAAAGTTTGACTCTTGTACTGACTGTGATGGGAAGCCGGAGAAGTTATTTAAACATAGAAACAACACTATATAATTTATGTTTTAAAAGAATATCTCTGGCTGCTTTGTTTGAAAAGATACTAGAGAGGGGCAGGGATAATAAACAGCCTGAAAAGAAGTTGAAAAGGTATCACAACATTAAATTATAGATGGCAGTGGCTAGGACTAGGATTGTGGCAGTGCAAGCAGTCACACATCAGATTCTGGATATGTTTCAACACACAGTCATATTTTCTTGATACTGTAAATATATACTATTTTAAAAAAAATCACAGAATTATATTTTTTATCTATAAGCTAAAATTCGTCTCCATATTCTGTCTGAAATTATAGTTCAGAAAAATGAGGAAATATGAAAAGTATATCATCTGTGGAAGGGAAAACTTGTATCATGTGAGAACACTCACCTCTACAGGGACAGTGGTTAGTGCAAAAGTTTAGAAAGAAGTATATGGAGGTAATATGTGTAACCAGATGTCTCCACTCTGAAGAAGTGGTAGATAAATTTGCATTCCTCTATCTCAGTATGTAGAAAATGATTCCATTCAAAATATCCCACAACAGTTGTCATTCATTTCTGGGTGATGTGGATATTATAACTTCTAAGTAGTATAATCCTTTGATTTAATAATTTTTTCAGAAATTCATTCTGTATCAATCTAGTCTAACAGGAATCGTATCTGGGAGATTCTTTAATTCATCACACTTCTAAAATCTCACAAGGCTGTGACAGCATGAACTGCACAATCTAGGTTCTTTGATATTTATATGTTCAGAATGTCAGAGATCAGGTGTTGTTGGGGCAATCTTGGACTTAAGTGACAAGGACCCATTTGAAGTTACAAGAAAGTCATAGATGCCTTGCTTTTGTTTCAGGGAGTGGTGTATGTAAAGGGGAGTTTCTGATTCTTAAAAAAAAAATAAATTACTAGAGAAATCTCGAGGTGGACAGGACTTAGGACCTTGTAGTAGGCAGACCAATAGGGATACAGACATTTATTCAGAAAGGACGCACACCTTTGGCTAACTGCGTTAATTCTGTGTTACAGAGAAACAAAATTTCAAATAATACCCAAATAAAATGAGCAGCTTGGCTGCAGTGAAAATAAAGTTTGGTCTTCAGCTAATGAGTATTAGATTTATATTAGGAGCTAGATTTGTTACCTGCTATCCAGTATGAATAACTGTCAATGAAACTTCTGAAATTAGTCTCATTAGACAATATTGCTACACTAGTATAATGGCTCAGACTTGTATCTAAGATATTAGCATTACCTCCACCAAGATGCATGAATTATGAAGTTAGGGAGATTATTTATTATGTGTATTGAGAAGATTATTTCAAGAGAATTTTCAAAAACCTTCTTCATTAAGAGTATTTGGTAGCTGTTCATTTGTATCAATCATGCTCTGACCTGGGAGGAAGAAGGTGCCTCTTATTAGGCTGCTTCCTGGTCACATAATTAATCGTGCTACTTGTGATTATACATCTCGTATAATGCAGTTTCTAAAACCTTGTCGTATTTCAATCATAACTTGTTCATGCTCACCTAAGGGAACTTTAGTCTTTTGTATGGCCTATCTTGCATCTCTGCCTACCTGCTCATCGGGCTTACTAGAAATGTAATCGAGTCATTCTCAGGAACATATATGAAGTGCTGCTTTATTCCCAACTAGTTTTTACCAAATTACATAGAATAAGAGACTCTCCTCAAACCTTTTTAATATTTCAGCCTTGGCTTCAGAGCACTTAGGAAACAGTAAAATAGCTAAAAGTGATGTGACCTTTAGTCTCTAAATAAGTTACCCTACCTGTGTCCAGAAGAAAAACCACAAACTATTCTAACATATGTTGGAAATGGGGACTTGCTGTTTATGGTAAAGTTGTGTAAAACTGGAGGTTTACCAACCTTAGATCAAATATAGAATGGGGATAGGTGATGGAAACAGAGATGCTGAAATTGTTCAGCCATTAATTAATGTCACTAGAAGAAGAATGAATTTAAAAAATAACAAAGTAATTCACATTGGCAATGACCAAAGATAAAGAGTTGATCAGAGAGTAGAAATTAAACAGACAAATCAAGTTCAATTTTAGGAACTTTTGATATGGCACCAGGTACAAATGAGCAGAAACAAAATAGCACCCATGGGACTCCACAATGCTGTTTAAGATGCTTTAGCCACTCACTGTGCAGGCATTTCTTCTTCTGGACCACTTCAGATGTATTCAGACACACTCTGATGATGGATAGTAAGTACAGATCACTTTACAATGTGCAAATGAGAAGACTTGATTTATTGATTTCCTTCTACTTATGCTTCAAAAATAACAAGGTTCCTTATAAGATCCTTTGCCACTAACAAGATAGAATATTTGGTGTATTAACTTGTTTGTTTTGTTTTGTTTTGTTTTGTTTTGTTTGGCTTCTTTAAGAATGAACTCTCTTGTTTTCACTGAAATTGCTCTTTGCAGAAGGTCTGTGACAGCATGAACTGAACATTCTCTCTCATCTAGTCCCCATAAAAGGTAATTGCTATTTTCTTTTCCTAGGCATTAAAATAGAGCCCTCTCAAAAGTGCTCCCTAATTTCACACTTGAATAAACTCTTAGTTATTTTATTCTTACTCTCTTAGATGTTTTTGGCAAGTATTTCTTAATCAAACCTTTTTCTATCATTTTCACGCCTAATTTTTAAAATCAACTTTGTTTTATTTTCTGCCAAGCAATTTTCAAATCTTCCAAAATTAGCCTTTAAAAATATCTTTGTTTCTATTCATCACGTAATGGCAATAGTAGTCTTTGGCAAGAATCTCTACACTAATTTCAACTACTATCACTAATTTTTATGACCCAGAACTATTAGCTATTATTATCTATAGTTTGATGTCTTTGTAGAATAAATAAAATCAGTTTTGGTTTCCAGTCTCAGATATATTGATCACTTGTATGCTCTTAAAACTTTGTTACCCCATGATCTTGAATATTTTGATTACTTAATATGACCGATCTTATTTATAATGCTCTTAGTAAAAAAGCGGAATCAGAGAGGTAGGATGGCAGAGAGTTTGTGTTTTAGAGACTAAAGTTATGACTGTTAACTAATTTTCTGTAAAGATTGTCTATGAGTTTCTTAAAAAGCCATTTCCAGAACTCTGTCTTTCAGAGTCTGATCTTTATTTCCAGGAGAGCAAACAAGCATGCCAATTTCTACTTACTGGCCTTTCTCAGTAAATCATTTCTTGGTAGAACTAAAACTCATGTTGAGAGTCAAACAAGATGAATCATAGGCTAATTATTATTCTTTAACTCTTCCTAACACTCAAAAATCAGACCCTGCTAAAAGGTTTTGTGATAAAGATCAGAACACTGACAGACAAGTAGTTGTGTTTTTTATATTACATATACATTTTTTTCTCAATTCTAATTGCAAAAAATTGAAACTACATGGTGACCTTTATTTTCATTGCTCACTTTAGCCTTATGCATCTTAACTCTTCATTTCCAATCTCAGTTTATTCATGGATTTTTTACAGCAATATCAAATAAACTATAGGCTAATATATCCAGTTTCATCCCACAGGAAGCCACAACAACAGAAATTCTTCAGCCACTATTTCTCTCTTAGATCTTCCCTTCTTCCACCTCAGCACAAAGTGCTAAGTCAGTGAATAATGCTACCACCTATAAATCATCTGGCTCAGAAATCCAGATGTGATTACTAATTTTTCTCCCGTACTCATGACCGTCAACAAAGTCTTATGATCAGTGTTCCAAAGAGATTTCTAATACATTTCTCTCTCTTCATCAAGTCGACCACCACAAGTATTCAGTGCATCATCCCTGGCCTTGAATTTTTCAATATTTTCTTAACTTGCCTTGCTTTCTTCATTCTTCCCACAAGACTAATCTTTTCTGCCTCAAAACTGATTTTCTAAAATGTTATCCTAGCCCCATTATACCACTACTATAGAAACTTTCAGAAAAGTAGTCAAATGGAAGGCAATATGCTGATTGGTTATGGTCAGAGGAAGGGTCACATGTTCTTGGAAGCTTGTATCTCTTTCACAGATATGTGATAATGTACATATAGACTTTGGCAAAACAATCCAATCCACATGATTCTGAATATATGGAAAACATCTGTGAAGGCATAGAAGCGACTGTAGCTATATAGCTGCCTGAGAGAGAGCAGTGAACACTGAGAGTATAATATGTCTGTATAGGGTGGAAGGAATGGTGGGTTCTAGTTTATAAAATAATTGGTCAGCTGTGCTATGGAGTTTGAAGTGCATCTTGTAGGTGGTGGGAGCCAATGAAGGCAATTTAGTAAAGGTAATAGTGTAAAGGCTATAGAGTGTAGAAAACCATAAGAATCTTTTATGGTGATAAATTTCAATGTATAAATTTTGCTTAAATAAATCACAGTTAACATATATATATATATATATATATATATATATGTTATACATACATGTATATACCACTGTAACCTCCTCTCTTCCACTACCTCATCATGTCCATGTTTGGCAACCGACTTCTCCTGAGCTTCTGTTTCTTATATGTACAATATGTGTTTTGAACTCTGTGATTTTGAAATTATCTTAGTAAATCAAATCTGTTTCATCCCAATCTATTGAACAGATAAAAAGTTGATGTATTTTGGTTGAAAGATTAGAGCAAAACTTAGAAATTGGACTACTTTTCACAAGAGGCTCATTGTAGCATAGCATCTCTGATAAAAACTAATTCTCATAGATCCAGTTAGAAAACCACTGGATTAGATAATTACTAAGATCTTTCCAGCTCTATTGTGCTATTATCCCCTGAGGATAAGATTATTCCAGTGATTGATTTCTATTTTTACACAAGGTGAATATTCCCAGCAATAATATCATTCACCATGAAGTATGGTAACTTACATAAGTGGATGAAAATAGCAATATGCAGTCATTTTCCTTCAAAGTTTGACTACACTCTATTATAATTTTTCAGTGAAAACACTTTAAGTTAAAACTACAATCAAGTTATTTTATTGATTATAGAGTAAGCCAGTTCAGTCAAGGTTTGGTAACCATTATGTGTTCTAATAGTTAGAAACCTTTATAAAAGAGGAAAGAAAACTATAGTTACAGACCATTTTTTTTAGGTAATTATTATCTATCAGGAACTATTATTTATTAAAGTTCCCCCTAATTTGGTCCAAACAAAGCTGTATCATTTTCAAAGACAAAGCTCCTTGTTTTTTTGTTCTCTGAACAAGGCAGCAAATGGTTTCAAGTGATAAGGGAATAAATATAGGGACTCAGCACATAGTCTGAGTTCTACCACTTGAAATTGCTTAATTTGATGTTTTGATTCTTGATTTTGATGAGTCCAATGGTTTTAAAGTGAAGGCTTTGTAAAAGCTTTGAGTACCAGGAAATAAATAAATGTCTGTGCGTGTGTGTGTGTGTGTATCAAAGTATAGGTGTTCAGGATACATAAAGAAGGAATGAATCATAATGTCATATCATAAATTTAGTTTTCTTATTTTAGAAATATTTTTGCCCATAATTTAGACAAAATTATGTAAGAAGATATAAAAGTATGACAATTAATATGATAATCATTTTATTAAACAAGTAGGATATACCAAAATAATCAGAAAACAACTCAATACTTTTCTATCACTCTCCATTTATTTTTTTGTACAAGACTAATTCTTCCCTGTCTTTCTAAAGGAAAACTAGAATGGATTTCCTATTCTTCCTGGCATTTTCAGATAATAAAATAGATTTTTGGCACTTCTATTCATAAAGGCAAGTTTAGCTCAGTAATTAATATGCATCTTTATTCTGGCGTATTCTTTCAATTCCTTTGTGGATGCTTAGATATCTGGAAGTACACCTTAAGATTCTTTATATTAAGCAAACGGTCTCAGAGAGTTCTATGACAACCCATGCTAGCTTTTTCCTGTTCATATCTCTTATCTGGTAAACAGGATACATATTCTAAGTATGTTTTGCTCTAGCAAACAATGGGATATGGGACCAGTCCTAACCCAACCATCTCTCCTCCTTCCATAACCAGTTCATTTATAAGGCATTCACATTCTTTAGGTTTATTAGTTCAGAGGATGACCCAAATTCCAAATTCTAGGGTACACAAAGATGTACCCATAGATCCCTGTTAAAGGAAAGACGTATTGCCCCAGCTGCCAATACACAGTTTTCAGCTGTTACATATTTCAAGGTTTGTCTCAACTTCATAGAACCACTTTTACCAAGCACATGCCTCTCCATGAAGGGCCTGCTTCACAGACGTATAAAGATGCAGCCATTTTGAGCCACTGCAGGACAACTCACAGACCATATGTTACAGAGTCCCTGAGGGGGTTGACTGAGGCTTTGCAAGGCCCGTATTGCAGACTGACTTCTGCTCAGTCCCACTTCATTTCCTTTCCTTTCCACAAGAGTTACCCCTAGTAAGTGTCCTATACACTGAACTGCATAAGAGCATCTACCGCCAGAGAACCAACCTGAAACATTCTTTGTGATAGTTTGACAGTCATTTCAAATTTTAGAATCTATTGTCTTGAGGATCTAGATAAAACATGTTTTTTTTTTTATTACCATTGTTTGTATATGTGTGCGCAGTGATATGTATATACACGCATATCACTCAAATATTCAAAATTTCTGTGCACTCATATTTCCTATACAGAATATAATTAAATGTATCCATCCCCATCCCAAATTTATGTGACTGCTGAATTCTTGGTAACTTGTATTTACTCCCGTATGGCTCTAAACCCTTTGTATTGTAGTTGCCTATTTAATTTTTATTTTTCCCTAGTAGACTCGGTGATGAGTGACCAGTTATTTGCTTATAGTATGTGTTCAATAAAATAGTTTGAGAAAATGAAAAAATATAAAATAAATATTATATAAGCTATTATTATACCTTATTAATTTAATTTTTTTCTAAAAACTCAATAGATTTTGTGCTGTAAACATGAACGTTCTAATTTTAATTTTATAACAAAAGCTGTATATACAATAATGATACAATAATTTCATTATGCAATTTTATTATAACTAGTTTAGTAGTACATCTTTAATAAAAATTTCTTGTTTGAATATTTAACATTTCCTAGAATTGACTTAAACCTATTCTTAAAAAGGCTGGCAAAATGATATATCTAAGTATTGACTCTAATCATGTCACTTTCTATCTGAATACTGTTTACTACCTCTATACAGAAATTAGGAACAACAACAACAACAACAACAACAAGTTCCTTATCATGAATATCCACAATTTTATATGCAATTTAAAAGTGAAATGGAAATTTTGTTTGCTGTACAAAACCACTTTGAGCCCCTGATCTTATGAACCATTATTCTCTGTAGTTAACTGTACTTTCTTGGGAAAATGTGAGAGCCTATGTGAGCCTTATGCACAAGGCACGCTCTGCAATTATCACATTTTCCTTCACCTCTTCATAGACTCACCTGGCTAACTGTCAGTACTTTCATATTCAAGTCATAAATAACCTACTCTAGAATCTTTGTTTGCTCCCTCTAAGTTGAGTAGTCATCTCTCCTTTGACGTCATGGTTACTCTATCGTCCACATTAAATATTTACTTAAGGGCGATATAATTGTTTCATTCTCCTGTCTATACTCTGCCTAAGACAGTATTTGGCATATAGTTGTTTCTGTTGGCATATAGTAAATGTTTATTAAGTGAAGAGAATGGGTAAATGGATAACTCCTGAATATATGTTGTATATGTTCTTTCCTACTTGATTTTTAAAGAACATTTAATTTATGAAATATCAACCGTTTTGCTCTCATATTTTTTAATTACTTTCAAATCTGCCTTTTTGTTGGACTTGTCCCAGTGTATTGTAATGGTTTGTTCTTGGTCAGATGCCTATAACTTTGGTACACAGGCAGGATGGTATTTCCTTTGTCTACATAGCCTTAACATCTAGTGGAATGTCCTATGCATATTAAATATCTAATCCCATTTTTTGCTTCAGAAATGCATAATGATAGGGAGGGATTTAGAAAAGAAACAAGGAAGGAATAAAATAAGGACAAAGACCAACTGAGTGATTGGGGTGAAATTCAAGGTTAAAGGAAAATAGCATGTAATGTGGTTGGAAGTTGGAAATATGAGCACTTACTTTTTGTTTTATTTGTTCATTTTCATTTCCTTTTAAAATGTATGTGTATGAGAGGAAACTGAAAGATCAAGTTTGCCAAAAAGATGCAAGGAGGTGTGATCAACTGCATAGAAGGGGATTTCTACAGACAATATAAATTGTCTTCTCTTGAGACAATTTAAAGATGGAAAAGAAAAAAAAAATGAGGGACATTTCAATGGATAGTGTCTATTTTTTCTGAAACAAGAAGCAATGTTGTCTTCTAAGAGTAGGAGTTGCTAGTGGGATTCCATGCTTAAGGAAGAGTGTTTGGAAAAGATATAAAAGTCTCTGACTTGAATGAAAGCAAAATCTGGTGATTAAGGACAAAAGAATGGAGCCTGATTTTCAGATACTATCTACAAAATTGTAGAGCAAATTTCTACTTAGCCCCTAAACTTCTGCATTTAGTCTTCTAACAGATGTTTTCTGCTCATGTTTGCCAGTTTAAGCATAATAAAATATAGGTTTCTTCATAGTGTTTCTTAAGATAAAGGCTGAATTTTTGATATCGCTATAAAAATTTACAAGGCAATTACTTGATAAGTATTCTCAAGCAAATAATAAAGAAACAATAAAACACATTTAAATTACTTATCTCACTAGTTTAGTTTATGTAAAACCAGAAGACTGTTATATAACGTGCGCGTGCGCGCACACACACACACACACACATTTCATTACCATATGTTATTAAGTATTAATAAAAAATGCTAATTAGGATATATTTAATATAAATCTAAGCAAATAGGTAATATTTAGAAAAGTGAACATGGAGATTACACTTATCAGTCAAGAACTATACATTTTTTCTTAACTGGTACCCAGTTGTATCATTATATGAGCTTCATTATGTTCTCCACCATCCAACTTTATGAAAAAAGTTTTTTTGGAAAGAACAGGATGTTTTGGAAAGAACAGTTAATGCTGTATCTCACTGCACTGACTCTAGATATAAAAAACATTTGAGCCCAATGTGTCGATTAAATTGTAAATGGTCTTAGAATGTAAGAGTTATTGGGACAAGAGTAAGTCATTTCATGTATATTCAATGATGTTGCAACAAATTTTACTAATTTGCATTTTATTTCTGGGCGTTTGACTATTGCGGAGTATTTTTATGCCTACTCTACAGTGATAATTATTCCCATCACAAAGAGCAGCACTTTTCCAAAGAACTTTACAACAGACTCTGTGCTACAATTCCTTCATTAAAACTGCTAAGTAAAATTGCCAATACTTGCTTTATTGACAAGGATTGTAAAGCATTATTTTTCACTTAGGAAAAGTTTCTTGTAAAAAATCAACTCTTTCTTAGAATTTAAAGATATCTATGTATTAATAGATTACAATAATATTGTTACAATTATTATCCAAAATACTGTTCCATAGAAATTCCAGAACGGTTGGATTTAGCAAACCTATCCCATAGGGCTGACTTTGTCATTTAGGCAATTCAAATGATCTCATTGAGCTGAAATGGTCTAAGGCTGTGGAACTGAGTAAAACACAAATCAGTGAGTGAATGGCCCATATTTAGGAGAAAGCATATAGATAATAAAGATTTTATGGAAGCATTTCAGGTACAAAAAAAATGTTTAAAAGACAAGTTGTTAATTTTTTAAAGAAAAATTATATACTACAAATGACAAGATGTTTATTATTTTTTTCCAACAAATATTTATACCACTGTGCTGCCAGGTGTTGGGGAAACAGCAATGGAAAAAAAACAGTCTCTGCCTTCAATGCCAACAATTGCAATTCTGTGGTATAATTGTGATATTTCAGAACGTACAAATAGTTAATTATTGCTGTAGCATAAAGAGTAAAAGGTTATAGCAGGAGCCGGGACTGGGTAGATGAGCAAGAAATCTATAATGAAGGACCTTATATAAAGTGAAAAGAGCTTGATATAGTGCTTATTCTATGGATAATGTCCACTTGATCATAAGAAGAACTATTTCAAAATTAAGAGATATTAAAGGATTAAAAAGGGTTGGGTACTCTGAGTGCATTCCTACCATAGACAGAAATTAATGCAATCATTTTAAAGAAAATGGTTTGCTATGTGTGTATATTATAAATGTAGTTATATCATAAATAACATACCTTTATTTACACATTTATAGTGTATAATGTACATCTTTATCAGAAAAACAGGAATTAAATCAGAAGGTGAAATTAAATATCAGTCTTTATTTTAAAATGAATGGTGTTGGAGAGAAATATATGCTACCAAAGTTGTATAAATAGAGAATGAATTAGAAAGAATTTTATTGTATACTTTGTAATGAAATAAAACCAATTTAATTCAAAGGACAAAGTAAAACTAAAATGTGGAAGTGGGAAGAGACTTAGAAAATAATTAGAAAACATTTGGAAAAGCTGTTTCTAGTACCAATTTTCTCGAATATGACTTATGTGTCATTTCACCAAAAGGGAAATATCTATCTAAACCTAAAGAATAATTGAAGAAATAATCAGAAATCAGTTTCTCTATCAGTTCATACAAGAAAGGACTCGAGAAATGAATAACATTGAATCAATTTACAGAATAACGAGATCTCAAGAAGTAATAAGGAGAGATGGAGAAAAAAATTTAAATTTAACTGTAGAAATAAAGGATTGATTATATCGAAAACCTATATTATCACAAAACAAAACAAAAAAACTGAGTAAAGCGACAACTAAGAATATTGAATAGAGAAGAATTATGTCATTTTCTCAAAGGTTATCCATATCTTCATGATTAAAAGGACCACAAATAATAGAATCAACATGGTATTAAAAATGCTCAGAAAAGAACTGGGCCACACCAAATATTGTATGCGCTGCCTTGTATAGCAGCCACTGTGAGCTCAAATACGGCATGCTGGTGCAGAAGATAGCACGTGCCCAAGAGAACTGGGAGTGACGGTGTGCCAATCCAGCACAGTGAAAGAGGGCATGGCAGTGGTGAAGATGCACAGCCCTCCCTTCATTAACAGAATGGGAATCAGCTGATTCAGTTAACATAACTCCTTTTTGTCATTCCTTGGTTCACAAGTATCTCTCCCAGTTAAAGGAACATCAACCTTGGGGATAAAAAGTCACTCTTCCTTCATGATAAGTACTTCTTTCTTATTAAAGCATTTGTAATGAAAACAATTGAGGCAAATTCAACAATAATACATTCGTATGAGATTGGAAATATCCCCTGATGTTCTAAGTTTCTACTTCTAGATATATTTTAGCTTTTTTCCCAAAAGAAGATCTACAAGGGCACAATTCAAATTTAATAGAGCAGGAAAAAGCTGTATATTTTTAGGTCAGATCACGATGCCTAGAAACAGTTTAATGTCTTTAATTAACTTACTTTTATTTAATGACCCCTGATTGGTATCCTGCTATGCTCAATGTACATACTGTGTAGGTTTCCAGCCTTATATTTTTAGAAAAACACATTTTAATTAACATAATTACTGTTCAATTCACATAGAAACATAGAAGAATTATTAATTAGTCATTTGTTGAGGCAGACTGAACGAAGAAGCATGGAATTGGAGTTAAGAAACTTAAATTTAGTTTAAACACAATCCGTAACCAAGCATTTAATCTTAGTTGAAGTACTTTTCTCTAAGGTTAGTTGAGAGGCATAATAGTATAGGGATTAAGAGAAGAGTCTCATGCTACACTGTGTGAATTTATATACTTTTCTCCGTAACTAATCACATAAATTTGGAAAGACTCTTTGAGTTTTAGTTTCTTTATGTGTAATATTGAAAGTTAGATAAATAGAGTACATACCTCCATATTTGTTATGAGAGAAAGATCAATTTCTTTGTGTAAATTGTTCTTGAAGGTGTTTTCCCATAAGCATCTGTTCAGTATTAACTGTTAATATTAGTGTGATAAAAACAAGAGAGTCTGAGAATTCTTCATAGTTATAAGCAATATTTTTGGTGTAGTACAATGTAGGGAAGACATCACAGATTTTATCACATTTTCAAAAGGCTATATGATTTTAGTTATTATTGCTGGATAACAAACTACCCCAATTTTGTGGTATAAAAAATGTTTGTTCATGTTCATGAATTCTGACAGGGCCCAGCAGGTATGGCTTGTGTCTCTGCCATAGTGCCTGGGCTTCATAGGGAAAGATCTGACAGATGGAGGGGTTACTAATAGAGGCTGCTCTGGTTATTACTATTGTGTAGCAGTGTCCTAATCTTATCGTGTAAAGTAGCACACTTTTTATTTATTGCACATGTTCTGTGTAAAATAAATTCAAGAAGGAAACTACAGTTAGCAAGACTCAAATGGCTGAAGAATGAGGCTGGAGGATCTATTTCCAAGACATCTTTGTCACTCATATGTCTGGAACCTGAGCTCAGCCAGGACTGAGAACTGGAGAGCCAACATATGACCTCTTTATTGACTTTACACTTCTTACATCATGGCGGCTGTGTTTTAGAGGGAAGTTACGAGAGGTGTTTTATGGAGAGTGGGCATCCTGAGAGAACCAAATTGACTTGGTGACACTTCTGCTGTACTATAGTGGTCAAAGCTGTCACAAAATAATTCAAGGAGATGGATCACGCACTTCACCTCTCAATGAGAGGATGTCAAAAATTTCAAGGGCGATTGTTTTAAAACCACCATACAATTTTACATAAAATATAAAAAAAACACTTTTTTCCTTCCTATTTCTAAGACTTTATGCATAACTGCTTCTTAATTTATAGTCAATTATGAACACTCAAGTTTATAAATTATTATAATGTCCATCTAGCATTCCTTTCACCTTAAACTCTTCAACATGTTGAAAAGTAAACTCATCAGTATTTCCTAAAATCGGCTTATTCTCTAGACCTTTTTTTAAAAAAGCCTCACAGTTTTGTAAGGAAACTAAACTCAATGACATTCTTGACATTTATCTTTTTAACTATCTCTATATTTATTTCATCATCAAATATCTTCAAACCTTTCTTTTAAATGCGCTTACAAATGCCTTTTCATTTAGCAATGGTTTATATCTATATTATATTTTATTGGGATTATTAATTATTTTTTCTGTTCATCCCACTATCAATTGACCCTCCACCTTTCAAAATTACTTGAACCGAAACAATGCAATGTTCAGATGCAAAGCACTGATTAAGGGGCTTTGATTTATTCCAAAGTTTACAGAATGAATTTTGGATTTTATTTCTCAGGGCACTTTTGTTGGAAACTTTGTGTCTGACCTTGCAAGTTCTGTTATTAATATATGATGTGAATGATTATCTGAATGGGCATTTGGGAACAGATACAGACATAGCAGACATAGAACCAGAGAAAATACAAGCAACAGCCCCAGGCTCCTGCAGAATCAAATTTATTTCCATTGATGTTTTAAGACTATATGCATGTTGACCTTGAGTTGAAAGAGAAGCTACCATCAGAACAGCCAAAACATGGCCATATGGAGCCCAGTTGACAGCAATTTGAAATCTACTTGTTTAAACTTGTCCAGATTAAACGCCTACATGTTCCTGTCAAACCAGTTTGTCTGCACATTGTTCTTTTACAACAAAACCTATGCAGAATCCTTATTTTTTCCCCTCACATTTTCAACATACATGAACACTCCTCTTTCTTCTTTTCTTTTTAGCAAGCCAATGGTCCCTACATTTGTATAAACATCAGAAGTTTCTTAATCTTGGAAAGTTTGTTTGTTTGTTTAAAGATTTTTTTTTTTTAATACCAACCACAGACCTATTAATTTAGATATGGAACTGAGTCTAAACGTCTTTATTTTATCAAGTGAAAATTAGAGATTTATATTAACTTCAGAAGATTCTAATGAGGCTGAACAATGTCAGACAACTTTTAGGAGAAATGCACTAAACTTAGTGGTCCTGCACTCAAAATGAAGTTCAGACCCAAGCTCCTTGCCATGGTGTTTACATACAAACAGCCCATCTTGGTTCATGCAGCAGACATTCCTAAAATCTCTCAAAGATTCATAAACCCCCCAAATGTAGCATCTGGCCTCAGTGTGCCCCATACCTCTGTACTAGTGGCAACTGGCCACGTTTACAGCTAAGCCTCTCCCAAGGACCTCCAAGCCCAGCTCAGGTTGAAAATATCTGAGGATCACTCTGTGACTCATGCCAGTTGGCCACAGGCTGCGGCTGCACTTGGCCTCAATGGGGTCCCTCCCAGGAGACCCTGAGCCAGCACACCCAGTGGTCGGCTTTGGAAGCAAGTGAACACCACCAAACCGCCTCCACAGACCACATACCCAAAGAGTAGACTGAGCAGGTGCTGGAGCCCTGCCGAAGCAAATCCTTTTGTTGTTCCGTAAGGTCAGCCGCTGCACAAGAACTTCACTGTAGTCACCAGCCAGTCCCTACAACCAGTCAGCCTGAGGGCCAGTCCCTCCCATTGACGTGCCAAGGTTCAACTACAACAGGAGGGCACACAACAACACACAGGGGTTTCAGGGAAACACCTGAAAATGCCTGAACAAGTGAGCAGGAGGACTGAGTCACTGGGCCCCACAGGATACCTACTATATAAAGCCACTCTACTAAGACTGGGAGACACAGCAGCTCTTCCTAATATTTACAAACAAACAGGTAGTCAAAATGAAGAAGCAAAGACACATGTCCCAAATAAAAGAAAAGGCCATAGTTAAGAAAAAGAACTAAACAAAATGAAGACTAGCAATCTATCAGAGGCAGAGTTCAAAACACTGTTCATAAGGATGCTCAGTAAACTTAGGGGAAGAATAGATGATCTCAGTGGGAATGGCAACAAAGATATAGGTAACATAAAAATGGAGGTAGAAAATATTAAGAAAATAACAAGTTGGAAATTTAAAAAATGCAATAATTGAAGTGAAGAATACTTTAGAGAGAACCAAAAGTAAATTAGATGCATCAGAGATTCAGATCAGTGATTTAGAAGATAAGGTTGCCAAAAAGACCCAATCAGAACAGTAAAGAAAGAAGAATCCAAAATAGTGAGGATAGTTTAAGGGGCCTCTGGGATAACGTCAAGTATAGCAAAATTTGCATCATTAGGGTGCCAGAAGTAGAAGAGAGAGACTAAGGAATTGAAAACCGATTTGAAGAAATAGATTACTACAACAAAGATTACTCTATCCAGCAAAATTTTCATTTAGAATCGAAGGACAGAAATAGAGCTTCCCAGACAAGAAAAAGCTAAAGTAGCTCATCACTACCAAACTAGTATTATAAGAAATGTTAAAAGGACTTCTTTAAGCAGCAGAAAAATAAAAAAATAAAACTAAAACACTACTTCAGAGAGTCATGTGCATCCACATGTTCACTGCAGCATTATTTGCAATAGCCAAGATATGGAGACAACCTCATTGTGCATCAATGGATGAAAGAATGAAGAAGAGGTGGTACGTACATACAATGGAATATTACTCAGGCATAGAAAATAATGAAATCTTCCATCTCCAACAAAATGGATGGACCTAGAGGGTACTGTGTTGAATGGAGTAAGTCAGGCAGAGAAAGACAAATGCCATGCGATTTCATGTGGAATCTTTAAAAAATAAAAAAATAAAGTAAATGAACAAACAAAACAAACTTATAGATACAGAGAACATTTTGAGAGTTGCCATATGGGAGGAGGGTTGAGGGAGATGAATGAAAAGGTAAAGAGATTAAGAAGTATAAATTGGTAGTTACAAAATAGTCATGAGGATATTACGTGTAGCATAAGGAATATAGTCAATAATATTATAATAACTATGCAATGTCAGGTGGATATTAGCTTTATCGGAGTGAGCACTTTGTAAGTTATATGTCTAATCACTACGTTGTGTGCTGAAACTAATATGAAATTGAATACTCCATTATTTGACCTTTTTAAATACTTTCTAAGACAGAACATTGTAGTAAAGGGCCAATGGTCAAGGAAGAAATCAGACAATTTTGCTTCTATTTCTAGCTTAGTTTAAAAACAGGGAGTAGAATGTATGATTATGTTTCTTGATCCCAGTGATAATTTCCTTCTTTCTTTTCCTGTCCATCTTTCTTTCACTCTCTCTCTCTCTTTTTTTTTTTTTTTTTAGCAGGGTATGGGGAGTGGAGATCTTTAAGAGTATCTTTGTTGTGAGATTTTCTTTTGAATCCAGAAGTAATACATCCATAATTTAACAACTGAAATAATACATAGAAGTATAAATAAAAATTTAATAACCTTCCCATCATTCCATTCTAATTATAGCCCTTTTGAGGTAAGTGTTAAGTCTGTTATATTTCTTCTTCTTTCCTTCTTTCCTTCTCTAGGGGTGTGTGTGTGTGCGTGTGTGCACATGTGCGCGCGCACACGCACACACACACACACAGTGGAGATAGGTTTCAAAGTGGCATAATACTACACATTGGAGAATGTGGAATCAAATGTCTGCATAGCCTGGCAGATAACATAGAAAATGTGAAGTGGCTCTGAAATAAGGCCGTAGAAGTGACGGGGACTGGGGCTCACTGCTGAGTTTCTTTCTGTCTAAAGGAGGCAGTCACCATGTAGGAATGCAGACCCTGGATGGCCAACAGAAGACAGACGCACAAACAAAACCTCCTTAATTTGATGTAAAATGTCCTAATTTTTAAAACTCTGTGAGGATTACAGAAACACATTTCTAAGTAGAATCCTATCTCTTAAATAGTATTTAAGGTTATCTCTTTAGGGTTCTCTGATGCTAACTTTATTAATAAACAATGACTGAGACTCTTGCTATATAATCAATATATGCTATATAACATTTGGTGATAGATTTCCTTTGTTAAAAACAAAATTTTCTCTTGAGGCGTCAGTGACAGAGATTTTCATTAGATGTTACCTTAATTACTTGATTTAGTTGCCATATTTCTCAATAGAAACATGAATAACCACTTCTCCTGTTAGATGATAAGTATCTTGGGAGAGATATTGAGATTATGCAAATCCTATTTTTTCTCAAACTTTTGCCTTCTGGGTAGCGGTGTGAGGATACAAAAGAACTCTTTGTGACACTTTTTAAAAATCTTTTGATAAGGTTTTTAAAAATCCATCTCTCTCTTTTTTTGGTTTGAAATTATTGACATAAGAAATGTTTAAACCTGTAACAAATTTTTATTAGAGTTTATTTGAGCTGAACAGACAACATATGCCTAGAAGCAAGATCTCAGATGCTCCGGAGAAAGCAATTTTGCAGCTTCTTTTATGCATTTGAAATTAAAGAGGGTCTAGACATACATGGGAAGCAAGACAGCGCTTGGATTCCTGGATAGTTAACAAGATTATGTGCTCTCTTGAGTGTTAAGACCCCCTCCAACGGGTATTACCTCTGCTGTTTCAAAGGTGTGTTAATCTAGATGCACAAGAACAGACAGAGTTGGCTTAAAACCTTTCACTAAAGAAGTTTTGTACCTAGAGGGTGACTGCCCGCCATGACCTGCTCAGTTAGGAATTTATGATCAGATCATCATGTGAGGTTACTTTTCATAGAATCTCTTCTTTCAACAAAATTAAAATTAATTTGTACTTTGTACCTAGATTTATCTACTCGCTTATCTGCTTGTGTAATTTATTCAAAATTGCTTTTCTACATTATATCATTTTTTCTTAAATAACTTCTAACATCTTGATATTACAAAGTATTTCTTTCATATCTCATATCAGAGGGATATCAGTACTACATGAAACCCAAAACATTATCTAAAAATGAGGTTATCAGAATGTCGAACCAAACAATTCAGCTGGGTCTTTCCTTCAGGATTCACTGAAATTACCAGATTCTGGATCATTTCTACTCAATTAAAAGTCTGAGATATCTGAATGTGAATGGTTTCCAGTTCTGTCAGCTAAAACTATTACTCCTGCCAATAAAAGGAAAACCATTCCCAGACAAATTTCAACACCAATGCAGACTTACTTGTTGAAAACTTGCATTATTGGTAGTAGAATTAGAGTTATATTACAGGTACAATATTAGTATTTTTTATTCAACATACAGCTACATGTGAGTCCACTATTTTCCACTCTTTTTAAATCAGTATAGTTTTGGTCAATTCCTTAGACAACTGATACCAATTAAAAGTACATTTTAAAATCATAAAATAAATTAACTATTAACCTTGCCTAAAAAAAATCACTTTGTAATTGTTAATATTTCATTGGCACTGTAAGAAATCATATTGCTAATCTATATATTCTTTGATATGAAATTTGTTAATATAAAACATTGCTTTTTAATGCTTTATTTAGCAATATCCATTCTTTTTTGCAGTCAGCACATATTCTATCTGTTTCCTTTCTTTAAACTTTAAAAGAATAATTGCAGAATACATTTAAAGAAATGTCATCAAGATGCCTTTGAAAGTAAAAATAAAAAACAATTCAAAACTTCAGAAAATGGTTTTGTTCCAATTGCTTCCGTAATTCGGTTCCTCTTTATTCTGTGCTGATTTTCTCTTTTCAAAGATCTCCTTTAGGCTACCTTGCAGCATGTTTTATGGATCAGTGATTCTGCTGATTGTTTTTTCTCACCAGGGTCATTAGTGAGACCCTTGTATCTCAGTCTCCAGTTTTCACATAGACTTTCATCTGTTTTACAATCCTTAATCCTAATAACTGTGTATTTCCTGGGATCCTCAACTAGACAACCTGGATAGTTAGTTGGTTGATTTTTTTTCCACCTTATTCTCTGTATTTTTGCTTATGCTAGTTCTTTATTGTTAAAATGAAAAATAGCTAATATTTATTGAACATCTATTATATTCCAGGAACTATCTATGACATTTTTAATAATTCTTATTTAATTCTTCCAACAACCCTAAATGGAAGATATTACTATTATCTTATTATAAATGGAAAAATTCAATATGGTTCTGTCCAAAGTCACAGATTAATAAACATCAGAAATGAGATTTGAGCAAGAATCTGATTTTAGACCTTAAATTCTTGGCCACTTTTCTTCACTGATTAACTTTACTATGTTATTTCTTCTATATAATCCTACCAAAACCATGTAATCCAATTTTTAAAATAAATTTATCTAACAATGTGCATACACAACAAAGTTTTAAAAAGGTAAAGAATAAATTCAAATGTATTTGCTAGAGAATTTGGTAAGATAGCTAATGAGAGAAGGAAATAAAAAATGAACTAAACAGATATTCTGTATCCATAAAACATGAATAATTTATATTTGGTTAATTTCTAGCACACCATAAAATATTTTAAAATATTCTTCAAAATTCTTATTACTTCCTTATAACTTAATTTTTCTTCTCTTTATGGGAAATAAAGAAAGAAAAGCTGTAATTCATTTATATATTGAATAGCCATTTATTGTTATACCCTATGATATGTCTGCAAAGTCACAAGAAGAGGTATTGTCTCCTTGTAGGGATGAATTTCGTCTTGGAAAGAGGCGGGTCCTGAACCTAAAAGGAAAAATGTTCCTCTGAGCAGGTAAGGAGGGATGCTCCTCGCTTTACTTTGTGTCTGCTTTGCTTAGTGGAAGAAAGAAATAACCTATGACACCATGAAGCTCTTAGTGTAGTAAAGGAGATGGGCAAGTACTTAGCTCTCCAAGGGGGGCTGTGAAAGACTTCTCCAGAGATATTAACACTGGAGTTTTATCATGTGTGTGAGGAATCAGCAAGACAAATTGGGGTTAGGTAATGATTTGCTCTAAAGAGAACATCTTGTGCAAAGTCCCAGGGAGGAAAGAACATGCAGTTTAGTTTGCTCAGTTGTTGCATCTAAGGATGTTGGTTGGTCAGGTGCAGCAAAAACCTCCAGCTCCGGAGGACTTTGTATTCTTTCAACAACGCCTTTTAGACTTTGCACTCTTGGTAGCAGGGAGCAACATCATGATCAGCTGGCATCTGCTACGTTGTATCTGAGAGAACAACTTTTAAGTAGTGCTGTAACAATTTCCATGACTTTGCCACATGCTGCTTAATGTTTTAATATACTTAATTATATTTTTCTAGCTTCAGACACTATTTGTTTCTGTCAGCTTCACCAATGTAATTCAACATATTTTAGGTCTATAAAATATAATAACCATTATGTATGTAGATGGATATTAGAATTTTTTCTAGGGCTCTAATTCTAACTCTTCCTGCCCTTGCACACAACAATTTTTGTGGTTGACTGCATTCTTCTCTGCATTTCCTTTTAAATAAATTGATGAGTCAGGGCTTTTTAAAAGTTATATATTTGAGAAGTTTTCCCTTCAAAAATTACTATACTCTGAATTGAATTTACAAATTTAATCAGATTGTAATGCTATTTTAATACAATTCTAATAATGCTTAAATCTCATAAAAAGTCAGAAGAAAAATATAAAGACCCCGTATATAAAAGGCCTGATGCCAAATATTAAAAAAGGAAATGTGTGTGCATCTGTGCATTTTATAGGTCTGGGTGTGTTTTTGCATATTTTTAGTGATAATATCACATCAGTAAACAAAGAAATGGGGGGAAAATAATTATATTATTGTTTGGTGCAGTAAAATCCAAGCATGAAAGCTACATATATCTAGATTAGTAGAAGTTTACAAAGAATAATACAACATCATGTAATTTGGCCTATTAATTATACCTCCAGGTTGTAATCTACTCTTGAGGTCACGCTTGTTCTCAGTCAGCTTCTATAAAGTCAATATATATTCAATTTAAATTTTATGTCAGGGTCAGCGATAAGCCAATCATTGCCTCCCCTCTTATTTAATGTCCACACAAATCGATCTCCTGTCCAATATTTGTGAAGACCTATACCTTTCATTCTTAAGTGATTAGTGTTCAAAATATTTAATTTCTGAAGTCATTATTTTGTCATAAAGCAATAGAATCCTCAGTATACTATCCTTTTTATTCTTATATAATTATACATGTAGGTGAAGTCTGAGAATAACTTGAAAGGGGATGCAAAGTACTGTTCTGAAGAAGGGTATCCACAGTTATCACCACATTGCTTTTTTTTTTTTTTCAAGAAGACCACAGATTCTTTGAAAGAACGAGGCCAATGTAAAGCACTGTAGATGATTGTATCTCATTATGATGACATGAAGAACACACAAGTAGAAGTTCTGAAGGATGATAGAAGTAAAATTTGGTGGGTCATTTGGAAAAGTATGTGAAGTTTAGAAGGTTTTATGTAAAAGAGTGTAAAGAGATCTTGAAGCTCATACTTTATTAATGCCATAACAGATCTACTCATGCTCAAGTAATTCGTTATGAATTCTCATAAACAAAAAACAAGAAGAACACCAAGACCCCAACATAAAAAGTCAAAGTTTACTTCTGAATTTTGATTTCATGGCATAGTTTTGAAAGTTGTTTAGCGAAGCAAAATCCTAGGATTACATACCTGCTTTCTAAACTTAAATTACTTTTTTAAACTTCAGTTTCCTTATCTAAGAAATTAATATAAAACTGATGACAATCACATAATAAAAAATAAAAATGTAAATGCTTTAAATTTTTACCCAAGATAGGAACTCAGTGACATTATTTGTATGTTTAGGTTCATTTATTTCATGATTATGGATCCTTTTTCACACACACACACACACACACACACAAACACAGAGTTAATTTGCTATGATACTCTTCATTGTCAAAAACAAAATTAGGTCATTTAATTCATTGTAGTCTAAGCTTTAGTAGAAGAAGTGTGTTTTTCAAGCATGGTTTTGCAAATACAGACAATGATTTAGAAAAACCCTTGCCAGTCCTCTCATTGCTACACCCTACAGACTATATTAATTAAAGAAATTTTATTTTTATTCCTACAGTTTTGTAGTAGCTTTAATATAACATGCAAAATAGCAATCCTGTCTTAGAAATTTTCTCTTAAAACTTCATGTCTCTTAAAAAAAGAGCACATTATCTGTTTTCTTTCCCAATGGCGAGGCACATACATATAAAAGCACCGAAAGAGGAATGCTACTTTGCTTTTCTGCCACTATCTGTTATGTATCTCATTCTATGTGTTGTGTTTGTTAACTCAGGCAAACTGTATACTGCTAAACTGAGTATTGTTATGCCACACTTTAATGAGACTTCACTGAATTCACTGATTTTAATCAATAAATAAGGAGAAAATAATGTTTTATAAATTATGAACTTATATTTATGTTTAGCCTATAACTTTTCTGTGACCTAAGATCACTTTAAATTAAAAGGCAAGCAGTATGGATAATTATTTTCCGTTTTAATATAATGCTATATTAATACAAATATAACATTTATTTTATGATTAGGGAGCACAAAAGTCTTTAAAATACTAAATGGACATTTTATTTTGTCCCAGTTATCATAGAGTGATGATTTTATAATGGTTGTGACTGAGAAACTACATTTGCTAAGTTTATAACCAAAGTGTAATTAATATGTAATTTTGAGCATTTAATGTGAATGCAAAGTCTTTCATTAATGTGATTTAAAGATTTCATATTTTAATACACACATGCACACAACACTAAACATAAAGAATAGGTGAATTATTTCCAAATAACTTTATATTTTATATAATTGCCTAAATTGAATTAACAGCATTTATGAACCCATTGTGGGCAATCTTGGAGAGTAATACAAACAAATCAGTTACCTTGTCCTTGAATATTGGATAATTTATTTGTAGAGCAGAATGCATGTGCAGAGAAAAGACTTAGCAAACAAAATATAATTCAGTATGCCAAGAGAAAGATAGAGCTTCTCAAAAAGCTTCAGAAAGAACATATTAGATAGACGTTTACTTCAATCTTTCTCTCTCACCATTTTTTCCTTCCCATAGTGAATTCAGACATATTGAGATATAAACTGATTTGAGCCATAACCCATTCTTGTTTGTTCCTTGTATTATGAAAATATCAAAGGATTAAAAAGAGAGACTATATAGCATCATGTCCTGGCTCCGCCACTTATTCGTAGTTATCCTGAGGAAATACATACGTATATATGTATGTATGTACATGCATACATATATATACACACATATATATAGACAGTTACATTCTTTAGTGGATTATTCAGTGTTCTCAAAACAAAAACAAAATATACACAATCAATTGGAAAAGTAGATAGATCAAAGATAGGTAGATGATAGATAGATGATGATGATAGATGATTGATAGATAGATAGATAGATAGTTAGATAGATACTGATATATTATAACACATTGACTCATATGATTATGGAGAAGCCCCTTAATCTTCCGTCTGCAAGCTGGAGCCAAAGGACATTTATAGGTGTAGAGGCTTGAGAGCCAGAGTGCTGATGGTGTCGATTTTGGTCTGAACCTGAAGTTCTGAAAAATAAGAGCTCTGAAGTTAGGAGAAAATCAGTGTCAGTGCTCCAGCTCAAACCTTCAGGCAGAGAATGAGTGACTCCTTCCTTCCTTCACCTTTTTGTTCCATTCAGGCCCTGAATGAATTAGATGATGCCCACCCATATTGGGGAGTGTGATCTGATTTACTGGTCTACTGATTTCTGTGATTATCTCTTTCAGTAATACTCTCACAAACACACTCAGAAATAATGTTCAATCAGAAATCTGGGCATCCCGTGACCCAGTCAAATTTACACACACACACACACACACACACACACACAAAACACACACAAAACACACACATGAGGAATACTCATGGCAGTCACAGTCTTCATTGCTGTAGCTCATGGCCATGTGGTTGTAACTGGTAATTGTAACTACCTCCTTTCATTACCTATTCTATAGTCCCTTTGCCTTAAATGATTACATCAGCTGGTTCTGGTTCTTTACCTGGTGGGGTGACCCAAATCTTTATACCTCAAGAATCTAGATCACTAGTAGTCTGGCCTGGGTTGGGTTGTTTTAGCTTTCAACTGACCTTCATCACAGGGCATGATAACACTCAGAGATACTCTAAGGTATCTCCTGTATTCCAGACATGATCTTTCTTCTATCGTGGAGTAGCAGTCCAATTTCTTCGTTGATAGACAGGGTCATTCACCCAGCCTGCACAGTCACTCCCTTCTTTACTTGATTTTGAGGCATGAGAAGTTCAAAGTGGCTGCGTGTCAGTCTTAAGTTCTAGTTCAGTGGAGTCATTCTTATGTCTCCTGGTGGAAGCCTTCCTTCCTTTGGAACCAAGACTTCAGATCCAACGGAGAATAAAATCATGGTAACAGGGATCAAAAATAGTGATAGTAGGTTGTGCAACTCCCATTTCTATCTTTTGATTCTTGGACCTGTAAATTTTGGCTATGGGATAAACAGTTCTATATATTAGATGCTGATTTAGAGCATATACAACCTTCTGAAGAACTTTGCCCCGACCCTTTAAGGTATTGCCACCTAGTTGGTGCTGTAACTGAATCTTCAAAAGGTCATTATATCAAACCAACTGCTTCAGCTGGTTATTATCAATGGTGAACATGATAATAACCGCATTCCATGAGCGGGGATCAATTGCTAGATGTTTGTTTGCTAGTTTGCCACAACATGAGTTCATCGATTGAAAGCAATGCTGTATATAATAACTTGACAGTGGATAATGCATCATATAGGTACATGAATGTCAGTTTTGTCAGCAACATTGTATGCAAGGAAGGCAAACCCATATCCAGAGTAAGTATCTATTCCTGTAAGAAAAAAAAAAAAAAAAGCCATCCTTTTCAGGATGGAAGTGGTCTAAAGTAATCACCTTGCCACCGGGTAGAGGATGGTGCCATATCGGGGACTCAGTGTTAGTCTCTGCTGTTGGCAGACTGGATGGATGCTCAGCAGTGGCTGTAGCCAGATTGGCCGTAGTGAGTGAAATAACATTTTTCCAAGCCTATGCCTCGTCTCCATCACTGCCTACGTGTTCATGAGGACATTGGACGATAGGGTTCAGATGCAGAAAGAGGCTGACTAGTATCCACAGAAAGGACCATTCTATCCACTTGATTATTAAAATCCTCCTCTGCTAAGGCCATTCCTTGGTGAGCATTCAAGGAGGATACAAATATCTTCTTTTTTTTTTTTTACCCATTCAGAAAAATAAATCCATATATCTCTTCTCAAATTTTTGTCACCAATTTTCTAATTATGTTATTTCCAAGCTTCTGACCATCCAGCCAACTGCTGGTCACAGCCCATGGATCAGCACACACCAGCACATCTGACCCAACAGATGCACTGCTTGAAGCTCTGCCACTAAGATGACTTCCCTTCGCTATCCTTGTCCAAGGATGCCTCGGAAGAGGTTTGTAGAGCTTCTCTTGTTCACTTTCAGGCAGTGCTATCTCACGCAGAATCATTTATAAACCAGATTAGAGTCTTCTTTTCCTCTGTCAACCAATCATAGGGAATTCTTTGTGTGGCCATATATATGTGCACACTGGGAGAGAGAAAGCAGGTAGCAGGAATGAGGATCATGAGCTTTTGGGACACTTCTTTATGTAAATTGTGCCTTCAGGGCTCATTCCCAATCACATATATACTGTCTGCATTTGTTGATAAGAGTGTTGCTGTGCACACCCAACTTTATGGCCTAGAGTTAAATGTTCAAACTCTACTAAGTCGCTGGTAGTAAGTCCAGAGCCGTTTTTCATAAGGGGCATTATTTGCAGGAGATGGCACATTTTTGCTCTAAAATTCTGAGAACCTGCTCAACAAATCACCTATCTAGGCCCACCAAAGCCCCCAAATACCATCTCTATCTGCTACTCACAATTCATGCACCACTGGATCTCCAGCATCGTATGGCCCAAGGTTCAGAGCAGGTTATATAGCACCCTGGACCTGTGGCAGAGCCTTCTCTTGTTCTGATTACCACTCAAAACCCACAGCTCTTTAGATCACTCAGTAAATCAGCTGGAGTAGCACACCAAAATGAAGAATGCATTGCCTCCAGAATCCAGAGGCTCAGTAGGCACCTGCCTCTTTTTTGGTTTGAGGATGGGCCAGATGCAACAAATTATCTTTTACCTTAAAACGGATATCTTGACGTTCTCCACACCAATACACCCTAGAAATGTCACTGAGGTAGAGACCTCTGAACTTTGTCAGATTAACTTTCCACACTCTGGCACACAAATATCTTACCATCAAATATTACTTTTACTACTTAACGAATAAGTTGCTATTTCTTGCTCACTCCTTTCAGTCAACATAATGCCTTCAGTGTAACGGACTAGTATATATCTTGAGGAAAGAAAAGGTGATTCAGTTTCCTGCCAAGTAAATTATAAGATATGGCTGAAGAGTTGATAATGCTTAACAAAGGACAGTAGAGGTGTATTATTGGCCTTTCCAGCTGAAAACAAACTGGTTTATTGATCAGGAAAAAGAAAAAAAAAAGGCATTTTCCAGGTCACCAGTCTAATGCTGGGCACCACAGAATGTATTAATTCACTCCAACAGTGAAACCAGAACTGATACACCAGCTGCAGCTGGAGTCACCATCTGGTTAAACTTACGATAACCCACTGTCATTCTCCAAGATGCATCTGTCTTCTACACAGACAAAATGGGAGAATTAAATGGGGATATGGTGTGATCAACAACCCTGCATCCTTCGAGACCTTGACGGTGACACTAATTCCTGCAATCCATCCAGGAATGTGGTAACGCTTTTGATTTGTTATTTTCCTAGGTAGAGCAGTTCTAGTGGCTTCTACTTGGCCTTTATCATCATAATAGCCCTCGCTTCACGGGTCAGGAAACTGAACTGATGTGGGCCTTCTGCTAGCTGCTAGGTGCACTATTTACAATAACGCACTTGGAAACTGAGGAAATAACCACAGGATGGGTTTGGGATTTTACTGAGCACACTGTGAAATAGACGTGAGCTAAAACTCCATTGATCATCTGACCTCCTTAAACCCCTACTCTGACTGGTGAACCACAGTGATTTTTTTGGTAGCTTGGACATAGAGTCAATTCAGAGTCAGTGTCTAGTAGTTCTCAAAAGTTCTGATTCTTTTCCCCCAGTGCTCAGTTATCCAAGTAAGAGATTGTAGATCCTTCTGAGAAAGGCTAAGAGAAAGAGTCACAGAATACAATGTTGCAGTGTACTGGGGTCCTTCCTCAAGGGGACCTGTCCTCTCCTTATTCAAGGGGTTCTGGTTCTGTAAACTGGGTCAAGTTTTGGAATTGATTGTTGACCTATGTTTTTTAATTCAAGCTAGACTTCTATTTACTTGATCTAGAACTTTTCTGCTTATACAGATCAAATATGAATTTAATTGGCTTCATATCCCTTTCACTACTTGGAACACCATGATCAATTAGTAAAGACATAGGTCTGTGTAAATTAGATTTTCCTCATTGTTATTTTGACTCTCCTGTCTATTAAGGTAATGACTCCCAACTTTCTTTTCATTAGGTAACTAGTCAAACATGAGCACCAAGGGAACAAAGAAATAGAGGCCCAGCTCAGAGATCTCCCAAAGTATACCTTAGTAGCGGTTAGAGAATCCCTTCTGCATCCTCAGAGACAAAGAACAGGAGGGCCATAATCTTACCTGGTCTTATCTGGCCACAGACCCCTACACAGAAGGTACCCTATTTTGTCCACAACCTCAGCTTCATTGTAATACCATCATTATAATAGCATGTTTATGCCCAGAAGTTCATGAATCTAATTATAACAGACTGAATTCTGGGTACGCATGTGCACACTAGGAAAAGTGTTATACAGTAACCAAGTGTCAATCAAAATGACCTCACACACCAATCACCTAGGAATGCCTTTGTAACCACCTATCACAGCCCAAGTATAATATAGACCTTCCCGCTTCTGAGCTGTTACAGTTCTCCTCACTGAAACCCCGTTTCTTCTTTGGAGTGTGCACTGTCTTTTGAAAATATACTTTTAAATAAATCTTTTCTAAATCTCACTAACCTGTGATTCTTTACTGTGTCAGTGAGGAAGAACTGAGGAAAAATGCTAATTACTCTTCTGCTTCATTATCCACACCCTCCACCACTGGGGTGACTCTGAAGTTCAAATCACTCCCAAAGAGTGACACTTTGGTGGTTGAGGGCTGTTACCTGCCCCCTGCCACCCAGGGGTACAATTGCTGCCATTGTGTTTGGGTTTTCCAGCTGTGTGGCTGCAATTCCCCTAGTAAGCTCTAGCTTATACAGAAGAGCAATCACAAAGCCCTTCAAGGATGCTGAGGCTCCCATTGGAAATTTATTTTTCACTGTACTAGTGGAAGCTGTTTTCTGGAACCTCCCAGGGTGGGTGAATAGGTCTTAAATGACGAATCCACACTAACATCTCAATTCCTTTAAACCTTTGAAGCCCTTCTTTAATATTAAACCAAAGCAAGTTAAGCATTTCCAGTTTGCTCACTGTGTCACATTTTGGTCCCTGTTTTAGGCAACTAACCAAACATACCGTTACAACTTTTTCTAACTCCTTGAACTGCAACATTAAATGCAGAATTTCTGCTTAGTGAACCAATAGTCATATATGTAGTGTGGTCCAACTTTATCTTCCTTTCACCATTATTCCATATCCTTAATATCCATTCCCACACATATTCCTAGGATTTGACTGTATAAACTAAAAACTTAAATAAATTTTTTGTAGTGTAATACATCTCTTCACCCACCCTGTGTATCACCTTTAGGGGCCTGCTGAGACTGGAGTCTGCTTATAGGTCTAAAAGAAAAAGGGAGTGCTGGGGTGAGTCCTGAGGAGAATTAGCATTACCCTGCGTGCGTACCGCCTCTGTGGAGGCCACGAGAGTTTCCTTAGGTGCTGCAGATGGAGGTGGACAGGACTTTACCGCTGCACGTCCAAAGGCCTCTTGCTCTTACAAAGAGGTCTCATCAGAATTCAGGGGCTTGATGTTTCCAGCTCTATCAGAGTCTTTCCATGTGTCACCATCCTAATTTACAAGATCACATTCTTTCCCAGTAAGTACCCTCACTTTAAAAGTAAACACCTGCCCAGGCTGGGAGTTCAACTTGTATTGTAGTTTAGCCAGTCACAAAATGAGATTCCATCTTTGATTTTCAGCTATCTCAGTTCTGCAGCTACAGGAGATAAGGGTCTTTCTCGAGGCACACAAAGAAGCCTTCAGGTCATTGTTCATGTGCTTGAGCTGGGAATTCAAATTCCTGAGCCCATCCATTCCTTTCATTGCTCTGTGTTGACTTTAGGAGCAAAGGACCAACCTTATTATATTCCTTTGTTTTCAAAATATGCTTGAGATTATTATATACATAGTCATTTAACTCCTCGCTTCTTATAAGTGGTAGATTAGGTGTATCTAATACAGACATTTTTTTTATATCTCTATGACCAGTTTATACGATAGACTTTTAATGCTCTCTTTACTACTGAAAGGAGTCACTAGTGTCTTTAAATCTAATCAGACTGGATAGCCAATTCCAGAATCCTCAAAATTGGTTCAGAAAACTCATCCTAGAAATTCTGGGCCTCTAGAACCACTTTTGGTATCAAAATATTTAATAGGATTCTCCAGAGAAACAGAATTATTACATTGACTATAAAGATGGAATTTCCAATTATTATCTATAGTCACTATACTGTGCATTACATCCCCAGAACTTATTTATTTTATAACTCGAAGTTTGTACCTTTTGATGACCTTTACCTATCCCCCCCCACCCCCACCCCCACCTCATCACTTCACCTCTGGCAACCACCAATCTGTTATCTAGATGTATGAGTTTTTTGTTTTTGTTTTTGTTTTTGTTTTTTTACTTTTTTAGATCCCACATATAAGTGAGATTATATGGTATATGTTTTTCTCTGTTTGACTTATTTCACTTAGCATAATGTCTTTGTTACTGGAACTCCAATCTTCAAAGTCCATCCATGTTGTAGCAAATAGCAAGATTTCCTTCTTTTTTATAGATGAATAATTTCATTATGTGCATATGTTGTGTGTGTGTGTGTGTGTGTGTGTGTGTGTGTGTGGATTTACCCATCAATAGGTATTAGGTTGCTTCCAAGTCTTGGCTATTATAAAGAATGCTGCAATGAACATGGGAGTGCTTATATCCTTTTAAGTTAGTGTTTTTATTTCCTTTGGATAAATCTCCAGAGGTGGAAATGCTGGATCATACAGTAGTCCTATTTTTTAATTTTCCAGGACTCTCTATGCTGTTTTCCATAATGACTGACTCCATTTGTATTCACACCAATGAACAGTGCACAAATGTTCCCCATCTCTACACCCTCACCGACACTTTTATTTCTGATCTTTCTGATAGTAACCATTCTGACAAGTATGAGGTAATATCTCTTCATAGCCTTGATTTGTATTTTACTAATGATTAGTGATGTGGAACACCTTTCCATGTATTGTTGGCTATCTGTACATCTTCTTTGGAAAAATTTTTTTTTCAAATTTTCTGCCCATATTTAATAAGATTGTTTGCTTTTTGCTATTGAGTTGTAAAAGCTCTTTGTATTTTAGATATTAACTTCTCAGATATATGAATTGTAAATATTTTCTCCCATTGGATAGGCTGTCTTTTCATTTTATTGATCATTTCCTTTTCTGTTCAGAAGCTTTTTAGTTCAATATTGTCCTTCTTGTTTTTAGTGTCAGAGCAAAAAGCTGTGGCTGACACCAGTGTCAAGAAGTTTGCCACTTATGTTTTTTTCCATAAGTTTTGTTGTTTCAAGTTTTATTTTCATATCTTTAATTCATATTGAGCAATTTTTGTGTATGGTGTAAGACGATGGTTCAGTATCATTGTTTTGCATGTGACTGTCTAGTTTCACCAACAAAGTTTATTGAAGAGACCATCCTTTCCCCATTGTATACTGTATATTCTTGGCTCCTTGTTGTAAATTGACCATTTATGCATGGGCTTATTTCTGGACTCTCTATTCTGTTCCATCTCGGTCTATGTATCTGTTTTTATATTAATATCATACTGTTTTGATTACTGTAGTTTTTTAACATAGTTTGAAATCAGAAAGCATGTTGCCTCCTGCTTTGTTCTTCTGTCAGGATTGCCTTGACTATTCAGGGTAAAGTGTGATAGAGTTTTGAAGACACTGTTAAAGAAGTTTAATAGGCCTCTAAAAGATTCTTAGTGATAATTGAAAGGAAACTAAAAAAAAAAAAAAAAAGAAGAAGAAGAACCTGCAGAAAAAAGACCTCTGTCATATGCTACATTATGTTTAGCAAATATTCACCTGCAGAAACATGTAAGGTAGAAAAATATTTCTATTGAATCATCTGGAACCGTATAAGGAAACTTAAAGTGTCATTGATTGAAGATGTCATCCATTTCCCAGTAGCTGCATTTTATAGTATTTAGGATATGTGTGTGAGTGTGTGTGTGTGTGTGTGTGTGTGTGTGTACACACACACACACACACACACACGTGTATATATATATACACACACATATATATATGTAGTAAAGATGAATTTCTTCCATTTTCAAAAAGAATTTAGAAAAATATTACAAAGAGAACTAGACATGTTGAGTTTGAAAATAAAGCCATTTCTTATCTATAATCTCTCTTGGGTCAAGGTTCTGCAAATAAGAGAGAATCCCAAGATAAATTACAGGATGTGATCAAAGAAATGTGGTTTGAGGATCAAGATTGATCCAAGAGTATGTCTATAAATCCCATAGGTAAGAGCATGGAAAAGATTTAAACTTATGCCTCATAGTATCTTTCAATTATGTGGGAAAATGTTTCTAAAGGTATTCTTCCCACTCCCTCTCTCTTAAACAATGGGATTTCTAAGAATCTAATAGTTGTAACCTCATAGCAAGCTCAGAGGAAGTAAAGCTAAAAGAGTTAATTTCAAGGACATTTGTGAATATGGCTTCTGTTTAATGGATTAAATTATAACATTTTCATAAGAAACCCAACTTAAAAAAAATTATAGCAACTTAGACTATAAACACAAAGTACAGAATGAAAAAATTCCAATGGACGCCCAAACTTTTACAGACAGGAAGGAAGCTGAGAAATTTACTCAGCTGCAGACATTGGCCTATTTATTATGAAAAGGGAAGATAGTGAAGAAGATAGAACAAGAGACTAGTAGACAGAACCAAGAGTCATGGAGAGTCAGTTCCAGGAAGCAGGACTAGAGGCTAAGGAAGAAAATGGACATATTTGCTTGGCTCGATTGCAGATTTGCTAGGACTAATGACATCTATGTGCCTTTTCTTTTTTCCACTTTGAGTAGGGGGGGCTCTTGTGGTTGTGTAATGTCTTTTCTTCCATTTTATGTTGATCAGAGGGGGGCAGATACTTTGTCTTTTTAGTTCATTGGTTTTCAGACTAATGGAAATTGTACCTGAAGAACAAAACTTGAGGAGTCTCATATGTATTCTGACCTGATTGAGATAAAGAGATCCTCAATCCTGAGCTGATGTTATAAAAGGAATGGACTTTTAGAAGATCCTAGAAGGGAGGGAGTTTGTTTTATCTGTAAGAGGTATGTCATTAACTTGTGGGCAGAGAGTAGATACGGAAGCTTAAAATCTGGCTGTACATTCTGTGACGTATTTCCCACTGAGAAGTCATGACTATGTCCCTTTGCCTTGAATAGAGGTTATTTCATGCCTACTTTGACAAAGAGTACATTAGAAGTGATGCTATGTGACTTTAAGGCTAGGTCATAAAGTGCCATGTAGTTTCTATCTTGTTTGCTATAAAATTGAGCTGAGTTGCAGCACATCTACACCAAGGCTGTCATGCTAGAGAATCTATGTTTACATCTCTGAACCACAAACCCAGCTAAGCCAATCCCTCCATTCACTTGACTCAAGGCACCAGGCACATTAAATTTGATAAACTCTTCTTGGGAGTAGATCCTTGAGGACCAACTCTGCCACCTTCAAGTCACTAAATTTATCACCAACCACATTACAATATAATAACACGATCCATACACTTTTCAGAGTTCTGCAATACTCCTCTAAGTGTTCACTATATGGCAAATCTTTATTTCCATGTGTAAGTTTGAGCCAATCACTCCAATCATCACCACATGCTTCCATTTTTCCCTGTTAACCCTTGTGTCATGAAGATTTGAGAATAGCCAAGTTGCTGTCTCTTAAGCAGTCTTTGATGAAAATATTTTTTGTTTTAATATAAGAACATGTATACCATATAAGAATGCAAATACTTAGGAAATGTATTCAGAAATAATAATAATAGACTCTTCTTCCATCTTCATACCTAGGTGCCCAGCAACATGTACTCTTGACATGGAAGGGACAAGATCATATATAAGTTACTAATTTATAGCATATTTCACATTCTGCTAGAAAACATCATAACATCTAAATATGTTGTCACATTGTTCATGCTGTAACCTAATTTTTAAAAGCCATACCACCATTCTAAAGTAAAAATGAATTGCTTCCACGATAAGATAAATGCTGGGAAAAGGACATTTCATGGGTACTAGCTCTCTACTGCGATGTGAATTACTTTTCCAAAACAGTATTATATAGCATCTTCAGTGAATATCCATGTTATAATAGTGGAAAAGAATGAGATTAAGAAAAAGCAAAGAAAATTATCAAACGATTACATATTTTGTGGAAGATAAATTACTGACCACTCTAACATGTTGGGAAACCAGGGTTAGGGTTTGCTTCTACAAAATTGTGCAGTACTTGTTTAAGCAGAGTCAAGGATAAATATAATAAGAATAGCCTCATTCTTGACCCTTGTCACAATTCTAATTCTTTTCACAAGCTCATTGATCTTAAAATGGTCACCTTCTCTAATAGATTTTTAAGAACCTATTCTGTAATTTGAATCTCTTGATAAACATGCATAGTTCATTAATACCTTAATTTGTGGGTAATTTCAAGAGATCTACTTATTTTCTTCTTTCTAAAACATATTTGGCATTAGCCGTCTACCATTGCTGTAGATAGGTGACCTAACATCTGACTGGTTAATTTACCACTGCCCAGGAATTGGTTTATATGTTGACCTCACTTCAGCTCTTGTTCCAAGTACTGTTTATAACAAGACATTTTCTTTAAAACATACATTTTTAGGAAAAGCATGGACTAGTATATTTAGAGAAAACCTCCTACTGAAAACAATTAAAAATGTGGAAAAATAATTTAAATGTTTCTTAAAAACATCAGATTTTTATAAAAGGTAAATGCATCACCAGGTTAAAATTAAGAGGAAGCTAGATTACAGAGAGTTAAGGGAAAGACAGAAAACCAGATTTTCCCTGAGAGCATTTGCTAATGTTAAAGAAATGTACTACAGTTTTCATGTCTTACTAGAGTAAAGAGTTTAGAAATCATAATCCAGAGACTAGGAAATTGAGTAGCCGAAAGGAAATCTTTCCTGTATTAAATTTGGACCCCTTAAGGGATATATTATCTTTGGACAATTGGACCAGTAGTAAAAATCTTCCTGTCACAGGTTCTTCATTGCTGCATAAAACAAGGAGAAGGAAAACTGTGTCTGCGAAGCATCAAATACCACTGGCGTTCACACTGATTTAAAGCTTACATCACAAGGGTTTCATAAGCGTCAAGATATATATATATAGTAGACTAAATATGTACTGATTTGAATCTACCAGAAGCATATTCAAATATTCTGAAAACAATATCTTTATCCTAGCCCTCAATTATATCTCATAAATAATGCTTCACAAATAATATGTAAACACAGTAAATAATGTGCAAGCAGAGATGAAAATAAAGCACAATTTAGAGAGAAATATTAAAGGAAAGAGAGAGCAGAAATATACATATTGTATTACACTAATACAGTGATATATAGTATATTTGGATATTGTAATTATTGGACACAATCATTAAGAACTATATTTGCTAACTTTGGAAAAATAAAAGGAAAATTAAGGATATGTACAGAGTCCAGTGACATTTAGGAAATAATGTAATTAAAATTAAAGAAAAATAATCAAAATTAAACACTCACAGGACAGATTTAATAACCCATTTAACATGATTATGGAACAAATCAGTGAACTGGAAAACAGGTTAAAATCGTTATCTGGGATGCAGTAACAAGAATGATAAATGAAAAAAGTGTAAACGAGGTTAAGGGACATAGAGTAAAGTGTAATATCATAATGGAAGTCAGTAGATAGTGTCAAAAACCTTTAATAATGCCGAGAAAAAACAACTAATGACCTAAAAATCTATAAGCAACAAAAATATTTTTCATGACTAAGTAATAAATTCAAATAAACAAAAACAGAATTCGAAAATAGCAAACAGTCACTTAAGTAAATTAAGGCTAAATATACATTATCAAAATAATTTCAAGTAGAAAGAATAAGAAGGAATAAGGAGTTAATGCAATGTGATAAATATGTAGGTATTTGTAAATTATTATCAACTATATAAAGCAGAAATTATAATGTTTAGTGGTGTTAAAAAGAGTGTGATTATATGTGTAGCAACAATATTATGTAGGAGTAGAAAAAGCTAACCTGTTCTATTTGAAAGGAAAACAAAATATATTGATTAACTTTATACTTTGGTAAGCTAACTATGCATGTTGTAATTTCTAGAGTTATCATTAAAGGAATAAAAAGAAAATGAATTGCCTTTTCCACATAGCACATGGTAGGAAATCAAATGATTAAACAATTCTAAAAGAAGCAAGAAATGCATGAAAAAAAAGTAGATACTAGTTTTAACCCAGTGGAGGAGTCAACATGTTAACTAACTCGATAAAGTTAACAACAGCAAAAAAAAAAAAAAAAAAAAAAATTATCTAATTAGAAAAATAACAAAATGCAGTTTTTTTCAAAGAAACATAGCAAAAACGTAAGGATACAGAAGTCTGAAACAGTAAATGGAAAGCATGTATGATAAAAAATGTAATCAAAACATGCAAAAAAATTATGTATATTGAAAATATACATGGAGAGAGAGAGAATCAGAGAAAGAGAAGAATGAGACACAAATTCCTAATAATTTTGTAAGATTTAAATCATCCTTCCTGGGAACTGATAAAAGACAAAAATAAATAAAATATTAGGAATTATAGAACATAAATTATAAATTAATCTAATATACACATATAAAAATGTATCTAGTAATGACATAATCATTCCTTTTATGTACACATAAAACATTTACAAAAGTTGATCAAATATTGGACAATATAGACAGACCAAATTGCAATTAATTCAGCATCTTGCTCAAAAAGTCTTTGTAAAGGTGAATAAAATTGATTTTTTTCATGAGCATAAAAATAAGTGAATATGCAAATTAACAATATTAGCAACAAGAAAGGTATATCACAACAGTTGGTGAAGACACAAAAATTAATAATGGAATATTATGAAACAGTTTATGTAAAAGTATTTTGATATTAAAATCAAGTAGACAAATACCTAGAAAAACAAAATGTATATAACCGACTTATGAATAAATGAAAATGAATTCTCCTATAGTCCTGAGAGAATTCTAATCAGTTATCAATCTTTTCACAAATAACACTTAAATCTAGGTAGCTTCAACCAGAGATTTCTACAAGGTATTCTTGGAAAAAATTATTCCCAAATTATCAAAATTTTCTAGATAATCTTAGGCATATTTAGAATTAACTCCACTGCAGTAACACATAGACATGTAAACTGTGTTGTAAAGATAACTTTTAATCTTTTCCAATCTGAAAATTTCTACAAATTTGACTGCTTAAAACAATACCCAAGAAGAATAGTAAAGTCAGAAAACTGACACAACCTGACTTCAGGTCTTCCTGTAAGGCTGTTGTAGTTAAGGCATTGTGATATGGGAAAAAGAATATCCAAAAACATAAATGGAACAGAATAGAGAGCCCAGAAATAGATGTACACAAACATAGTCAACTGATCTTTGATAAAGAAGTAAAAGAAAATAATTCAATGAAGAAAGGATATTCTTTTTAACAAATGGTCCTGGAAAAAATAGACATCCACACACAAGAAAATGAATCTAGACATAACTATCTAGACCTTACAACATTCTTAAAAATTAACTCAAAATGGAGCGTAAGTCTAAATATAAAATGCAAAGCTACAAAACTTCTAGAAGATAACAATGGAGAAAATATAAGTGACCTTGGATTTGATGATAACTTGTTAGACACAACACCAAAGAAATAATCCATGAAAGACAACATTGGTAAGTTGAACTTTATTAAAATTAAATAGTGAGAAGTCCAAGTTTTATATGGCTGGATTCTTTACTTAGAGATTAGCCAGGCTGAAATCAGATTTTGGCAGTTTATATTGTCATGTGGAGCTTGAGGTACTTGTCCAAGGTCATTCAGGTTGTTGCCCAAATTCCGTTCCTTGTGGCATAATGGAATCCCCATTTCCTGGTTGGTTGTCATCCAGAGGTCACTCTTAATTCCTCAATGCTATCTATATTCCTTGCCACAGCCAGCAATGAAGAATCTCCTTTATATCAAATATCTCTTAGGCTTCAGATCTCTGTTTTTGAATCTTTTTTTTTTTTACCAGAAAAAAAAAGTCCCTTAGGTTTGATTCACCTAAAATAACCTCCTTTTCTGAATATCAGCTGATTTCAAAAACTATATCTGCAAAATTTTATTTGCCATAGAATATAACAAAAGCCTGAAAGTGATATCTCATATTTATAGATTCCGCCCACACTCAACATAGGGAATTGTATCATGGTGATGGTCATTGGCAGGGTTGGGGGGTCATATTAGAATTCTACACACATTACACCTCACTCATATAAGAATCAAGGTGAGAGATTTAAGTCAGTAATGGCTGTGTCTAATCTATACTGTCACTTAGGGCCTCAGAGTCACAAAGGTTCTGCCATCTTCAACACATGGTTTCCCAGTTGCCCTGAGTATCACCATCCTAGCCAACTGAAAAGAGAAAGAATATGAGGGATAACACACTGGGGAGAATTATGACAGGCACAGAAGAAGTACGCACATCTCTGTTCATTGTATTGGAGAGATGTCAATGAATGGCCATTAATTCCTAAAAGTTCAAGACATTAGCTGTGCCATCAAGCGCTGTGCCCAGAATGAAATGGAAATGTATTCAGATGGTTAACATTTTGTCCATTTGGGCTGCAAGAAAACTCCAGAACCCGGATAGGTTATAAACATCAGAAATTTATTTATGACACTTCTGGAGGCTGGAAGAGTGAGGTCAGGGTGCAAGCATAGTTGAAGGCCCTTCTAGGTCACAGACTTATCTTCATATCACATGGTGGAAGATAATTCTGTAGGCCCTTTTTTTTTTCATAAAGACACTAGCCCATTCATGAGGGTTTCAGCCCCATAACTAAAAGCCCCATTTCCCAATACCATCACCTTTAGGGGACAGGATTTCAGTGTATGCAGTTGGCGAGTGGACACAAACATTCAGACCATAGCAGTTACCTTTTGGTCTCTCACAAAAGAAACCCCTTCCAAAGTCATATTTTCTAGAGAGGGCCACAACCATATGTCCATTACCCTGTGCTCTTCTGCAACGTGACATTGTCACTCTTTCATCAAGAAATTCCATCTTTTTCTCCAGCCCCTTGACAATGTGTAGACCTGGAGACTGCTTTAACAGATTAGGAAAAAAAGGTCATCTTGCCAGTTTTGGGGTTAGTCTCCAATCAAGCTTACAGCTTCATATATTTTTGAATGCTGAATTTTTAGAGGCTCCAAGATAGAACAATTCTATTTGAATTCTGTTTGAAGCCCAAGTCACATTAAGAGGCCATGTGTAGGTACTCTGGTGGAAACTTCAGCTGCGCTCCCAACTGAGAAACAGCATCAAGTTCAATGTCAGTAATCCCTCTTGACGACTTGCCCTACTTGCCACCTAACTCTAATGAATGAGGCATCTAAGCAAGACCACTTAGACTGAGATAAGCCATGGAAATACAAAAGATAATAATGATTGTTGTGACACACTCAAGTTTGGGGTAGCTTGTTAAAAACAAAAAAGAAGGCCAAAATCATGACTACAGAAGAAATACATGACTTTAACATAGACAATGAAGACACTGAAATCAGTGAAGATTTTGCTTACCTCTGCTCAGTCATCAATTCAACTGGAGATGCAGCCAGGAAATCGAGAGAAGGTTGAGACTCAGATAGCAGTGGGAGAATTAGGAAAGATCACCAAGAGCAAAGATATGTCTATCCTATTGATTCTGTGTCTCTGGAAAACCTTTATTAATATTCCCATATTGTGTATTATTGAAATCTTGACAAAACAGTTGCTTATAATAATATGGAAAATAGAAAATATACTTAATAAACTGGGTCTTTAAAAAGATGTCAAACAGTAGCTTCTATTTTCCATCCCATACGGTGTTCTGCAGTGTGACTTTGACTCTCTCCTATCAAGATGTGAATTTTGTTTCTTAACCCTCTTGAATCTGAACAGATTTATGACTCCTCTGGCCAGTCAATTCTGGTAGAAGCAATGCACAATAATTCTGTAAGGATCTCCTGGTTTGCCTGGTGGCTTTAGCTTTCTACTTTTTGAAACTCTTGTTCTTAGAATGTTCCTTCTCAGACCATAGGTGCTATGAGGCTATGTTTTGAGAGCCCAGACTTACATGAGTCCAGTAAACAGCCTTATCCAAAGGCAAATATCAATTACCAATCTTTTCAACAAACCATCTGGCTTGTCAAGACCAATCAAGTGCTAGGGACTCCAGAGCTAGATGAGAAATTCAAGTAAGTACCACCAGCTGTGCCAAGTCAACCCTCAGAATCTTTAACAATACCAATTAATTGTCATTTAACACATTAAGTTTTGATGTAGTTCGTTCTGCAGAGAGTGAGGCCACCACTGCTGCCAAGGCCCCAGAGGACAGGGCATAAAGCCACAGAAAATGATTCCAAAGACGTAAAATATAGTGGAACTTGCTTTGGTTGGTAGAACTTGCTTTAGAGCCCTGTGATCTTTTATCCCTTCCATCTTCTTTATCTTCGAATGTAAATAACTTACTTTCTAGTTTTATAGGCCCACAGAGGGAGAAAAATTTTGCTCCAGGTTGGATTATCCCAGAGTCTGACCCATTAAATTAGATTTTGAGATTTGGAATATTTTGAATTGATGATATTTAAATGAAATTTTGGATTCAGAGTTAATGCTGTCATGGGTTAAGACCTTAGGGGATACTGAGATGAAGTGAATATATTTAACATGTGGGATATATGAATTTTAAGGGACCAGAGGCCGAACTAGAGTGGATTGAATAGTGTTCTCCAAAAATTCATGTCTACCTGTTACCTCAGAATTTGGCTTTATTTGGAAAAAGGATCTTTTCAGATGGAGTTAGTTAAAATGAGATTACACTGCCTTAGGGTAGGCCTTAAATCCAGTGATTAATGTCCTTTTAAGAGGAGAGACCCATGCAAAGGTAAAGAGACTGGAGCCCAGCTCCAAGCTAAAGAATGCCAAGCACTGCTGGAAGCCATGGGCAGCTGGGAAATGGAAAGAAGTTTTTCTTCCCTGGAGCCTTCAGAGAGAGCGTGGCCCTGTGGCACCTTGATTTCAGACCTTTGGTTTTCAGGAGCCCTTAGAAAGTAATAGAAAACCCTGTAAGATTTGAGAAAAGTTATTTATCATGCTGTTTCCTCCAATTTCAGGGTCAAAAAATGGGGGTGATTATAGAAAGTAATAAAAGAGTAGATTCTTGCCTCTCAAGGCAGAACTTGCCTGCTAAATGTTGAGAAAGGCTACAGGGCTGCTGTAACAAATGGCCAACTAGGTGGCTCTATTCAACGTCTGTGCCCTTTCACATATAGTCAGGAAAGGAAGAATGCAGACAATAGAGGCTTTTCGCTGGTGTTATATATTTGCCACCAATTTCTTTCACACTGTCCTGGAAAGACGACTATTTGATTCTTTATGGAGTTCACTGGTAGTAGTCTTAAATTTGAATTTTGGGACTGAATTGGCAAGTAAACTATCATTTTTAAAAATAACACATAGCTAAATGTCAAGCTTACTCTTAATGTTTTAAGCATATATATATATATATATATATATATATATATATATATATCTTTGGTATGGATTCAAACTGACATAATCAAGTTTTATCAAATATATATTTAAGCTATACATTTTTTCAGTTAATTCAAGAAATGTATTCTGGACCAAAAAAAAAAAAAAAAAAGCCTCTTTACACAGTAACCATGTTAGTTAAATCTTGCCATGATAATGCTCATTTACAAACTACCTGAAAATTTGCTGATGTCCAACATTAAGCATTATCTTCTTTTACCATTTTTTCCCATAGCTCTTTGGATCAACTAGTGTGGTTCTCCTTCATCACAAGTCTGCAGGTTAGCTGAAATTTTCATGAACTCGGCTGCCTCAGATTTAGGCTTCAGGGATGGCGGCTGTTTGGAGTATTTCTTTCACGTTACAATAGTGCACATGGAATAGAAGCTCAAAAGTACTAAATGCAAATGTCCATACTTATTTCATACTTATGTTTTCATCTCATTAGCTAAAGCAAGTTACATGGCCTACTTGAAATTATGTTTTGGGAAAATAAAAGTGTGCTCTACTCACAATGAAACCATTGCAAGTGTGTGGCATATTGTACTGCTAAAGGAAAATGAAGAATTGGTATTAAAATTCAGTCCATCACAGTGTTATTTTTAAGTAGGGTGCAGGCCACCAAGAGGGTCCATTTTGAGACCCCTAGTTAGAAATCTAAATACCACACTGTTTTCGGAACGTATCAACACAGTGTTACCAGCATCATAGATGATTAGTACATTTGCAAAATTGTACGGAGGGTTGACATACCTCTGATACAAAGCAGAAAACAGCTATAGCTGTCCCACACAAGTGAAATATATAGTGTGTCTGGCTGTGTGGTGTCATTGTCAACCTAGCTAAATTGGAATTATGTTTTCTAGAATCCCTTTCCCTGAATACTTCTGAAGTAGGGTTTATAATATAGAAAAATTGAGCAAGATTTGGAGGAAAAGGTGAAGCAGTAACCATTTTTATTCTCTGAAGTTCAGGGAAGGTATTCAGCTTTTTGTTAGGTCACAGGTTGTTGCTGGATGTCACCTTCCCAGTGACGTCACCCAGAGTGCAGCTTTATCTCCCATCCTTCAGCTTTTCTGAGCCCTGGGCGAGGCAGCAGTGCTGCTCTGTGCTGCAAGGTACAACAGGGGTCAGTTGCATCATTGAGACTGGAAGTGGCCAGAAGCAGACGCAGTGTTACACTGGTAATGTTTAGAAGTTGGCTTCCTAAAAAATCTGTAATTAGAAGACTGTACCAATTTCTATGGTGAAAAATTTCTTGCCACGGCTTATTTCAAACTACCAATGTGATGTTAACTGTCTCTACAAATTCTTAAAATTTAGCATTTGGCCCTCATGAGCTAATATGAGCCAGCTCCACAATTCCACCTGACACACTGTGAGTTCCATGTTTTCATGTGATGTTCCATTTTGTCTGTAAAGGTTCTGTAGTGTTGTGGGTTCCGTTTTTTCCTTATGTGTTTAGTTTTTCATGTTCTCTGCCATTTCACATTATGGCTGACACTCTAGCTTAACTGTGCTGACTTAAACTCTAAGATGGTACACAGAGCCAATGACCTGTTAGAGACTTCTCTGCCAACTACCCCAATTAAAGTTTTTTAAATATGTGTGTGTGTGTGTGTGCGCACGCGTGCGCGTGTGTGTATATATACACGCACACATATATGTATAAATACATATATATGTGTATATATATTTGTTTAATTGCAGTTGACATACAAAATTATATTAATTTCAGATATACGACACAGTGATTAGACATTTATTTAACTTACAAAGTGATCACCCCAATAAATCTGCTACTCATCTGACACCATACTTAGTTATTACAAAATTACTGTCTATATTTCCTAAGCTATACTCTACATCCTGTGACTATTTTGAACCTCTTAACAACGTCCCCCTCTTCGTTCCCTCCCCCCAATCTGGCAACCATCACAATACTCTCTGTTTCCATGAGCCTATTTCTGTTTTGTTTGTTCATTTACCCTGTTTTCTAGATTCTGCATATAAATGTGGTATTTGTGTATTCCTGTCTGACTTACTCCCCTCAGTGCAATACCCTAAAGTTCCATCCATGTTGGTGCAGAGGGCAAGATTTCATTCTTTTTCATGGCTCAGTAATATCCCATTGAATATATGTACCGCCTCTTTTTTATCTGTTCATCTACTAATGGACACCCAGGTGGCCTCCATATCTTGGCTACTGTGAATAACGCTACAGTGAACATATGGATGCCCATGTCTCTTTCAAGTACTGTTTTGGGTTTCTTTGGATAAATACCCAGAAGTGGGATTATTGGATCCTTCTTTTTCTCTTGTTATTCCCTTTGTTTTAAAGTCTACATTATCTGGTATAAGTATTGATAACCACCATTTATTTTTTCCATTTTCATGAAATATCTTTTTTCATCCCTTTACTTTCGGTCTGTGTGTGTCTTTCAATATAAAGTGAGTCTCTTGGAGACAGCATATGTAAGGGTTTTGTTTTCTTATCCCTCAGCAACCCTGTGTCTTTTGATTGGAGCATTTAATTCATTTGCATTTAAAGTAACTGTTTTTTCTCTTCTTCTTAAAGAAATCCCTTTAACATTTCTTATATACTGGTTTGCTAGTGATAAATTCCTTTAGTTTTTCCTTCTCTGGGAAGCTCTTTATTTGTCCTCTGATTCTAAATGATAGCTTTGCTGCATAGAATAATCTTTGTTCCAGGTTCTTGATTTTCATCACTTTAAATATTTCCTGCCAGTCCCTTCTAGCCTGCAAAATTTCTGTTGAGAGATCAGTTGATAGTCTTATGGGATCTCCCTTGTAGGTAATGAACTGCTTTTCTCTTGCCACTTTTAAGATTCTTTCTTTGTCTTTAACCTTTGGCATTTTAATTATGATATGTCTTGGTGTGGGCCTCCTTATATCCATCTTGTTTGGAACCCTCTGCACTTCCTGGGCTTATATGTTTATTTCCTTTGCCAGAGTAGAGAAGTTTTTAGTCATCATTTCTTCAAAGAAGTTTTCAATTCCTTGCTTTTTCTCTTCTCCTTCTGGTACCCCAACGATGCAAACACCAGTACACTTGATATTGTCCCAAAGGTCCTCTAAACTATCCACATTTTTTAAAATTCTTTTTTTTCTTGTTGCTGTCCTGATTGGGTGTTTTTGGCTGATTTGAATCTCTGCTACATCTAATTTGCCATTGGTTCCCTCTAGTGTATTTCATTTCAGTTATTGTATTTTAATTTCTGACTGGTTAATTTTTTGTCTTCTATCTCCATTTTATATTTCCTATCTCTGTGGAAATTCTCACTGAGATTATTAAACATCCTTATAACCAGTGTTTCATATTCTGCATTTGGTAGATTACTTTTCTCCATTTTGTTTATTTTTCTGGGGCCTTTTTCTTTTCTTTAATTTGGAATATGTGTCTTTGTCTCCCCATTTTTGCTGCCTTCCTGTATTTATTTCTATCTATTAGGTAGGGCTGCTATGTCTCCCAGTCTTAGTAGAGTGGTTTTATGTTACAGATGTCCTGTGGGACCCAGTGGCACAAGTCTCCCTGGTCACCTGAGCTGGTTTCTCTTGTATGGGTTGTGTGTGCCTTCCTATTATTGTTGAGCCTTGGTTGCTGCTTACACATCAGTGAAAGAGATTGACCCTCAGGCTGATTGGTTATGAGGACTGGCCATGATTATAATGGAGGATTCATTGTGCAGGGGCTGATCCTACAGAGCAGGATTCTCTTTAGCTGGGCTCTGGTACCTGCCCAATCTTCCCTTCAGGTATGTCTTTTGTGGAGGTGGTTAGATGGTGGTCTGATGTGGTCTGAAGCTGGCCAATGGGTGTGCTGGTTCTAGGGCTTTTTGGAAGGTACTCTGCTACCAAGGTCAGCTGCACCGCGTGCCCTGCATGGGGCCATTTGATATGAGGTACAAAGTGATCTGCAGATGGTTGCCACTTGTTCTGGTCTTGAAGGTGCTTGGGAGAAGCTAAGCTGCCAATTTGAGGTCAGCTTCCACTGCTGCCAGGATGGGACCACTTAACAAGGGGTATGGGGCTTACTTAGCAAGGCCAGATGGTGCTGTTTGGGGTTTATGAACCTTTGAGAGATTTTAGGAAAATCCACAGCAAGAGTCAAGACAAGCCATTTGCATTGTATGGAAAATCCACTGGAAGAGTCTGAGTTGGCCTGCAAGTTGGGTAGGGTGAGGTTTTAGGGACTCATCAGGGAAGGGAAAATGGTGTTAGCCAGCTTGATAGAGTCCAAGATATGGTTCCTGCCTGCATGTGTGGGCTGGGTGAGGGGAGAACTCAACAAGGAACAATGGATTCTACTACTGTCAGGGAGAATGTTGCCCCTCTAGCCCTTGCCCCGAAGCCAGACAATTCAGTTCCTCCCCGTTTGTCACTGGCACCCTTCAAACTACTGCCCAGCCCTGGAGCTTAGAGTGAGTGAGCCTCTTAGCAAGTAAGTCTGTGCACAGGCTTTTTAGGAGGAAGGCCTGGGACTCCCACAGCTCTCTGTCGCACTCAGCCACAATCTCTGCTGATTTTCACAGACAGGAGTTGTGAGGACTTCTCTTCCTAGCACCAAAAGCCTGGGATGAGGAACCTGGATGGGGCTGGAACCCCTAGCTCCTCTGGGGGACCTCCACAGCTCAGATATTTTCCCTGATTTTTAGCTGCCATATGTGGATGTGGAACCACCTTGTTAGGCATCTCTTCCCTTCCTTCCAGATTTAAGGTGCCTTCTTATGTATGTCCTTAGTTATAGGATTTCTGTTCAAGTAGACTTCAGGTGATTCTCAGTGATGGCTATTCTATAGTGTAGTTGTAATTTTGATGTGGTCGTGAGATGAAGCAAACACAGCCCTTACCGACTTTGCTATCTCAAATGTAACCCTGAATAAGTTTTAATATCTATATTAAATTTCTTACTTCTATATAATTAGAGTTATATAGAAATCCCTACTACTATAGTGTGTGTGTGAACACAAAAACATCTACTAAACTGGTAACCATATACCAGAAGTCAGAGACCATATTAGTTTATGAGACATCCATATCTAGAACAGAAGCTATAGTTGGAGTCACTACCTTATTCAATTTTGAACACCTTTTCTCTCGAATGTTTCAATAGTTATGTAAAAATGCACTTGCTAGATAGTAAAATATTTGATGTCTTCTATGTAGCCCCACAACCAAAATTACTCTAATTTTATGCTAAAGTTCTTCCAGAAGCTGAGCACATTTTTTTATACTATATGTATCAAGAATGGAGAAAATAAGTGTCTAGAGAAAGGATCTCACTATGAAATCAAACTACGTGTCATCTGATTCTTATAATATATCACTCTTCTTCAAGTATAAAGTGGTATTCAAATTTCTGAAATATTCAGGTGAGCTCAGAACTAATATACAATATGCCCGAAAAAGATTGAGTTATTTTGCTTAATTAAAAATTGCAGTTATTTTGGTTAATGATTGTAGGACACTTTCAACAAGTCTAAGATATTTCAAATATAAACTTGTGATTTCATACTAGAGATCTTCAAAGGTGATTATATTTATAGGTTGGTCTGTGAAGTAAGTGCAGAAATTATAATTTGAATCACCTCACACAGTGTCTCAAATCAGAGCTATGTTCACAAGAAAAATTTTTTTTTGTCTTTCACTGGGGGTGAGGGACCAATACAAATTATTTGTCCACATTCAGAGATTTCTGGAATTTGGATCATTATTGGAGCTATGATTACCAAGTAGTTACAGCTGCCTGTTATAATTAAAATTTCTTAATTTTCTTTTAGTGATTACATGATTCCACCACATTACTGTGATACACAGATACTGAGATCAGGAGCATACCATAAATTGCATAGTAGCTAACAGGGTTACATGCCAAAAGGCCTTCTTAGTTTTATCTTACAAGGAAGGAACAGCTTCATGAACTGTGGAGTGTGTATGAGGAAAACAGAGGTTCAGAAGTCTCCAAGTCTCATGAATAGTCCAAGATACCCTTACTCCTGTTGCGTATTGTTTATTATTAAGTCTGTTTTGGAACAGGAACCGAAATCTCCCTGTCTTGCTTCACCACCACTCTGCTGAATCGTCTAAATTTCTCTTCCATCTGTTCTGAGTATCCATTCTCTGGTAACAATTTCTGTATGATTGGGAATATAATTGCAAATAATAAAAATTTTACTGCCTACTGTGAGCATAAATATTTTTGGAAATAATGTGAATTATAACACAATTTTAAAAATCCATTCTTAAATAGAAAATGATCTAGGTTGTAGAGTTTAATGCATGGCTTAAGATAACCACTGCAGAAATGGGCTCCTAATTTTTTTGTCTTGTGTACCTTACTGCTAATAAAAATTAAGGAATAGAACATCTAGTTAGCTTGGCTTTGTTAGATACACGTGATTTTGTGGGGAGGAGGGTTATGCAGCAACTTGATTAATGATTCAACAAGAAAAATGTTCAATTATTATATGATTGTTCTCAAACCAAGACAGGGATAATAGTAGAAGTAGAAAAATGGATGCTGAATTGGTAAAAACAAAAGTTGTCTACTACATAACCTAAAGATGGTGTTAAAAACAGAACATAATATCAGGAATAAGTAGACAGAGTTATATATATAGATAGATCTAATTACTAGTTGTGTGGTATCGAGATACTTCTCTGAGCCTCAGTTTTTTTATTTTTAAAATAAGATGGTTAGAATAGATCTTTAAAAATAATTTCAGTTCTAAATTTCAGTGTTTTTTTTTTCATTCCTAATAAGCAATATGTGGTAATATGACTCAGTCAATCATTGTATGTTATTTTTCAACCTCAATAAATATACCTGGCCACTGTCCTCCAGAGATGCATTTGAATTTCAGATGACACTATAGTTAAATATATATGTGCTTACTCTCTCACGGTCGATTCACTGAGAAAAGAGTAAAAGTCTGTCTTAGGAAATATTTAAGTAGTTGAAAGTGTTCTTCAGTAACTCCTCAATAATTTTGGTAATACTCACAAATCTACTTTTGGTGTGTTTCACCTCCCCAGTCTCCTCCTCTCCAGGTATTGGTCATATGTATTGCTAGACCAAAAGAAAAGAAAAAAAAAAAGTTCTGGCTCTTCCTCTGGTCCTCATATCCAATATCAACATTTTGGTACAATTTTTATGACTGCATTTTTTCTGATTGGTAACTAATGACCCAATGTCTCTGGATATTATATTTTAATACCACCATCGCCTGATTTTTTCTGTTATCATCTACACTGGCAGACTAGTCATGTTCCCAGACAGTGTTGTCAGCAAAATTCTGGCTTGCATGTTTGTCAGAACAACATAACTCACGTGATATATGGAAGATGGAAAAGAAGACCTCATTATTCTCCTCTGGCCTGAAGGGCGGGTGTGTGGATGGATGACAGCCATGCGATCTGTTTGTAGTGGTTTCCAGTGAAGCGCTTGCAAGTCAGTGGTCTGTTGGTTCAGTGCTGAAGGCAGTCAGATCTTTGATGCCAATTTGTTATGCTTCTGTTACTTTCTGATTTTTCAAAAACAAGATATCCCAAACTAGAAGGTTGTGCTCATTTAAAATGTTTTTCTGATGATAAATCTGAAGGTCTTTATCCAGATTCAGAAAATCAACAATAAAAGCTAAGATGAGTAGACCTTGGTTTGTCTCTGTCAGAGACTGTCCTGAGGATCAAGAAATAGTGACTCTTGATAATATGAATAAATAAACGAAGACCCTCCTTTTGCCAATACAAAATATTTGCTAATAACTTTTTTTCTTTGTTTCTTGAGAGTCTCCTGATCTTGCTTTCAAATATAATCCACCTATATCCCTTAGATTTTGAACTGAAGTTTAGATCAAAAACTAGTTTTTCTTTCTAGACTTGCATGACTTTATTAAAATAATCAGGGGATGGGGTGGGAGGGGGAACACTTTAATTATTTTACTCTGTAAACTTCTTTGGTTCTTCCTGAGCTTATGTGCTTAAATGGAGCTGGTCTTTTTCTTCTTCTCTTTCTCCTCCTCTTTCTCCACTTCCTTTAAGAAGAGCTATTTTTACCCTCATTTTTCTTCATATATTAGTACTAAACTCAATACGGGCTTAATAATAGTACATATTTTGGTCCTCAAGCTCTTGTGCTTAAAATTCTCAGAAGGAAATATGGAATGGTTCCTTTGTGAATTATTAAAATGACTGATATTTTCAGTAAATAGAGGCTTCAAGCATCTATTAAAATTTCAGTCTATTTTTATAGTCTCATAATTCTTGACTATTTAGTAAATAGAAATTATTTTAGATATGGTTGAATATAATAGGCTACATTTCTTTTAAAGAAAGAATGGATGACTATATATATATATATATATTTAGTTGGTTAAACATTTAGATATTTTATACCATTATGTGTTTGTTTGTTTTTTTTCTGGCAAATTTTACAACAAATTCACTTCTTAAATTATCAAGACCATAATTCATGTTTTGACTGCTTAATCTCAAGGAATGGTAGATTCCATAAGTTTATTAAAGAACTATGTTTATAAATACTTCATTTAGGGCTCTAGGAATACCAGCAGATCTCTATCATCAGGCTTTATCAGAGATCCGAGCATAAATATTTCTTTTCTTTCAATGTGGTCCTAGAGTCTGCATGTCAGCCTGCAGACTAACGTAAAGATTGGATGCTGGCCACTTGTGAAAGATCTGTCAGCTCAGTCTTATTTAGTGTAAGATCATGGAACTATAAGTGAACGTACCATTTTGAATATCAAAGTTAAGTTTTCAATTGTGATAGGCAAACTGTATAATTACATGTCCTTGTGTGCATGTCTGTGTATGGAGAGAGAGAGGGAGGGAGATTAAGTGAACTGATTTGAATGAATTGAGAAGTTAAAATAATTTGATAGCCAAAACTAGACATAAATTCAAGGTTTGAAAATTTTAAATATAAAATTCTGTTTATATTTAAGTAACAACATTGCTAACAACAATATAAAACAATTATTTCAAGGTTGAATGATTCTCCCTGAATTTAACTTGACATTTGATGGTGGTCAGAGTATAATGTATTAAACCGCTTTAATCATTGATAGCATAGATTATAATTAGCTCTACTTGTAATCATACATATGTAATCATCGTTTTACTCTTTTTTTTAGCAAGTGGTTGTATCTTTTGTTCTCTTTTTTATTCAGTCTGTGTTATTAGATTGGCTTTTTAAAATGTGTTTTTAATTACAAATTTATTTTATCGATAACTTAATTTATTATGCTAATGTATTGCTTATTATTTTTATACTTTCTAAAGTATTTCTAGTGGAGTTTGATGCCAATCATAAAAATAATGATCAGTATATATTTGCCTGGTTCCTATAATTTAGCCAGCCAGGTTACCTACAATATAATTAAATACTATGTATTCACTATGGACTGTGTAAGAATATTTACAATAATAATTGACGCTGCAATACGCTTTTTTGTCTTAATCATCTTTCATATTATAATTTACTTTTAAAGTTTTTCTCTGATTGCGCTAAATGTTTTTATCACTGAAAAAATTAATAATCATAAGATATTATTACTTCCTATATTTTCTGGATTTATTTTGTTTTAAACTATATTTAATTTCCCAGAAAAGGGGTTTTTTTTTTATTTTTTTATTTTCCATAAAGAAACCCCTATTAGGTTGTAATCATGTCTATTTGAATTAGACCTTGAAATGGTCGTTCACGCTTTTGCTATTTTAGAATTAGATTACTGCAATCCTCTGCTGGCTTCTGGCCCAAGAGGAACCTGCATAAACTCCAGCTGGTGCAGGATGCTGCTGCCAGATTCTTCCTGAAAAAGATCTCAGTCTGATTCTTATCCAAATTACAGGTTAAACAATACATTGATTATAAAATAACCACCTTTCCTTGAAAGTTTTTAGTGACCACGGCTCACTATTGACAAGTTTTTTAAAAGTACTCTTAAGCATACTTTCTGCTAATTTCAAGGTTAGCTTATAATCATCTCATAATAAAGCCTTATAAAATTGTTCTGCACCTTAATTTATAGAATTCCTTGAATAAGTCTCTGTTTTAGTATTACATATATGTGTGTGTATACATATCAACAAAGCTGTACCTTAACCTTAAGTAAATATGAGAAAATAATTTTAAAATCCTGTTTCAAAGTTATCACTCTTGCATTCACATGGCTTTCTAAATTGTCAGAAGGTATGTTACAGAAAACGGTGACTACAGTGCTGTTACAGAGTGCAATATATATTCCACATTTAAGTGTTAGTTTTAATGACCAAATAAACAAACAAACAAACAAATAAATAGATGGCAGATCAAATTATCTCCTTTTTATTTGAGAAGTCACTCATTTCTATGAGCAGAGCATGCTTCAGGTAAGCTCGATATCATAGTATTACTCTTTAGAAAAAAAATTATATATATATATTTTAAGTTTGAGATTAAGTTTATAAGGGTATATAAGATAGTATCAGGCTTTCATATCATTTATAATTTAGGAAAGTAGATGAAAAGTTTACACAATTGCAATATAAAGCAATTTGTTCTGCATGCTACACACACTGTACACATAATACGATACAGGGGAGGGGAAAGATAAGGGTCAGTAAAAATTATATGACAGAAGTGGCTGATTGTCAGAAGACAAGAAGTTTTTATAGGCCAGAAGAGCAATGGGGATGCAGTAATTCGGAATGAGCAAACAATGAAATGGGTAAAGGGCACAGAGGAAGAAATAGCTAAGAAATATAAAGTCACATATTTTGACCAGAATATATGTTTGAGGAAGGGAAATAATGAAAGGAAAGGTGGGGGGGGGGAGATTTTTGGGAAAACAACAGTAAAAACCCTTAAACATTTGATCAAAGAAATTAAGAGAAACTTCGGAAGTAGTGTGGTAGTGTGACTAATATGAGGCTCTACTCGATTAAATTAACGACACCATAGAGAATACTTTTTTGGCTATGCAAATGAGTAAACAATGGAGGCACATGTTAGGTCCAAGAATAAACAGAAACAGCAATGGCCTTTATATTGAGATGTGCATTTTCTTTGAGGAACCGTAACACACCTATGTTAAGGGCTTTGCACAAGTTTTTAGTTCATAATTATTATTAGAAATTATTGTTACACCCATTTTATCAGATGAGCAAACCTGGCATCATACAGCCTAAATAATGTGTTTCTCCTCTTTTACTTCCCTTAAAAGACATCAGAACCAGCAGTCCAAAGTAAGGCCACTAACTTCTTAGTCCAAATGATGTCTATAGAACCATTCTGCCTAAATTGTAAAAGGTATATAATACATTTCTATACTTACTCTAGAAAACTATTATTCCACCTCTTTAAAATATCATTGTTGTTTTAATAGAGTGTGCCTTATGCCATGTAAATTTTTAAGCCCTCTTAAAAAAAATACACATGAAGAACACATGAAACACATAAGCTAGTCAATCTAAGATAATCAACAATACCTATCAATTCGTTTTTTATGAAATAAGTGCCATTTGTCTGTTATATGTTTTAAAGAGACTTAAAACACATCCACCATCATAGAATATAATTTTACAAAAATTAAATTCATCGATCCACATACATTTAAAATGTTCATATTAAAATTTATTTTTCAGAACCCATACATCTAGTTAAATTCAGTATGTGAAAGGATCGTTTTGCCTATCCTTTTACTAGCAGCTGCAAATATGTCCACGAGTTGGGGGTAACAGTTCTACATAATTTATAGACTGGAGCTCGAAGGTGTGTTGTGGTGTAAATCTTGTTCAGAGGACTAATGAGATATTGACTGCTTCCTCCTTGCTACACACAGCCTTTATTTTTTACCCTACATTGGTGTTAATGCATAACAATTGGGGATTTTTATCCTTGACAAGGTGGGAATAGGCAAATCCTCACATCAATAAAATCCTGTGCTTACTGACCATATCAGCCTAATATTTACATAACAGAGGACACAATTACTACATAATAATTTGAGAATACACTATATTTAAAGAAACACAGTCGTTTCTAATAAATTGTTAAAACATTCAGTTACTTGAATATGGCCACTAAAAGAAACAAATTACTAAAATATAAAAACCATTTGCAGTGGTTTAATAATTTGTTAGCTAAAGTCAACCCAATTTATAGCTCTTCATTTTTTAGTGAAGAGTAAATTCCATTTCGTGGAAAACTAGTCCCGTATATTTAAATTATAGTGTAATTAAAGATTTTTTTTAAACAAAGAATTTTGTAATATTGGAATTTTTTTTTTCTGTTCACATATTTGTAGCAATGGTTTAAGAAAGATTTACTCAGCCTGAAAAAAATTTTTACTAATTTTATGCTTTACCATTTTTTCATTTATTTAGTTTTTTTTTTTTTTTTTTTTAAGTAGATACCTTTAGAACTCAAGCCTTTTTATCGGTTGCTATTCATACTATTTGGAACCTAATCAAGTCTTGCTTAAATTTAAAATTTTCACTTTTTTGAAATATAAGTGTGTGCATTAGTTGTAATAACTTAAATAATGCAGGACTATATGAGGCAGATATACCTTCTTGGTGTTGTTTTTCTCTTAAAATTATTACTATTCAAACTGAGCAATAATTTTAGAACACTGTCATATAAACTCAATTTGTACAGTTACTTCTCGTGAAGTTGTACTACCCTTATCTAGATTATTTATAAAGCATTCAGCTTTATAAATCCAGCTATTGTAGAAACCATTTTCTGAAAATTCACTTCACTGCGTTTGTGTTTATGAGCGAGGGAAAGGAATAATGAAACTAACTACATTGGAATTTTATGATTAGAGTTTAAATTTTTCCCATTTGTTTTATATACAGAATAAACAAAAATAAGGAAATAAAATTGTATGAGAAAAAATTAACATACCTGAGAGAATATTCAAGTGCTCAGTACATATTAATGTGCAAATAAAGTATTAATGAAGCTTATCTATTCATTAAAGAAGAACCTAGATGGTCTCCACTTGGCCACACTTTAGGAGTTGATTGGAGTGGATGAATATAATAGCAATAGGATGAATATAATAGCAATGATACAGTGTTGTTTGAAAAAATTTGAAATTCAATTTAAATTTTAAATTCAGAGAACAGAGCCAGACCCATGTTCTAATTTGGAGTTTTTAGCCTACTATATGGAGGTGGATTAAAGAGACAATTTCTATTACAAATATAGTTGTCAGTCATTGACAATGTATTAAAGCAATAAAAATGTATGACTGTGGAATTGCTTCCTAATATTTTTGCATAAATAATGTATGAATGTAAGTTAAAGAGACTGTAGATGAAATAGTAATTAAACAGTAGCAGTGGTTAAAGACATATTGTAATGCAACACAGTAGATGAAACACATATGAGAACATTTTTCCACATGTCTTTCTCACAGATTCAGAGACATCCCTTAGAAATGTAATCATCAAGAAAGATAGCATCCATCCCTATCTCCCGATCTTTATAGGGAGGTTAGGAGCCTAACTTCCAAGGCAGCCAATTAGCAAATACAAATGACCTAATCACAGAGAAAAAATATCTGCAAACTGAGGAAGTAACTCAACATACTCCACACATCTCTCTGATCTGCTTTCTTTCTAACACCCTCCAGTATTTTGCCACTAGTTAACCCCAACTCTTAAAAATTCTCCTGATTTTTGTTTCAGCAGAGTTGCGTTCCAATTATTTTGGGCATCCATTTCTCATTGTAATAGGCTTGAAAAAGTCTCCTTTGCCTGTTTTACTTTGTCTAGTGCAATTTTTACATTGGTAATGTTCATAGTGCTAATCTTAAATCACTTATTTGCTTGTTTATTTTCTGAACCTTCCACTTGAATGTAACCGTTGTAGGTGAGCTAAAATTTTACTTCAAACCCACCACGGGTTTTCAGCTGGGGCTCCTTGATGAAAATAGGAATAGAAACAATGTATTTACATGTGCAGTGCACACCATGTGGGAGATGCTTCAATGAAAAATAATTCAAAGTGGTGGCTTGGAACTCTGTCCTATATAACACCATCAACAAAGAACAATGCATTTGTAAAGAAAGGGCAAGACAAGGGAAAGCAATTTTAGGCTTCCAAGGGTGGCTAAATGTGGGAAGAAAAATATGTTAGAAGAAACTAATGGAGTAAGGTTTATTTGTACATTCTTCTGGTGCCCTCTCTGGCCTGATAAGAATCTGTCTCCACTTAAAGAAGAATTTATTTCTTTCTTTTAGGCCTAAAAGCAGAGGACAAAGAAAGCCTTCCCTGTTTGCTGTTTTTTAATTGCCTTCAGTTCAAAATAATTTTTGTGTCAAAGATGTCTATTTAGGGGTGACAAATTCTGGTTCCCTCAACACCATGATGGTGGTAGTTTATGTTTGGCTTACCATGGTATGTCGACTTCCTAGAACAATACCTAGCACAAAATAGATGTTAAAAATAAATGCTTATTGAATGAATAAATATTTTGATCATTATATTTTAGTTCATTATATATCCTGTTTCTTATCACATAATAAATACCTATTAAATACATATTGTTAATAGATGTTTATTAAAATTTTAATTAAAAGGCAAAGGAAACTATACAAAGGCATTTACCTCTAACCTACTATAGTCAATAGCATACTAAGTATGGAGTAATTGAAACCAATTTACTCTAGAAACAACATGGAATAAAAACACACAAGTAATGATTTTTGCTGACTATACCAAATTTACTCTTGATATACATACTTGATGTTTTTATTCTCTAGATTATGGGCAGCGCTCAATGAGTGTACATAATGAAAAAGGAAATATCTGTTCAATCTTGCACATGTGTATACGACCCTGACTCTTGCATGGCCCTCAGCCAACTCAAGTATTAATTCCAGACCTTTTTAAGAAGTGAACTCAATTTGAGGCCCACTAAAATGATGTCACACTGTGATAATAATGACCAAGATGGATATCTGGTTCCCTTCTATAAGCAATCAATAAATGCCTTTCCAAACCTTATCCTAGTTGGAAAGCATTTCTACCTCATTCTATGTAGAACTCTCATAGTTCAGAGTTGAGGAGACTCACTGAACTCTCTTCAGAGAATCAAGGCTCTTCCTTGCCTGGCATGTTATTAAATTCAGCCCCCAAATAAATTGTTATTGGAAGTCTTTGTTTCTCTTTTCACAATAAAGTGTTTAGATGTTTTATGAGGTTAACTCCTACAAACCTATTGAGTGCTAATGAAATGAACCTTTCAGGATGAGTATTATAACACTATGGAGGAAATAAATACAAACATTTTTTTTCTTATAAAGGGTATTAATTCTTTAAAAGTTCTTGAGATGTAGCCACGTTGTAGCCATTTGAAAGAAATATAACATTTCTATGTTTCTAATCCTGAACAAGTACTTTTTATAAATATTAACCTTTTTATGTCAAATTTAAATTATGAAAATATCTTTATATTGGATCAAGGTTCAGCTAGTATGTATTTTCTTATGAAAATATGTCTATGGGAAGCCCAAAATCTTGATTTCAAGCAGATATGTAAAATTGTAATATAGCATTTATGCTAAAAAGAAATTTCTTAGAAGATATTCAAAATAGAAAATGATTGCATCTTTAATATTTACAGGGAGCCAAATGCATTTTAAAGGTAATACTTAAAGTAGGTTAAAATGCATAATTTTTACACTTGTTAAGAATGGTTTTGTTAATTAAAAAATACTGGATTTAGTAAAGTGTGCTCAAGGTAAACACGTAAAAGAAGGGCCAAACTGTACAGAGAAAAAGGTAGCCTTATTTAGCTAGTGCTTTACACCTGAACAACTTCCGAATTAATTTGTATAGTTTCTCATTATTGGTTTCTTTAAGCAGGATTTTTGTTTTTGTTTTTGCAATTTATTGTATTTATAACATTTTTTTAAAGAAGATTTTGTACCTGTCTCTGGTGTTTCTAGAATAAACAGCAATCCATAATGTGTAGTAGACGCCAGTGTATCTGGCCTGTGGCTCTCTTTCTCTCTCTGACCTTATTTCCTATGGACTTGACCCCTCGTTCACTCAACAACAGCTGTACTGGCCTCTTACCTGATTCTTAAATACACTGAACATACTACTGTCTTTTCAGTTCCTTAGCCTCTACCTTGAAAGCTCTTCATTCCACTTATTCCTCTTTGCCATGTCTTATCTCAAATGTCACCTCTTCTGAATGGCCTTCACTGATTGATTGATTGATTGATTGATTGATTGATTTTTTTTTTTTTACCAGAAAGAAAACCCAAGTCAATTTGGATTCCCAGAGCTTGCTCTATTTATTTTTGCAGCTCTTATGCTATTAACCTCATCATATATTTATTTTTTATCATTTACTTTCCTTCAATTAGAATGAATGAAGCTATAGGAGAGTTAAGACCTTATTTATTTCTCTATCTTTGATACCTATAATAATGTTTGCACATAGCAATCACTCTCTCTATGTGTGTGTGTGTGTGTGTGTGTGTGTGTGTGTGTGTGTGTATACGTAGTTTAGGAATTAGTGAATAAATGGATGAATAAATCATCAACAGCTTCCAGTTGTTTAATTTTCACTAGGGTAAGGGCATAATGCTAATACTTTTGTCTCATTTAATATTCATAGAAATCTATCGTAGATAGTATTTTTCTACTTTTATAGATAAGAAAATGAATTTAGAGAACTGAAGAGAGCCAACCCAGGTTTATACAGTTTTATGTCCTATATAGCAGGGGCAACAATTTAGGGTATTAAAACTATGAGTACAGATTAGAACTTATTGAATTAATCATCAGTGGGAAATAAATATAGTTGGAGGTATCTCGTAGGGAGTTGGTTGAGTCTGAAGCTTATCTGAGAGAGCGAGTATATATAAATACATTAGAGTCATGGTGAGTATATAAATACCAATTTAAACTATGAAAATTAGTGGAATTTTCTAGAAATCTGAGTGTAAAAGAAGATGAATTAGCAAGGAAATAACAGTCATTATGTGTGTGAATAGATATACATAGATTCAATCTATTTAAACTTGGTGAGCACATTTTCCATTCTTCTTTCCTTCAAGAAGTATTACAGTATACAACTCAAATATAGAAGTTATGTTAGATTCTTCTGTTTTCATTTACACCTAGCCAGCCATTTAATACTTTTTATTTTATTCTCTTTTTCCTGAATTAGCCAGTGCTCAGCACAGTCAGTAGGTGTAGAACACTCAGTAGGTGTTCTACAAAGGCTGCATTGAAAGGAATTAATTTGAATATACAGCTCTTCTGTATGAGAATGAGAAAGTAACATGAAGTCTCGGAACTTCAGCTGCTTTGTAAAGTTAGCATGCAATGAGATCATGCGTGTGAAACTGCCAGTTAAATTCTAAAGCAAATCTCAGATGAAAGGGATAAAAGATAAGGCCATTTCTGTGTTGCTCTTTTAAAAATATTTTTAGATATTAATAAATTTTTGTTATTAAAGAGCAGTGCCAATGTCTCAGTAGCATTCTTCTATTCAATAAAATAGATCATCTAAGTTATAAAAATATATATTATTCATGGAATTCAACAAACCTCTTTTAATTTGCAGGAGAAAACTGCAGGCCATGAACATTTCTATTTTTCTTCAGTTATGCCCTCTGCATCAAAGACACCTCTTCACAGATTAGGTCATATTTCAGACTTTGTCTTTGCATGCAAAGCATTTTATGTTCTGACTACTGCCTCTCTTTACATCTTCATCCTCCTTCTATACTACACATTAGACCAGCAGGTATGGTAGCCTACGTCTGTGCTGAACCATCCTTGCTTCCCTGAAATTGCAATGCTTTCTCACTTGTGAAAAAGCTATCTATCTATGATCCCCCTTTTGCCCTTCTGTGACTCACATCTCCATATTATTTCAGGTGAAAAAAGATTGCTCTTCATATGTGCTGCACAATATTTGTGGAAGGGATGTAAATGTGGGAATAGCCTTTGTGAACACTAAAAATGATTTCATATATGGCAATATGGCATAATTATTATATATCTAATGTCAACTAACTGTAGATCTAAAAAATGTATTAATATGTTTTTCTGTACTTTTTTTCCTTAGAAAAATATGTTGGCTTAAATGTAATCAAGACAAGTCTGTGTCCTTTTCTACTTCAGTATTTCTCAAGTAGTATTTCTTAGGTTGTAAAAATTTATATTTTAAAAAATTCTGTGGTCATATATGTTTGGGGAAACTGTGTCTAACAAAAATATATATTGTTTAAACTCCAGAAAATTCAATATACTGATATGCATTGGAGACACTGAGAGATTTACATTGCGTTATTTCTCACACTCTTTTGAACATAGAATCATGTATGTAGAAATAATATCTTGCAAAAGTACTGATGTAGACCTATTGATTTACCTTTATTGGAAAAAGGAGCAAAATAATCCTGCCTTGAGAAATATTTCCCCCAGATAATTTCTTCTATTCAAATATATACCAATGCCTACAAATCTAATTAGAGGGCCTTTGATATAAGATTTTATTTTCTGTTAAAATATCACTATCTAAGAGAGCAGCTCCAAGTTATACCTTCCTTGTTAAGTATACTCCATGTTAAAGCTGTCTCTTAAAGTCAATATTGAAAATCATTTAGACGTATCATGGAACTTTAGACATTTGAGAAGACACTGCTACTCTAACAACAATAAAAACCGGGGAGGGGGTTGTCTAAAAGCACTACTTCAATATTTTTCTAAGGGTTAAAATGTCACAACAGTGTAAAATTACAACTAGCGAGTCATGCCATCAGACTTTCCTAAAAAAATTGTTATCTGTAGTCTGCCTCAAGAATGAAGTCATTTAGAGTTAACCATTATCCAGAATCTATTTACAAGTTAAGAGCTCTCTAAGCCTCCAGCTATGGAATCATGACAGTATAATAGATGGTATGCATTGCCTTTGGAAAAATGAAGGTTACTTACCTATAAGCCTGTTTTTCTCACTATGTATCATTACCTATCAGCCATTAGAAAGCCCCAGAGCAGTTAACTTGCTGATTGGTTTCTGACGATTATATTTCCTTGGACAACTGATTGATTCTCATCATTTTTTTCCCTCTGTGTTGCCTGCAAAAAGATTTGTATACTACAGACAATTTACTCAGTACTTTCTGCCAGCAGGGGGAGTTTTGTAGTGTTTTTGCCAATATTGACACTACATAACTACTTTGCTAGGAGGCGTAAACTGTGCCCCAATGGTAATGGCAGTGATGGTTTATATGTACTAAGAAAGAATTCTTAAGTATCCTTCTAAAAGACTTTACATGTAGAACAATGTCAGCTTCCCATCATCAGAGCAATGTTCTGACAAGCTTGACACTATCATTGTGCTATCAATGATAAATATAACATGTCTTAAATCAATCATGGTTAAATCATGCATCATTTCTTTTTATTCCTGAGACTAATGCTGAAAATGTTTGTTTTTTTAATTAAAGTCTATATATTTTGATCAGAAGAATTAATAAGTGGGCTACTAAATTATATTTTTCTGACAAGTCAAAAAAGTGTAAAAATAGTATAGGCAACTAGGACTCAGAATTTGAAAGTCAGGAGGAATTCTGTTCCACCTTATATGTCTTAAATCTTCCTACAGAAAATCTGTATATTTGCTTGATTACGGCTACACTAATTTGAGTCAAGATAGTGTCACTTTTACACATCTGCTTTTAAAATGAATATAAAAAATGCAAAGAATAATAAAATACACTGTCAGATTTGTGTGACTTATTTTATCAGACTACTAAGTAGGTGAGAAAATAAACTAGAATATGGAGCATTAGATGTGGGATTTGAAATAAATAACTTGGATCATAAGTCAGGGGAAACAACAGTTGTGTGGGGTGCTGAAGTGAGGAGCTGTGTGAAAAGAAGGGGAGCTGTGACTCAGCTGGGCTTTTACGGAAACCATGTGAAGGGATGTGTTGAAAGAAGAATGTGAATGAGAAGCTGAGACTGAAAGTAAGCACACTTCTCTCACCTTGCAGTATGCTCACGGAAATTCAACAATTGTCATTCACTGACAAGACATTTTTGTCTTCAGTTTCTTAAATATACCAATACAAAATCTGTCATGTTTTTGTGCCCTATTGGCAATGAAGATGACATGTCTCTTTTCTCTCACAAAGGTTACCTTGCTGTTCATATTTTTAGCTGTTGAAAGGCAATGTAACTTTAGTCAAAAAGCATTATGAACTTAAAGCTATATTGAAAACCAATTAAAATTTATTTGCTTATTCCTATTTGATTAATTGCTTAAATAAAGTAAGTTTAGTATATCCTATTTTAATAACAAATATAACTTTTTTAAAACAAATTTAATTTAAGAAAACATTTAAAGGACCTATAATATAACAGAACAGATGCAAAATTAGAATTCGGCTAACTCAATAGCCGATTGGTGATTTTTATGAATTTTAGATTTTGAAAAGTAGGAACATCATATAAAACCTAATATAGATATATATTCTTTTGAAAGCATGCTAAAATTGACTGTGATTCGTATTAGCCTATAGTGAGCTGAAGCACAATAATTTCTTAAATACTTTAACATTTTCTGAGTTATTTAAGGAATTATTTTCTGAGTATTTAGTTTCTGGGAATATCATATTTATCAGGGACAAAGTAATGAACTAAATCTATAGAAGACAGAAAATAAAATAGTAAAGTTATTTAATAATTAGCAAACATAGTAAGATAGTAAATGCCATGTAAGACGATGATGAGGTGTCACTGGAGCATTTACCAAGGAACTTAATCTGTCCTTAGCCAAGTTATAAAAGATGCTAAAAATGGGTAATAGTTGCTTTATCACAAGGTCTTAAAAGGATTTTTAAACTTTGGAAACTATTCATTTGTAAAAGACATTTATTGAGTAGCTACTACATACTAAGCATGGCACTAATGTGCTAGAAATGCTTCAATGATGAACCAGCCTTTTCCTTTGTAGAGCCTACATCTTGGTTTTAAAAACATTCTTTCTGGCTGAAAAGCACATGTTTTAAAATCCTACAGAAAATCACTTCTTTAGCATCTTATATGCATAATACTCTAATTTGAGATCAATGTATTGAGAACATATTTCTTTATGTTCTCTTGTATTTATCTATGAATTGTGATTGTGCCCCTACTGGATATATGCATTGCCAAGGGAGGGCTACATAGACATACAGAGGAGGAGGGAAGAGGAGATGTTTAATTATTCTATAATGCACTGATCATGTGAATTTTAAATATCATTAAACAATGTTATATGTCTTCTTTCAAACATCAATATACTTATAGAAAAATTTCTTATCACAGTAATACAAAAAAAAAACAACAGAGTATTAATATGGGAGTCCCACACAGAAAGTTCACATATAATACACACACAAAATAGTAATTTAGTAAAATTATGTTGAGCAACTCGAGTATGCCAAATGTTGTATGTAGTAAATATGGTACAGAAAAAAAAAAAATGACATCTATCGCAACAACTTTTTTTATAGCAAGGCTCTTGTAAATGTTTACTTGAGTTAAACAAGGAAGAATGACATATTTTTTGTTTTCAAATTTCCGGATTCTCTACCAAAAGTTTTTTGAGGTCAGATACTTTGCCTCATTTGCATTTTTAGCATTAGAAGCCAATGAAATTTTATTACATGTGCAATAAATATTGTTTAGATGTTTGAAGGAAAAAGAGGGGACGGGAAGGAGGGAGGCAGGAAGAGATGAAGGAGAAAGAAAGAAATATAATTTTTCATAATATACATAATTTTCATTATTTACCAGTTTTTTACTGTCATTTTTTATTAAGTAAAGCCAAAATACTTTGATTTCTCCACTGAATTTTCTAATAGAAAACTTTCTAAATTATAAACTTCTGTGCTAACCTAAAAATAAAATGTGAACATAATTTTTAAAATTAATTATAAGAAAGATTACTATAAATTTGATCATATAGTAATATAGGCTTGTTTAGTTATAGAAGTAATTTACCCCTACAATAAATGACCTCAAACTTCTAGACAATGACCTTATATTTATTTTCTGTCTGCTGCAACTACTTCTTGAAGTGTTATTAGTTTTTAATGTTATATAGAATTGTCTAGGTTACAGTCTACCTGTAACTGCTTCTCTCATAATCAGGATTTTTGTTTCCTAGTCTTGCTATCATGATTACATACCATAAGATTAAGGATGTCGGAAGTATTGACCTTCTTAACTGGGATTTTAGTATTAAATGTCTAGCTCATGATAAAAGGCTAACTTATGTGTCAGATTGAACTGCCTCAACTTTTCTTGTTTAACTTATGAGACTGTTAACACATGTTCAATAAAATTATATTTTAAATCACATTCTTCATATGTCATGGAAATCTTAAATCACGTAGAGTCAATGAATTGGACAAGCTTTATGTTGAATGAAGACAGGCTAAAATATTAAGCAGTAAACCAAAATCAAAACAGACACTGATGTACAGTATTGCTGAAAGAGCTCTCTTTCTAGTAAGTTTAGAAAGTAGACAGCATAGGTATATAATTCTATGACAAACTGAACTTTCTCATTATAGATAGGTTAAAAATATTGATTGTGATGCCAACGATCACACACTATATAAAAAATCAACACATTATTTAATATTTAATATTCCCATTTTTTCAAGAAATATGGAAAACAAAGATTTTAATTATGTTTGTGCCTCAGCTGGGTTACTGACAAACTTTTATCTTACATTTAAATGATAGATATTATTAAAACAAATAATTTCAAGCAAATTTTCTTTTCCCAGACAATCTAACATTATATTTACCTTAATTGCTCTCTGGATTCTATTATTATTATTATTATTATTAATTTACCATTCTAAACCAGACCTTTTTGCCCAAAGTAACTTAATTAAAGAGTATCTGGGTACTACTGAATAATACATGCAGATTGACTGAAGTCAATTTTTTTATACTTTTATCTGACATTAGGAAATTTCGAAAAGGAGAATATGGACAAATGAATCCCATGAACCTTACAGTTGCTTGCAATGTAACTCTGTGAAATAGTATTTACTTAAGAAAGGCCTCTGGACTCTAAGGTAACAGGCCACTAAGAGATAAGATTTGCTATGCTCCAATATTATTGTATTCTACGGGCTTCCCTTGACTCATTTATCACTGCCTGTTTAAAACATCTGCATTTGCCCTGTGCATTTATTATGTCTGGCATTAGAAATTATATGTAATGGTGGTGGGAGGGTGCTACTGTTCACATTTTAGTTTAATGAAGATTGTGCTTCTCTTGTCTTAAACTTCCTCCGTCCTTTCATTCAGAAAATATTACGGAATGCCGAATACGTGCCTGATTGTCGGAAGCACTTAGAATATAGCAATGAATAAAATCAGTAAAAATCTGTGTCCTCATAAAGCTTAATTCTGGTAGAGGGTGCAGGGAAAGGATAATAAATATAATACACAAGCAGAGCACATGTTATGCTAAAAAGTATTAATTGCTAAGTGTAAAGTAAAAGAAAAAGGGAATAGAAAATACTGATGAATGAAAATATTTATTACTCAAATTAAAACTGTAAAGTGGTACAAACAATGTTTAAGTAATGGAGTAAAGCTTTATTTTTTTTATGTTTATTTGCTTAACAAATTAAATATGTAGCTTCATTCTGATGGGTATATCATTTAAAATGAGTTTTACTATACAAGGCAACAACAAAATCGGAATACATAAGGATTAATTAAAGCTTAACTGTGTTTTCCCTTCTTTCTGACCTGGATGGAAAGTAGTTGTGCATAGTAGAAAAGAGACAATTTTCATGAAATATGAGTATAATTTCTCATCTAGAACTAACCGTGCTTCTATAAGCAAATTATAATCTCTTGGATCCTCAGTTCCTTAGTGGGATAAAGGGATAGAATGAATTCTATTAAATATAATCTTTAAGATTCTCTATTGTGGGTTCTCCTTGTAATCAAAGTTTTTCTCCCTGTCCTCTAAATTTGGTCAACGAACCCCCTCCCCTGTAAGGGCACATGAATGCTGTCTGACTGTGACATGAAAGACTTACCATTTATCCCCAGGTGTGGTTCAGCCGATCTTGCCAGCTACAAGGGCGACCTCTCTCTTCTTTATGTATCATATCTGAATTTTATGACAAGAAAAACTTCTCTGAAATAGATGAGTTATTCAGGGAGTATTCTCTCAATCTCCAGATGAACTCTCAAAGAATATTTGTAAAAGAAGAGTCACCCTTCCAAGTATTAAGTGAAAACTAAAGTTAAAACCCCAAGAGATTTTTAAAGGCAAATTTCATGCACAGAGAAAGTTAACAAGGAAGGTACTTTATTTTAAGTAAAAATTATTTCCAGTGCTCTCAAAGCATGTGACATATTCAGCTGCCTACTCTGACTCCTCATAAGGCCTACTCATGGGTAAAGCTTGACAACTGGATTTAAGAATGCCACATTCAATTGCAGTTTCTGTGATTACATAGAGAACAATGAGTAATATGTCAATTTAGCCTATTTTTAAGAATTCACAAGTAAATGGAAACTTACCAAATTTATCTATTTAAAAAATTTGCATAGCAAACAATTTTATGGTTAAAATTAATATTATGTATCAAAGTATCACAATTTCCATTTTGGTTTTCATTTCATATGCATTTGCAATAGCTATACTTAACTAAATAAAAAACAAAGCTATTACATCAAATACTGACTTTGTAAGGATATGTGACTATTATAAGATTTATCAATAGGGTGTTTCTTGAGTAGATGTTATTATTTCACCTCTTTCAGAGTCCTGTGTTTTATAAATATATTTTTTACATATGAAAAATTAATTAGAAGAAAGAGGATTTTTTTTTCAAATTTTGATTTCTAAAACATTTATATTATCTCAGATAATCATATTGAATGTAAAAAAGTGAAGTTGAATAGTTGGCATTTACTATGTTCTTTCCCCCATTCAGCCTTCATAATTTTTCTAAGTAATAATACAAGAAAAATAAAGGATAACAGTGACGACATTTATTTACTTATTTATTATTGTTTCATAGACTCTATCTATGAGTCCCACAGGCATTTTCTAGAACAGGATGCAATGGTCAAAACAAAAATAAAATCTTGATTGTGTGGAGTTTACGCCATAGTGGGGTAAATAGACATAATATACAATTTAATAAGATCAGATAAATTATGGACATATTATTATTTTAAATAAATAAACAGGTTAATGTGGTGGGTTAAAAGGGAAAACAGAGTGGGTGATTACTTCCATAAAGAAGTAACATTAGATTTTATATCCCGCATACAAGTGAAATCATATGGTTCTCAACCTTTTCTGTCTGATTGATTTCGCTTAGCATGATAATCTCAAGATCCACCCATGTTGTCATGAATGACATTTTTTAAATCTTTTCTTATGGCTGAGTAATATTATATATATGTGCCACATCTTCTTTATCCAGTCATCTGTTGTAGGACACTTCAGTTGTGTTTCCATGTCTTGGCCACTGTGAATAATGCTGCAGTGAACATTGAGGTGCATTTATCTTTATGAATGAATGTTTTCAAGTTAGGTAGTAAAAACTCATATGGTAATTCCATTTTTAATTTTTCAAGGAACCTCCATAATATTTTCCATAGTGCCTGTGTGTGTGTGTGTGTGTGTGTGTATCATATATCATATATATTATATATTATATTAGTTTCAGGGTATGACAGAGTGAGTTTGACATTTATATATCTTACATTGTGGTCACCTCGCTAAGTCTAGTAGCCATGTGTCACAGTACAGTTATCACAATATTATTGACTACATTCCCCTTTACTTCTTCACCCATCCCTTTACCCCTTCCCCTCTGGCAGCCATCAATTTGTTGTTTTTAATGTGCAAACTAGAAGACTGTTAGTTTTTTTTTTTCCCCCAAAGAACATATATATGGTGATATCACTGAAATGCCTGTACTTGTTAGGACTGCTATTTCATTTTGTTTTTGTTTCATTCTCTTAAGAATAAGAGTAAATGAGCCTGATAGTTTCTACTGCAAACCAAAAAGTTAGCTTGTTAAAAGGAAAACTACCCTAAAGCAGATCATATCTAAAGCAGACACATAAATCATTATGTTAGCATGCTAGTGAATGTATACAATTTTTACTAACCTTGACTTAAACTTGATTGTGTCCTAAATAGGACAAACCTTTTATCTTTATAACATAAATTACAAATAGCAAGAGAACAACCATGCTGCTTAGTATTTCAGTTCTACCTAAAATTCTACAATTTAAATGTAATATACATTGCCTATAGATGTATTATTAGACTTTTAACTTTGCTACTCAAAGAATCGTCTCCAACTATTTGTTCTGATGCATGAAAATGTTGTCAATGAATTAGACAATTATTATATTAATGAAATTTACAATAAAAATTATTGGGACAGATTATATCTACCCTAGATATCACTGGAAACAAAACCTTGAAGAATAAGAAGGATGAAAGATAAATTAATAACAAAAAGATTTACCAAAATAAATTAATATTCATAAGATTAAAATAATACATATTTCTGAATCATTGACAACGATATTAGAAAGTGACCAATATAATATTTGGTAGAACTGACACTAGACTACACAACTAAAGATCGAATTGATAACAGTATATATTTAGTGTCTACTGTATGTCAGAAACCCAGCTAATATTGTAGTATGTGTATTGTTATTTAATTCTCAAAAGGTTGCTATGAGGATTAATGGGTTAAGATATTTATATAACAGGTATTGTTGTTAGCAACCAGGTCTTTTCCTGAATAAATAATACACATAAAGCACATCATAACCTCTTAATAGAAAGAAATTAGCTAGATGAGAGCAGTGTGCCTTAGTAGTTAAAATAAAGTTCCATAGTTAGTCTCTGGGCACTGTCATTTCCTCACCCTATGATCTGGGGCAAGTGGCTTTACCTATATTTGACTTTGTTGCTTCATCTAAAAAATGAATATAAAAATGTTTTTAATTCATAAGATTATTTTATTAGTAATATAATTTTAAATTATTTTAAATAATATTAATTAAAGATACTTTCTACTTTTTTATAATAAACAATAATCTTAATATATGTTAATTTGATTTAATTACATATACAGTTTTTACGTGTAGTTTATCCTTTTAATTTTTTTATTGTGGTAAAATATAACATAAAATGCACCTTTTAACCATTTTTAAATGTACAGCTCAGTGACATTAAGTATATTCACCTTGTTGTACAACCATTGCCACAATCCACATCCGGAACTTTTTCCATCTTCCAACACTGAAGCTTCACACCCGTTAAACCATAACTCCCCAGTCCCCGCTCGCCTCACCCCTGGCAACCACCATTCTGCTTTCTGTTTCTGTGACTTTGACTGCTCTTTGTACCTCGTATAGTGGGAACATTCTTTAAAGCTTTTCTTAGTTATTAAATCAACTTTGTGATTCTTGTCTACTTTACTAGTTTTAAAGTAAGTATCCTCATGAGACTAAGCTTTGAATGGAAATAAAAAGGGATAAATGGAATCAAGCATCAAATCTATAAGTCACCTATCTTGGGCTCCTAGTCTCATTTAGAAAACATTCACCTTCCCTCTTAATATATTTTGCACTTTTTTTTTTATAATAGGTTCTTATCTATATAGACATAATAAAAGCCTAATACTGGATTTTGAAGAAATAAGAGTTCCATCCCGATGTTTGAACTTGATCTCTTTGGTAACATTTCCAGTGCAAATGAGGCCAAGAAACTACCATGAACATATGAAAATTGAGAGAGGAAACCAGTAAAGGCAAACACCATCGAATTGAAATCAGTTGACATCTCGCTCCTCTAGTTTTGCCAAATAATGCATTATTATTGGATAGTTCATCATTGTAAGAAATTTCTTTTGGAAAGGTTATATATAACCAGAAGAAATATATGTACCAGAAGAAATATAAGAACAGCAAAATTTATGGTAATCTTTTCTCCCTTTGGATCTTAGTTTTAGACATATATATTTTAGCTCCAATAATCCTCATGCAAGATAAGATCCATAAAATATGAGTTTCTTTGAGAGATTAATCTTTTTATTCCCAAACTCACCCTCAGGCCTCTGGTAGATCAAGAAAAATCATCTGGGGAGACAGCCTTCTGAATATAGGAGCCAAAGAAACTGGGAATATTAGTTTGCTACCTTGTCTAGATTCCATAAAGTAGCTATTGTGGAGGCTGGATCCAGGGTCAGTACATTTTTCTACTCAGAGAAGAAAGGAATTATACCAATTCCAAGTAGCACTTTATTGAAAGTTTGCTGCTCAGCAACATAGTATATGTGGATGAGTGTTGCTAAGCAGCACACCTCATCTATTCCACTGCTGAGATGTTTTTTAGAGCAATGAAAAAAATAGCCCAACATTAATCTCTCATAAAGCTTTTACATGTCTAATTAAGTTTACACAAAGCAGAATCATTTTGCATATGAAACAGAGATATTAGAAAATGGGAGAAGTTGTACCACAGTTTTGAGTCTGACAAAATGCTATTTCATTGCTTCACCTCTGTAAATGTCAACTTAACAATCATGGAAAATCGACCACAATTGACGAAATGCAACTGAATGTATGGTAAGTAGTTAGGGTTGATATCTTTAATGTACATAGACCTGGTATACACAGATAGGAAAATCTTTAAAATTTCACTAGGAAGGAAAATAGCCATGACCAGGCATAATAGAAAAATGAAAAGACAAGCAGAGACTACAAGCCCGTTTACAGTATCTAGGCATGTGTGAGTGTTACCAAGTTTCAGCCACAGTGCCTGTCCTCTGTTCATTCAGTTCTCTCTTCTGAGACATAAAGTCTACATTCATCACCTCAGGCCGCCATAACAAAACACCTTGGACTGAGTGGCTTAAACACAAAAGTTTATTTTCTCTTAATTTTGGAGTCTGGACATCCAAGACCGGGGTGCCAGTATGGTCAGCTTCTGGTGAGGACTCTTGGGCTTGCAGATGGCAGCCTTCCCGCTGTGTGCTCTTATCTCTCATGGCCTTTCTTCAGTGCCTACATGGGGAGAAACAGACAGGAGGGAGGTGGAGAGAGAGAGAGAGAGAGTGACAGACAGGCAGGCAGACAGACAGAAAGACATGGGGTGGGGAAGGATGTATCTTGTCCTCTTCTTATAAACTATAAAATTGCCAATCCTATCAGATTAGGATCCTATTCTTGTGACCCCATTAACCTTAGTTACCTTCTATAAAGTCTATCTCCCAATACAGTAACATTGGGAATTAGAGCTTCAACATATAAATTTTATGGAGACACAGTTTAGTCCATAAAAAAATTAAAATGCTACCTGCCTATTTTGTATATCCTCTTAGATATTCTACAGACAAGAAAATTCAAAAGCATGGTGCCCCAAAATGAATTGTTTATAATATTTGATTCTTTGACCTTCTTCCTCTCCAACTCAATTCCCAATCAAAACCCATCACCAAGTTAAGTAAATTTCAAAATATTTACTTTTTTATATTTCCCTATTCCATGTCTAGTCTTTTTTTTTTTTTCTTTAAGTAAATTTATTGTGGTGACTGGTTAATGAAGTAATAAAGGTTTCAAGTGTACAGTTCAGTAATACGTCATATGTATATTGCATTGTGTGTTCTTTTTTTAATCATTGTCTCCCATTGAGAATATTGCATGACCTCCTACCTCCATCTCCATAGAACTCTATCTGAAGACATGCAATGAGGATGGTCTTTCTGATATACAATTCTTATAATGGCCTTCTTCACTTTAAAAAATGATAAATTTAATGAATTTTTATTGCCGTCAGAATGAAGTTTAAACCCTTTAGTTTACTATTTTAATTTTTTTAGTTTTATATTATTTATCTCATCCTCATTTCTTCAGACTCATGTTGGGCTACAACCCTTCACCTTCTAGTCTGTAGAGTCTGTAGACTTTTTCAATAACTTTCAGTTTCTTATATCTTATTCTCATATGGTCACACTTTTGTAATTCGTAGTTTACAGCTCCTGCTTCTCCATCATCCAGCCATTTTCCCACTCTCTTCTTTCTTTGGGTGGTTGCTCAACTCTTAGGCTGGATACTCCTTCTTCGGGGAAGCATCAGTGACTCTCAGGGCTTCAGCTCTACTGCTCACATTATGTTTTCCAAACTAGCATCTTCTAGATTCACAGTTCTTAACAAACTAGCTGTTAGTCGCTTCATGAGTTTCTTCCCTTATACTGTAAGCTTTGAGAGAGAAGGAATCAGTTTAGTTTCATTTTCAATGTTGTCCTAATGCTTTTCAGTCTCAACACATGTATTTATGAAATAAAGACTTTGACTTCACAAATGGTTAAATATGAAATATGAAATAAAATAAAACACTAATATAAAATAAAACAGCACTTTTTTTCTATAATGAAGTATTTTCTACAATGTTATTGTTTAAAAGTGGCATCTTACACTACTGATAATTAATTTTTCTAGAAAAAAATCAGTTTATTGCAGTAACTTTAAAGGTTTACTCATATAGTACTTTCCTTCTGAGATTGTCTTTAAAAAGAAGTAAACAAATACACATAAAATCTTTGAGAGAAGTTGTCTGCTTTGTCATAACAACAAAAAAGAGAACAGCTTATAAATTAAATATTGAAGAAAACGTGATACATTTATAGAACAAAATGAGTGGCTACAGAACACCCAGCAGCATCTTGCCCAAAAGATCCTACCACGACCTAAGCTAGATTTTATACTTCACTATCCTTCCTTATTTCTCCCATTCATTTTCTAGACTCGTTTTCCCCTTTATCCCATCAATTCTGGTGCTGCTTTTTCCCTTCAAATAGTATCAACTGTGCTTCAAATTTCTAGAACTTTCACTTGCAACCAAAATCCCTGATCTATAATGTGATTTTGATTATTTCAAACAGACGTATGCTAAAATAGGATGACATATAGGAAAACCCAAGTGAATCCTTAACAGTGGTGTATTATAAGTAATAAAAAATTCACTGAAAATATTTTCAACAACTTACTCAATTCATACAAATACAATAGTAGTAAGAAACAATATTTAAACTCTATTAATAACACAAATCTGAGTGTAATGATAACCAAAGCCTTTCTTTAATTTACAATAATATAAGCTTTTAAAATATTTCAAAACTTGCCATTTTCAGATGGTAATTTTCTTAAGATAGCAGGTAATAACTTTAATTAATTGATTCTGTCTTTAAATATCTCAAAATGAGACAAAACAGTTTTTGAAAACAGATGATTATTCTATAATTGTGAGTAAAATAATTAAAAATTTAGTAGTAATTAAGAGAAGTTTGTGATACATCTGTTGAAGACCTGCTGCATGTACTAAGCACTTTATTTCAATATGCTCTATAGTTAACCTGAAATCCTGTGATAGCTGTTACACCTATTAAGAATGAAGAAACTGACATACAAAGTTAAGTGATTTTTTTTAAGTAAAGCAGAATTCAGCAATTTTAGGCAATTTGAATTCAGACATGCCTGAGTTTAAAAGTCTCTATTTTATCCACTGTATAAAATGTCTCACAGTGTAACTCTTACTAAAAAATTAAAAATGAATGATAAAAGAAATAAATTAAAATGCAACTTAATGTTTTTTTATATTTATCCTGAAACATGATTTAAGTATCCTATTTCTCTTATTTTGAAGCAGCTTCATTCAGTAATAGACAAAAGTTTATCGTTAATATATATAAAGCGTTCTAGCTTACTAATGAGTTGAATGGTTTGTAGACTTCAGGGTCAAGTTAGAAAAACTTTACAAATGAAGAAAATAAGAAATAACATTTCTATCCTCTGCATTGCTACTTGAGAGTTAAAAATTTCAAAAGCCGTTGTGAAGGGCTACTCACGTGCATTGTTGTTTTTCACAGGATTCAGTTGTGAGATATGCAAACATAATGAAAAATTCACTTCTGATTTAAATAAGAAGAATGCCACAAAATACTACAAATTAGAAACATCAACACGCCTTAGAGTTGAATCATTCATCTAAATTATAAATATGAAATTTATAAATATATATAGATTAAAATAATATGATACATTTAATATTTACATACTAATACAATATAAAATATGAACTTGTACACAAGGAGTTAATAACAACACAGTTTCCCTCAAAGATTTATCAAATTTATCTCCTACCCAAATTGAGAATATCTTTTTACCTCCCAGGCTGTTTCTTCTTGAATTTATTTACCTAATTGTCATCTCCACTGTTGTAAAACACTGTTTTAGAAAATTCCTTCTTATAATGACTGAACAAAATCTTCCTCTAAGTTTTAGTATTTAATCTGTTTTGCCCCTCTAAAATGCCCCAGAGTAAGTATGTAGCTGCTTCTATGTGACACATATTTCTTCAAATATTTTTTCCTGTGGTAAAATATTCCACTTCACTGATTCTCCTTGTAACATGATTGCTAGTTATCATAAGATTTTGTCACCTTCCTGTAAATACATCTTCATTGTCAAGGATACCATAAAATAGAAAGTCCAAATGGACAGAACATTTTAGATATTATCTGAGGAACACAAAGCATAGCTGGACCAATATCAAGTAGGTTCTTGAAATGGATTTGAAGATTTTACTTTGCTTTATTTTAATATCATTTGTACTACATGACTGGTTTATGCTGAATATTTATCAAATTTTTCATTTTATCAATTATGTGCTACTCTTTCATATTGCATACTATGTGTAGTTTATATATAGATATCAAATTGTCTGTATTTCTTTTAAATATCATTTCAGTCTTTGTCCTCAAATATAAATAGTCTTTGCAATAGTCTGATTTTTACATACAATTGATTTTACAACTGCAAGTTTGATAAGCATTTTCTCTAGGTCTTATCTAAGCAGCTGTTTAACAGGACAGTGTTGTAAATAAGGTACTTGAAGAATGTACACTTAAAGTCTATATCTTTTAAAAAAACGAAATTAGGTTTTAGTTCTCATTAGGAATAAAATGCAATGCCATGTAGAATAAATTTCTTTGTATCAGGTATAAGGCAGATAAAAATTATTTATTGTGTATTTTTTATGTGCCAGGCACTGTAGTATTACCTGTGGTCTGAAAACTATCCAAGTTCCAAATAATTAACATTTTGAAATCTCTCCGTTTAAGTAATTTATTGAGAAATTATGCCAATAATCAGTAGTCATTGGTCTGTAATCACTGATTCAACATTTTTTTCTATTTCATTATTTTCTGTCTTTGACCACTTTATCTTCTATTACCTTTCAGAATCTTCATACTGTACTTTAACAATATCTAAACATTCATTTAATTAAAATTTAAAAATATATAAAGTTATGTAAAACATTATAAAAAAACTACATCATCTTACTTGAAAAATATTTTTTCTCTAATTAATGAGATAGGTTTACTACTGTAAGATGAATCAGTTCAGTTGTTTGGATTGACTGTAAGTTGTCCCTTCCATAAAGGAAAAACAATCTATATATATTTGCCTTTTTTCTTCTATTTACCATCTACCTTTGATTATTTCATTGTCCATTAACTCTTTAATTAGCAGTTCAAATGAGGTAAAATAAAATGTAGTACAGGAAATTCCAAAGCTCTGACTACCTTGGAAAACTAATATAAAAGATGAACCCAAACCACTGAATTTTATCAATATGAAAAATTTACTTAGAAATTTTCCAGCTTGAAAGTATAATTTTTCCTTAAGATTAGAGGCAATTTACTCTTAAATTATATGCATAGTTATATCAAACATGTATATATTGCTACTTAATTGAGTAATAAATAATACAGTATTTTTGAATACCAAGTAATGTAGATACTACTTACCTTCAACTTAAGTTTTTGCTTGATAGATCTTTACTGCTAGTAGAAATACAAACATTAACCTTGAAAAGGAGTGAGTGTTTATTGGCTCCTGATAAACAATTTTTACCTGATTTGTAAAGATAACTAAATTCTTGTTTTTTTGTCAATATATATTGGTTAACAAAAGGTGATAGGGGAAAAAAATGTGTTTTCTTGTTTGAAAAAATTAGAAGGTAGAGCTTAAATGAATGGATAATCTATTTTAAACATATTAATTTTATTTAATTATGCCATTATCCTTATTTAATACTGAGATAATTATATTTGCATTACTATCAACTAAATGATGCAAAAAGCAAAGAATGTAGGTACACAGCTCTTTACAATTGCTTTGAGATTTTGAGAGGGAGAAACTTTGTTAAAACCTTTTCAACATTTCTCCGATAAAATTAATATGGTAGAAATATAATTTCATATTTCTTTCATTAAAATTATCATGGTGTTATTATTATTATTATTGAGTTATGCTTTGTGTGGTAGAAAAACATAGTATGTATAAGGACGTGGTTACTTGTCTTGGCATAAGTTATTCAGACAATAAATGCAGATATAAATTACACTGGATGAGAAAGTGGTTAAGTCTATGAGGCATGGGGCAGCTTAAATCTTTTCTCAGACTTAGAACCCTGTTGCAATTTCCAAATGTGAGATTTTTATCAATCAAACAGTATTCCGTGTTTTCTTTTCCTATCTTATAAAAAAACATGATGTTTAGCTGCATAGAAGAAAAAAAGAAATAAAATAAGGGAGAAAGCTAAGGAATGTTTTAGTAGCCAAAAGAACAGAAAGAATTTGTAAATGCACTATAAACAGCTTTAAAGAAAATGTTGCATAGGTATTAAGGACTTTGCTTTTAGTAGTCTACTATTTAAAATGAACTGTATGTGTTATTTTAGGGCATAAGCTGTTTTATATACATACATGTTTCAGTTAAGGAAATATTGAAAGTGAGTAATTGGAGTTGAATTTATTCATCCAAACTCATTGATTGTCTGCCTTTTGCTAGCTACTGGTGTGGGCACTGAAGGCATGGTATTAACAACACAGACAAGATTTTTCCCCTTATGAATTATGGTTATCAAACGACAAATAACCAGAAATAATCACTGGTTTTGGTAATACAAACAACGATTTTTCTGTTATTCAAGACTCTGTTATGGTTAACTCATAACAGAGTCTGGCAGCTTATTTCACATGCATGACATGTAGGCATAGAAACTCAGATGGAAATGAATATGATATAATTGGAGGATGTTGGGAATACAAACCATACCTACTTAGTCTGTCTTTTAAAAAGTAATAAATATATTTACTAGAGAATTTGATTTCTTTCTAACCCTCAACAAAGTTTGTAGGCATATCCTTTAATTAAAATTTCATAATCCAGACTATTTTTGTCCTTATCATTTGTATGGCAGGATTTCAGATGACACTTTTTATGAAACACTTTTAGATTTGATTCTATAAGCAAATCATTCTATCAAAGTCACGTCTGAATAAATATAAAGATAAGGGACAGTTTAATATTTTAAACATGTAGACTGCTCCTTATAAGAGTTGCTCATAAGATAGTGCTTTTCCAGAGACACATGACAAGAGGTTAAATAAAATTTCAAAAAAAAACATGTTTTGAAATGCCAATATGTAAGGGAAAAATTTTTGTACAAAATATATTCTGTATTATATATAATTATATTACATTATATATCTATACAATTAAATTATATAGACATTTCTAATGAATCACTGAGAGGTGTCCAATAAAAATATGGGAAAAAAATCAAGAATTTTACAGAAAAAAATACAAAATGTAAAACATTTATAAAAGTAATTTCTCAAACTCATTAAAAATATCAAAATAAAATTAAAACAATAAATACGTTATAACAATAATATATTTTTCACTGATAAAGTTAATAAAGATAGAGAAGACCTTGTATTGGTAAGAATAGAAGAAATGAGGCATTTTCATAAAATTATTAGTGTGTATATAAATTTGCATGCTGTGATAATTTGATACTATATTTTAAAAATAAAAGTTTTACCATACTTTGATACAATATTTTCTCTTCTATTTATTTATCCCAATAGAGTCACTCAAAGTCAATGAGGATAATAGAGAAAAATTGGGAAATTGGAAGTGTACATTCCATCAAGAGTTTTATGCTATTTTTACACTATAAACTATAGATGAGAAGTTAGATCTAAATATGCACAAGAGACAATTAAAAGGAAAAGGAAACTGGGAAAAAATGTTTGTGGTATAATTCTTTTTTACAAAAAAAAAGCAATATGAATTGGACATTTACATGTTGAAAAATATATGGAGGTACACTCACCAAATGAAGGTGTGACAAATTCCTCTCTTTGTAACATAGGGTCCATGAGGGTAGGCATTTTAACTTTTACACTAGAATATCTCCGACTTCTAGAACATTTCTCAGAATATAAGAGGAAATTGGTAAATATTTAATAAAGGAATCAAAACTACTGTATAAACTCCAAAATTCAATATCTCCATCTGTGACACATTTTTTATTATGTAACTTGCACCTTAAATTATTCCCACTAGTAATTTTCTTATTGAAACATCAAGGCCTTTTAATTTATTACAGTTTTCCCCTTTCAGCTTTTTTTTCTTTTATACCCAAATTAATACTTTTAGGTTATCATCCAAAGGATTGGCATTCTTCTTTTACCAATATATTTAACTAAGTTTTATTGCTTTCTATGACAACAGTTAGTGAAAAGCCCCTCCACCTCATCAATTCAAAGGTCTCTTTTTATTTAATTGACATTATGGAATGGCCCCATCATATAGTGCCAAGGGCTGTCCTAGAAATACCACATAAATTTTCAAAAACAACTTCTCGTGTTAATTCATGGTCTTCAACATCAACTATCCTCTCAAAGTACTCAGCAATCCCATCGCATATGTTCAGGCGACTCTCTCTGCCATTCTGAATAACAGCTTCTGTAAATTTTGTTTACACCCTCACACTATTGTCTGCTCTGTCTGCCTCCTCCCTCTGCTAATGAACTCCTTTTTGACAGCACTGAGAAAAATAAGGCAATAGATCAACTCTCTCCTCTTCTTGCTATAAAACATACTTTTTAAAACCACCTTTTGCTTATTTCTTGGTTTATAATAGCAAAGATTATTTAAAAGCTGATATCATGACCTACCAGTTTTTCAGAAGCATTTCTCAACAAATTTTGTCATCTTCTTCCATCCAAATTCAAATATGCTCAAATCTTTTCCATTTTAAAATATATACCCTTCTTCCTAAATTCTTCTTCACCATCAAATCTCTTCCCTTTCCTTCTCAACATCTTATTTTTACTACCCTACAATTTATTCATTGCATAATATGTATTTTGATTTTTTACTTATATCAAGTCTACAAAAGTATGCTAAAGTTATCAGTCACCATATTATTCTTGAATAACGTGCTCATTTGTTGTGTTAGAATGATTTAACACTGTAGAACACTTCCTCTTTAAACATTCCATTGCCCTCTTATAGCTCCAAATTTTCCTGATTTTCTGTTTGTTTTCAAATTATTATTAAACGCGTATACAGTTGTACATTCTATTTTTTTTGCATTCTGTTTTATAAATTGAGCAAGGTTGCTCTTTGTCTGGAGGGGAAGGGGCGGGTTGGGGGAGGTGTTATTCATAAAAGTTGATTTTTGTAAACACAGATCTTTGGGCCCAAAGTGGAATAAGTTTCACAAGAACCACTACCCACATCCAATCAATCACCAAATCCCATAGACTCAGCTCTTACATGTCTTTTAAATTAATCCATTGGTCTTAATCTTTACTGTCACTGCTCTTCTTCAGGCCACATCACATCATCCCTCACTAGGATTGCTGAAAAGCATCTTCCAGGTCTCTTTACTGATCAGGGTCCTGTCTCGCTCTTCACCTGCTCCCCACCCACCCTACCTCCATGAATCTAGAATCTGAAGCCAAATTATCATTATGAAAATTAATTCCAATCATGGCACTTTCACTTATTATTCTCATTGCCCTCAGGAAGAATTAATAACCCCTTAAATTAACTCCTATTAATGCCTTTTATCCAGCCTCCGATTACATATCTAGATAAATTTATTTCACTGTTTCTTCTTTACTGTTTTCTTTTCCACTTAACAATAATTCCCACTTGTTAAATTCTGTCACTTCCCACTGCCAGTTGCTGTGATAAGCTACTTTACATTTCTGTCCCTTACCTCTAAGCCTTTAGATGCATATTTTCATTTATTTTATTGTGCCAGTCAATTTCTACTTGGAGATTTTTCATTTGTATTTCTTCAAGTTTCAGCTTTAAGGTCACGGCCACCAAGACATCATTATTAACCTGTGAACAGTTAGCATATGGTGATTTTTCCATGTATCCCAATTGCATCCTGAGCTTTCCAATGCAGAGCATCACACTAGTAGTATTTTTACTAGCTTGTATCCCACACCGGGATCTCTGTAGGGAATAGGGGCCACATCTTATTCTTTGATCCCTGCTATATCCCCAACAAGTAAGTGATTAGGATACTCTTTGCTTAATAAAAAGTTGTGTAAAAGTGAAAGAAACATTACAAAACATTTGTTACAGAGTTTCCCATATACTCAAAGATTAAGAGCTCGATGATGGTGTGGACAGGGTCTCGCAGCAGTAAGGATGGTACCCAGTATATTCAGGAGCACCTCTATTTACTTATTTTGTATTTGTGAGTTCACCTACTTGCTAAAAGTTATAGGTAACTCCAAAGTCAATACTATGTTTTCAGGTCTTTCATGGACATGTGCATATGTGGCAACATGGTCATACTTGTCTTCTTGGTTAAGTTCTCATACTGTAAATAAGTGTCCTTTCATAGTCTCTAATACCAAACCACATTGTGCATTTTTGTGCTTTTTGTTGGTGTTTTGTTTTCTGTTTTAAATATCCCCAAAGTGAATGCTATCTATGGTTTCTAAGTACAAGCAGCCTGTGATATGACTTGGGGAGAAAACGCCTGTTAGATAGTCTTCCTTCAGGCATTAATAATAGTGCATTTGTCAGTGAATTTAATGTTACTCAATCAACAATATATATTAAACAAAATGTCTTTAAACATAGACACTCATAAAACAGGTTATGTATTGATAGGTCAATGGAAGTGTTGTGACCAGAAGCTTGCAGGAAACAAATCCTGTATTTTCCATAAGGACAATGAATGAGTATTTGCTAATTCAGTGTCTGCCATGACTTTATAACACACAATTATGGTAAATAGTGAGAATAGACTGTAACTAGATCCTCATAAACATTTGCAATTAATTGTTGAATGGAAAGAAGGAAGAGATGAAGAAGGGAGATACTGAAGATGTGTCTCAAATTGTATTACGAGTTGTGTAACTTGTCTGTATTTTGTTTAATGATTTGAGTGAAGAGCAAAACACATTTGTGTAATTGATGAATGATGCATATCTGTGAGGTAAATATGCAGAAGTCAAAATAATTTTATTAGGCTGAGGAAATTTGTTGGAAATCAATGAGAGAATTTAACAGGGGTGCTGGAATTTGCCATTTAATGTCTATATATCGGTTATCTAAAAAGATAAAAATCTTAACAGTTTTTATATAAACTTACCTGAAAGTTTAATTTTACTTAATTACAAGAAAGATATGAAGAAAATGTGTTGAAATTGCATAATTATAAAAGTTAAAAATGAGAGATCCAAATAGAAGACAAATAGCAATAGTAACTTAGCTTAATTGTAGCTGCAGATTGAAAATTCAGATAAACTATGTTCTAGGGCTCTAACTTTTTAAATAAGTACCAAATGAATTGATTCAACTAATTAACTACCTTGCTTTTCTAACTTGATTATGTCATTTTTTCATGTTATTAACTTCAAATTCTACTATCCAATATTCAATCCCTCATCTCTATTTTCACAGTGCTAATCTTTGCAAGAAATGCTTCAACTGACTGCACATGACAGATGAGTCAAAAATACTATTCACAGACACATCCAAAACACTGACTTATACAAAGTAAAATTCTGGGTCTCTTGGAGTAAATATTACCTTATCTAGATGAATTTTGAGCTAATAAATTGATTATAAAAGCATAACACCTTAAGAATATTCTGAACTTTACAGCCACATCCCAATACCATTTTAGAGGAAAATGTAAGCTTCTGTAAAGTTACTTGGTGTCTTAAGTAACCAATTTTATTTGTCTTTGTGAAAACTGCACTGCATTTATTAAAATAACACTGATAAGTTTATTGTAGCTGATTATTTGATTTGGTGGTGACAGATGAAATGTACTACTTGCCTTAATAAAACCTTTTAAGTTTATCTAAATCCTTACTGATCTATAGACAGATCCTTTGATATTAGATTTTATTACACTATTAGTACCATTCATATTTTGCTTCAAAGTTAGCCCAACCCTGAAAATATTCTACTTGTCCTCCCACTTCTAGACCTCCTGTTGGACTGTTTTAAACTTCTAAGGCTCTTTAACAAAGTAAAAACTTTAAAGCAGTTTAACTGTCTCTGAGGTCATGCTGTGAGTAGAGAAGGAATACATCACTTACTTTAAAATTCAACCTCTTGAGGAGAATGCTTAAGAATCTTTAAAAGAAACTTCAGCTTCTCTATTCCTGGACTAACTACCGTATCTTATTTCAGAGAAGTTCAGCCATTTCAAAAAAGGTAGGACTTCCTTTGGAGCACATTGGGTTTACTCTTTAAACAGCCAGATCGTTTATGTTTTTTGAACTATAGAGTATTTCTACCTCCAGAGAGACGAAGTAACTCTTAATGTGATATAATTCTTCCTTCGGAGGATATATGATTCTTTAGGAAACCATGGCCAGTATCCATTGTATTACAAATGTTTATGTAATAGTCATAACAAGATAAGTATTATTAAATTTCAAATAATTTTAAAATCAGCACTGAGTGATTATAGTGAATATATCTTTTTACAGTCTTTAATGTAGATTAAGCTCATTTATTTTACCAATACTGATATTTGTTAATAAATAATGCCTCAGTGAAATAACTGAAATATGTGTTAGTATTGTATGAATTATAAACTACCAGAGATATAATTAATCTCATAATTAGTGCTTAATTTCAAAATCCTTAATAAGGGCTAAATTTCTAGTTGAACTGTATAAGATAATTGCAGAATATTATTCTGTAAAGTTATTTGGCATATATTTTTAATATTATTTTTGAGAATCTATGCAAAAGTATGTTTTTAGATGTGTATGATTAATATAATATTATGACTATATAATATGACATTAATATAATTTATGACTGTATTGATGATTTGTAAATTTTAGAAGTACACTATTTTGTTCTGTATTAAAATATTTTACATTACAAATAGTGCCATTTCAACATTCATTTCTCTCAGAAAAATTTTCAGAACTGGTGAAAAGTAGATGGATAATTTTGCATGTAAGGTGTGGCTAGAATTTTTATAGAAGAAATTGGCAGATTATTTCAAAAGTATATATCATAGCCTTTTTATCAGTTAAAAAATTCTAAAATTACACTAATGGTAACTGTCAGTCCAATGTTTGTAAAATATAAAAAATCATTAGCAATGCCAAATGTTTTGCTGCATATTATAGCTGTCAGACTTTGGGGTTACTACAAATATTCTCTTACATTTATATCTGATACCAATATATTTCCATCTCTGTTTACTTTTTTATGAAAATATGACTACAATGTAACTGACTGATTATTAAAACTGTATTTACTAATATACATCTTATCATTTTGGCTTGATTTTTCAAGAGTCTAAACAACCTAAAGTTTTGTTTAAGATGTGAAAAATACATAGGTGATGTTTAGCAATGTAGAATTTCCAACATAAACTTTAATAAATAAGTGCAATGAGGGTTTGGGCAGGTTTGCTTTAAAATATCACAAAATGCCATAGAGTTGCAACAATTAAAATCAGATAGTAAAAGAATAAAGAGGTTAAAGATCAAGTTATATATATCTCATATCTTGATTCAGATATATTTAGAAATTCAACATATAATAAAAATATTTACTAAAGATAATATGGAAAACATCAATCAGGCAGCAAATGGTTTAGAAGAAATTTTCTTCTAATTTTTAATGTTATACACCTAATTTGTAATATTATACTAGACACCAAAATTGATTTTTGTTGTTGAAAATGTTAAACATTTAACACTAAAGAGTAAAAAACACAAGAATTAACAAGTGAATATATCTACTGAATGCCTACTTATATGTGAATCTTTGTTTATGAATGAGGAGGGAACTTGCAAGCTTCACAACAATAGAAGGAATCACAAAGAAAAAGTAAAAAAAACTGACTTGAAAAGAATGAAAGTTAATAATATGTGTTTTGAAGTTGTCAAACTAAGAAGTTTAAACAAATATAAAATATAAAACTTCAAAGGAATACAAGGAAAAAAGAATTAATGGAATAGTCAATAATTATTTGTTGAATAAATGTGTGATAAAAAAAATACAAGAAAAAATACCCAAATATGATTATTTTGAGTCATTGGATTAGAAGTGATAACTTTTTAAATATCATCTATAATTTTTAAAATCTTTAAAGTGATAATAAATTCTCTTTCATAATTATACAAGAAGACTAATTTTTAAAGTCTGTGTTGAGATTATTTTTTTTTAATCAGTTCTTATTCAAATTATAGTTCATACATTTCACACAAAATGCTATACAAATAATTGTTACTGAAGTCCAGCATAACAAATAGGCTATGCAGTTACCAGCGACTAAATGGAGTTAAATTCTTGCTTACATATTTGAAAACTTGTGAAAGAATGGAAAACATATTGTAGATCACTTAGTGCAGTTTCCTCTGTTTATGAGAAAACTGACAGCCAGTGTGAGATGAAGCAGTTTATCCAGTAGACACAATTAACAAGTGCTAGGGATGGGAATGGAATGTAGGTCTCTAAACTCTCAGCTAATACTCCACCCAGCCCTATGAAAGCATTAGAATACTTTCAACTATACATGGCAATCAATGTGTTTTTTATGTCTAACAGTAATAGCTTAAATGCATTATTTTCAGCATAAAATCCTTCCAAAAAATAAATTGGAATTTTTTTTTGTTTGTTTTAAGCTTATAAATAACTGATCAGAATCTGCAATAAGAAAGAATTCTCACCAGTATACTGCTGCTATTTTGAAGTCAAAGTTGTACAGGACAATATGATAGTCCCCCCCTTATCCACGGTTTTGCTTTCTGTGGTTCCAGTTACCCTGCTATCCAAAAATGTTAAATTGAATATTCCAGAAATAAACAATTTATAAATTTTAAAATGCTTGCCATTTTGTGTAGCGTGATGAAGTCTCAGGCCGTCAGGACATGAATCATTCTTTTGTCCATTGTAACCACGCTGTACGTGCTACCCTACCTTTTAGTCACTTAGTAGTTTCCTCAGCTATCAGATCAGCTGTTGCTCTATTACAGCACAAGTAACCTTTATTTTACTTAATAATGGCCTGCAAATGAAAGAGTCATTTTGCTGACAGTTTGGATATGCCAAGGAGAGGTCATAAAGTACTTCTTTTAGGTGAAAAAATATGTATGTATAGGAAACAAAGCATATATAAGGATCAATACTAATCACATTTTCAGGCATCTGTTAGGGTCTTGGAACATATCCCTCATAGATAAGGGGAGCCTATTGTGACATTATAATCATATATAATTTTATTAAAGGAAGGAGATAAAAGCAGCATAAACAAGCATTACAATCAGTAGTTTATTTTCAGATGCAAATGCCAGAAAACCAAAGGTCACTCAATTTTAATTATTAGCCCAGAAAAACCACATAAGAGTTATAATTTCCTTCACATGCTAGAAATATTTTTGTCTAGTCTTTGCAGTTTTATTCAAACCCTATATTTTAATGTTATTATGTAGATTATTACTTAAGTTATTAGGTTAAAGTAAAATTCTCATATTGAGTATCCTGCATATGATTTTTAAGTTCTTGTATTGAATTTACCAATAGAGTATAAACTAGCTTTCAAATATGTAATCTAACTCCAGTATAAAATAGGCATTGAAAATTGCATTTTGAAAATACACATTTTTGAAAAAATGCCCTTAATCTATTAAAGTGTTCAGTCAGAAGAATTCTGAATAAAGTATTATAAAGTTTTCCTCTTTATGATTTAGCTAATGCTTTATAAGTGAGAGGTATAAAGTCTCAGATATCATTTGTGTTTTATAAACACTGATTTATAAAATGAGATTCCATTATTTTTAACCTTCTCCTTAATCTGTTTACTAAGACAAGATACTGCTATAAACAGTTGTAATTAATCGGCTATGATAATATAGAAGTAGGCATGGAAAAGAAAAATATAACAAACAGTACATAAAAAGGAGGGTTGAATTTGTTCTTTCAATTATCTTAACAGGAGGTATAAATTTTAATTTTTACAAATAAAAATAATAAACATGAATTCCAAAATTTTTATTGTCATGCACAAAGTGATTTCAATTGAACTTGTGCGGAAGTCTGAAAGTGACCTTGGAGCAATTGAAACTCCTATTTAAATGTGTCTAGACAGAGGAAAGGAGCACTTAACTTCTGAGAGAAGGCTGCAATAGAGACAGCGGTGGAATATGAGCTATAATCACTACCCACCACCAGCATGTCTCCTCTGACAGAGCCTTACATTTACAAACCACTTCTCTACATGCCTTTGAATGATTTTTATGGTCAATTTTGGTTATTATAACTGTATTCACACTATCAGTTGAATGAATGTGATGAAGTGCCAAGATAATATAGTACATCCTTTTAATGTAATGGAAAGTACTGACATTAAAAATGTATACCATATACATGACGTTTAATTTTCTTAAATGTTTTTCACTAAAACACCTCTAAAGTCACGAAGGGTCCCTACTGTATTGCGCCCTTAAACAAATATTGTATTTCAGCCCTAACTCCCTTCAGGAATAAAACACCACCTTAGAGCATAAAGTTGGAAGTGGACAGAAGTTGGAAAAAGTCTTTTTCCTTAGAGGAAGAAAAGGCGCATGCCTGATGTATAAAAGATTATGACACCTGGTTGTTGTTGTTTTTTCTTTTGAACACATGAAGTTAGAACTTCTTTCAGCTTTGGTTTCCTCACATGTAAAATGAAGTGGGATGGAGCTTCTCTACTGGCCTTCCACAAAATGAATTGATGCTCCCAGGCTTTTTATGTATCTGCATAGTGTAATGTTTTTTATTACTTCCGCAATAAAGAGAAAAAAACTTTCTGAATTGCAATAACCGGAAGCTACAGATCTGACGACGTGTTATCATGCCCATTATCCAAGCATTAAAAATCACATAAATGAAGATTTCAGAAACTTCCAATTTCTTTATATAACAAGAATGATTTTCTTTTTCTTTTGGCTTTTAAGAGAAATACACAGTCAGCATCTGATTTTAATAAATTTAGTTCTTACCTGAGAAACTTTTTTTAAAAAAAAATTGCACTTTAATGGAGGGATTCTAACTTTGAAATACTTCAGTTTCTGTTGTTTATTCTAGTGTTTTTAAGGAATTTAAATAACTTTTTGAACAGACTTATCAAGTGATGGATTTACTCTGACTTCATAGGTGCTACAGAGAATAAAACATATGTTTTAATTGGATGGAAAAAGCTTCAGGTGATGCCCTTTTCATTCTGTCCTGTTCCTGGGCCAGCCCAGTTCTGCTGTCCAAGTTCTGAGAGCCCCGTGACTCCAACAAGAAACATATTTCTACAGGACACCGGGAGGGCGAGTCTCCAGTCCGTTCCATTCCATGTTTCCCTCGTGCCACAGTGTTGACTAATTAGGAGACTGAGTATAGCCACATGGATATATAGCAATGGGCTCTTTTAACCATACTGGCTGATCCCAAGTGGAGATCTGTGGGCCCCATATCTCTCAAAAACTTTTGCCTGAATTTAAAAATGTGTACGAAATAATGTATACATTTCCTGTTTCCACTTTCATCCGTACTACATACTGACTCCTTTTCTCTTCGAGATGGTAGTGGAGGCCCCTCTGTGGTATAAAATTCTGTGTGCAGATCACACCTGAACATTCACAGCTTCATATTAATAGGTCGTTATTTTATGAAGAGCAAGCTTAGCATCTTAAGTGATCCTGATTCTTACCTACGTGTTTCTTCTTTAGAGATAACCCTAATGCTCATTGACTTTTTTCCAAACTGTATACCAAAAAAATTAAGCTTCCAGAGCCTTTCTTTCTTTTTATCTAACTGTTCATAACTCAGTATGAAACAGTTTTACTTTTTTATATAAATTACGATTTTATTAAATTTTTCTTATTTAATTGTTAAATATTTTTTGTTCTTGAGCACATTGATCTATTTTTATCGCTTTTCCATATACCAACTGAATTCCAAAAGTATAGTTTGTGTCTATGGCCATGGCACCATGAACAAGCCTGATCCCATCCGATCTTGGAAGCTAAGCAGGGTTGGTCCTGGTTAGTACTTGGATGGGAGACCACCTAGGAAGACCAGGTGCTGTTGGCATGAAAAATAAAAAAAAAAAATAAGGGATTGTAAGCTGACAAGGTCCTTGCAATCTGTGAGGTCAACCAAGGGGTGCCTCGCTTCAAAAAAAAAAAAAAAAAAAGTATAGTTTAAAGTGGCTGTTAAAAAATAAGTTTCTGTATTGTTAACCAGAGTAAGAAGAATACAGGTAGTGGAATAGGCATGGCCAAATGCAAAGAGGCTTGAGGAAACTTCAAACACTTAGAAACATTGAAGCATCATGACGGATAAGGCTACCTCTTCTAATGGCTGGTATAACTTAATATATTATCTAAAATATAAAAATTAATCAAATAACTGTAATGACATGATTTTTAAAAACATCTCTTTTAATATAGAGCATGAAAACGTGTAATCAGCATCAATCCCAGCTCGCACTGAATTATTTCTTCTTGCCTAATATGTAAAAGTCATGACCCATCACTTTGATTCTGAAAAAAACAATCACATTGTTATATTTATTAGTCTACAGGAGGTTTACCTTCTTCACAATAAAATCACACTGCTTCAGACACAGAAAAATATGTCCTTATACAAGTCACAGGACAATCAATAGAAAATTCCACTGAGTGTTTCATTGGCTGTTTGCCAGTCCCTTAGAGGAAAAAAAATGCTACTGATGTGCAGTGTGATATCAGTTTCCTCTCCTAAGGAATATGAGATGCTCTCCTCCAACCAACATTGACAGAAGACTCAGACATCTCACAATCTAACCTTATAATATACTCTCTCCTGGGGCATTAGGAGACTTTATCATACAAACATTTGAGAACAGAGAGTTAATGGTAAATAAAAAAAAAAAAATCGAACTAGAAATATACTGAGTGCTGAAAAGAACAAGGGAAATTAAAAGTTAAATGACTAAATAATATTTCATACAAATTAGCTTCAGGACAAAAACACTAGTTAACATAAGTTAGAAAATTTAAAGACCGAACAGAAATCTTACCTATTTCAGTTTGTTCAAAGTGCTAAGCTATGCACAAAGGGAGTAAATTATTGTTTTCTAAAAGTTCTGCAACAACACACATAGACAAATGAGGCAAATTAAGCAAGAATATCCTATACATTCTGATTGATGGTCACTTGTCTTCTTTGGCTTGGGGAATAGGATGGATAGACACATGCAAGCAGTCAAAAAACTCCATGCTATCTTGCCACTTACCTTTAAATTTTTAGAGATCCTAAATTGGTAAAGTGAAAATAAATATCCCATTTTATTTAATAAAACAAATTTTTGATACATTCCACCTTTACCATCCAATGATCATTTGAGAAATCATGTTTATTTAGTTTTATTTAAAAAAATAATTTTATTTAAACTTACTAGCATATAGGGTCTGATATTTTCTATATTCTGAAACCAAATATAGTGTGTTGTTAAACATTATATCTTACAGAGTACTTTGTTCTTAAGATGTAGTACTTTACCTTCTAAATGTTCATGTTGGAAAAAATAAAGATAAAAACGAAGGAAAAGAAAGAAGGAGAGAAAGGAAAGGAGTAAAATAGGGATGGAGGGAAGAAGGACAGAAGAAAAAATGGACAGACTGTTGAGGTGCTTAGGAGGTAGGTTTTACCCACAAATGTCGAGTCATTTAGTTTGTTACTTGCAACAAACTATAGTATACCGAAGAACACCAAGACACAGTGTGATCCATTTCAACATGTATAATTCACATGTTATCTGGAGACTTCCAGAAAAATTCACTCTGAGTGTGACTGGCTGTAACCCCATCCACCTACTGTGGTAGTTCAAAGACCCCCCAGCATTTCTCAGATTTCCTAAGACTTAATTCCCCTCAGCCATCTCCACTCTAGGCTTGCTTTCACTGAAACTGTTCAGTTTTTAGTTATTTCGTTCCACGTGCATTGCCAATTATAAACCAAATAGACTAAGTCATATAACTAAATTCCTTCAACAACTGGAAGACACATGAAAATATATCTGGGCAAGTTGGGAGGAGAAAAATTAAGCTCGCAATAAAACAAAGAGTATTAAAAAATCTCTATTGTTAAAATATCTTTTGACTGTGGCATTAGCAGGGAATTTCCACCAGCTGCCTTTTTTCCAGGCTCTGTCTCAACCTAATCTCTTTTAGGCTCCTCAGTCCATGCTCTTCCCTGGGCCTCTTCTCATCCTCCTGTGTTGTTCCCAAGAGATAATCCTTTTTCTTCCTTCTTAATATAGTTGTTCATCCTTAAGGTCCTTGAAATGCTAGGTCCATTTTCTTTTAATATACAGAATTATCAAATTGCTCAACATAACAGTAAAATTCTATATCACAAAGTTGGCCCTCTGAGCAGGTAGTTCTAGTTACGCTTATCCCGTTTCCCCCTCAGGTACATCTAACATATAAATGTAGCTTTTTGTAAGAGAAATGGAAAGGAGAGGTGAACAACGTTGTGTAAAGATGTTTATTATACTTTCCAGTGATAAAAAAAAAGGTAGATATATTATAGCCTCTAAAGTTTCATCCTACTGTTTTTTTTTTCTCTAGCATAGTGGTTCTCAATTGGGGACAGTTTTGTCCCCCATGAGATATTTGCAAATGTCTGGAATCATTTTCAGTGGTTGCAGTTGGGTAGGAGAGTGCTACTGGCATTTCCGGAAGCCAGAGCTGTTGCCAAACATCTGAAAACACACAGGACAAGCCCCATAATAAAGAATTATCTGAACCGAAGTGACATTAGTGCTGACACTAAGGAACCCTGTAGCAATACCAAAATTTGAAGAGTTAGCTATGTATTTTTTTTAATATAATACTGTAAAAAATTGAATTAAACTAGGTAAAATTTTGTCATGTAAAAATGATAAATGTATGATAACACTGCGTTTCATAGAAATCGATGGCTATACCTGCCAGTCCTTCAACCATATGTGAGCCGCTGGTGTTCTAATCTCCTTTCCCCCAGCGTTTCTGGCTCGCACCTCATACTATAGTCCCTCTGGAGAATGTGAGGAACCTCAGTCTCATGCACCCTAATAAAAAGTGCCTTATTTCCTGGGGCTCCCTCTAACTAAAAGAGCCTTTTTTTTTCCTATTCTCCATAGCATTATAATACGAGTTATTATTAAAAGCATTAAATAAAAGCATCTCCTCCATAAAACTTCTCTAAAACTTTCTCCCACCCCCACAGAAAAGATATTTTTATTTTCTCTTCTATGTTCTTATCAGTATTTTGAATAGTTTTATTACAGCATTTATTCTGTTATCTTTGGTAGGCTCTTTATGCACTTGTCTATTAGACTAGGTAGCACTTTATTTATTTATTTACTTACTCATGTATTTATTTATTATGTGTACCTATGTGTATATATATGTATATATGTATTTTTTACTAAATTATTTTTGACCATAGTCTGTTGCATGACAGAAACTCGAAATCATGGTGACATGGGAAAACTGATCATTATAATGACACCATTAGCTTTTATTTACATTTACAGTGTGTTTGGTTTATTATAAATGTTTCTTTATTAAATATTAACTTCATTTAATATGTGAGGAAATTTGAGTTTGTGGCAAATTATATGTTTAGCCAAGCCAGAGTTTTCAATTCCATTTTCTGAATCTCCATTTCAGACTCTGAAATATTGGGTTGCAATATGTATTTTAACAAAGATCAGACAAAACTAGATGCTATGTGAGTGTTGAGAGAACAATGGCCGTAGCTCTTGTTGATATGTTAGCGATGTCACGGAACAGAATGGACATGTTTACTCTGGGCGTTGGAAGGTAAGCAGTCATAGTGAAGAGGAATCACGTTTTCTTATTCTCAATAATTCTAATATCTGCTGTAATGTAGGCACATGTTACGATCTTAATGATAGTTGCTAGCACTTAGCACTTGCTGTATACCAGGAAAATTTCTAAATGTTTTACATGATTGGTTCATTTAATTCCCACAACAATTGTACAAGTTAAACATTACACCCACTGATATACAGATGAAGAAATAAAATAACAAAGGATAAGTAATTTGAAAAAGTATATGTAGCTAATAATTTGTAAACACAATTTACTCCAGACCTCATGTACAACAGTGGATTTAAGAGGGAAAGAATTAGCAGTATGCAGACTACCCAGAACCAGCAAGATGCAGTATTAAGTGTATTGGAAATTAGTGTGAAAAAAGTCCAGACCTAACTGAAAAAAAGGTAGGAAGAATACGTGAATTGCAAATAAACTTGTTTTTTTTTATGTTGTGCAGATTATAACGATCATTTGTATACCTTACTGCATATTGAAATACCAACACATTTTTATAAATACATATAAAAATAAATTTTATATATCGTCATCACATAAATAAGGATTATGAATAGAAGAAATCATAAGGTCTCTTACAAAGGAAGTATAACCCTGACACATGCTCAGCATTCCAAATAAATAAACACAAGTATTGCACTAAAAGCTAAAAGAAGTTTATTATATATATATATATATATATATAATATCTCCAGAACCTACCCCCATACACACATTTTTATGTATTTTAATGGCTTTCTAGTGTCAGAGATATGTTATAGAGAATAAAGCAAAGTATAAATAAAAGGTAACGATAATAAAACATTTCAGAGAGAATGATGTATAAATAGACTTGCTTAAATTATTATATGAATATCAGGTATCAAAAATTAAAGTTCAAAGAGGAGAGGAGAGGTAATTGTTGGTAGAGAAACCTAAGAGGTAGTAGGTTGATGATCGATTTCTCAATTTCTGATTTGTTATTTAGTGTAACTGTTTTCCATCTTTGTTTTCTTCTTTGTCATTGCCCATTTAAGAGTAAAGTCTCTATTTTTTGCTCCTTTCTCACTCCTAATAATTGGTGGAAATTTTTTGGAAAGAAAAAAAAAAAAAAGCTAATTCCCACAGTCGGTAATCCTTACAGATTTCTTTTGCCTCCGCTTAATCATGCTTCTTCCTGAGGCTGAACTGTGTATAGAGGGATCAATTACAGAGAAAAGCTGGAATGACAGTCTAAGTCTTCTGTGACTTGATTATATCTAAAGTTTCTTACTGAAGCCAGTGAGACACTCCCTCCAGGCATGGATCATTGTGTCGTGATCATCATTGGAAGAAAGAGAAAAACAGGAGGGAGGGAGAGAGAGAGGAGAAGGAGAAATGATACTGGTACTTACTGAATGTAGAATTTGGTATTTCTATGAAGAGTGGACACTTGATAATTTTTAAATAGGTCACACATGTTCCTTTCTGCTTGACAGCATTGCTTAGAAAGAAAACATGAAGCAGTATTCAACATGACAATCAATGTTGATATCATGCTCCCTTTTTAAGGGTACTACCTGGAAGAAAAAGAAAAAAATATGTTTCTAGTGCTATAACCAAATATAGATTAATATTTCAGAGGTTTTAAGAAATTTCTCTATATTCTAAAATAAGAGATACATTAATGAATAATTTACATCTTAGATTTTTCAATTCTTTTTATTGTTCAAATATTATTTAATTCAGTTTTATTCATGTCTACATGTTTTATGAATTTTTGAAAACATTTTATATTGAGTATTATATAAAGCAAAGTCTAATATAAAGTCATCTGAAGTCATAGAAAGTGATTTTTAGTACTAAACCATTTTAATATTGACATTTCTTAAAGTAAGATATGTGAAACATCAGTAGAGGCACAGAGTGTTATACACAGACATTAAAATAAATGGGTGAGTTGATTATTATGAGCAAAAACAAAAGAACAAAACTACTGAAATCATAGGAAGTGGTTGATTTCTATTTTTTTGAATCATAAGAAAGCTTTTAGCAAAGTACATGACTTTCTGAACCTGCCATAAACCTTATTCAGAAAATGGGAAACTACAGCTAGCAGTTAATGTCAGAATGAGAAAAAGACAAAGAAAAACTCCAGCTGTTATGTATATTATATTTTTAGTGAAATAATTTGTTATGGCTTATTCTTTACCACAGCAGACACCTTATTCAGACAATGGCTAATGGATGTCAGAATTCTGGTAAGAGATTCAAAAACTCAAGTAACATGAAAATTGAATTCTGTTTATTAGACTATGAAATGATAAAAAAGTATTTTAAAAGGCTTATGAATGATTGAGGTTATCCAAACAGTGTCAGTCTATTAATGCTGCAAGTCTTCTATAACAAAAAGCTTTGGATCTATAATACTGTATTTGATACCACCTGGGAGCTAAAATTTGCAGAAAGAATTACATCTAAAAATTCCAAATGAAATTGACTTAAGTGACTGAACCTAAAATGAACTTGAAATCTTTAGCTAACTGGATAATTTGTTCCACTTCCTTTTCTCCAATGTTCTAAAAAATGCAATATTTTAAAATACGTTAGACAGTCATTAAAGCTCAATTTAATAACTCTTTTTACCACAACTAAGATGACGGTTTAGAAGATTTAAATGGTCAGCCATTTGAGTATAAAAGATATGAGGAGTCATTTTGTGTGTGTGTGTGTGTACCTTAGGTTTGAAATAAAATAAAAGTAATTGACCAATAAAGACAAATTTAATCCAATAAGAGAGAAATAACTATAAATTATACACAATTCATGTAAATTGTTAATATGTTAGAATAATTTGCTTAGTCCACTAATAAGTGTATAAAAAATGTTTACCTGTGCTCTTAGAATAAGTTTGTTGGTTTAAAGATACCAGACTTACAGAAAAATTTATTGAAGGCAACTATCATATTAAAATACTTTTATTGGTAAATCTTCATTCCTTTTTGGATCTGATTAATCATGGCATATGAAGAACATGTGAATATCCTCCTCTAGCCATGGAGTACTTACCAGAGGCTTACAAAGTATTAACAAGTCTTAGTTTCTGCAAACTTTTCTTAATAGCATACTATTCTACATGTAAGAATACCCTAAAAATACTGTAGGTACATTTTAAGACAAAATTAAAATTGTTCACATAAGTTCTAGCTTTTTCAGAATATTGTGTAAGAGCTAATCAGACAAATATTTATCTCAAATTTTATGAGTGCTTTGATATAAAGTTTTACAGTTGGAATTAGCCCTTATGAGTGAATGTGCCCGTGTGGATAAGAGATGGCCAAGGCACAGGAAACAGACTCCATACCCAGAAATATATGCCAAGCATGCCCTCTGGAAAAGCTATCATATGAAGTTAATTTATTGAAATGAACTCTAACTATGGTTTTACCCAAGTAACTGAAAATTAAAAGGAATTATGTAAACAAACATCTTGAAAACTTCATGTTACTTATCATTAATCTTTTTCAAAGTTTTATTTCATCAAAACTTGATAAAATTCATCACTTCTATACTTTTTACTGTATTTTTTCTCTTTAAAAAATTATGTCCTTGTTCAAATACCACATTATCAGAAATTTCCTCCCTGATTCCCTGAATTAAGTCACCTCCATTTCAGTCACATGTTTTATTTTTAATAGCACACATCACATTTCAAAAAGATCTTACAAAATTGTTTTCTTGTTTATTGTCTACTCTCATTCTCCTCCATGTACAATGAGAGCAGCACCTTGTGGGTCTAGTTTACCCAAAAGTCACATGCTTATTTTGAGACTACTTTTTTTTGCACAAAATGGAACTCAATTTTATATACCACACATGAGTGAAATCCTATGATTCTCAACACTTTGATATATTTCACTTAACATGACTGTCTCTAAATCTGTCCATATTGTCATAAATGACAGTATTTCATTGCTTCTTATGGCTGAGTAATATTGAACTATATATATGTATAAAACTAAAAGCAAGAAACAAAAACAAACTAAACACATAGACACAGACAACGGTGTAATGTTTACCAGAGGGAAAGGGAATGGCAAGGAGGTAGATAAAAGTAAAGGGGGTCAACTATATGGTGACAGAAGATTTGACTGAGTGGTAGTGAAGGTCAATTGCATTAGGTGGTGAGCACACAATGCAATATACAGATGACGTATTATCGAATTGTACACTTGAAACCTATATAATTTTATTAACTAATATCATCCCAATAAATTTAATTTTAACAAGAGAAAAATGGGACTCAATAAATAATTGTTATGTAAAGAAATTGGAAGTTTCTGAAATCTAAGCCTAAAAAGATTTTGACTAAATTTATTTCTATGCTAACAATTGTAGAAAAGAGTATGTGAATTACTTTCTTTATAGTTCTTATATGCTAATCCTCATAAGAATTCTCTGCACCTCATATATAGTGAGGTCATAAAAAGGTACAAATAAGTGTTATAAATGTTGAAAGTGGAGTCACAATTATTCTTCTTCATATACTCTGTCTAACAAGCATTTCTGCTACAACTCGAGTACGACAAAATTACTAAAAAGTTTGCATTCTGCAAACTTATCATAAAAAAAAAAAATATCAGGGCTAATGAGTAAAATGGGCTCTGAACAGTTCACTGAAAATCTGTATGATTTTATAACCATAACAGTAACAGTAACAACAATTACCCTGAAAGAAATACTAGCATAGTTAAAATATATTGTTTTTAGTCAATACAAAAGTATTCAGTAAACATAACATTTAGACATTTAAAAAGGTAAATGGCTTTGATAAAGAATTTTTGCCAGCGAGTTATGGAAATCAAGGCACATACAGTGCACAAGGAGGACAGATCTCCAGAATAAACATTCTAAGGTCCAAGGAAGACAGAGTTTCCAGGAATACCAAGGCATGAATGGCCTTTGTACAACCAACCTTCTTCAGTATCTTCGCCGCTACTTGGTGGTGAAAAATATTAATGTGTGGGGACAAACAGCATGTGAATAAAAATTAAATCTGCATCGCCTTAAACATGTTCCTCATTCACTGTTTATGTACAAGCTAATCGGCATTGTGGAGACAATCATAGCAGCATGTAATTTACTTTGTTTTGAAAGCATATGCATTAATATGTATTGGCTGATTTTCTCTCAAATGATGGTTTTATGATAGAGACTAGTACACTTTTAGACATTAAATGGAGGAAATTTTGTTTCCCCAAAGAGCAAAACATGAATTTCATTTGGTTGTTGCTATATCAATCATTATCATCATCATCATCATCATCATCATCATCATCATCATCATCATCAATCTCTTATATGCCCAGCCTTAGAAAAGACTTGCAGAATACTGAACTGAATTGAATTTAAAAATGTAGTTTTTAATGTTATACTTAGGCTATCATGTTATTCTTCTATTAAAATCATAAGCAAATAAAATTAATGAGATTTCTAGGAAAATTACATGTTTTATTCAGATATTTTATATTCACTTGATGAGACATTAAAATAAAAATGATATAGCCTGAGCTTAAATGACAGTTACATGGCTAATTCTGAAAGGAAAGATTCTTAGAAAAGATTGACATAATTTATTTTGGATTTTATAATACCAGGTTTTTAAAAACTTCTTTCTCTATTACTAGACTACAAACACTTCTGATTTCCATGACATGTTTATTTTTGCAGGTATTCTATTTGCCAGTCCGCCAGGATTTCTAACTCACTTTCACTCTGAATTTATAAATTAATTGTTCTAACTACTGAATATATACCCAATGAGCAGGTCTAGGAATGTGTTTTCAGTTAAACATGAACTGTAGAAGAACAAACAAAAAGCAAAAACTTTTTATTCATTGAAAAATAACTTTTCAATTTAAAATTAATAATGAACATAAACTCACTTAACTGACCAATGTTATGTTGAAGTTCATTCTCATTTTTAACGAGCTTTGGACATTTTTGTTTTGTATAAAATTATTTTTGTTTACTATGGAAAAATCTATGATGTAATCTATTATTTGTAATTTTTAATAATCTTAGAGTACTTTGTAATAAATGTTCCACACATCTGATGCAACACATGATTTAACAAATATGTGGGTGGGGGGAAATAGACTTACCATGTATCTCTACAACAAGTTTCTTTATGCATTTATTTCATGCCACAAACATGCTTTCATTTTCCATTTTCAGACGCCCAGCTCTACTGTATTTTAGTTTAGTTAGTAAACATTTATAATTGTAATATACAGCCAAATAGTTTTTCAAAGCAATATAGATATTTTCATATGCTTCTTTAATATATTTGGAACTTCTTTTGCATGTCTAATTATATGTCAGTAGGTAGCAGTGGTATCTGATGTTTTCTACACTGGAAATTTGTCCTACAAGACTCAATATATAAGCAATAGTCATGGTACAGTCTGCAATTCTCTTCATGAAGAGCAATACATGGTTTAGAGATGGATAAAGGCAGAACATTTAGAAAAATTCAAGCTGTGAAATCAAAGAAGGTATGAAAATCAACTAATTCTATACTTTTTCAAATTAAATAAATCAATTTCAAGGAATTTTGGTGTAGTGGCTTTAGTTGTTCAACTTCTTTGAAAAAGACAAGTTTTATTGATTAGCAGGCAGAGTCAGGGGAAAAGCCAAAAACATTGATTTCATAAGAAATACTATGAAGAGTGAGCCACAACTTTAGTTGAAGTTTTGTCAATACAGATGAAGCAAATGTTTTGAAGTAAAATGTCTCTTATGTGATGATAGAGGAGGAACTAAAACTTTAATTCTTGTTATAAAAGTCTCTCTGAGATTATCTTGTTCTGTCTGTTTCTTAAATATATACCATATTCCTAAAGTGACAAAATACGTTAAATATATTTGTCGTCCTCGCGTTTCTTCCAGCTAAATGTATTGCTTACTTCCTATACCAAAAGGTAATTTGACCAAATGTGTAAATGAATTCTATTAGTGAATGCCAGACAAATAAGGGATCATTTTATAGATTCATTTCATGAATATAGACTTTAGATCCCAATATTCTGGTTTCAAACCTAAGCTTTACCTTATGTGACTATTAACATTTGGATCAGCTACTTCATCTCCTTGAGCAGCTTGTTTTCTAATTACAACAATATAACAGCAACGACAACAACAAAATGGTGATAATAATAATTACCACCTATGTTCATTTTGAGGATAAAATAGCTTGGTAGTAATGGTAACTCTTTCTAATGCTAATATTTTCAAGAAGTATATGTTTTAAATTTTTATAACAACCCTATAAGTAGGTACTATTACTTTCTCCAATGTGCAAATGTTGAAATTGATATACAACTAGTATTTGGAGAGGCAGGAAGTGAACACAGATAGTTAGCTTCAGAGTCTGTTGTTTCCCACCAGAGCACTAGTTTTATCAAAGGACCTTATCTAGGCCTGACAAGTGCTTAATGAATGCTGGCTCAAAAGATCAGGATAAGACAGAGGGATTCTAGGAAAATGGGAACATTGTACACTGACAGTGTTTCCCTCTCCCTCCACTTCCACCTTCAATCCATGTTTCTTTCCTGACTCAAAGGACTCCAGGGGCCCTCAGGCAGCTTTATGAATGGAAGGACTGGGTTCTGAGGAATTTTATGCCAAAATAATTGGCATATGTGTTCTATTCAGTGTGCTGAGTGAAGAGCTAAGCAGGAAAGTAACAGATTCTGAAACATGCTGTACCATCAGAGATCTGTGCCTTCCCAGATGATATCACAGTTGTTGTCATTGTTATTATTCAATTCCAAGTTGTTTTTTGTGTTATTCATGGTTTTATTTTACTGGGTTTGTATTTATTTGCTCTTCTTGTTACAGGCTGGAATTTCTTAGGCCATTTGCAATTTTCTTTGTTGAACCACCGAGGCTTACTCAGGTCCAGAGGATGTTGCTTTTAAAATGGATATTAAAGGTAAACTGTTTCTATATCTGTGCCAAAGAATGTTATCTGTCAGGCCCTTCTGAACCTTAAGAAACTTCCTTGATCTCTTGATCCCTGATGTTTGAATACCCGTCCACCTTAATTGGGACAATTCAACTTCTGTCTATTTCTGGGACACAAAAAGCAACTAGAAATAAGTTGATGATGATAGTGATGATGATGATGATGATGATGATGATGATGCTATCACTTTGGGAGATTTAAATTCTACATAAAATACATCTTTAGCTAAAGAATATAATTTATCAACTCAATAATTCTGCATATAAATGTTGGAAGAGAAAGACACTGTTGAATCCTACATAATCCTACCTAGGTTACCTAATGTGATACATATCTTAAAGAGCTGACAAAAACGTAAGGAGATGGAGATTCTGAAGAAAAATGTAAGGCAGATATAGAAGAGACAATCATTAAATATATTAAAAAAGAAATTTTCCCAGAGCAAAGAATCAGCTAGTTAAAGAACTCAATAAATTTAAAGAGATAAAGGATCAAAGACACACATCAGGTAAATTTTCTGAATTTTGTATAGAAGGAGAAAGTACAATAATTCAAGACAAAAAAAATACCTATAAAGAAAAGAGCACCAGATGGCATCAGATTAACATGCACAACATGACAAAATAGAAAACTATGAGATTGTTTATTCAGACAACAGGGAGAATTCTAGCCTTCTCCGAAATCATTCAATTGCCACAGGAAGAGAAAGCTATTTGAGGATATCAATAACTCAGAGAAGATAACATATAAGTACTCCACTAGAGGAAAATATAGCTACATTTAACTGTCTGAGACTTAAATTTGGATAGTGAGTGAGGCTTCATTATTCAAATCTATATGATTCTTGAGTCTCATATATTAGATAGCCAGAGTTCCCTTCTTTGACTATTGTCCTAATTCCTGGGACCTGTGAATATGTTTTAAATTAATGTGGTGAATGGGATTTTGAAGATCTTGAGTTGGAGGAATAATCTAGGATTATCTAAATGGGTCCAGTGTAATCACGAGAGTCCTTTTAAATGGAAGAGGGAGGGAGGAGTGTCAGACAAAGAGATGTGGCTCCTAAAACAGGTTGGAGTGATGAAATTGATGGCTGTGAAGCTGGGCAGCTTCTAGAAGCCAAAAAAAGTTCTCCTTTACAGCCTCCAAAAAGAGTGCAGCTCTGCTCACATCATGATTTTACCCCAGTGAGACTATTTTGAACCTCTCATCTTCAGAACTATAACATAATAAGTTTGTGTTGTTTTAAACCTTTGTGGTATTTTTTTTAAATATATATAGCAGACACAAAAACTAATACCAGGAATATCTCAAAAACAGGCATCCTAATATTTTTAGCTGCTGAGTTCAAGAGAAGGCATTCACATAACAAGGGATATCTGTACCCAAGTCATTCTCAAAACCAACTAATAAACCAGAGCAATGTCTGGCTTCCAGGCAATGAAAAGAAATGGAACTAGTGGTGAACAAAACAGAGCTCTTCTCTTTCTCCTCTTTCCTATCTCTCATGCACTCCTTCCCCATCTCTCTTTCTGCCTTATTTCTAACACACACACACACACACACACACACACACACACACACACACACACTTGAAATAATAGAATAATTAATATATGGACCATAAGTGCCAAATGAGAAATCTAAACGTGGAAAGCAAATATGAACTGAGGAATTCTAATACTGTAATTTTTTAAGTCAAAACTAAGAAGTCCTTACTGTAAGACACATTATTATTTTGTATAATTCTAGAAGAGAATAAATCTCTCCATTTGTAAAGAATGCATATTACATGCATGATTCAACAGTGTGATCTTACAGAAAGAAATCTGATTTCACATATTTTTACTTTTTAAATTTTACTTTTAAATTTAAGATTCATGTAGAAGAACTGAAATATGTAATTATGGCTTTGGTCTAGAAATAGTCAGAGATTGATAAAACTAGGTAATTTAGGAATCAATTTCATTTTGTATATGTATGTGTTTATTTAATAACTAAAATGTAAAAGTTTATTTCAGTGGGAAAATAGTAAACCATTTATTTTTTTAATTTTTAAATTAGTTAATTATTTTTATGGTAACATTGGTTAATGAAATCCAATAAGTTTCAGCTGTACACTTTAACAGTAAGGCACATATATGTTTACACTATGTGTTCACCTACTATAGTTAAGATTTCTTTGTGTGACCACATATTTAACCCCCTTTACCCCAAGAACCTCCCCTTCTCCCTTCCCTGCTACCTTCTGGTAACCAGTAGCCTATTGTCCATGTCCACGAGTCTCTGTTTGTTTGTCCTGTTCTACTGTCACTTTTAGGTTTATATCCCACATATAAGTGATATCATGTGATTTTCAACTTTTTCTGTCCGATTTATTTTGTTTAGCAAGATATCAGCAAACCATTTAATCAATGTATTGACATATCTGGTTATCTATCTGAAAGAAAATAATATATGTCCACAGTTCTGATAAATAAAGCTAAAAATATGTTTAAAAAAATACAGAAGCATCTTACAAGAAAATCAGATATAGCTCTTACAACACTGGGCAGAAAAAACCTATCAGAAAAAAAAAAAATAGACATGTTAAAATATATAATATCTAAGTATTTGTATGGTAAAATATACCTTAAAAATCATCAGAGAAATCATAAATCTTAGGAAAAATATTTATGTTAGTAACAAGTTTGTTAAATATTTAATATATACAAAATCTACTAAAATGAACACTGAAAACACAAATAGTTCAATATAGTGCTATGCAAAGTATATGAATAAGAAATTTATAGACATTGTCAATAAGCACAAGATACGATGTTCAACTTTACCAGTATTTAGGATAATACTAATTTTAAAAAATTCACAAAAATTCAGGAAAAAAAAAAAACATTATATTCTAATCCTGCCAAGAATTTGTATCAGTGGTGGAAACAAATAAATAAATAAAACAATCTAACAATACCTACAAATATTCAAAACATATAGTCTTTGATCAGGCAATCCCTTTCGATGAATCAATGCCTAGAAATAAACATATATATTTATTTATGTGGTCATGTTTACATACATATTTATTACAGTATTTTTTATAATGAAAAAAAATTTAAAATAAAATATATATCCAGAAAAGGTAATGACTGAGTTATAGCATGTCATATCACATAAAATCAAATATTACATTGAATGATAATTCATTATTTAATAATATTAGATATAGTCACTTAAGACAACGGATTAGAGTTTTAGCAGCCAATCTGGGAGAATTTTCACTAAGTTGTGTTGAATGAGAACATCTACTCATGTGTACAAATGTATGTATATATGTATCGATAAAGATATTCTAGATCATTGACATGGATTATGTTGGGGTGGGCCTGGGAGAGGTCTGGGTGGAGGGATGTAAGTGGTAGAAGTTGAAAAAGATAGGGTAGCCTAGAGTCTTGCTTATCTTCCTAGCATTTCATCTCCCAATCTGGTGGCTAAAATGGCTGAAGACTAACTTTCTCACCAATCCTTATGGCTAAAGTAGAGAGACATGACCCAATCTCAGACAATCGGTAAAAGAGAAGTTTAAGATGGCACATCTTGAAAGTATTTTCTTCTTTATTAATAAGAGATTCACAGAAGGAAGTGCTCATCTTTTTTTCAGGATTTTAGTATTTATTGATATGACACCAGAAACTACTATGTCTGTGTTGTAACCAATAGAGGAGAAAGTGACATCCCTGGTAAAATAAGGAGAGCAGAGGAGGAGGATAGAGAGAAAATGTCAGTTAAACAGTGATTTAACTGTGGAACTTGCCCTATTTCTTGTCTCCTTGTTATGTGAGGTCATAAAGCTTATATTATTTAAATCCCTTTTAGTTGATTACATGTAAAAATACCACAAGTGTTTCAACAGGAATAATGTGTAAAGGAAAAGAAATTTATGAAATGATAATGTTTAGACACTTTTTAAAACACATAGATATGTATATAATACAAAATCAAAATATTATTATTTTATCACCATTTAATATAACTAGAGTACTAAAATAGTTAATATCAATAGCAAGATAAATAGGGAACTAATTTCAAATAGTATATTTAGTTTTAAAGTTTTCTAAATGATCACTTAGAAATGATCATTTAGAATGCTCATTTAAGTGATCGTCTAGAAATGATCATTTAAAAGTTGATCACTTTTTTTTATTTCAAATGTTTTTACCTCCCTTTGTCAATGCTAGAGAGAACTGTATTTCCCAAGCTCCCTTTCTCTCTGGTTTCCAGGTAGTTTGAGTCGTTAGCTTTTACTGGTGGAACATTTGCGGGTAGGAAAAAGGGGAGAAGCCAGAGTATTCTCTTTTCCATTTTTGCTCCTTGTAGTCTTTCAAGTAGTGAATGCATTTCCTCCATGGATCTAATTCCTAATCGTTACCCCCCATCCAACACTTGGCTGTGGATTCTGGGCTACAGGAAAACCACTTTCTGCAGTTGCACCTAACCCATTGGGTGATATCATTAACTGCAGCTTTTTATTTTTTTATTTTTTTGGATAAATTTATTTAAATTAGTTTCAGGTATACAGTACATTGGTTAGAAATCTATATTGTTCTTAAAATGATTCTCCCAATTGCTCCCTCCCTCCCCTGGCCCTCTACTTAGCCATCATAGTAATGCTAACTGCATTCCCTGTTATTGTGACCATCTATCAACTACTTCTTTAATACTTCACCCCATTCTTCCAGCCCCCCAACCCATTCCCCTCTGTCTGTCACCAAATTGTCCACATATTTGTGAGTCTGTTTTTGATTAGTTTTGTTCTTTTTGTTTCTTATAATCCACATATAAGTGAAATCGTATGGTATTTATCTTTCTCTGTCTGACTCATTTCACTCAGCAAATAACCTCTAGGTCCATCCATGTCATTGCAAATGGTAGGATTTCATTTTTTTAATGGCTGAGTAATATTCCATTGTATATTCAAACCATAATTTCTTTATTCAGTTATCTGTTGATGGGCATTTAGGTTGCTTCCATATCTTGGCTATTGTATTTTAAAATTTCAATGCTCAGACCACATTGAGACTACTTGCATCAGAATTTCCGGGGCAAAATAGAGGCATCATATTTTAAAATGCCTCCAAAATTGAGACCTAATTCTCTAGCTCTAGAGATAGTCACAATATTCTAATTCCTTATCAACACCTGTGTAGCTTCTCAACTCTTATTTGGAAAATCTAGATTGGTTAGTTTTCTAGACCGGACATTACTATTATTACTATTCTGCTAGAATTAATAATGAATTAATTAAGGTACAGCATGGTGACTATATTTAATAATACTGTATTGTATATTTGAAAATTTATAAAGTTTTCATCACGAGAAAAGAAATTATAATTATATGTGGTGATGATGTTAACTAGACTTATTGTGGTATTTTGCAATATATATAAATAAATTGTTTTTTGTGTACTTGAAACAAATCTAATGTTATTTGTCAATTATATCTTAATTAAAAGTAAATGAAATAATGATAATTAATATAAGATAACTAGATGACTGGACACCCAATAATTTTCGCATTTGTGAATACGAGAATGCATCAAAATAGGCAGAGGAAGGATTGCGGCAGCAAGCCTGGGATGGTCCGGCAGTGTCTCAGTGCGAGTCAAGCATGTTCATCTCTTGTGTTCTCACAGGCAATGTAGGAAATGATCAAATAGAATAACTGAAACTGCATATAACAAAAACTGATAACCTCAGGAATTCATCTCATCAGTTCACATTTTCTATTTATTTTGAACTGAATTTATAAAAATGCACATTTTCTTTTGGTTTAAGTATAAAGCATTAGGTAGAGAGAAATTCTAAAGATTAAGAATTTAAAATAAAATAATCTCAGTAGAACTTCATTCCTTTTGCCAAAACTTTCCTAAATTTTTTTATTTTCTAATGATAAATATTGCTCATAAAAATGGTAATTCAAAAATCATCTTTTTTTCTTACTCTGGAAATAAAATGTATCAACATAAATGATTCCTTAAAATAATAGTTATAAAATTAATTTTTTATGTTAAAAATCATCAAAGTTATTAATCAACAATCTTTATATAACATAGGTTTAGTCTTTTTGAAAAAAAACACTTTCTAAACTTGTGTCTAATCAACAAGTTTATTAAAGCAATTACTTTTGGTTACAAGTACTTTTGGTTAAACTGATTGGTCATGATTCCTTTTAAACACTTTTTATGTTTTATGTAATGCTTATCCTTGACAATCATTCCATCATTGACATCACTAATAACAGGCTATTGCAATACTAAACAATTTCACCAAGGTTTATTTTGTCTTATATTTTTCCAAGCATTTATTAACATAGTATAGAGCAGATGGATATTATTACCATTTTTAAGATGCAAGTATTAAAACACAAGCATGTCACCTAAAAGCCTGATCTCAGAGGGAATGCTTTCATTTTTTTTTATCACTGAGTATAATACTAGTTATGGGTTTATCATATATGATCTTTATTATGTTGAGGTACTTTCTTTCTATACCCATTTTATTGAGTGTTTAATCATATATAGATGTCGAATCTTGTCAAATGCTTTTTCTTCATCTATTAAGATGACCATATGATTTTTATTCTTTGTATTGTTAATGTGGTACATCATGCTGATATATTTATGGATGTTATATCCCTGGACTGAATCTCACTTGATCGGGGTATATGTTGCTTTTAATGTTTGTTATATTCGGTTTGCTAATATTTTGTTGAGAATTTTTACATCTATGTTCATCAGAGATATTGGTTTGTAATTTTTTTTTTTTGCATTGTCCTTGTCTGGTTTTACTGTCAGGGTAACTTTGGCCTCATAAAATGAATTAGGAAGTATTCCCTCCTCTAATTTTTGGAAGAGTTGGAGAAGGCATGAAATTTCTAAATATTCGGTAGAATTCACTAGTGAAGTCATCTGATCTTGGAATTTTGTTTTTTGAAAATTTTCAATCTTCTAACTAATGATCAATCTATTCATATTTTTTATTTCTTCATGTTCACTCTAGGTAAGTTGGATGATTCTAAGAATTTATCCATTTTCTTGAGATGTCCTAATTTGTGGCATACAGCTGTTGATAGGAGTCTCTCATAACCCATTGTATTTCTGTGGTATTTATTGTAACGACCCCTCTTTTGGTTCTGATTTTAGTATTTGTAGCATTCTCTCTCTCTTTTTTTTAGTGAGTCAACCTTAAGGTTTGTCAATTTTGTTTATATTCTCAGAGAACCAGCTCTTAGTTTTGTTGATCTTTTTATTATCTTTTTAGTCTCTATTTCATTGATTTCTGCTCTGATTTTTATTATTTCCTTCCTTATACTGACTGGGTTTGTTCTTTTTCTGGTTATTTTAGGTGTAAGATTAGATTAGAATACTCGTTGACCCTAGTATGCCTGTTGCTTGGAGTGTGATATGTGTGTTATGTTATAAAGCCGCTCTGGGATTATTTTGACTATGAGCTGTGTTCTCTGATAAAGTATTAGAGAACCGACCTGCCATGTGTCTGAACAACTTCCCAAACAAGATTTCTAATGGTATTTGATGCAGTAGCTATTTTTACCATGAAATCAGTGCCTTAATCTGAGTATGGTTTTACTGCTAAAGGGATAGATGATTGTTCTCTATGCATAACAGTGTGATGGGAAGGGAAAGAAAAGACTTAAGAAACAAGTTGTTTTACCCTACCTCTATCACAATATTACACGTTCTGCCTTGAATTTTACTGCCTCAGGTTGCATGGTGATTGCTACAGGAACACCTCAGGTCCATTCCTATGCTAAGGCAGATTCTCCACTATGCCTGTTATATCTGGGTACACATTGGCTACCCTGGTATGCAAAACATGAAAGAGAGGCAAACTCACTTTTGATAACATTAACAGCAATGCTGCAGTCTGAATTCTCTTTGGAGATTTGTTAGAATTCACATGTGAATATACGATTTTAATTTTATTAGAAATCCCAGTCAATCTGAACCTGCAGGATTTGCTCCATAAACGTCTCAGTTCAATAGTGCCAAAGGCTAGTTATGGGGATTTCCTGATGTCATTACACCAGAATACTTAGAGGAATGTTTAGCCAGAGATAAGAAGTAACTGTCTTGCCTGACCTCAGATTAATTTACTGGTTCTTTTATAAATACAATGGTGAACAAGTGTGAGTTTCAAGAGATCATCAGATTTTTTTCTTAGAAAAATACCTCTGTATTCTAGTTAAGATAATAATAATTAGTCATTACCCACTGCTTGTGAGATTTCTTATTTTTAACTAGTTGAAGCAAAAATGGAAGCTCTTTCTTATTTTAGAACAACAATGTGTAAGTACAATTTAGAAATACAAGTTCATCTACAATCAAGCTTATTGAAAATGGCATTGTCACTGCTGCTTTTCCCCCCTCCAAAGTGACCTATCTTATACCATCTGCATGATTGACAGTGAAGATGTTGAATTGTACTTTTTATCCCCTGTTTTGGAATGTTGATGTGACTTCCTCCACCTGCTAACAGAAATACTACAAAGTAGAAACATGCAAAATTGTCGAGATAAATTACATCATAAAAAATATGAAGAAGCTTACAAGTTTGTATTCCCTTATTATAATTATAAAATAATTTATTGCATGGGAACGAAACAACCTCAGCCTTGCTAGACCATGCTTTCGGGGTAAAGGTCTATTAATCACATATGTTCAGATGATGGAAGGATTTTTCAAATGTCTATGCCAAAGTCTAAGAAGCCTCTTTGACCTGGTGTGCCAGGATTATACAGTTTTCCAGGCACCTCGTTTTATCTTTAATGTGTTTCCCCAACACTTTCAGATCAAAATTCTATTTTATAAAGACTGAAACTCTTGGAAAATGTCAGAGAAATGCCTTATGAATATTCACATATGATAAACTTAGTTGTCCACATTCAGTTCTTTCATCATATGCCTCTGTCCCAAGCCGGCCTTTATTCTCTCACGCCTAACCAAAATAACTTAGGGACAATCGTGCAGCGCTTCCTTTAAGCCTGGTGGCTGTAAGATGCAGCACACTGTGGCACAGCGTGTTCCAAACCTGTCCTTGGAAGCCTTGAGACCCAGTGAAATGATTCAAGGGTTCCAACACACTGATTTGTAATATTAACATTTGGTAGTGTGGTAATTAAAACACTTAAATGTGCCGTCAAATTTTAACACATTGGAGACCACTGATGTGTTAACTTAAACTGCAAGGTTAATTTGCTTTTGTGCATTCCTTGAAGTTACTCCTGCCATCTCTAGAAATATATTCAAAGGTCTTATAATATGTACTGATTAGTAAAGTTGAAGCTCTGCCCTAATCTCTTAATGTCTTTAATTCCTGTGCGAACATTTCAACACCTTTAAAATTAACCAGCAGTCCTTCATTAAAGTATTCACCTAATGTCCCCAATTAAATAGTAAATAAAGCTAAGAGACATAAGCTTATTTCTTACTACCTTCAATTAGTAATGGTCGGTTATACAACAGTTACCAAATACAAACAAGGTCACTTTTAATACATAAAAATTATATGAGCACTTTTAGCTCTAGTAAAAAGAAAGCTGGAAAAACTGGAAGTGGAAACTTTGAAAAACCTCTTGTGTCACTGCTTTTGTAGGTTTGAGAAATCACTTTTCTAGAGTAGCACAGAAATAAGAGACATAGTCTGGCTTTGCTGATTAAATATTAAAGATCTGAAGCGATTTGTAGCTGTTTTAGGATCAGACTATTCATTCAGCATGAGGCAACATTATAAAATATTGTTTTTTTCTATTAAATTGAATTACAAGAATATAATTTTTATTCTTTTGTCTTTGAATGATCCTCAAATTTCTAGGCAGATTTAATCAAATTTTGACTTCAAGTTTTTCAGTAAAACCCCAAATTTTTATAGCTGACAGATGGTTAGATTAAGGAAGATTGCGGACCTCAGATTAAGGAAGACCTCAGAGTATAAAAGGGGAGGCAACTTATTGGGGAGAGAAAAAGGTATGATTGTAGCTGCAATTATCAAGGAAGTTTATTTTTTTAATTTTTTGTGGCAATTCTTCCATTCCTCCTTGCCTTGATTTAAGATAAAAAGAAATTATGATTTAATAAAGTACTAATTTTAGAGAAGATTATGTAATATTGTGTTAATGAACCATCAAATTCTTGATAAAACAATTGTGCATCTTTGAGGCAGGCATTTGACACAATCATCTAGTGTTACATTGTCTGTCTCCTGTGTGACCTATTGACAGCAAAGTAATGACAAAGTCTTCTGTGTTAGTCCCAAGTACTTGATGTAGCTCCAAGATGTAAAGGGTTAGGAACTTCTAATTAAGTAATCCTAGTTCTCATACAAACTACTTTTCTTTTTTTATTAATAATCAATTGACCTTTAATGAACTTTTGTACTTTCTTTCATATTAATAAACAAGTTAAGGGTATAATCTTTAAAAAAGGATTATTAGGGACATTTCAGATGTTGAGCTTTTTACTATAAATTGATATCTCAATTAAATAGAAATTAATCTTTACAATAGAACATTTGAAAATATATTTTTGTATGTTCTTTATTTAAAATACCATATCTGCAATTTTAAAAAAATTGACGGTTATAATAAATATCAGTGTTAATGTACAATAATAGGTTGTCTTCTGGCTTGTCTACTCAATGCCAAACTATGAATATGATTCAGACTTGCTGTCCTACTGCCCACTCCCTTCTCCTTTAAATTAACTGCTCTTAATCTATTCTGCTCAAGAAATCTTTATAATCAAAATTATTAGCATGGATAAAATATAGAGTGGAAAGGCTGTGAGTAAACTCCATAGAATTAAACTCCATAGAATTTAAAATATCAATAATGACTTTTATTTGAAAATTTTATGGTTTATTCAGAAGCATTTCCCAAATAATTGGAACCAAGTATAACTCTAACACACCGTTAATAGAATTTTCCAACTCCCCTAGATGGCCTTTCTCTCTTTCACAGACTAGTATTTATTTATTTATTCTCTATCTTCATGTTGTTAACTCTAGTTAGACTCTGCCAGTCAGAGGGAGAATAAAAGGTCAGAAAAGATTGTAGCCTGGCAGTACTGTCTCACGATAGCAAGTGTTAAAAGCTGACTCACTCTCATGACATTTTCATACATTTTGCATTTCCTATGAATGCTGATAATGCATTTTACTCTGAATGACTATCTCCCTTTCAGCTACTGTTTTTTGTTTGTTTGTTTGTTTGTTTTTTGTTTTTTTTTTCTGTGATCATGTTCATACCGATTCTCTGTCTTTTGTGATTTTATAATTATATCCTGTAAGTGGTTCTTTTGGCAGGATATAAAATGACTCGATCTAGCTTTTCCCACATGTGCTCTCTCTATATATTTTCTTGAGTATCACATAACCTTTGATCTAATAACCTGGGAGAGAAAGCTAATCCTCAAACAGCAATAGTTTTCTTAACTCCACTTCTAAAACATCTAGACAGCCGTTTTCTTATCCTCTAGATTAAGGATAAGTGAAGTGGAGCCCACCAGTTAAATCCAGTTTATTACTTATTTGCATGAAGTTTTCTTGGTCCACATGTCATTTATGTTGTTTACAGCTGCTTTTGCATTATACAGGCAAAATGAAATAGCTCTGGCATACAAAATCTAAAATGTTTCATATCTAGCTATTTACAGAAAGTTTGCTGACCCTGCCCTAGACACTTCGGGTTGAAAGTAAACTTCAGTCCGATGTACTCTGTGAACATCCAGGGGCGCATAATGAGCTCTCTGAGTGAGTTCACTGAAGACCCGTTGGGAAGGGTGCGGACACTGATTGTCCCCTCAACAAATCCTCTTCTCATGTTCTCTCTCTCCATTATTTATCAAGGATGCTTGTGAGTTTCGAACATGGTTTTAGAGCTACTTATTGTAACTCTCCAGAGAGTTGTCTATGTTAGAACTATTTTGACATCTGATATCTAGTAATTTAACGTTTCAGTAGAAGCCTTGAGGTTGACATCTTGTTACAAATAAAAATGTATTCAGTAAGATGAATCACCTATTATCTCTTACTTTGTTCCTGTTCAATTCTCTTAAACTGGAACTTGTTTTATAGAGCCATCTGTGCTCTATTTTTTCTCCCCAAAATTCTCTAAATAAAATTCCAAATTGTTATTCACATGGAATGAAAGGTGACTTATCTATTTGGAGAATTTGAGGAAAAAATAACAGTAGAGAAGCTTCAACTAATTTCTTTCTCTGTTTTGTCTATGTCTGTTCAAAGAGTGTGATAGCATTCCCAGATCTCGTTCCGTTTTGGAAGATATGTGGCCAAACCCTATGCATTCTACAGGAAGATCTGGAGACCAAACCTCCATCCTTCCCCAAATGAGAAGTGTAATGAGGCCCCAGATTGGGTGTATTTAGTGTTGCAGTCCCAAGCATTCCATTAGGTGTAACATTTAAGGATTAAGAATTAAGATTTGCGAGGAAATATTAAGGGTCTTGGTTGTATCATTATAGCTATGCTGGGTTCTTCAATCTATTCTTAACAGAAATAATCTTTAAATCTCTATTTGCCATTTTGCTTCTTTTTGGTCTGTACTCAAAGGGTTGTTAAGTCATTTTGTTTTCCTAATTCAACGTAAGTGATTTTGTAAGTAGTAGGAACTCAATTAAAAGCAGGTCTTACTTTCATTATTCCAAGCCATAGGTTCTGAATTTATAATTTAAAATACCCTAGAATTTGCAATTAGCAAAAGGAAAATGTCATTCAAGGTAAATATGAAATCCTTTCTTCCTTTATTTCTTCTCTCCCCTTTCTCCTTTATTTTTTAGCCTATTTTAAAAGTAATATTACAAGTTTTTTTTTTAAGTTTTCTAGACCATGAAGATACTGATTAGCTTTTACCTTAAATTTCTAAAATTTCCAAAGGCTAAAATTTAAATATTACAACTGAATATTTTATACACGTCTATAAATATATATGTATATGTATATGTGTATATGTATGTGTATGTATATATATATGTAATATTTATTATGAAAGAGAAAGAATCCTTATAACTTCAAAATATATGTATATATAGAGACAGTGTGACTCTGAAACAGATTGATGTCATATGTTTCTGATGAACATGAATTTTACTGTTTTACTGCTACAAATTTTATGTCATAACTTATGGCCTTTTATTTAGTTTGGCACATTACAAAATGCTTTTTCCAAAGAAGCATTTTTTTTTAATACATTTAAAATTAAAGATAGATAAATGCTAGGGTTTTGGAAAGTTGACACTGCATTCTTATCAATGGCTGACCTTTGTGCTTATCTGGAATAAAATGGATCTAATAATTTCTAAATCTCTAAATCTAGTCACTGCAGAAAAAATATACACTGGTTTAATCAATATTTTATGCCAATATAACCAACAGTGACATTAACTTTTACCTAACAAAAATAAAAATAATTAATGAATTTGAATGGAAATAACATCTGACTACTTTATTCACAGCTGGCATCTCTTTTCTGAGATGCTTTATATGAGGTACGAATTAGTAGTTAGAAAATAGTCATGGGGATGCAAAGTATAGCTTAGGGTTTATAGTCAATAATATGGTAATAACTATATATAGTGTCAGGTGGGTACAAAATTTATCATGGGGATCACTTTATAAGTTAAAAATAAATGTCTAACCACTATACTTGCTGTACACCTAAAATTAATATAATATTGAATGCCAACTATAATTGAAAGTAAATTAAAAAAAAAACAGAAAAACAAAGTTAAAATGCCTTTAATACTTTTTAGAACAATGTAAAGATACACTCATATATCAAAATTGCATTTATTTCCACAGAAAGAATGACTACAACAGGCATTAAAAGAATACCTGTAACAGCAGTTTTATATCACACAAGGAAGACCCTTCAAAGAATAATATAATAAAGAGCATCAGCATCAGTTGTCCTAGTTTCGAAATTTCAAGTTGGTCTCTTAAGGTTTATAAAAGAGTATTTCTCACTATCACTTGAACATTTTTCGAAAGTGGGGCAAGAGTTGCATAATTAAATAACAAAACAAAAATACATTGAATCGTGTCATCTCAGAGCTGAAGCTTTTCGTAAACTGCCTAGCGTTACCTCCTTATTTAACACTAGCAACATATTTAGTGTTGTGGCTTGACCCAAGGCAAAGAGCCAGGCTTTCTGACTAGAGACTATGTTCTCCACTCTTTGATTCTTACAAAAAGTCAGCAAATACCATGAGGAACTGGTGATATTTATGTCAATCATATCATTATTTCCAGATTCTCTTCATTAGCATTACCAAATAATTTATTCAACTATTTCCCTTCCATCTTTTTCCTTTCAACACAACACTTTCCTTGGCAAATAAAGCATCCAAAAGTACACTTCTATGTATATCTCTGGGGTTTCCATCAATTGGCAGTTTAAGATAAGCATACAAATAAAGGGAAATGGCTTCAGGCAAGACACCTTGGCAACATTTCAATTTTTGTCTCTTATAAAGCAACATGAGCCTTCCTCTTAGGAAGCTGTACTGCAATACAAAGGTTAGAGCAATTATGAAAGCCTTCTTTTCGTTATCGCAAATGATACTTCGGGAAAGAGTATTCTATATTTTCTACTCTACGTATCTGTACAAATCTTTAGCTTGAAATAATTTGTGGAAAGATAGCCATAAAATAGCATTAAATATGTATAGTTTATCAAAGTATTGTCCATGAGGAAAATCTGATATAACATCTATACAAGAATCATTTTAAAATGCATTTAAAAATCATTTTAAAACCATTTTTAAATCACTTTAAAATCCCATTATTCATTACCTAAATAATGGTTAACATTTTATGTGTTCTGTTTATTGCTTTCATGTGCATAGATACCTCTAAAATGCCTAACAAGACCTCTTTTTTCCTCTCTTTTCTTTTTCTTTCTCTTCTTTCTTTCTTTCTTTCTTTCTTTCTTTCTTTCTTTCTTTCTTTCTTTCTTTCTTTCTTTCTTTCTTTCTTTCTTTCTTTCTTTCTTTCCTCTCCTTCCTTCCTTCCTCCCTTCCTTCCTTCCTTCCTTCCTTCCTTCCTTCCTTCCTTCCTTCCTTCCTTCCTTCCTTCCTTCCTTCCTTGTTTTCTCTTTCTTTTGAAAATGTTACTCTTATGAAAACAGACAAAAGACATTATTATTATTTAAAAATTAATATAAATTTCTAGGTGTCAAATATAACTTCCCATCAACTTGTTCCCTCAGATTCCAGGCTGATGACAGTGATAAAAAAGAATAAATTGATGATGAAAAATATTTGCAAAGAAAGCGGTTTGACTTCAAATCCAAATATTCTATGACATGTTAAATAAAATATGAACAATTTCTTCCTTACCGATAGTGAAATTGATTAGAACTTGGCTTAGCTATAACTACTCTAGATAAATTACTCTCTTTGAAGTAGAAAGAAAACATTCAGATTCATTGAGTTATTTTATCCTGTAACCTTTTCTCTTTATCACTTCACACCTCCATTGCTAGCTTTAAATCACAGATTCCTAGAATATATAATTCTATAAAGATAGTACCGTTACTATATCTACTTTTTAGAAATATCATTAATATTCCAGGAACATGAATTTAATCACAGTTATAACATTGAATCACACTTGAAACCAGGTAAAGGCAAGAAAATCTTTTGCTCAGTTACTTCTTCCAATTTGCCAGTTTGATACAATGATTCATCCTAACAGTGAAAGTAGTAGGTATCTATTACCTTCCACTAAGTGCATGAATCATATGAGAGCAAAAGAAGAAAATTATGTAGCAGAATTCATAATCCACTCAGATCACAAATAAGTAGTTCCTTAAAAATAATTTCCTATTTGTTAATCTGCTCTTCCTTATGAATTCCACCACATAGAGTAGTTAAAAAATAAAAGATAAAGTGATACTTAGACCTAACCAGTAACTAGTTTAAGCTCATACTTTCTTTAGTATTTTTTCTAACTTACTCTGTGTTTGAATGGATTATGCAAAATTCTTATATTTTTAGTTCTGGCCACACCTGGTGCTCTCAACTAAGACAGTGACTGGCTGGCCATTATGTAAGTATGTATTTAATATGTCTTGGTGAAGAGCAAGAGAAATGAGGTGTACACATCCCTATCTTCTGGATTCTCTTTCTGCTTCAAAATTATGCATTTTGCTGTTGGCAGGACAATATGTGCTTTCATCCAGAGCTAGCATCTAGAGTCCTAGGGACCTGTCATTGTTCTTGACATTCCCATGTACAGTGATTGCTTCACCATGACCACAGACCTCCTTCTGCCTCCAAGTTCCCATAAGAAACATTGGGAAATCATCTGGGTTCTTGACACAACACATGTTGGTCATGAAGGGCAAAGGTCAACTAAATTGCTTTCTCCTGCCAAAGTCACTTAACAATTTCTCTGCACACTGTTCAAAATGACCTTCTTTGGAATTTTTTCAAAAGCTTACAGGTAGTGTTTACCATTAGCTGCTCTATTGTCAGGGGTTTCATTTTTTTCTTTCAGCCAAGGCCTTTCTCACCTTTCTTGTCGTTTTCATACTGTTATCATCACGTCTTCTTTATTCCTTTTCTGGGCATATTGTAAAACTGTAGCATGCCAGTTGCTACAGGACTTTGAAAATACTTAATTTCCCAAGGAAGTCTAACTTTCAGGTTTCTTATCTATTGTTTGGGAATTCAGAGACTAAATGTTTCTTTTTTCAATGTGTTTGAATTTCTGGCCTAGTACTCATAACTTCCCACTATTCATCAGCTTCTTCTCCCCTCAGAGGATGACTAAGAAAGGGCATAGACATCCATAGGCAAAGAGAAAAATTGAGGACTAAATTTAAATTCATTTTCTTATTATACATTTCACTAAATGCATAATTTTATTAGTTAAATATTAATATTTTATACATTTTAATGTTATATGAGGTTTTATTGTTTAGGGTATAACAGACCATAAGCTATAACCTATTTCAGCTCTACGATATAGTTAAAAGTGAATAAAAATGTAAATTAGATAAATATAGTGGAGAAACAGTTGGGAAAATGGAAGTAAGAAAATCTGAAACAGAATACAGGTCACACAGATTCATTATATTGTACATTAGATTTTAACTGCATTCTAATATTGAACAACCTGGTACAAATCTCTCCTTTGTTTTCCACACAATACTTCTCTAGAGCAAACAGACCTTCATGTTTCTTCCTTGTACTAAGATAGTACGCTTTCACATCCTAAACCCCTGCACCTGTTTCTGTCAACCATTTTTTTTTTTTTTTTTTTATTCTGGACATGTACATTCTTAGTTTTCCCAAAATTCAATTTTATGTGGAAATTACAGTGGCACCATTTTTTTTTCCCTCAAATAAATTCTAAGTGCATTTCTTTGGCATTAAAACCTGATTGACATTCAAAGTTTGCTATTCCTTCATTGCTCTAACTTTTCCACCATCATGTTTGTTTGTTTGTTTGTTCGTTCGTTTATATTCTCTATTACGTAGTCATCAGTCTGTTGTTCCCAAAGGCTTATACTGTGTTCTCACGTCTCTTTTCATTTTCTTCACAATTACAATCATCATTTTACTGATAACTCTTAACATGCTATCTCTCACCAATCCACTGGACAGACTCAGTCATTCAACCAACTGCACACAATGTAGATATTTCAAAACAGAGAATTCTAAAAGTGAAAGAGTCTTACCCCAACATCTGCATGTTCTCCTCTATTAGTTTACCTTTACTCGTAGCATCACTATTCATCCTACTTCTAGTCAATAGGGCAATATAATGTCTAAATCAGCTCTAATATCAAGCTATGTTTTCATATTTTTCCCTTTTCTTTAGCTTTATTGAGATTTAATTGGCAGATAAAATTGTAATATATTTAAGGTAGGAATTTTTTAATGAAAAAATGTATGACAATATTTTAGGTTTGTGAGGTAAGGGCTGTGAGGCAGGTTTTCTTGAACTGTTTTTATGAACTGTCAAGTGAGCTGTTTATACAGAAGTGTAAACTATCGCCATGATTAGGCACCTGATTTCCCCGATGAGCAAACTGCATGAAAAAATAGTTTCCAATCATTTCTTAAAGAACTAGTAAACTTATTAATGTTTTATAGCTTTACCTCCGAGGCAAGAAATTCTTTGAGCAAGCAGTTATTTTGACACAGATATTCTCAAATCTGAGTCCCAATAGCTATGATGATGCCAATGGGCTCAATTCTAAGTCCCTGCCTTGCGTCATTATCCAAACTAAGCTGATTCAATCAGGTTTTGTTCACTCGTAAACCGAGAAAACAAGAACATACAAATTATATGAAGAGGAAAGATTCTATCCCAGTGTGAAAGAGTCTGTCCCTCAAAACCAGGTAAAGTGTATCAGCCAAGTGACCTAATTTTATTATTTGTTTTCCTGGATATTTTTTATACTATCAAAAATTATAGGAAGGTCTAGGGTTTAGAAGTAGTGCATCCTTCCTCAAAGATACCACATGCTCCTTCTAAAAAAGTCAATATTGTATTTAAGGATAATCTGTTTTGGTCAACTGCTTGTCCAGTCTTATAGGGCAAGTAGTTCTTTGGTCTCTTAGTCAAGATCTGAATCACAGAATGAAGACTTTCCCCTCAATTTCTAGGTCCCTTGTAAAGTGTGAAATGAAGAGCTTTAAAAGTCCTGAATTACTTTTTGCTGGTTAAGTTTTGGGGTTACAGTTCAGGGACTAGATATCTTTGTCCTTGAATTAAGTTTTCAAATAATCTTTTTTTTTTTTTAATAGGATAAATCAATATATAATAATGGACCCTGGATCTATTTGAATTTGAGACTATCAGGGAGATGGGTAACAATCTATTAAGATAAGCCCCTCCTAGTTTGCCTACAGTAACCTATAGGCATTGATACCACAAATCAAATACTAATTGTTAAGGACCACCTAACTATCTGGTTTTTAGAAAACATACCACTGAAGTAGCCGACTATTATTGTACATTTTCAATGTCGTTCAAAAAGAGCGGTGAGGTGCCAGACAGTTACAGATCATCTATTAAAGATCTGAGTCAGAAAATTCACCTAGTGAGCCTTCCTATTCAAGCATATAAAAGTGGGAAAGCTTCAGTATAAACACAATATCTTTCATAGTGTCTTCCCAAGCTCTATATACATGAAAGTTTGGTTACAAATCCAGGTTCTTACAAAAGGACTTGGGACTTTTTACTATGTGAAACGTTAGAGGAAGTTTTATGTGATTAGCTGTCTTTTTGTAATGTTTGCTTCTAAAATTGTGCTTACTGGTTGAGATCATTAAACTTGAAGCTATTTGTTTCACAATAGAGTTGGATGAAACATAGAGGAATATATATATATATACAGACCAAAAAGTTGACTGAATTTCGGATATTGGCTAAATCATAAGCAAACTATAGCTAGATATTGGACTTATACTAGAGAGTAGCGGGGAATGCAGCAACGATATTAAGAAAAAAAAAGTCACAGTTAAAAGCTAGTTAGAGTCTATTGAAATCAAAATCTTAACCCTGCAAAGAGAAAATAAAATTGTTATAAAAATACATTACCCTGAATTAAAGCATGATACTCTGCCATTTCAGGATTTTGTTCTCTCAGTCTTGGATAGGAACTTCAACTTTACATTGTTATCTACAAGAGCTTGAATGTGTCAGCTTCCGGATAATTCCTAAGAATTCTCATTTTCAAGTCTGCACCCAGAACATCCTGCTATTGATATGAAGATAGCTTGTGTCTCTTAAATAAATAGTCATGATTATAATAACCAGCCTGTTTCAGTTTGGCTTACATGCTGGCAGGGTCCTTTCCATAGGAGTTTTCAGGCTGTCTTTCTTTGATTGCTCTTCCAGACTATCAGGTCTCTAGGAATTAATTATTCAGGAGTTGTTAAAACAATGTTGAGGAAGGTTCAACTGCATGTCCTTATAAGAACAGGTATTTTGTAGAAGTCCCTTGCAGTATTTGGGCATGCCTGTTTGTAATGGAGCAGAGTCTGTCATCAGAGCAATATCTTTGAATAGGTGGATTGACCTATTACTAAATCATAAGGGTTAGATGAACCCCAGAAGCAGTTAATTTCTTGATATTAAAACCAATAACAAATCATAGGCCATAGACGATCAAGATTCATTAAATGCTTGGCAAATTTTAATTTCAGAATTATATTTTTTTCTTTCTAACTTTTTTGAAGATTGAGTATAATTTGGACACTGAGATTTCTATGTAATATTATTTACTCTAAACTGACATTACTTTCATTGGAGAGACAGACTGAAAATACCCAGATTTGGAATGAATCAATATTTTTGCTAACATTCAACCAATAGGCTTCCATCAAGTAAAGCTTCAATCTATCATGAAAGTAAGGAAACAATGACAAAGATACATTTAAAATTCATTGCAGGTTGTACTGCATGAAATTCAGTTGAATGTGTTCAGAGATACCCTAAAACTTGTCCTCTCATCCACATCTCATTTTTACAGGTTCACCAGGATAGCAATAATGACAGATGATACACAAAGAAGAGATTCCTTAGCCATTTTATTCAAATCTCAACTCCAGTATTGGTTGAATATAATATTCTAATTGTCTTTACTGTGGTAACAGTTTTAATGTAAAATTATTCCATGTTTTTTGAGAGACCAGCAAGTGTCTAATCTGAAAGTGCTAAAGATTGTTTTCATGTAATACATAACCAGGTATATATGTATTTTAATTGTGATATCACTCACTAGCATTATATAATAGCTTCTTCTATATTCTTTAAAAAATTGGACTTTTTGGAATGTTAAGGCTGCCAAGATCTTAATTAAAGCTCCTGTCTTTCGCAATGATTACCTAATACCTTTCCTTTGGTCTTCAAGTTATTCTTTTGTGTGTAGACTTCTAATTCTATGATGACTATATACTTCAAAAGTATCAGAACATAAAGAGTTCTTTAATCTATTTGATATTCTGAATTGAAATTCCTGGTGCTATTAGGAATGTTTCCTTCTTCGAAAGCATTACAAAGTCATATACTACATCTGGAACACGTCTGCTACTACGGTAAATGCTAGCTCTCTTATCTCTAGACATTTGTCAAGATCTAGAGTGTGGATTGTGTTCTGCCATCCAGGCTGATTTGGTCTCTAGTAAAGGGCCATATACTGTGGATAAGTTGAATTCTGTTTTGATAAATCTTAAAAATTTCCTACTCTGATCATATGATGATACTCATATGATATCATATCTAAATTTTCTGTAGGAATTTGAAAAATAAATATGTTTGGAACATAGATGATAATTCTAGGCAGAGTTCAGTCAATTATTTATATCCTCTTATTCTGATTATGGAAATAAAGTGCCATGATTTAAAGAATTGCATTAATGCTTGGAAATGTGTGAGGGAGTAATAGAAGTTTAGAGGAGATAGACCTACTTATTGATAAATATTGAATTTGTAAGTGAGCAATAAAAATTGTTTAGCATGAGGAACTATCAAATTTAAAAGAAAATCTAAATCCCAATTTGCAAATTCTATTATTTGAACTAAAGCCATTATTGATGCAAAACAGTGTATAGGCTTTTGCCACAAAGTAAAAAGAGATATAATAAACTATTGTTGTCCAATGATTCTCATGTAGTTGAGTCAGAACACCAAGGGCTTGTCCAGATCACTTATTCATGAATGGATGGAAAGTTCTCGAAGAGTTTATTTTAAATCATCAAATGTTTGTTTCTACCTAGAGGTGCAATCACTGAAAATTTGGTTATATCATACCATACATATATATAATGATTTCAGAAAAGTAATGAACCCATTGCTTATGTTGGTCAGTGAGACCAAGGAATCTTCTAAATACCTCTTGACTAGAATGAAAAAAAAAAAAAAGTAATGATACAAAATGTGTCATATTTGAAAGATTAGCATTCTTGGAATATATTTTGTTCTGGAATGTCATATCTTTTTTTTTTTTTGACAATGTAGGACTTTTTTAAACAAGCATAATGTTCTTGAGCCAATTAAATATGTAAAATCAATCTTAGACATCACATTATCAAGAGAATATAATAAGAGGTGATTCATGTATTGGATAAGAAAATCATAGGGAAATTTAAGATGATGAAGATCTTGGTTACAGACTTGTAAAAAATGGAAAGAATCTTAGTCAACTTCAGAGGAATAGTAGTACAGTTATATTTTAGGCCTCAGAAAAAGGGCAATAAATACTTAATGAGGAGGGCATTAAAAAATAAAAGTAAAATGCAGATAAACATTGTAAAATGTATAAGCTTAGGTGGCACTGAAGATAAAATACTTCTTGGATTCAGTATCACGAGAAGCAGGGAATTGCTATCTCCTTTTATTGTCCTGGAGTACTGAACAAATCAATATCTTTTCCCATTGTGTTTTGTGTCTTGGAAGATTAGTATTGCAGTGATTTGCACAAGTATGGTAAGTCTTTTCTTTTGTATCAGATTTTCAATGATGGGTTTTGGTCCTTTTTTTCCCTTCTTGTTCTAGAGGAAAATATACAAGTTGAGTAAATGTATGTATGAGACAATCTAAATGTTAATATATTCAACACTAGTAAGTCTGCTAATATCAGCAGAATATTTGGACCATAAAAAGCCATGAACTCCTGGAGATCTTCAATTGGAGCTTAATTCAGACACAAGCAAAATAGTAGATTAAGATTCGAATTTTAGTCATGCGCTGCATAACGAAATTTCATTTAACAATGGACCACATACACAAAGGTGGTCTCATAAGATTATAATGGAGTATAAGCAAAAAGTTGGTCTGTGAGGTTGAAAGAAAAGGCTGGACCATCCGACCACAGTGTTGAATTTACTGTTGGCTCTGAGTGGTTGGAATAGATGAGGAGGCTCGGCAAGCTGTCTGCCTGCCACGTGCCCACCGATGCGCATGCACAACCACACACATACTCGTGAGCATGAATTCACTTTACTTCCCTTTCTCTTTATCTCTCTTTACTCCTGGTTCTGCCTCCATCCCTCACCATCTCTCTCTCCCTCTCTCTCTTTTAACCCATTCCCTTTTATTATTTCTCCTATCAAGCTTTATCTTTCTAGGTATTTTTTTTTTTATCTCTGTTCTACCATTCTATCTTCTCTTCCTCCCATCTCGCCCTTCCTCCCTCCCTTCTCCTGACATCTGTTCTCTCTCCAACAGTGCCTCTCTCTACAGCCCTCCCTGTGTCCCACCATGTGGGAATGCGTGCATACATACACACTTTATCTTTTGTGCTATGTTTTTACTTGATTTTTCTATTTTAATATATATTTAGATACACAAATACTTAACACTGTGTTACAATTGCCTACAGTATTCAGTACAGTAACATCCTATAGATCAGGGGTTCCCAACCCCTGGGCCATGGACCATATCAGTCATATGGAGAGTGTCTTAGTCAACTTCTGAGGCATAATAGTACAGCTATATCTTAGACCTTCCCAGGAAAATGGCAATAAATCTTAATGAGGAGGGAATTAAAAAATAAATGCCCGAAATCACTATGTGTATATACGGTATAATAAAACCTAACAGGTCAGTGGCCTGTTAGGAATCGGGCCACACAGCAGGAGATGAGTGGCAGGCAAGAGATGAAACTTCATCTGTATTTGTTGGCGCTCCCCAGCGCTAGCATCACCACCTCAGCTCCACCTCACATCATCAGGCAGTAGATTCTCATAGGAGCACTGGTCCCTGCCGCCAAAACAGTTGGGGACTGCTGCTACAGAGGATTGTAGCCAAGGACCAATAAGCTATCCCATCTAGATGTGTACTAAGCTATGCCATTTAGGTTTGTGTAAGTGCATCTATGATGTTCGCACAATGACAAAATTGCCCAATGACACATTTCTCAGAACATATCTATGCTCTTAAGTGGTACATAAATTTATCTATGATTGATCTGATTATTAAGAAGAGTTCTTGGTTATCTCAAGAATGAAGTCTCCCTGAGAGCATTTAAACATCTATAAAATAAATTTATTTCTATTAAGTTATCAGATATGGTTTCACAAGAGAAAAAATATTCTTTGGCTGGGACATACTGGTGAGGTTTACTGTCTGATGAATGCAGAATATCTGAAGTTTGTTACACAGATTTCTGCCTCCTGAGCAGTGATTCCTTCTAATGATAAAATTGTTAGATAGTGGCAAAATTTAACGTCAATATTTCATTACATGATATTAATATTTTTTGAAGAATTTTCTTTTGTATTTAGAGAAATTTATTCTGAAGAGTTTAATCCAGAAAACTTAATTCAGTAAACTAGATTAAGTGCTTGGTTCTTTTTCCAAGTACCTGCATTGTGTACCCACATTATTTTTTTGTCCTTCAGCTTCTTTGGTAGTCTAGAACAGTTGCAGATTGTGAAACATTCTAAATCTGCATTTGTCAGAGTTCTCCAGAAAACCAAAAGCAATAGGATGTGTATATAAACAAAGAGAGATTTAAGGAATTGACTCATGTGATTATGGAGGCTGGCAAGTCCAAAATCTGCAAAGCGGCCTGTTGGCTGGAGACCAGGGAAAAGCCAATGTTAGAGTTTTTTTGGAAGATTACCTGCCATAGAATTCATTCTTGCTTTGGGAAAGTCAATCTTTTTGTTCTATTGTAAAACTTTCCTGAAGCAAAGAGCACAGATATTGACTACTATGCAGTCTATTGTACTGGACAAGAATTTTCTTGAGAAAATAGTTGTTATTACAAAGTTGATCTCAGTTCTCAGAACAGTTAAGTTATATCACTGTAAGTGGTCTCAGTTATCACTATTAATAGACTGTATTATGAACTCACTATGCCTTTACTCTTTCCTACTGATATATTATTGTACTTAGACTGTTGTCTACTATTTTAGCTTATGTACCTTTGTAAAGACTCTTTTATAATGTTAATTTTAAATATTTATAAATATTTTATCTTTGCCTCAAATTGACCTGTTAACCAAAAATAGTTTAGTTACAGTTAAGATTTTTGAAAAATTATTTTTGTGAACAATTATTGGAGTAAGTGGATAATCATTATTTCATTAAAACCATGTACTCTTTCATTAGGACATTGACTTTTTCTTCAGCCAAGATCTAGTCCAATTATTAAAATAGACTATAATAAAGGTATAGGCAGGATACTGTTTACAGAAACTGAAGAGAAAAGTTTCCCTCCCCAAAAAGTATTTTATGACTTATTATTTTATACAAAAAGCTTTGGAAAGAGGTAATCTACAAGTAATATATAAGCTAGACTGAGATTGTTTGAATCATGTTTACTCCATTGATCCTCAATGGTGGAATAACATACATTCGAGGTAAGTACTCTTTCTTATTTTTCATATCACAGTTATTTTCACAATTAAATTTCTTGCTTGTGTTTATTTGAGAGTAACAGGACAACTAAACTTTAATTCAATGCCAAGACTAAAAGAGTAGGACTGAAAATGGTCAAGTGAGGTACTGAGGTTTGAAAGTAATCATAAAATGTTTGAATCATAATGAAGTTCATTATGTTAAAAGACATGGAATGAATGAAACGTCTTAGATGCTTTGGGAAAGAATCTAAATATTCTATTTAAGGACTTGATGGTTTATATTTTTGGCGTTAGCCCGAAAAGTGGAGAGGACCCTACCAAATTTTCAAGTTTGCTTTTCCAGTGAGTGGTAACAGCATGTTGTTATCTGGGATTCATAAAGAGAATCTGTTCACAGTCACGCATCTTTTACAGGAAACTTAATCATGTTAGTTCTGTACCATCTTAATGAAAAGGAGTTTTAGATACCTCATTCGGAGACTTTTAAAATCATTTAAAAAGTTATTTCACTGTCTTTGGTTTGCGTTTTCCTCTAATTTTTTTTTTTTTTATGAATTCTGATTGAAGTGGAAAAGTTTTGTAATCTAATTTTAAACGACAGATTAGATTTGTTCATCACTTATTCTCTTTCTTCATAAGTCTTTTCTTACCCATTCTTTTATGAAAATAATGATTTTTTTTCTCAGTTAGGAAGTGTGAAAGCTACTTATTTGTAGAGAATAACAATAACAACAACAAAACTCCTTGGCAAAATGTGATAAAATTTAATTAAAGATTCATAAAAATTCCTTAGTGGATAAAGCAATAGAACATTCTTTCCAGTGTACATTTGAAAAATGCTGTATTAATAGTACATCTTACTTTACATAAGTTCAGCTATTCAACCACATGATTCCTTGAATTTGTAAAGGTAAAATATGATAAAATATCTATTTGTTCACTACCCAAAGTCAAGTCTCCTTCTGTCATCATGCATATGACTCCTTTACCCGCTTCTGCCAGCCTTCACCCCCAATCAATATACAGATGATATATTATAGAACTGTACACTTGAAGCTTATATAATCTTACTAACCAATGTTACCCCAATACATTTTAATTTTTTAAAAAGATCAGTAAAAATAGATCTTTATGCAGCTTGGCTCTAATATACATCTTTTCTAATAAGAAAACATCTATTATGTGATCCAAAGAATTTCACTTTTATCAACTAGATAATCATAATGAATTTTTACTAAAATTTTTTTCTCCAAGTATCAGCTAACAAGAGTTAATTTTTGTTCTATCTTTATATGACATTTTCATGGAATAAAATAACTGTTGCTTCTTAATAAGGCCTGGCATTCTTCATCATCTTCTAATTTGTTTTAAAGGACACCTAACTATATTTCTCTATTTTTTTGTATTTGAAATGGAAATGCACTGTACTGTATATACTAACTTTTACATTTTAGACTTTCGATCATCAAAAATGCTTCTGGCTTCTTGTTTAATTAATAGTTCTTGATTAGTCAGTATCTGAGAAAGAACCCAGATAACATTTGAATAAATTACATTGTGTCCTGTCCTTGTCCTAACCCAGATCTCTGTACTGATTCAAATACTGATATACTTGTCTTAACTGTCACACTGTTGACATTTCAGATTTCCATGAGACTAATATTTCACAGGATATTTGAGGGTAAATGAAAAGTTGAATATCTGCAGCAAACATTTAAAATAATATACATTCTAATGGGACATTATTACACTTCTGAAGGCTTCAAACTTTATAAGATTTTATTTATTCACATAAACTGTAATTATTTTCAACTGTTTGGTTTCCTTGAAAAACACACTGACATAAAATTTTAAAAAAATCTTTAGAACATAAAAATCTGTAAATATTGTATATTTTAAGAGGCTATTATTTGCCATCTGAATGATGAAAATGCATAAGAAAACAAAACTTTTAAGTTTTGTTTGCTTGTCTGATTTATAATGGTTTTAAAGATGTATGATAATATCATTTAGCTGCTACATTTATTGTAAGCATGGTTACAAATGACATGATTTCCTACTTTAATATTAACAATTGAATATTTCAAGAGTATTTTAATGGCTATGTCATGACAAAATATGTAATTTTTATTTTATAAGACTATTCCTTCAATAAAATATAAACTTCTAGCTGAGGCAGAAAGGAAAAGTATACTGTTATTTGCCTCATGCTTGTAATCCCATGGCTTCTTAAAAGTGAAAGTGATAAATTACTATCATTCTATGACAGCTTTTTGATGTGTCCCTTTGTACATGAGAAACTAAGTTGAGACCACCTGAACTCATTTCTCTTGTGATTTTGAACAACGATAAAAAATGGTTTTGTTTTGGACTTGGTAGGGCTCTGAAATGAAAATGCCATTATGCGGAGGGCAGCACATCAATCTAATTTGCTACCTGGATCTCCAATCTCATCCTTTCCCAGATGAGACTGTTTTATAATATGCAAGATAATGTTAGCCTTACTTCACACTTTAGTGATATTTTCTAAGCAACTTTTATTTTTTCATTAACAGGGTTGTGACATGTTTTTACTAATTTGTTACTAATTAATTAACCTAAAGTTCTGAAAAAATGAAGGTTGAAGTATGTGGTGCTGTGGTTTTTGTGTGCGCAGTTGATAGACCAGCCATGATTATACCAAGGACATCCTCCTCCAAAGGCAAAAGAGTAGATGGGGACAAAAACTACTATTATATTTTGCTGAAGAAAAAAAAAAGGAAAGTCTCTAATTGTGTAGGTGATTATATGCAAAGGTGGGAACCAAAGGTATTTTTTTGATTTCTCTTGTGATTAAATATAGATATGATTCTTGAGAGGAAAGGGAAAATACCTAAACAGTGAAATCCTGTGCCATTTCATCACCCTAAAAAAAAAAAAACTTAAGAGATATAATCATATTAATTTAATAAGAATTGCAACTTTGAGCAACTGACACATAACATTTCTTATTAAAAAAGAAAACTCAGATTTGACAAGTATACCATAATCTGTTTCTCAATTTATTTAGACATTTTAAGTGCCTTTTATGCATGCATATGTTTGTTTTAATATATTTATCCAAACTTGTATATAATGACTTTGATGTGATTAAATGCACACACACACACACACACACACACACACACACACACACACACAGATGATCTAAAGTTGCATTACTCTGCCAGAACTTATTTCTGCTAAATTGAATGTCTGTATTTCAGGTAAAGATTCTGTTTGATCTGAAATACTTAAACCCTTCAGGGTTTCATATAACATTCTGTGTGTGTGTGTGTGTGTGTGTGTGTGTGTGTGTGTGCACGCATGTGTGTGTTGTTTAGAAGATATATGATTGTCATCTTATAAAACATAATAAGACAAAAAATCTTAGAACTAGTAATCTCTAAAGTAATTTTATTATTCTAGGGTCAAGGTTATTAAAGTTACTTGTCTATCCATTCAATACATGGAGAGGAGAAAAGAACTCTTAAATTGGCTGAAGTATGCACAGGTATCTTCCTAGGAATAGACTACAACGACAACGTGCATCTCAGTTTTTGATACAAATCCTGGCTATTTCAAATGACTCTCGACCTGTATTTTTAAAAGCCTTAATTGAAATATCTATTTATAGTGTTGTAGATGGAATTAAGTTGTTTCATAGGAGGTTCAAGCCTTTCAGGTACTAATAACAGCTGGAAAACATTTTCAACTCAGAATCCCAGTGTGAATTTAGTCAGAAGTTATAGTTCTAGAATGATGCAGCTACTTTCAGAACGACATGAAAGCATAGTTCTAAGGGGCTTCAAAACCTGAACTCATGACTTTTCTTCATCTGACCTACTTCTAGATGCCTTCACAGGTTGAAGCCAGCCGGAACCAGAAGCAAGGGAATCCTGGGTGATGCTGTCTGTGGAGCACTTACTCTTCCAGCGCTCAGAGCAGGAGGGGGAAGGATGGAATGCGAGCATTGAGAGAGCCAAAGGAGAATAACCAGCACAGGGTACTATTTTCTGAAACTCATTCAAAGTTATTTGAAATATTACTACTCAATCAAAATTTTTGGAATTAGAACCTAAGAATCTGCATGTTACAAACAACACTAAAGTGAATTTCTACATATTGAAGTTTGGAAGCCTGAGAAGAATTACCTGAAATACTTCCAGCAAAAGAACTATACTTCGCATATCTTTGTTTGTCAATGTAAATTTTAAGTTTTCCCAAACAAATGGGCTCCTCACTCCCTAAGGCGAATTTCATGATCTTCTCAAGAGAATGTTCACATCCTGCTTGCAGGTTTGAAAGAGCAGGGTTTTCTTTCTCTTATAAATTGTGTGAGAAAATACCTGTTAGCATCGTTGTTAAATGAGGCTACTGCTTGGTCTATATTTCTACTAACAAAAAGCATTATCTTGCTCATAAAATGGCTTTAAATTTGGACAAAATATTCATATCAGCAATCATTCCATTGAAAGTGTTTAATCTGATAATTTTTAAAAAGGTAATATTGTGACTTTCATGAAAATTTATAAAATAAAAATATATCAGTGATTTTATTTAACTCATTAATGATGGAATCAATATGTTAAAACTGATCCAAAGAACATTTGACCATTTAGGCAGACTTTCAGAAATTTACAAAACTGGTTAATGTTCAACAGTGTCATAAACCACAGTCTTTATTGTTATTAGTCCCAATGGCTGAAAAATACTTTCATCTCTACTGGCTGACAATTTACAAGTTAACCTATGCCTCTATAGAGTTGTAAAATAGACAATAACACATCAATTCCAACACTGTGCTGCATGACAGCCAGTATTCTCTTTTACCTATTTTTGAACTTAAAATAACTTTATAGACACTAATAACCATCCCTAACATAAATGTCAAGTAAAGAGCATTTATAATATTTGAGAACATAGGCATTCATCATTATCTTAATACTGTAAGCAATTTAAAACTCCACTGGATAAGATTTATTTAAATATATATATACATTAGATTATCTTAAGATATACAGATGCTCCTTGACTTTAATGGGGTTACATACTGATGAGATCATCATAAGTTAAAAATATCATGAGTCAAAATGGATTTAATATACCTAACCTACCAGACAGCATAGATGAGCTTTACATAGCCTACTTTAAATGTGCTCAGAATACTTACGTTAGTCTACATTTGGGCAGTTACCAGCTTGAGTTTCATCTCAAGAGTAATTGCCTTCCTCTTCTTTTTCTCACCAGAGAAGCAGGAGACAGAGATGGGAATTTTGTAGATATGATGGAATATGAAAATACAGAACACAATATCTATAAAATGCTGGCAGCACAGTACACTGTGGAGTATGTGTCACTCACACTGTGATTGCAGGGCCGACCAGAAGCTGAGGCTCGCTGCTGCTGCCCATCAATGTGAGAGAGTTTCACTTGGCATGCCAACAGCCTGGAGAAAGGTCAAGATCAATGCACAGTTTCTATTGAATGCATTTTATTTTCACACCATTGTAAAGTCAAACAATCATAAGTTGAACCGTCGAACCATTGTAAGTTGGGCACTGTGTGTATTTAATTAATATATTAATGTACCAAATAAATACATTCAACTATTCTTACATTGAAAGTTGCAATGGAGAAAAGCACAATCACAAAAGAAGAATACATTTTAGTAACTAATTGAAAAAATAATATTTAGATCTCTGTGATGGCAAAAGATTTTGAAACACTGAGTGAAGATGTTCTATTAAAAAAAAAAGATGTGTAAAAGATAACATTGGTCTTAATAATCTCATAATATAGGTAATTGTTTAAAGAAATCCAATGCATCCAAGGGTAGTAATTAACACAAAAAATAAATCCCATCTGGCAAATCAATGCCATAGCATGTACCAGAAAAGTAAAGGCAGTTAAGAATAGAAAAAAATCAAGATTCTTTGAATCAAATAAAATTTGAAATAAGCTTTGCAAGAGAATAAAATTCAGATTATAAGAGTAATTCTGAAAGGCAGTACAAAGAGACAAATGATTCATGCCTGCATATATTTCTAAATATTAATCGCATATTGATTATATATCACGTATTGGCTAACAACAGAAAATATAATGGTGAGCAAGATGGATGTATTTCTTGCTTTAAAAAAAAATATTATTATAATGTATGCCAAGAGTAGTTATGTTGGCTGTAGTTTATTTTTAAAAACTTCAGTGTATAAGTAAATATCACCTGATAAGCTGTTAATAAAGCAAAGCTCTGTTTATTACAATTTATTACAGTAAGAGAGAGCACAGCTTTGACAGAATCTTAACAGTGTCTTGGAAGGGAGAAGTAGGTGGAAGACATATTTAAAAAGTCTGGGCCTGAGATCAAATGTTATAAGAGGGTTCATCAAGTTAAGAACAGGTTGAGATTGGGCAAAGAATGTGATCTTAAAGTTTTGATTGTCTAAACTGTAAAGAGAGGGTCTTGAAGGATTATCGACAGTTAAAATACCACTTAATAAGAAGTGTTCACTTAGCTGTGTAGAATGTTGTCACAGGTAAGTTAATCTGCAGGAATTTCTAGAAGCAAAATATAATATTACTTACTGGTATATCTTTATCAATTTCCTAGAACCAAATTAAACCGAATGGTCTCAGTTCTCAATCTTAAGAGGTGATATATAGATACACACACACACACACACACACACACACACACACACACACACACACACACATATGGAGAGAGAGAGAGTAACACATATACATACTCATGTGTAATGTACACCCAATTGTTCAGTATCCTGATTAGGATTACATTCTACTATGGTTATAAAATATGTTCTTAAAAATACTACATAAAAAGCCACCACAACTGTATTTATTTCTGATCGACTCAAGGTGCTTTACTAATGAACATACTCAATATTAGAAGTAAATTATTGTTAATGAAGTAATATTTAAAATAAGTATTTTAGTTAAAAGTATTGTACAGACATTTCTATCCTTATATGAATAGTGTATTAAGATCTAAGGAGCTCAGTTATCTATATTCTTCAAACTGGCACATAATATTTAAGCCTAAAAAAGTACCGCATTTGCCACTGACCTACACTGTTTAATTTGATTCTAGTACACATTTTATGCAATGAGCTGATGAAGTACCTAAAATGGCACAGGATCTTGCAAGTAGATGTTAAATTGTTCTGTGTTTTTTGTTTGCTTGCTTTTTTGTTTGTTTGTTTGTTTTTTGTTTTCTAACAGACATTGAGTATATGGCAGAATTTTATCTGAGGCTTGTTTTCATCATTACATATGAAGTTAGCAAGAGATGTAAATCCTTCATTCTCACTAACTATTAAAGGACACAGATATTTATGAAAAACAGTAACTTAGTGCCTCTTTGTCTTATGTCAGTTTATAACAGAAATAAAAAAACAATAAGTAGCAGGGTGTAATAAAAACACTAAAAAGAGGAACATGTAAGGTAAGGTAGTGAGAGAAGTTCTTTCTAAGGGTTGGCATTTAATTTGAAAGATGAGAAAGATATCTATATCACTATCAATCTATTTAGGAATATAGAACTGTATTCTGTATTTCAGAGAAAGAGAGAGAGAAAACATATTATAGAGATATGGAAGCAGGAAGAAAAGATGATGTGAAGCCAAGAATGTCAGAGGACTGCTAAGACAAGAACAAATAAGAAGAATGGAGAGTGTAAGAGGCACCGGGTGAGTTTGGCAAGTTAGAATAGCCATGTCTTACCAAGCTTGGTAAAAATAAGGCACAAATTTATGTACTGTTTTAAGTAAAATGATGAATCCTGTTAAGATTTCAAGGAAGGCATACATACGATCTGTTTTAGTTCAAGATGATCTGTGCGGACTGACGAGGGAAAATAAGGACTTTAAGAAACTCGCTCAATGGCTAACAGTAATAGTCACGTAGACATGGTGCTTGAGAGAGGAAGATAGAAACACATATATTTTGAAAGGATCATTAATCTAGATGTTGAATTTGCCAAAATGATGATAGGAGAAGATTAAAAGGAGACCGTAAACCAGGGATAAATATTTCTAAAAAGGATTGCAGCTCTCATGCCTCTTTTCCCAAAGTTACATGGTGTCAGAGAGGTAAATATCTTCTGCTTTTGTGTCACTGAGGAAATAGCATCACCTCAAGGAATAGCGACCTATCAGTTTAACACAGATCTGGAGGAATGTGTGAGAATAACGTGAGGCTATCTTGGAATTTTCTAATTACTAAGGGAGAATTTAGAGAATAAAACCGGAAGTTTGTATCAACCTAAATTTTGGCGAATATTCACAGGTTAATGATGATACTGAGTTATATGTGGGTAACAATAGGTTATCAAGGAGATTTGTGTCTAAAGTAACCAGGAATACAAGATCTAATAAAATTGGTCTTGGTGGAGATGTAAAGTATAGCTTTCCTTCAAGAGCCTCTGAGTAACCCATTAAAAATTTTATAGAAGGTTCACATAAGAATCATTTGAAACAAAATTATAGATTACATTGAATGCTGAGATAAAATATTTGCTTTAATCTTATGGACTGCATTACTTAAATTAGTGTGAAGATGACTTTGTCTCTAAAATAAAACAGCCCTCTTCCAATGCTAGTTGGTGACCTTGAACAATACATTAAATGTTTAACTGTTTCACTCTATAATTGATATGACAACTAATTTCATGTCCACTTGATACTCTTGCTTACAGACAAACATATAAAATAAGTGTTTATAAAGTGTGAATATGTAGGTTTTTTTGTCTACCTCTTTTTCAGGTATTGTCGAATCTTCAGCACAGTACTTTTTTTACAAATTTCAGAAGCAACACAAAGAGACAGAGACAGAGAGATACAGGTATGGGGAGAAGAAGGGAGGGTCCTATTCTGGTATTCTAACTATGGCACTTGTGGATTTTTGCTTTCCAAAGAAGGATCATGAAGCAGACACACCGAAAAAGGCAATGATGGAGAGGGAAGACATCATCTTTTTACAGTATATCCCCAATTCCTGATTGTTCCTGAGACCCAGCTCCATGGCTAGACTTGCATTTTGTGAGATACCCCACCCAATATTGTTCCATTAAATTTTTCCTTTTTCCCTAAAAGTTGTTCAAACTGGGCTTCTGTAAGTTAGAATCAAAAGAATTCTAATTCCAAACATATCACATTGCACTTAAAACAGAATACAAAGCCTTTCCATGGCCTTCTTTCCACCTCATCTCTTTCCAGTCTTCTCCTCACTTTGTGGCAGAACAGATCATCTGCTTTCTAGACCCTTACAGTTTGCTTTTGCCCTAGAGTCTCTACACTATTTTTTGCACTTTGTCTAGAATACCCTGCTCCCATTTTCCTGGTTGATTGCCCTAGGTAAGTTAACTAGGAGGCCAGCAGCTTAGAAGGCCTTTTTCTGACCACCCTCATAAAATAGCTTTTATATTACTACTCCCCTACATATTATTGTATATTATTTAAAAATAAGATTTAAGCCTCCTTATATTAGAGAAATTTTATGTTTTATATACTACTGTTTTCATGTGACCTAAATTAGAGAATAGACCATAATGAGCATCAAATATTTGTTCAATGAATAAATAACAAAAATGTAAGAGATAGACTTTTGTAGACATTTTAGCTAGAAAATTACATGGCCATAGTTATTTTATGAAGTTACAAAAGATGTAGTGTTCAATATATATTATAATACAGAGGAATTGAAGTAAGACTCATTAAAAACTGTTGCTATAATAGAAGCCTCAAATGGTGATGATCCTACATGAAGGGAATCAATAAGACCAGATGGAAAATAAAAGAAATGATACATTTCAAAAAAAAAAAGAAAGAGAGAGAGAAAACTGGCTATGAAAAAGCACTTATATGTCTATTAAATTTTTAAAAATAATAATTTTAATGTTACTAATGGATGAGAATTTCTAACTTTAAACTGATTCTTTACATACTCCTTTTAAATAAGAGCTTGTATGTTTTTGGTGCCAGGTGAGGGAAGATGAGAACATTTTATGTGTGCATTAACGATGTAAACCAAACACATGCTGTGTGTTCTCATAGAAAACCTACAGAGTAACAACAAAATTTCAAATGTGCATGCTTTTGCTTTGAATTGTGCAGAAATCAAAAGTGTACTGCATTTTAAAGGAGTCTTTTATTATTATTGGAGAGGTAAACCAGACGGGTTGTGTGTAGGCATGTAAGTAAAGTACAAGTAACGTATGGAAGTTGTAAAATTGATTTAAATTAAGGAGTTCAAGAATAACAGCCATTTTGTGGTAGATGAGCAGTGAGAAAATTAAAGTCTATGAGCAAAGTTAGACAGGGGACCAACACAAAAGTTTTCACGAAAGGTTTAGATTGTCCTGGTAGCTAGTAAAATAGATCAATACAGAAAGAGTGGCATAAATGAGCACTTCGGAATGCAAAAGATTAGATGTCATTGATGATAATTATTAATACCCAGGAATTCACAATGACTACCCATCCCTTTTTTTCTGGTAGAGAAATGTTGTGTCCTATGGAGAGTATAAATAAACGTGGATTATCTAGTAACTATTTAGTCAAAAACGTAGACAGAGAGGAGTAGGGAAACCTAATCAGTCCCAAGAAACATGTTGTTAGGGTGCTGGGGTACATCCTTCGGACATTTTTCACACTTCGATTTTAGACCCCTGCTTAGGTCTATTCTGATTCTTTGCCTTCTGTTCTCTTTCTGGCAGTCAATCCCTGGACTCATCCAGCATGTCTCTCTTCAAGTAATGTTTGATATATCTCAGATTCTTACTCTCTTTCTTACTGCTTCTGAAAAAAATGCGCAGATAATTTCGTTTAAAATTTAGCTGCTAACTAGTATGTGAGAACACCTCTGTTTTTATTACTGAGACAGTTTCTCACCACTTTTGTCCCACTCCCCTGTTAATTCTCCCTGAACACAGACCCACACATACATATTCAAACCCTTTCTTTTGATGGCATGTTAACTAAGTGTGTGAAATTATTTCCTTCAGTAATTTGTCTCTTTGAAAATTGAGGCTATAATGTAGGCAGAATAATAATACATAACTTCCAATCTTAGATGGTTATTTTTCTTTATGTTTTAGGATACCCCAACTTTGTGGAGGCTTTCTAAGATACAGGATTAAGATACATTAATCCTGTATCTTACTAACTAAATTTCTTACTAAATGTCAGAAACTATAAAAGATTCATTACCCATATTTATTTTTTAAATTTTCATAACATTTCTGTCAGGTAGATTCTACCAACACTCTTAATTTATGAGGAGACTGACTGATAAGTAGAAATGTTAAGTGACATGTTGAAAGCAGGATGCAAGCCCAGGCATTTGGGTTCAGAATCTTTTCCTTCTTTTAATCAGGATGCTATATTAACACATAAAGACTTAAAAACTGAGATTGAATGTAGAAGGAAGTTACATAAATCAAAAAAGCAATGTGGGTGGGTCGAGTTTGATGAAAGAGCTAACATGCTCATATCAGAAACAAAAAGAATGAAAGGCAATCCATTCACCCAAGCATTATTCCATTATAAAATATTTCCTGTGACTAAATATAAAGAAATATAGAAGAAGGAAAAACTTTAATTTATTTGAGTAGCATATGTTTTGAATTATTACAAAGAATTTAATTTGGATTATAACAGAAAAAATAACAATCTCTACCACCACCACAGTCACAACAAAAATATGTATATGGAAGATGCTGCTTCATAATAAATCCCAGAAGATTATCTACACAAAGCAGGAAAAAATCAGGTTGTTGCAAAATTTTAACGATTTTGAATTAAAAACTCTATAGCTATTTATTTATGTGGTAACAATTAAAAATGGACTTATTTGTGTTAAAGATAACTCACTTGTTTTCCATTGAGAAAATCAGTCTTTAGAGTCAACTTGTGAATAAGAATATGTATATTTTTAGAACTACAATCCAGGTAAACTAGTCTTAACGAGTTGTAGTAATAGCGTAGTTACTATCTTTTGTAGAGTCTTTTCAGACAAAAGATTTCATGTCTTACAAAAATAATATCTAGCTTTCTGCTGACTTTCTCATGCCCTTGATTGAGAAGAAACTAAGATTCCTTAAATTATGTTACTTTTTGTATTTATTTAAAATATTATATTGCCACTTTGAGTAATAAGTAATCACTTAACATTTCTCAGTGACTACAATCATACTTAATCAAGTGACCAAGGCTATTGGTAATTCTTTGATTTGTCTTCCCAAGATCAAACTAACTAACTTTGGGAGGAAAAAACAATTAGTGTATCTTTCATTCTTAAAGCTATCTTTGAATTTTCCCTGATGTTCTTTGACACAATTTTAAAATATTATGTTTTCACTGTATAAAAAGAAGGATACACATTAAATAATTTGGTTTGTTTAGAATATTTCATATTTCTCAATTAGACCCAATATTGTTGTAAGACCTTCATGGGAAGGATTATGAAATCGAAGGGCAATTTTGTAAAATATTTTAGCAAAAATGTTTCATAAGTTGTGCACATGGCAAGATAGATTAAAATACTATATATGTAATATTTATAATTTTGTATACTATACTAAAAATTATATATAATAATTTATAATATATAAAATTACATGTATAATAAATATTACATGTGTCCAGTATACATTCTTATCTTTAAAGTAAGTTTAATTAAATTAATATGAAATAATTATCTATTTTACTGTCCTACATTCCAATATACCTTAAAGTTATCCAATGTTATATGTCAATTATATCACAATAAAGCTGGGGGAAAAACAAAAGAATGAAAACACAAAAAGAAACAATAACAAAAAAAAAGAAACTACAATTATTTAACCACTCTACCCAACAAGAAGTTTCTACTTTCTTCTAATGCTTATCTGAAGGCTTAGCTATATAAGCTACAAGCTAGACTTTGTGTCTTAAACAAAGAAAAAAATCTGAGTTTCATGGAAAAGATAAAACCAGGTAATCTTAATTAATGGTATTTCAAGCAATTGATTTATTTACATAGGTTTCAGAACTTAAAATGACTTCGCTTAGACAACCATAAAAAGTATCTGAGTCATATAAATGACAATAAAGATAATTTATCATTTTCTAGGAAGCCAGTGACTTTAAAAAATTTGAGGAATAAAACAGAAAAATTCAACAAAATATAGAGGTACTGTAAGAAAAATATCTGAAGAGACGTTCTTAAACTGAGATTTCTAGGCCTCCAAGAGGAAGAAAGAATAAGTCTTTTTAAATGTCTAATCCTATGTTCCTCAGTGAAATAAAAAAAAAAAAAAAAAAAACGCTGACCTTAGCAGTTGTTCCTATTGTACATTCAAGGGGCTTGCACATCTAATTGACACCACTTGCCATATCTGTGTAAATAATCAGGGCAATAAACAACAAAATAATCATTTTTGACATCAATAATAATTCTATAACATTATTTGTGATCAAAATTTTGAGACAATAAAAATTATCCAAAATTTGTATATAGACAGAGAATACAGCTTGACTTTCCTGCATAGTCATTTTTAAAGGCATTCCCAGTGATTATTTTATTTGTGGGATACCTATGTTTGACCTAGATATTTACTATTAATTAAGGACACAGAACTTCTGAAGTCATATGCTAACTTGAAGACCTAGACAGGTAGAAATGCAAATAATTTCTATCTCGTCAAAAAGTAATCCTAGTTTTGGTATTATTACTCTGTGGGCTATTACCAACAATTTTGTATGTGACCTAGTAATGTCTTTCTAATATTTGTTTATAAAAGTATATATTATCTAGTCTCTTAAAATACTTTTAAAATCTTATAAATGAATTGAAAAAACTATTTGGTATATGTTTTTCTATATTCTTACAAATGTCATGCTTTTAACTTTTGGAAAACATATTTTAAGAAGTCTGAAACTTCAGGATTTATCATTCAATGATAAATATTTTTATTGAATATAATGTTTTTTTTTTTTTTTTCTTTAGATCTACTTGGCTGAGGTGTCCAAAATCTTTGGTGCTGCCAGACCCCTTAAAAGAGTCAGAACTCTCTTTGTTCTTTAGGCTTAGTAGTCACCCACTTAGAATATGTGCCAACTTCTCTTAACACAATAAGCTAAACAAAAAATGAAAAAACATGTTTTTATTTATTTTAGAAATAACCACATTCTTTATCAAAGCAAAACAACAGTTTACAAAGCCTGGCTGCATCAGTTACTTATTGCTGCTATAATAAATTACCACACACTTAGTGATTTAAAATAATGCAAATTTATTATTTTGCAATCTTGTAGGTCAGAAGTCCAACATGTCTCACTGGGTTATAATCAGGGTATCAACAGGGCTGTGTTCCTTCTGGAGGCTTTAGAGGAAAATCCATTTCCTGACCTCTTCCAGCTTCTAGAGGTCACACACATTCCTTGATTTATGGCCCCTTCCTCCATCTTCAAAGCCAACAACACTGAGTCATTTCTTCTCACATTGTATTACTTCTCACCTTCTCCCTCTCTTCTACTTTTAAGAAAACTTCCCAGTACATTAGGCCTACCTGGATAATCCAAGATAATCTTCCTATTTTAAAATCAGCTGATTAGTAAACTTATTTACATTGCAAGCTGGAGTTTTCTTTTTATGTAACATAACCCAACATCTTTGAAGAGGAGAGGGATTATTCTACTGACCATACTAACATAGGAGATTGAATAATTAACGCATGCAAGAGAAAGATGTCTTATAAGTGTTTTCCTTGGTAAAGTCAACAATATTTATTGACTGATTCATTCTTTTACTTATTCACTCAGAGGCAACATGTTTTACTAGAAAAGCCAGGATGTAAAAGTCATGAAGAAGGAAAAATAGAATTTGCATCCCAGTTTATTTCTCACAAGGTATGTGATTGTGGGGAACAATTTAGTCTCTTTAAGGTTCCCTTCTAATTTTTTAATCAGAAAAAAAAAATGAAGGCAATTAAATCTAACTCAAAGTGTCATTCTGAGTACTGGGTATGATAATTAATATAAAGCAGTCTCCAGGTGCCAAAGAAATTTAGTCAACAAATGTCAGCTAGAAGCAATGTAGCACAGTGCCTAACCTAAATAGATTTTCAGTAAGTCGTGTTTATTCATTAATTAAATAATTTACTTGATCATTTATCATTGGAAAAAAAAATATAAAGCTCCTGCTATGCATCACCAAAGCACACACAATATATAGCACATGTTATTTCTAAAATATTAAAATAACTCTGTGTGATATAACTAAAAAAGACAGCACTCATGTCATAGTAATTATTACAATTTTTCATTATATGGTCTTAAGAAATTAGTCACAGATTAATTAACAAAAATTAGCAGGGTCCTATAAGAAGTTAAGAAGTGTTAAAGATCTCTCATTTTTAGACTACTGAATTCCTTATGAGGATAGTATTTTATTAGTTTTATTGTGAATTAAAAAAAAAATGAGTTACCATGGCATCATGAGTCTCCAAATATTTCATAGTTTTAACACCTCCTACCTTGTATCTATAAATTAGCTTCAGCAAGGACTTTGCTATGTTGTCAGTACTGTCTTTTAAAATTAAGTGTTCATATAACTACTGGAGTTACAAATTTACTTGTGGGAAACTAAATTTTATTTTATGTGATAGATAAATTATAAATTTTATCATACATTTAATGATTTAAGCTATTCATGTGTAATATATATGAAATTCTTTTATATTATTATAAGATAAAATTTTATTCAATTTCACAATTTATAGCTTAAAATTTGTATTTGTATTCTTAAAAGTTGGCTTTCTATCATAGTTGTTCATTTTAACCACAGAGTAAATAAAATTTTGTTTTTTATTCTTAGCCAAAGAAAGTCTTGTCATCTATAGGAAAGCTATTTTCCTAAACGGTGATTTCCAAATTCCTAAAAAGTGCCAAAACACTTTTATTTTAACAATATTTATTGAATATTTTAAATTAAGTGTTTAAAATAATATTGCCATCTTTAAATCATGATTTGCCAGTTTGTACTCTAATATACTATAATTCTTTGGCCCTCTTAAGCTGTACAGAGATATTTTCTTTTATGAAGAAGTCCCTGATTACCGCTTCTCTGTTGTCTCTAAAACTTTTGGATTTACTTGAAATAGTATTAGGCCACTACTCAAACAGGTCCCTAAATTGTCAATAATAATTTTAAAGACATCAAACAATCTACCTGATATTTTTAGATCTCAGTTTGCTCATTTTGTAAAATGTTTGACATCGATTTCAGCATTCTTCGTTGAAACACTTTGCATCTATAATCTTGGTTTTACAGTGCATCAGAATCTCCTTAATGGGGCAGGGAATTTATTAGGAGTTTCATCTCAATGAGTAGGGGACAGATTAATTGTGTTGCTCGGGAACCAGTACTAAATTCACTTGGGAGCGTTTCTACACAGGTTACACATTTAGAACATTATGATCAGCAAGACGTTCAGTTGTCCCATTCCTCAAACGCAGTAAATCAGACAAGTGCCCTTGCAATAAATGAGGCAGTCAGTTCTCTGACAGATGCCACCTATTTAAGAAGACTCATATTCAAGGATGTGGAATTTTTTCTTAACTATCTGGAGGAGTTGTTCTCAATGAGTAACAGTTTTGCCCTCAGCAGGGGACATTTGACAATGTCTGGAGACATCTTTGTTTTTCATGACTGTAGGGTTGGCTGTGCTATTGATATCGAGTGGGTAGAAACTAGGGATGCTACCAAACATCTTAAAATAATAGGATATGACAAAGAACTATCAAGTCCAACATGCTAACAGAGATCCTTTTGAGAAACCTTGATCAAAAGAAATTCAAAGGTTTGACATTATCATAGTTATATTCTATTATACCATTCTGATTGTGACGGTGTATTAGAATTGGCATAAGTGAAACTATATTTAGTGTATTAGATAAAAAATTCAAATTAGAGACTTTGGTGGCCTGAACTAAAGATGATAAAAAGACATGGATGATATTGAAAGATATTAGAGCAAAGTAATTAGAATTATTTTATGATTAATTAAATGAGACAGAAAGTAAGGAAGGTTTCTGACTGTGACAACAGAATAAATGGTCATTAAAGAGGACAAATAGATTGTTGGAGAAGAAGCAAATTTTTGAGAGATCTTAGTAGATTTAAGTCTTATTGTCTGTCATACAAATGAAAATATCCAATAGATATTAAAACAGAGCTTAAGACAAAAGGATCTGACGTGTTTATTGAATATATAGCTCAACGTAATACCTAGTATACAATATGTGTTCAGTGTTTATTGGATAAATATAAGAAATATTATTTTATTAATCATCCCTACACCTAGAAAAAACAAATAAATCTGAGATTCCCCAAACATATTTGGAAACTCCACTAAACTGTTGATATTACTTTGCCACAATTTTCCCATCTATTCAAATAGCTCATCATCTCTTGATTCTCACTTTACAGTAGCTTTTTCTTTCTTCTGGAAAATTTTCAAATGTGTTTTGGATGGTTATAATATTTTATACATCCTTTATTTAGTCTTTAGACTAATGCTACCAAGATCTCCATAATCCTTGACCTTGAACCTGAATCCAACTGAGGTATGACAGTCATCACTCACACATCAAGGCTGTCACTATACCATTTCTGTATTCTAATTGTATGCTTCATATATACTTATAGTAATCGATGTATAAAGAGACTTTTGTAATAGCAGAATAAGGATCTCTATAAATCCACTCACCTATAAAAGCAATGAAAATTGTCAAAATTACATTTTTAATATCTCTAGAAATTTAACAAAAGCTTGTAACAATCCAAGAAGTAAAAAGCCAAGAAAAATGGCTGACCCTTGATAAGAACAACAGTGTTGTGGCTTTTTAACTCACTCAGTTCACATCTGCTTCTGCCCAGCCCCACAGTAGCTGCAAATTGAACGAGACTTGTAATTACAGTAGCTATGAAAAACCAGCAGCCTTTTTGTTACCAAAAAGGGAATACAGGCTAGGCTCACCTCCAAAATTTTAACTCTATTTAAAATAATTAGAATTAACTATTATTTCCCTATGGAAATATGTTGTCATCCTTGTCAAAAATGAGTTAACTGTAAATAAGAGTGTCTACATGTTTATTCTTATACCAATCGTACTATCTTGATTGCTATAGATTTGTAGTAACTTGAGATACCAGAAAATGTGTATCCTCCAACTTTGTTGTTGCTTTTTTTTTTAACATTATTTTGACTAGTCTGGGTCCTATGAATATCCATATGAATATGAGGATCAGTTTGTAATTTTGTGCAAAGATGCAGCTGAGTTCTTGATTTAGATTGTCTGGAATCTGTAGGTCATTTTGAGTGTATTGCATCTTAACAATATTAAGTCTTCTGATTTCATATATATGAGATGACTTTTCCATTACATAGATTTTTGATTTCTTTCAACAATGCTTTGTAGTTTCAGTATATAAGTCTCCTTGGTTTAATTTATTCCTAGATATTTTACTCTTATGAATGCTATTGTAAATGGAACATTTTTCTTAACTTCATTTTTGGTTTGTTCATTGCCATTGTATAGAAATACAATTAATTTTTGCATACTGATCTTGTAGCATGCAACCATGTCAAACTCATTTATTAGTTCTTGAACTTTTTGTTGAATTCTTACTATTTTTTATTTTTAAGATCATGTTATCTGCACATAGTAATAGTTGTACGTCTTCTTTTCCAATCTAGATTAATTTTATTTTGTTATCTTGACTAATTCTCAGACTAGAATCTCCCATAAGTGAGAGAGGCCAGAACAGACTTTCTATTCATCTTTATATCTTAGTGAGAAAGCATTCAGTTTTCACCATGTACTATGATGGTAGCTGTGAGGTTTTCATAGACGCTCTTTATCAGGTTGAGGAAGTTCCCTCCTGTTGCTAATTTGTTAAGTACAATTATCATAAAGTCATATTTAATATTGTTAGATTAATTGTGTTTCTATTAATATGAACATATAGTTTTTGCTCTTTATCCCATTGATATGGTACATTATGCTAACTGACTTTGGATGTTAAAACAACTTTACATTGCAAGGATAAAACCCCCTAGACATGGTGTATAATCTTTATGTGTTGCTGGATCAATTGACTAGGATCTTTTTTTTTTTCTTTTTGGATTTTTGCATCTGTACTCATGATTAATATTGATCTGCAGTTTTCTTATCTGATGAAATATTTCTCTTATTTTGGTATCAGGGTAATACTAGCCCCTTGAATGAATTGGAAATTGTTATCGCCTTTACTATTTTTTGGAAAATGTTGTGGACAATTGATATTTCTTTAAAGTGTTGGTAAAATGCACCAATTTGGCTCTCTCGTCCTTGGCTCTTTGTGGGCTCTTTAAATCTCTGATTTAAAATGACTAATACAATCTTTTTAATTTGAAGCAGTTGTCTTGGGTAAAACATTTAATGGGGAGCTAAAAACTCAGTAATCAAGATCATATTTTAATGCAATATTTTAAAAGTAAAAATTAATACAAAGTATGTATGATTAACAAAACATCAAAATTTTACATAAAGTCACATTTTACTATTGACTCTTCCTTTACGTCAAACTATGATATACCTCTGCATGGCACTAAATGTGTGGACTCTGTAGTTGTGAATCATGGACACGAATTCCTGAACATACTTGTGGTATAGTAAGCACATAACTTCACCTGTATAAGCACAGATTTTCTCACCTCTAAAATGTTTCTAACATTACTGCTTGCTTGATATGGCGTATGAAAAAATTAGAGAGACAAAATATTTGGAACATTTTTTAGCAATTTATAAACCCAATACATGACATATAGAGTTTTATCTCCTGTTTATAGTTATAAACTAAATATGGTTATATGTAGTATATATAGATATATACTCATAATGCGATATATAAATAAGTGTGAACACACACTCAACACACATACATATATTCTCCAGAATAAAACATGATCAAGCAGTGAAGTAGCACAAAGTTTATTCAGTCTATTGTAGTCAAGAAAAGACCACCTTCATGGAATCTTGGAAAGGTTTCAAAATAGGAATATAAGTGAAAGGTGTTTATTGGGTGTTAGATTAAAGACCGCATGATTTTAAGGATAGTCTTAAAGAGAGAGGAATTGTCAGGTATGATCAGAGTTTGATATAACATCTTTGGATTGTGGATCACAGAGAAGAAATTGCCTAGATGTGTGTTGGCGAGTACATCGTTAAACCTGACAAGTAAGGAATTTGTTGTTTTACACACCTGTCTCTTAGGAACAGTTATTTCCTAGGGAAATTTGATGTTAGTTTTTATTGTTTAGCACTGTTTAACACAGAAGCAAGAAATATTATATTGCCTTTATTTTTCTCTCTTTATATACAGATACAAATGTGTATCTGTATATAAATGTTTTATACAAACACAGAAAATAAATAACTAAAATCTTTTAAATTGTACTGTAAAGTAATTTAAATTGGGTAGTTACTAAAACATTTGCTGCTCCAAAATCGAAAATCCCTGCTAAGGACCCTGCTGGCAGTCACTGCTCCATCATCTTTGGGTTGTGTCCTCGTAGTTTCAGCAAAATCCTTTGCATAGTTATGCTGTCTCTTCAGATAAGATAACATTTATTGTGCATGATCAACTTTAACCCAAACTCAGTCCACTATAATTTGTGATAACTATTTTTTAATTCATTAAGAAATATGAATCTAAAACATATCAATGAACAACTGACTATCTTTGAAAGAGAGTAGTTTACAGTCACTGATTAATGTCTATGTAGTGCTTTTTATGGTTAGCTAGTATATTTTTAGAAGGCTGGTACCTAGCTGGAATTTTATTATGTTCTTTCAAGTTATAGTTTTTAAATTATAATCAGGATTTTTTTCTTTTTTTGCTTTAAAAAAATACTTACAATACTTGCAATCTAACTAAAACAGCTAGACAAGTGACAGGTAGGAGAGATGTAACAAAGCTGGGACCCAGGTGACCAGGTTGCAGTCTCTTGAAAGCCTATTTTCAATGGGAAATAATCTAATATGTATCTTATTGCTATTGAGGTATAAGATAAAGAAGTTAAAAGATAATATTATTTAGACTATCCTGTGATTTTGCTTTAATAAATTTGTATTTTCAAATGTTTTATAATTCCATGTTATTGAAATTATAATTAAATGAAAGAAATAGTATAAATTCATTAAAGATCTTAGAACTTTTGGAGAATTTCTTGAATAGTATACACCTCTTTTATTTAACTATCAATATCTGAAAGGCATGAAAAAAAAGAGTACAAAAGTTCATACATTGCTGTGCCTTTCTTTTACAATTGCAATTCATAAGATTTCTATAATTGGTAAAAAAAAAAAAAAATACCTGGAGGTGTATAAATCTTCACCAGACCACATAATGTAATCATAGAAAGAGGGAGAAAAATAGATCTCACAATAGGATCAAAAATAACAGCATTTAACTATTACAAGTAAAATATCCTTTTAATTCTGACTTTGTGGCCTTGCTGAGAAAAGTGATACCGTGCTGACAATAGGGGAAACGCACACATGAAGGACTTGGCAGAAAGATTAATATATTAACGTGTTATTCATAGATAACAATGACCAAATCACACGTATAAACCACAATAGTCAGATTCTCCATTGATAGAAGTGTTTTAACTTTTCTAATTGAACATCAAATATAGAAACTAATTGTGTTATATCTACAAAGTGATTTCGTTACTGGAAGGGAAGTACTTTCAGAGCATTTGTGATGTTTACTAGTGCTACGTAGGCTTGTATTTTTAAGTTCTACAGTTGTTTGTATTCTTGCAGGGTGGGTATAAGGCAGCCGTTTCTTTTTTATGTTGAAGTAATGAGAATACAAAACAACACTGAAGAACAAACAGTGAAGAAAGGAGAATGGAGGAACAAAGAGAAATTCTGTGTGAGAGGAAGGGAGAGGGCAGAGGGCTATAAATAGGGCTCCAGTCATTTATTTGCTATTCATATGTATTTACAGAGAGCCCATGACCTCGATATCATGAACTATATCTAGATCATAAATAGTATTCTAGTTCGGCAATCCCCAACCTTTTTGGCACCAGAGACTGGTGTTCCTATGAGATTCTAATGACCGATGATCTGAAGTAGAGCTGAGACGGTGATGCTAGTGCTGGGGAGTGGCTGCAAATACAGATGAAGTTTCGCTGGCTCGCCCATTTGCTCACCTTCTGCCATGCGGCCCAGTTCCTAACAGGCCACAGACCAGTATCAGATGTTGGAGACCCCTGCTCTAGTACATATAAAATAAACATATAGTGCATGTAAAATAAATAATGCATGGTGTTAAGAAAGGATGTCTTGATATGTTATTTTTCTTGTTTTTTGGTCTCCTTACACAAAGTTCAAAAATTGTCACATGTCACTAAACCTCATTTATCAAACATTACGTTTCAATATCCAAAAAAAGCACAGTTCCCTATATATAGACTTTTTAAATCTCCTTTAAGAGATTAGTTCCAGCCACAAAGCATTGAGGTCCACAAAGGCTAAAAAGAAAGTAGTTTTAGTCTACCTTAAATACAAGTTTAAATTGGTTAAAGCTAAACCAATAATGGCTTTCAGGAAATACAAATTCTCCTTGTTGGATTGGAAAGCAGAAGATATTACTCAGGCCTGTGGGGTCATTAAAACCTTGACTTAATTAAATAAGAATAAATACTGCATAGTTGTTTGAAAATAGAATTGGATTGAGGAGGAAATGGAGTCCAAAAGAGAACAATTTAAAAGGGCGTTTGAACAGATTATTGAAAATGAAAGGATGTTTTACATAAGAATTTTCTAGAGAATACAAAGTCGATGTTCCAGAAGGCAGCAAGGGTCATAGATAACCTCTGACTTGATTTATAGGACCTTCTAGAAAAGGAAAAAGTAAAAGTGAAAGAAAAAAATCTGAATGGTAATTGAAGGAGGTAAAGGGATTACAATGAGGCCACAAGGATACTGTTGAGAGTGAGACTGATTCATCACAGTATCTTTTTTCATTCCCTTCCTTTTCATATGTAGGGGTCTTGTTTTCTTATCCTTTTAGCCACTCAGTCCCTTGGTTGGAGCACTTAATTCTTTTCTCTTTAAGATACTTATTGATAGGAATGTAGTTTTTACCATTCTTTATTCCTGTTTTTGATATATGTTTTTTCTTCTTAAAGAAGTCCCTCCAATATTTTCTGAAATTTTGGCTTGGTGTTGATAAATTCCTTTAGTTTATTTTTGTCTGGGAAGCTCTTTATCTGTCCTTCAACCCTAAGTGATAACTTCGCTAGTTAAATTATTCTTGGTTGTATATCCCGGGTCTTCATTCTTCCGAAAATTTTTTGCGAAACCCTTCTGTCCTTCATAGTCTCTCTTGAGACATCAGCTACTAGTCATATGGTTGTTGCCTTCTATGTAATTATTTGTTTTTCTCTTGCTGCTTTTAAATTTTTTCTTTGTATTTAACCTTTGCATTTTAATTATGATGTGACTTGGTGTGGGCCTCTTTGGATCCCTGATTTTTGGAGTCCTCTGAACTTCCTGGGGTTTTATGGCCTAGAAGGTATTTAAGTCAGACAGAGAAAGATAAACACTATATGAGTTCACTTATATGCAGACTTTAAGGAAGAAAAAGAACAAACTAATCAAAAACAGACTCACAAATATAGTGGACTATTTGGTGGTGGACAGAGGGGAGGAAGATTTGGGAGGCTGGGAGATGGGTGAAGGGTTAAAGAAGTACAAATTAGTAGCAGATGGATGGTCACGAGGATGGGGAACATGGCATATGGAATGCACCTTGCATTAATTGGCTAGGTGGAGGGAGAAATTGGCAGGATTGTTTTACTAACTATATAGATTTCTAAACAATGTACTATATACTTGAAGCTAATAAAAATTTTTAAAAAGACGAGTTGAAAGATGATGGAAGGATAGAGAGATATCAGATAGATATGTGTTAAAGCAAACATAGCAAACTGTTAATTGGCCATTCTACAGTTTTCTCAGATTTTCAGTATATTTTAAAATTTTTATAATAAAATATTGAGGAAAACTACACGCCCAAACACATGCATATTTGTAAATTCATGAGAAAAATTTTGGAGGTACAGTGTAATCACACACCAAAATATTTAAAAATGTTTATTTCTAGATAACATACATGGTGAGTTGAGAACAGGCAGGAAATGGATGGTATAAATTTCAAATTATATGACTTTATTACAAGCTTCTATATTTTAGAATTTTAATTAAAAAATAAATGAGGGTTGTAATCACATATTGATAGTTTCACAAATATATTGAAAGTTGGAAATTATAGAAATAGTGGCTTTAATGTCATGTGATTTATAGATAAGAGAATTTAGTCACATAATCTTAATGCGTTAACTGAAATAATTAAAGGCACATCAACATAGGCCTCTGTGACAAGGGTCACTGTTAAGCCCTTTAGCCCTCTCTACAATTCTTCAGTCACTTTCAAAAACATGTTATTGAGACACCTCAAGGTGGATAGGATTTTGCTTGCTCATGGATAAAATTATTATTGTAAAAGGATTATGTCTTTCTCTTTTTTTTCCTTGCCCCTCTTTTTCTTTCTTCCATATGGCTGAATCGGTGGGTTGACTGGAGTGAGATATGATTCCTTCTATAGATTATTTGTTCACATGAGCATCCTGCTTTGCCATGTCTCCAGGTTCTAATATTATGTAGTCCATCCATAGTTTTTAGTAGATCGTGATATGGTGTGAAATTATGAGGACAGAAATTGTGAATGTTGACAGGAGCCTAAAATATATGATTCATCAAGTTTTAACCAAAAGTTTTCATGAGAGTATTAGACCCAAGTCTAGGATATATAAAATGGTAATTAACAAAAACATTATCCATTGTGTTTAAATCTTTCTTAGGTATCTCGTGAGAAGTAGAGGTAACTCAGCCAATGCAAGAGTCAAGTATCCCTGGCATCTTTGGCCTTCCTGCATGTAATAGTACCTCAATAATCATCAAATTGCATTGATTTCAAAACATATATCAAGAATATTTGTTGTTTCTCAACTACTGGGTGGTCATTTTGTGTGACACATAGATTCATCAGTTGAAATAATAATAGGCAGGGTCAGTCTCACCAAATATAAATTAAAGGTAAAATTTATGTTGATCTTTCGCTTAAATATCTAACCACATAAATCTGTGGAGGATCGAAAGGATAAGTTCTTAATTTTTAATTGTTACATGATAATAAAAAGCTCTGTAAGTCCATATAAGAAAGGAAGTGAGCTGGGATAAGTACTAGGTTTCAAGGCCAGTAAAAAAACAAGGAAAAAATACAAGAACCTGTAATAGTGATATATTTTTATCAACAAAATTATGAGTGACAAAAATTGTCTATCAGTTTTTTTTTTGCACTTAAAATGATAATATATATATGTATGCTATAGACATGACCCTGCGTGAATTCTCTCCTGCCTGCATCTCCTCCTCATCTCATGTCACCTGTGCCGCATTTTTTTCTAAGACCTAGCCACATCGATCTTTGCTTCAACTATAAAGCATACAATGTTATCTCCTGCTTCGGAGTAATATTCATATTTGTTTTGTTTTAGATCTACCGTAAGTTTTTTTTTTAGAGAAAGCTTCCCTAAACCTCAGTATCACTTAGATTCCCTTGAATACATTCTCTTGTAGTGTTATCCATTTCCTTCACAGCACTTATAAAAATCTGTAATTATGTTTTTGATGTACTCAATTGTTATTCCTACTTTCTTTCAATTGACAATAAACTTCAGGAACTGTGAACACAATTGCTGTGTTCACTACCACTCAATCATTAACCCACACAATGATTACTATCTTGTAAGCACCCAGTAAATGTCCTTCAATGGCTAAATATTCCGTTATCGATATAAACACCATCTCCTTCTTAAGAATACATATTGCCTTGTTATGTGTGTAATGCCAGGAATTCTTAGCACAGTATTGGCATATTGCTCTTAACATATGAAAATTAGTAACTGTTTCAAAATACACAGCAAATAATCATTAATTAATCAGTATTTATTGAGCCCCTTGATCGACACTGGGTTAATTGTTATATTTGTGAATCTCAGTTTACTGTTCTATAAAATTAAAATGTTGTGCTAGGTGATATCACAGTTTTTAGGAACTTATATTCTTGACTTTTAAAATATTCTGCTTGCTTATTAATGTCAGATCTCTTCTTATAAAAAAAAGGGAAAAAAACATGTTTTGCACACTTTCTTCCTTTCAAAGAACCTGTTAAATAGAAGAGTTAAATGATACAACTTCAATTTTACCACAAAAGGTTGCAACAAATTCTTAATTTTGAGAGAAAAAAAATGTTTGGATAATATTGAGGATACAAGTTTGAGACTATAAGATAAATATATATTTTGACTAGACTTCAGAGGCTTCATTAAGATTAAAATTGGTGGAACTGATACTTGTATGTCAAAAGATTTCTAAAGTAACCAAGGCAGTTTTCTAGTGAAAAAGGAATTCTGATTGACAGGCTCTTGTTTTCTCTAAAAGCACTTATCCGATATCAGTTTTATACCAGATATAATATTCCTGGGTTATCATTCACACTCCTATTATTACTCAAATTTTAAGTCAATAGTCCTTGTTTTTATTCCAAAATTCACCTAATAGACAACCACAAAGAACAATGTTAAGGAATGGTGATGTATTGTTCTCTCAGAGTAAAAGTAATAGATCATTTTCTAAAATGAAAAAAGACAAAATTAATAGAATACATCTTGACATATTTTATTCGAAATTGAATGTCTTTAAATATCAGCATTTATAATGGCATTCTAAAAAATAAATAATGTCTTACTTGAAGGTAAAAATGAAAGATAAGAGAAACTCAGGCTTATTAACAACTGAGAACATTTCTGGGGCTGATTTAATTAAAGACCATGGAATAAAGTGTACTGTTCCTCAAAGATTAACTTTTATAAAAACCATCATATACTTTTAGCCTTTATTGATACATGGAAGTATAATTTTGTGAATGTGAAATTTTCACATACTAAAGAATATCATATATACAAATCATCAAATGGCAAATGACTTAGAATATCAAATCAAATATTACATTTGTATAACATATCTGTATCCACATGTATTCTTACATATAACTCAAGCTCCTCAATATCTCAAATAAAAGGCAGATTGCATGGCAGAAAAATGTAATTTCAATAGTCATCCCAAGCTACAATATTTGACTGCTTGTGTTCACTTTGCTGTTTTGACAACCTAGAATAAATTTTCTTCTAACACTATATATATTTTTTACATATAGAGAATGCTAAATGGAACGTTATATCTAGAGATAAATGAGTAACTTAATTTCCTATATCCTACAACATACACACAAACTCTTTGTACAATTAGCAAATATTATGTCCCTCTTGTACTTATTCCACTTCCTTTATTATTTCTTTCTTTACTGTAGACAAACATCCAAGGCAATGAATTTAGAAACAGAATGATAATATATGAGGATTTTGTGAGAATACCTTCCAAATTACCTATTTCATGAAACCTGAGATTCCTAATACTGTTGTGTTTTCCTGCTGAGAGTATGTGGACATGAGTGGAGGGGAGCAGGTCAGCTGGAAAGGGGGTAGAGAAAAAGAGATTGCTCATCTGAGGCTGAGATTTTTAAGTCTGCTTAGCTCTCTTCTTTTAAGTACTTGGTTACATATTGTCAACAAGACAGATGACTGTGCAATATTTTTAAATAACCAGTAAAATGCCCCTCTTCCTCTGAGATCATGATTCTATGAGCAATTATACTTCATTTTTGCAAACTTGCCCCATTGTTCTTGCAGAAGTTCATCTGTGTAGGCTCACCTAAACCATGGGCAGTTTTTCCAAATGCAACTTATGTTTCATAAAGAGGCATTCATATGTTGAATTCACAAGTGTTTGGATAACTGAAGAATTTCTCATGCCCACAGAAAGCAAGGACAGATCGATCAACATCTAAATAGTTCTTACAATCACATTGGGTAGGAAAGGAAACTCAGCCTTATACGTTTCCTATAGTCCTGAAATTTCTATCTCATTGCAATTAAAGACTGTATAAATTAAACTAAACACAATATTATAGAGAAGAAGACACCCCTAGAAAAGGGGGATAGTGTGTGGGGAGGAAAGATGTTGAGGATGAAAGTAATTAGTATTAAGATTTCAAAATGAAACATCGCTCTTAAAGGTTTGAGACTAACATTTACCCACATCTGATGCCAGGAGCACAGAATAGAGAAAGGCTACCATTTTTTGTTGTTGTTGTTCTGGGAATTAATGAATATGTATAAGTACAAGAGTCTTGAGACCCAACAAGATTGTCGAGACCCAGAAAGCTAGTTCTTTCTTTTTCTTATTCTTGTTTTATGATGGAAGGTGTATTACTCTCTTGCTTTTGAGAGTAGAGAGCAATTTAGATTGGTGAGACAATTTCCAGGTATTTTTACATCATTGCTTGTGGTAAGGTGTCTACTTTAAAAATAGAATGCAACTTGATTATGTTGGGTCAGTTCTTAAGTGAGTGATACTCAGTACCAAGAGAAAACAAAACAGAGGGAATGGAACCTACCAGTTAATGAGCACCTGCTCTGCATCCCATTGGAGAAGATACTCATCTTCCTCTATCATTACAAAAATGCTTAGAGGAAAATTTTATTATCTGTGGTTCAGGAATAATAAATTGGAACTCAGAAATTCAGACAGTAACTTATCCATGTACCCACAGCTATAGAGATAATCTATGAATCAAACCTAAAGCTATATGTTTCTAAAATTAAACTCCATTCATGGTAGTACACTGCCGTTTAGAGTACTGTCGACTATATAATTTGCAGGATACAATCAATGCAACTGGAAAAACATGTCTCTAGAGGCGTTAAAATAGAAAACTTTTCCATTTCTTCTGTAGTCTCTTTCTTGTTCTTGATTTGGCACAATGTTTTCATTTGTGATTTGATGTTCTAAGGAAAAAAATTATTACCATAAATTATCAATTCATTTTTATTGTGTGCAATGTTATTTTTGAGAGGCAAATATAAAAGCACTTAATTTACATACAAAATCACCAATAATACATAATTTGTGTTTGGTAACCTGTGCACACATACCGATTTTACTGTTACTGGAACAGCGTAACACTAAACTAAACAGGTCTTCTTAGATGCTGCACTAAACTAAACAGGTCTTCTTACTTCACTTCGTGATCTGTCCATAGTCACACAATGCTCTCTACTCCAAGCTTCCTGAAGATTAAAGCAGGGTTAAAAAAATGAAAAACTTATAGGTTGCTAATCTTTCCCTATCTTTTTATATCTTCATTTTCAGCATAAGTAATTGGCCGATACAGGGAAGTAACCTAAGTAAGAAACGATATGGTAGGGTTTCTTGGCAGTTCACTTTGGTCGGAAAGCTATTGTTTTCTTCCTGTGTTTGAAGCAAGTTGTGTTTTAAATGGAAAGTGTAGCCTGTCTTGAAACCTTGTACCGGTTTCAAGTCTCACTGAATTTCCACATATTTTTTTTTTTTCATTCCGTGGAATTCTGTACTCATGGGGTATCATAGCAATGTAGGTGAATTGGGTTGCAAGGAGTGTCAGGAGGACATATTGTGTGTATCTCCTCTGCTTATGCACACGATCCATTGTTTTTGTTTATAAACACACATTCAGTAAATTAATATAGTGGATTGAAATTCAATTAAGAAATTCAAAACAGTAATGTCGAAGCACTAAACTAAACACCTTACAATTGCAAAAGTTGCATGTCTGTGAAGCCAGCCTGTAGTTTTTTTTAGATTCTGAGCCATGAGACTATATCAGGACAAGTAGAGCAACACTCTTCCTGAAATTAATACATGACAACAGAGGGTTGTGAACAAATTACATGTTATTGTGCCTTCTTGCAGAGGGCATGGTAGCCAATAAGATAGAAGCAATTTATTCCTATGAGGATCAGTGATTAGGCCAAGTGGGATTGACGAAGTATTTGAAGAGGTGATAAAATAAAAGTTTAGTATATTCTGAAATTAAACAACAATTTCATTAAGAACCATGCATGGTAGTAAAGGAATTTTGTGATTTGGATGGTCAGAAAGCAGAGGGGCAAGTTAGTGGAAGTTATTTAATTTTGATTCAACCATTACTAACTGTGTTGTAAATGAGAGATTTAGACTACAGAATAAGTAAGGGAAGGGGCACTAAAGCCAGTTAAATTCAGACACTTCTGGCCCAGAACCTGAGGTCCCCAGAGCCACTACAGTCCATGTGCTTAGAAGTTAATGCAAGTAAAGTTGACTTGAACATAGTAAGCCCTCAAAAAAGAAGTTGCCATAACTAGGCCAATTATTATTATTATCAATAAAGTAGAAAGTCTTTACTTTCTCAGCGAAGGTTCATAGACTTCTCTAAGACAAGAACGACTAATAAAGTGACTGTGTAAACAGGCTATATATGATAAAAACCTAGGATTCCATATTTATGCCAACAATGGTTATGAAATTTTATGTGAAAGAGTTAACAGAACTTTTTTAACATTTATATTAAAAAAGGAATACCATAATATTGTAGAACTATTTATACTCTCCAGTTCTGATGAGTTTATGATTGACACCTGCATGTTCTCAGCAGTTTCCTCAAAGTCTATAAGAATGTGTATATTTTTACATTTTTTAGGAATTTGGCTTACTATAGAAGGCAGTGCAGCATAGTTATATCTAAATAATTGAGTCCACTGAGTTTTTTTCTAAAATGGAATATATAATTCTTTACAGAGTAAATGTAATCATGACATAGTTCCATTAAAAAGTTATAAAAAAAGATGAAATAACTGCCATTCTGCCATTAACTAAATATACTTAAAATTTTTCAGCAAAAAAGTAGTAAAAGTATATCAGAAAGAGGTCTATGTATTTAGGTCTATGTAAATAGGAACTGTAAAGAAACATGTGGAGAAAAGTATTGAAGGAAAGAGGTAGTGATAAAATGGGAGAGAGTATTATATTGCCCAGAGGGTTCCTGGTAATTTTATTCTTCTGGTTTTATACATTGTGAATCATAAGAATTTGTAAAGAATTTTGGATAAGAGATATACATCAGCATTAATAGCTTGTTGCATGTGACGTACACAAGAGAGTATCTTTTGGAGCAGAGGCAAAAATTAAGCTGAAAGTCAGTTATGTTTATACAGATACATTTAGAGACAAATTCAGCCAACCAATTAATAATTGGAATCGAAAAAAAAAAGGACCTGATTAATATTAACTCATTCTTTTCATAATACTGTATATAATTTTTTTTCCAATGTCCCTGAGTGTAGACAAGGAGTAAAAGTCATCAAGAATAATTGTATTCTTTATTGAGGATATGCCAGAAGAGATGGAATACAAACCAAGAGGGTCATAATAAGAACTTTGTTTTATACACCATCATAGTGTACATATTTCTTTTTACAAACTAATACACACACACACACATATATAAATATATCCCAGTGAAAACAAAAACACTACCTTACCATCATCACTTACAACTTCCATTTCATTTGTTTCAGTCCAGGCAGTTTTAAGGCAATCATGCCAACAAATTTATCTTCTAAACTCTGCATAAATATTTGCTCTAGTTTCTTGATCACATTGTTTGCAGAATCAAAAATGTATTCTGAGGACCTTCTACGTGCAAGCCACATGGGAGGATGAAAATGAAGTAGAGATTAAATCTATCACAAAGCTACCAGCAATTCATAAAGAAAAGACATTTACCTATCTAAAGCGATAAGACAAAGAAAGATTATCATAAAGTTCGCTAATAGCATGTTAAAATACTGTATTACTATTCTGTTGCTGCTGTAACACACTACCAAAAACTCAGTGACTTAAAACAGCACAAATTTATTAGCTTACAATTCTGTAGGTCAGAAGTTGGAAATGAGTCTTACTGGGCTAAAATCAATGTTTCAGCAGGGTTACATTCATTCCAAGGGAAGAATCCACTTCCTCGCACTTTTCAGCTTCTAGAGTTCATTAACATTTTTCCTTCATCTTCAAAGCTAACAACAGTGGGTCCAGTTCTCATATCACATCGCTCTCACCTTCTCTCTGCCTCCTTTTACTTTTGAAGAACTGTGGTTCCATTGGACCTACATGGATAACCCAAGATCATCTACCAATTTAAAGGACATCTGATTAGCAAACTTAATTCACTCTGCAACTTTAATTCTCCTTAGCTATGTAAGATAAAATTTTCATAGTTTCAAGTGATCAGAACTTGGATACCTGTGAAAGTTAATATTCTGCCTACTAAGGCAACTTGTAAAATTCAGATAATGGAGGACTTGACTGACTTTTGGGGAAAAGCTTTGTAAAAGACATGGAATTTATACCATGCTTTTTTTTTTTTTTATCTGTGTGTAAGATACAGGACAAAAACTACTATAAATCTTGAGACTGTCATGTGGTAAAATCTTTATAGTCTATATTATTTGTTCTTATAAAATCAAGACTAGCAGCTACTCCATGAATCGTAAGATAAATGTTATGTATTCATGTCTTTATTCTATCAGGTTGAAATTAATCAGATAATTATAGAAGAAAGTAATTTTTCAATATATATGTTAGAATCAGCAAAAATTTTGGAAGATCTCTTGTAATTTGTTCTAAGACTGTAAAATGCATTTTTTTATTATTATGATGATACTGAAAACATATTCAGAAGAGCATATGATTCAGTATAGTTTATGTTATTTTCAAGAAAATTTTATTTCAATTTATAATATGTTAATTCTTTAAAATTCACAATGTCAATAACATTATAAGCATTTAATCTAAGCATAAAGTTATCTTTAAAAAACACACGGAGGAATATTACATTTTGTAAAACATTTACAAACATCTACTATTAAACATATCTGAGTCATTGGCCATTTTTTATATCATTTTAATCTGGATGTTTGGTGTCTCAGGAAGAAAAAATTAGTTTTTATTTCATGAACAGCTGAACAGATCCCAAATCTAGATGAATGACACTATTACCTAGATAGGTAATCCATTTTTCTGTAGTGACAATTTTCCTTAATATTTCAGTGGTACTGCTTCCAAGGCGTGATGTTAGATGCCCAAATCTGTGCTTTAGTCCCTGAAGTGACAGTTAAAGAAAGGTATCACAGATGAATGTTTAATAGAAAAACAAATATAACACACAAAAGACAATATTATTTTTGTATAATTAAATGATGTGACAATAAGGAGATAATCTTATTTTAATATATTTATGATAAAAAAAACCTATTTTTTAAAATCTCTTTTCTCCTAACTACATCTCAAGAGCCTCTGATGAAAATGCCTTGAATATAACAGACATTTTCAAAAATGGTAGAGGGCAGCAGCACTGAATTTTCATTTATTATGTCAAATAACTGAAGCACTTAGGGGATCCCTATAGTACTAAATAACATCACACATTTATAGCAAATAGTCTTTAACCCAGGAGGCCCCTTCCTGTATAAATACAACTATGTCATTGATATAATGATAGTTATAAATGCAATAGGATTTTAAATAAATGAATACAACATATCAGAATTGATGAACAGATAAAAAAGGCGTACTTGATACCTCAAAGCCCCTATAGAAGTCGGCCCAGTCTTTGTTCATTAGAGTGAATTTCTGGAAAGTCAGGAACAAATGCCTTGTATATTGTCCTCTTCAAAAACTTACACACTACATACACAAGTATATACTGTATATCCTTTCATATTTGTTCATATTTGCTATAAGTATTTATTCTTTCATTCAATTTTATAGAAATGTTAGGAATCCCCTAACATAAAATATTATTTTATTTTCTTTCTTCAGTAACAGGCTTTGATCTGGTATCATTTCCTTTTAGCCTTTAAGCTTCTTTTGACATTTCTCTTATCAGAGATTTTATGACAACTAATTCTCTCAGCTTTTGTCCAGCTGAAAATTATTTGTTTTTAATTTCAAAGGTAATTTCTGCAAGATACTGAATTCTAGGTTTCCTTTTGTTTCTTTCAGCAATTAAAAAATATTTTATTGTCTTCTGGTTTTAATTATTTCTATTGAGAAGCCAAATGTTTTTCTTACATGAAATATATATATTTTTTTCTTTGGCTGCTATTGTCTTTGGTTTTTAGCCATTTGACTCTGCTGTGCCGGTGTGTGGTTTTTATTTGTATTATCTTCCTTGGGGATTTCTGAGCTTCTTTGATCTGTAAGTTGATACTTTTTAGCAGTCTTGGAGTATTATTGGCTACTATCTCTCTAAATAATTATCTGTCCCACAATATTTTTGTTTTTCTCTTTTTATGTTCATTTTGGATACTTTTCATTGAACTATCCTTAGGGCCACAGTTGTGTCAAGGGTGCACTTAAACCATTTGAATTAATTCCTTATTTTAATTATATGTCAATGATTATACATAATATATAATATAATATAATGTAATATAATATAATATAATATAATTAATATAATTAATATAATATATAATATAATTACATAATATAACAACATACTATAACATAATATAATATATAATGTATCATATATAATGTATATGTGATTTACTTGTTTTAGTTAGCACTCTTGACCTTCTCCCTGAATCTGTGGGCCGCTGCTTTGCATAAAGAGAAAACATTGTGAGAATCAGCATCTACCTACCTAGCCACATTCTCAGCAGCCAGTGACTTGCACTCTGTGAAGTCCCGGGATAATTTATATTGATATGGATGTGAATTAATCCTTTTGTCCTTTGGTATGCTATCTTCATCAACTTAAAAGGACTCTGGACTAGAGTAGGTAGGTTATGGTTATAATACCACAAGATTCGAATATTTGACACTAGCTTTCATGTGGCCATTAAAGGTTTTTAAAACACCGGATAATTCCTCCTTACTCCCACATGTAATTGCTCATCATGAACCTGCTGGCTATCCATGGAGAAAAGCAGCTATGGGTTGGTCACACACCCAGTGGGAAGGCCCAGTTACTTTCTGGACTTCAGTTTATTTAGGTTTGTTTCGGGTTCTCGACTTGCTAATATATTTTTTAAAATATATAAGTTTGTAATTTATCTAGCTTATTCTTATTGTTAGGGTGGAAAGTGATAAGCTCTTAAGAATTTCTGTAATTCCAGTTCGAAGATGTCCAATACATATTTAATTTTAGGAGCCGAAACTATGTGTAAGTTTTCCTTTAATCCATTAAAATTTATACTATAGATATTAAACTCTACTGAATAAAATATTTAAAGTAAAAGTATGAAATATAAAGAAATAATATGTAATAATTCTTTATATACAAAAATTTAAAAGCTATTTTAAAAAAACAAAGCAAACAAAGGAAAGGTTAATAAATAGCATCAGGAAGTGATGAATTATGTGACACAGATAAATCCCTGTAGGAATTAAGATTAAGTTTACTTAACTTCTAGTTACCTTTAATCTGTCACAGATTAGAAGAGATAAAAGTTGAGCCTTGAATGTCTCATAAGCCAAAAGAAGAAGGATGTAATAGCATAAAAAATTTTCATGTGCTGCCGGGCTCAAGTAATTTATTTTCCATTCATATGTATTTATAGAGTATGTGGAATGCCGTTATCTCAATATCATAAACTATATCTAGACCATAAATAGAATTATAAGTAACTGTCCAAAGACAAAATAGTTCTGACAGATCTAAGTACTGGAGATAAGGCCAAAAAAGTTTCATTAGAATAAAAATAATAGGGCAAGAGGACTAAAGAGGATATACTTGTGTGAAAAATATTAGTGAAAACAGTGGGTTTGAACAGCATAAAATAAAAATTAAAGACTTGCAGTTATGAAAGGCCAGACTTAAACATGAGGCGAATATCCAGATTAAAAAGAAAGCTGCTATGTGATTTCGATATTAATGCAAACATTAAGTTTATAAATTCCATATTTTTTTCACTTCCTTTATAGGTGTTGCAGAATCCGAATGTAAAAACAGCAGTGGATATATAGTAGAACAGTAAAGGGAACAGAATTGGCCATTAAAACTGATCATATTGTGGGGTGACATAACCAAGATGACAGAGCAGGAGACGCCATTCTTTGTCCCTCCACAAAGATCAACAATTAGACAACTATTGATGAACAAAAAGTTCTAGGAGAGCTCTAGAGTCCACTTAAGAAACTTCAACTGTACAATAGAACAGAAAGTGGAAAGTAACCTCATGAAAAGAAAAGGAAGATCACCTTCACTTTGGCTTCACTGTACCGTTCCCAAAGCTGGCACTGCTCACCACCAAGAGGAAACTCCCTAGCTAGAAAGAGGTCCCCTCCCTGGGAAGAATAGAGCTGGGTGAGCAATCATCTTCCCCAGCCTTTCAGGGCATCACTCAAAGGGCCTGTTTCAGTTTCATCCCACCCAGAGACCAGAAAAGCTGAAAGATAAAGAGACAACTGGGAACAAGGAAGAAAGGCAGAGGCTACCAGCATCAGCCACAAAGCAGGAGTGAACACTGTTCCCAGTAACCTGCTTTGCAGACCACCTCTGCATTTGTTGACACTTAAGAAACCAATGGCCAGCACAGCTTCTGCAGACTCCCTACAAATTTTATCAGTTTTTACCCTCAAGTATTTTCATTAGCGGGGCCACCCACTTGGTTCCTCTTGCTTCTAATGCTTCTTGCTCATGCCAGGGCCTGGCCTGTACAGGCAGCCAGCCTATCCCTCTTTGGCTGTGTTTGTCCAAGACACAAGCCTAGATCCCTGCAGCTGACCCCCACTGCTTTGCTCAGGGCTAACCCCTCCAGCTGTACACTTGTAGGAGAATGGCGTGATGCCCATTCCTGGCTTTCATTACCTTGTGCACACCATGACAAGATCTTATATGCAAAGTAGTGCATGCCAAAATCTCAAGGTGCTTTTGGGCTTGGATCCAGTCCTGTCTCCTGCTACTGGCCTGTACGATGTCCTCATCAGCAGCTAGCCCCTCCAGCTTTGCACCTGAACACCCACAGCCTGATTCCTGAAAATAACCTCCATTGCCATGATCCAGTGATGAGACCCAATAGCCACAGTGATTCACGATGATAGCCAGGGTCCCCAAAGCTGCCAAAACACCCACAGTTGGCACTGGTGATTGCTACTTACTTTGGCTCACATCACTACTTGTGTGTTTCGCCTGGCCCCTGCCACTACACAAACAGCTGCTGCTGCCCCGCACAGTTGAGTGTGTGAATATTACTAGCTACAACTAGCATTATTAATTTCCCAGGTTCTTAGCTCCTGGATCTGGAGGAACTGCTGAGGACCACAACAGCCATTGAAGCCGCAATGGATTCCCTTCAGTGCACCAGAGACCATGCAGTTATCAATGCATTGGTAGACAGTCGCCTGAGCCAGTGACTACACCCTTGAGATCCAGAGCCACCACATACCCACGCACTTGACACCTTTTACCACTAGATTCTGTGTCATACCACATTTCAACATGCCAGTAAAGTTCTTTTCTTTATGGAGAATTTTGGTCCAATATTTAAAGAGGATTAACACCAATTTTCCTCAAAGTCTTCCAAAAAATTGAAGAGGAGGGAACACTCCCAAACTCATTTTATAATGCCAACATTACCCTGATACTAAAGCCAGATAGTGATGCTACAGGAAAAGAAAACTACTGGGCAGTATCCACAATGAATATAGATGCAAAAATTCTCAAGAAAATACTAGCAAACTGAATTCAACAGCATGTTGACAGGGTCCCAACACCATAAACATGTGGGACGTATCCCTGGGACGGAGGGATGGTTCATCATATGCAAATTAGTAAATGTGATATACATTAATAAAATAAAAGACACTAACCATATAATTGTCTTGATAGATACATAAAATGCATTTTAAAAAATTCAAAATTCTTTCATGGTAAAACCTAGAAGACTGTGTATAGAAGGAACACACCCCAACATAATAAAGGCCATATGTGACAAGCTCATATATACTATCATACTCAACAGCAAAAGATTGAAAGCTTTACTCAATCAAGTGAGGAACAAGAAAAGAGGATCCATGCTCATACTACTCTTCAATATGATACTGAAATTCTTAGCCAGAGCAATCAGGCAATAAAAGTAAATAATAACATGCATCCAAATTGGAAAGGAAGAAGGAAAATTGTCTCTGCTGATGACATAATCTTGTATATAGATTATAGAATCCAACAGACTCCATCAAAAAGCTGTTAGACCTAATAAATTAATTTAATGAAGTTTCTGAATACAAATTAACATACAAATCAGTTGCATTTCTATACACCAACAATGAGTGAAGTTTCTGAAAAGATATGAAGAAAACAATCCCATTTACAATAGCAGCAAAAATAATAGAATATTTAGGAATAAATTTAACCAAGAAAATGAAAGATATATACATTAAAAACTATAAAACATTGATGAAAGGAATTGAAGAAGAACAAATGTGAAGATATTTTGTGTTCATGGATCAGTACAGTTGTTATCGTTAAAATGTTCATAGTACCCGAAGTTATCTATATAATTCGGTGCAATCTCTATGAAATACCAATGGCGTTTTTTCAAAGAAATAGAAAAAGTAATCCTAAAATTCATATGGAACCACAAAAGACCACACACAAAAAACAATCTTGAGAAAGAAAAAAAGCTGAAGGCATCACACTTCCCTATCTTACACTTTTCACACACACACACACACACACAATAATAATAATTAAGGTACTAAATTTCATGAACTGAAACCATAAAACTCATAGAAGAAAACATAGGGGAAACCTCCTTCACATGGGTCTTGGGAATGATTTTTTGAATATGACACCAAAAGTGTAAGAAACAAAACAAGAATTAGCATTGGGACTGTATCAAACTAAAAAAATTCTGCAAGGCAAAATAAACAACAAAAGGAAAAGACAACCCATAGAATGGGTGAAAATATTTGTGAACTGTATATCTGGTAAGAAGTTAATATCAAAATATTTAAGAAACTCATGCAACTCAGTAGTTAAAGAACAAACAATCTAAATTAAAAAATGGATAAAGGAACCAAAAAGACATTTTTGCAAAGAAGAAATAGGCATACAAAGGGCCAAAAAAGTACATGAAAAGGTGTTTAACATCACCAATTATCAAGAAAATACAGCTTAAAACCACAATGATATATTATTCCACACCTGATGGGCTGTTAAGGCATAGAGTAAAACAGCTATCATTAAAAAGACAAGAAGTAAGAATATGGGCAAGGATATGAAGAAAAGGTCATGCTTGTGCTCTGCTGGTAGGAATGTAAATTGGAGCAGCAACTAAGGAAAATGGTATGGAGGTTCCTCAAAAAATTGAAAATAGAACTGCCATGTAATAAAGTAATCCCGCTTCTGAATATGTATCCAAAAAAAGTGAAATCACTACGTTGAAGAGACAGCCACACTCCTGTGTTCACTGCAGCATTGTTCATAATAGCCGCGACATGGAAACAACCTCCCTAAATGACCATTAATGGCTGAAAGGATGAATGCATGAAGAAAATATGGCACATATTTATACAAATGGGATATTACTTGGCTAAAAAAAAAAAGAAGGTAATCCTGCCATTTGTGACAACATGAACGGACCTTCAGGGCATTGTGCTAAGGAAAGTAAGTCAGGAAAAAACCTATACTGTATGATCAAAGGTTACAAACTTTCAATTATAACATGATTTAGATTTTATGTACAGCATGGCGACTATAGTTCATAAAACTTTATTTTATATTCAAGGTTGCTGTGAAGGGAGAACTTTAGTGTTCTTAACATAACAACAAAAAATGATAATTATATGTTAACTAACTTTATTATGATAAATATTTATATCATATCCATTTATCAAGTCATCACACTGAATACCTTAAACTTAAACAATATTACAGATCAATTATATCTAAATAAAGCTGAAAAAATCACATGTGAAGATTAGAGTATGTTTTTATTGAGAATATAAAATGAATAAAGTTTCTTCAAGGATTATAAGCTTATTTGAGAATAAATCTAAATTAAAATGGGAATATGTTGAAACTCTTACTAAATTAAGAATTTAAGGCAATATTTATATACTTTCAAGCTATTTAAAAGTCACAAAATTTGCTTGAAATATTTAAAAAGTACCAAAACCACGACAATGTTGAAATAAATGAAAGTGAAAAATTTGTAAAAATCTTTCAAATATCTTTTCAAATTTGTTTTAATTGCATTACAGAGAAACAGAGTAAGTTGAAAAGCAATAAGTCAAAATAAATTCATCCAAAGTGAACATTATTTCCTTTATTTCTTGCACCCATATCAAAATTGGAGTAAGATGATTGCGCAGATAAACTCTATAATTATCTTTAATTATGTGGATGCAAGATATATAATTTTAAAAAAAATTTAATATCAGATGTTTTTTAGGCATTGTGTTTATAACCATTTTAGAATATATATTTTAGTCCAATGGAAAAATATATTTTGAAACACAGGGTATATGTTACAAAAGTAACCTACTTTTATTTCAGTATAGTTTAAAAGAAACAGAATAATGTATACTTTAATTTTCCAAATAATAACTTGAAATAAAACTGGCTGTGGAGAGCATAGTAAAACCACTAACAATTTATTATTATGTCTAATTAAAATATATTTATAATAATAAAAACACATTATTATTTTTTCCAATAGATATATCTGTACTTGCGAAATATTTACAGAAGGTATATTAAAACAGTTAAATAATGAGACTTTTACAGCTGCACTTAAAATTAAATTTACCAATTAAAATCATAACTTTTTAACCACATTATTCAACCATATGTTAAATATATATATTACAAAAAAAGCGATGTAGACAATTAATCAGAACTGAAAGTTAATTAATATCAAAGTTTTTCAAAGTACTCTAAAACCAAGTGAGAGATCAGACTAATATGTTTTTGGTTATAAATTCAGAATATAAGATAATCTCATTTACTTTTATTGGTAAATAAATAGGGAATTTATTTTAAACTAATAGTCACAGTTTAAGATTAATATCGACAACACAAGATTATGTATTTTATTTTTAAAATAATTTAGGATTTATCTGTTTACCAAAACTTATTTTGTTTCTATAGAAATCTGCTTATTTCTTTCTACTTTGCTTTTCTAATTGGAAATTTTGCTTCAAAGAGTAAATTAGCATTGTTTTTATGGTGTCTGATAATATTAACATGCATATTTTAACAATTTGATGATGAATAAGTCCTCAAAATGAAAAAAAAAATTTACATATTCCTATTATATTTTCCTATCAATTCTCATGAGAAACTTTTAGAAAGCTATATTTCATCCAACTATACTATAAATAAGGAGAACTAAAAGTTTTTATTTTATTCTTACAAAGCAGGCCATCCATTATATGATTTTAGATTATCATATTAGTTAGAATCCAGAGTATCAAGCTGAGGACATAAAAAATCATTTTTTAGCTGCAAACTTTTCTAGACTCAGTGATAAAGCTATATTGATGTCTGTTTGTAATAGCAATAATCCCTGTAAAATCAGTCATTAGCACCGTTAACAACTAATTTGTTGGAGTGTTAACTGCCCTTGGCTTTGCCTCAAGCTGTTAGCAAACTGATTATTAACTGCTGGTTACAATTGATTTCTTGGGGCCCTATTTAACAGAAATTTGATTTCAATTCAACACCCACAGTGGCTACTTTTGATTCGATAAACAAGTAAGTCTCTTTTCTTAAGATTAGCATGATATTATATTGTTCTTCTATTGTTCAGTATTGTTTCTTAGAAGCTATGGGTTGCTCTGAAAGAAATAGGTATGTCTCAGCACTTGACTGTCCTGATGTGTAAACTGTAATGTGGACAGGAAGCCACTGCCAGATTAGAATATGGAGAGACAGAATGGTTTCCAATAGGCAAAGATGTCAGAGAAGGGTGCAGGTTATCTCACTGTTCGTTTAATCTGTATGCAGAACATGTCTTAAGAAAAACTGGGCTAGATCCTGAATAAGGTAGAGTGAAAATTAATGTGACATATCAATAACTTAAGATATATAGATGACAACATCTTACTGGCAGAAAATAGCAATAATTTGAAATGACTTCTCGTGAAGTTGAACAAAAGACAATGCCAAAGCAGGACTGCATTTGAACATCAAGAAGACAAAAATGAATACAGAAAAAATATATACAACTTTAGTATAGCGAAGACGTTGAAATTGTCGAAGATTCTGTTTACCTTGGTTTCATCATCAATTCAAGTGGAGACTGCAACCACGAAATCAAGAAAAAGAGAAGGCTGAGACGCGAAAGGGCAGCAATGAAAGAATTAGGAAAGATCACCCAGAGGTTATGGGTTATTAGAGACCAAGGCTAAGATCATTCACACCCTCATAATCCCAATAATTTTGTACAGGTCCAAAAGTTGAACAGTGAAGAAGATTGATAGGGAAAAAAGTGATTCATTTGAAAAATGGTGTTGGAGGAGAGCTCTACATGTACCCTAGACCACTAGAAAGATGAGCAAGAAGATTCTAGAGCAATTTAAGCATGAAACATTGCTGGAGGCAAAAAATGACAAGACAGAAGCTATTCTACTTTGGGCACATAACGGGAAGGCAGGGTTCTCTGGAAAACACAATAACATGAGGAAAACTAGAAGGCAGCAGGAAAAGAGGTAGGTGAAATCCGAGATGGATTGACTCCGTAAAAGAAGCCATGGGCATGTGTCTACAGGCACTAAACAAGGCTGTTGAGAACAGAACACTGTGGACACCACTCATTCATAGAGTCACCAGGAGTTGGAGACAACTTAACAACATGTAATACGTGATGTATCAAAACACTTTTGCCAAAACTCATTTTGTGATTACAGGTAACTAATCCATGTTTGTTGTGTTTTTCAACCCATATAGCAGGGCTGACAGACAAAAGACAATACAAACAATGAAGAATAAAATATCTTCTGTTTAATATGTGCATATGCTACACATTTCCAAGGGTGTCCCAGTGAATGAAAACAACAGTATTACATGTCATATTATTTATATTACATTATTCAGCCATTTAATGGTAACAAAAGTAATAACTAACAGTAGTTGAGTATGAAAAATGTCTTATCCCACTATAAATAATCACAAAAATGCCAGAATGTTATCATAATGTTATGGTCATGTTTAATCTCCAAGTAAAAGCATCATTAATATACTTTCTCTAAGAAGTGCTATAGTATAAGACAAATGATTTGTTTAACAAATATTTGTTGATCATGACCTATGTGCTAGTCATTATTTGCATTTTAATAAAACAAAGATTACTAATTTGGAGATATTTAGTTTCTCCTGGGCTTAATTAATATAAACAATAAACATAAAACCCAGATAAAAATATATATTAAAAATAAGTTCTATAAAAAAAATGAATAAAGGAATAGAGAAAGGAGTATCAGGAAGTAAAGAATGATTATGTTGGGGTTTAAAATTAAACATAGCATGATCAGGGTAGTTTTCAGTGAGAAATAAAGTTTTACAAAGATTGAGGAAGGTGAGAGAGTTAGCCAAGTAGATATCAGGAAAAAAACAATCCAAAAAAAAAAAAAAAAAGCTAGAGCAGAGTTCTTATTTTTTCAATGTGGTATGATATGCATAAAGTGAAGTTTACCATAGCACCATTTTAAATGCATAATTCAGTGACATTAAATACATTCACAGTCTTGTGTAGTCATAACCACTATCTATTTCCAAAATGTTTTCATCATCTGAAACAAACTCTAAAACAATTTAAGCAATAATTTCCAATTGCCCTTATACAAGGCCTCTGGTAAACCTAATTATTTTTTCTTTCTGTCTTTAGGAATTTGCCTATTCTGGATACTTCATATAAATGGAATTATACAATATTTGTCCTTATTGAAGAAGCATGTTTTCCAAGATCATCTATGTCATAGCATGTATCAGATTTTCATTTCTTATTAAGGCTTAATAATATTCCATTGTTTATATATCTGTTGATGAACATTTGGGTCGATGGACATTCTAGTTATTATGAGTAATGCTGTCATTAAGAATCAATGCACATGGCACGTGAGTCTCTGTTTTCAGTTCTTTGGGGTATATAATAAGGAGTGAAATTCCTGAGCAATACAGTATTCTTACATTTAACTTTTTGAGGAACTACCAAACTGGTCAAATAGGAAGTGGTAACTCATTGTAGTTTTGATTTACATTTCTGTAATAACTAATGATGTTTAGAATCTTTTCTTGGGCTTATTTGTCATTTATTTGGAGAAATATCTGTGCAAAACCTTTGCACATTTTTGCTGTTGTGAATTGTAAGAGTTCTTTATATATTTTAGTTATTAAGGCTCATCAGATATATGACTTGCAAATATTTTCTCCCATTCTGTGGTTTGTCTTTTTTCACTCCCTTCACAGTGTCCTTTGATGCACAAATGTTTTTAATTTTATAAAGTTCAATTTATCTGTTTTTCTTTTTCTGTCTGCTATTTTATTGTCATGTTCAAGAAATCATTGTCAAATACAAAGTCATGAAGAATTTCTCTTTATTTTTCTAAGAGTTTTATAGTTTGGCCCTTAAATTTGGTTATTTGATCCATTTCAAGTTCATTTTTGTATATGGTTTAAGGGTCCAACTTTTTTTTCTTTTCTTTTCTTTCCTTTTTTTTTTTTTTTGCATTGAATATGCAGTTTTCCCAGATCATTTGTTGAAAAGACTGTTCTTTCATCGTTAAATGTTGTTGGCACCCCTTTTGAAAATCAGTTGATCATGTATGTGAGGGTTTATTTCTAGGGTTTTTGTTCTAAGGCATTAATATATATACCACTACCATATGTTTTTTTTTTTTTTTTTTTTTTTTTTTTACTGTAGCTTTGCAGTTAGTTTTGAATTCAGAGAAGTCTGAAAATATAAGTCTTTCAACTTTGTCTTTTTTAAGATTTGTTTTTCTATTTGTGGTCTCTTGAGATTCCATATTGCTATGGCTAAATGTTTGTGCCTCCTCCAAACTTATATATTGAGATTCTAATCTTCAATATGATGGCTATTGGAGGTAGGGATCTTTGGAAGGTAATTAAGGTTAGATTAAGTCATAAGAGTGGGATCCTCATGATGGGGTTAGCGATTTTAAAAAAAGAAGAAAGTGCTTAAGAGCTCTCTCTTTATCTCTCCCTAAGTACACATAGCAAGGAAAACCTTGTCAGGACATAATCAGGAAGACGATACTCACTCAAAATTTGAACATGCTAGCACCCTGATTTCTGATTTCCAGCCACCAGATTATGAGAAATAAATATTTGTTGTTAAAGCTAGCCAGTATATGGTATTCTGGTACAGCAACCAGAACTAACAGCTACACATGAATTTTAGCATGAATATTTCTATTTTTATAAAAATTTGTTGTTGAATTTGTAGATCACTATGGGAAGTATTAAGATCTTAAGAAATTATGTCTTCCAATCCATAAACATGGGATTTCTTTCTATTTATTTGTTGTCTTTTTTTTGTTTTTTAAGCAACATTTTGTAATTTTAGATGTAGAAGTCTTTTGCCTCTTTGGTTACTTTTATTTCTAAATATTCTATTTTTGTGCCAATGCTATTGTAAATGCAAGTATTTTTTTTTTGAATGGTTCATTGCTGATGTACACAAATACACATGATCTTTGAATGTTAATTTTGTATCCTGCAACTTTGCTGAATTACTTTCTTGGCTCTAGCAGGTTTGTGTGTGTGTATGGGGGAGATTGTTTAATGTTTCTTACATGTAAGATCATGTCATCTGCATACAGTGAAGGTTCTATTTCCTTTCCAATCTGGATGCTTTTTTTGTTATTTTTCTTATCTAATTGCTCTGACAAGAACTTTGAATAGCTTGTTAAATAAAAGCAGTAATAGTGGACACCCTTATCCTTTTCCTGATCTCAGAGAATAGCTATTAGTCTGTCAATATTTATACGGTATCATCTGTGGGTTTTTAATATAAAATATTCATCAAATTGAGTGAGTTTTCCTTTATTACTAGTTATTGAGGGTTTTTATCATGAAAACATTTTGTATTTTGTAAAATGCATTTCCACATCAATTAAGATGAGAGTGTATTGTTTGGGGCATCCCCCCACCCTTCATTCTATTAATGTTATTTCATTGGTTGATTTTTGTATGTTGAAAACTCCCTTGCATTTTTAGGGTAAAACTCATTTTTTTTGTGGTGTATAATTATGTTACTATGCTACTGAATTGAGTTTGCTATTGTCTTATTGAGGATTGTTGCATCTATATTCATTAGGGATGTTTTCTGCAATTTTCAGCAGTGTCTTTATCTGGCTTTTGTATCATGAAGATTTTGGCTTTCTAGAATGTATTAGTAAGTGTTCCCTCTTCTTCAAATATTCAGAAGACTTTAAGAAAAATCATTAATTCTTCATTAAATGTTTGGTAGAATTTATCAATGAAGCAACTTGGTCCAGGGGTCTTTGTTGGTTGATGTTCGATTACTGATTTAATATCTTGGATATGATGAATCATTCTTTCTCATTAATTTCAAAATTCTTTGTCTTTGGATTTAGACAACTGACTATGTTTTTCAGTATGAAATTCTTCGGGTTTATACTACTTGGAGTATTTTTTTTTTTTGAGTGTATATATTCACATTTTTCTTCAATTTGGGGAAGTTTTCAGCCATTATTTATTCAAATATTTTTTTCTGTCCCTTTCTTTTTTCCTTCTAGATTTCCTATTTAACATACATTGATGTACTTGTTTATATAACTTAATTCTCTTAAACTCTGTTTATTTATTCTTTTTTCTTTCAGATCTTCAGACATGATCATTTCAATTCCCTGATCTTCAAGTTTGCTAATTCATTCTTCTAACTGCTGAGAACTGCTGCTGAAACCTCTAGTGATTTTTTAAAAAATGTCTGTTATTGTACTTTGTGGGTCCAAAATTTATGTTTGGCTCATTTTTATAATTTTAATGTGGTTGTCGATATCCCTATTTTTTTCATACATCATTTTTGTTTTCCTTTAGTGCTTTTACTATATATGGTTTCCTTTAGCTCATTGAGCAGGTTTAAGACAGTTGTTTTAATGTCTTTGACTAGTATTTTAAATATCTGGATTTCCTGAGAGACGGATGGTTCCTGTCTTCTTTTTTCTTTGAGTGATCCATAGTTTTCTGTCTCTTTGTATAATTAGCTTTGTTGTTATTGTTATTGAGAATTGGATGTTCTGAGTATTATAATGCAGTAAGTATGAACATCTATTTTTAACTCCTCAAGGATTTCTGATTTTGTTTGATGAGGTCTGGAACTATCTGTTCTTGACTTTTCCAAACTAGTTTTGCGAAATGTATATTTCTTATTATGTGCAGTCATTGAAGCTTTTGTTCTGTTGTCTCTGTAGTCAGCTAATGACTTAACTAAGATATTCTTAAATGTTTGACTTCATAAAGAGGAAAAAAAGGGTGTGTTGGGTTTTTAAGTCTTTTTGGGAAATGTTTCTGCTGAAAGCTACTGTAGCCAGAGTGTCTATGCTATTCCTTTAGGGTACTGCCATACCAACCAAAGTGCACAAATCTAAATTTTAGGAGATCAAGCACCCCTCTGCCTGCCACTAGCTAGCTGCTCCGAGAGTTTAGACATGCCCCTACCTGCCAGCATTAACCAAGACTGAGGAACTGGAATGGTGACTTGTTTTTGAATACCACTCTCTTTCATTAGTGTAGCAACCTCTCTCTTTATCCAAACTCACTTAGTTGCTTTAAGTATCCAGTCACTCACCAGAGTTTGAATTATTTGATTCCAGTCTCTCTCTCTAGCTCATTTGTTTCTTTGGTGGAGGAAGTGATCTCTAGAACTTCTTACTCTGCTGTTTTGCATGGCATCACTCTAGAGAAAGGTAAGAAAAGAATATGGCCATGTTCAAAAGCAGTTCATCATGAGGAAAACATGTTTCTGTACATCTTGTAAGCAATTGCATCTTTATTTTGAATTACCCTTACAATGTTTTTTGTATGGCAAACATCCTTGGAAGATAGAGATGTCTAGGTTTGTTATACAGTATAGTAATGTTAATATCTCCCTCTAGAAAAAAAATTAGGCAGTTTGCTTATAGCTCATTTTGTAAAAATTAGGACTTTTAAGTTTAGAATTTTTCTATTATAACACAACCCATTGTATGTACAGGCCTCATTTGGTTCTTGGCATACAGCCTTGTTGGAATTGGAACTGGTAAATGAGTTGAGAAAATGTAATATTCTGGCTACTGATATTTCTGTAATAATCTGTTCTTTGTTTCCAATACAAGAGTCTTATATTTTCAGGCAGTTTCTATAGAACTGTAACAGACTAACTTGTTAGTTTGCCAATAGAGTAAAATCTCAGACCCTTTACCATTCTTAAATGTCTACTATGTTTGAATTAGGCAGAGTAAAAAGTGGTATTGGGGTATTAGGAAACAATGTCAGAGAGGAAGGAAGAGGAAGAGTGGAGGATGTATTGTGCAAAGTTTTGTAGACTGCTAGAAGGAAAAATATGTCTATAATGAGTGAAATGGGATGTCATTAAAGGGTTTTAGTTAGCAAGTAACATGTTGTGATTAAAGATATAAGAGAATCATTCTGGCTACTGAGTTTTATCACTTTACTGGGTATATTTGATAAACTGGATGATGGATGGTGATTGACCAATGAATAGAAGAAAAAAGGTATTGTCAAAGGACAGTGACTGCCATCACTTGTGAAGGTTGTAGGTCAAACACATTTTGATAAAAAGGTCAGGAATTCAGTTTTCATATGAGATATAATGTTTGAGATGTTTATGAGTCATCCAAGCTCAGATGTCATACAGACAGTTGAATATAATTATGGGTTGGAGATAAGTATTTTGTAATCAGCACATGAATAGTATTTAAATCATTGGACTGTACAAATCTTTAAACTATATGTCTGCAAATGTCTTTATTTCAGCTTCATGAAGCTTAGAATTCTACTAGGCTGGCAGCATTGTATTCTGGCTTCCAGTGTGTGTGTGTGTGTGTGTGTGTGTGTGTGAGAGAGAGAGAGAGAGAGAGAGATTATCAGTTGTCAACCTGATTTTTAGTCTTTGAAAGGTAACCTGTATTTTTTCTATAGTTGCTTTTAAAATATGCTTTTTGTCTTCTCAGTAGGTTTACTATAACATGTCTACTATGAATTACTTTCCTATTTATCTTGCTTGAGGTATGCAAAACTAGAATATGTGGGTCATCTTTAATCAACATATTCTTAATCATTTTCTCTTTAAATATCATTTCTGGTCTATTCTCATCTCCTTTTGGATCTTCAATGACATAAGTATTAGACTGTCTCACTATGTTCTCTCTCTATATATATACACATATCTATGATCATATTCTTATTATTTTTTACCTTCTGTCCTGTTATAATTTATTCTAAATATTTTCTTATGATCCGTATTTATATTTAGTTCTACACATTCAATTTGTGTAGGTTCTTTTAGTTCTACTGCTTTTTCTATAATTGCCTTATTTCTTCATGTGCCTAGCTCTGTTTATGTCTAGATATTATATTTGAAAAAATTGTTTCACAAATATTTTGAAGACTAGGATAATATCTTCCTCCAGGGAAAATTTGCTTCTTTCTTCCAAGGTGACAGGGAGCACAATCACTACTCCAGTCTTATCTTGAACCAATATCAGGAATTAATATAATTTAAAAACTCACTACAGTCTCTGTATTATGGTGAGCTATTCTTTTTCACAGCCTCTACTCATTGTGTCTCAGCCTATTTTGAAGCCCATCCCTCTTTCTGGTAAGACTTAGAAGTAAACCCTCCTGCCCCTCTCCTTGGGAGACAGTCAAAGCTCTACTCCACCTCCTGACTTTTAGCCACCACCTTCAGAATTATCACATTACATATTTTCAGGAGGAAAGTGGTCTCCATTGCCAGGTTCACCTCCCTGGTTTTGTTTTCTTCCAGCATCTTTGTCGGTAATTTTTTGTAACTCTCCAGTGCTGTCAATTATTCAAGAAGATTGCTGTTGTTGAGCAATAGTCCTTGAGTGAGGTTTATTCCAAATTACCCACTCACCATTATCAAAGAGAAAGCTGTCTCTAGGAGTTTCATTAAAATCTCTGGTACTATAATTAGGTAATCAGAAAATTAATCTAAGTTGTATTTAGCAATACAGTATGTCAATGCATTGTCCTAAATACCCAAGTCAGTGGTAAATGTAATACATATATTCATTTTGTCTTTGGTACTTCCTTGCTAGTTTGATTTGGAGTTTAACCTCTATTTATTTATTGCCCCAGTTCTTCAGAAGTATCATTTTACTTCGTTCTCTCTGATACTGCAGAGCACATGACAACTATGAAAATTATCATAAATTACTGTAGTGGCTCAGGGGGATAACGTTAGTTAGCAAGTTAATGGAATTAAGGTTGTAAAAAAGATGTTCAAAATTGTATCTAGTAATGTCTACATGAATGTTAAATTATATTTGTAACTGGAATAATAAAAATAAAAATACTACTTTATTTTCTTCAAGTTATGATTATTATTATTATTTTACTGATAATGGCAGCATAGAATGTTATTCTATGCCTTTTACATATATCTAAATGTATAAATAAATTATACCATTGGTTTCATACCAATGTCTGTGTCTCTATTTGAGTAACATTCAACTAACTATTTTTGGTTTTCATGAATACCTTCTCTTCAGATTAAACTCAACCCCTAAATTGCAGAAGCCATGCATTTTAAACTGTAATGCTATGATCAGAGTAATCTGCATCACTAATTATGGAAGCACTCTTCTGGCATATAAAATGGAAGAGAGCCATAATATACTCTCTTTTCTGTCCTTTGAGTTAAAGATATGTTCTGTGATTATAACTTAAAGGCAGCATACAAATGCATGCTTTCTCAATGCAGCATGTCTCTTTAATTTTATTGATTTTTATATTACTGGTATTCCTATTCTTTTAGATAGTAAAGCTATATAACTTCTTTTACTTTTTGCCTGAGGCAAAGTGTTAGTATTTGATTTATCTTCTATACTTGTCTTTCTTTTAACAATATGAAGTTTTTTCTCAAACAAGTGCGATGCTGAGTGTGACCCTACAGGGAAATAGTTTTTAAGGAATGTGTACAAAGTACTTAATAAGTCATGTCATTCCATGATTTACAGTGCATTATATTTTCAGTGACTGCAGTTAACTTTCTTGGTCTCTAGATGCCAACATTTTAATAAAAACAAGACATTTTCAACAAAATGTCAGAAACAAAGTGATCAAAGTGCTGTGGGAGCAGTTTGGCAACAGTTTGAGCTTTGAATTTCCTATTCACTTTCCAAAACATTCACTTAAAAAGCATTTATTGAAGCTGAACTGCCTTTATCAGCCTGATCAGAGCTCCATAAAGAGCATGCATGATTCAACTGCCTTCCCAAGCTTTAAAAAATATAACTTTGATATATGCCTCACAAGTGCAGTACAATAGTTTTCATGCTCACGTTTGTTAAGATTTAGTGCAGCCATTAAAGAACAGAAGGGCTCTTTGGTGGCAATCCTCAGACATACCAAATATCCCAAAGCAAAACCTTCTACAAATCAGAGATTAAGGTACTGACAAAAATTTCCACTTGATTGCAGTTTTCCCCTTTAAACCTTATATCAGGAGTGACTATCTTTTCGATCAAATCTCTCAGGGAGGTGAATAGATAGGTTTTTTCCTCTTGGAGGAAAATATCAACTGAAAGATAAAAAGTGACATTTTATGTGCCTTGTCCGGGAGTCAGTCGATTGATTTAAAAAATGGTACGTGAGCCTGACCTATACATGAAGTTTGTGGCATGTCTCTTGTCAAGTATTGATCACTTAAGACTTTACTGTTTGCCTACTGCAATGTATCTAATAATCTCTTTTTATTTAGTTTGTGGCTTTGAATTCTTATCATGGCTTTACTGATTTCTCTGGGACCTATTAGATCTTGCTTTTGCTGTGCAAATGGCTATGGAAATTAAGCTGCTGAAGCACTTTTCCTGGGCCAACACTCTTTGTCTTCCATCAGTTCATGTGTCAGGTGGTTTGCATGCAGATAGGGTACATTTGGAATCGGGCGGGTGCCATCAATCTTCATGACATTGTTATACACACCATTTCACCTCGACCTGTTTCAGTGGGATATTGTAAAGGATGGCTGAGCAATCAAGCTATTCCCCTTGACCGACATCAGGTATTTCTACCTAACTTACCTTAGCACTTTGGGGTCAATGCTAGGTGCTTAGAAAAATTGGGCTCTGGTGATGTGGTCAAATGTCTTCCACATCTTGACATATTTGCCAACTCTGTTAGCTTTCAAAATTGTATTTTTGAATTCCATCCAAAAATCAGAAGCAAAACTGAATTTTGTTTGTTTATTTGTATCTTCTACTCATATCATTGCCCAAAGTTTTGTGAATGGTTCGTACAATACCTATGTTATTTCCTGTGTGATTTTATTGAGTTGTCTGTCATGGAACCAAGAAGAGACAGTAAGTTACAAAAAATGAGCCATATTTCTGAGGGGTACTATGCTTAACTTGTTTGCATTCTAATATGATTTACAGAAAATGAAATAAACCTCAATATGTTCAAGGCAGTAGTTGATATAGATTTAGGAATTTATAATATGTGTAACAGTAAAAAAATACTCATTATGAAAAATTCTTTTGTCTGAATATGTTTGTGTACATGTATATTTTGTGTATATGTGTATACACAGAAAAATATATGTGCAATCCTGCCATATAACAAGGTTAGTAAATTGACCAATCATGTTCAGTTACACATTACCATTTAGCGTATGTTACTCCTAATCCATAGTTCAAAAAAAAAAAAAAATTCAACAGTAATCTTACATTACATTGGCTATATAATAGCCTCAGGTTTTCATTTTTGTATTAAAATTATATTGGTTTCAAAATACATCTTAAAGGAACTCCTGTAGATGGGAGAGTAAGAAAGCAGTATATTTACATTTTAATTTGGAAGTCATATCTAATAATCACTTGCATCTTCTAACCGAGTTTCAGTGTAAATATCAGGACCATATTATATATGATACATATGAATAGGAATAAGGAAGGAAGAAGGTAAGATTTTAACAACTTCACATATATTTATGCTAATCAATAGTGAAATAGAAAGATTCAAACTCTTCCCAAATTAATGCAGAACACTTTATTAATATATATTTTCCAGTGCTTTGGTTTATAGATAAACATATGTTGAATATTTCATGAAAACTTCTCACTCCTAATTTTGAATTGGTGACAGTGAGAATTATGAAAAACTCATTCATGTAAATATATAATTCATGATGCTTGCTTACTGAAAATAAGAATTACCAATAGAAATTTTTAGATACTATACTTTAAAGAATACATTTTATTTATGTAAATTAATGCCTGAATTAAAAATGATAGCTCTTGGTGTTAAAAATTTAAACACTTTATAGAATGTATATAACAATTTTTATAGCATGTAGTATAATTTAGCTCTATTGTTTCTGAATAGTTTGATTCTTAATGGTTTCATACTATGAGTAGTAAAAATGTCTAGATATTTTTTGCAATTTTATTTACTCTTTATCTCTTCCTTTATTAATTACTGGACATCTGCATTATATCTGTTTTCAGTTCCTTCCTTTGAGGACTGCTTTTCCGCCTCATCTTACACTCTTAAATCTGATTATGTGGTGTACCACCAGGGACCAGTCCTATCCTCATGCAACCTCTGGACTTGATTGATTAGTCCGGGGATGGACAGATGATCAAAGTTATTCTCTAAAACTTTACTAGGAAGTGAGGAATAAAACAAGCCTTTTTTGTGATGTAGTACATTAAAAATATTTATGGTAATATCTTGCATATGGTAAGTGCCCAATGCATTTCAGTTATTATCATCTTTAATTATTAATTATTATTACTAGCAGATTTAGAGAACAGAATAATCAAAATTTTGGTTTTAAACTTCAGATATTAGCCTCATAAGCAGTATGCAAGATTTTTCCATATATGCTACAGTAGGAAAGCTGAAAATAACTGAGCACCTGGCAAAGAATTTAATTGTCAGAATAGTTGAGCTCCAAAGAAAATTATATTTCCAAACAAACTTATGGTATGCTATGTGAAGTTCAGGATCCTGGTTGGGAAACAATGGGATCTTGAAACATGGGATGGGGATACCTGGTTTAATTACTTGAAAAGCCTTATATATCCAGGATCTTCTGAACCAACTTCTCCACCTGAACCACTAACACACCTTTCTTGTCTGAGATGGCGCAGAGTTCCCTCTACTGTAGGATACCATAACTTCCTCCCCAGTCAGTATCGGTGCCTGCTTCCCATTAGGCCTATGATTAGAGTTAAGTTACAACACTCCCTGATGAAGATATGCTGAATGTTATCAGAAAAGGGAGAAAAAGAACCGAAATCAAAAGAATCTGCAAGACTGAGCTAGTTAGTATGTACCACAAGAACACAGGAGAGTGTTGTGTTAGGGACTGATTTTTTGAAGTTCCTTGATTCAGGGAGAATTTGTTGATTTGGGAGTACTGACCTAGAATACAGGATTCAACAACTTTGAATCCCCAGAATGTGGTACAGACTTGCTACTAAGATGTCTCACAGAAAGATGGAAAAAGTAATGGCATACTCTAAATGACATTGGAATGTCCAAATTGCCATTTCATATAGTAAAAGAAGGATTAAAATACCTATAAATTGGGCTTGCTGATGTGGCTACTTTATGTAAGGGAGATCCAGATAATATACCATTTATCATGGCCATTAGGAATATGCTAGCGAGGGTGGCACCGGCGTCACCAAAAGTTTGATGTTAGCTCTCCACGTAGGTCACCACTGGCTCTGAGAGGCCACTGTGGAGGTAAGCTTAGTGACAGCAATCAGGAAGACAGGACTCTGAAACAGTGGTAATTAAGTATTGACAAGTCAAGTGGATGCAATTATTGTGACATGTGGTCAACTGAAAAAGGTAACTATGGGAGCTTAACCTAAAAATATTATTAGAAATGACATCTATAGTTTTAGAATGTGACACCCAAGGGAAAAAAATTACTGGTCTCCCTATAAGGATCCTACTCATTTTAAACATTCAATGAAAGAAAAAGTGGATAATCCAGAGGCTGAGGTATGTCGCCCAAATAAAAGTCAGCATCTCTTTCCCAGTTGTTGGGATGGAAACTGTTTTGGGACCAAGATTCTTTGATTTCAGAGTTAGAATCTTAGGAGGAAGAACCTGCAACACCAATGCAAGTATGCAAGTCAGATAACTATGTCCTAAAAGAAAGGGAAATGTTGGAATATTTTGAGGACTCTTGGATTTTGGGTCAAATTCCTTTAATAGCTAAGAATGTGGAGAGTCTTAATGGCAATCTTTATTGGAATAGACACATATAGAGTACATGTAATAAATGCAGTTGTGTCCAACACTGAACGCTCACTGTCTCCATTAGTTCTATAATCTACTTTGTGGTCATTTTCCTGGTCTACAGATTTATAATTAGAATAGACATCATTGGTAATTGGCACAGAGCCCTGGCCTGTGGGATAAGAGCAAAGGCAAAGGAAAAGTAGAATCCTCGATAATTTCTCCCCCTAGTCCTAGCCAAAAGAGTAAGTTTAAAAACAAAACAAAACAAAACCACTATCTTTTCCTCAGAAGATTATAGATTCTATTGCTACATATAAAGATATAAAGAGTGCAGAGTTTATAGTGTTGGTCATACTTCGATTTAATTCTCCAGACAGATTTTGAAGAATGACAGTAGATTACCACAGACATAACCAAGTAGTATCCCTGATTACAGCCACCATGCCAGATGCAGTGCCTTTGTTAGAGAGGATTAACACAGCTTTGGGTACATGGTATGTGGCCATTCGTTTGTTGAATGTATTTTCATTTGTTTTTCTCTTCTTATCAGAAAAGAGGATCAGAAGCAGTTCATGCTCGCATGAAATGGGCAACACTATATATTGTGCATTTTCACCAAGGGTATGCTAACCCTTCCGCCCTGCATATTAATCAAGTCCAAAAAGATCTGCACTTCCTAGTCATCTCTCAGAATATTGCATATACTCTCTGTGGTGCGGACATCATGCTAATCAGACTGGATGAGGAGCAATGAGTCCAAGTTGGAGACCTAACTATGACACAAGCCCCCACAGGTAGGATGTAAACGCTATACAGTTTTGCCTACAAAATGGGTAAAAATTTTAAGAGACTAGTGGTCAGGCGCATTTTGAGACATCCATCCAAAAGGAAAATTACCACGTCGTGCACCTCTCACCATGAAGAGGGAGCACAGCACCTCGTTGGTCTCTTCTGGTCCTAGAGGCAGCATATTTCACACCTGGGAATGCTGTTCCATAGCATGGATGGGGTGGTATGAAAAGCTGCTAGCTTTCTGTGGGGTCCAGAGCAAGAAAAGCTTACCGATAGCAGTCAGGAAGACAGGACTCTGAAACAGTGGTAATTAAGTATTGACAAGTCAAGTGGATGCAATTATTGTGACATATGGTAAGCTGAAAAGGAGACTATGGGAGCCAAACCTGAAAATATCATTAGAAATAACATCCGTAGTTTTAGAACGTGACACCCAGGCCTAGGCAATGGTGAAAGCACCTCTGATGCCTGAGCCCTAAATTCCAGCAGACACTGTTGTATTAAAGATAAAAGTGACAGGGAAAACTTCTCTGTGGAGTTTATGAGCAGCTTTGATGGGAAAACCAAGTCTTGGAGGACTGTTTGGAAATGTTCAGCTGTCAGCTCCTTAATGGATGCCTCGGCTTCAGAAAGCTACAAGTACACACTCTTCTTGGGGTAACACATATTAAGTGATGGACTGGCGCAGGGCTATAACCCAGGACACCTCTGATCAAGGCTGACATGAGGTGTGCATTGCAGCGCAACTTCCCCATCTCAGAGGTGGCTTCCTGGAGAATTCAATTGACAATAATTTTGTGGGCATTTTTGTTTGAATTTCTTAATGTAGTTTTTTTTTAATTGATATTAAGACAAA